>NW_026967504.1:1495082-2752114 GCF_028390025.1 Pseudophryne corroboree | reverse complement strand
CCACCACAACCTAACTGTGACGTGTGCGCATCCTACCCTCACTTCTGCTGTGCACACTTCTCCCACCACAACCCTAACTGTGATGTGTGTGCATCCTACCCTCAACTGCTGTGCACACTTCTCCACCACAACCTAACTGTGACTGTGTGCGCATCTACCCTCACTTCTGCTGTGCACACTTCTCCCACCACAACCTAACTGTGATGTGTGCGCATCCTACCCTCACTTCTGCTGTGCACACTTCTCCCACCACAACCTAACTGTGATGTGTGCGCATCCTACCCTCACTTCTGCTGTGCACACTTCTCCCACCACAACCTAACTGTGATGTGTGCGCATCCTACCCTCACTTCTGCTGTGCACACTTCTCCCACCACAACCTAACTGTGATGTGTGCGCATCCTACCCTCACTTCTGCTGTGCACACTTCTCCCACCACAACCTAACTGTGATGTGTGCGCATCCTACCCTCACTTCTGCTGTGCACACTTCTCCCACCACAACCTAACTGTGACGTGTGCGCATCCTACCCTCACTTCTACTGTGCACACTTCTCCCACCACAACCTAACTGTGATGTGTGCGCATCCTACCCTCACTTCTACTGTGCACACTTCTCCCACCACAACCTAACTGTGATGTGTGCGCATCCTACCCTCACTTCTGCTGTGCACACTTCTCCCACCACAACCTAACTGTGATGTGTGCGCATCCTACCCTCACTTCTGCTGTGCACACTTCTCCCACCACAACCTAACTGTGACGTGTGCGCATCCTACCCTCACTTCTGCTGTGCACACTTCTCCCACCACAACCTAACTGTGATGTGTGCGCATCCTACCATCACTGATGTGCACACTTCTCCCACCACAACCTAACTGTGACGTGTGCGCATCCTACCCTCACTTCTGCTGTGCACACTTATCCCACCACAACCTAACTGTGACGTGTGCGCATCCTACCCTCACTTCTGCTGTGCACACTTCTCCCACCACAACCTGTGACGTGTGCGCATCCTACCCTCACTTCTGCTGTGCACACTTCTCCACCACAACCTAACTGTGATGTGTGCGCATCCTACCCTCACTTCTACTGTGCACACTTCTCCCACCACAACCTAACTGTGATGTGTGCGCATCCTACCCTCACTTCTGCTGTGCACACTTCTCCACCACAACCTAACTGTGACGTGTGCGCATCCTACCCTCACTTCTGCTGTGCACACTTATCCCACCACAACCTAACTGTGACGTGTGCGCATCCTACCCTCACTTCTGCTGTGCACACTTATCCCACCACAACCTGTGATGTGTGCACCTATCAGTCACACATCCTACCCCCAATGCTGCCACCATTCACGCACCCCTCCCCATGAAGCCACCGGTCACACACCACCCCTGCCCCATGAAGCCACCGGTCACACACACCCCTGCCCCATGCAGCCACCGGTCACGCACCCCTGCCCCATGCAGCCACCGGTCACGCACCCCTCCCCCATGCAGCCACCAGTCACGCACCCCTCCCCCATGCAGCCACCGGTCACGCACCCCTCCCCATGCAGCCACCGGTCACGCACCCCTCCCCCATGCAGCCACCGGTCACGCACCCCTCCCCCATGCAGCCACCGGTCACGCACCCCTCCCCCATGCAGCCACCGGTCACGCACCCCTCCCCCATGCAGCCACCCGGTCACAGCACCCTCCCCCATGCAGCCACCGGTCACGCACCCCTCCCCCCATGCAGCCACCGGTCACGCACCCCTCCCCCATGCAGCCACCGGTTCACGCACCCCTCCCCCATACAGCCACCGGTCACGCACCCCTCCCCCATGCAGCCACCGGTCACGCACCCTCCCCATGCAGCCACAGGTCACGCACCCCTCCCCAATGCAGCCACCGGTCACGCACCCTCCCCCATGCTGCCACCGGTCACGCACCCCCCCTACCCCATGCTGCCATCGGTCACTGGGTGACAGGGTACAGGCAGTGGGTGGAAGGGTACAGGCAGGGGGGCGGCAGGTGATGAGCAGGGGGCATTAGGAGAATGTCGGGGGCAGCAGGTGAGGGGGCATTAAGAGAATGTCGGGGGCAGCAGGTGAGGGGGCATTAGGAGAATGTCGGGGGCAGCAGGTGAGGGGGCATTAGGAGAATGTCAGGGGCAAGCAGGTGAGGGGGCATTAGGAGAATGTCAGGGGCAGCAGGTGAGGGGCATTAGGAGAATGTCAGGGGCAGCAGGTGAGGGGGCATTAGGAGAATGTCAGGGGCAGCAGGTGAGGGGGCATTAGGAGAATGTCAGGGGCAGCAGGTGAGGGGGCATTAGGAGAATGTCAGGGGTCAGCAGGTGAGGGGGCATTAGGAGAATGTCAGGGGCAGCAGGTGAGGGGGCATTAGGAGAATGTCAGGGGCAGCAGGTGAGGGGGCATTAGGAGAATGTCAGGGCAGCAGGTGAGGGGGCATTAGGAGAATGTCAGGGGCAGCAGGTGAGGGGGCATTAGGAGAATGTCAGGGGCAGCAGGTGAGGGGGCATTAGGAGAATGTCAGGGGCAGCAGGTAAGGAGGCAGTAGGAGAATGTCAGGGGCAGCAGGTGAGGGGGCATTAGGAGCATGTCAGGGCTAGCAGGAGAGGGGGTATTAGGAGAATGTCAGGGGCAGCAAGTGAGGGGGTATTAGGAGAATGTCAGGGGCAGCAAGTGAGGGGGTATTAGGAGAATATAAGGGCAGCAGGTGAGGGGGTATTAGGAGAATGTCAGTGGCAGGAGAGGGGGCAATAGAAGAATATAGGAACAGTAGGTGAGAGGGCATTAGGAGAATGAATGGGCAGGTGAGGGGGCATTAGGAGATTGTCAGGGGCAGCAAGTGAGGGGGCATTAGGAGAATATAAGGGTAGCAGGTGAGGGGGTATTAGGAGAATGTCAGGGGCAGCAGGTGATGAGGCATTAGGAGAATATAGGGGCAGCAGGGGAGGGGGCATTAGGAGAATATAGGGGTTGGTGAGGGGGCATTAGGAGAATGTCAGGGGAAGAAGAGGGGGGATTAGGAAAGGTTGAGGGCAGGAGAGGGGGTATTGGGAGAATGTAAGAGGCAGGAGAAGGGGTATTAGGAGAATGCAGGGGCAGCAGGTGAGGGGCCATTAGGAGAATACAGGGGCAGCAGGTGAGGGGCCATTAGGAGAATGCAGGGGCAGCAGGTGAGGGGGCATGCAGGGGCAGCAGAATGCAGGGGCAGCAGGTGGGGGGCCATTAGGAGAATGCAGGGGCAGTAGGTGAGGGAGCATTAGGAGAATGTCAGGGGTAGCAGGTGAGGGGGCATTAGGAGAATATAGGGGCAGCAGGTGAGGGGGCATTAGGAGAATGCAGGGGCAGCAGGTGAGGGGCCATTAGGAGAATGCAGGGGCAGCAGGTGAGGGGCCATTAGGAGAATGCAGGGGCAGCAGGTGTGGGCCCATTAGGAGAATACAGGGGCAGCAGGTGAGGGGCCATTAGGAGAATGCAGGGGCAGCAGATGAGGGGGCATTAGGAGAATGCAGGGGCAGCAGATGAGGGGGCATTAGGAGAATGCAGGGGCAGCAGGTGAGGGGCCATTAGGAGAATGCAGCGGCAGCAGGTGAGGGGCCATTAGGAGAATGCAGGGGCAGCAGGTGGGGGGCCATTAGGAGAATGTCTGGGGCAGCAGGTGAGGGGGTATTAGGAGAGGATGGGGGCAGGAGAGGGGGTATTAGGAGAGGATGGGGGCAGGATAGGGGGTATTAGGAGAGGATGGGGGCAGGATAGGGGGTATTAGGAGAGGATGGGGCAGGAGAGAGGGTATTAGGAGAGGATGGGGGCAGGAGAGGGGGTATTAGGAGAGGATGGGGGCAGGTGAGGGGGTATTAGGAGAGGATGGGGGCAGGAGAGGGGGTATTAGGAGATGATGGGGGCATTAGGAGAGGATGGGGGTAGGAGAGGGGGTATTAGGAGAGGATGGGGGCATTAGGAGAGGATGGGGGCAGGAGAGGGGGTATTAGGAGAGGATGGGGGCATGAGAGGAGGTATTAGGAGAGGATGGGGGCAGGAGAGGGGGTATTAGGAGAGGATGGGGGCAGGAGAGGGGGTATTAGGAGAGGATGGGGCAGGAGAGGGGGTATTAGGAGAGGGGGTATAAGGAGAGGATGGGGGCAGGAGAGGGGGTATAAGGAGAGGATGGGGGCAGGAGAGGGGATATTAGGAGAAGGGGTATTAGGAGAGGTTGGGGCGGGAGAGGGGGTATTAGGAGAGGTTGGGGTGGGAGAGGGGGTATTAGGAGAGGATGGGGCGGGAGAGGGGGTATTAGGAGAGGATGGGGCAGGAGAGGGGGTATTAGGAGAGGATGGGGCAGGAGAGGGGGTATTAGGAGAGGATGGGGGCAGGAGAGGGGGTATTAGGAGAGGATGGGGGCAGGAGAGGGGGTATTAGGAGAGGATGGGGGCAGGAGAGGGGGTATTAGGAGAGGATGGGGGCAGGAGAGGATGGGGGCAGGAGAGGGGGTATTAGGAGAGGATGGGGCAAGAGAGGGGGTATTAGGAGAGGATGGGGGTATTAGGAGAGGATGGGGGTATTAGGAGAGGTGGGGGCAGGAGAGGATGGGGGCAGGAGAGGATGGGGGCAGGAGAGGATGGGGGCAGGAGAGGGGGTATTATGAGAGGATGGGGGCAGGAGAGGGGGTATTAGGAGAGGATGGGGCAGGAGAGGGGGTATTAGGAGAGGATGGGGCAGGATAGGGGGTATTAGGAGAGGATGGGGCAGGATAGGGGGTATTAGGAGAGGATGGGGCAGGAGAGGGGGTATTAGGAGAGGATGGGGCAGGAGAGGGGGTATTAGGAGAGGATGGGGGCAGGAGAGCGGGTATTAGGAGAGGATGGGGCAAGAGAGGGGGTATTAGGAGAGGATGGGGCAGGAGAGGGGGTATTAGGAGAGGGGGTATAAGGAGAGGTGCGGCAGGAGAGGGGGTATTAGGAGAGGTTGGGGCGGGAGAGGGGGTATTAGGAGAGGATGGGGCGGGAGAGGGGGTATTAGGAGAGGATGGGGCAAGAGAGGGGGTATTAGGAGAGGATGGGGGCAGGAGAGGGGGTATTAGGAGAGGATGGGGGCAGGAGAGGGGGTATTAGGAGAGGATGGGGGCAGGAGAGGTGGTATTAGGAGAGGTGGGGGCAGGAGAGGGGGTATTAGGAGAGGATGGGGCAGGAGAGGGGGTATTAGGAGAGGATGGGGGCAGGAGAGGGGGTATTAGGAGAGGATGGGGGCAGGAGAGGGGGTATTAGGAGAGGATGGGGGCAGGAGAGGGGGTATTAGGAGAGGATGGGGCAAGAGAGGGGGTATTAGGAGAGGATGGGGGTATTAGGAGAGGATGGGGGTATTAGGAGAGGATGGGGGTATTAGGAGAGGATGGGGGTATTAGGAGAGGATGGGGGTATTAGGAGAGGTGGGGGCAGAAGAGGATGGGGGCAGGAGAGGGGGTATTATGAGAGGATGGGGGCAGGAGAGGGGGTATTAGGAGAGGATGGGGGCAGGATAGGGGGTATTAGGAGAGGATGGGGCAGGATAGGGGGTATTAGGAGAGGATGGGGGCAGGATAGGGGGTATTAGGAGAGGATGGGGCAGGATAGGGGGTATTAGGAGAGGATGGGGCAGGAGAGGGGGTATTAGGAGAGGATGGGGCAGGAGAGGGGGTATTATGAGAGGATGGGGCAGGAGAGGGGGTATAAGGAGAGGATGGGGGCAGGAGAGCGGGTATTAGGAGAGGATGGGGCAAGAGAGGGGGTATTAGGAGAGGTTGGGGGCGGGAGAGGGGGTATTAGGAGAGGATGGGGGCGGGAGAGGGGGTATTAGGAGAGGATGGGGGCGGGAGAGGGGTAATTAGGAGAGGATGGGGCAGGAGAGGGGCTATTAGGAGAGGATGGGGGCAGGAAAGGGGCTATTAGGAGAGGATGGGGGCAGGAAAGGGGCTATTAGGAGAGGTTGGGGGCAGGAGAGGGGGTATTAGGAGAGGATGGGGGCAGGAGAGGGGGTATTAGGAGAGGATGGGGGCAGGAGAGGGGGTATTAGGAGAGGATGGGGGCAGGAGAGGGGGTATTAGGAGAGGATGGGGGCAGGAGAGGGGGTATTAGGAGAGGATGGGGGCAGGAGAGGGGGTATTAGGAGAGGATGGGGCAGAAAAGGGGGTATTAGGAGAGGATGGGGGCAGGAGAGGGGGTATTAGGAGAGGATGGGGGCAGGAGAGGGGGTATTAGGAGAGGATGGGGGCAGGAGAGGGGGTATTAGGAGAGGATGGGGGCAGGAGAGGGGGTATTAGGAGAGGATGGGGGCAGGAGAGGGGGTATTAGGAGAGGATGGGGCAGGAGAGGGGGTATTAGGAGAGGATGGGGCAGGAGAGGGGGTATTAGGAGAGGATGGGGCAGGAGAGGGGGTATTAGGAGAGGATGGGGGCAGGAGAGGGGGTATTAGGAGAGGATGGGGGCAGGAGAGGGGGTATTAGGAGAGGTTGGGGCAGGAGAGGGGGTATTAGGAGAGGTTGGGGCAGGAGAGAGGGTATTAGGAGAGGATGGGGCAGGATAGGGGGTATTAGGAGAGGATAGGGCAGGAGAGGGGGTATTAGGAGAGGGGGTATTAGGAGAGGATGAGGGCAGGAGAGGGGGTATTAGGAGAGGATGGGGGCAGGAGAGGGGGTATTAGGAGAGGATGGGGGCAGGAGAGGTGGTATTAGGAGAGGTGGGGGCAGGAGAGGATGGGGGCAGGAGAGGGGGTATTAGGAGAGGATGGGGCAGGAGAGTGGGTATAAGGAGAGGATGGGGCAGGAGAGGGGGTATAAGGAGAGGATGGGGCAGGAGAGGGGGTATTAGGAGAGGATGGGGGCAGGAGAGGGGGTATTAGGAGAGGATGGGGGCAGGAGAGGGGATATTAGGAGAGGATGGGGCAGGAGAGTGGGTATTAGGAGAGGTGGGGGCAGGAGAGGATAGGGGCAGGAGAGGGGGTATTAGGAGAGGATGGGGGCAGGAGAGGGGGTATTAGGAGAGGATGGGGGCAGGAGAGGGGGTATTAGGAGAGGATGGGGGCAGGAGAGGGGGTATTAGGAGAGGATGGGGGCAGGAGAGGGGGTATTAGGAGAGGATGGGGGCAGGAGAGGGGGTATTAGGAGAGGATGGGGGCAGGAGAGGGGGTATTAGGAGAGGATGGGGGCAGGAGAGGGGGTATTAGGAGAGGATGGGGGCAGGAGAGTGGGTATTAGGAGAGGATGGGGCAGGAGAGTGGGTATAAGGAGAGGATGGGGGCAGGAGAGGGGGTATAAGGAGAGGATGGGGCAGGAGGGGGTATTAGGAGAGGGGGTATAAGGAGAGGATGGGGGCAGGAGAGGGGGTATAAGGAGAGGATGGGGCAGGAGAGGGGGTATTAGGAGAGGTGGGGGCAGGAGAGGGGGTATTAGGAGAGGATGGGGGCAGGAGAGGGGGTATTAGGAGAGGTGGGGGCAGGAGAGGGGGTATTAGGAGAGGTGGGGGCAGGAGAGGGGGTATTAGGAGAGGATGGGGGCAGGAGAGGGGGTATTAGGAGAGGATGGGGGTATTAGGAGAGGATGGGGGTATTAGGAGAGGTTGGGGGCAGGAGAGTGGGTATTAGGAGAGGATGGGGCAGGAGAGTGGGTATTAGGAGAGGTGGGGGCAGGAGAGGATGGGGGCAGGAGAGCGGGTATTAGGAGAGGATGGGGCAAGAGAAGGGGTATTAGGAGAGGTTGGGGCGGGAGAGGGGGTATTAGGAGAGGATGGGGGCAGGAGAGTGGGTATTAGGAGAGGATGGGGCAGGAGAGTGGGTATAAGGAGAGGATGGGGGCAGGAGAGGGGGTATAAGGAGAGGATGGGGCAGGAGGGGGTATTAGGAGAGGGGGTATAAGGAGAGGATGGGGGCAGGAGAGGGGGTATAAGGAGAGGATGGGGCAGGAGAGGGGGTATTAGGAGAGGTGGGGGCAGGAGAGGGGGTATTAGGAGAGGATGGGGGCAGTAGAGGGGGTATTAGGAGAGGATGGGGGCAGGAGAGGGGGTATTAGGAGAGGTGGGGGCAGGAGAGGGGGTATTAGGAGAGGATGGGGCAGGAGAGGGGGTATTAGGAGAGGATGGGGCAGGAGAGGGGGTATTAGGAGAGGATGGGGGTATTAGGAGAGGATGGGGGTATTAGGAGAGGTTGGGGGCAGGAGAGTGGGTATTAGGAGAGGATGGGGCAGGAGAGTGGGTATTAGGAGAGGTGGGGGCAGGAGAGGATGGGGGCAGGAGAGCGGGTATTAGGAGAGGATGGGGCAAGAGAAGGGGTATTAGGAGAGGTTGGGGCGGGAGAGGGGGTATTAGGAGAGGTTGGGGCAGGAGAGGGGGTATTAGGAGAGGATGGGGGCAGGAGAGGGGGTATTAGGAGAGGATGGGGGTATTAGGAGAGGATATTATGAGAGGATGGGGGTATTAGGAGAGGATATTAGGAGAGGATGGGGCAGGAGAGGGGGTATTAGGAGAGGATGGGGCAGGAGAGGGGGTATTAGGAGAGGATGGGGCAGGAGAGGGGGTATTAGGAGAGGATGGGGCAGGAGAGGGGGTATTAGGAGAGGATGGGGGCAGGAGAGGGGGTATTAGGAGAGGATGGGGGCAGGAGAGGGGGTATTAGGAGAGGTGGGGGGCAGGAGAGGGGGTATTAGGAGAGGTGGGGGGCAGGAGAGGGGGTATTAGGAGAGGTGGGGGGCAGGAGAGGGGGTATTAGGAGAGGTGGGGGGCAGGAGAGGGGGTATTAGGAGAGGATGGGGGCATGAGAGGTGGTATTAGGAGAGGTGGGGGCAGGAGAGGGGTATTAGGAGAGGTGGGGGCAGGAGAGGGGGTATTAGGAGAGGATGGGGCAGGAGAGGGGGTATTAGGAGAGGTTGTGGGCAGGAGAGTGGGTATTAGGAGAGGTCGGGGGAGAAGAGGGGGTATTAGGAGAGGATGAGGCAGGAGAGGGGGTATTAGGAGAGGTCGGGGCAGGAGAGGGGGTATTAGGAGAGGTCGGGGAAGGAGAGGGGGTATTAGGAGAGGTCGGGGAAGGAGAGGGGGTATTAGGAGAGGTCGGGGAAGGAGAGGGGGTATTAGGAGAAGAGGGGGTATTAGGAGAGGTTGGGGCAGGAGAGGGGGTATTAGGAGAGGTCAGGGAAGGAGATGGGGTATTAAGAGAGGATGGGGGCAGGAGAGGGGGAATTAGGAGAGGTTGGGGAAGGAGAGGGGGTATTAGGAGAGGATGGGGCAGGAGAGGGGGAATTAGGAGAGGATGGGAGCAGGAGAGGGGGTATTAGGAGAGGATGGGGCAGGAGAGGGGGTATTAGGAGAGGATGGGGGCAGGAGAGGGGGTATTAGGAAAGGATGGGGGCAGGAGAGGGGGTAATAGGAGAGGTTGGGGGCAGGAGAGGGGGTATTAGGAAAGGATGGGGGCAGGAGAGGGGTATTAGGAGAGGATGGGGGCAGGAGAGGGGGTATTAGGAGAGGTGGGGGCAGGAGAGGTGGGGGCAGGAGAGGTGGGGGCAGGAGAGGGGGTATTAGGAGAGGTTGAGGCAGGAGAGGGGGTATTAGGAGAGGTTGGGGCAGGAGAGGGGGTATTAGGAGAGGTTGGGGCAGGAGAGGGGGTATTAGGAGAGGATGGGGGCAGGAGAGGGGGTATTAGGAGAGGATGGGGCAGGAGAGGGGGTATTAGGAGAGGTGGGGGCAGGAGAGGGGGTATTAGGAGAGGTGGGGGCAGGAGAGGGGGTATTAGGAGAGGATGGGGGCAGGAGAGGGGGTATTAGGAGAGGTCGGGGCAGGAGAGGGGGTATTAGGAGAGGTCGGGGAAGGAGAGGGGGTAATAGGAGAGGTTGGGGGCAGGAGAGGGGGTATTAGGAAAGGATGGGGGCAGGAGAGGGGTATTAGGAGAGGATGGGGGCAGGAGAGGGGGTATTAGGAGAGGTTGGGGCAGGAGAGGGGGTATTAGGAGAGGTTGGGGCAGGAGAGGGGGTATTAGGAGAGGTTGGGGCAGGAGAGGGGGTATTAGGAGAGGATGGGGGCAGGAGAGGGGGTATTAGGAGAGGATGGGGGCAGGAGAGGGGGTGTTAGGAGAGGTGGGGGCAGGAGAGGGGGTATTAGGAGAGGATGGGGGCAGGAGAGGGGGTATTAGGAGAGGTTGGGGGCAGGAGAGGGGGTATTAGGAGAGGTTGGGGCAGGAGAGGGGGTATTAGGAGAGGTGGGGGCAGGAGAGGGGGTATTAGGAGAGGATGGGGGCAGGAGAGGGGGTATTAGGAGAGGTTGGGGGCAGGAGAGGGGGTATTAGGAGAGGTTGGGGCAGGAGAGGGGGTATTAGGAGAGGATGGGGGCAGGAGAGGGGGTATTAGGAGAGGATTGGGGCAGGAGAGGGGGTATTAGGAGAGGATGGGGCAGGAGAGGGGGTATTAGGAGAGGATGGGGGCAGGAGAGGGGGTATTAGGAGAGGATGGGGCAGGAGAGGGGGTATTAGGAGAGGTGGGGGCAGGAGACAGGAGGGATGAGAGGACATTACCTGGAGGATGAGGAGGCAGGAGAGATCACACCGTGGACGGAGGAATGTGTACCGGAAGTGGGCGGGGCGATATTTCCGAGCCAACGCCTGCATAGCACATGGGATTATGGGTAGTGACTACCACGGTAACTCAGCAACCATGAGCAGCCCCGCCCACTCACTGCCCATTGGTCGCGGCCTCCAGTCACTGCCTCGCCCTCTCATAGGCCGCAATGATCCGTCACTCATTTACCTCCAGCCCCGCCCACTCAATGTCCATGGGACTCAGGTACTCGTCACTCACCAACCCGTCCTGCCACGCCCACTTTCCCGCCCATTGACCGATGTGTACTGTCACTCTCCTCCCTAATGTCCGCGGGCACGCCCACTCTCCTGCTCATAGGCCACAGCTTCCAGTAACTGTTACAGCCAGCCCCGCCCTCTCTCAGTCCCATAGGCTACAACGCTCCGTCACTCATTTACGTCCAGCCTCGTTCACTCACTGCCCATAGGACGCATCGGCTCGTCACAGAATTACATTGCCCCGCCCACTATCCCGCCCATTGGGTGCCGTATCCTATCAACTGCCAATTGCCGGAGGCCACGCCTACTCTCCTGCTCATAGGCCGCAGCTTCCCGTTACAGTTACATCCAGTCCCGCCCTCTCTCCCTCTCCTAGGCCGCAATGCCCCGTCACTCAACTACCTCCAGCTCCGCCCCCAGCATGCTGCCTCCCTTCTCTTAGCCATCATTAGCCCCGCCTACTCTCTAGGCTGGCTCCCTGTGACGTCATAATCAGCGCTAGCTCAGACTAAGCCAACATGGCGGCGCCCATAGGGAGCCGGGAACATGGCGCCTGCCCCATCCTGATGCTGTGATGTGTATAATAATAATGGGTGATGTGTGGTCACAGCTGCTGTGTTACTGACCGGGCTGCAGCCACCTAGTCTTCATATCCCAGCACACACAGTGCCAGCCATGGTGGAGAGCCAGTGTGGGACTGGGGGGTGATGGGCCCATGGGGGGAATGTGGTGACAGGGGCCCATGGGGGGAATGTAGCGACAGGGGCCCATGGGGGGAATGTAGTGACAGGGGCCCATGCTCAGTGCTGCGGCCGGCCACCACAGAGGCTTGGCGTACATGCAGGATAATGTAGCAGAGTTATAGCAGCAATGCCGCACTACTTTTGCACGCCCTTCACCCCCCCCCCCCCCCCCCCTCAACACCTCAGCGCAGCACAGGGCTACGATCAGGCACACTGACATGTGGGGGGGATGCTCAGCACAGGGCTACGATCAGGCACACTGACATGCGGGGGGGACGCTCAGCACAGGGCTACGATCAGGCACACTGACATGTGGGGGGGATGCTCAGCACAGGGCTACGATCAGGCACACTGACATGTGGGGGGGATGCTCAGCACAGGGCTACGATCAGGCACACTGACATGTGGGGTGGATGCTCAGCACAGGGCTACGATCAGGCACACTGACATGCGGGGGGGGACGCTCAGCACAGGGCTACGATCAGGCACACTGACATGTGGGGGGGATGCTCAGCACAGGGATATGATCAGGCACACTGACATGCGGGGGGACGCTCAGCACAGGGCTACGATCAGGCACACTGACATGTGGGGGGGATGCTCAGCACAGGGATATGATCAGGCACACTGACATGTGGGGGGGATGCTCAGCACAGGGCTACGATCAGGCACACTGACATGCGGGGGGATGCTCAGCACAGGGCTACGATCAGGCACACTGACATGTGGGGGGGATGATCAGCACAGGGCTACGATCAGGCACACTGACATGTGGGGGGGATGATCAGCACAGGGCTACGATCAGGCACACTGACATGTGGGGGGATGCTCAGCACAGGGCTACGATCAGGCACACTGACATGTGGGGGGGATGCTCAGCACAGGACTACGATCAGGCACACTGACATGTGGGGGGGATGCTCAGCACAGGGCTACGATCAGGCACACTGACATGTGGGGGGGATGCTCAGCACAGAGCTACGATCAGGCACACTGACATGTGGGGGGGATGTTCAGCACAGGGCTACGATCAGGCACACTGACATGTGGGGGGGGATGCTCAGCACAGGACTACGATCAGGCACACTGACATGTGGGGGGGATGCTCAGCACAGGGCTACGATCAGGCACACTGACATGCGGGGGGATGCTCAGCACAGGACTACGATCAGGCACACTGACATGTGGGGGGGATACACACTGACATGCGGGGGGGATGCTCAGCACAGGGCTACGATCAGGCACACTGGCATGTGGGGGGATGCTCAGCACAGGACTACGATCAGGCACACTGACATGTGGGGGGATGCTCAGCACAGGGCTACGATCAGGCACACTGACATGTGGGGGGATGCTCAGCACAGGACTACGATCAGGCACACTGACATGTGGGGGGATGCTCAGCACAGGGCTACGATCAGGCACACTGACATGTGGGGGGATGCTAAGCACAGGGCTACGATCAGGCACACTGACATGTGGGGGGATGCTCAGCACAGGACTACGATCAGGCACACGGACATGTGGGGGGATGCTCAGCACAGGGCTACGATCAGGCACACTGACATGCGGGGGGGATGCTCAGCACAGGGCTACGATCAGGCACACTGACATGTGGGGGGGATGATCAGCACAGGGCTACGATCAGGCACACTGACATGTGGGGGGGATGCTCAGCACAGGGCTACGATCAGGCACACTGACATGTGGGGGGGATGCTCAGCACAGGACTACGATCAGGCACACTGACATGTGGGGGGATGCTCAGCACAGGGCTACGATCAGGCACACTGACATGTGGGGGGGATGCTCAGCACAGGGCTACGATCAGGCACACTGACATGCGGGGGGATGCTCAGCACAGGGCTACGATCAGGCACACTGACATGTGGGGGGGGGATGCTCAGCACAGGGCTAGTCCGCCCCGCATGTCAGGCCCGACCCCCCCACTGCAAATGTACAAAAACATCTGAAAATAAGATAATACACAAATAAAAAGACTCAACAGAAATCTTTTGTTTTTAAACTTTATTTCATATCTTTAATACATAGATTTTGCTCTATATTTAAATACTTTACTATGGACAACATGGATAAAAATAGTCGTAGTCCGTAGAGGATACTGGGGTTCCATTTAGTACCATGGGGTATAGATGGGTCCACTAGGAGCCATGGGCACTTTAAGAGTTTAATAGTGTGGGCTGGCTCCTCCCTCTATGCCCCTCCTACCAGACTCAGTCTAGAAACTGTGCCCAAGGAGACGGACATACTTAAAGAGAAGGAAATACACAGTGGTGAGATTTCAACCAGCACTCACATGACCAAAGGAAAACCATGCCAACAAGTCATGAAACATGAACAGCAACAGCTGAACCAATACTTAACCACGTAACTATGCAGGAATACGAAACACTGGGCGGGCGCCCAGTATCCTCTACGGACTACGAGAAAAGGATTTACCGGTAGGTAATTAAAATCCTATTTTCTTTTATGTCCTAGAGGATACTGGGGCTTCATTAATACCCCTTTTACACTCGCAGAAAAATCCCGGGATATTGCACGTGAACGCGCATCATCCCGGGATTCTTCTCAGTGTAAATGGGTACAGGGACAATTTCCCGGGACGACCATCCCGGGATTTCATCCCAGGTCAAAAGCAGGGTTGAACCCGGGACCGTCCCGGGAAGCTGGGTAGTGTGAAAGGGTCCGTCCCGGGATTCACTATCCCGGGATTGTTAAAAGGACTCGGATTGGAGCTTTCTTGGGCTTAGAAAAGCTGATGTCATCTTTTCTGAGCCCAAGGCCATTTCTAATGACATACTAATGCATTTGCAGGGATATCCCGGGATCAGTGTAAATGGGGCTGTCCCGGGTCGATCCCAGGTCTTAGTGCAGTGTGAAAGGGGTCAGTCCCGGGAATGCATCCCGGGAAGCATCCCGGGAGTGCGAGTGTAAAAGGGGTATTAGTACAATAGGGATATACCAAAGTTCCAAGTACAGGAGTGAGAGTGCTGAGGGTCCTGCAGAACTGAGTGACCAAACTTGAAGTCCTCAGAGGCCAAAGTATCAAACTTGTACAACTTAGCAAATGTGTTCGAATCTGACCAAGCAGCTGTTCGGCAAAGTTGTAGAGCCAAAACACCCCGGGCAGCCATCTAGGAAGAACCCACTGAATGAATAGAGTGGGCCTGTACAGATCTTGGAACCGGCAATCCTGCCATGGAATAAGCATGCTGGATAGTAAGCCTGATCCAGCGAGCAATAGTCTGCTTAGAAGCAGGACACCCAATCTTATTGGATTCATAAAGGACAAACAGCGCGTCCGATTTCCTGTGACGAGCTGTCCACTTCACATATATCTTCAAAGCTCTCACAACGTACAAGGACTTTGAAGAAGCCGAGGAGTCAGTAGCCACTGGCACCACAATAGGTTGGTCGATATAAAATGCAGACACAACCTTAGGAAGAAACTGATGACGTGTTCTAAGCTCAGCTCTATCTGTTAGGCGCGGCAGTGTTCGGCCGTGCCCTGACAGAGCAGCGGTCATGGCCGCCGTGCCTCTCTCTCTCCCTGCTTCCGTACGGCGCCTAGCAACGCCGGGACGCCGTGCACGTGATAGCCGCCGGGTCCCTGGCAACGATAGAACGCCGTGCGTGCAGGGCCGACGGGTCCATGGCAACGGGGACGCCACACGTGGACCGCGTTCCCTGTTGCCATAAGATTACTCACCTGTTCTCCCCTGGACGTGCAGCAAGGCAGCTGCACGACATTCATCAATTAGGCTCTGTACTGCCATTGGAGGGTTCCCTGTTATATGCCTCCTCAGTGTCTCACACAAATGCCGGTGATAGCTTCCTGTATGCTGTTCCTGCCTTGTAGAAGTTTGTTCCTTGTCAGCTGCATCTGGTCGATCCTGCTCCCTGCCCTCTTGTATTCTGGAGTTCTGAAGCCAGTCCTTGGAATCCTTCTGGTCCTTGTGAACCTGTTACTGTCATCTGGGGTTCTCGCCCGGTTTCGTGAGTAGCGGCCTTTGCCGCGTGTTGCGGCCTAGGCCGCTTAGTATTTGCGTTTCTTTGAGTTGGTGCTTTTGCGTAGGTTTCCGCTTTCACTGTCCTCCCCGGAACTCGGCGGTGCTGTGTGGTGGAGTGGACAGTGGTATCCTTTGTAGTTCTTTTTCCTTTGGTGGCGTGCCGCACATACGTTTAGTTTTTAGGTAGTTAGTAGCCTCTAGCTTGGTTGTTTCAGTTAGAGGTCTCCTTGTTATTACCCTGTCTCAGTTCACGCTTTGTCTCTCTTTAAAACCTGGGGGCATCGGAGTTGGGCAGACCTAATCCGTCCTTCAAATGCGGCTGCCGTGGGCCAAAGAAACCATAGTCATTCAGGCGTGAATTGACAACACGGGTAAGACAACAAAGGTAGGGTGCTAGGGGCTATTTCCATTCCATTTCCCTATCCCTGCATCACGTCCTGGTGCTCTGGACTCACGGCATAATATCTCCCGTCCTGAGCATCTGGATCGTAACATTATCACCGGCCCACAAAAAGGGGTATCATTTTTTTCCCTTTGTATTGGTGGGCCTAGAACTTCAGCCTCATGAATACGGCAGTTTTAGGGCCAAATCCCAGTCAGATTCAGGAACAAACTCAGATGGTTCAGGACCTTACTCTTCGGGGTGAGATCGCAGGAAGATCTTTTGCGAGCCTCCCCGAGTATGGTTCCAGAACCAAAAATGCATTTACCTGACCGTTTTTCGGGTAACCGAAAAGATGTCTTTAATTTTAAGGAAGCTTGTAAGATTTATTTTCGTTTAAGGCCCCATTCCTCTGGTACTGAGTCTCAACGGGTCGGGATTGTGATGTCTTTACTCCAAGGTGATCCACAGACCTGGGCTTTTGGGCTAAGAGCGGATGATGCTGCCTTGTTATCAGTAGACGCCTTTTTTAAGTCCTTAGGCCTTTTATATGGTGACCCAGATAGAGAAGCATCAGCTGAGAGCCGACTGTGACTGGAATGACCCGTCCCTGCGCAGTCAGTTTCGCTTTCTGTTTGAAGTTATTAAAGACAGTCTCCTTCAGTACCCCGCTCCTGAGACTCTAGACAAACTCATGGAGCTTGCTATTAAAATTGATCGTCGTCTCCGAGAGCGGAGGGCTGAAAGAGGAACAACTTTTAGGCCTAGTCCATGTGTATATACTTTTCCTGAGGACGTCGAGGAGCCCATGCAAATGGGTCTCTCCCGGCTGTCCCCAGAGGAAAGAACCAGAAGGTTAAGTTCTGGTCTTTGTTTGTATTGTGGTGGCAAGGGACATATCGCACGTAGTTGCCCGAATAAGCCGGGAAACGCTCTGACCAAGTGAATTGTGAGGGGGTTCTCTTGGGTCTGCAGTTAATCTCCTCTAATGATTCTTTATTAGTTCCTGTAAAGATTTCCTTTGGTAGCCTCAGTTCGTTGGTGTCGGCCTTTGTCGACAGTGGAGCTGCAGGAAATTTCATGGATTTAGGTTGGGCTAAGGCTTTAGGCGTTCCGCAGATTCCTTTGGATAAACGTATCACCATGCACGGCTTGGATGGTGGTCCGCTTTCCAATGGGGTAATTACTCACCGCACACCTCCAGTACAACTGACACTGGGGGCCCTACATTCAGAAAAAATAGAATTTTACCTTATACATTGTCCGGCAGTTCCAGTAGTTTTGGGTCACCCCTGGCTTGCCTTTCATAATCCCACCATAGATTGGCGGTCTGGGAAGATTTCCCAATGGGGTCCCTTTTGTGTAAAGGAGTGTATTTCCCATCCAGTCCGGGTTGCGGCAGTTACCCCAGAACTTATTCCTTTGGAATATCAGGATTTTGCCGATGTTTTCTCCAAGGGTAATGCGGACGTTCTGCCTCCCCATCGGTCCTATGACTGCGCTATTGATTTAATCCCAGGTGCCACTTTACCTAAAGGGAGATTATATGCCCTGTCTGGGCCAGAAACCACGGCTATGGATAATTATATTCAGGAGAGCCTGAAAAAAGGCTTCATTAGGCCCTTGAAATCTCCATTGAGTGAAGGGTTCTTTTTTGTTGAGAAAAAAGATGGGTCGCTCAGACCATGTATTGATTTTCGGGCTCTGAATAAAATTTCTGTTAAAAACACCTATCCCTTGCCATTGATTTCAGTACTTTTTGATCAGTTACGCTCTGCCGTCATCTTCTCTAAGATCGATCTTAGGAGCTTACAATCTCATCCGAATAAGATCTGGGGATGAGTGGAAGACGGCTTTCAGCACACAGTCGGGTCATTATGAAAATCTGGTGATGCCGTTTGGGTTGTCAAATGCTCCTGCGGTATTTCAAGACCTCATTAATGATGTTCTTCGTGACTTTCTAGGGAAGTTCGTAGTCGTTTATTTAGATGACATTTTGATTTACTCTGAGTCTATGGAACAACATATTATCCATGTGCGACTGGTCCTTCAAAAACTACGGGAGAATCATTTATACGCTAAACTGGAGAAATGTGATTTCCACATCACAGAAGTGTCCTTCCTGGGGTATATTATTTCTCCTAAGGGGTTTTTCATGGAATCGGAAAAACTCCAGGCCATCCTTAATTGGGCGCAACCCACGAATTTAAAAGCAATTCAGCGCTTTTTAGGGTTTGCTAATTATTATAGGCGTTTCATTCATACCTTTTCTGATTTGGTCGCTCCTATAGTAGCATTGACTAAAAAAGGAGCGGACCCTTCCAATTGGTCGCCTGAAGCGGAGTCTGCCTTTCTGGCCTTGAAGCAAGCCTTTGTCTCAGCTCCTGATCTCAGGCACCCTAACCCGGAGCTCCCCTTTATAGTCGAGGTAGATGCCTCAGAGGTTGTAGTGGGGGCTATCCTTTCTCAGGAAGATCCGGAGTCTCAGGAATTACACCCTTGTGCCTTCATGTGCAGGAAATTCTCCCCTGCAGAATCCAACTATGATGTTGGTAATCGAGAATTGCTGGCAGTTAAATGGGCTTTCGAGGAGTGGAGGCATTGGCTGGAGGGAGCTAGGCATACCATTACAGTGTTTACTGACCATAAGAACCTGCAGTATATTGAGTCAGCTAAACGGCTTAATGCTCGGCAGGCACGTTGGGCATTGTTTTTTATTCGTTTCAGGTTTATCACCACCTTCAGGCCCGGTTCCAAGAATACGAAAGCTGATGCCCTGTCACGTTGTTTTCTTCCGGTTCACAATAACCATCCTGCTACTACCCCCATAGTTCCATCATCTGTCATCCGGGCAGGCCTCACACAGGATTTATTTACTCAGTCCAGCTTCAACGGCAGGCTCCCAAACTTACTCCTGCTGATCGTCTCTTCATCCCTGAATTTCTGAGAGGCAATGTTTTAGCGGAATTTCATGACAACAAAGTCTCTGGTCATCCAGGTATGACTAAGACCTTGGAGTTAGTCTTTAGCTCGGTGTGGTGGCCTAATCTTTCTAAAGATATAAGGGAATTTGTCCATTCCTGTCAGGTTATGCACGGCATAAGGTTTCTCGTTCTTTGCCGATTGGGCAACTCATACCTTTAGCCGTTCCTCTCAGGCCATGGTCACATATATCCATGGATTTCGTGGTGGACCTTCCTCTTTCAGCCGGATTTCGAGTCATTTGGGTGGTAGTAGATCGTTTTAGTAAGATGGCTCACTTCATTGCTCTTCCCCGATTACCCTCTGCTCAAGGGTTGGCAGTCTTGTTTCTCCGCCATGTGTTCAGGCTCCATGGGTTGCCCAGGGATATTGTCTCTGATCGGGGTCCGCAATTCATCGCCCGTTTCTGGAAACGTTTTTGTGCCTCATTATATATGAAACTCTCTTTAACATCTGGGTACCATCCACAATCTAACGGACAAACCAAACGAGTTAATCAGTCGTTAAAACAGTATTTACGGTTGTATTCGGCCAAACTTCAGAATGATTAGTCTGAATTTCTTCCTTTAGCTGAATTTGCCTATAATAACTCTTGTCATTCTTCCACCAAGGAGTCCCCATTCTTTTCGGTCTTTGGCTTTCATCCTAGAGCCAAATCTTTTTTCCCTCATTCTCCAGTCTCCTCGTTGACCTTAACCTCCCATCTCAGAATGATTTGGAGAAAGGTGCACTTTGCCCTGAAGAAAGCTGCCTTCCGAGAAAATACATTTTCTGATAGGCTCCGACGTCCTTGCACTTTTAAGGTGGGAGATAAGGTGTGGTTGTCAACTCGCAACACCAAGTTCCGACAACCCTCGGCTAGATTGGGACCCAAATTTATTGGACCATTCCTTATTATTAAGAAAGTCAACCCAGTTGTTTTTCGGCTACGTTTGCCGAGATCACTCAAAATTGGCAATACTTTTCACTGTTCCCTTTTGAAACAGTATTTTTCTTCCAGGAGATTTCCTCGGAGGACTTCCCGGGTTAGACTTCCGATGGATGTTCAGGGGCAACAAGAGTTCTTGGTGGAGAAGGTCTTAGATTCTAAGCTTTCTCGTGGCCGGCTTTATTTTTTGGTCCTCTGGAAAGGTTATGGCCCTGAAGAAAGGTCTTGGGTGTTGGATAAGGATGTACATGCTCCTAAACTTAAGAAGATATTCTTTCAGGAGTTTCCTCAGAAACCCGGCTCTAGGGGTTCTTTAACCCCTCCTCAAGGGGGATGGGGTACTGTTAGGTGCGGCAGTGTTCGGCCGTGCCCTGACAGAGCAGCGGTCACGGCCACCACGCCTCTCTCTCTCCCTGCTTCCACACGGCGCCTAGCAATGCCAGGACGCCGTGCGCACGATAGCTGCCGGGTCCCTGGCAACGCTAGGGCGCCGTGCGTGCAGGGCGGCCGGGTCCATGGCAACGGGGACGTCACAGGTGGACCGCGTTCCCCGTTGCCATAAGATTACTCACCTGTTCTCCCCTGGTCGTGCAGCAAGGCAGCTGCACAACATTTATCAATTAAGCTCTGTACTGCCATTGGAGGGTTCCCTGTTATATGCCTCCACAGTGTCTCACACAAATGCCGGTGATAGCTTCCTGTATGCTGTTCCTGCCTTGTAGAAGTTTGTTTTTGGTCAGCTGCATCTGGTCGATCCTGCTCCCTGCCCTCTAGTATTTGCATTTCTTTGAGTTGGTGCTTTTGCAGAGGTTTCCGCTTTCACTGTCCTCCCCGGAACTCGGTGGTGCTGTGTGGGGGAGTGGACAGTGGTATCCTTTGTAGTTCTTTTTCCTTTGGCGGCGTGCTGCACATATGTTTAGTTTTTAGGTAGTTAGTAGCCCCTAGCTTGGTTGTTTCCGTTAGAGGTCCCCTTGTTATTACCCTGTCTCAGTTCACACTTTGTCTCCCTTTAAGACCTGGGGGCATCGGAGTTGGGCAGACCTAATCCGCCCTTCAAACGCGGCTGCCGTGGGCCCAAGAAACCAGTCATTCAGGCGTGAATTGACAACACGGGTAAGACAACGGAGGTGGGGTGCTAGGGGCTATTTCCATTCCATTTCCCTATCCCTACATCACGTCCTGGTGCTCTGGACTCACTGCATAAGATCTCCCCTGTCCTGAGCATTTGGATCGTAACACTATCTTCATGAAAAACCAAGTAGGGGTTCTGGTGTGACAATGCCCCCAATTCTGACACACGACTTGCTGATGCCAAGGCCAACAGTGTGACAGCCTTCCATGTAAGACACTTTACATCTAGCTCCTGTAAAGGCTCAAGCCAATCCGACTGCAGGAACTGTAACACCACATTAAGATCCCAAGGTGCCATAGGGCGGTTGGATTTGAAGAACCCCTTTCAAGAATGTCTGAACCTCAGGGAGAGCAGCCAATTGTTTCTGAAAGAAAATGGACAAGGCCGAAATCTGGACCGTTATGGAGCCTAGGTGTAGGCCCACATCCACACTAGCTTGCAGAAAGAAGAGGAAACGCCCCAGTTTAAACTCTACCACAGGAAACTGGATTCACACCAAGATACATGCTTAGATGTTACTCCCTTCCTAGCTTGGATCAGAGTAGGAATCACCCTGTTTAGAATCTCCTTCCAAGCTAAGATCTGGCGCTCAACTTCCATGCCATCAAACGTAGCTGTGGTAAGTCTTGATAAACAAACAGCCCCTGTTGCAGAAGGTCCTCACAAAGAAATGAGGCCTCGGATCCTCTATGAGTAATTCCAGAAGATCCGCGTACCAAGCCCTTCTTGGCTAGTCCGGAGCAATGAGGATCGCCTGAAGCCTTGTTCTTTGATTCTACTGAGAATCCTTGGGATGAGTAGAAGTGGAGGGAACACATATACTAACTGAAACAAGCACAGAGTTACCAGCGCATCCACGGCCACTGCTTGCAGGTATCTCGACCTGGAACGGTACCGCCTGAGCTTCTTGTTGAGACGAGAGGCCATTATGTCTATCTGAGGTACTCCCCACTGGCTTGTAACCTCCGCAAACACCTCCAGGTGGAGGCACCACTCTCCTAGATGGAGATTGTGTCTGCTGAGGAAGTCTGCTTCCCAGCAGTCCACTTCTGGAATGAAGATTGACGACAGAGCCAATGCATGTCTTTCTGCCCAGAGAATAATTCTTGTTACCTCCGACAGTGCAGCTCTGCTCTTCGTTCCGCCCTGTCGGTTTATGTAGGTCACCGCCGTTACATTGTCCGACTGAACCTGAATGTCTTGATCTCTTAGAAGATATGCCGCTTGTAGAAGGGCATTGTATACTGCTCTTAGTTCCAGAATGTTTATTGGAAGGATGGCTTCCTGACTTGACCACTTTCCTTGGAAGTTTTCCTCCTGGGGTGACTGCTCCCCAACCTCTAAGGTTTGCATATGTTAGAAGAATCCAATTTTCAATCCCAAACCTGTGGCCTACGATCAGGTGAGAAGTCTGCAGCCACCAGAGAAGTGAAATTCTGGCTTTCAGTGACAGGCGTATCCGCTGGTGCATGTGAAGATGTGATCTGGACCACTTGTCCAGGAGATCCAGCTGGAAGAATCTTGCATGGAATCTTCCGTACTGCAGTGACTCATAGGAGGCTACCATCTTCCACCAGAAGGCGAATGCACTGATGAACCGATACTCGGGCTGGCTTCAGGACATCCTGGACCATTGACTGGATCACCAACACTTTTTCCAATGGAAGAAACACTCTCTGAACTTCCATGTCGAGTATCATCCCTAAGAAGGGAAGTCTCCTTGTTTGCTCCAAACGTGTTTTTGGAAGGTTCAGAATCCATCCATGATCCTGAAGTAGATGAGTTGAGAGAGTAGTACTCTGCAATAACCACTCCCTGGAAGATGCTTTTATCAGTAAATCGTCCAGATATGGAATTATGTTCACTCCCTGCTTGCGGAGGAGCATCATCTCTTCCATGACATTGGTGAACACCCTCAGTGCTGTAGAGGCCAAATGGCAGTGCCTGGAACTGATAGAGACAGTCCTGTAGTGCAAACCTTAGATAAGCCTGGTGAGGCGCCCAGATCGGAATGTGAAGATACGCATCCTTGATATTAAGGGATACCAGGAATTCCCCCTCCTCCAGACCTGAGATTACTGCTCTGAGACTGAATCTTGAATTTCAATACCCTCAAGGGTTCAATGATTTTAGGTTCAATATCGGTCTTACCGAACCGCCCAGTTTCGGTACCACAGATTGGAGTAATAACCACTGTTCTGTAGTTGAGGTGGAACTGGAACAATGACTTGTGTTTGCACCAATTTTTGAATAGCCTCCTGCAGGATTGTACTGTCCTCCTGAGAAGCTGGTAAACCTGATTTGATGAATCTGTGAGGTGGGAGTTATTGAAACTCCTGTCTGTATCCCTGGGCAATATCTTTTACCCAGGGGTCTAGGCATGATGTCGCCCAGATGTGACTGAAATCTTTTAACCTTGCTCCCACCTGCCTGGTCTCCAGGCAATGAGGTCCACCGTCATGCTCAAGGTTTTGAGGAAGCAGAACCTGAGGTCTGTTCCTGGGAACCTGTCACTGCCAGTTTTCTGGATTTTCCTCAACCTCCTCTAAAGGAAGTGGAGGAACCCTGGGACTTCTTTTTAAACTTTGCAGCCCAAAAGAACTGCAGTGTAGGTGTAGGATATGATTTCCTAGCTCGTGTAGTTGCGAAAGAAAGATATGTCGACTTACCTGCAGCTGCCTTGGATATCCACGTAACAGGGCCTCACCTGTGAAGAGCAGGATCTCCACTTTTCTTGGATTCTGTGTTAACAGTCCATTGGCTTAGCCACAGTCCCCTGCATGCCGAAACTGCCACAGTTGTGGCCCTTGCATTAAGCAGGCCAGTTTCCTTCATGGCCTCCACCATGAAGCCTGCGGAATCCTGTATGTGATGTAAAAAGATGTCAATGTCACTCCTATTCATGGACTCTAAATCATCTAGTAAGGTGCCTGACCACTTTACTATGGCCCTAGAAATCCACGCACAGCCACTCCTGTAGCAGTGTATAGTGATTTGAGCGTAGTCTCAATCTTGTGGTCAGCCGGATCCTTTAAGGAGGCTGTACCAGGAACAGGTAAAACAACTTTATTTGACAATCTAGACACAGACGCGTCCACAATAGATGGGTTTTCCCAATTCTTCCTATACTCCTGAGGGAAAAGGAAAGAAATGAGCAGCCTCTTAGGGATTTGGAATTTTTTCTCTGGGTTTTCCCAGGTTCCTTCAAATAGGGAGTTTAACTCCTTTGATGCAGGGAAGGTAACCGAGGATTTCTTTTTTACATTAAAATAAGATTCCTCTTCCTGAACAGGAACCTTCTCAGTTATCTGCAAAATATCCCTAATGGCCGCAATCATAGCTTGTACCCCTCGGGCAGGAGCTGCATCTCCACCCAGATCCACCTCACCATCCCCTGTATCTGAGGCATCGGTATCAGTGTCAGCCTGCATTATCTGGGCCAGTGTACACTTTTCTGGACATGTGGGTGGGGTGAGAGGCGCAGTTGTGGGGGCTGAATCCTTATTCATCAGATCCTCCACAGACTTTCTCAAAAACTGTGTCTCTTTCTCAGTATGGGATAATCTGGTAGAGATATTTGATATCATACCCCTTATGGAGTCCACCCAAACGGGTTGACCCAGAAGCCTGAGGTGTACTGTTTTGAGTACACAGCAGGGATTCCCCTGGAGAAGATAACACTCTGCAGTACAAGACACACAGGGGGTCATTGTGACCCGTTCGCTCGCTGCTTTTTGTCACAGTCGAGCAATTGGGTCCCTACTGCGCATGCACCAGCCAGCCGAAGGCCGTATCAGGGATGCGATTGCCTCTGCCTGATTGACAGGCAGAGGCAGTCGCTGGGCGGGAGGGGGCGGAATGGAGGCGTTTGGTCGCCGTTTTGTGGGAGCGGTCCGGCCAACGCAGGCGTGGCTGTACCAAACGGGTGGTGGGCCGCAGCTGCAGAGCGATGACAAGCTCTCGGCTAAAGCTGTGCTGGCCGGGAGCGATGCCTTTGCACTTCTGTGGGGGGCCGGCAATGACATGCGGGGCGGACTATCCCTGTGCTGGGCGTCCCCCCGCATGTCAGTTTGATTTATCGTAGCTGTGCTAAATTTAGCACAGCTACGATCAACTCAGAATGACCCTCACAGTCCCTTGACATGGTAATGTGGGATATATGCGCACACACACACATGAAAATGTCAGTTTCCCCCAGAGTACCTTCAGACAGTCACAGAGTATGAGGAACCAGCCACACAGCGCCCTATCTGGCTAATAGTATAAAAGCCCGGCGCTGACTAATTAACCTTAATAGGGCAGCCAGTACCATTTAATTACACTCCCCCCTCTATTACTCCCGGGTACTGCAGAGGTATGCTGGAGTTGTCTGGAGGGGCAGCGCTTCTGTCAGCATCCTGTAGTGAGATTTGCAGGGAGAAAATGGCGCTGGTGAGCTGCTGGGTCTGCCCTGAGTGGAAGCCCCGCCCCCCCTCTAATGGCGCACGGCTTCCCACACTTTTGTTTATACTGGCCTTGTGGTATTATGTCTGACAGCGGGACACAGCCCCAGTCAGACCAACGTAGGGTAGTCTTGCTGGCTCAGAACGCCCCTCATAGCGCTGACATACAGTTAATATGTTGCTGAGCCTTCCTGGAGTGCAGCCTGAAACCAGAGCTGCGCTCCCACCATTGTGCCGCCATACCCACCGGCGACCCACTACTCTTCAGTCTTCTGGCTCTGTAGGGGTGGCGGCGTGCTGCTGGAGTGTGCGGTCGCCATGGTGGGGCTTGCGGACATATCCCTCAGGAGCTCAGTGTCCTATCAGCGGAGTAATGGAGCCAGTAACTGTGTATTAATTCGGCCATTCTCCCCCCTAAGTCCCACGAAGCCGGCAGACTGGTGCCAAACAGCCTCCTGTAAAAAATTAGACTCTAGAAAACAATAAAACTAAGAAAACTCCTAGGAGCTCCCCTAGCTGTGACCACTGAGTCTGGTAGGAGGGGCACAGAGGGAGGAGCCAGCCCACATTGTGAAACTTTTAAAGTGCCCATGGCTCCTAGTGGACCTCTATTACATAAGAGAAATATCCTTTAAAGCAGAAACAATTCAGGTTATGTTTCAGTTTTGCAGATAAGTAAAACAAATACATATCAGGAGCCAAAAGCCTATGGGGGTCATTCAGACCAAGCCGCAATAGCGCCGCGCAGCAGTTTGCTGGTGGTGGCAAAATGCACGTGCACAGCGGCTGCGCAGACACACATTGTGGTCGCATCCCTAGGGGTAAATGCGGGCGGGCCAGGACCATTTTCCGGGGGGCTGCGTGATGTCACATCTGCGTTCATCCCTGATTACCCCCCTATAAGCTTCCAGAGTGCACCTCATATCTCATCTTTTCCAAGTTACTACAAATGATATGAGATCGGTAGCAGCACTACTTTCAGGATTATTACACAGAACACACATAAAGGCTGACACAGCAAATAACAGTAACACATACAAGGGATTAGACATAAGGAAGCATAATAATCATTCTCTTGGTGTTTAACATAGCCTACGTTGTATCTCTCTTTCCGGACACAAGTCTGCAGAGGTGGAAAGACCTGCTGGTGAGAAAATTGTCAACTCAAGCGGAACGTGACCCATCAACAGCTCCCCCTTCATTTTCTTCAGCAACTGGGGCTGCGAGGAAAAGGATAACATTTCCGAGCCCACCCACTGGACACAAAAGTAACAATACAAGTGACACATTAACAGGAAATTGTTTCTGTCACCATAGCGACAATTATCTGGAAATAAGATAATACACAGACACATAAAAAGACTCAACGGAAATCTTTTGTTTTTAAACAACTTTATTTCATATCTTTAATACACAGATTTTTCTCTATATTTTAAAATTAAAAAATACTTTACTCTGCACAACATGGATAAAATATCCTTTAAAGCACAGAAACAATTCAAGTAACATTATAGTATTGCAGGTAAGTAAAACAGATCAGAAGAGCCAAAACCCTATGGGGGTCATTCAGACCCAGCCGCAATAGCGTCCTGCAGCGGTTTGCTGGTGACAAAATGCAAGTGCGCAGCGGCCGCGCAGACACACATTGTGGCCACATCCCTGAGGCGTGAACACGGGGGGCCAGGACCATTTTACGGGGGGCTGCGTGATGTCACATCTGCGCTCATCTCTTATTAACCCCCTATAAGCTTCCAGAGTGCACCTCATATCTCATGTTTTCCAAGTTACTACAAATGATATGAGATCGGTAGCAGCACTACTTTCAGGATTATTACACAGAACACACATAAAGGCTGACACAGCAAATAACAGTAACGTATACAAGGGAATAGACATAAGGAAGCAAAATAATCATTAAGTCTAATTATCAACGGATTCTGTACTGGACCCATACACCTCTTTACTGCCTCCAGCACCCCCTGGTACTGCACTGCGACCATCCGCCCTGTCCCTCCCTACTACTTCCATCCGCCATGTCTCACCCCACTACTGCCACCACCCTTTCTCCCCCACTACTGCCACCTGCCCTGACTCTGCCCCCACTAGTACCAACCTTTCTCCCCCACTACTGCCACTCACCATCTCTCCCACTACTGCCATCCACCTGCCTCCCCCTACTGCCACCGTCCTGTCTTCCCCACTACTGCCACCCACCCTGTCTCCCCCCACTACTGCCAGTCCTGTCTCCCCCAACTACTGCCACCCACCCAGTCAAGAAAGCCAGAATTGTATTCTCCTGGTGGCTGCGAACTGTCGCACGCCCTGTCTCCCCTCCCCACTACTGCCACCCACCCTGTCTCCCCCCTGACATCTCAGCACTGCTTGGGGATTCTTGGTAGTACCGTTAAGTCCTTCATCTGCAGGTGGAAGTTAGAAAGCAGGGCAGTAAGGAGGCAGAAGCTGCTTCTGGTACCATGGACCCATGTCATGTAGGGCTGAGTCAGTAAGATTATGTAATAGAGTCACCATCTTACAGGCAGCCGGTGAAGGGAGCAGAGAATGGGTGTGATGTGGCAGGAACGGGCTGGTTAGGTAACAGCCTGGCTGCTACATTCAGTACAAGTCACAAACGGTGCAATTATTTTGCTGGGAGACCCAGGTAGAGGACATTGCAGTAGTCTATGCGTGATGATACAAGTACATGTATGACTGTAGGTAGATCTTCTGAGGGAAATAAGTGCTGGAGTCTGGCTATGTTCTTCGGATGAGGATCTGATTGTGGCTGAAACCTGATGTCTAAGTGTCACTCCACAATCCAGGACACCAAGATTCCACACAGGATCAGCATTTTGTAACTCTGAAACCCCAAGCATTGGTTTGCAAAGCTGAGTTGTAGCCCTGCCCTTTGACGGTGAGCTTCTATCATGTGTACCTGTTTCACCAGGACTGAGTCACAGTCAACTGGCATCACCCATACCTGGAGCTCAACTAGACAACCATTTAGGATTGGTACTGGGTTCTCAGTACCCGGAGCAAAAGACAGGTCATCTGTATAGCTGTAGTAGATGAGGGCATGACATCTGATTATTTCACCCTGCGGTAGCATGTATATTGCAAATAGCATAGGAGATAGGATAAGAACCTTGAAGAACAACACAGGGCAATGATGAGTATACTCCAGAAGATTAAATGGTTCCTCACCTGAGTGATGTCTATTGTGTGCAAAAAGAGCTGATTTACTTCTCAGGGTATGGAAATGGCTTCTCATCTGTGTGACTTCTCTGATGTATAACAAGATGTGATTTACTTAAACACCATTTCCCACTAAGAGCAAGAAAATGACTTCTCACCTGTGTGACTTCTATGATGTTTAATAAGATCTGATTTGTGTCCAAAACATTTTCCACACTCAGAACATGGAAATGGATTCTCACCTGTGTGAGTTCGCTGATGTATAACAAGATCTTATTTCCGTGTAAAACATTTCCCGCACTCAGAGCAAGAAAATGGATTCTCACATGTGTGACTTTTCTGATGTCTAACCAGGTGTGATTTCTGTTTAAAACATTTCCCACACTCAGAACATAGGAATTGCTTCTTACCTGTGTGACTTCTCTGATGTTTAATAAGATATGATTTATGTGCAAAACATTTTCCACACTCAGAACATGGAAATTGCTTCTCACCTGTGTGACTTCTCTGATGTTTAAGTATAAAGGGAAAAGGGGAGTGGGGATTGAAGAAACCGCACTGGGGAACTACAATAACTGCTGTAAGATATGTTATTGATTATTTAACCAACATCTGGCTCCATCAGTATTAGTTACACTTATGCACTTGGTTGGCGGTGCACCCAGATTGTTAGTCCTGGAGACTATGATACACAAAAAGGGGGTACAGCCCTCTCTGTTTGCACAGAGAAAGCTGAAGAAAAAAGAAGACTTTGTCTTTTTCTGGGGCACGCTTTTAATATATTATATTGAATTTAAAATTAATTCTTTATTAGTTCAATATTAAAAATTCAAGGCTTATTCATCAAAAGCAATGTAGGGCATATAATTTGCCAAATGTACAGCGATAATCTCTATGTATTCGCACCCGGGTATCCCTTTTATTGAGGTTGTATCTACAAATAGGTGTACCTTAGGGATATGTTCACTTTATCTCCTTCACCGAGATTTAGGGAAAAAAAAAAAAAATTTTTTTTATATTAAATAAAAATCAAAACTTGATGGAGTTTGTATGTACTCCTGTTGATGCAATTAAGTTATATATCCCCAAAGGGACAAAAAACAAATAAAAAACAAAAAGAACCAAAAAAGAAAAAAACATTATTATATAGATATTTTTTGTTGGAGTTTGTATGTACTCCTTTATTTTGTTCTGTTCGAAAAAAACTTTTTTATAAAAAAATATATTTTTGGAAAAAGAGAATTTGAAAAAAGACTAGAACAGATAGAGTGTTTGTCCCCTCACAATTATGTATGTAAGCGGGACACCTGGTATATGGCTTGTACACATAAATCTGACCACCACCACAATATGCTTAATTAGTCTCCAGCTTTGATACCTATTCCCTTAATTCAATTTTGTTGATATTCCACACCCCTGCACCACTGTATCTTAATGAAAAAGTAACAAACAGTGGTATCTACAGGGTATACCGGTTGAAAAATAATTATTAGAGAGTTAGGTATCTGCTGGATCACTTAGCTCATACATTGATTTTTATAGCATGCATTTAGAAGACATCATTTCTCTCAGATCTATTGTATGTTCAATAACCCATGGGGATAAATCAACTGATGACTTGCCTCTGTATTGTACTAAAGGCACTGCTGTCTGTTGTTAATTGTAAAGACAGAAAAAATAGGCATTCTGTTGATTAACAAATTGTGTAACAAGGTATCAATAATAACTCATTTAAATTTCATATATATACACACATGCACGTATCATTCTATGAGATTTGCTCAATACCCACGTGGGACAATCAGATACTGACTTGCTTGATTTCATATATATACACATATGCACGTTCCATTCTATGAGTTTTGCTCATTTAGCACACGTAGGACAACAATTGGCTTGCCTCTATATTGCAAAAACGTGCTGCTGTCTGCTGTTATTTACAGAGACAGCAAGCAGAGCATTATGAACGGCATTTAAGCAAAAAGATATTCCATGTGCATACAAATACCTTTAGAGTAAACTGGTGAATTATAGTGGGGTCAAAAATATACTTTACATATACTGAGAGAGTGGTCCAGCAATGTTGAATCTCGGTGAAGGGATCGTGATCTCCGGCGTCCGTGTCCGTGAAACCGGAAGTCGGAGCCGGCCCGGGGCGGAAGTGACGTACGTTTCGCTTTCCTAAGCTTGTTCACAGTTGCCTAGTGACTGTTGCCCTGACACCTTTTTATACTGTGTCAGCGCCATTTTGTCAGAGATGTAACCTTCCCTACGGACCAATTTATAGAGCAGAGTATTTACTCTAGTATTTCCACATATATACTGAGTTTGCGGGATGTAATGAAATTACGTTAATTTAAATCCTTCTTTATGCATTTCTTTTATTATTATCCCTAAATTAAATTAATAATATAAGATAATAACATTATAAAGCTCTTTTACCCTAATAGTTAAAAAAATCACATTTGTTTAACGGAGTTGTTGAGGATTCTTTTATATGGTTAATTGCTTAATCATAGCCTTTAACCTTAGTTATTTAGCAAAAGGACCCAACTGACCATCTTAGATAAGTTTTATACGAAATTAATTTTCTTTAAGAGGTAATTAATATTTGAATAGAAAGATCCTGTTCTACAAGTAAATAAAAATAAATATATATATATATATATATAAAGCGAGATATATAGTCTATAGGGGCAACAAATTAGACAATTAGTAGTGATTAATAATCAATTATTTAATAAATTGTGCCCCTGGCAGAGATAGTGCTTGAAATAAGATTAACATTATAAGACCTTTTTTATCCCATCCTTGTGATGAGATTGAGGGATTCGTTACTGGGACTGTATTTACTTATTAAGTTTATTATTAACAAAAGAAAGAAAATATTTCTAAATTAAATTAAATGTTTAATAAGATATGATTTATGTGCAAAACATTTCCCACACTCAGAACATGGGAATGGCCTCTCACCTGTGTGACATCTCTGATGTTTAACAAGATGTGATTTATGTGTAAAACATTTCCCGCACTCAGAGCAAAAAAATGGATTCTCTCCTGTGACTTTTCTGATGTCTAAAAAGATGCGATTTCTGTGTAAAACATTTCCCACACTCAGAACATGGAAATGGCTTCTCACCTGTGTGACTTCTCTGATGTATAACAAGATACGATTTGGGTGTAAAACATTTCCCACACTCAGAACATGGAAATGTATTCTCACCTGTGTGACTTCGCTGATGTTTAACAAGATGTGATTTCTGTATAAAAGATTTCCCACACTCAGAACATGGAAATGGCCTCTCACCTGTGTGTCTTTTAAGATGTGCAACAAGTTGTGATTTTCGTGTAACACATTTCCCGCACTCAGAGCAAGAAAATGGCTTCTCACCTGTGTGACTTCTTTGATGTTTAATAAGATCTGCTTTGTGTCCAAAACATTTTACACACTCAGAACATGGGAATGGCCTCTCACCTGTGTGACTTCTCTGATGTTCAATAAGATATGATTTATGTGTAAAACATTTCCCACACTCAGAACATGGAAATGTATTCTCACCTGTGTGACTTTGCTGATGTTTAACAAGATTTGATTTCCGTGTAAAACACTTCCCACACTCAGAGCAAGAAAATGGCTTCTCACCTGTGTGACTTCTCTGATGTATAATAAGACACGATTTGGGTGTAAAACATTTCCCACACTCAGAACATGGAAATGTATTCTCACCTGTGTGACTTCGCTGATGTTTAACAAGATGTGATTTCTGTATAAAAGATTTCCCACACTCAGAACATGGAAATGGCCTCTCACCCGTGTGTCTTTTAAGATGTGCAACAAGTTGTGATTTTCGTGTAACACATTTCCCGCACACAGAGCAAGAAAATGGCTTCTCACCTGTGTGACTTCTTTGATGTTTAATAAGATCTGCTTTGTGTCCAAAACATTTTACACACTCAGAACATGGGAATGGCCTCTCACCTGTGTGACTTCTCTGATGTTCAATAAGATATGATTTATGTGTAAAACATTTCCCACACTCAGAACATGGAAATGTATTCTCACCTGTGTGACTTTGCTGATGTTTAACAAGATTTGATTTCCGTGTAAAACATTTCCCACACTCAGAGCAAGAAAATGGCTTCTCACCTGTGTGACTTCTCTGATGTATAATAAGACACGATTTGGGTGTAAAACATTTCCCACACTCAGAACATGGAAATGTATTCTCACCTGTGTGACTTCGCTGATGTTTAACAAAATGTGATTTCTGTATAAAAGATTTCCCACACTCAGAACATGGAAATGGCCTCTCACCTGTGTGTCTTTTAAGATGTGCAACAAGTTGTGATTTTCGTGTAACACATTTCCCGCACTCAGAGCAAGAAAATGGCTTCTCACCTGTGTGACTTCTCTGATGTTTAATAAGATATGATTTATGTGCAAAACATTTCCCACACTCAGAACATGGAAATGTATTCTCACCCGTGTGACTTTTCTGATGTCTAACAAGATATGATTTGTATGTAAAACATTTCCCACATTCAGAACATGGAAAAGGCTTCTCACCTGCCTTAGCTGCCTGATGGGTCATAAGCTTTGTGTTCTGTGTAAAACATTTGGCATCTATAGAACAGGGAAACACTGTATCTACTCTCAGAGCTGTAACAGATGCACCAATATCAGAGTGATCAGGAGAACATTTCCCAGGATCAGAGGGATCAGCTGATAGAGCTGGATGTATAATTGGGGTAATGGGGTTATCTCCTGGAGAATCCTGTCTGCTGTCATTATCTTTTATGTCACAATCCGGGGATAACATTAGATGTCCTTCTGAGATATTCCTGCTTGCGTGTCCATCTGCTGGAAATAAAATACATTATGGAAATATTAATTTTCCTGTAACAATATTAATCTTGTAAACAATAGAAGACGACTCTCTGGGACACTTAATTGTAAATGTGTGTACATAATAAAACATAACTTTTAATGTAGGCTTTATAATATTGTGTCTCAGACTATCATTTTGTCCACCCTTCTGAGAACACTCACAATAACAAATGTAATATTATAATAAGACTTAGATATCTCTCTCTCTTGTACTGGTAACTAACCATGAAGTATAAATGGAGATGTAGTCACACACCATGTCCTATGTCAGCACCAATGTAGAACAATGGATGGGGAACATATCGTATGAATTGGAGATTCTAGATGAACAATAACATCAGTCATATGAGCTGATGGATCAGAGAAAAGTCTCCTAACGTTACTCCTGGAAGCATTGGTAATGTAGCATTCCTTTATGTGTGTGCTCATATACTGGTAAGCCTGTACATGTGTTACTCACCCTTATATAAGGTATATTGCTACAGCAGAGTAAGTGTGGAACAAGGTACTTTACATGCAATACACCATATAATACACTGCAATCATCATCTGCTAGGTTATAATCCACTCTTACATCCCCATCATCAGTGTCTTACCTCTATATTCTCAATAGTAATAAGGATGATGTGTGTACAGTAAGTATGATACAGAGAATTACATATCAGGATCTATACAGCTGCCGCCATACTTCTGCTTCTCATACGTGTGCTACTGGCAGCAGTGAACATCTGAGTGAGAGTACAGGGAAGACAGCAGAGTCTGATGAGAGATTGGATCTGCCTTTGCAGGGATGTACCACACTTGTTAGTATATAAAATAATAAATAAGAGGGGCCTGAGTCCATCCAGACGTGCTTTCTGGAGTTCTCCTCACTAAGTGGCTTCTTATCTACCCTACCGGATAGCTCTCAGCCGCCACTGGGACCAAGACCCAATCTATTAAGTCCCCCACTCCTACTGTGCAAAAGCCACTCGCTCCGCTCACTCCGGGCTCTGTTCACTGCCGCAGCCTAGCGACGCTGCTGAAGTCATGGGCTGTAGTCTGGGGCTAAGTGTGCCCAGTCTTTCCTGCACGCTCCGGACACCTAACTTGGAGGAGCTTTTGGCTCAGGAGGAAGCACTTGCTCTCCCGATCACACAGGTGCACAGCTCCCACTACTGCTGGGGACAGAACGGGCTGCCCATAGTCACTGGAGCCCGGGGGTGGTATTGGGAAGTGAGGTGGCTGCCATTTTGGATCCTGGTACCCGGCCATCACATGCTTTGCCTTCTGCTTTCAATAAGGTGTAAAATTTATATAAGCTGCTAAATAAATGTCCTGACGGCTGGACCGGGGTCACTACACTAAATTGAAGCATTTGCCTGGAGGTGAAACTACCTTCTATTTATATGGTACCACTATCATCTACTTCCTCTCAGTCTACATGCAGAGCCTAGTATCAAGTATCGTCTGAGTAGAGCTCATTACACTCTGATTACAACCTCACAGTATATTATTTTGTGGATTTATCCACTGAATATATTTTGCCATTTGTGTCTCTCTGTGCGGAGTACTTCACGTCTGTGATCACGCTGACCTCTAGTGGAATTTCTCGGTCATTACTGTGTTATTTGAGTTGCATTACATCAGGTTTACTTGAAATTTTGGCTCGGATACCCCCGTCATCCAGACTAAATGTCATTTTGAACTGAGTCATCTTGATGTAACCTCCTGACAGCGTACTACTGCTCCTTTTATTTATAGATCGTTTGTATTTTCCTATCTCAGAGAGGTCAGTCTCTCTGTAGTCAGCTTACCATTCCTCCAAAAAAGGTTAAAAGGTACCAAATCGGCCCCGCCTGTCCATCTCTTTGGTACCTCGAATTCAGGTGGTCCATCTGAGACTGCTACAACATCATCTGCTTCTTCTTGTCAGATGCACAGCCCAGCTGTAATGGCTGAAGACGTCTTAAGACACTCTAGATGGTTCTGTTACTCTACGCTCTATACATTCTATGTTATCTGCATTTAAGGACTGAACTAACCTCAGAACTTAACTCTAATATTCAAGCTTTGAGGTCTGATATCAGTGAGATTGGCACTCGTACAGACTAAGATGAAAGAGATTGTTGCGTCTCACAAAGATCTGATTTCAGCACGACACCCTTCAGGAAGACCCGGTCTCTATTCGTGATAAAGTCATTGATTTAGAATACAGGTCTCGGAGAAATAATATCAGAATAATGGGCGTTCCGGATTCTGTTACAAATGCTGAGCTCTATGATTATGCCACGGTTCTCTTTTCAGAAACTTTCACTGAAGGCTTCTGCCACGGACCTTCTTATTGATAGGATACATAGACTCCCAAAGTCCAAATAGGCCCCTATCCAAGCACCGAGGGACACTCTGCTCAGAGTCAACTTTTTTCATATTAAAGAACGCATTCTACAGGCTGCTTTGTCTTCCTCATCCACAGCTGAGTGCCTGGATTATCTGCAGATATTTCCAGATATTTCTCCTGCTATTCTGAAAAAGTGGGATATTCCTGTTGACAGTCCTTCATGATACTTAACCTAAACCAATCCCGTAGGAGTTGTCTTCCGTCTCGAAGTAATATGCTAAAGTAGTAAGACTTTTGCAGACACTCAGAGTTTGTTTCCTACTGTAACATGTGCCAACTCCCAAGTTACTTGCCATGGATATATTTTTGGGCCAGATTTATTTGCTCCTGTTATTAGTTTAAAACATATATTTTTTACTCTTTATTTCCTGTGCTATTAAATTGCTATATGGTCTTATATTCTTTCCACTGTTACGTTTCAGAATACCTTTCTAGAATGCTTAGGTGTTCAGGTAAAGCATGACTGATTCGTCTTTAACATCTTGTTGCTCTTATAACAGTGTTGGTAGTACATAAATTGGATATCAGGACATGTTCTTGGCCTTTACCTCCTTTGGTTACATTGAGATTAAGAATAGTAGTACAGTATGTTATGCTATATTTGATATTTCTTTGTACAATTGTTACTATGATGACTAGATTTTGCACTCTCGTATGGCTACCTGGGGTAGTCGGTGGGTTTCCCTTTTAGGCCCGACCACCACCTTTATCCACCTTTCTGTCACGGTACCCTAGTGACGGAATCTCTAGCTTCTTTATGGACGCTATTTTTGTTTGTCTCCCATTTTTGTTCCCTATTTTATTTCTTCTGTGATTTGATAGTTTGAAGTATGCACACACCCTACAAACTCTATTGGACTTTACACAGATGAACCTAGAGGTTTCATACCATGATCTGATCTCTCTCTATCACGGTGACGTTTTTAAGTCTTAATGTAAAAGGTCCTCATTCTCCCCGTAAGAGACGTCTCGCAATAAAATATTTCGCTGACCAGAAGGCGGCGGTGGTAGCCACTCAGGAATCACATGTTCCATTGCACTCTCCCCCTCAGTTTACCAATAACTACCCAGCATGCTCTATCTCCTGTGGTGTAGCCATCCTTTCTAATAGATCCTGCCCCTTTCACCTGGAAAGCAAGTGGGTGGATTGCAACGGCAGATGTTTGATTCTAGTTGGGAAGATTCATAATATATATGTCCCCCTAACACCAGACATCCCCGATTTCTTAGAGAAATAATAGGATTTTGGTTACCTACCGGTAAATACTTTTCTCATAGTCTGTAGAGGATGCTGGGGTCCATATTAGTACCATGGGGTATAGATGGGTCCACCAGGAGCCATTGGCACTTTAAGAGTTTAATAGTGTGGTCTGACTCCACCCTCTATGCCCCTCCTACGAGACTCAGTCTAGAAACTGTGCCCGAGGAGACTACATACTTCGAGAGAAGGAAATACACAGATAGTGGTGAGATTCATACCAGCTCACACAACAGGCAAATCCGGCTAACATGCCGGAAAACTCAGCAACAGCTGAAACAGTACTGAAACAGTAAAGAATGCAGAACTTACCTAGGAACAGGCAGTACTGAACCAAAAAACCACTGCAGGATAAAGAAGCACTGGGCGAGCGGCCAGCATCCTCTACGGACTACGAGAAAAGGATTTACCTGTAGGTAATTAAAATCCTATTTTCTCTTACGTCCTAGAGGATGCTGGGGTCCATATTAGTACCATGGGGATGTACCAAAGCACCCAGAATGGGCGGGATAGCGCACAGGCTCCTGCAGAACTGTGCTTGACCAAACTTGAGGTCATCAGAGGCCAAAGTATCTAACTTGTAAAACTTAGCAAACGTGTTCGACCCAGACCAAGTAGCCGCTCGGTAAAGCTGAGACACCTCGGAGAGCCGGCCAGGAAGAACCCACTTTACGAGTGGAGTGGGCCTTAACAGATTTTGGACACGGCAATCCTGCCGTAGAACATGCATGCTGGATGGCGAACCTGATCCAGCGAGAAATATTCTGCTTAGTAGCAGGACACCCAATTTTCTTGGGATCATACAGGACAAATAGAGAGTCCGACTTTCTGTGACGAGCAGACCTCTTCACATAGATCTTCAAAGCCCTCACAACATCCAAGGCCTTTGAAGCAATTGAGGAGTCAGTAGCCACTGGCACCACAATAGGTTGGTTGATATGAAAAGCCGACACAACCTTAGGAATGAACTGTTGACGTGTCCTGAGTTCCGCCCTACGTACTATTACAGGACAAAGCCCCCAATTCAGACACACGTTGCACAGAAGCTAATGCCAGCAAAGTGACAGCTTTCCACGTGAGAAACTTGACCTCAACCTCCTGTAGAGGCTCAAACCAATCTGATTGCAGGAAATGCAACACCATGTCCAAATCCCAGGGTGCCGTCGGCGCCACACAGGGAGGCTGGATGTGCAGAACCCCTTCAAAAAGGTCTGAACCTCAGAGAGGGCAGCCAATTGTTTCTGGAAGAAAATGGATAAAGCCGAAATCTGTACCTTGAGGGATCCCAATCTCAGGCCCATATCCACTCCTGTTTGTAGGAATAGGAGAAACCGTCCAAGTTGAAACTCCACCGCAGGAAACTTCATGGATTCACACTAAGATACACATTTTATCCAAATGCGATGGTAATGTTTAAACGTTACCCCTTCCTAGCCTGTATCAGGGTAGGAATAACTGCAATCGGAATACCCTTTCGAGCTAAGATCTGGCGCTCAACCACCATGTCGTCAAACGTAGCCGTGGTAAGTCCTGATAAGCGAACGGCCCCTGTATTAGAAGATACTCCCGAAGAGGCAGAGACACTGGATCTTCCAGCAGTAGATCCAGCAGATCCACATACCAAGCCCTTCTTGGCCAGTCTGGAGCAATGAGGATTGCCAGAACCTTTGTTCTTCTTACAAGCTGTAGAACTCTTGGAATGAGAGGAAGTAGAGGGAACACATACACTGACGGGAATACCCACGGTGTTACTGGTGCATCCACCGCCACTGCTTTGTGGGTCTCTCGACCTGGAACAGTACTTCTGCAGCTTCTTGTTGAGGCAGGAGGCCATCATGTCTATGTGGGGAACCCCCCACCAACCGGATGCCTCCTCGAACACCTCCGGGTGGAAGTCCCATTGTCCTGGATGGAGATGGTGTCTGCAGAGGAAGTCTGCTTCCCAGTTGTCCAATCCCTGAATGAAGATTGCTGACATTGCCACCGCGTGTCTTTCTGCCCAGAGGAGGATTCTTTTCACCTCTGACATTGCAGCCCTGCTCTTCGTTCCGCCTTGTCGGTTTATGTAGGCCATGGTGGTCACGTTGTCCGACTGCACCTGAACAGCCCGATCCTGTAGAAGGAGTGCTGCTTGCAGAAGGCCGTTGTACACGGCTCTTAGCTCCAGGATGTTTATTGGAAAGGATTCATGACTTGACCACCTTCCTTGGAAGGTCTCCCCTTGAGCGACTGCTCCCAAACCTCTGAGACTTGCATCCATGGTTGGATGGATCCAGTCCTGAACCCCGAACCTTCGGTCCTCCGGAAGGTGAGGCAGTTGCAGCCACCAGAGAGTGAAATCCTTGCTTTCGGCGACAGACGTATCCTCTGGTGCATGTGTAGGTGAGATCCCGACCACTGGTCCGGGACATCCAGTTGAAAGGACCAAGCATGAAACCTTCCGTACTGCTGAGCCTCGTATAAGGGAACCATCTTCCCCAGAAGGCAGACACACTGATGAACCAATACCTGGGTAGGCTTCAAGACATCCCGGACCATTGACTGTACCAACGTTTTCTCCACCGGGAGAAACACCCTCTGCACCTCCATGTCGAGGATCATCCCCAAGAAAGACAGCCTCCTTGTCGGCTCCAGATGAGACTTGGGAAGGTTCAGGATCCAACCGTGCTAACAGAGCAGATGCGTCGTGAGATCAATGGACCTTAACAACTTCTCCCTGGATGATGCCTTGATCAGCAGGTTGTCCAGATATAGAATTATGTTCACCCCCTGCTTGTGGAGGAGAACCATCATCTCTGCCATCACCTTGGTGAAGACCCACGGTGCTGTGGAGAGACCGAATGGCAGTGCATGAAACTGATAGTGATCGTCTAACAGTGCAAACCTGAGATAAGCCTGATGCGGCGACCAAATCGGAATGTGGAGGTATGCATCCTTGATGTCCAGGGACACCAGGAACTCCCCCTCCGCCAGACCTGAGATCACCGCTCTCAGAGGCTCCATTTTGAACTTGAACTCCCTTAGAGAAGGGTTTAACAATTTCAAGTTCAAAATTGGCCTGACCGAACTATCCGGTTTCGGTACCACAAAAAGGTTTGAATAGTAACCCTTGTTCAGCTGATGAGGCTGAACTGGAACAATGACTTCTGACATTACCAATTTTTTTATGGCTTCCAGAAGGATTTCCCTGTCAGCCGGCAAGCCTGACTTGAAGAATCGGTGAGGTGGAAGAGTTTGAAACTCCAGCCTGTACCCCCGGTACACAATATCCAGAACCCAGGGATCTAGGCCGGATGACATCCAGATGTGGCTGAAATGTCGGAGTCTCGCTCCCTCCTGACCGACTTCCAGGCTGGGCGGTCCACCATCATGCTGAAGATTTTGAGGCACCAGAAGCAGGCTTCTGGTCCTGGGAACCTGCAGGTGCAGGTTTCTTGGATTTGGCTCGACCACCTCTAAAGAAGGTGTGAGAGGGTTTGTTCTTTCTAGTACTAGCGGGTTGAAAGGACTGTGACGTGAGGTTTCTTCGTAGCCGGTGCAGCGGATGGAAGAAAAGGAGACTTACCCGCGGTAGCCGTGGCAATCTACGCATCCAGCGCCTCCCCAAAAAGAGCCTGACTTGTGTAGGGTAGGTTCTCCACACTTTTCCTGGATTCCGCGTCCGCAGACCACTGGCGCAGCCAGAGACCCCTGTGAGCCGAGACGGACATGGCGGAGATCCCCGCAGCCATGGGACCCAGATCCGTCTTGGATTCTACTAGGGACCCTGCAGAATCCTGTATGTTACGTAAAAACAAATCAACGTCACCTCTATCCATCGTAGTCCAGTCCTCCTGCAGAGTGATTGACCACTTTGCTATTGCTTTTCAAATCCATGCACAGGCAATAGTAGTCCGCAGGATCACCCCCGTCGCCGTGTAAATGGATTTGAGCGTAGCATCAACCTTGCGATCTGCTTGGTCTTTCAACGCGGTGGATCCCGGGACAGGTAAGACCACCTGCTTTGACAGCATGGAGACAGACGCCTCAACTATAGGCGGGGTCTCCCATTTTTTTCTATCTTCCTCAGGAAAGGGACAAGCAACCAGAACCCTTTTAGGAATCTGGAATATTTTCTCCGGGTTTTCCCAGGATTTTTCAAATATAGCATTTAATTCCTTAGATGCCGGGAAGGTTAGCTTACTGTCCGTGAAAAAGGCCTCCTCAACTCAACACATCCCGCATGGCCTCAATCATCTACTGCACCCCCTTGGCAAGTGATGCCGTCCCCCTCGACCCATCACCGTCCGCCATGTCAGAATCTGTATCCGTGTCACCCTGCGTAATGTGGGCAAGATCACGTTTGTGAGAATGTACCGCAGGGGACCCCGAGGGAGCAGGACCGGGCCATACACATACAGCCATAGAGGACTGCAATACCTGAGTGGCAGTTTCAGTCCTAGCAACCCTTTCAGAAATCTGAGAAATAACCCCCCTAAGAGAGTCTGACCACTCCTGTTCCCTAGCCGGGATCTGCGCTACAACAGTGCAATCCTGATTACATGGGATGGGATCTTCCTGAGAAGAGATATCCTCTGCAGCATAGGAGACAGAGTCTCTAGACATGTTTGCTTGTACACCCCACATACACACAGGGTAAAGGGAAGACAGTCTCCCCCCCCCCCCCCCAAGAATGGCAGAGAGACGCAGAGATTGGAGCCAACCCACACACAGCGCTATTACAGGTATAGGGAGACCCCAAACCAGCGCTGACTGTGTCCATTAATAGGTGACCCTGCCTGTGACAACACAGCCAGCGCGTTGTGTCGCACAGCGGTAACAGACACGCAGCTACTTCCCTAGCCCTGGTCTGACCCATGGACTACACTGATTGTTGATTTGTATTTTGGCTATGTACTAGGCAATATTGTATTATATTGTATGATGTTATTGTTACAAGGGTACAGTTATGTTTTCGATGTATATATATATGAATGTATTGGTTATTGTGTTATAGTTTGTAAAATAATGTTCCCCCCAATGTGACTGCGCAGATAACCTGTGTGTTTGCTGTTGTGTAGATACAGCCAGTCTCAGATGTCAGGCCATTCAACCCCCCCTCACAATGGATTCCAGGCCACACAATCAGATTAAGTAAGGTTACTTTAGTTAACATCTATTGTGGCCTAGGGGACATGCCTGGACATGTGAAAGTAGGTTTGCTCTGAAACTGTTCTGGGGGTGTCACCTTATTGTAGGAAAGACAAAGGTTTGATAATAGCAAACATGGGCGGTTGGGAGAGATCTGGACAGAAGGTGAGAGAGTGGCAGGAGACTGACTAAGAAGTAATGTTCTGTCAGGAGTTCCAGGAGGGAATTGTCGTGTAGAATTGGATCACAGAAGTGTGCTGAGCTGTTTATAACCCATTCTGTTCAATAAACCACTGTTGGTTTTTCATCTACCACCGTGACTTAGTGATTTTGAACCCAGTATCCTCACACTGCCTATATACAGCCCCCCCCCCCCCCCCCCTTCTACCGTACAGATAGCTGGAGTTGCTCTGGAGGGACTGCTCTTCACAGGCAGCGTGGATGCAGACAGGAAAATGGCGCTGAACGCTGCTGGGTCCGCTCTGAGAAGCTCCGCCCCCGTAATGGCGCTGTCTTCCCGCACCTGAAGATTATACTGGCCAAAGGATTTTTGGTGCTGGCTGAGATCCAGGGACACCGACAGGCTGTGTGGCCAGTATAGGGTGTAGGCCTCGGCTCAGGGCGTCCCACACAACGCCGCACCAAGTGCTGCTGAGCCCCGGAGTGCAGTTATTACTGCGCTCCCTACCCTGTTGCCGCCATCTTCACATCGGCTCCACGGCGGCTCCAGGGGCCGATGACTTTTCAGCTCTGTAAGGGGTTGGCGGCATGCTGCTGGGGCGAGCGGTCCCCTGCGGCTGGGAGCGATCTATCCCCTGTGGAGCTCAGTATCCAGTCAGCGGAGACAGTGGCTCAGACCCCGCAGGGCGGACATTGCTCCTCCCCTCAGTCCCTCGATGCAGGGAGGCTGTTGCCAGCAGCCTCGCTGTAAAAAAACAAAATCTAAAAAAACTTTTACTAAAGAAGCTCAGTAGAGCTCCCCTAGCTGTGACCGGCTCCTCCGGGCACATTTTCTAAACTGGGTCTGGTGGGGGGGCGTGGAGGGAGGAGCCAGCCCACACTGTTGGACTCTTGGGGTGCCGGTGGCTTCTGGTGGGCCAGTCTATGCCCCATGGTACTAATATGGACCCCAGCATCCTCTAGAACGTAAGAGAAAAGTGGTTTAAATACAGACCGGCGTGTGCTAATAGTGACACTCTCAGGCATGTAATACCATAGGCAGAGGTACTGCTAACACACAGTATGGCTGCTGGAGACACACAGTGACATGATGTGAGGGGGAGAGCAGGAGTATAATAGGGGCTGATGGCTCCTGATGTATGATATACACCAGAGAGTGTGGGGAGGAGACTGGTCAGATCTCTGGGCTGGTAACACACAGTGACATGATGTGAGGGGGAGAGCAGGAGTATAATAGGGGCTGATGGCTCCTGATGTATGAGATACACCAGAGAGTGTGGGGAGGAGACTGGTCAGATCTCTGGGCTGGTAACACAGTGACATGATGTGAGGGGAGAGCAGGAGTATAATAGAGGCTGATGGATCCTGATGTATGAGATACACCAGAGAGTGTGGGGAGGAGACTGGTCAGATCTCTGGGCTGGTAACACACAGTGACATGATGTGAGGGGGGAGAGCAGGAGTATAATAGGGGCTGATGGATCCTGATGTATGAGATACACCAGAGAGTGGGGAGGAAACTCAGATCTCTGGGCTGGTAACACACACAGTGATATGATGTGAGGGGGAGAGCAGGAGTATAATAGGGCCTGATGGCTCCTGACTTCCCACTGGGAAATACATTTTCCTCATTAGTTTGTACTGACAGAGGAGGGTGTAGGATAAGAGATTGCTGTAGTGACTGAGCAAGGAGAATATATGACTCTTTTCTGTAATAATTGTTTATTACTCACCTGTGCCGATATCTGTAGGGATCTCCTCCTCCTTACACTGCTGATCACCCCTCACATACGTCTCTTCTTCTCCCTCTATATCTTCTGCCTTCATATCAGTCACATACTTCGCTTCTTCTCCCTCTATATCTTCTACCTTTATATCAGTCACATACGTCTCTTCTTCTCCCTCTACATCTTCTGCCTTTATATCAGTTACATACGTCTCTTTTTCTCCCTCTGTATCTTCTGCCTTCATATCAGTCACATACGTCTCTTCTTCTCCCTCTATATCTTCTGCCTTTATATCAGTCACATACGTCTCTTCTTCTCCCTCTATATCTTCTGCCTTTATATCAGTCACATACGTCTCTTCTCCCTCTATATCTTCTGCCTTTATATCAGTCACATCCATCTCTTCTTCTCCCTCTATATCTTCTGCCTTTATATCAGTCACATACGTCTCTTCTTCTCCCTCTGTATCTTCTGTTTTAATATCAGATAGACGTTCTACCTAAAAAAAAAAAAAAAAAAAAGGATTTTAATACCTACCGGTAAATCCTTTTCTATGAGTCCATAGAGGATGCTGGGGACACCAAAAGAACTAAGGGGTATAGATGGGATCCGCAGGAGACATGGGCACTTTAAAACTTTCAAAGGGGCGTGACCTGGCTCCTTCCTCTATATCCCTGTCCAGACTCAGTTTGGAACTGTGCCCAGAGAGACGGACATTTCGAGGAAAGGAATTTACAACAACAAGGTGAGCATAATACCAGCTCATGCCATAAACATGCTGTATAACATGGCATTCAACTGAACACATCAACAGACATGAACCAAAAAAGTTCAGCGACTAGCTGAAGAACTCCAACACAACCTGTGTGCAACCAAAACGAAACTGCAGATACAATACGCACTGGGACGGGCGCCCAGCATCCTCTACGGACTCATAGAAAAGGATTTACCGGTAGGTATTAAAATCCTATTTTCTATTTCGTCCTAGAGGATGCAGGGAACACCAAATGAAACAATGGGTTATACCAAAGATCTATAGCGGGCGGGAGAGTGCGGATGACTCTGCAGCACCGAATTACCAAACTTTAGGTCCTCATCGGCCAAGGTATCAATCTTGTAAAACTTAGCAAACGTGTTTGACCCCACCAAGTAGCAGCTCGGCAAAGCTGTAAAGACGAGACACCCCGGGCAGCCGCCCAGGATGAGCCCACTTTCCTAGTGGAGTGGACCTTAACCGAATTAGGCAATGGCAATCCTGCCGTAAAATGAGCCCGCTGAATAGTTTGACAGATCCAGCGGGCAATGGTCTGCTTAGAAGCAGGACACCCAATCTTATTGGGAGCATATAGGACCAACAGAGCCTCTGTTTTCCTAATAGGAGCCGTCCTGGCGACATAAATCTTCAAGGCTCTGACCACATCCAGAGACCTAGACTCAGCCAAACAGCCAGTAGCCACTGGCACCACAATAGACTGGTTGATATGAAAAGAGGAAACCACCTTTGGCAGGAATTGTTGCGGAGTCCTCAATTCTGTTCTATCCTCATGGAAAATCAAATAAGGGCTCTTGTGAGACAAGGCCGCCAACTCAGACACCTGCCTAGCATATAAAATGACCACTTTCCAAGTGAGGAATTTCAACTCCACCTTACGTACCAATGTGATTGAAGGAACGTTAACACCACGTTAAGGTCCCAAGGTGCCACCGGAGGCACAAAGGGAGGTTGAATGTGCAACACCCCTTTTACAAAAGTCTGGACCTCAGGAAGTGAGGCCAACTGTTTCTGAAAGAAAATTGACAATGCAGAAATCTGCACCTTTATGGAGCCTAATTTCAGGCCTGCATCAACTCCATTTTGTAGAAAATGGAGAAAACGTCCAAGGTCAAATTTCGCCACTGGACCTTTCTTGGACTCGCAACAGGAAATATATTTCCTCCAAATACGGTGATAGTGCTTCGACGTTACACCGTTCCTAGCAAGGATCAGAGTAGGTATGACTTCATCGGGAATACCCTTTTTAGCTAAAATCTGGCGTTCAATCGCCATACCATCAAACGTAGCCGCTGTAACTTGTGATAGACGAACGGCCCCTGCTGTAGCAGGTCCTCGCGAAGAGGAAGAGACCAAGCCTCTTCTATTAGTAATGCCCGAAGATCCGGGTACCAAATTCTCCTTGGCCAGTCTGGAACCACAAGGAGTACTGGAACCTTTGTTATTTTCAAGATCCTCAGAACCTTTGGTATGAGAGGAAGCGGAGGGAATATGTACACCAACGGAAACACCCATGGTGTCGCCAGTGCATCCACTGCCGCAGCCTGAGGGTCCCTGGACCTGGAACAATACCTCAGAAGTATCTTGTTAAGGAGAGATGCCATCATGTCTATATGGGGACCCCCCCCCCCAAAGACTTGTCATTTGTGTGAAGACCTCTTTATGGAGGCCCCACTCCCCTGGATGGAGATCGTGACTGCTGAGGAAGTCTGCTTCCCAGTTGTCCACTCCTGGAAGGAACACGGCCGCCCTGACGGTATATGTACACCACAGCCGTGACATTGTCCGATTGGATTAGGACAGGCAGATTTTGAAGAAGATGTTTCGCTTGTAGAAGGCCGTTGTAAATGGCCCTCAACTACAGAACGTTTATGTGAAGATGAGTTTCCTGATTTGGCCATCTTCCTTGGAAGTTTTCCCCTGTGTGACTGCTCCCAAACCTAGGAGACTTGCATCCGTGGTTACTAGGATCCAGTCCTGGATCCCGAACCTACGTCCCTCCAAGAGGTGAGAGCTTTGGAGCCACCACAGGAGTGATATTCTGGTGTGTGGAGACAAAACTATTCTCCGGTGCATATGAAGGTGAGACCCTGCCCACTTGTCCAACTGAAATAGTCTGGCATGGAACCTCCCAAACTGGAGGGCCTTGTATGCCGCCACCTTTTATCCCAGCAACCGAATGCATTGATGGATAGAGACCGTTGCTGGTTTCAGGATGAGTTTTAGCAAACTCTGAATTTCCAGAGCTTTCTCCATGGGAAGGAACACTCGCTGCTGGTCCGTGTCCAGTATCATACCCAAGAACGCCAACCACGTCGTCAGGACCAACTGTGATTTTGGCAAGTTTAGGAGTCAACCATGCTGTTGAAGGATCGGCAGGGACAGTGAAATATCCTGTAGCAACCGGTCCTGGGATCTCGCTTTTATCAGGAGATCGTCCAAGTACGGGATAATTGTGACTCCTTGCTTGCGAAGGAGAACCATCATTTCCACCATCACTTTGGTGAAAATCCTCGGAGCAGTCCTGGATTGCAAATCTCAGGTAACTTTGATGAGGGGGATAGATGGGGACATGTAGGTATGCATCCTTTATGTCCAATGACACCATAAAGTCTCCCTCCTCTAGACTGGAGATCACCGCTGTGAGAGACTCCATCTTGAATTTGAATTTCTTCAGGTAGAAATTGAGAGATTTTAGATTTAGGATAGGTCTGACCAAGCCATACGGCTTCGGTACCACAAACAGGCTTGAATAAAAAACCTTCCCCCTGTTGTGCCAGGGGGACCGGGACCATCACCTGATTGTGACAGTATTTTTGTATCGCTCCACAGACGAGAGCCCTGTCTGGAAACGAAACTGGTAAGGTTGATTTGAAAAACCGTCGAGGGGGAACGTCTTGAAACTCCAGTTTGTACACTTGGGACAGAATTTGCAAAACCCAAGGGTCGAGGCCCGAGCGAGCCCAGACCTGACTGAAGAGCTTTAGACTTTCCCCCACCGGCGTGGTCTCCTGTTGGGGAGACCTGGCGTCATGCGGTGGAAGTGGCAGAAGCCGGGGAGGACTTCTGCTCCTGGGAACCCGAGGAGGCGGGTATTCTCTTACCTGTTCCCCTACCTCTGGTAGCAAGGAAGGAATTATCTCCTATGTTTATTGGGCCGAAAGGACTGCATTTGATAGTGGGGTGCCTTCTTTTGTTACGTAGGAACATAAGGCAGAAAAGACGACTTACCCGCAGTGGCCGTAGACACCAGATCAGTCAGGCCATCCCCAAATAGCTCACCACCTTTGTATGGAAGAGACTCCATATTTCTCCTGGAGTCAGCATCAGCATTCCACTGGTGAGTCCAAAGCGTTCGCCTAGCTGCTACCGACATAGCATTGGCTTTAGCACACAGAAGGCCAGAATCTCTTGCAGCCTCCTTTAAGTACGCAGCCGCGTCTCTGATATAACCAAGCGTCACTAGGATGCTATCTTTATCAAGCGTATCTAAGTCAGAAGATAAACTGTCTGCCCACTTTTCAATAGCGCTACTTACCCACGCTGAGGCAATGATAGGCCTTAGCTGTGTACCTCTGGTTGTGTAAATAGCTTTTATGGTAGCCTCCTGCTTATGATCGGACGGTTCTTTCAGGGCCGTTGACTGAGAGGCCGGGAGAGCTACCTGTTTAGATAAGCGCGCTAGGGCTTTGTCTACTGTGGGGGCAGTCTCCCATTTTTCCCTATCAGCAAGGGGAAAGGGGTACGCCACCGTGATCCGTTTAGGAACCTGAAATTTCTTATCAGGGCATTCCCAGATTTTATCAAAGAGAGCGTTGAGTTCAAAAGAAGGTGGGAATATAACGGACCGCTTCTTTTCTTTATACATAAGGAACCTTGTTTCAGGAGTAATAGGCTCCTCTGTGACATGTAAAATGTCCTTCACTGCAACAATCATATACTGAATACTCTTTGCTAATTTTGGGTCTAATCTAGAATCAGCATAGTCGACATCGGTATCCGAGTCCGTGTCGGTGCCTGTGTCAACTAACTGGTCACTACCACGTTTGTGCGACCCTGAGGGGTCTTGGACCTGCAATAAAGCGTCCTCCATAGATCTCTTCCACGCTAGGTTTTGAGATTCCGTCTGTTCAAACTTCTGATTAAGAAGGGAGACATTAGCATTCAAAGTAGTCAACCAATCAGCAGTCGGAAGTGCCGACAGGGCCACCCCCATAATACTTGGTGTCCCTAACATATTATCCCCCTGAGAGGAATAATCTGCCTCAGACATGTTGCCTATAGGGGACAGATACACAAATATAAGCCTGTAGGGAACACAGAGGGAAATAGCCAGCTCACACCCCAGCACTAAATCACAGGTCTGTAAACACCCGTGAGTGCCTGAGAGCTGCAGCACTTTTATATATATTAATAAATGTGCCCCCCCCTTGTTTTTTAGCCCCCTGGTGCTTGCTGAGCAGGAGAAAGGACCAGCGTGGCTGCGGCTCGAGGAGGGAGGAAATGGCGCCGAGTATAGTGAGCAGTGAGGACGAAGCACCGCCCCCGTAATGGCGCACTACTATCCCGCTTTATTTAATCATTTATTTATCCTGGCGGGGGTTAGGACAGTGCCCCAGGCACTTAATGTCCCCTCTGGCCAGTATAGTGAGGTATATGCTCCCCAGGGCGCGGCCCTCCCCACGTCCTGCACCCAGCGGTGGTGTCTGTGTGGGAGCATGGCGCGCACTGTGCTTTCCTCGCTGTGCGGTACCTCCGAATGCCGTCAGTATGAAGAGATGTCTTCTTTATTCTTCTACTCACCTGTCTTCTGGCTCTGAAAGGGGGTGACGGCAGGCTGTGGGAGCGAGCATCCGAGCATACCCAGCGTTCATCTCCCCTCACGTGCAGATGCATCCTGTCAGCAGCAGCAGAGCCCTGTAACTCATCCGAAGTAGGTCTAACTTCTCTCCCCTCAGTCCCACGAAGCAGGGAGGCTGCTGCCAGCAGTGCTCCCTGAAAATAAAAACCTAACATAAAGTCTTTTCAGAGAAACCCAGTAGCGCTCCCCGAGTGCATCCAGTCTCCTGGGCACAATTCTAAAACTGAATCTGGGGAGGGGCATAGAGGGAGGAGCCAGGTCACGCCCCTGTCAAAGTCTTAAAGTGCCCATGTCTCCTGCGGATCCCGTCTATACCCCTTGGTTCTTTTGGTGTCCCCAGCATCCTGTAGGACTAAATAAAAAATAAGATTTTACTCACCGGTAAATCTATTTCTCGTAGTCCGTAGTGGATGCTGGGAACTCCGAAAGGACCATGGGGAATAGCGGCTCCGCAGGAGACTGGGCACAACTAAAGAAAGCTTTAGGTCACCTGGTGTGCACTGGCTCCTCCCACCATGACCCTCCTCCAAGCCTCAGTTAGGATACTGTGCCCGGAAGAGCTGACACAATAAGGAAGGATTTTGAATCCCGGGTAAGACTCATACCAGCCACACCAATCACACCATATAACTTGTGATCTAAACCCAGTTAACAATAACTATGTACAAGTATTGCAGACAATCCGCACTTGGGATGGGCGCCCAGCATCCACTACGGACTACGAGAAATAGAATTACCGGTGAGTAAATTCTTATTTTCTCTAACATCCTAGTGGATGCTGGGAACTCCGAAAGGACCATGGGGATTATACCAAAGCTCCCAAACGGGCGGGAGAGTGCGGATGACTCTGCAGCACCAAATGAGAGAACTCCAGGTCCTCCTCAGCCAGGGTACCAAATTTGTAGAATTTTGCAAACGTGTTTGCCCCTGACCAAGTAGCAGCTCGGCAAAGTTGTAAAGCCGAGACCCCTCGGGCAGCGCCCAAGATGAGCCCACCTTCCTTGTGGAATGGGCTTTTACTGATTTAGGATGCGGCAGTCCAGCCGCAGAATGCGCCAGCTGAATTGTGCTACAAATCCAGCGAGCAATAGTCTGCTTAGAAGCAGGAGCACCCAGTTTGTTGGGTGCATACAGGATAAATAGCGAGTCAGTTTTCCTGACTCTAGCCATCCTGGAAACATACATTTTCAAGGCCCTGACTACGTCCAGTAACTTAGAATCCTCCAAGTCCCTTGTAGCTGCAGGCACTACAATAGGTTGGTTCAAGTGAAAGGCTGATACCACCTTAGAGAGAAACTGGGGACGAGTTCTCAATTCTGCCCTATCCATATGGAAAATCAGATAAGGGCTTTTACATGACAAAGCCGCCAATTCTGATACACGCCTGGCCGAAGCCAAGGCCAATAACATGACCACTTTTCACGTGAGATATTTTAGATCCACGGTTTTTAGTGGCTCAAACCAATGTGATTTTAGGAAACTCAACACCACGTTGAGATCCCAAGGTGCCACTGGAGGCACAAAAGGGGGCTGTATATGCACCACTTCTTTTACAAATGTCTGAACTTCAGGTAGTGAAGCTAGTTCTTTTTGGAAGAAAATCGACAGAGCCGAGATCTGTACCTTAATGGAGCCTAATTTTAGGCCCATAGTCACTCCTGACTGTAGGAAGTGCAGAAATCGACCCAGCTGAAATTCCGCTGTTGGGGCCTTTCTGGCCTCACACTAAGCAACATATTTCCGCCATATGCGGTGATAATGTTTTGCAGTTACATCTTTCCTGGCTTTAATCAGCGTAGGAATGACTTCCTCCGGAATGCCATTTTCCTTCAGGATCCGGCGTTCAACCGCCATGCCGTCAAACGCAGCCGCGGTAAGTCTTGGAACAGACAGGGTCCCTGCTGCAGCAGGTCCTGTCTGAGCGGCAGAGGCCATGGGTCCTCTGAGATCATCTCTTGAAGTTCTGGGTACCACGCTCGTCTTGGCCAATCCGGAACCACGAGTATTGTTCTTACTCCTCGTTTTCTTATTATTCTCAGTACCTTTGGTATGAGAGGCAGAGGAGGGAACACAAACTGACTGGTACACCCACGGTGTCACTAGAGCGTCCACAGCTATCGCCTGAGGGTCCCTTGACCTGGCGCAATATCTCTCTAGTTTTTTGTTTTGGCGGGACGCCATCATGTCCACATGTGGCCGTTCCCAACGATTTACAATCAGTGTGAAGACTTCTGGATGAAGTCCCCACTCTCCCGGGTGGAGGTCGTGCCTGCTGAGAAAGTCTGCTTCCCAGTTGTCCACTCCCGGAATGAACACTGCTGACAGTGCTAGTACGTGATTTTCCGCCCATCGGAGAATCCTTGTGGCTTCTGCCATTGCCATCCTGCTTCTTGTGCCGCCCTGTCGGTTTACATGGGCGACTGCCGTGATGTTGTCTGACTGGATCAGTACCGGCTGGTGTAGAAGCAGGGGTTTTGCCTGAATTAGGGCATTGTAAATGGCCCTTAGTTCCAGAATATTTATGTGTAGGGAAGTCTCCTGACTCGACCATAGTCCTTGGAAGTTTCTTCCCTGTGTGACTGCCCCCCAGCCTCGAAGGCTGGCATCCGTGGTCATCAGGACCCAGTCCTGTATGCCGAATCTGCGGCCCTCTAGAAGATGAGCACTCTGCAGCCACCACAGCAGAGACACCCTGATTCTTGGAGACAGGGTTATTAGGCGATGCATCTTAAGATGCGAACCGGACCATTGGTCCAACGGGTCCCACTGAAAGATTCTGGTATGGAACCTGCCGAAAGGAATTGCTTCGTAAGAAGCCACCATCTTTCCCAGGACTCGCGTGCAGTGATGCACCGAGACCTGTTTTGGTTTCAGGAGGTCTCTGACTAGAGATGACAACTCTTTGGCTTTCTCCTCCGGAAGAAACACTTTTTTCTGGACTGTGTCCAGAATCATACCCAGGAACAGTAGACGTGTCGTCGGAACCAGCTGTGACTTTGGAATATTCAGAATCCAACCGTGCTGGTGTAGCACCTCCTGCGATAATGCTACTCCTACCAACAACTGCTCCCTGGATCTCGCTTTTATTAGGAGATCGTCCAAATACGGGATAATTAAAACTCCCTTTTTTCAAAGGAGTATCATCATTTCCGCCATTACCTTGGTAAACACCCTTGGTGCCGTGGACAGTCCAAACGGCAGCGTCTGGAATTGGTAATGGCAATCCTGTACCACAAATCAGAGGTACTCCTGGTGAGGATGGTAAATGGGGACATGTAGGTAAGCATCTTTGATGTCCATGGATACCATGTAATCCCCCTCTTCCAGGCTTGCAATAACCGCCCTGAGCGATTCCATCTTGAACTTGAATTTTTTTAGATATGTGATCAAGGATTTCAAATTTAAATTGGGTCTCACCCAACCGTCCGGTTTCGGTACCCCGTCCTTGTTGAAGTAGGGGCACCTTGATTATCACCTGCTGGGAATACAGCTTGTGAATTGCCGCTAGCACAGCCTCCCTGTCTGAGGGAGTATTTGGCAAGGCAGATTTTAGGAACCGGTGGGGTGACGACGCCTCGAATTCCAGTTTGTACCCCTGAGATACTATTTGAAAGATCCAGGGATCCACCTGTGAGCGAGCCCACTGATCGCTGAAATTTTTGAGACGGCCCCCCACCGTACCTGGCTCCGCCTGTGGAGCCCCACCGTCATGCGGCGGACTTGGAAGAAGTGGGGGAGGACTTTTGCTCCTGGGAACCTGCTGTTTGTTGCAACCTTTTTCCCCTACCTCTGCCTCTGGACAGAAAGGACCCGCCTTTTCCTCGCCTGTTTTTCTGGGTCCGAAAGGACTGTACCTGATAAAACGGTGCCTTCTTAGGCTGTGAGGGAACATGGGGGAAAAATGCTGACTTCCCAGCTGTTGCTGTGGAAACTAGGTCCGAGAGACCATCCCCGAATAACTCCTCACCCTTATAAGGCAAAACTTCCATGTGCCTTTTAGAATCTGCATCCCCTGTCCACTGCCGAGTCCATAAGCCTCTCTAGCAGAATTGGGCAATGCACTTATTTTAGATGCCAGCCGGCAGATCTCCCTCTGTGCATCTCTCATGTATAAGACTGAGTCTTTAATATGCTCTATGGTTAGCAGAATAGTGTCCCTGTCTAGGGTGTCAATATTTTCTGACATGGAATCTGACCACGCAGCGGCAGCACTGCACATCCATGCTGACGCAATAGCTGGTCTAAGTATAATGCCTAAGTGTGTGTATACAGACTTCAGGATCGCCTCCTGCTTCCTATCTGCAGGCTCCTTGAGGGCGGCCGTATCCGGAGACAGTAGTGCCACCTTTTTTGACAAACGTGTGAGCGCTTTATCCACCCTAGGAGGTGCTTCCCAACGTGCCCTACCCTCTGGCGGGAAAGGGTACGCCATTAGTAACTTTTTAGAGATTACCAATCTTTTATCGGGGAAAGCCGACGCTTCTTCACACACTTCATTTAATTCTTCCGATGGGGGAAAAACTACGGGTAGTTTTTTCTCCCCAAACATAATACCCTTTTTAGTGGTACCTGGGTTTATATCAGAAATGTGTAACACCTCTTTCATTGCCTCAATCATGCAAAGAATGGCCTTAGTGGACATTAGATTTGACTCATCGTCGTCGACACTGGTATCAGTATCCGTGTCGACATCTGCGTCTGCCATCTGAGGTAGCGGGCGTTTTAGAGCCCATGATGGCCTTTGAGACGCCTGGGCAGGCACGAGCTGAGAAGCCGGCTGTTCCGCATTTGGCATGTCGTCAAATTTTTTGTGTAAGGAGTCGACACTTGCACGTAATTCATTCCATAAAACCATCCACTCAGGTGTCTGCCCCGCAGGGGGTGACATCACTTCTATAGGCATCTGCTCCGCCTCCACATAATTTTCCTCCTCAAACATGTCGACACAGCCGAACCGACACACCGCACACACACAGAGAATGCTCTAACAGAGGACAGGACCCCACAAAAGCCCTTTGGGGAGACAGAGTGAGAGTATGCCAGCACACACCAGAGCGCTATATAATGCAGGGACTAACTGAATTATGTCTCCTATAGCTGCTATTATATTTACTGCACCTAAATTTAGTGCCCCCCCCCCCCCCCCCCCCATCTCTTTTTAACCCTTTTCTGTAGTGCAGACTGCAGGGGAGAGCCAGGGAGCTTCCTTCCAGCGGAGCTGTGAGGGAGAAATGGCGCCAGTGTGCTGAGGGAGATAGCTCCGCCCCTTTTTTTGCTGACTTTTCTCCCGCTTTTTAATGGATTCTGGCAGGGGTATTTATCACATATATAGCCTCTGGGGCTATATATTGTGATATATTTGCCAGCCAAGGTGTTTTTATTGCTGCTCAGGGCGCCCCCAGCGCCCTGCACCCCCAGTGACCGGAGTGTGAAGTGTGTATGAGGAGCAATGGCGCACAGCTGCAGTGCTCTGCGCTACCTTGGTGAAGACTGATGTCTTCTGCCGCCGATTTTCCGGACCTCTTCTTGCTTCTGGCTCTGTAAGGGGGACGGCGGCGCGGCTCCGGGAACAAACACCAAGGCCAGTTCCATGCGGTCGATCCCTCTGGAGCTAATGGTGTCCAGTAGCCTAAGAAGCCCAATCTAGCTGCAAGCAGGTAGGTTCGCTTCTTCTCCCCTTAGACCCTCGGTGCAGTGAGCCTGTTGCCAACAGGTCTCACTGTAAAATAAAAAACCTAACACATACTTTCTTTCTAGAAGCTAAGGAGAGCCCCTAGTGTGCCTCCAGCTCGGCCGGGCACAAAAATCTAACTGAGGCTTGGAGGAGGGTCATGGTGGGAGGAGCCAGTGCACACCAGGTGACCTAAAGCTTTCTTTAGTTGTGCCCAGTCTCCTGCGGAGCCGCTATTCCCCATGGTCATTTCGGAGTTCCCAGCATCCACTAGGACGTTAGAGAAATAGGATTTTAAATCCTTTTCTCCTAGTCCGTAGAGGATGCTGGGGTCCACTTCAGTACCAGGGGGTATAACGGTTCTGCAGGAGCCATGGGCACTTTAGGACTTTTCAAAGGGTGTGAACTGGCTCCTCCCTCTATACCCCTCCTCCAGACCTCAGTATAGGAACTGTGCCCAGGGAGACGGACATTTTTCGAGTTAAGGATTTACTTTTAAGTTAATGGTGACTTATTGTGTAACTACAAAATTAACAACTGCAGGTAAAGTACGCACTGGGTCGGGTGCCCAGCATCCTCTACGGACTAGGAGAAAAGGATTTACTGGTAGGTATTAAAATCCTATTTTCTCATATGTCCTAGAGGATGCTGGGGTCCACTTCAGTACCATGGGGTTATACCAAAGCTCCAGTACGGGCGGGAGAGTGCGGATGACCCTGCAGCACCGATTGACCAAACTTGAGGTCCTCATCGGCCAAGGAATCAAACTTGTACATTTTAGCAAACGTGTTTGACCCTAACCAAGTATCCGCTCGGCAAAGTTGTAATGTTGAGACCCCCCGGGCAGCCGCCCAGGACGAGCCTATCTTTCTAGTAGAATGGGCCTATCTTTCTAGTAGAATGGGCAATCCTGCCGTGGAATGAGCGTGCTAAATCGTTCCTCTGATCCAGCGCGCAAAAGTCTGCTTAGAAGCAGGACCCCCAATCTTGTTGGGAGTATACAGGAACAACAGAGTCTCTGTTTTCCGTAACCTAGCTGTTCTAGCGACATAAATCTTCAAAGCTCTAACCACATCTAGAGACTTTGATTCAGTGAACGTGTCAGTAACTACTGGCACCACAATAGGTTGGTTTATGTGGAAAGAAGAAAACCACCTTTGGAAGAAATTGCTGGCGAGTTCTCAACTCTGCCCTATCTTCATTGAAGATCAGGTAAGGGCTCTTGTGAGACAAGGCCCCCAACTCAGACACCCGCGTTGCGAATGCCAAGGCCAAAAGCATCACCACTTTCCAAGTGAGAAACTTCAACTCTATCTCCTGTAGAGGTTCAAACCAATTTGATTGAAGGAACTGCAATTCCACAGTAAGGTCTCATGGTGCCACAGGAGGCACAAATGGAGGCTGGATGTGCAGAACCCCTTTCACGAACGTCTGAACTTCTGGAAGGGAGGCTAATTGTTTTTGAAAGAAAACTGATAAAGCCGAAATCTGGACTTCGATTGAAACCAATCTAAGGCCCGCATCAACACCAGCCTGCAGAAAATTGAGAAAACGTCCTAACGCAACTCTTCCGTAGGAGCCTTCTTGGATTCACACCAATATACATATTTTCTCCAAATACGGTGGTAATGTTTAGACGTTACTCCTTTTCTGGCCTGAATAAGAGTGGGGATGACTCCATTGGGAAAACCCTTTCGGCTAGGATCCGGTGCTCAACAGCCCTGCCGTCAAACGTAGCCGCGGTAAGCCTTGATACACGCACGGCCCCTGCTACAGTAGGTCCTCGCGAAGAGGAAAAGGAACTCCTGAAGATCTGGATACCAAGCCCTCCCTGGCCAGTCTGGTGCAATGAGGATTGCTCGAACCCTTGATCTTCTTATGATTTTGAGAACTTTTGATATTATTGGAAATGGAGGGAAGACATATCGACCGAAACACCCACTGGGTCACCAGTGCATCCACTGCTATTGCCTGAGGGTCTCTCGACCTGGAACAATATCTTTGAAGCTTCTTGTTGAGACGAGATGCCATCATGTCTACTTGAGGAATTCCCCAAAGACTTGTCACCTCTGCGAAGACTTCTTGGTGGAGGCCCCACTCTCCTGGATGGAGATCGTGTCTGCTGAGGAAGTCTGCTTCCCAGTTGTCCACTCCCGGAATGAAACTTGCTGACAGAGCTCTTGCATGTCTTTCTGCCCAGAGGAGGAACTTTGTCACCTCTGCCATTGCCGCTCTGCTTTTCATTCCGCCCTGACGGTTTATGTACGCGACTGCTGTTACATTGTCCGACTGGATCTGCACGGGTTGAGCTTGAAGAAGATGTACCACTTGTAGAAGGCCGTTGTAAACGGCTCTCAATTCCAGCACGTTTATGTGAAGGCAGGTTTCCTGACTTGATCATTTTCCTTGGAAAATTTCCCCCTGTGTGACAGCTCCAAAGCCTCGGAGACTTCCATCCGTGGTTACTAGGACCCAGTCCTGAATCCCGCACCTGTGTCCCTCTAACAGGTGAGAACTGTGTAACCCCCACATGAGCGAAATCCTGGCTTTGGAGTACAGGATTATTTTCCGGTGCATGTGTAGGTGGGATCCGGACCACTTGTCCAACAGGTCCCACTGGAATACTCTGGCATGGAATCGGCCAAACTGTATGGCCTCGTAGGCCGCTACCATTTCCCCCAACAACCGAATGCATTGATGGTTTCAGAATATGTTTGACCATTCTCTGGATTTCCAGAGCCTTTTCTACTGGAAGAAATACCCTCTGTACTTCTGTGTCCAGTATTATCCTCAGAATGGACGACGACAAGATTGTCCTATTGCGACTTTTGAAAATACATGATCCAACCGTGTTGTTGGAGTATTGACAGGGAGAGTGCAATGTTCTGCACCAACCGTTCCCTGGATCTCGCTTTTATCAGGAGATCGTCCAGTTAAGGAATTATATTGATGCCTTGTTGTCAAATGAGGAACATCATCTCTGCCATCACCTTGGTGAATACCCTTGGTGCCGTGGAGAGTCCGAACTGCAATGTCTAGAACTGGTAACAACAATGCTGTACTGCGAATCTCAGATAAGCTTGGTGAGGAGGATAAATGGGAACATGTAATGTCTACTGACACCATGAAGTCCCCTTCCTCCAGACTGTAAATCACTGCTCTCAGAGATTCCATGTTGACTTGAACCTTTTCAGGTAGAGATTCTGATTTTTCAGGTTTAAATTTGGTCTGACCGAGCCGTCCGTCTTTGGAACTACGATGAGGCTTGAATAAAACTCTTCTCCTTGCTGTGACAAGGGTACCAGGACAATGACTTGATCCGGACATAATTTTTGAATTGCAGCTGTCACTACTTCTCTGTCTGGAAGAGAAGCTGGCAAGGTCGATTTGAAAAAACGGCATGGGGGGGGGGGACCTCTAGAAACTCTAGTTTATATCCATGGGACACTATTTGTAAGACCCATGGGTCCAGGCCAGATTGAAGCCAGATCTGACTGAAAAATTTCAGGCTTGCTTCCATCCGAGCGGACTCCCGCAAGGGAGCCCCAACGTCATGCTGCATATTTGGCAGAAGCAGGGGTTGAATTCTGCTCATTCTATCCTGGAGACGCTGCAGGCTTTTTTTATTTATTATTTTTTTAGCCGAAAGGACTGCATCTGAGAGTGATATTTATTTTTCGCCTGTGCAGGAGCATAAGGCAAGAATGCCGACTTACCTGCGATAGTCGCAGAGACTAAAGCATCCAGCCCAACTGCAAATAAGGCCTCACCTTTATACGGGAGAGCCTCCATATTTCTTTTGGAATCTGCATCAGCATTCCACTGGCGAATCCACAACGCCCTCTGAGCTGAGACTGCCATGTTAGCGGTTTTTGTACCCAAGAGCCCAATATCTTTCATGGCCTCTAGCATGTATGCAGCAGCGTCTATTGATATGACCTAACATTAGGAGTATCTCGTCTCTATCTATTGTGTCAATTTCCGATGACAGGTTATCTGACCATTAATAGCACTACTCACCCATGCGCAATGCAATGGTAGGCCTGAGCAGCGTACCATTGGCCACATAAATAGATTTTAACGTAGTCTCCAACTTGCAGTCTGCCGGCTCCATTAGTGAAGCCGTCCCAGGCGCAGGGAGAATCACCTTTTAGATAACCTTGACAGGGTACTGTCTAACACCGGGGGTGACTCCCATCTTTTCCTGTCCTCTGCCGGGAAAGGATAAGCAACCTGAATCTTTTTGGGAATCTGAAATTTCTTTTTAGGGTTTACCCAAACTCACCCAAATAATAAGAATTTACTTACCGATAATTCTATTTCTCGTAGTCCGTAGTGGATGCTGGGACTCCGAAAGGACCATGGGGAATAGCGGCTCCGCAGGAGACTGGGCACAAAAGTAAAAGCTTTAGGACTACCTGGTGTGCACTGGCTCCTCCCCCTATGACCCTCCTCCAAGCCTCAGTTAGGATACTGTGCCCGGACGAGCGTACACAATAAGGAAGGATTTTTGAATCCCGGGTAAGACTCATACCAGCCACACCAATCACACCATATAACTTGTGATCTAAACCCAGTTAACAATAACTATGTACAAGTATTGCAGACAATCCGCACTTGGGATGGGCGCCCAGCATCCACTACGGACTACGAGAAATAGAATTATCGGTAAGTAAATTCTTATTTTCTCTGACGTCCTTGTGGATGCTGGGACTCCGTCAGGACCATGGGGATTATACCAAAGCTCCCAAACGGGCGGGAGAGTGCGGATGACTCTGCAGCACCGAATGAGAGAACTCCAGGTCCTCCTTAGCCAGGGTATCAAATTTGTAGAATTTTACAAACGTGTTTTCCCCTGACCACGTAGCTGCTCGGCAAAGTTGTAAAGCCGAGACCCCTCGGGCAGCCGCCCAAGATGAGCCCACCTTCCTTGTGGAATGGGCATTGACAGATTTTGGCTGTGGCAGGCCTGCCACAGAATGTGCAAGCTGAATTGTACTACAAATCCAACGAGCAATAGTCTGCTTAGAAGCAGGAGCACCCAGCTTGTTGGGTGCATACAATATAAACAGCGAGTCAGATTTCCTGACTCCAGCCGTCCTGGAAACATATATTTTCAGGGCCCTGACTACATCCAGTAACTTGGAATCCTCCAAGTCCCCAGTAGCCGCAGGCACCACAATAGGTTGGTTTAGGTGAAACGCTGAAACCACCTTAGGGAGAAATTGAGGGCGAGTCCTCAATTCCGCCCTATCCGAATGAAATATCAGGTAAGGGCTTTTATAGGATAAAGCCGCCAATTCTGATACGCGCCTGGCTGAAGCCAGGGCCAACAGCATTACCACTTTCCATGTGAGATATTTTAAATCCACTGTGGCAAGTGGTTCGAACCAATGTGATTTTAGGAATCCCAAAACCACATTGAGATCCCAGGGTGCCACTGGAGGCACAAAAGGAGGCTGTATATGCAGTACCCCCTTTACAAAAGTCTGGACTTCAGGAACTGAAGCCAATTCTTTCTGGAAGAAAATCGACAAGGCCGAAATTTGAACCTTAATGGATCCTAATTTTAGGCCCATGGACAGTCCTGTTTGCAGGAAATGCAGGAAACGACCTAGTTGAAATTCCTCTGTCGGGGCCTTCCTGGCCTCGCACCACGCAACATATTTCCTCCAAATACGGTGATAATGTTGTGCAGTTACCTCCTTCCTGGCTTTGATCAGGGTAGGGATGACTTCATCTGGAATGCCTTTTTCCTTCAGGATCCGGCGTTCAACCGCCATGCCGTCAAACGCAGCCGCGGTAAGTCTTGGAACAGACAGGGTCCTTGCTGAAGCAGGTCCCTTCTTAGAGGTAGAGGCCATGGATCCTCCGTGAGCATCTCCTGAAGTTCCAGGTACCAAGTCCTTCTTGGCCAATCCGGAGCCACGAGTATAGTTCTTACTCCTCTCCGTCTTATAATCCTCAGTACCTTGGGTATGAGAGGCAGAGGAGGGAACACATACACTGACTGGTACACCCACGGTGTTACCAGAGCGTCCACCGCTATTGCCTGAGGGTCCCTTGACCTGGCGCAATACCTGTCTAGTTTTTTGTTGAGGCGGGACGCCATCATGTCCACCTTTGGTTTTTCCCAACGGTTTACAATCAATTGGAAGACTTCTGGATGAAGTCCCCACTCTCCCGGGTGGAGATCGTGTCTGCTGAGAAAATCTGCTTCCCAGTTGTCCACTCCGGGAATGAACACTGCTGACAGTGCTATCACATGATTTTCCGCCCAGCGAAGAATCCTTGCAGCTTCTGCCATCGCTCTCCTGCTTCTTGTGCCGCCCTGTCTGTTTACGTGGGCGACTGCCGTAATGTTGTCCGACTGGATCAACACCGGCTGACCCTGAAGCAGAGGCCTTGCTTGACTTAGGGCATTGTAAATGGCCCTTAGTTCCAGGATATTTATGTGAAATGACGTTTCCATGCTTGACCACAAGCCCTGGAAATTTCTTCCCTGTGTGACTGCTCCCCAGCCTCTCAGGCTGGCATCCGTGGTCACCAGGACCCAGTCCTGAATGCCGAATCTGCGGCCCTCTAGAAGATGAGCACACTGCAACCACCACAGGAGAGACACCCTTGTCCTCGGAGACAGGGTTATCCGCTGATGCATCTGAAGATGCGATCCGGACCATTTGTCCAGCAGATCCCACTGAAAGGTTCTTGCGTGGAATCTGCCGAATGGAATCGCTTCGTAAGAAGCCACCATTTTTCCCAGGACCCTTGTGCATTGATGCACTGACACTTGGCCTGGTTTTAGGAGGTTCCTGACTAGCTCGGATAACTCCCTGGCTTTCTCCTCCGGGAGAAACACCTTTTTCTGGACTGTGTCCAGAATCATCCCTAGGAACAGCAGACGTGTCGTCGGAATCAGCTGCGATTTTGGAATATTTAGAATCCACCCGTGCTGTCGTAACACTACTTGAGATAGTGCTACTCCGACCTCTAACTGTTCCCTGGACCTTGCCCTTATCAGGAGATCATCCAAGTAAGGGATAATTAAGACGCCTTTTCTTCGAAGAAGAATCATCATTTCGGCCATTACCTCGGTAAAGACCCGGGGGGCCGTGGACAATCCAAACGGCAGCGTCTGAAACTGATAATGACAGTTCTGTACCACAAACCTGAGGTACCCTTGGTGAGAAGGGCAAATTGGGACATGGAGGTAAGCATCCTTGGTGTCCAGAGACAACAAATAGTCCCCTTCTTCCAGGTTCGCTATCACTGCTCTGAGTGACTCCATCTTGAATTTGAACCTTTGTATGTAAGTGTTCAAGGATTTAAGATTTAAAATAGGTCTCACCGAGCCGTCTGGCTTCGGCACCACAAACAGCGTGGAATAATACCCCTTTCCCTGTTGCAGGAGGGGTACCTTGATTATCACCTGCTGGGAATACAGCTTGTGAATGGCTTCCAATACCGCCTCCCTGTCGGAGGGAGACGTTGGTAAAGCAGACTTTAGGAACCGGCGAGGGGGAGACGTCTCGAATTCCAATTTGTACCCCATAGATACTACCTGCAGGATCCAGGGGTCCACTTGCGAGTGAGCCCACTGCGTGCTGAAATTCTTGAGACGGCCCCCCACCGTGCCTGAGTCCGCTTGTAAGGCCCCAGCGTCATGCTGAGGACTTGGCAGAAGCGGGGGAGGGCTTCTGTTCCTGGGAAGAGGCTGCCTGATGCAGTCTTTTTCCCCTTCCTCTGCCCCGGGGCAGAAATGAGGAGCCTTTTGCCCGCTTGCCCTTATGGGGACGAAAGGACTGAGCCTGAAAAGACGGTGTCTTTTTCTGCTGAGAGGTGACCTGGGGTAAAAAGGTGGATTTCCCAGCCGTTGCCGTGGCCACCAGGTCCGATAGACCAACCCCAAATAACTCCTCCCCTTTATACGGCAATACTTCCATATGCCGTTTGGAATCCGCATCACCTGACCACTGTCGCGTCCTTAACCCTCTTCTGGCAGAAATGGACAGCGCACTTACTCTTGATGCCAGAGTGCAAATATCCCTCTGTGCATCTCGCATATATAGAAATGCATCCTTTAAATGCTCTATAGTCAATAATATACTGTCCCTATCCAGGGTATCAATATTTTCAGTCAGGGAATCCGACCAAGCCACCCCAGCACTGCACATCCAGGCTGAGGCGATTGCTGGTCGCAGTATAACACCAGTATGTGTGTATATACTTTTTAGGATATTTTCTAGCTTCCTATCAGCTGGTTCCTTGAGGGCGGCCGTATCAGGAGACGGTAACGCCACTTGTTTTGATAAGCGTGTGAGCGCTTTATCTACCCTAGGGGGTGTTTCCCAACGCGCCCTAACCTCTGGCGGGAAAGGGTATAATGCCAATAATTTTTTAGAAATTATCAGTTTTTTATCGGGGGAAACCCACGCTTCATCACACACCTCATTTAATTCATCTGATTCAGGAAAAACTACGGGTAGTTTTTTCACACCCCACATAATACCCTTTTTTGTGGTACTTGTAGTATCAGAAATGTTCAAAACCTCCTTCATTGCCGTGATCATGTAACGTGTGGCCCTACTGGAAGTCACGTTTGTCTCCTCACCGTCGACACTGGAGTCAGTGTCCGTGTCTGGGTCTGTGTCGACCATCTGAGGTAACGGGCGCTTTTGAGCCCCTGACGGTGTTTGAGACGCCAGGACAGGTACTAACTGATTTGCCGGCTGTCTCATGTCGTCAACAGTCTTTTGTAAAGTGCTGACGCTATCACGTAATTCCTTCCATAAGACCATCCAGTCAGGTGTCGACTCCCTAGGGGGTGACATCACTATTACAGGCAATTGCTCCGCCTCCACACCATTTTCCTCCTCATACATGTCGACACAAACGTACCGACACACAGCACACACACAGGGAATGCTCTGATAGAGGACAGGACCCCACTAGCCCTTTGGGGAGACAGAGGGAGAGTTTGCCAGCACACACCAGAGCGCTATATATAATGTATAGGGACAACCTTATATAAGTGTTTCTCCCTTATATAGCTGCTGTATAGATTCTTATGCCAATTTAGTGCCCCCCCCCCTCTCTTGTTTTACCCTGTTTCTGTAGTGCAGGACGGCAGGGGAGAGTCAGGGAGACGTCCTTCCAGCGGAGCTGTGAGGGAAAATGGCGCTTGTGTGCTGAGGAGATAGGCTCCGCCCCCTTCTCGGCGGCCTTTCTCCCGCTTTTTTAAGGAAAACTGGCAGGGGTTAAATGCATCCATATAGCACAGGAGCTATATGTGATGCATTTTTCGCCATCCAAGGTGTTTTTATTGCGTCTCAGGGCGCCCCCCCCCCCCCAGCGCCCTGCACCCTCAGTGACCGGAGTGTGAAGTGTGCTGAGAGCAATGGCGCACAGCTGCGGTGCTGTGCGCTACCTTGTTGAAGACAGGACGTCTTCTGCCGCCGATTTTCCGGACCTCTTCTGTCTTCTGGCTCTGTAAGGGGGCCGGCGGCGCGGCTCTGGGACCTATCCATGGCTGGGCCTGTGATCGGTCCCTCTGGAGCTAATGTCCAGTAGCCTAAGAAGCCCAATCCACTCTGCACGCAGGTGAGTTCGCTTCTTCTCCCCTTAGTCCCTCGATGCAGTGAGCCTGTTGCCAGCAGGACTCACTGAAAATAAAAAACCTAACTTAAACTTTTTCACTAAGCAGCTCAGGAGAGCCACCTAGTGTGCACCCTTCTCGTTCGGGCACAAAAATCTAACTGAGGCTTGGAGGAGGGTCATAGGGGGAGGAGCCAGTGCACACCAGGTAGTCCTAAAGCTTTTACTTTTGTGCCCAGTCTCCTGCGGAGCCGATATTCCCCATGGTCATGACGGAGTCCCAGCATAGACAAAGAACGTCAGAGAAAGAGTATTTAGCTCCTGAGAAGGAGGGAAAGTTACATTAATTTTTTTTTCTTTATAAAACTAAGCCGTCTTCTGAGGTACAGGAGGGGCTTCCGTAACTTTTATAGCAACAATTATGTATTGAATGCTTTTTGCCAAATTAGGATCTATTCCCCTGGGATCACTATCGTCGACACAGGGATCAGAGTCCGTGTCGGTATCAGTATGTATTATTTGAGCAAATGATCTCTTATGTGACCCAGAGGGGTCCCCTGTGGATGAAAAGGCAGAACCATAAAAAAAATCACATCTTCCACTGATTTTCTCCAGCTCTCTGCATGAGACTCAGACTTATCCAACCTCTTACTGATATGATGCACACTATCACGTAATTCTTTCACCCATTCAGGCTCATGGTGTGCCGGCAGCACCACCGCATTACAACTCTGTGTCCCTAAAATGGCTTCCTCAGGGGAAGAACTCCCTGCCTCAGACATGTCACACGAGTGCACAATCACACCACAGACAATCCGGGGCTTATAGGGGACAGACCCACAGTAAAATCTGTCAGAGGGAAACAGATAGGAGCAGCCAGTTCACAACCCAGCGCCAGTAACACAATGTCTGTGAAAACACAAAATGCCCACTGACATGCAGCGCTTTTTATGATGTAAATACACACTATAAAGCACCAATTTCACTGTGCCCCCCGTTTTGCACCCTGATACTTGTATTCAGTAGTGGAGGACCAGCGTTGTCTCTGCAGCCTGAGGAGAGAGAGAAAATGGCGCTGAGCAGTGTGCTGGATGACTGAGGATGAAGCCCCGCCCCTGCAATGGCGCATCTCTCCTCAGCATTTATGAGGTAAATTTATTATACTGGCGGGGGTAGGGCTGTGCCTCGGCATCTTATGTCCTATTTCTGCCAGTTCTGTAGGTTATATGCTACCCAGGGTGCCCCCCCCCCCCCCTCCAGCGCCCTGCACCCTGCAGTTCCTGTGTATGATGCCAGCAGTCCTCCCTGAAAATAAAAAACCTAACATAAGTCTTTTCAGAGAAACTCAGTAGAGCTCCTCAGAGTGCATCCAGTCTGCCTGGGCACATTTCTAAAACTGAGGTCTGGAGGAGGGGCATAGAGGGAGGAGCCAGTTCACACCCTTGAAAAGTCTTAAAGTGCCCATGTCTCCTGCGGAACCGTCTATACTCCATAGTCATGAAGTGGACCGAAATATCCTCTAGGACGTATGAGAAACAAAAACCACTATATTGACATTTGCATACAGTGAGATTATTCAGTATAACATCAGTGTATAAGACACACAGCTTCTCTACAGATCATATAGTGACAGTCACTTTGGTATATTGCTGAGACCCTAAATCCCACCTACCCGATCCTCCTGTGGGATCCTGTGATTCTCCTCTGTACAATCCTGGGAATACAGAGGACGGGGACATCTCTCTGGGGTATCTCTGTTACTGGGCCCATCTGTAGGAGACACACAGTGACTGAGTACAGTGTATATATGTGATTATCAGATGATGTGTGTATATAGGGGGCCCCATACCTGCTCTCCCCTGTACAATACATGACAGTCTCCTCTTACGCAGTGATGTGAGGGGCCGATGATTCTCCATCATCACGTCCTTGTACAGACCCCTGTGTTCCTCTATATACTCCTCCTCCTGCATGGAGACATAGACAGTGACATCCTGACACCTTATAGGAACCTGACTCATACAGTGATACAGTCATCACCCAGACACATCCCCTGGTGTTACTGTATAATGCCCCATTCCCAGCATTCACCTCTCCAGCCATCACCCAGACACATCCCCCGGTGTTACTGTATAATGTCCCATTCCCAGCAGTCACCTCTCCAGTCATCACCCAGACACGTCCCCTGGTGTTACTGTATAATGTCCCATTCCCAGCAGTCACCTCTCCAGTCATCACCCAGTCACGTCCCCTGGTGTTACTGTATAATGTCCCATTCCCAGCAGTCACCTCTCCAGTCATCACCCAGACACGCCACCTGGTGTTACTGTATAATGTCCCATTCCCAGCAGTCACCTCTCCAGTCATCACCCAGACACGCCCCCTGGTGTTACTGTATAATGCCCCATTCCCAGCAGTCACCCAGACACGTCCCCTGGTGTTACTGTATAATGCCCCATTACCCAGCAGTCACCTCTCCAGTCATCACCCAGACACGTCCCCTGGTGTTACTGTATAATGCCCCATTACCCAGCAGTCACCTCTCCAGTCATCACCCAGACACGCCCCCTGGTGTTACTGTATAATGCCCCATTCCCAGCAGTCACCCAGACACGTCCCCTGGTGTTACTGTATAATGCCCCATTCCCAGCAGTCACCCAGACACGTCCCCTGGTGTTACTGTATAATGCCCCATTACCCAGCAGTCACCTCTCCAGTCATCACCCAGACACGTCACCTGGTGTTACTGTATAATGTCCCATTCCCAGCAGTCACCTCTCCAGTCATCACCCAGACACGCCCCCTGGTGTTACTGTATAATGCCCCATTCCCAGCAGTCACCCAGACACGTCCCCTGGTGTTACTGTATAATGCCCCATTACCCAGCAGTCACCTCTCCAGTCATCACCCAGACACATCCCCTGGTGTTACTGTATAATGTCCCATTCCCAGCAGTCACCTCTACAGTCATCACCCAGACACATCCCCTGGTGTTACTGTATAATGTCCCATTCCTAGCAGTCACCTCTCCAGTCATCACAGACCCATCCCCTGGTGTTACTGTATAATGCCCCATTCCCAGCAGTCACCTCTCCAGTCATCACCCACACACGTCCCCCAGTGTTACTGTATACTGTCCCAATCCCAGCTGTCACCTCTCCAGTCATCACCCAGACACGTCCCCTGGTGTTATTGTATAATGCCCCATTCCCAGCAGTCACCTCTCCAGTCATCACCCAGACACATCCCCTGGTGTTACTGTATAATACCCCATTCCCAGCAGTCACCTCTCCAGTCATCACCTAGACACATCCCCTGGTGTTACTGTATAATGCCCCATTCCCAGCAGTCACCTCTCCAGTCAGCACCCAGACACGTCCCCTGGTGTTACTGTATAATGTCCCATTCCCAGCAGTCACCTCTCCAGTCATCACCTAGACACATCCCCTGGTGTTACTGTATAATACCCCATTCCCAGCAGTCACCTCTCCAGTCATCACCTAGACACGTCCCCTGGTGTTACTGTATAATGCCCCATTCCCAGCAGTCACCTCTCCAGTCATCACCCAGACACATCCCCTGGTGTTACTGTATAATGTGTAATTCCCAGCAGTCACCTCTCCAGTCATCCCCCAGACACATCCCCTGGTGTTACTGTATAACACCCCATTCCCAGCAGTCACCTCTCCAGTCATCCCCCAGACACATCCCCTGGTGTTACTGTATAATGCCCCATTCCCAGCAGTCACCTCTCCAGTCATCACCCAGACACGTTCCCTGGTGTTACTGTATAAAGCCCCATTCCCAGCAGTGACCTCTCCAGTCATCACCCAGACACATCCACTGGTGTTACTGTATGATGCCCCATTCCCAGCAGTCACCTCTCCAGTCATCACCCAGACACATCCCCCGGTGTTACTGTATAATGTGCAATTCCCAGCAGTCACCTCTCCAGTCATCACCCAGACACATCCCCTGGTGTTACTGTATAAAGCCCCATTCCCAGCAGTCACCTCTCCAGTCATCACCCAGACACGTCCCCTGGTGTTACTGTATAAAGCCCCATTCCCAGCAGTCACCTCTCCAGTCATCACCTAGACACATCCCCTAGTGTTACAGTATAATGTCCCATTCCCAGCAGTTACCTCTCCAGTCATCACCCAGACACATCCCCTAGTGTTACTGTACCCTGGTGTTACTGTATAATGTGCTGTTCCCAGCAGTCATCCCCCAGACACATCCCCTGGTGTTACTGTATAATGTGTAATTCACAGCAGTCACCTCTCCAGTCATCACCCAGACACATCCCGCGGTGTTACTGTATAATGCCCCATTCCCAGCAGTCACCTCTCCAGTCATCACCCAGACACATCCCGCGGTGTTCCTATATAATACCCCATTCCCAGCAGTCACCTCTCCAGACATGACCCAGACACATCCACTGGTGTTACTGTATAATACCCCATTCCCAGCAGTCACCTCTCCAGACATGACCCAGACACATCCACTGGTGTTACTGTATAATGCCCCATTCCCAGCAGTCACCTCTCCAGTCATCACCAGACACATCCCCTGGTGTTACTGTATAATGCCCCATTCCCAGCAGTCACCTCTCCAGTCATCACCTAGACACATCCCCTGGTGTTACTGTATAATACCCCATTCCCAGCAGTCACCTCTCCAGTCATCACCCAGACACGTCCCCTGGTGTTACTGTATAATGCCCCATTCCCAGCAGTCACCTCTCCAGTCATCACCCAGACACATCCCCTGGTGTTACTGTATAATGTGTAATTCACAGCAGTCACCTCTCCAGTCATCACCCAGACACATCCCCTGGTGTTACTGTATAATACCCCATTCCCAGCAGTCACCTCTCCAGTCATCACCTAGACACATCCCCTGGTGTTACTGTATAATACCCCATTCCCAGCAGTCACCTCTCCAGTCATCACCTAGACACATCCCCTGGTGTTACTGTATAATGCCCCATTCCCAGCAGTCACCTCTCCAGTCAGCACCCAGACACGTCCCCTGGTGTTACTGTATAATGTTCCATTCCCAGCAGTCACCTCTCCAGTCATCACCTAGACACATCCCCTGGTGTTACTGTATAATACCCCATTCCCAGCAGTCACCTCTCCAGTCATCACCCAGACACGTCCCCTGGTGTTACTGTATAATGCCCCATTCCCAGCAGTCACCTCTCCAGTCATCACCCAGACACATCCCCTGGTGTTACTGTATAATGTGTAATTCACAGCAGCCACCTCTCCAGTCATCACCCAGACACATCCCCTGGTGTTACTGTATAATGTGTAATTCCCAGCAGTCACCTCTCCAGTCATCCCCCAGACACATCCCCTGGTGTTACTGTATAACACCCCATTCCCAGCAGTCACCTCTCCAGTCATCCCCCAGACACATCCCCTGGTGTTACTGTATAATGCCCCATTCCCAGCAGTCACCTCTCCAGTCATCACCCAGACACGTTCCCTGGTGTTACTGTATAAAGCCCCATTCCCAGCAGTGACCTCTCCAGTCATCACCCAGACACATCCACTGGTGTTACTGTATGATGCCCCATTCCCAGCAGTCACCTCTCCAGTCATCACCCAGACACATCCCCCGGTGTTACTGTATAATGTGCAATTCCCAGCAGTCACCTCTCCAGTCATCACCCAGACACATCCACTGGTGTTACTGTATAATACCCCATTCCCAGCAGTCACCTCTCCAGACATGACCCAGACACATCCACTGGTGTTACTGTATAATGCCCCATTCCCAGCAGTCACCTCTCCAGTCATCACCAGACACATCCCCTGGTGTTACTGTATAATGCCCCATTCCCAGCAGTCACCTCTCCAGTCATCACCTAGACACATCCCCTGGTGTTACTGTATAATACCCCATTCCCAGCAGTCACCTCTCCAGTCATCACCCAGACACGTCCCCTGGTGTTACTGTATAATGCCCCATTCCCAGCAGTCACCTCTCCAGTCATCACCCAGACACATCCCCTGGTGTTACTGTATAATGTGTAATTCACAGCAGTCACCTCTCCAGTCATCACCCAGACACATCCCCTGGTGTTACTGTATAATACCCCATTCCCAGCAGTCACCTCTCCAGTCATCACCTAGACACATCCCCTGGTGTTACTGTATAATGCCCCATTCCCAGCAGTCACCTCTCCAGTCAGCACCCAGACACGTCCCCTGGTGTTACTGTATAATGTTCCATTCCCAGCAGTCACCTCTCCAGTCATCACCTAGACACATCCCCTGGTGTTACTGTATAATACCCCATTCCCAGCAGTCACCTCTCCAGTCATCACCCAGACACGTCCCCTGGTGTTACTGTATAATGCCCCATTCCCAGCAGTCACCTCTCCAGTCATCACCCAGACACATCCCCTGGTGTTACTGTATAATGTGTAATTCACAGCAGTCACCTCTCCAGTCATCACCCAGACACATCCCCTGGTGTTACTGTATAATGTGTAATTCCCAGCAGTCACCTCTCCAGTCATCCCCCAGACACATCCCCTGGTGTTACTGTATAACACCCCATTCCCAGCAGTCACCTCTCCAGTCATCCCCCAGACACATCCCCTGGTGTTACTGTATAACACCCCATTCCCAGCAGTCACCTCTCCAGTCATCACCCAGACACGTTCCCTGGTGTTACTGTATAATGCCCCATTCCCAGCAGTCACCTCTCCAGTCATCACCCAGACACGTTCCCTGGTGTTACTGTATAAAGCCCCATTCCCAGCAGTGACCTCTCCAGTCATCACCCAGACACATCCACTGGTGTTACTGTATGATGCCCCATTCCCAGCAGTCACCTCTCCAGTCATCACCCAGACACATCCCCCGGTGTTACTGTATAATGTGCAATTCCCAGCAGTCACCTCTCCAGTCATCACCCAGACACATCCCCTGGTGTTACTGTATAAAGCCCCATTCCCAGCAGTCACCTCTCCAGTCATCACCCAGACACATCCCGCGGTGTTCCTATATAATACCCCATTCCCAGCAGTCACCTCTCCAGTCATCACCTAGACACATCCCCTAGTGTTACAGTATAATGTGCAATTCCCAGCAGTTACCTCTCCAGTCATCACCCAGACACATCCCCTAGTGTTACTGTACCCTGGTGTTACTGTATAATGTGCTGTTCCCAGCAGTCATCCCCCAGACACATCCCCTGGTGTTACTGTATAATGTGTAATTCCCAGCAGTCACCTCTCCAGTCATCACCCAGACACATCCCCCGGTGTTCCTATATAATACCCCATTCCCAGCAGTCACCTCTCCAGACATGACCCAGACACATCCACTGGTGTTACTGTATAATACCCCATTCCCAGCAGTCACCTCTCCAGACATGACCCAGACACATCCACTGGTGTTACTGTATAATGCCCCATTCCCAGCAGTCACCTCTCCAGTCATCACCAGACACATCCCCTGGTGTTACTGTATAATGCCCCATTCCCAGCAGTCACCTCTCCAGTCATCACCCAGAGACATTACCCGGTGTTACTGTATAATGTCCCAGTCCCAGCAGTCACCTCTCCAGTCATCACCCAGACACGTCCCCTGGTGTTACTGTATAATGCCCCATTCCCGGCAGTCACCTCTCTAGTCATCACCCAGACACATCCCCTGGTGTTACTGTATAATGCCCCATTCCCAGCAGTCACCTCTCCAGTCATCACCCAGACACATCCCCTGGTGTTACTGTATAATGTGTAATTCACAGCAGTCACCTCTCCAGTCATCACCCAGACACATCCCCTGGTGTTACTGTATAATGTGTAATTCCCAGCAGTCACCTCTCCAGTCATCCCCCAGACACATCCCCTGGTGTTACTGTATAACACCCCATTCCCAGCAGTCACCTCTCCAGTCATCCCCCAGACACATCCCCTGGTGTTACTGTATAATGCCCCATTCCCAGCAGTCACCTCTCCAGTCATCACCCAGACACGTTCCCTGGTGTTACTGTATAAAGCCCCATTCCCAGCAGTGACCTCTCCAGTCATCACCCAGACACATCCACTGGTGTTACTGTATGATGCCCCATTCCCAGCAGTCACCTCTCCAGTCATCACCCAGACACATCCCCCGGTGTTACTGTATAATGTGCAATTCCCAGCAGTCACCTCTCCAGTCATCACCCAGACACATCCCCTGGTGTTACTGTATAAAGCCCCATTCCCAGCAGTCACCTCTCCAGTCATCACCCAGACACGTCCCCTGGTGTTACTGTATAAAGCCCCATTCCCAGCAGTCACCTCTCCAGTCATCACATAGACACATCCCCTAGTGTTACAGTATAATGTCCCATTCCCAGCAGTTACCTCTCCAGTCATCACCCAGACACATCCCCTAGTGTTACTGTACCCTGGTGTTACTGTATAATGTGCTGTTCCCAGCAGTCATCCCCCAGACACATCCCCTGGTGTTACTGTATAATGTGTAATTCCCAGCAGTCACCTCTCCAGTCATCACCCAGACACATCCCCCGGTGTTCCTATATAATACCCCATTCCCAGCAGTCACCTCTCCAGACATGACCCAGACACATCCACTGGTGTTACTGTATAATACCCCATTCCCAGCAGTCACCTCTCCAGACATGACCCAGACACATCCACTGGTGTTACTGTATAATGCCCCATTCCCAGCAGTCACCTCTCCAGTCATCACCAGACACATCCCCTGGTGTTACTGTATAATGCCCCATTCCCAGCAGTCACCTCTCCAGTCATCACCCAGAGACATTACCCGGTGTTACTGTATAATGTCCCAGTCCCAGCAGTCACCTCTCCAGTCATCACCCAGACACGTCCCCTGGTGTTACTGTATAATGCCCCATTCCCGGCAGTCACCTCTCTAGTCATCACCCAGACACATCCCCTGGTGTTACTGTATAATGCCCCATTCCCAGCAGTCACCTCTCCAGTCATCACCCAGACACATCCCCTGGTGTTACTGTATAATGTGTAATTCACAGCAGTCACCTCTCCAGTCATCACCCAGACACATCCCCTGGTGTTACTGTATAATGTGTAATTCCCAGCAGTCACCTCTCCAGTCATCACCCAGACACATCCCCTGGTGTTACTGTATAATGCCCCATTCCCAGCAGTCACCTCTCCAGTCATCACCCAGACACGTTCCCTGGTGTTACTGTATAAAGCCCCATTCCCAGCAGTGACCTCTCCAGTCATCACCCAGACACATCCACTGGTGTTACTGTATGATGCCCCATTCCCAGCAGTCACCTCTCCAGTCATCACCCAGACACATCCCCCGGTGTTACTGTATAATGTGCAATTCCCAGCAGTCACCTCTCCAGTCATCACCCAGACACATCCCCTGGTGTTACTGTATAAAGCCCCATTCCCAGCAGTCACCTCTCCAGTCATCACCCAGACACGTCCCCTGGTGTTACTGTATAAAGCCCCATTCCCAGCAGTCACCTCTCCAGTCATCACATAGACACATCCCCTAGTGTTACAGTATAATGTCCCATTCCCAGCAGTTACCTCTCCAGTCATCACCCAGACACATCCCCTGGTGTTACTGTATAATGCCCCATTCCCAGCAGTCACCTCTCCAGTCATCAGCCAGACACATCCCCCGGTGTTACTGTATAATGTCCCATTCCCAGCAGTCACCTCTCCAGTCATCGCCCAGACATATCCCCTGGTGTTACTGTATAATGTCCCATTCCCAGCAGTCACCTCTCCAGTCATCACCCAGACACGTCCCCTGGTGTTACTGTATAATGTCCCATTCCCAGCAGTCACCTCTCCAGTCATCGCCCAGACATATCCCCTGGTGTTACTGTATAATGTCCCATTCCCAGCAGTCACCTCTCCAGTCATCACCCAGACACGTCCCCTGGTGTTACTGTATAATGTCCCATTCCCAGCAGTCACCTCTCCAGTCATCACCCAGACACGTCCCCTGGTGTTACTGTATAATGTCCCATTCCCAGCAGTCACCTCTCCAGTCATCGCCCAGACATATCCCCTGGTGTTACTGTATAATGTACCATTCCCAGCAGTTACCTCTCCAGTCATCACCTAGACACATCCCCTAGTGTTACAGTATAATGTGCAATTCCCAGCAGTTACCTCTCCAGTCATCACCCAGACACATCCCCTAGTGTTACTGTACCCTGGTGTTACTGTATAATGTGCTGTTCCCAGCAGTCATCCCCCAGACACATCCCCTGGTGTTACTGTATAATGTGTAATTCCCAGCAGTCACCTCTCCAGTCATCACCCAGACACATCCCCCGGTGTTCCTATATAATACCCCATTCCCAGCAGTCACCTCTCCAGACATGACCCAGACACATCCACTGGTGTTACTGTATAATACCCCATTCCCAGCAGTCACCTCTCCAGACATGACCCAGACACATCCACTGGTGTTACTGTATAATGCCCCATTCCCAGCAGTCACCTCTCCAGTCATCACCAGACACATCCCCTGGTGTTACTGTATAATGCCCCATTCCCAGCAGTCACCTCTCCAGTCATCACCCAGAGACATTACCCGGTGTTACTGTATAATGTCCCAGTCCCAGCAGTCACCTCTCTAGTCATCACCCAGACACATCCCCTGGTGTTACTGTATAATGCCCCATTCCCGGCAGTCACCTCTCTAGTCATCACCCAGACACATCCCCTGGTGTTACTGTATAATGTCCCATTCCCAGCAGTCACCTCTCCAGTCAGCAGATGAATGATCTTGTTGTTGAGTTCAAGGATCTTCTGGTCACTGTGTCTCTCATGTATCAGTGAGTGAGGTGGAGGCACCGTAATGGAGCTCTGGGTTCTGCTTAGTCCTTCTGACAAACGGGAATGGCTGCTGGGTGTCTCACACTCATTGGATGTCTTCTTCACTACTGTGCAATCCTGCGAAATAGGGGAGGCATCAATATCCCTGTAATGTCCCTGTATTATCACTATAGATATGTGATGTCACAGTGACATTCCCAGATCCCCCTCACCTCCCCAATCATGTCCCTGTATTATTACTATAGATGTAAGTGATGTCACAGTAACGCTCTTAGATCCCCTCACCTCTCCAGTCATGTCCCTGTATTATTACTAAAGATATGTGATGTCAGTGTGATGCTCCCAGATTCGCTCACCTCCCCAGTCATGTCCCTGTATTATTACTAAAGATATGTGATGTCAGTGTGATGCTCCCAGATTCGCTCACCTCTCCAGTCATGTCCCTGTATTATTACTATAGATATGTGATGTCACTGTGACACTCCCAGATCCCCTCACCTCCCAAGTCATGTCCCTGTATTATTACTATAGCTATAAGTGTAGCTCCCTAGTATGATGCTATGATTTGTATGAGTGTAAATAAAATAAGAATTTACTTACCGATAATTCTATTTCTCGGAGTCCGTAGTGGATGCTGGGGTTCCTGAAAGGACCATGGGGAATAGCGGCTCCGCAGGAGACAGGGCACAAAAAGTAAAGCTTTACGATCAGGTGGTGTGTACTGGCTCCTCCCCCTATGACCCTCCTCCAAGCCTCAGTTAGGTACTGTGCCCGGACGAGCGTACACAATAAGGAAGGATCTTGAATCCCGGGTAAGACTCATACCAGCCACACCAATCACACCGTACAACCTGTGATCTAAACCCAGTTAACAGTATGATAACAGCGGAGCCTCTGAAAAGATGGCTCACAACAATAATAACCCGATTTTTGTAACTATGTACAAGTAATGCAGATAATCCGCACTTGGGATGGGCGCCCAGCATCCACTACGGACTCCGAGAAATAGAATTATCGGTAAGTAAATTCTTATTTTCTCTATCGTCCTAGTGGATGCTGGGGTTCCTGAAAGGACCATGGGGATTATACCAAAGCTCCCAAACGGGCGGGAGAGTGCGGATGACTCTGCAGCACCGAATGAGAGAACTCCAGGTCCTCCTTAGCCAGGGTATCAAATTTGTAGAATTTTACAAACGTGTTCTCCCCCGACCACGTAGCCGCTCGGCAGAGTTGTAATGCCGAGACCCCTCGGGCAGCCGCCCAAGAAGAACCCACCTTCCTTGTGGAGTGGGCTTTTACCGATTTTGGCTGTGGCAGGCCTGCCACAGAATGTGCAAGCTGAATCATACTACAAATCCAGCGAGCAATTGTCTGCTTAGACGCAGGAGCGCCCAACTTGTTGGGAGCATATAGTATAAACAGCGAGTCAGATTTCCTGACTCCAGCTGTCCTTGAAATGTATATTTTTAAAGCACTGACCACGTCCAACAACTTGGAGTCCTCCAAGTCGCTTGTAGCCGCAGGCACTACAATAGGTTGGTTCAGATGAAATGCTGACACCACCTTAGGGAGAAAATGCGGACGAGTCCGCAGTTCTGCCCTGTCCGAATGGAAAATCAGATATGGGCTTTTGTAGGATAAAGCTGCCAGTTCTGACACTCTCCTGGCCGAAGCCAGGGCTAGTAGCATGGTCACTTTCCATGTGAGATATTTCAAATCCACAGTTTTTAGTGGTTCAAACCAATGAGATTTGAGAAAGTTCAAAACAACATTGAGATCCCACGGTGCCACTGGAGGCACCACAGGGGCTGTAAATGCAGCACTCCCTTAACAAAAGTCTGGACTTCAGGAACTGAAGCCAATTCTTTTTGGAAGAAAATCGACAGGGCCGAAATTTGAACCTTAATAGATCCCAATTTGAGACCCATAGACAATCCTGATTGCAGGAAATGTAGGAATCGACCCAGTTGAAATTCCTCCGTTGGAGCACTCCGATCCTCGCACCACGCAACATATTTTCGCCAAATGCGGTGATAATGTTGCGCGGTTACTTCCTTCCTTGCTTTAATCAAAGTAGGAATGACTTCTTCCGGCATGCCTTTTTCCTTTAGGATCCGGCGTTCAACCGCCATGCCGTCAAACGCAGCCGCGGTAAGTCTTGAAACAGACAGGGACCCTGCTGAAGCAAGTCCCTTCTCAGAGGTAGAGGCCACGGATCTTCCGTGATCATCTCTTGAAGTTCCGGGTACCAAGTCCTTCTTGGCCAATCCGGAACCACTAGTATCGTTCTTACGCCTCTTTGCCGTATAATTCTCAATACTTTTGGTATGAGAGGCAGAGGAGGAAACACATACACCGACTGGTACACCCAAGGCGTTACCAGCGCGTCCACAGCTATTGCCTGCGGATCTCTTGACCTGGCGCAATACCTGTTCAGTTTTTTGTTGAGGCGAGACGCCATCATGTCCACCATTGGTCTTTCCCAACGGGTTACCAGCATGTGGAAAACTTCTGGATGAAGTCCCCACTCTCCCGGGTGAAGGTCGTGTCTGCTGAGGAAGTCTGCTTCCCAGTTGTCCACTCCCGGGATGAACACTGCTGACAGTGCTATCACATGATTCTCTGCCCAGCGAAGAATCCTTGCAGCTTCTGCCATTGCACTCCTGCTTCTTGTGCCGCCTTGTCTGTTCACATGGGCGACTGCCGTGATGTTGTCCGACTGGATCAACACCGGTTTTCCTTGAAGCAGAGGTTCTGCCTGGCTTAGAGCATTGTAGATTGCTCTTAGTTCCAGAATGTTTATGTGAAGAGACGTTTCCAGGCTCGACCACACGCCCTGGAAGTTTCTTCCTTGTGTGACTGCTCTCCAGCCTCTCAGGCTGGCGTCCGTGGTCACCAGGATCCAATCCTGTATGCCGAATCTGCGGCCCTCCAATAGATGAGCACTCTGCAACCACCACAGAAGAGATACCCTTGTCCTTGGAGACAGGGTTATCCGCTGGTGCATCTGAAGATGTGACCCTGACCATTTGTCCAACAGATCCCTCTGGAAAATTCTTGCGTGGAATCTGCCGAATGGAATTGCTTCGTAAGAAGCCACCATTTTTCCCAGGACTCTTGTGCATTGATGTACAGACACCTTTCCTGGTTTTAGGAGGTTCCTGACAAGCTCGGATAACTCCTTGGCTTTTTCCTCCGGGAGAAAAACCTTTTTCTGAACCGTGTCCAGAATCATCCCTAGGAACAGCAGACGTGTTGTCGGAATTAACTGGGATTTTGGAATATTCAGAATCCACCCGTGCTGTTTTAGCACTTCTTGAGACAGTGCTAATCCCATCTCTAGCTGTTCTCTGGACCTTGCCCTTATTAGGAGATCGTCCAAGTATGGGATAATTAATACGCCTTTTCTTCGAAGAAGAATCATCATCTCGGCCATTACCTTGGTAAAGACCCGAGGTGCCGTGGACAATCCGAACGGCAGCGTCTGAAACTGATAGTGACAGTTCTGTACGACGAACCTGAGGTACCCCTGGTGTGAGGGGTAAATTGGAACGTGGAGATACGCATCCTTGATGTCCAAGGATACCATAAAGTCCCCTTCTTCCAGGTTCGCTATCACTGCTCTGAGTGACTCCATCTTGAACTTGAACTTTTTTATGTACAGGTTCAAGGATTTCAGATTTAGAATAGGTCTTACCGAGCCATCCGGCTTCGGTACCACAAATAGAGTGGAATAATACCCCTTTCCTTGTTGTAAAAGGGGTACCTTGACTATCACCTGCTGAGAGTACAGCTTGTGAATGGCTTCCAAGACCGTCTCCCTGTCGGAGGGGGACGTTGGTAAAGCAGATTTCAGGAAACGGCGAGGTGGATCCGTCTCTAGTTCCAACCTGTACCCCTGAGATATTATCTGCAGGATCCAGGGATCTACCTGCGAGTGAGCCCACTGCGCGCTGAAATTCTTGAGACGACCCCCCACCGCCCCCGAGTCCGCTTGAGAAGCCCCAGCGTCATGCTGAGGCTTTTGTAGAAGCGGGGGAGGGCTTCTGTTCCTGGGAAGGAGCTGCCTGTTGCTGTCTCTTCCCCCTTCCTCTGCCTCGTGGCAGATATGAATATCCCTTTGCTCTCTTGTTTTTAAAGGAACGAAAGGGCTGCGGTTGAAAAGTCGGTGTCTTTTTCTGTTGGGGAGTGACTTGAGGTAAAAAGGTGGATTTCCCGGCTGTAGCCGTGGCCACCAAATCCGATAGACCGACACCAAATAACTCCTCCCCTTTATACGGCAAAACTTCCATATGCCGTTTTGAGTCCGCATTGCCTGACCACTGTCGCGTCCATAAACTTCTTCTGGCCGAAATGGACATAGCACTTACCCGTGATGCCAGTGTGCAGATATCCCTCTGTGCATCACGCATATAAAGAAATGCATCCTTTATTTGCTCTAAAGACAGTAAAACATTGTCCCTATCCAGGGTATCAATATTTTCAATCAGGGACTCTGACCAAGCTACCCCAGCACTGCCCATCCAGGCTGTCGCTATAGCTGGTCGTAGTATAACACCTGTATGTGTGTATATACTTTTTTGGATATTTTCCATCCTCCTATCTGCTGGATCTTTAAGTGCGGCCGTCTCAGGAGAGGGTAACGCCACTTGTTTTGATAAGCGTGTGAGCGCCTTGTCCACCCTAGGAGGTGTTTCCCAGCGCGCCCTAACCTCTGGCGGGAAAGGGTATAAAGCCAATAACTTCTTTGAAATTAGCATTTTTTTATCGGGGGCAACCCACGCTTCATCACACACCTCATTTAATTCATCTGATTCAGGAAAAACTATAGGCAGTTTTTTCACACCCCTCATGATACCCTGTTTTGTGGTACCTGTAGTATCAGCAATATGTAACGCCTCCTTCATTGCCAAAATCATATAACGTGTGGCCCTACTGGAAAATACGGTTGATTCGTCACCGTCGCCACTGGAATCAGTGCCTGTGTCTGGGTCTGTGTCGACCGACTGAGGCAAAGGGCGTTTTACAGCCCCTGACGGTGTTTGAGGCGCCTGGACAGGCACTAATTGATTGTCCGGCCGTCTCATGTCGTCAAACGACTGCTTTAGCGTGTTGACACTATCCCGTAATTCCATAAATAAAGGCATCCATTCTGGTGTCGACCCCCTAGGAGGTGACATCCCCATATTTGGCAATTGCTCCGCCTCCACACCAATATCGTCCTCATACATGTCGACACACACGTACCGACACACAGCAGACACACAGGGAATGCTCTTAACGAAGACAGGACCCCACTAGCCCTTTGGGGAGACAGAGGGAGAGTTTGCCAGCACACACCAAAAGCGCTATATATGACAGGGATGGCCTTATAATAAGTGCTCCCTGTATAGCTGCTTTAATAATATAGTTTTGCCACAATTTTGCCCCCCCTCTCTTGTTTTACCCTGTTCTGTAGTGCAGTGCAGGGGAGAGCCTGGGAGCCTTCCTGACCAGCGGAGCTGTGTGAGGAAAATGGCGCTGTGTGCTGAGGAGATAGGCCCCGCCCCTTTTTCGGCGGGCTCGTCTCCCGCTCTTTAGTGGATTCTGGCAGGGGTTAAATATCTCCATATAGCCCCCGGAGGCTATATGTGAGGTATTTTTAGCCAAAAAAGGTTTTCATTTGCCTCCCAGGGCGCCCCCCTCCCAGCGCCCTGCACCCTCAGTGACTGCCGTGTGAAGTGTGCGGAGAGGAAAATGGCGCACAGCTGCAGTGCTGTGCGCTACCTTAAGAAGACTGAGGAGTCTTCTGCCGCCGATTCTGGACCTCTTCTCGGTTCAGCATCTGCAAGGGGGCCGGCGGCGAGGCTCCGGTGACCATCCAGGCTGTACCTGTGATCGTCCCTCTGGAGCTAATGTCCAGTAGCCAAGAAGCCAATCCATCCTACACGCAGGTGAGTTCACTTCTTCTCCCCTAAGTCCCTCGTTGCAGAGATCCTGTTGCCAGCAGGACTCACTGTAAAATTAAAAAACCTAAGCTAAACTTTTCTAAGCAGCTCTTTAGGAGAGCCACCTAGATTGCACCCTTCTCGGCCGGGCACAAAAATCTAACTGAGGCTTGGAGGAGGGTCATAGGGGGAGGAGCCAGTACACACCACCTGATCGTAAAGCTTTACTTTTTGTGCCCTGTCTCCTGCGGAGCCGCTATTCCCCATGGTCCTTTCAGGAACCCCAGCATCCACTAGGACGATAGAGAAATGAAATTTATATGGTAGTTATATGCCCTTGAGGGTGATCCTATTTCAATGCACCCTGTACAATGGGATCAGCAGAACAATGGGAGTAGATGGGCATGACGGGACTGGAGAAAATTCTACTAGAATCCCACGCGCCAGGACAAAGTGGTGTTTGCGTGCTGGGGGATGAGGATACAGTGTCCAAGGAGAGAGACCGTTAACTGGAAAAAGAACTGACCGGTAAATGGAGTTTAGAGGCGGTGTGGTGCAGAGGGCGGAGAGTGGACGGGTGGCAGCGGATGAAGTCCTGAGTCCCTGAGCCTGGCCTGAACTGGTGGTGTGACGGCGGCCTGGATACAAGCAGAGGCAGTTCGGCAGAAGAAACGGGGAGTGACCTGACCGCGGAGACCGGAGATTCGGTCGCGCTGCACCGACCGGGCGTACCGCTAGTTAGAGACGGCAAGTGACGGCTCCTCTAGGGTCACTGGGTGTCCCTTTATACATAAGCAGCGGTGGCGGACAGTGAAAGATGTGCCCATCAGGTGGGTGGTCCTACGCAGTACAAGAGGACAGAGTCGTAGCCTACGAAACGGGGGATGTGATACAGGAGGCGGCCAGCGTGCTCAGTAAGGAGGAGGCAGAAGATATGGGGGGAGTAACGGCTGGACATCCAATTCGCATACGAGACATAAGTGAAGCTCCACCCCAGCACTCAGTACATGCCCAAGGAAGGTTAATGGGATTTGGAGCAGCCCTAGGTGTAATATAGGGACGAACGCTGTGCACACACCCCTTAGTACCGCTGCTGCGGAACCCGTAGTGAGACTGCTATTCATATACAGATAGGCCGGCACCATCTACGCTATCTGCGGAACCCGTAGTGAGACTGCTATTCATATACAGATAGGCCTGCACCATCTACGGTATCTGCGGATCCCGTAGTGAGACTGCTATTCATATACAGATAGGCCTGCACCATCTACGGTATCTGCGGAACCCGTAGTGAGACTGCTATTCATATACAGATAGGCCGGCACCATCTACGGTATCTGCGGAACCCGTAGTGAGACTACTATTCATATACAGATAGGCCTGCACCATCTACAGTATCTGCGGAACCTGTAGTGAGACTGCTATTCATATACAGATAGGCCGGCACCATCTACGGTATCTGCGGAACCCGTAGTGAGACTGCTATTCATATACAGACAGACCTGCACCATCTACGGTATCTGCGGAATACGTAGTGAGACTGCTATTCACGTACAGATAGGCCGGCACCAACTACGGTATCTGCGGAACACGTAGTGAGACTGCTATTCATATACAGATAGACCTGCACCATCTACGGTATCTGCGGAACCCGTAGTGAGACTGCTATTCATATACAGATAGGCCTGCACCATCTACGGTATCTGCGGAACCCGTAGTGAGACTGCTATTCATATACAGATAGGCCGGCACCATCTACGGTATCTGTGGAACACGTAGTGAGACTGCTATTCATATACAGATAGGCCTGCACCATCTACGGTATCTGTGGAACACGTAGTGAGACTGCTATTCATATACAGATAGGCCGGCACCATCTACATTATCTGCGGAACCCATAGTGACACTGCTATTCATATACAGATAGGCCGACACCATCTACGGTATCTGCGGAACACGTAGTGAGACTGCTATTCATATACAGATAGGCCGACACCATCTACGGTATCTGCGGAACCCGTAGTAAGACTGCTATTCATATACAGATAGGCCGGCACCATCTACGGTATCTGCGGAACCCGTAGTGAGACTGCTATTCATATACAGATAGGCCTGCACCATCTACGGTATCTGAGGAACCCGTAGTGAGACTGCTATTCATATACAGATAGGCCGTCACCATCTACGGTATCTGAGGAACCCGTAGTGAGACTGCTATTCATATACAGATAGGCCGGCACCATCTACGGTACCTGCGGAACCCGTAGTGAGACTGCTATTCATGTACAGATAGGCCGGCACCATCTACGGTATCTGCGGAACCCATAGTGAGACTGCTATTCATATACAGATAGGCCGGCACCATCTACGGTATCTGCGGAACCTGTAGTGAGACTGCTATTCATATACAGATAGGCCGGCACCATCTACGGTATCTGTGGAACCCGTAGTGATACTGCTATTCATATACAGATAGGTCGGCACCATCTACGGTATCTGCGGAACCCGTAGTGAGACTGCTATTCATATACAGATAGGCCGGCACCATCTACGGTATCTGCGGAACCCATAGTGACACTGCTATTCATATACAGATAGGCCTGCACCATCTACCGTATCTGTGGAACCCGTAGTGAGACTGCTATTCATATACAGATAGGCCTGCACCATCTACGGTATCTGTGGAACACGTAGTGAGACTGCTATTCATATACAGATAGGCCGGCACCATCTACGGTATCTGCGGATCCCGTAGTGAGACTGCTATTCATATACAGATAGGCCTGCACCATCTACGGTATCTGCGGAACCCGTACTGAGACTGCTATTCATATACAGATAGGCCTGCACCATCTACGGTATCTGCGTAACGCGTAGTGAGACTGCTATTCATATACAGATAGGCCGGCACCATCTACGGTATCTGCGGAACACGTAGTGAGACTGCTATTCATATACAGATAGGCCGGCACCATCTACGGTACCTGCGGAACCAGTAGTGAGACTTCTATTCATATACAGATAGGCCGGCACCATCTACGGTATCTGCGGAACACGTAGTGAGACTGCTATTCATATACAGATAGGCCGGCACCATCTACGGTACCTGCGGAACCCGTAGTGAGACTTCTATTCATATACAGATAGGCCGGCACCATCTACGGTATCTGAGGAACCCGTAGTGAGACTGCTATTCATATACAGATAGGCCGGCACCATCTACGGTATCTGCGGAACCTGTAGTGAGACTGCTATTCATATACAGATAGGCCGGCACCATCTACGGTATCTGCGGAACCCGTAGTGAGACTGCTATTCATATGCAGATAGATCTGCACCCTCTACGGTGTCTGTGGAACCCGTAGTGACACTGCTATTCATATACAGATAGGCCGGCACCATCTACGGTCCTACGGGCAGGACACAGTTATATACACACGCGGGGGCAGGACACAGTTATATACACACGCGGGGGCAGGACACAGTTATACACACACGCGGGGGCAGGACACAGTTATATACACTCGCGGGGGCAGGACACAGTTATATACACACGCGGGGGCAGGACACAGTTATATACACACGCGGGGCAGGACACAGTTATATACACTCGCGGGGGCAGGACGCAGTTAGGGGCAAGACACAGTTATACACACGCGGGGCAGGACACAGTTATATACACACGCGGGGCAGGACACAGTTATATACACTCGCGGGGGCAGGACACAGTTATACACACACGCGGGGCAGGACACAGTTATACACACGCGGGGCAGGACACAGTTAGGGGCAAGACACAGTTATACACACGCGGGGCAGGACACAGTTATATACACACGCGGGGCAGGACACAGTTATATACATACGCGGGGGCAGGACACAGTTATATACACACGCGGGGGCAGGACACAGTTATATACACACGCGGGGGCAGGACACAGTTATACACACACGCGGGGCAGGACACAGTTATACACACGCGGGGCAGGACACAGTTAGGGGCAAGACACAGTTATACACACGCGGGACAGGACACAGTTATATACACACGCGGGGCAGGACACAGTTATATACACTCGCGGGGGCAGGACACAGTTATATACACACGCGGGGCAGGACACAGTTATATACACACGCGGGGCAGGACACAGTTATATACACACGCGGGGCAGGACACAGTTATATACACTCGCGGGGCAGGACACAGTTATATATACACGCGGGGCAGGACACAGTTATATATACACGCGGGGCAGGACACAGTTATATATACACGCGGGGCAGGACACAGTTATATATACACGCAGGGCAGGACACAGTGTATACAGTGAGTTGGGGTATTGGGGTCTGCACTATGCACAGTGACGTCACAGTACCGTGTGTGTGTGTGTGTGTGTGTGTGTGTGTGTGTGTGTGTGTGTGTGTGTGTGTATATATATATATATATATATACATACCAGTGTAAGTATATATGCAATAACTACTGACCAGTATTATTAAATGAAAAACAAGTAACTGATCACTAAAAAATAAGCCCAAAACAAGCTCAAACCGTTACTAAAAAGCTTCCAAAAAAGCCCAACTTAAGTTTTTGGTTTCCTAGTTAGAATATATATAGTGTAATTATTGGTGCTATGTCTGGCTGCTGGATGGACTGAAGATAAGTTCTGGATCTTGAAGTCAGGTGGATAGTTTCAGTTTCTTGAACTTTTTCTTCTGGTATCTGGTTCTCCAGTCGGGATGGTAATGATATCCCGGCAGACGGGGTGCCAGGGGTCAATATACCAACAGCGGCATCCTGGCCGCAAGAATACTGGCAGCGGGGCAAGCGCAAAGAGTGCGGTCACCACGGCACGGTGGCTCACTGCACTCACCACAGGTTTTATTGTCACTCTATGGGTGTTGTAGACACACGAGTGGGAAAACCCGCGGCGAGCGCTGACGGCATTCCCGTCTGTCAGGATTTCGGCTTCAGGATCCTTAATGCTGGGATCACGACAGCTGGGTAACTACATCCCCTCCAGTCGGTGGTAAGGGGGATACCGACGGGGGCGATCTTAACATAGACCGCTCAGCACACATTTCTCCCCCCGCTCAGCACAGTGCGATGCCAGGGGGGATGACGACGGGGTCCGCTCACTTCACACAGCGGCCCACTAGATTGAGTCTGCATGCAGGTGGTGCATCGCTATCGCTGTGGGGGAACACACGGCAGATCCCTGCTTACACACTGATCTCTCCCTGTAGACATTATGGGCCTTATTCAGACCCTGACACAGACTGATTCCCAGCAATCTGCGCAGGCTATGATGATGCGATGGCGTGCTGGAAGGATGCATTCCTATCATAATGGACAGGCGACGGGTGTCAGTGGGCAGTGTTGTGACATTGGCGGGGAGTGTCACAGTAAGACGTGTCATGGCATTTCCTGCGATTGGAAACATGGCGGCGGTGCTTATGCATAGGCCGGGGTCAGTCACTATGTGTATTGCGATGGCATGGCGGGGCAGCACCACACTGTTCTGATAAAACTCTGAATAATGTCCATAGCGTGCAGAGAGGCGCCGGTCACTATCATCAGGTCACGTGACAGCCATGTGACACAATGTAACCCCCCCATCTATTCATCAGCAGCGTCTCCCTGTGTCTGTGTGAGGAAAGACTGTATGAAAGACACCTCTGATGGGCGGTGCCAGTAACAACATTCATAAAATAAAATATATAAAAAAAGCCCAAACACAAGCAACCACCAAAGAGAAATAATATAAATGTATATATAGATATAGATAGATAGATATAAATAAAGCAACTTGGGGGAAAAACTATGCTACTGACCTGTATATACTGGAGGGAGCGCATGGGATTATGGGTAGGCACAGCCGCAGTCACTAAGCAACCAGTAGCTCTCCCGCTCATAGGCCGTAGTAACCCGTCACTCATCTTCTAGCCCCGCCCACTCCTTATTTCATACACCAAGGAGTCCATCATCTAGCCCCGCCCACTGTACTCGTCATTGGTCGGACTGTCCCGTCACTCATCGTGACGTGTTTGGGAGGGAGAGGGGGCGGGGCTGCGACCTATGGGCGGGAGAAAGGTGACTGAGTGACTGGACCCTGCGACCAATAGCTAGAGACAGGGGCGGGGCTGGCTGAGTGACGGGTTGCTACAGCCTATGAGACAGTGGGCGGGGCTGGTGGCTGATCCCATGCCTATACGGTGACCCGGAAACAGTGCCCCGCCCCTTCCTGTACACAGAGCTCCGCCCCCGGTCTCCTCCAGGTAATGGCCGCCGCCCCTTCTCCTGCCGGGCAGGGTGTATGTGCTGCAGTGTGTGGTGCATGGAGAGTATATTACCCGTGTCATACACACACACAGCACTGCTATGTTGTTATGTTAATGCGTGTTACACATAGGGGGGCGGTATACACACACATAGGGGGGTGGTATACACACATAGGGGGCGGTATACACATATAGGGGGTGAATACGGTTGCCCCTTGTCTCCTGTCCCTTCCCAGTTGCGCCCTAACTGCCTCTCATACCCCCCTCCCCTGCCTGCCTCCCATAACCCCCTCCTGCCTGCCTCCCATAACCCCCCATCCCTGCTGCCCCTGCCAGCCTCCCATATCCCCGTCCCCTGCTGCCCCTGCCTTCCATACCCCCCCTGCCCTCCTCCCATACCCCTCTCCCCTCCTGCCTGCCTCCCATACTCCCCCTCCCCTGCAGCCCCTACCTCCCAGACCCCCCTCCCCTCCTGCCCCCTGCCTTTCTCCCATAACCCCCCTCCCCTGCTTCCCCTGCCAGCCTCCCATACCCCCTTGCCTGCCTCCCACACCCCCCCTGCCACCCCCTGCCTATCCCCTTCTATCCCCCTCACCTGCCGTCCCCTGCCTGTCCTCTTCTATCCCCCTCACCTGTCACCCCCTTCCTGTCCCCTTCTATCCCCCTCACCTGCCACCCCCTTCCTGTCCCCTTCTATCCCCCCACCTGCTGTCCCCTGCCTGTCCCCTTCTATCCCCCTCACCTGTCACCCCCTTCCTGTCCCCTTCTATCCCCCTCACCTGTCACCCCCTTCCTGTCCCCTTCTATCCCCCTCACCTGCCATCCCCTGCCTGTCCCCTTCTATCCCCCTCACCTGTCACCCCCTTCCTGTCCCCTTCTATCCCCCTCACCTGCCATCCCCTGCCTGTCCCCTTCTATCCCCCTCACCTGCCACCCCCTTCCTGTCCCCTTCTATCCTCCTCACCTGCCGTCCCCTGCCTGTCCCCTTCTATCCCCCCACCTGCTGTCCCCTGCCTGTCCCCTTCTATCCCCCTCACCTGTCACCCCCTTCCTGTCCCCTTCTATCCCCCTCACCTGCCGTCCCCTGCCTGTCCCCTTCTATCCCCCTCACCTGTCACCCCCTTCCTGTCCCCTTCTATCCCCCTCACCTGCCGTCCCCTGCCTGTCCCCTTCTATCCCCCCACCTGCTGTCCCCTGCCTGTCCCCTTCTATCCCCCTCACCTGTCACCCCCTTCCTGTCCCCTTCTATCCCCCTCACCTGCCGCCCCCTGCCTGTCCTCTTCTATCCCCCTCACCTGCCGCCCCCTGCCTGTCCCCTTCTATCCCCCCACCTGCTGTCCCCTGCCTGTCCTCTTCTATCCCCCCACCTGCTGCCCCCTGCCTGTCCCCTTCTATCCCCCTCACCTGTCACCCCCTTCCTGTCCCCTTCTATCCCCCTCACCTGCCGTCCCCTGCCTGTCCCCTTCTATCCCCCTCACCTGCCACCCCCTTCCTGTCCCCTTCTATCCTCCTCACCTGCCGTCCCCTGCCTGTCCCCTTCTATCCCCCACCTGCTGTCCCCTGCCTGTCCCCTTCTATCCCCCTCACCTGTCACCCCCTTCCTGTCCCCTTCTATCCCCCTCACCTGCCGTCCCCTGCCTGTCCCCTTCTATCCCCCTCACCTGTCACCCCCTTCCTGTCCCCTTCTATCCCCCTCACCTGCCGTCCCCTGCCTGTCCCCTTCTATCCCCCCACCTGCTGTCCCCTGCCTGTCCCCTTCTATCCCCCTCACCTGTCACCCCCTTCCTGTCCCCTTCTATCCCCCTCACCTGCCGCCCCCTGCCTGTCCTCTTCTATCCCCCTCACCTGCCGCCCCCTGCCTGTCCCCTTCTATCCCCCCACCTGCTGTCCCCTGCCTGTCCTCTTCTATCCCCCCACCTGCTGTCCCCTGCCTGTCCCCTTCTATCCCCCCACCTGCTGTCCCCTGCCTGTCCCCTTCTATCCCCCTCACCTGATGTGACACCGCAACCCTGGTACTTCACATGCATTCCTACCGTACACTTTCGGTCAAGAACCTCATCTCCTCCCAGTCATCAAACCCCGGTGCCCCTATTCCACTGTCAACTCGCTCCTCTACACACCCCCGCCCCCTCACTCTCAGGGCCGGTTCTGGGGCTTTGCGCGCCCCAGGTGGCAATGGGGGCGTGGCTTCGTACAGGGGACGTGGTCATTTACGCCCCCTGTACAGACTACTGTAGCGCTCTGAAATGTGCCCCCTGCTGCCGTTGGCCGCTGTGAAGCCGTTCGTGGAGAGGTCCTTTAATGTGCGTTGCGCGATGACGTAATTGCGCACTTTACAGTAAAGGACCTCTCTACGAAGGGAAACTAGTTTCCCTTCACAGCGGCCAGCGGGGGGCACAGCAGCAGCGGATCTTGCCCTGGTGCAAAAGTCCTTGCCCTGGTGCAAAAGTCCTGCTTGCCCGTGGCAAGATCCGCTACAGCTCACTCTCTGCTCTTGACTTTGCCACCTACTTCCCATCCAGAATTCACTCCCTATGGCAAGATATCACATCCCACCAGACCCTGAGCAACGCCCTCCTCCATTTCCTGACCCCCCCCCTCCTCTCCTTACCTCCTACCAACTCTGACATCTCTCTTCTTTGTATCTAGTGTGGAAGTCATGGCCCTCAGCCGTTCCTCACCCTCTCCACCTCCCTATTTGACCCTATCACCTCCTCCGCTACCTCTCTTCTTCTGCCTGTTCCCATCTTGCCCATCTCATTCTCTCCCTCTCATCAGACACTGTCCCCTCGGCCTTCCATCATGCTCTTGTCTCCCCTATTCTTATAAACCCCTCCCTTCATCCAACCAACCACTCTCTCCAACTACCGACCATCACTCTCCTCCTAACTCCTGTCTTTCCTCACACTCACTGCTTGTCCCATTCCAGCCTGGCTTCCGTCCTCTCCACTCCACTGATACTGCCCTCGCTAAAGTCTGCAAAGACCTCCATGCTGCCAGATCCAATGGTCACTACTCTCTGCTTATTCTCCTTCACCTCTCTGCTGCATTGGACACTGTGGACCACCCTCTGCTGCAATTACTTTTCTCTAGCATCCATAAGGGATATTGGAGACAGAATTAGTACAATGGGGTATAGACGGAACCAAAGGAGCAAGTGCACTTTAAAAATTCTTCCACTGGTTTTGCTGGCTCCTCCCCTCTATGCCCCTCCTACAGCTCAGTTTAGATAAATTGCCCTCAGGAGAGGATTCTCACTCTGCAGCTCCAGAGTTTCCATCAGTTTTATTTATTATTTCGGTATGCAGTTTGGGTAACAGTATACCTGCTCCGTGGGAGTTAGGGGGGGGGGGGTCACCGGCCTCCTGAGGTGCAGAGCCTCTTCTCCGCTGCAGGACCACCGTCTGTTTGTTCTGCGGGGCATGAAGCCTTGGCTGCCACAGCATGCCGCACACCCCAAAGGGTGTGTACACACGGTGAGATTTTTTCTTCCGATCCTGACGATATAGTCAGTATCGGAAGAAAGGTTAGTGCAGATCGCAAGGTGACAGTCACCTTGCGATCCCGATTCAATGCCGATGCGCGTTCCCACGCGGTCTGCATTGAAAGAAAAAATAGACCGTGCAGGAAAGTCAATTTTGACTATCTCTATAGAAGAGATAGTCAAAATCGGGACTTAGCCAAAATCGCACATAGCAAGTATCGCAAGCGCACTCATTATGTGCGATACTGGCTTAGTGAGGATCGGGCATAGCCCGAATCTCACCGTGTGTACACACCCTAACACTGCCTGAAGATGATCGTCGGTGGTGAGTACCAACCAGGGTCCCCCGGTCAAATGTGCGGCTGAAGCGCGGCGTACGGGTCCTTCCTGGGGAGGACCCGCTATAGCCCCTGCGTGAGACTGGCTAAACACAGGTGAACCAAGCATTTAATTTATGTGAGACATGGCCAGTATAAATATTAAACAGTAGCTCCAGCGCCATAGCGGGGGGCGGAGCTACATTAGAGCTGTCTCAGCAGCATATTGGCGCCTTCCTCTGCATGAGTTGCAGCAGCCTCCACAGCTCCTCCAGAATTGCCCCAGTATACACTGGTACCGGGTATAGGGGGGAAGAGCCGCTATCATTGTGCACAATAATCCCCTGTGGGGTTTTATAAAGAATCTCACTGTGGTTACACAGATGTAACAACCGCTGACAGCCTCACTGGGGCCGGTCACCATTGGGTGCGCTGGCGTCCTCTCTTCTCTGTCTCCTCTCACATGCAATAGGGCAGGCTTGTCATATATCATATCAGGCTGTATTGTGTGTGTATATTGGCCCTCATTCCGAGTTGTTCGCTCGGTATTTTTCATCGCATCGCAGTGAGAATTCTCTTAGTGCGCATGCGTAATGTTCGCACAGCGCATGCGCCAAGTAACTTTACTAAGAAGAAAGTATTTTTACTCACGGCTTTTTCGTCGCACCGGAGAACGCATTGTGATTGACAGGAAATGGGTGTTACTGGGCGGATGTACGGCGTTTTAGGGGCGTGTGGCTGAAAACGCTACCGTTTCCGGAAAAAACGCAGGCGTGTCCGGAGAAACGGTGGGAGTGCTTGGGCGAACGCTGGGTGTGTTTATGACGTCAGCCGGGACCGAAAAGCACAGAATTGATCGCACAGGCAGAGTAAGTCTGGAGTTACTCAGAAACTGCTAACTCGGTTTTGATCGCAATATTGCGAATACATCGGTCGCACATTTAAGAAGTTTAGATTCACTCCCAGTAGGCGGCGGCTTAGCGTGTGTAACTCTGCTATAATCGCCTTGCGAGCGATCAACTCGGAATGAGGGCCATTGTACTGTTTTCTACTACACTATGGTAAAACAGAAGTCTTGCAGTGTGTGTAATGCCAGGTTCTCTCCTAGCACATCCAGCTCAGTATCATGTGAGCAGTGTAGTCAGTCATCTCATGCTGATACTAATGTGGGGGAGAATGCAGAGCCCCCCTGGTTGAGGGCTATAAAAACTATGATGTCTGATATGTCATCTCAGCTCACTGCAACTGCAAACAAGACACAAGAACTGCAACAAGCAGTGGCTAGCCTGACTGCTAAGCGTCCCTCCCTGCCTGCTTCACAGTAACCTGCTCTACCTGCACTCCTATCGGATACTGATGATGCTATACTAGGGATGATGTGGTCCCCATAAGTGGGTATCCCACCCTGATCCAGGGTATCGAACCCCTCATATTGGCTATTAGGGAGGTGTTAAAGCTCCCCCTGGGGGATGCAACTACTCAGCAGTCATTTTTACTCCCTCAAAAGGAACCAAAAGTCACATTCCCGATTCCACGGAATTGGATGATTTATTTAAACTAGCCTGGAAGAATCCAGATAAAAAAATATCATGTTTCTGAATACATTCCCCTTTGCCCCTGAAGGCAGAAAATTCTGGGAAGAATCCCCAGCTGTAGATGTCTTATACCCCTTTTCCACTAGGTTTTTTAAACACGGGTAAATACGCGGGGGCGCGCATTTACCCATGTTTTTCCCTAGTGGAAACGGGTCCCCCGGCAAATTCCCAGATCAAGTGATGTGTTCAACCCGGCTAGCTGTCTACTGTGAACAGGAGCCGTGTCGAGGTGACACGGCTCCCGTTCACAGTGCATAGGGATCGCGGCGCTGGGAGATCATGTGATCTCCCTGCGCCGCCCCTGCCATGACACTAGCGCGTTACCAACCCGGCAATTGCCGGGTTGGTGAGCGCTGTCTGCAGGGGGCTGTAGCAAGGGGTCGCAGCCGTGTCGGTCGACACGGCTGCGACCCGTGCTATGCTAGTGGAAAAGGGGTATCAGCCTCTCGCCTTTCTAAAAAGGCAGTGCTTCCTACTCCGGGCTCCCTTACGGGGAAGGACCCCGCAGATAGGAAAATAGAGACCACTCTAAAATCTATTTACGTTGCTGCAGGCGTAGCACAAAGGCCGGTCATTGCAGGTTGCTGGATGACACATGCAATCCATTCCTGGACTAGTCAAATAAAGGAAGGTCTCTCGGGTAATATGACCTTAGTCGACACTGTTGCCTTACTGACTCACATTCAGGAGACGGCAAGAGTCCTCTGCGACACCTTAAAAGAGATTTGCACTGTTAGTGCTAGAACTACGGCTATGGCTGTGTCTGCGCGCAGAGCCATATGGGTACGTCAGTGGATCGCTGATGCTGACTCAAAACGTAATGTGGAATCTCTTCCCTTCACATGTGAGTGGCTCTTTGGAGGTGACCTAGATTTCGAAGGCTACGGCCTGGAAATTCCACGTTTCTCCCTTTGGGGGCCCCTCCTCCTAGACGTTCCTATCTGGGACCATCTACTCAGTCCTCTCGGTCCTCCAGATTTCGATCCACAGCCAAAGGAGCCTCCAACGCAGCTGGAGGCTCCAGGGGAAAACCTTTAAAACCAGCAGTTGCTGGATCTCAGAACCAGAACACCAGTTCTGCTCCCGCAAACACTTCAGCATGACGGTGCATACCCGCCCCAGGGGGATCTTGTGGTGGGAGCTCAGTTACGTCACTTCAGCCACATCTGGGACGGTTCTTGCCAAGATGCTTGGGTAAGGGACCTTATTTCTCAGGGCTACATGCTGGAGTTTGACGGTTCTTCTCCCCAACGATTTTTCAAAACAGGCTTACCAGTTTTGGAAAGTATGTGTGGTACTCTACTACTGGCCATAGAGAAGTTGGTTCAGTCCCAGGTCATTGTCCCAGTACCACTGTTGCAACAAGGACAGGATTACTACTCCAGTCTGTTTGTAGTACCGAAACCAGACGGGTCTGTGAGATCCATTCTGAATCTGAAGTCCTTGAATCCTTACCTGAAGGTTTTCAAATTCAAGATGGAATCTCTGAGGGCAGTGATCGCAGGCCTGGAACCACAGGAGTTCCTAGTATCCCTGGATATCAAGGATGCTTATCTACATATACCAGTTTGGCCACCACATCAGGCCTTTCTGAGGTTTGCCCTGCTGAACGATCCTTACCAATTTCAGGTGTTTCTACAGCTCCAAGGGTGTTCACGAAAGTGATGGTGGAAAGGATGTTTCAACTCAGGGTCCAGGGGGTCAATGTGATCCCATACCTGGACGATCTCCTGATAAAAGCAAGATCATTGGAGCTTCTATTGCTCCACATAGATCGCACTATCCAACTCCTGTCTCATCACGGGTGGACACTAAATCTACAGAAGTCCCACCTTGAACCGTCTCCGCGGCTCCTGTTTCTGGGCATGCTACTGGATACTGTAGCACAGAAAGTATTCCTCCCAGAGGACAAGGCGAGAACACGCCAAGAAATGGTACGCATAGTCCTCAGACCTGCTCGAGTCTCTGTCCATCTTTGCATAAATTGTTGGGAAAGATGATGGCCTCCTACGAGGCGATACAGTACGGAAGGTTCCATGCCAGACCCTTCCAATTGGTCATCCGGAACAAATGGTCCGGTTCCCATCTTCAGATGCACCGGATGATTCGGCCGTCACCCCGGGCCAGGATTTCACTCCTTTGGTGGATACAGTTTTTCAACCTCTTGGAATTCCGGAACTTCGGGATTCAGGACTGGATCCTCCTTACGACAGAAGCGAGTCTACGAGGATGGGGAGCTGTCGCCCAAGGGGCGCAGTTCCAGGGCAGGTGGTCTGCCCAGGAGGCCCTGCTTCCAATCAACATTCTGGAACTTCGGGCTATCCACAATGCTCTGCTTCAGGCGTCTTCTCTACTAAGGGATCAGGCGATCCAGGTGCAGTCAGACAATGCCACGGCGGTGGCGTACATCAATCGACAAGGAGGGACAAAAAGCAGGGCCTGCATGCGGGAAGTGTCAAGAATACTCCTCTGGGCAGAAAAACATGCAAGAGCGCTGTCCACAATCTTCATTCCGGGAGTGGACAACTGAGAGGTGGACTTCCTAAGCCGCTACAACCTCCACCCGGGGGATGGGGACTATACCCTCAGGTGTTCCAACTGATCATCGACAGGTGGGGTTGCACACAGATCGACTTGATGGCCTCTCATCTCAACAAGAAGCTTCGCTGCTATTGCTCACGGACCAGGGACCCTCAGGCGAATGCAGTGGATGCGCTGACTTCGCTTTGGCCTTACCAGCTGGTCTACCTGTTTCCTCAAGCAGATCAGGCATCAAAGAGTGGAAGCAATCTTGATTGCCCTGGATTGGCCCCGAAGAGCGTGGTACACGGCTCTTCTGGACATGTCTGTACAGGACCCTCAGTGGCGCACACAGGGGGGGGGGGGGGGTTCTGAGTACCTGGAAACCCCCCTTGATGACCCCCAAAAATGTTTTGAGATGGATACACAGCTGTCTCCATCTCAACAAAAGCAAAAGCCGCAACCGCGATCGCGGACGGAGCTGTAGCAAGAGCAGAGAACTATGCAGCTCTCTGCTTAGAGAATGTCCCGGATTCCGGGGGAGCTGCTGGCTGCGCATGTTCAGCCACAGCACCTCCCTCTGTCCTCACGCTGCCGCTGCCGCCCCTCTGTATGGAAGTTTTACATCATTGTTTAAGTGTGTTTTTGCACTCAGCACCTGTTTGAATGCATGTATGTATGTATGTGGGTTTGTGTGTGTGATTGTGTATGTATAGTATGTATGTATGTATGTATGTATGTTTACATGTGTGAGTGTATGCATGTGTGTTTACATGTGTGAGTTTGTGAATATATATATATATATATATATATATATATATATATATAAAACCGGTAATTCTCCTTGGGTCCTGTGATAGGACCTCTATTGAAGAAAAATAGGCAGCACTCCAGGGACTTAAATAAAGTCAAACTGTATTAAAAAAATACAAAAATGTAAGGCTCTACGGCCTCTTCATCTGTTTATGCATTATAGGTGAGGTCAGAAACAATAAACAAAATACCTCTGTTTTTTTCACCTCACCTATAATACATAACCTGATGGAAAGGCCGTTGAGCCTTGAAACGTTTTTTTGCGCCATTACATTTTTTTTTTTAATACAGTTTGACTTTATTTAAGTCCTTGGAGTGCCGCCTATTTTTCTTCAATAGAGGTCCTATCACAGGACCCAAGGAGAATTACCGGTTATATTAATTTCAGGACGGCACCCTGGCACCTTTGCTTTTTATCATCCAGAGTGCCAGACGACCACACAAATATACATACATATATATATATATATATATATATATATATATGTATCTGCAAATTATGAATGGCACTCCTTACTAGTACCGCACAACATGCTCCAGAGCCCGTCAGAATCAGATAATATGTATGGAAACAGGACGGCACTCATAGAGACTGGTAAACCATAGAAAATCAGCACAGGACGCTGTAGCTGTATGTCAACGTTTCAGAGTTAGACTCTTTTAAAGGAGTCTAACTCTGAAACGTTGACAAACTGCTTCAGCGTCCTGTGCTGATTTTCTATGGTTTACCAGTCTCAATGAGTGCCGTCCTGCCTCCGTACATACATATGTATGTATGTTTGTGTGTGTGTGTATATATATATATATATATATATGTAGAATTTAGATCCGCGCACACTGCAGTTAGTCCAGAGTTTGTTAGCTCATGTGGTGCCCGCTCATCCACTCCTGCCAGGAGTCGGGGATTTCTAAATAATATCAAAAATAAGGAGAGCGCACCAGTGAATAATAATAAACGGTAACACTTTACTATGTAAATATCCACGTACATGAAAGTTAAAATTGATGCACTTAGCCAGTTCTCCGATAACTGCCGCCTCGGGCTGAACCTTCTGCTGGCGGAGTATTTTTCATGGAGAAGTCCTCTGCTCTGTTCCAGACGGGAGACCGACTTCGTCTGCAGATGCAAGCCACGCCCAACGCGTTTCGTCACTACGGGACTTCGTCAGGAGCTGTGTTATTGGATGCTCAAAGTTCACCTTTTAACCCATGCTTTCAGCTTCAATAGGTTAATTGCTTCAGATTGTTTTTTAACACTAAAAACCCTTTATTTTTAAAAAATTCATACTTCTTTCACAGAAACTCATAATTTACATAAGCAGCAGTATTTTACAACAATAACTTTGTTGATACTAGTAACATGTCTTAAAACATTTTATATGTCCAAGAAACATATCTGATCAGCCACCACTTAGTCTGTTTTCGGCCCTTTCAGCTGTTATCTTAATTTTACACATGATTCCAATTTGATCTTTCTATATATATATATATTTCTCTGACGTCCTAGTGGATGCTGGGAACTCCGTAAGGACCATGGGGAATAGCGGCTCCGCAGGAGACTGGGCACAAAAGTAAAAGCTTTAGGACTACCTGGTGTGCACTGGCTCCTCCCCCTATGACCCTCCTCCAAGCCTCAGTTAGATTTTTGTGCCCGAACGAGAAGGGTGCATACTAGGTAGCTCTCCTGAGCTGCTTAGAGTAAAAGTTTAAATTAGGTTTTTTATTTTCAGTTAGTCCTGCTGGCAACAGGCTCACTGCATCGAGGGACTAAGGGGAGAAGAAGCGAACTCACCTGCCTGCAGAGTGGATTGGGTTTCCTGGCTACTGAACATTAGCTCCAGAGGGACGATCACAGGCCCAGCCTGGATGGGTCCAAGAGCCGCGCCGCTGGCCCCCTTACAGAGCCAGAAGACTGAAGAGGTCCGGGAAATCGGCGGCAGAAGACGTCCTGTCTTCAATAAGGTAGCGTACAGCACCGCAGCTGTGCGCCATTGCTCTCAGCACACTTCACACTCCGGTCACTAAGGGTGCAGGGCGTTGGGGGGGGGCGCCCTGAGACGCAATAAAAACACCTTAGATGGCAAAAAAATACATCACATATAGCTCCTGGGCTATATGGATGCATTTAACCCCTGCCAGAATACACAGAAAAACGGGAGATAAGGCCGCCGAGAAGGGGGCGGAGCCTATCTCCTCAGCACACTGGCGCCATTTTCCCTCACAGCTCCGTTGGAGGGAAGCTCCCTGGCTCTCCCCTGCAGTCACTACACTACAGAAAGGGTTAAAAAAAGAGAGGGGGGCACTAATTTGGCGCAGTATTAAACATACAGCAGCTATAAGGAGAAAAACACTTATATAAGGTTATCCCTATATATATATAGCGCTCTGGTGTGTGCTGGCATACTCTCCCTCTGTCTCCCCAAAGGGCTAGTGGGGTCCTGTCCTCTATCAGAGCATTCCCTGTGTGTGTGCTGTGTGTCGGTACGTTTGTGTCGACATGTATGAGGAGAAAAATGATGTGGAGACGGAGCAGATTGTCGGTAATAGTGATGTCACCCCCTAGGGGGTCGACACCTGAGTGGATGTACTGTTGAAAATTACGTGACAGTGTCAGCTCTGTATAAAAGACAGTGGTTGACATGAGACAGCCGGCTACTCAGCTTGTGCCTGTCCAGATGTCTCATAGGCCGTCAGGGGCTCTAAAACGCCCGTTACCTCAGATGGCAGATACAGACGCCGACACGGATACTGACTCCTGTGTCGACGGTGAAGAGACAAACGTGATTTCCAGTAGGGCCACACGTTACATGATTGAGGCAATGGAAAATGTTTTACACATTTCTGATAATACGAGTACCACCAAAAAGGGGTATTATGTTCGGTGAGGAAAAACTACCTGTAGTTTTCCTGAATCTGAGAAATTAAATGAGGTGTGTGATGATGCGTGGGTTTCCCCCGATAACAATTGATAATTTCTAAAAAGTTATTGGCAGTATATCCTTTCCCGCCAGAGGTTAGGGTGCGTTGGGAAACACCCCCTAGGTGGGATAAGGCGCTCACACGCTTGTAAGAACAAGGGCTCTACCCTCTCCTGAGATGGCCGCCCTTAAGGATCCTGCTGATAGAAAGCAGGAGGGTATCCTAAAATATATTTACACACATACTGGTGTTATACTGCGACCAGAAATCGCCTCAGCCTGGATGTGCAGTGCTGGGTTGGCGTGGTCGGATTCCCTGACTGAAAATATTGATATCCTAGATAAGGACAGTATATTATTGCCTATAGAGCATTTAAAAGATGCATTTATATATATGCATGATGCACAGCGGAATATTTGCCGACTGGCATCAAGTATAAGTGCGTTGTCCATTTCTGCCAGTAGATTATGGACACGACAGTGGTCAGGTGATGCGGATTCCAAACGGCATTTGGAAGTATTGCCTTATAAAGGGGAGGAGTCATTTGGGGTCTGTCTTTCAGACCTGGTGGCCACGGCAACAGCTGGGAAATCCACGTTTGTACCCCAGGTCGCCTCTCAAAATAAGAAGACGCCGTATTATCAGGCGCAGTTCTTCGCTGGCAAGCGGGCAAAGTGTTCCTCATTTCTGCCCTGTGACAGAGGGAGAGGAAAAAGGCTGCAGAGATCAGCCAGTTCCCAGGAACAGAAGCCCTCTCCCACCTCTGTCAAGCCCTCAGTATGACGCTAGGGCTTTACAAGCTCAGGCACGGTGGGGGCCCGTCTCAATGAATTTCAGCGCGCAGTGGGCTCACTCGCAAGTAGACCCCTGGATCCTTCAGGTGATATCTCAGGGGTACAAATTGGAATTTGAGACGTCTCCCCCTCGCCGTTTCCTAAAGTCGGCTTTACCGACGTCTCCCTCTGACAGGGAGGCAGTTTTGGAAGCCATTCACAAGCTGTATTCCCAGCAGGTGATAATCAAGGTACCCCTCCTGCAACAGGGAATGGGGTATTATTCCACACTGTTGTGGTACCGAAGTCGGACGGCTCGGTGAGACCGATTCTAAATCTAAAATCTTGAACACTTACATACGGAGGTTCAAATTTAAGATTGAGTCACTCAGAGCAGTGATTGCGAACCTGGAAGAAGGGGACTACATGATGTCTCGTGACATCAAGGATGCTTACCTTCATGTCCAAAATTACCCTTCTCAACAAGGGTACCTCTGGTTTGTGGTACAGAACTGTCACTATCAGTTTCAGACGCTACCGTAGGGATGGTCCACGGCACCCCGGGTCTTTACCAAGGTAATGGCCGAAATGATGATACTCCTTCGAAGGAAAGGAGTTTTAGTTATCTCTTACTTGGACGATATCCTGATAAGGGTAAGATCCAGGGAACAGTTGGAGGTTGGTGTAGCACTATCTCAGGTAGTGTTGCGGCAGCACGATTGGATTCTCAATATTCCAAAATCGCAGCTGATTCCGACGACTCGTCTTCTGTTCCTAGGGATGACCCTGGACACAGTCCAGAAAAAGGTGCTTCTCCCGGAGGAGAAAGCCAGGGAGTTATCCGAGCTAGTCAGGAACCTCCTAAAACCGAGCCAAGTCTCAGTGCATCAATGCACAAGGGTTCTGGGAAAAATGGTGGCTTCCTATGAAGCAATCCCATTCGGCAGATTCCACGCAAGAACTTTCCAGTGGGACCTGCTGGACAAATGGTCCGGGTCGCATCTTCAGATGCATCAGCGGATAACCCTATCACCAAGGACAAGGGTGTTTCTCCTGTGGTGGTTGCAGAGTGCTCATCTTCTAGAGGGCCGCAGATTCGGCATTCAGGACTGGGTCCTGGTGACCACGGATGCCAGCCTGCGAGGCTGGGGAGCAGTCACACAGGGAAGGAATTTCCAGGGCTTATGGTCAAGCCTGGAGACATCACTTCACATAAATATCCTGGAGCTAAGGGCCATTTACAATGCTCTAAGCTTAGCAAGACCTCTGCTTCAAGGTCAGCCGGTGTTGATCCAGTCGGACAACATCACGGCAGTCGCCCACGTAAACAGACAGGGCGGCACAAGAAGCAGGAGGGCAATGGCAGAAGCTGCAAGGATTTTTCGCTGGGCGGAAAATCATGTGATAACACTGTCAGCAGTGTTCATTCCGGGAGTGAACAACTGGGAAGCAGACTTCCTCAGCAGAAGTCTTCCACATAATTGTAAACCGTTGGAAAAAACCAAAGGTGGACATGATGGCGTCCCGCCTAAACATAAAATTGGACAGGTATTGCGCCAGGTCAAGGGACCCTCAGGCAATAGCTGTGGACGCTCTGGTAACACCGTGGGTGTACCAGTCAGTGTATGTGTTTCCCTCCTCTTCCTCTCTTATCAAAAGTACTGAGAATTATAAGACGGAGGGGAGTAAGAACTATACTCGTGGCTCCGGATTGGCCAAGATGGACTTGGTACCCGGAAATTCAAGAGATGCTCACGGAGGAACCGTGGTCTCTACCTCTAAGAAGGGACCTGCTCCAGCAAGGACCCTGTCTGTTCCAAGACTTACCGCGGCTGCGTTGACGGCAGGGCGGTTGAACGCCGGATCCTGAAGGAAAAGGGCATTCCGGATGAAGTCATCCCTACCCTGATCAAAGCCAGGAAGGATGAAATCGCAAAACATTATCACCGCATTTGGCAAAAATATGTTGCGTGTTACGAAGCCAGTAAGGCCCGATGGAGGAATTTCAACTAGGTCGATTCCTGCATTTCCTGCAAACAGGAGTGTCTATGGGCCTAAAATTGGGGTCCATTAAGGTTCAAATTTCCGCCCTGTCAATTTTCTTCCAGAAAGAACTAGCTTCAGTTCCTGAAGTTCAGACGGTTGTAAAAGGGGTACTGCATATACAGCCTCCTTTTTGTGCCTCCTGTGGCACCATTGGGATCTCAATGTAGTTTTGGGGTTCCTAAAGTCACAATGGTTTGAACCACTTGAATCTGTGGAGTTAAAATATCTCACATGGAAAGTGGTCATGCTGTTGGCCCTGGCCTCGGCCAGGCGCGTGTCAGAATAGGCGGCTTTATCCTTGAAAAGCCCTTATCTGATCTTCCATTCAGACAGGGTGGAATTGAGGACTCGTCCTCATTTTCTCCCCAAGGTGGTTTCAGTGTTTCATCTGAACCAACCTATTGTGGTACCTGCGGCTACTAGTGACTTGGAGGACTCCAAGTTATTGGACATAGTCAGGGTCCTGAAAATATATGTTTCCAGGACGGCTGGAGTCAGAAAATCTGACTCGCTGTTTATCCTGTATGCACCCAACAAGCTGGGTGCTCCTGCTTCTAAGCAGACTATTGCTCGTTGGATTTGTAGTACAATTCAGCTTGCACATTCTGTGGCAGGCCTGCCACAGCCAAAAATATGTAATGCCCACTCCACAAGGAAGGTGGGCTCATCTTGGGCGGCTGCCCGAGGGGTCTCGGCTTTACAACTTTGCCGAGCAGCTACTTGGTCAGGAGCAAATACAAATTTGATACCCTGGCTGAGGAGGACATGGAGTTCTCTCATTTGGTGCTGCAGAGTCATCCACTCTCTCCCGCCCGTTTGGGAGCTTTGGTATAATCCCCATGGTCCTTACGGAGTTCCCAGCATCCACTAGGACGTCAGAGAAAATAAGAATTTACTTACCGATAATTCTATTTCTCGTAGTCCGTAGTGGATGCTGGGCATCCATCCAAAGTGCGGATTGTCTGCAATACTGGTACATAGTTATTGTTACCAAAAATCGGGTTATTGCTGTAGTGAGCCATCATTTCTAGAGGCTCCTCTGTTATCATGCTGTTAACTGGGTTTAGATCACAAGTTATACGGTGTGATTGGTGTGGCTGGTATGAGTCTTACCCGGGATTCAAAATCCTTCCTTATTGTGTACGCTCGTCCGGGCACAGTATCCTAACTGAGGCTTGGAGGAGGGTCATAGGGGCAGGAGCCAGTGCACACCAGGTAGTCCTAAAGCTTTTACTTTTGTGCCCAGTCTCCTGCGGAGCCGCTATTCCCCATGGTCCTTACGGGGTTCCCAGCATCCACTACGGACTACGAGAAATAGAATTATCGGTAAGTAAATTCTTATTTTATTACACATACCTGCACATATACATACACACCCACCCACGGAAACCCCCTCGCTAAATCCTGCGTTTGCCACTGAGGACCCTTGGCCTCTACCACTAAGAAGGGATCTTCTTCAACAAGGACCGTTTGTCTACCCGGACTTACGGCGGCTTAGTTTGATGGCATGGAAGTTGAGGGGAACATCCTAGCTCACAAAGGGCTTTGCAAAAAGTCATTGCCACTATGGTACAAGCCAGAAAACCTGTGATGTCAAAACACTATCATTATATTTGGCGGAGATATGTCTCTTGGTGCGAAATACGCACATATCCCTCTGCGCAATTCCACTGAGGAAGGTTCCTGCATTTCCTGCAGGCTGGAGTGGATAAGGGCTTATGTCTGGGATCCATTAAGGTCCAGATTTCAGTTCTTTCCATCTTCTTCCAGAAGAAGTTGGCTCTCTTGCCGGAAATTCAGACCTTCTTGCAAGGGGTGCTTCATATACAACCTTCCTTCGTGCCCCCTATGGCACCTTGGGATCTAGATGTTATGTTACGTTTTCTACAGTCCTCCTGGTTTGAACCTCTGATGATGGTAGAAGACAAGTACCTCATGTGGAAGACAGTGATGTTACTGACCCTGGCTTCTGCTAGGCATGTCTCAGAATTGGGGGCCTTGTCGTGCAAAAGTCCATACTTGGTCTTTTACGAGAACAGAGCGGAGCTCAGGACTCGACAGCAGTTCCTGCTGAAGGTTTCCGCATTTCACTTGAATCAACCTATTGTGATTCTGTCAGGTTCTGGCACTGATTCTTTTCCGGAAGCATTGGATGCTTTATGAGCCTTACAGGTCTATGTCAAAAGGACGGCCCGCATCAGGAAGACGGATTCCTTGTTCGTGCTGTATGATACACGTAAAAAGGGTTGCCCTGCTTCAAAGCAGTCCATTGCTCATTGGATTAAGCTTACTATCCAACAGGCTTATGTATCGGCAGACTTACCGGTTCCACAGTCTCTGAAGGCCCACTCTACTAGATCAGTGGGTTCTTCCCGGGCGGCTGCCCGTGGAGTCTCGGCCCTACAACTATGCTGAGCTGCTACCTGGTCGGGGACTAACACCTTTGTGAAGTTCTACAGATTTGATACACTGACCAAAGAGAATACCCAGTTTGGGCAGGCGGTGCTGCAGTTGTCTCCGCACGTTCCTGCGCGTTCTGGAAGCTTTGGGACATCCCCATCGTACTAATTCTGTCCCCAATATCCCTTATGGATGCTAGAGAAAATAGGATTTTATATACCTGCCGGTAAATCCTTTTCTCGTAGTCCATAAGGGATATTGGGCGCCCGCCTCTGTGCGGTGACTTTCTGCAGTTTCTCTGTTATGTGTTACCTGTTCATCTGTTAATGTTGCCAGACTTTGATGGCTGAGTTTATGTTAATGTTGCCAGACCTTGCTGGCTATGTTTGTATTGGTGTGCTGGTGTTTAATTATCACCACACCTTTTATTGTTAAGTTCCTTCTCTCAAGTATGTTATTCTCCTTTGGGAACTGTTTTACTCATTACTGAGCTGTAGGAGGAGGCATAGAGGGGAGTAGCCAGCACACCCAGTGAAGAATTTTTACCTGTCTATACCCCATTGTACTAATTCTGTCCCCAATATCCCTTATGGACTACAAGAAAAGGATTTACCGGTAGGTTTATTAAATCCTATATACTCCCTTGGGCTGCGTGATACTGCCCTCTCCTGGTTGTCGTCCTACGTTTCTGCCGGTTCCTTCCGTCTCCTTCTCCCCCCACCCCCCCCAACTTCCTCTAGCAGTCAATGTCCCCAAGCTTCTGTTCTGGACCTCTCCTTTTCTCTCTCTACACATCCTCTTTAGGTGAGCTCTTTTAGCTCTTGACTTACAAGACTTACAATATCATCTCTGTGCTAATGATACTCAAATCTACCTTTCCTCCCCGGACCTCTCCTCCGCTGTCCTCGTATCTCCAACTGTCACTCTGCTATCTCTTCCTGAATGTCTCAGCTCTTTCTTAAACTTATGTCTAACGCTGAGCTGATCATCTTCCCTCCATCCCGCATAACTTCTCCTCCCACAATTTAATTATCTATTGATAGCACCACTATCTCCTCTAGCCCCCAAGTGCGCTGTCTTGGAGTAATCCTTGTCTCCTACCTCTCCTTCACACCACACATTCAGCACCTCTCACAGTACTGCCATTTCCATCTCAAAAACATTTTCATGCTCAGACCCTTTCTCACCCAGAATGCTACTAAGACCCTCATCCACTCACTGGTCATCTCCAGATTGGACTACTGTAATCTCCTTTCTGGCATTTCTGACATACGCCTCTCTCCACTCCAATCTATCCTCAATGCTGCTGCCCATCTCATCTTCCTCACCAAACGTACTACATCCACCTCCCCTCTCATGCAGGACCTTCATTGGCTCCCCTTCACATTCAGAATACAATTCAAGCTTCTCACATTCACTCTTCTCCCTCTTGCATCTCTGACCTCCTCTCTCCTACACTCTCGCGTCGCCTCTCCTGCCAACTGATTACCTCCTCCCAGTCCTACCTATTTTACACGTGCTCTCCTCTTCTCACTCTACACCTCTCTACAAAACTTCTCTCAAGGCCCACTTCTATACCAACCCCAGCCAATTGTCCTCCCAACCCTCTTATCCGTGCGCAGTCTTCCGCTTCTATGTCATCCTGGTCTGTTAGCTCTATCTACAGTAATAATACAGGGACATGACTGGGGAGGTGAGGGGATCTGGGAGTGTCACACTGATTTTGATGTCTCCCCCATTTCGCTGGGTTGCACAGTAGTGTAGAAGACATCTGGTGATTGTGAGACACCCAGCAGCCATCCCGGTGTGTCAGGTGGACTGAGCAGAACTAAGAGCCCCATCACGGTGCCTCCACCTCACTCACTGATACATGAGAGGCACAGTGACCAGAAGATCCTGGAACTCGCCAACAAAATCATTCAGCTGCTGACTGGAGAGGTGATTGCTGGGAATGGGGCATTATACAGTAACACCAGGGGATGTGTCTCGGTGATGACTGGAGAGGTGACTGCTGGGAAGGAGACATTATACAGTAACACCAGGGGATGTGTCTGGGTGATGACTGGAGAGGTGACTGCCTGGAATGGGGCATTATACAGTAACACCAGGGGATGTGTCTGGGTGATGACTGGAGAGGTGACTGCTGGTAATGGGGCATTATACAGTAACACCAGGGGATGTGTCTGGCTGATGACTGGAGAGGTGACTGCTGGGAATGGGACATTATACAGTAACACCAGGGGATGTGTCTGGGTGATGACTGGAGAGGTGACTGCTGGGAAGGGGACATTATACAGTAACACCAGGGGATGTGTCTGGGTGATGACTGGAGAGGTGACTGCTGGGAATGGGACATTATACAGTAACACCAGGGAACGTGTCTGGGTGATGACTGGAGAGGTGACTGCTGGGAATGGGACATTATACAATAACACCAGGGGATGTGTCTGGGTGATGACTGGAGAGGTGACTGCTGGGAATGGGGCATTATACAGTAACACCAGGGGATGTGTCTGGGTGATGACTGGAGAGGTGACTGCTGGGAATGGGGCATTATACAGTAACACCAGGGGATGTGTCTGGGTGATGACTGGAGAGGTGACTGCTGGGAAGGGGACATTATACAGTAACACCAGGGGATGTGTCTGGGTGATGACTGGAGAGGTGACTGCTGGGAAGGGGACATTATACAGTAACACCAGGGGATGTGTCTGGGTGATGACTGGAGAGGTGACTGCTGGGAATGGGACATTATACAGTAACACCAGGGGACGTGTCCGGGTGATGACTGGGGATGTGACTGCTGGGAATGGTACATTATACAGTAACACCAGGGGACGTGTCTGGGTGATGACTGGAGAGGTGACTGCTGGGAATGGGACATTATACAGTAACACCAGGGGATGTGTCTGGGTGGTGACTGGAGAGGTGACTTCTGGGAATGGGACATTATACAGTAACACCAGGGGTCGTGTCTGGGTGGTGACTGAAGCGGTGACTGCTGGGAATGGGACATTATACAGTAACACTGGGGGATGTGTCTGGGTGATCACTGGGGAGGTGACTGCTGGGAATGGGACATTATACAGTAACATCAGGGGACGTGTCTGGGTGATGACTGGAGAGGTGACTGCTGGGAATGGGGCATTATACAGTAACACCAGGGGATGTGTCTGGGTGATGACTGGAGAGGTGACTTCTGGGAATGGGACATTATACAGTAACACCAGGGGTCGTGTCTGGGTGGTGACTGAAGCGGTGACTGCTGGGAATGGGACATTATACAGTAACACCAGGGGATGTGTCTGGGTGATGACTGGAGAGGTGACTGCTGGGGATGGGACATTATACAGTAACACCAGGGGATGTGTCTGGGTGATGACTGGAGAGGTGACTGCTGGGAATGGGGCATTATACAGTAACACCAGGGGATGTGTCTGGGTGATGACTGGAGAGGTGACCGATGGGAATGGGACATTATACAGTAACACCAAGGGATGTGTCTGGGTGATGACTGGAGAGGTGACTGCTGGGAATGGGGCATTATACAGTAACACCAGGGGATGTGTCTGGGTGATGACTGGAGAGGTGACTGCTGGGAATGGGACATTATACAGTAACACCAGGGGATGTGTCTGGGTGATGACTGGAGAGGTGACTGCTGGGAATGGGGCATTATACAGTAACACCAGGGGATGTGTCTGGGTGATGACTGGAGAGGTGACTGCTGGGAATGGGGCATTATACAGTAACACCAGGGGATGTGTCTGGGTGGTGACTGGAGAGGTGACTGCTGGGAATGGGACATTATACAGTAACACCAGGGGATGTGTCTGGGTGGTGACTGGAGAGGTGACTTCTGGGAATGGGACATTATACAGTAACACCAGGGGTCGTGTCTGGGTGGTGACTGAAGCGGTGACTGCTGGGAATGGGACATTATACAGTAACACCGGGGGATGTGTCTGGGTGATCACTGGGGAGGTGACTGCTGGGAATGGGACATTATACAGTAACATCAGGGGACGTGTCTGGGTGATGACTGGAGAGGTGACTGCTGGGAATGGGGCATTATACAGTAACACCAGGGGATGTGTCTGGGTGATGACTGGAGAGGTGACTTCTGGGAATGGGACATTATACAGTAACACCAGGGGTCGTGTCTGGGTGGTGACTGAAGCGGTGACTGCTGGGAATGGGACATTATACAGTAACACCAGGGGATGTGTCTGGGTGATCACTGGGGAGGTGACTGCTGGGAATGGGACATTATACAGTAACATCAGGGGACGTGTCTGGGTGATGACTGGAGAGGTGACCGATGGGAATGGGACATTATACAGTAACACCAAGGGATGTGTCTGGGTGATGACTGGAGAGGTGACTGCTGGGAATGGGGCATTATACAGTAACACCAGGGGATGTGTCTGGGTGATGACTGGAGAGGTGACTGCTGGGGATGGGGTATTATACAGTAACACCGGGGGACGTGTCTGGGTGATGACTGGAGAGGTGACTGCTGGGAATGGGACATCATACAGTAACACCAGGGGATGTGTCTGGGTGATGACTGGAGAGGTGACCGATGGGAATGGGACATTATACAGTAACACCAAGGGATGTGTCTGGGTGATGACTGGAGAGGTGACTGCTGGGAATGGGACATTATACAGTAACACCAGGGGATGTGTCTGGGTGATGACTGGAGAGGTGACTGCTGGGAATGGGACATTATACAGTAACACCAGGGGATGTGTCTGGGTGATGACTGTATCACTGTGTGTGTCAGGTTCCTATAAGGTGTCAGGATGTCACTGTCTATGTCTCCATGCAGGAGGGGGAGTATATAGAGGAACACAGCGGTCTGTACAAGGACGTGATGATGGAGAATCACCGGCCCCTCATATCACTGGGTAAGAGGAGACTGTCATGTATTGTACAGGGGAGAGCAGGTATGGGGGCCCCCTATATACACACATCATCTGATAATCACATATATACACTGTACTCAGTCATTGTGTGTCTCCTACAGATGGACCCAGTAACAGAGATACCCCAGAGAGATGTCCCCGTCCTCTGTATTCCCAGGATTGTACAGAGGAGAATCACAGGATCCCACAGGAGGATCAGGTAGGTGGGATTTAGGGTCTCCCCAATATACCAAAGTGTCTGTCACTATATGATCTGTAGAGGAGCTGTGTGTCTTATACACTGATATTATACTGTTTCACCTCAGTTTAATCTGACTGTATGCAAATGTCATTATAGTGTTTGTTTGTTTTTTAGGTAGAACGTCTGTCTGATATTAAAACAGACGATATAGAGGAAGAAGAAGAGACGTATGTGACCGATATGAAGGCAGAAGATATAGAGGGAGAAGAAGAGACGTATGTGAGGGGTGATCAGCAGTGTAAGGAGGAGGAGATCCCTACAGATATCAGCACAGGTGAGAAATAAACACTTATTACAGAAAAGAGTCACATATTCTCCCTGCTCAGTCACTACAGCAATCTCTTTTCTCTAACGTCCTAAGTGGATGCTGGGGACTCCGTAAGGACCATGGGGAATAGCGGCTCCGCAGGAGACTGGGCACATCTAAAGACCAGTCTCCTCCCCACACTCTCTGGTGTATATCATACATCAGGAGCCATCAGCCCCTATTATACTCCTGCTCTGCCCCTCACATCATGTCACTGTGTGTTACCAGCCCAGAGATCTGACCAGTCTCCTCCCCACACTCTCTGGTGTATCTCATACATCAGGAGACATCAGCCCCTATTATACTCCTGCTCTCCTCCTCACATCATGTCAATGTGTTACCAGCCCAGAGATGTGACCAGTCTCCTCCCCACACTCTCTGGTGTATATCATACATAAGGAGCCATCAGCCCCTATTATACTCCTGCTCTCCCCCTCACATCATGTCACTGTGTGTTACTAGCCCAGAGATCTGACCAGTCTCCTCCCCACACTCTCTGGTGTATCTCATACATCAGGAGCCATCAGCCACTATTATACTCCTGCTCTCCTTACATCATGTCACTGTGTGTTACCAGCCCAGAGATCTGACCAGTCTCCTCCCCACACTCTCTGGTGTATCTCATACATCAGGAGCCATCAGCCCCTATTATACTCCTGCTCTCCCCCTCACATCATGTCACTGTGTTACCAGCCCAGAGATCTGACCAGTCTCCTCTCCACACTCTCTGGTGTATCTCATACATCAGGAGCCATCAGCCCCTATTATACTCCTGCTGTCCCCCTCACATCATGTCACTGTGTGTTACCAGCCCAGAGATCTGACCAGTCTCCTCCCCACACTCTCTGGTGTATCTCATACATCAGGAGCCATCAGCCCCTATTTCTCTGACGTCCTAGTGGATGCTGGGAACTTCGTAAGGACCATGGGGAATAGCGGCTCCGCAGGAGACTGGGCACAACTAAAGAAAGCTTTAAGACTACCTGGTGTGCACTGGCTCCTCCCACCATGACCCTCCTTCAGACCTCAGTTAGATTTTTATGCCCGGCCGAGCTGGATGCACACTAGGGGCTCTCCTGAGCTCCTAGAAAGAAAGTATATTTTAGGTTTTTTATTTTACGGTGAGACCTGCTGGCAACAGGCTCACTGCAACGAGGGACTAAGGGGAGAAGAAGCGAACCTACCTGCTTGCAGCTAGCTTGGGCTTCTTAGGCTACTGGACACCATTAGCTCCAGAGGGATCAACCGCAGGACCCGTCCTTGATGTTCGGTCCCGGAGCCGCGCCGCTGTCCCCCTTACATAGCCAGAAGCAAGAAGAGGTCCGGAAAATCGGCGGCAGAAGACTTCAGTCTTCACCAAGGTAGCGCACAGCACTGCAGCTGTGCGCCATTGCTCCTCATACACACTTCACACTCCGGTCACTGAGGGTGCAGGGCGCTGGGGGGGGGGCGCCCTGAGCAGCAATATTACACACTTTGGCTGGCAAATAATCACAATATATAGCCCCAGAGGCTATATATGTGATAAATACCCCTGCCAGATTCCATAAAAAAGCGGGAGAAAAGTATGCGAAAAAGGGGCGGAGCTATCTCTCCCTCAGCACACTGGCGCCATTTTCTCTTCACAGTGCAGCTGGAAGACAGCTCCCCAGGCTCTCCCCTGTAGTTTTCAGGCTCAAAGGGTTAAAAAGAGAGGGGGGGCACTAAATTTAGGCGCAATTTGTGTATACAAGCATCTATTAGGGAAAAAATCACTCAGTTATAGTGCTAATCCCTGCATTATATAGCTCTCTGGTGTGTGCTGGCATACTCTCTCTCTGTCTCCCCAAAGGACTTTGTGGGGTCCTGTCCTCAGTCAGAGCATTCCCTGTGTGTGTGCGGTGTGTCGGTACGGCTGTGTCGACATGTTGGATGAGGAAGGTTACGTGGAGGCGGAGCAGATGCCGATAAATGTGATGTCGCCCCCTGTGGGGCCGACACCAGAGTGGATGGATAGGTGGAAGGTATTAACCGACAGTGTCAACTCCTTACATAAAAGGCTGGATGACGTAACAGCTGTGGGACAGCCGGCTTCTCAGCCTGCGCCTGCCCAGGCGTCTCAAAGGCCATCAGGGGCTCAAAAAAACGCCCGTTACCTCAGATGGCAGACACGGATGTCGACACGGAGTCTGATTCCAGGGTCGACGAGGTTGAGACATATACACAATCCACTAGGAACATCCGTTGCATGATCTCGGCAATAAAAAATAAAATGTTACACATTTCTGACATTAACCCAAGTACCACATAAAAGGGGTTTTATGTTTGGGGAGAAAAAGCAGCCAGTGTTTTCTTCCCCCATCAGATGAATGAATGAAGTGTGTGAAGTAGCGTGGGTTCCCCCGATAAGAAACTGGTCATTTCTAAAAAGTTACTGCTGGCGTACCCTTTCCCGCCAGAGGATAAGTTACGTTGGGAGACATTCCCTAGGGTGGATAAGGCGCACACATGCTTGTCATAAAAGGTGGCACTACCGTTTTAGGATACGGCCACTTTGAAGGTACCTGTTGATAAAAAGCAGGAGGCTATCCTGAAGTCTGTATATACACACTCAGGTATTATACTGAGACCTGCAATTGCCTCAGTATGGGTGGTCTGATACCCTGTCAGATAATATTAATACCCTAGACAGGGATAATATTTGGATAACATAGAGCATATTAAAGACGTAGTCTTATATATGAAGGATGCACAGAGGGATATTTGCCGGCTGGTATCCAGAATTAATGCAAGGTCCATTCTGCCAGGAGGGTATTAGAGACCCAGCAGTGGACAGGTGATGCTGACTTTAAAAGGCATATGGAGATTCTGCCTTATAAGGGTGAAGAATTGTTTGGGGATGGTCTCTGGGACCTCGTATCCACAGCAACAGCTGGGAAGAAATTTTTTTACCTCAGGTTTCCTCACAGCCTAAGAAAGCACTGGATTATCAGGTACAGTCCTTTCGGCTTCAGAAAAGCAAGGGGGCCAAAGGCGCTTCCTTTTCTGCACAAGGGAAGAAGGAAAAGCTGCACAGACAGCCAGTTCTCAGGATCAGAAATCTTCCCCCGCTTTCTCTGAGTCCACAGCATGACGCTGGGGCTCCACAGGTGGAGATAGGTGCGGTGGGGGTGCGTCTCGGGAACTTCAGGGACCAGTGGGCTTGCCCACAGGTGGATTCCTGGGTTCTGCAAGTAGTATCACAGGAATACAAGCTGGAGTTAGAGACGACTCCCCCTCGCCGTTACCTCACATCAGCCTTGCCTGCTGCCCTCGGAGATAGTGAGTTAGTACTGGCGGCAATTCACAAGCTGTACTTCCAGCAGGTGAAATCAAGGTACCCCTCCTTCAACAAGGCCGGGGTTACTATTCCAAAATGTTTCTGGTACCGAAACCAGACGGTTCGGTGAGACCCATTCTAAAATTTAAATCCTTGAACACTTATGTACGAAGGTTCAAATTCAAAATGGAATCGCTTAGGGCGATTATTGCAAGCCTGGAGAATTTTCCGGGTATCACTGGACATCAAGGATGCGTACCTGCATCTCCCTATTTACCCTCCTCACCAGGAGTACCTCAAAATTGTGGTACAGGATTGTCATTACCAATTCCAGACGTTGCCGTTGGTCTGTCCCCGGCACCAAGGGTATTTACCAAGGTAATGGCCGAAATAATTATCCCGTACTTGGACAATCTCCTTATAAAGGCTAGGTCCATGGAGCAGTTGTTTGTCAGAGTAGCACTATCTCGGGAAGTGCTACAACAGCACGGCTGGATTCTGAATATTCCAAAGTCGCAGCTGGTTCCTACGACGCATCTACTGTTCCTGGGTATGGTTCTGGACACAGACCAGAAAAAAGTGTTTCTCTCGGAGGAGAAAGCCAAGGAGCTGTCATCTCTAGTCAGAGGCCTCCTGAAACCAAAACAGGTGTCAGTGCATCACTGCACGCGAGTCCTGGAAAAAATGGTAGCTTCATACGAAGCAATTCCATTCGGCAGGTTCCGTGCAAGAACTTTTCAGTGGGACCTGTTGGACAAGTGGTCCGGATCACATCTTCAGATGCATCGGCTGATAAAACTGTCTCCAAGGACCAGGGTATCTCTGCTGTGGTGGCTGCAGAGTGCTCATCTTCAAGAGGGCCGCAGATTCGCCATACAGGACTGGGTCCTGTTGACCACGGATGCCAGCCTTCGAGGCTGGGGGGCAGTCACTCAGGGAAGAAACGTCCAGGGACTATGGTCAAATCTGGAGATTTCCCTACACATAAATATTCTGGAACTAAGGGCCATTTACAATGCCCTAAGTCAGGCAAGACCCCTGCTTCAAAACCAGCCGGTACTGATCCAATCAGACAACATTACGGCAGTCGCCCATGTAAACCGACAGGGCGGCACAAGAAGGATGGCATGGCAGAAGCCACAAGGATTCTCCGATGGGCGGAAAATCACGTGTTAGCACTGTCAGCAGTGTTCATTCCGGGAGTGGACAACTGGGAAGCAGACTTCCTCAGCAGGCACGACCTACACCCGGGAGAGTGGGGACTTCATACAGAAGTCTTCCAACTAATTGTAAACCGTTGGGAAAGGCCACAGGTGGACATGATGGCGTCCCGCCTAAACAAAAAGCTAGAAAGATATTGCGCCAGGTCGAGAGACCCTCAGGCAATAGCTGTGGACGCTCTAGGGACACTGTGGGTGTACCAGTCGGTTTATGTGTTCCTTCCTCTTCCTCTCATACCCAAGGTACTGAGGATAATAAGGAAAAGAGGAGGAAGTACTATACTCATTGTTCCGGATTGGCCAAGAAGAACATGGTACCCGGAACTTCAAGAAATAATCTCAGAGGACTCATGACCTCTACCGCTCAGACAGGACCTGCTGCAGCAGGGTCCGTGTCTGTTCCAAGACTTACCGCGGCTGCGTTGACGGCATGGCGGTTGAACGCCAGATCCTGAAGGAAAAGGACATTCCGGAGGAAGTCACTCCTACGCTGATTAAAGCTAGGAAAGAAGTAACCGCAAACCATTATCACCGCATTTGGCGAAAATATGTTGCGTGGTGTAAGGCTAGGAAGGCCCCAACAGAGGAATTTCAGCTGGGTCGATTTCTGCACTTGCTACAGTCAGGGGTGATTATGGGCCTAAAATTGGGTTCCATTAAGGTCCAGATTTCGGCTCTGTCGATTTTCTTCCAGAAAGAACTGACTTCACTACCTGAAGTTCAGACATTTGTAAAGGGAGTGCTGCATATTCAGCCCCCTTTTGTGCCTCCAGTGGCACCTTGGGATCTCAACGTGGTGTTGAGTTTCCTAAAATCACATTGGTTTGAGCCACTTAAAACCGTGGATCTGAAATATCTCACGTGGAAAGTGGTCATGTTATTGGCCTTGGCTTCGGCCAGGCGTGTGTCAGAATTGGCGGCTTTGTCATTTAAAAGCCCTTATCTGATTTTCCATATGAATAGGGCAGAATTGAGGACTCGTCCCCAGTTTCTCCCTAAGGTGGTATCAGCTTTTCACTTGAACCAACCTATTGTAGTGCCTGTGGCTACTAGGGACTTGGAGGATTCCAAGTTACTGGACGTAGTCAGGGCCTTGAAAATTTATGTTTCCATGACGGCTGGAGTCAGGAAAACTGACTCGCTTTTTATCCTGTATGCACCCAACAAGCTGGGTGCTCCTGCTTCTAAGCAGACTATTGCTCGCTGGATTTGTAGCACAATTCAGCTGGCGCATTCTGCGGCTGGATTGCCGCATCCTAAATCAGTAAAAGCCCTTTCCACGAGGAAAGTGGGCTCATCTTGGGCGGCTGCCCGAGGGGTCTCGGCTTTACAACTTTGCCGAGCTGCTACTTGGTCGGGGTCAAACACATTTGCTAAATTCTACAAATTTGATACCCTGGCTGAGGAGGACCTTGAGTTCTCTCATTCGGTGCTGCAGAGTCATCCGCACTCTCCCGCCCGTTTGGGAGCTTTGGTATAATCCCCATGGTCCTTACGGAGTTCCCAGCATCCACTAGAAAATAATAGAGAAAATAAGATTTTACTCACCGGTAAATCTATTTCTCGTAGTCCGTAGTGGATGCTGGGCGCCCATCCCAAGTGCGGATTGTCTGCAATACTTGTATATAGTTATTGCCTAACTAAAGGGTTATTGTTGTGAGCCATCTATTGAGAGGCTCAGGTTATAGTTCATACTGTTAACTGGGTATAGTATCACGAGTTATACGGTGTGATTGGTGAGGCTGGTATGAGTCTTACCCGGGATTTAAAATCCTTCCTTATTGTGTCAGCTCTTCCGGGCACAGTATCCTAACTGAGGCTTGGAGGAAGGTCATAGTGGGAGGAGCCAGTGCACACCAGGTAGTCTATAAGCTTTCTTTTAGTTGTGCCCAGTCTCCTGCGGAGCCGCTATTCCCCATGGTCCTTACGGAGTTCCCAGCATCCACTACGGACTACGAGAAATAGATTTACCGGTGAGTGAAATCTTATTTTCTCTGATCCATCAGCTCATATGACTGATGTTATTGTTCATCTAGAATCTCCAATTCATACGATATGTTCCCCATCCACTGTTTTACATTGGTGCTGACATAGGACTTGGCGAGTGACTACATCTCCATTTCTCTAACGTCCTAGTGGATGCTGGGGACTCCGTAAGGACCATGGGGATAGATGGGCTCCGCAGGAGACATGGGCACTTTAAGAAAGAATTTAGGTTCTGGTGTGCACTGGCTCCTCCCTCTATGCCCCTCCTCCAGACCTCAGTTTGATACTGTGCCCAGAGGAGCTGGGTGCTGTTCAGTGAGCTCTCCTGAGCTTGCTGAGAGAAAGTATTTTGTTAGGTTTTTTTTATTTTCAGGGAGATCTGCTGGCAACAGACTCCCTGCATCGAGGGACTGAGGGGAGAGAAGCAGCCCTACTCTCTGAAGCTAGTTCCTGCTTCTTAGGCTACTGGACACCATTAGCTCCAGATGGATCGGTAAGCAGGATCTCACCCTCGCCGTCCGGTCCCAGAGCCGCACCGCCGTCCCCCTCGCAGAACCGGAAGACAGAAGCCGGGTGAGTCTGAGAAGCAAGAAGACTTCACAGGCGGCAGAAGACTCCGTGATCTTCACTGAGGTAACGCACAGCACGGCAGCTGTGGGCCATTGCTCCACACACCTACACATACTCCGGTCATTGTAAGGGTGCAGGGCGCGGGTGGGGGCACCCTGGGCAGCATTTGGGACCTCTTTTGGCAAAGTTAAGCATAAATACAGCTAGGCACTGTATATATGTATGAGCCCCCACCAAAAATTGTATATTTAAGCGGGACAGATGCCCGCCACCGAGGGGGCGGGGCTTTTCCCTCAGCACTCACCAGCACCTTTTCTTTTTCTCCACAGCTCCGCTGAGAGGAAGCTCCCCAGGCTCTCCCCTGCAGACACACGGTAGAAGAGGGTAAAAAAGAGAGGGGGGCACATAATTAGGCGCAAAAACAATATTAACAGCAGCTACTGGGTTAACATTAAGTTACTGTGTTATTCCTGGGTTTGATAGCGCTGGGGTGTGTGCTGGCAAACTCTGTCTCTCCAAAGGACCTCGTGCGGGAACTGTCTTCGGAAAGGACATTCCTTGTGTGTATGGTGTGTCGGTACGCTTGTGTCTACATGCCTGATGTGAAAGCAGAGCAGAAACAAATTACTGTGGTGTCTCCGCCGACGGCACCGACACCTGATTGGATGGATATGTGGAAGGTTTTAAATGATAATGTTAATTCCTTGCATAAAAGGTTAGACAAGGCTGAAGCCTCGGGACAGTCAGGGCCCCAACCCGTGCCTGATCCTATGTCGCAGAGGCCGTCAGGGTCTCAGAAGTGCCCACTATCCCAAATTGTTGACACAGATACTGACATGGATTCTGACTCCAGTGTCGATTACGATGATGCAAAGGTTGGCTAAATCCATCCGTTATAGGATTATAGCAATTAAGGATGTATTGCACATCACAGAGGAAACCCAAGTCCCTAACAAGAGGGTGCATATGTATGGGGAAAGGAATCCAGAGGTAACCCTTCCCCCCTCACACGAGCTGAATGAGTTATGTGAAAAGGCTTGGGAATCACCAGATAAAAAACTGCAGATTTCCAGAAGGATTCTTATGGCGTATCCTTTCCCGTCAACGGACAGGTTACGCTGGGAAACCTGCCCTAGGGTAGACAAAGCTTTAACACGCTTATCCAAGAAGGTAGCCCTGCCGTCACAGGATACGGCTACTCTCAAAGATGCTGCGGATTGCAAACAGGAGATTACCCTGAAGTCCATTTATACACATTCAGGTACCTTACTAAGGCCGGCGATCGCGTCGGCCTGGGTGTGTAGTGCTGTAGCGGCATGGACGGATACCTTAACTGAGGAAATTGATACCTTAGACAAGGATACTATATTGTTGACCCTGGGGCATATTAAAGACGCTGTCCTATATATGAGGGATGCTCAAAGAGACATTAGTCAACTGGGTTCTAGAATAAATGCAATGTTGATTTCTGCCAGAAGGATCCTGTGGACTCGGCAATGGACAGGTGATGCCGACTCAAAAAGACATATGGAGGGTTTACCTTACAAGGGTGAGGAATTGTTCGGGGAGGGTCTCTCGGACCTGGTCTCTACAGCTACAGCTGGAAAGTCAAATTTTTTGTCTTACATTCCCGCACAGCCTAAGAGAGAACCGCATTATCAAATGCAGTCCTTTCGTTCACAAAGGAACAAGAAAGTCCGAGGTGCGTCCTTTCTTGCCAGAGGCAGGGGCAGAGGAAAGAAGCTGCACAACACAGCTAGTTCTCAGGAACAGAAGTCCTCCCCAGCCTCTACAAAATCCACCGCATGACGCTGGGGCTCCACAGGCGGAGCTAGGCCCGGTGGGGGCACGTCTTCGAAATTTCAGCCACGAGTGGTTTCACTCCCAGGTGGATCCCTGGGCAATAGAAATTGTGTCTCAGGGATACAAGCTGGAATTCGAAGAGATGCCCCCTCAATGATACCTCAAATCGGCCCTACCAGCTTCCCCCCACGACAGAGAAATAGTGTTAACTGCAATTCACAAATTGTATCTTCAGCAGGTGGTGGTGAAAGTTCCCCTCCTACAACAAGGAAGTGGTTATTATTCGACCATGTTTGTAGTTTCGAAATCGGACGGTTCGGTCAGACCCATATTGAATTTAAGATCCCTGAACATGTACCTGAAAAGGTTCAAGTTCAAGATGGAATCGCTGAGAGCAGTCATCGCAAGCCTGGAAGGGGGGGATTTTATGGTGTCTCTGGACATAAAGGATGCATACCTGCATGTCCCCATTTATCCAACTCATCAGGCGTACTTCAGATTTGTGGTACAGGATTGTCATTACCAATTTCAGACGTTGCCGTTTGGTCTCTCCACGGCACCGAGAATATTTACCAAGGTAATGGCAGAAATAATGATGGTACTCCTGAGGAAGCAAGGGGTCACGATTATCCCGTACTTGGACGATCTCCTCATAAAAGCGAGATCGAGAGAGCAGTTGCTGAGCAGCAAATCACTGTCTCTGGAGGTGTTACGTCAACACGGTTGGATTCTAAATATTCCAAAGTCGCAGTTGGTTCCTACGACTCGATTGTCTTTCCTGGGCATGATTCTGGACACAGACCAGAAAAGGGTTTATCTCCCGATGGAGAAAGCTCAGGAACTCATGACACTGGTCAGGAACCTATTAAAACCAAAACAGGTGGGGCGTGGCCTAACGGGACATGGAGTAGCAGCTCGGCGTGAGTGCTCTCCGCTCCCGTATATCCGTTTTGACATCCTGAGTGGACCCCCCGAGCCCAAATTACCTTGGCGGACAGGGGAAGGTCTGGGGCAGCTGGGAGACCGTCGGGAGCCGCCGGACGGGCGCGGACTGAGGAGACTCGGAGCGCCGAAGTTTCTCCTTTCTGGCCTCCCTCTGCATCTAAAATGGCGCCGTGACTTCCGGTCCCGTCTCTCTGTCGCGGCCCCTGGAGAACGCGCTGTGCTGGAGCTGAACACACGGGGAACGGATTAGTGACCCTGCCGGAGCCTGCAATACTCCTTCCAGCTGCTGTGTGCTGTACTACCCGCGTCCCCCCCCCCTCACCTGGGGGAATAAGGTACTTGACTGCTGGTCCCTGTACACCATTCTCCTTGCTCCCTCCAGTGCTGCAGTAAACCGTGATACCCTCAACCCCCCCTCATATCTTCTGTGCTGCCTGAGTGCTACATAGCCCTGGGCTGAGAAGCCCATATACTATAGGGGTCGGGTATCCTCCTCAGTGGTCTCCCCTGCATGCTTCTGAGGAAAGGCACTGAACTGCTATATATAGTGGTCTGAGGAGCTGAGACTGTGTTCTGCTGTTTCCAGTGTGTGCATACTTCACTGTCATTCTGAACCACATAACCTCTGGGTTGCTGATTGATACTCTCTGATGTACTGATTCTGCACTACTATACGATATCTACAAAATGGTGAAGAATCATCATAAATCAGCTGCGGCCCGTCTCGCACAATACTCGCATACCCCCAGAGGGCGCGCGGCGGCGTCGGATGGGGGTGGAGACGCCCGACACCGGGGTCCCCCAGCCACTCGACATCCTCCGGCGATGCCTCAGATGATGTGCTGCATAAAGTGTTGGAAGCCCTGGCGGCTAGCGAATCCCGTCTCTCCGATAAGATAGGCCAAGTACAAGCCGACCTGACCATAATCCACCACGATATCCAAAAGATTAGAGAGCGGGTCGGTGAGGTCGAGACACGAACATCCACGCTGGAGGATAAACTCCCCCCGCTTAGCTCCCGTGTCACCGCCATGGATGGTCAGCTATCCGATATTAAAAGCAAGATGCTAGACATGGAAGGCAGACTGAGAAGGAATAACATCCGTTTTGTGGGGCTCCCGGAAAAAGAGGAGGGCAGCTCCCCTGAGCAGTTCGTGGAATCTTGGCTGAAAAATTCTCTTGGAGCTGACTCCTTCACGCCATTCTTCTTCCTGATGTGGAATGGCTCCAAAATTTCAGTGTTTCCGGACTTTGCGCTGGAGGTACAAAAGGAGCGTGCACAATTTGTTCCGATTAAAAGACGCCTCAGGGAACTCAATCTACAGTATGCAATGCTGTTCCCCTCTAGGCTGAGGGTAGTGGCGGACGGAGAATCAAGATTTTTTGCTACACTTCGGGACGCTGCTCTGTGGCTGGATCGATGGGCCCCGGCCAGACGGGCGCTTGCTCCTGATCCTTAATGTGTGATGTAAAGTCCTAAGTCTAGGCTGGTACTTCTTACTGTTATCCATATCGCAGTGCATTACTCGGCTAACACTGCATTGCTCCTGCCAAGTTTACTTTCTGATTTTGTTGATGTCTCAGTTTAGGGCTCGGGGTGGGATCCCCTCACCTTTTCTAGTTGAGGGAGGGGGACCTACGCTTTTTGTCTTTGGGTCATTTTACTCATTGCCCTCACATGTTAGGCTAATTTTTGTTTTTTCTCTTTGTTGTAAGGGAACAGGTTAATGGGGGAAGGTATGCCTCAGTTCGGGAGGGTATACAGGGTGGGGGGGGGGCAGGATGGGAGGGAATGTATTTTGTTGTTTGTTTTCTTTTTTTCATTTCTTGTATGTGTTGCAGACGCTATGGGTTTATTGATTTTTACTACTGCATCTAGTTTTGAAGTAGAGGGTCTGGCGGGGATACGCGGGACCGACCATATCTTGTGTTTTGTCCTGACTTATGGCCTCTAACCAACTCAAATTATTATCCTGGAATGTCCGGGGGCTAAACGATAATGTCAAGCGTTCATTAGTGCTTCGACATGTGAAACAATATGCTGCAGATATTATTTGCCTCATGGAGACCCACTTAGTGGGGGCAAAAGTACTTGCTCTTAAGAAACCGTGGGTGGGATGGGCTTACCACTCCACCCACACGACACATTCACGGGGTGTGTCAATCCTAGTTAGAAGGTCGGTCCCGTTTGTCCTCGATCAGGTCCAGTTGGACCAGTGGGGCAGATATGTCTTTATAAAATGCCAAGTTTATGCTATGTCTGTACTTATCCTGGCTGTTTATATACCACCCCCTTATTCCCCGGCGGTTCTTAGGAAGGCAGCTGAGTTTATCGCGATGCATCCGAATGTTGCAATAGTCTGTCTTGGAGACTTTAATAATGTCCTCGACCATGCTCTAGATCGAACTAGAAGGTCCCCTGATGCTCCTGTGATGCGGAGGAGGGACTTTGCGCTACTGGTGGACAGTCTGGGCTTGGTCGATGCGTGGAGGGCTCGTCATCCTGGTACACGACAGTATACATGTTTTTCTCCTACCTACTCATCCTTTTCCAGGATAGATCTGGCCCTCACCTCTAGGGGCCTGCTGCCGCGGGTGATTGATGTTCACTATGCTACTAGGGGCATATCAGACCATTCCCCGGTAATCCTTAGTCTAGATATGGGAGTTGTTAGGGGGGCACGGTTTTGGAGGTTTAATCCCTTTTGGCTGACCCAGATGGGCACCGGTGCAGAGTTGGAGGAGATATGGGAGGTCTTTTTGCGGGAAAATCAAGGTTCGGTGTCTGACACAATACTATGGGATGCCTTTAAGGCACATGTCCGTGGCACCTTGATCAAGAGAGTTGCAGCTTTGAAATCTGGCTATGCCCGGGATGAGCGTAACCTGGAAGCAGGATGTAGGAAGCTGGAGCTGCAATACATGACTGATGGTCTGGATACTAGGAGGGAGAGGTGGCTGCTTGCGCAGGCTGAGTGGCGTGAATGTTTGGCTGAGAAGGCTAAATACCGCCTACTCTATGCTCAACACACGTATTACGCAACGGGCGATAGGGCTGGTAGCTTCATGGCAGTGTTGGCGGGTGCGGATAGAGCATCTAACACGGTGCCGGTAATTTGTACCAATGACAATACTACTCATTCTAACACGCCTGATATTGTGGGGGTCTTTGCAGATTACTATAGACGGCTGTACAGCTCTAGGCTTACCCACTCCGAGACCGAAATAGAGGCGTATCTGGCTGATATTTCATTACCCAGGCTGTCCCAAGATGCTACAGCTTTTCTGGACTCCCCCTTGACACTGACTGAGGTGGAATCAGCGATTAACTCATTTCCTGGAGGGAAGACCCCGGGCCTTGATGGAGTTCCCTTGGAACTTTATAAAAAGCACTTATCCTTTTATGGCCCTAAACTCCTTACTTTATATAATACTCTGTTCGTACAGGGTCGGCTGCCTGACTCTATGGCTGAGGCCCTAATTATAGTCCTCCTTAAGCCAGATAAGGACCCAACACGGGTCGAATCTTACCGCCCGATCTCCTTGCTAACAACTGACATTAAGATTTTAGCTAAAATTCTAGCAACAAGGCTCAGTGAGGTGATTCTACAACTGATACACGAAGATCAATCAGGGTTCATGCCGGGCCGGTCCACTTTACCTAATCTGCGTAGACTTTACACGCATCTCCAGGCACCTCGCGAGGGGCCCTGCTCCTCAGCTATAGTCTCCCTGGATGCAGCTAAGGCATTTGATTCTGTGGAGTGGGGCTTCTTGTGGGGGACGTTGGACAGATTTGGGTTCGGACCTATTTTTAAAAAGTGGGTCCAGTTGCTTTATTCTGCACCCCGGGCTAGGGTATCAGTTAATGGCCACATATCCTCATCTTTCTCCTTACAGAGAGGGACGAGGCAGGGCTGTCCCCTGTCCCCGATCTTATTTACTCTAGCAATAGAGCCTCTGGCCGGCATTGTTAGATCTTCCCCGCGGGTGGTGGGCCTCCGGTTGGGTGGCAGGACAGACAAAATTGCTCTTTATGCAGACGACATATTGTTGTTTGTACCTGATTATTCTGCTAATATGCCTTATATTCTGGAAATTATTGTCACATTTGGGGGATTCTCTGGTTTGTCCATCAATTGGGACAAGTCCTGTGTCCTTCCGCTAAGAGGCCCCTGTCCTGTCTGCCCCCCCGGGGGCCTGCCGCTTCGCTGGGTGGACTCTTTCAAATACCTGGGGGTATGGGTTACTAATCAGTCCACGCAATTTATTGAGCTGAATATACACCCACAAATAGACTATCTACGGTCTCGTGTCAGGGTGTGGAGTAAACTGCCACTTACAGTTACGGGTAGGATACATCTAATTAAAATGGTGGTATTACCTAAAATGCTATATGTCCTCCAACATTCCCCCGTCTACCTCCCCCAGAAACTATTTGGTATCATAGATGGTATCTTGTCTTCACTGGTGTGGTCTAACCGTAGGGCTCGGATTGGACTGGATACCTTAACTAGGCCCCGGGACTCGGGTGGTCTGGCTCTCCCGAAACTTAGATTTTATTACTTAGCAGCTCAGCTGTTCCACCTAATTCCTTGGGTATCTGATCCGTCCAGGGACCTTTTAATCTCTAACGTCTTACTAGCGCTTAACATAAATCTGACACCCCTTCAGCTCCTACTTAGTGATAATGTAGCACTCCTAAAGATACCGTTGGTCAAACAAGCGATTATGGTTTGGAGACAGATACATTCCATGTTAGGAGGAGAGGGATGGGATCCTGACACCCCATTGATGCACACTCGGGCTCTCACACACTTTACACCCCTACATGTAGGTTCGGTGTGGGGACGCTGGGGGGTTTACTCCATTAATCACTTATATTCCTCGGGTACATTCATTTCCTTTGGACAAATGCAAACTGAGTTTAATATACCCGCATCCCACTATTACAGATATATTCAGCTTCGCCATGCTTGCACGTCTCAGTTTGGGGCTGCTCCGCCTCTCCTTCGGAAGTCTCCGGCCCACCTGCTCCTGACCGATAGCCTAGGAAAGGGGTCTATCTCCGCTCTCTACTCCACTCTGCTCGGTGCCCATCATTCTAACAGTCTCTTACACCTTAAAGCCAAATGGGAGGTGGATGTGGGACCGATCTCCCTGGAAATATGGGAGGAAGCCCTGGGGTCTGCGCGCGCAGCTACCACATCGGCCCGTTTTCAACAGATACACCTGTTTATATTACACAGAGTTTACATCACTCCCAGACGCCTTGTCAATATGGGGGGACGGAGCGACTCTAGATGCCCGAAGTGTGCCTCTCTTGACGGTACCTTCTGGCATCTATTATGGACCTGCCCGGTGGTGCAGGACTTCTGGCGGGAGGTGATACAGATTATAGCCGCTACGGGAATCCCCCTAGATGTGTTTACTCCCCTTGTGTGTACCCTCGGGGTCATAGACGAGGAAATATTGGATGCCCATTCCAGAAGATATACTCTTAACCTATGTGCTCTGGCAAAGGTACTGATAGCACGCTCATGGATGGCAGCTGCTGGCCCCGACGTTAATAAATGGATACCACTAGTGAATTCGGTTGCGTCCCACGAAAAATTTGTTTACATTTCTAGGAAAGCCCCGGTAAAATATTACAAGATATGGGATAGGTGGCTATCGTCACCATGGTGCCAATATACTCATGCCTCTCCCCACTGATAGCCTATGTTGGTTTCTGATCAATTTATATAATACTACTGCATGACCTGATGTGATGTACTAATGATGCCTAGTGCGGTTATAAGGTAGTTGTCTGCAACTCTCGTTATATGTTTATGTTGGTATGTAGCTCTTTACAATAACCGTTGAAACAATAACGAATACACAGAGCACATGCTTTGGTTTCTCTCATTTCCTTTTTTATTTTTTTTTATTCTTGTATTGTTAATGTTATGTCATGTATGTTTGCCAGAAAATCAAATAAAAACACATTGAATTTAAAAAAAACAAAAAAAAAACAAAACAGGTGTCAGTGCATCAATGCATTCGAGTCCTGGGAAAGATGGTGGCATCATACGAGGCCATTCCATTCGGCAGGTTCCATGCGAGGACCTTTCAATGGGACTTACTGGACAAGTGGTCTGGATCGCATCTTCAGATGCATCGGTTAATCACCCTATCCCCCAGGGCCAGGGTGTCTCCCCTGTGGTGGCTGCAGAGTGCTCACCTTCTGGAGGGCCGCAGATTCGGCATTCAAGACTAGGTCCTGGTGACCACGGACGTAAGCCTCCGAGGGTGGAGAGCAGTCACACAGGGAAGAAATTTCCAAGGGCTGTGGTCAAGTCAAGAGACTTGCCTTCACATCAACATCCTGGAACTAAGGGCCATATACAACGCTCTGCATCAAGCGGAGAACTTGCTTCGCGACCAACCGGTTCTGATTCAGTCGGACAACATCACCGCAGTAGCGCATGTAAACCGACAAGGCGGCACAAGGAGCAGAGTGGCGATGGCGGAAGCCTCCAGAATTCTTCGGTTGGCGGAGAATCACGTAAGCGCACTGTCAGCGGTGTTCATCCCAGGAGTGGACAGCTGGGAAGCAGACTTCCTCAGCAGACACGACCTCCACCCGAGAGAGTAGGGACTTCATAAGGAGGTCTTCGCACAGATTGCAAGTCAGTGGGGACTGCCCCAGATAGACATGATGGCGTCCCGCCTCAACAAAAAGCTACAGAGGTATTGCGCCAGATCAAAAGACCCTCGTAGCTGTAGACGCCCTGGTGACACCGTGGGTGTTCCAGTCGGTCTATGTGTTTCCTCCTCTTCCTCTCATACCCAAGGTGTTGAGAATAATAAGAAAAAGAGGAGTGAGAACAATTCTCATTGTTCCAGATTGGCCACGAAGGACGTGGTATGCGGATCTGCTGGAAATGCTCACAGAGGACCCGTGGCCTCTTCCTCTAAGACAGGATCTGTTGCAACAGGGGCCCTGTCTGTTCCAAGACTTACCGCGGCTGCGTTTGACGACATGGCGGTTGAACGCCGGATCCTAGGTGAAAAGGGCATTCCGGATGAGGTCATTCCTACGCTGATAAAGGCTAGGAAGGACGTGACATCTAAACATTATCACAGAATATGGCGAAAATGTTTCTTGGTATGAGGCCAGGAATGCTCCTACGGAGGAATTCCAGCTGGGCCATTTCCTTCACTTCCTACAGTCCGGAGTGAATTTGGGCCTAAAATTGGGCTCCATTAAAGTCCAGATTTCGGCCCTATCCATTTTCTTTCAAAAGGAATTGGCTTCTCTACCGGAAGTCCAGACATTTGTAAAGGTAGTGCTGCATATTCAGCCTCCTTTTGTGCCTCCAGTGTCACCTTGGGATCTTAACGTGGTGTTAGGCTTCTTGAAATCCCACTGGTTTGAACCACTTAAAACGGTGGAGTTGAAATATCTCACGTGGAAGGTGGTCATGCTATTAGCCTTGGCTTCGGCCAGGCGCGTGTCAGAGTTGGCGGCTTTGTCACATAAAAGCCCCTATCTGGTTTTCCATATGGATAGAGCAGAATTGCAGACCTGTCCAAAATTTCTGCCAAAAGTGGTTTCATCTTTTCATATAAATCAACCTATTGTCGTGCCTGTGGCTACTAGTGACTTGGAGGATTCCGAGTTGCTTTATGTGGTCAGGGCTTTGAAGCTTTATGTAGCCAGAACGGCTAGGGTCAGGAAAACAGAGTCGTTGTTTATCCTGTATGCATCCAACAAGCTGGGTGCTCCTGCATCAAAGCAAACTATTGCTCGCTGGATTTGTAACATGATTCAGCAGGCTCATTTGGCGGCTGGATTACCGCTGCCAAAATCAGTTAAGGCCCATTCCACCAGGAAGGTGGGCTCTTCTTGGGCGGCTGCCCAAGGGGTCTCGGCATTACAACTTTGCCGAGCGGCTACTTGGTCAGGTTCAAACACTTTTGCAAAGTTCTACAAGTTTGATACCCTGGCGGAGCAGGACCTTTTGTTTGCTCAATCGGTGCTGCAGAGTTATCTGCACTCTCCCGCCCATTTGGGAGCTTTGGTATAATCCCCATGGTCCTTACAGAGTCCCCAGTATCCACTAGGACGTTAGAGAAAATAAGATTTTACTTACCGGTAAATCTGTTTCTCGTAGTCCGTAGTGGATGCTGGGCGCCCGTCCCAAGTACGGACTTTTCTGCAATATAGTTATTGTTTCAATAAGGGTTGAGTTATGGTTGCATCTGGGTTTGACCTGATGCTCTGTTTTTTGTCATACTGTTAACTGGTTGTTATCACGTGTTATACGGTGTGATTGGTGTGGCTGGTATGAATCTTGCCCTGGATTATCAAAATCCTTTCCTTGTACTGTCAGCTCTTCTGGGCACAGTTTCTCTAACTGAGGTCTGGAGGAGGGGCATAGAGGGAGGAGCCAGTGCACACCAGAACCTAAATTCTTTCTTATTGTGCCCATGTCTCCTGCGGAGCCCGTCTATCCTGACAATTACTAAATTCCTTTGTCGTATAATCAACCCTTTATGAAGCTAAGAACACTGTACGCTGTTTGCTTAAGAAATACCGTAATGATACGCTATTTGCGTAACGATCGCTCAGCGGTAAGCGAGACGCTCAAGCGTCACGTTCGCTCACGGCCCAGTGATCACAGGACACGTTATTGGTTATGTCTAGGGGAAAGATTCGCTGTAACGTAGCGTACGCTAGAGACCACGAGGAGGTCACCAGCGATGCAGACGCTCACAACACTATACCTTTATGTTAAAACCTTATACCGATGAGATACACAGAATACCTTAATGTGAGTACAGGGTGTAAGTGCAACCTTGTGTAACCTGACTACCTACAAAGCTGCTTGAGCGTCACCGACGCTCAAGTGAACACTTAACACTATAGAAAATACACAGATCCTGGTTTAGGTTTCCAAAGCCTATTAACTGTATTATATCTAATATACTTGTAAAAGGGAATAACAGTACATATGATACACTACAATATAACAGAGACCTCCTAACCACAGAACTAAACAATAAATACAAATAGACAATACTACGCTGACCTAAATACAATACAATACAATACTATAATACTATGAGGTATTTAAGAGAAAAGAGGAGAGAGAGAGATAGAGAGAGAGAGAGAGAAATTGGCTCGCAGAAAGACAATGATTATGGAGAGAACTTACGCACAAAGGGTATGATCGCCAGCGCCTCGATATCCAGCTCCCGATTATCAGCAGATAACCGTTGATGAGAGAGTGAGAGTTGGATATGGTCGGCTTGCCTATTTATGCCCCACACACAATGCAATCTCCTAGTCCCTACAATCCCATTGTCCATTGGCCGAAGGAATTCGGCCCTGCATCATAACAAAAGGTCATAGGGTGATTCATACAGGTGGGCTGTGACGATTTCCAACAGCTCAGGTGGGTGGGAAACTGGGTTTCCCGCCGCATACCTGAGTATGTGTAAATCATAGAAATGGACATAACTTCTTATGTCCATAACTATTCGCACGAGCGATTAATACGCTCCAAACCAACACCGGAATATTGCTAATTAAATACTCTTCCGATGGGTACCAAACACTGCAGTATGATTCCTGTTAGACCCTTCGTACGATGCAAAGAGGGATTCCTCAGCTCTGGGACATTGTACTTTAATCAAACTTTCAGAATCTATCAAAGGGATCATGATCTATAAACTACATTAATTGTGAACTTTTGTAACGAATGAGTCGCACGCTACGATCACATAAACTCTACCGTAAATGCGCATACTGCGCGTGCGAGTGCACGCTATTGCGGGTATGCGCTTCCACGGGAGAGCGTACGCATGCGCAGCACGGACCAGTGTGCGGTGCAAATATGGCAGTGTGCATTAAGACATTTTTCTGACTTTGACAGTTCACCCTTTGGCAGTCAATAATAACTGCCACAAAATATTTAAGGAGAAAAATGTAAGTCAGGGGTTAATTGATTTCCATGGTGGGGTAAGGAAGAAGAGAGGAGTAGGTGTGAAAAGGGTATGACCTAGTGAGAAAGCAGAAGCATGTGTGTATGAGTCCATGTTTGGAGGGTCATGTATCATCGTGCCGTACGTGTGGTAAATCAAGCTTCGAGGTATTGCGAAGTATACATTTGAATTCCTTCTTATCCCGTACTAAGGGTCTGTGGATGGGCTGTCAAACTCTACCGAGCTCATTTCGGCTGTGGTTGCAACAAAATGGGGATGCACATTTTAGTTGATGATACATGAATGGGGGAGGTATGTGGTTGCTGATATCTGTGCCTGTATTCCCTATCGACTATGTGTGTCATTACCTGAGGGTTGTAGAGATGAAGATAAAGAACACTTATGGAAAATGCAATGATATTCTATGTCAGGGAAATGTACATCTGTCGATTGAGGTCTTGATTGGTGTCGGTTGATTGGAGTCTTCTTCTTTGTGCTTTTGCTCATAAATCGTGAGTAAAGCAAACAACGTCCATGGATTTACAAAAAATGTTGGGCTAGCGTGATTTTAAAGTTCCTAGGGAAACTGGGGTACCCATGGCATTGTCCATCAAAATCTTGTATATCAGGTCGTCTGCTCTTCTTCTTTCCATCTTTCCGTTGTCGGCCCCTTGGCTCATCAAATCCTTCGTCTACGTGGGTCTTTGTACCTCGGAGGAAAAACATAGAAATGGGTGAAAGACGGACCGTATACTCATTACATCATTACGTCATGGTTTCTAGCATTGGGTCATAAATCAAATCCAGGTTAATTACAGTTTCCTCACTCCTTAAGCTCATCACTTTTGTACTTTGCTTGCACCTCATCAAAGCCTGCCCGCATCTAAATATCAATCCAATCGATATAACGACACCCAAGATACACAGTAGAAACTTTCCAACATCCATTATGACTCCTTGAGCCCACTCTCCCAAACCGGAGAACCAATTTCGCGGGTTCAACCATGACACCCAACCAGTCAGCTCATTACCTACAGCAGCAAGGGTGAGATTGTGTTTTCGACGAAATTCCCATTTTAATTGCAGAATATCATCCATCTTTTGGTCTATGACCTCTACCGGATCCTCGGTGCTATTGGTGATATACGTGCAACACTTTATGCCGTACTGTGTTGCCAATGTAACACAATATCCGCCTGTTACTGCTGTAAGGTAATTAAGAACCATCCTATGCTGAACTAGTTCTGTTTTGTAAGCTTGAAGTTCTCTTCCAGTGTATCTAAACGTGTCATCATACATTTCAGTGATATTATCTAACAAATTGGCGAGTGCGGAAATGTATCTATAATTCATCACTCCTCGAGCGGTACGAGTGAAATCTAACGCTACCAGAACCTGAATCCCGGTGGATTCATGGATAAGATCAGAGGCCGGATGCTCTAACCTTTCTGACAGTTGTCTTTTAACTCGGTGTTCGTAGTGAGTGTGAGTATAAGGAGCTTGGGCACCACGGTGTATGTCCTTCATTTTGTCATGTGTAACAGTCATCACTTCAGGCAATACTTTTCCAATATAACACAATCCTTCAGAGTTTGGGGCAAGCCACTTGTACGCCTTTCTCCCGCATATGAAATATGCATCATCGGGGAGAACATAAGGGACGGAGAAGGACATGACCATGTTACAAACCTTCCAGGTGAAATCTCCTGACCCTAATTCTTCCATCTGCTTAATACACGTATCAGTTTGTACGATATGTGCACAGTATCCTGGTGATACCTCTCCAACTTTAGTAATCCTATTTCCTAAGGTATATCGATACCGGAAAGATTTTCCTCTACTGGCTATGTGGCGTACGAGCTCTGTATCTGTAGGCATTCTATCTGCTCTATGTGAAAAGGTCATGGTTTGGTTGCTCCATGACACTTCCCAATTTCCCGGTTTTCTAGGATTGGAGATGTTAAAACATAAGAGGGACCTATCCACATGGTATTGGTGGAGCTTCAAACTAGGAGGGCTGGAGATGTTAAACCTCCGGTCCACCGGTCTCCCACCACTTAGCTCAAGTACCTCCCCTAACGTTAAAGGAAATGGTACTAGCCCTGATTTGCTGTGACCCTGAGGTACTTGAGAGCATACCCAACAATCTGTTTGGTTCAACACGTTACCCACTAGAGAGTGATAGTCACTCAATGGATGCCGGTCCATATGGATATTAAAACTAGATTGGCATTTCTTTATGCATCCATCTTCAACCAGATTATCACAGAGCCTACAGATACAATTTTCCTCAGCTAACAATCCATCACAATTTCTTCTATCGGATCGTTTTCTGATACTCGCCTTTGCTCGTTGGTTTGGTTGATCTTGGAAAACTACGCCTCCATCATCATAATCGGAACCCATTCCAGAACCTCTCTCGACCTCTATGGTACTCTCGCCGGAACAGACTGCTCTGGTCAACATCATGGTTAACATCAAAATCCGAATTACAGTCTCTTGGGGCAAGTCCATCTTTGAGGAGGAAATAGAGAAGAATGAGAAGGGGGAAACAGAAATTTTAAGGGAGAGGGGATGGGAAGTGGAGAAAAACAATAAAAGGGAGAGGGGAGTCGACAACTGCTTCCGGTCTTCAAGGCTCAGGTGCCGCCTCAGTCCTCCTGGAACAGACACTCCAGTGATACAACCTCTACCGTCTGTTCCTTATCACGGGACTTCTCGGGATCAGCAACCTTTTTGCAGTGGGATGAATGGACCCAAGTCTCTCTCTCAGCAACCTTCAATGCTGTGGTGCTAGTCAATAAGACCTGGTATGGTCCTTCCCATCTATCAATAAGACAACCTGAGCGTAGAAAATTTCGTATCATTACATAATCCCCAGGTTCAATGTCATGACAATTACTATCTGGTAAATCAGGAATCACCAACTTCAGATTATCATTTTGATTCCTCAACTGCTTACTCATATTAATTAAGTACTTTACAGTTACTTCATTGTTACATTTCAAATCATCCTGAGGGTTAATCATGACATGCGGTTGTCGACCAAACAGAATTTCAAAAGGAGACAGATTAAGAGGGGACCTGGGAGTGGTTCTGATGCTATACAAAACAATGGGTAAAGCTTCTGGCCACGTCAATCCTGTCTCTGCCATTACTTTACTCAATTTATTTTTAATAGTGCTGTTCACTCTTTCGACCTTCGCGCTCGCCTGTGGACGGTACGGAGTGTGCAGCTTACTATCAATTCCCATCAACTTACACATTCCTTGAAAGACATCACCTGTAAAATGAGTACCCCTATCACTTTCAATGATTCTAGGGATACCATATCTACATACAAATTCCTGTACAATTTTCTTAGCTGTAAACATAGCGGTATTTGTAGCTGCTGGAAAAGCTTCGACCCAATTCGAGAAAACATCTATACAGACAAGTACATACTTTAAATTTCTACATGGGGGCAATTGAATGAAGTCAATTTGTATTACTTGGAAAGGGCCGCCGGCAGGTGGGATATGGGATGGTTCTGTAGGTATTGCTTTTCCAATATTCTTTCTCAGACAGGTAAGGCATGACATTGCTCTTTTACTAGCATGAGAGGAGAATCCTGGGGCGCACCAGTATGCTCTTACCAATTTGCACATCCCCTCCTTGCCTAGATGAGTCAGCCCGTGAGCTGCTTCAGCCAGACATGGGAGGTATGCCCTGGGGGCCACTGGTTTACCATGTCCATCCGTCCAGAGCCCTGAGGGCTCCTGGCCATATCCCTTTGCCTTCCAGACTGCTCTCTCCTGATTGGAACACAAATTCTGCATTTCACACAATTTTTGTGTGTTGATGGTATTAAATACCATCAGTTGTGTGGTATCTGTCCGTATGGGGGTAGCAGCTGCAAGCTTTGCAGCTTCGTCTGCTCGGCTGTTACCAAGGGATACTGGGTCTTGGCTATATGTATGTGCTTTACATTTGATAACAGCCACTCTGTCGGGTTCCTGTATCGCTGTTAGAAGCCTTTTTATATGAGCTGCATGCGCTATCGGTGTGCCAGCTGCCGTCATGAAGTTTCTGAGCCGCCATAGGGCTCCGAAATCATGGACTACCCCGAACGCGTATCTGGAGTCGGTGTAGATATTGGCAGACTTACCCTTAGCCAATTCACATGCTCTGGTTAGGGCGACCAGTTCAGCAACCTGGGCTGAGTGAGGTGGGCCTAGCGGTTCCGCTTCTATGGTGTCTTGGTCATCTACGACTGCGTATCCAGTACACAAGTCTCCCGAGTCTGACTGTCTGTGACAACTACCGTCCGTGTAGAACGTGAGTTCCGCATCTTCCAGTGGATTGTCACTGATGTCAGGCCTTGCGGTAAAATTTTGGGTCAAATATTCCATACAATCATGTGTATCTTCCTTTGCATTAAATCCTCCTTCCCCATCACTCTCACCTCCCACCCTTTGTGCCTGTCCAGGCACACCTGGGAGAAATGTTGCAGGGTTTAATGCACTGCATCTCCTTATGGTGATGTTTACTGGGGCCATTAATGCCAATTCCCATCTCGTAAACCTTGCTGATGAGACATGTCTGGTTTGGGCAGAATTTAATAAGGCCGATACTGCATGTGGCGTATGGATTGTGAGGTTGTGGCCTAGCACGACATCTTCGCTTTTCGTCACTAGCAATGCTATCGCTGCAACGCTACGCAAGCATGTGGGGAGGGACCGCGCTACCGTATCTAGCTGAGCGCTGTAGTATGCAACTGGCCTGCTGGCGTCACCGTGTTTTTGTGTTAGTACACCTGCTGCGCACCCAGCACTTTCTGTTCCGTATAGTTCAAAGGGTTTCCCATAGTCTGGCATACCTAGTGCAGGTGCCTGCGTTAGACACTGTTTGAGTCTCTCAAATGCTGTTTCAGATTCGTCTGTATGCGAAATCCGATCAGGTTTGTTTGAGGAGACCATTTCCTGCAAAGGTAGTGCCAATATGGAAAACCCTGGGATCCAATTACGGCAATACCCACACATTCCTAAAAACGTCCTTATCTGTTGCTGGGTTTGTGGCAGTGTCATGTCTCTAATGGCTTGGATTCTATCAGCGGTCAGGTGTCTCAGTCCTTGTGTTAGACAGTGTCCCAAATATTTTACCTTAGTCTGGCATAATTGCAACTTGTCTTTGGAAACTTTGTGACCTGTGTCTGAAAGATGAAACAGGAGCTGTTTCGTATCCTTCAGGGAAGCTTCCAGTGAATCTGAACACAGCAGTAAATCATCCACATACTGTATCAATACTGATCCACTCTCTGGTTGAAAAGACTGTAAACAATCATGCAAAGCCTGAGAAAATATACTTGGACTATCTATGAAACCTTGGGGTAATCGAGTCCACGTGTATTGGACTCCTCTGTATGTGAATGCAAACAAATATTGGCTGTCAGGGTGCAGAGGTACCGAAAAGAAAGCGGAGCAGAGGTCAATAACAGTGAAAAATTTGGCAGTGGGAGGAATTTGCATTAGGATGACAGCTGGATTAGGCACTACGGGGAACTGACTCTCGACTATTTTGTTAATCCCCCTTAGATCCTGCACTAGCCTGTAACCCCTCCCCCCACTCTTTTTAACAGGGAAGATGGGACTATTTGCTGTGCTGGACGTTCTTACTAGAATGCCCTGTTGTAGCAAGCGCTCTATTACGGGAAAAACTCCTAACTCCACCTCTGGCTTCAGAGGATACTGTGGGATTTTTGGAGCTATCCTACCATCTTTTACTTGTACTACTACTGGAGCTACATTTGCCATTAATCCAGTGTCCTGTCCATCTTTTGTCCAAAGCGACTCTGGTATCTGAGATGTCATCTCTTCTACCTGGGATGGGTTCCTATTTGTCATAATGGTGTGTGACATTAATTTTGATGGGGAGTCTAACATGTCTCGTACTTCCTGAGCGTGATTCTCAGGGATGTCCAAGAATACACCTTCAGGAGTACAATAAATGACGCAACCCATTTTACATAGTAAGTCTATTCCCAGGAGATTGGTTGGTGCCGATGCAGCCAGCAAAAAGGAATGCTTGGTATGCAAAGGCCCTATTGTAATCTCGGCTGGTTTGCTAACAGGGTAGTGCTGGACTACTCCTGTTACTCCTATGGCTGGAACTGTCCTACCAGTGGTTCTCATGCCCACTGTCGAATTGATCACTGACTTGGCCGCCCCTGTGTCTACAAGAAAGTTTAAAGTTTTACCAGCCACATTGATTGCAATCTCTGGTTCGCTTCCAAGACTGGCAATCAATTTAACTGGTTGCAGATTACAGGTATGGCCACACCCCTATTGGGTATGCTGACCTCCCTGAATCCCATTGGCAGCAACTACTTGTGCGGGGGTTAGCTGGGAACTACCAGAGGCATGCCAGTCTCTGTTCGGGGGATATCTTTTTGTTTCCCCTGTATGTGGCTCAAAACTCCGCCTCTGTGGACCCTGCTCCCAATGTCGTGTGTTGTGTTGTTGTCTAGGGGGTTGAAAAGATCTTTGTACATTCTTTGTTCTACATTCTCGTGCAAAATGTCCTGTTCAGTTACAAGAAAAACATGTTATTCCACTTGCCTTACCCACAGGATTCGGTGGTACATACGCAGGCTGCCTTGTGGTCAGCGCCTGTATACTTACGGACATCAACTTATCACTTTGCGACTCCCTGTGTCTAGTGATGTTTTTGTCGTGATCAACAGCAGCCTCTCTCAAAGTGGACACTGACAGACCTCGCCAGCATGGCTGCGTGGTCTGTACCCTAGCCTTTAATGTTTCTTTCAAACCATCCATCAGTACAGATACTGCTACTTCTCGATGGTTTGGGTTGGTCTTTATGTCTTCTATACCAGTGTATTTTGCCATTTCTGATAGTGCCCGGTGGAAATATTCTGCTGCCGTTTCAGACTCCTTTTGTTTAATGGAGAATAGTTTATTCCATTTAGCAACGGCTGGGAAATATTCTTTTAGCTGCAAATTTATCCTTTTTACATTATCCTGGTCGTACACATCTGTAAGCGGTACATCTTTATCTAATAGACAGTCAGCTAAGAATTTAACTGAGTCGACACTGGGAGGTAAGCAAGCTCTTAGCACTATCTGCCAATCCTTATTATTGGGCTCTAAAGTGTTTCCTAGATCCCTGATGTATTTTTGGCTTGCCACCAAATCCTTTCTGGGGTCTGGGAATTCAGACACTATGGTCCTTAATTCCATTCTAGTTAACGGGCAATACATGGCAATGTTCCTGACGGGTGTGACTCCTGATGCATCTGTTTTCCCATTGGGAACTACTATCACCTTAACTGGATTAACTCTTATAACTTCATTCTGTGTAGATTCTACAACTTGTGGTACAATTGTTTCAGTGTAATGCATGGTGCCGTACTTACCCGTTGACACGACCTCACCTATCCCTCCGCTAGGGGCCTTCACTAATCTCGTGGGTGGTGCTGTGCCTACTGTGGTCTCTGCTATGGTGGCCGCTAGAGAGAGCGCTGAAATTGTTGCCGAATCGTCTTCTTGTTCACACTCCTGAGGAAGGTTCAAAACAGGGTACAACTTGCACGGGTTAATACTTGCATGAGTTATTTGGTTAACATCATTAACATTTACATTGTTACTAAGAGTTTGTGTTTTACAACCCAGTGCGTTTCTCTCCGCAATCAACTTCTCTCCTGCAATGTATGGTGGAGGAGGAGCTGTGGCAATCAACTTCCTGACTGCCCCAGATCCTGCTGCCAGAGCCAAACCTCTCTGTATCTCACCTTCCTGGTGCCATAACTGTAAATAATCATGATGTTGAATTCGTCTCTTTGATGATTTTACGAGACATATCCTCCTCCTTAAATTTTGTAACACCTCTGGACTGAAGCTACCTATTCTTGGGAACTTGTCCCTGTCTTGTACAGTCATTCTCTCCCATTCATCACATAAAACCTCTGTGTGACTACCGTATTTTTCACACATTACATATCTTGCCGACCCGACTGGTCGGTTCTCCGAATCAACCTGAACCTGGGTTGATCGCCCCCTACCTGAGCAACTGGCCCCCATAGTCTGTAGGTGTTGCTTAGTCCTCCTTGGATTTCTGTATCAAGGTTTTCAGCAAGCCTTTACAGACAACCAAATTACTCCACAGTAGGCCGGCGGTGGCGGTTTACCGAGTACCCCACTCACTCGCCCACCTCGACCAATACGACCTGATCACACCGATATGGTGCTGGCGTACTCGATACAGGGCCCCTATGGAACCTTCAGTTTACTGGAACATATGAGGGATACCCGCAGGACACTTTCTCTTTCCAGTAAACGTTGGGGTTGTTAGATAGTTCCTGAGTGACCAGCGAACTTCTCTTCCCGAAAAAATAAAAAATTACACAAATCACGTCAGAGTGTACAAATAGCGTTTGTGACCAATTTACTCTTATGGTATCAGGTCAGATTACTAACTACTGCACACAATTACGTGCGGTCCAATCGTTCAGTACACGAGCACTACTTGTCATGTACTGAAAGATCAATGGAATCTATGTTTCCGGCTGTGATTCCTTCAGCCAGAGCTTGTATGGCCTATATGGGTTCTGCACCAACACCCCAGGCGTTGTGCCACTGGACTTTTATAGCGGACCTTGTTACCTTATGACCTCCTGGTCTTGTTACCTTATGACCTCCTGGTCTGTTACCTTTACCTTATGGTCCGCTATACTCTAATGCTCAAATATTATTTTAACCAGGGATGCCTCCCTAGCCACCGTATATGTCACTTACACGTATGTCCCTTGACGAGTACTCGGCTTTCCTTTTGGTTCCACCTTTAAATTGTATAAACACACTCACTCAACACATGTATACTTTGTTTCTATGTCTATTTCTGCGCAGAAATTGTCTTTAGGCCAAAAGTGTTACCAATTAGGAGCAGGATCTGTTAAACTAAATTTCAGATTTTTTTTTTTCAAAAATAGATTTGCGTTATTTACCGCGTCGCGTTATCTATCGCTGTGCGTTACTTATCGCCTTTGCGCTAATTATCGCTTTTGCGCTAATTCAACTTTATCACAACTTGAGCTACGTGGGCGTAACCAGACGCTACGTTGCGTAATGTACGCTGCGTGCGTCTGCCTTTCGGATTGCGTACGCTAGTCTTTGTTAGTGACACGTGTACGCAATGCAAAGGATCCACCGTAACACAATATATATTTTATCAATGTAGACGATCCCTGATCATCTACCGCAATCCACACTGCACACTGGCTGCCTCGTCTCTCGGACAAGCCGTGTGTTGTTCTATACTTTTAACTATCACTTCTACTATTAAATAACAGCAAATCTCCTTTTAGCCCTTTCTATCAACTATAAAATTGGCAAACAGGAATAGTGATATACGAAAAATGAAATACACAAGTGAAAAGAAATGCAGGTATATGCGTGCGTACGCAAGACAAAAGAAAAATAAACAGTTTTAAAAAGACACAAGCGTTTTGTTCTTACTTCCGGTTACCGGATTCCTTCAGCACTCTTTACCTAAGCGACGCAGACGCTTATCCCATCAGCAACTGCGAGATAACCTCCCACCCTTTGCTGGGGGATAATGTCTGCTGATCTACCTAGTGCAGATATGAGAAGGACCGGACGAGCCCCCAATTGACAATTACTAAATTCCTTTGTCGTATAATCAACCCTTTATGAAGCTAAGAACACTGTACGCTGTTTGCTTAAGAAATACCGTAATGATACGCTATTTGCGTAACGATCGCTCAGCGGTAAGCGAGACGCTCAAGCGTCACGTTCGCTCACGGCCCAGTGATCACAGGACACGTTATTGGTTATGTCTAGGGGAAAGATTCGCTGTAACGTAGCGTACGCTAGAGACCACGAGGAGGTCACCAGCGATGCAGACGCTCACAACACTATACCTTTATGTTAAAACCTTATACCGATGAGATACACAGAATACCTTAATGTGAGTACAGGGTGTAAGTGCAACCTTGTGTAACCTGACTACCTACAAAGCTGCTTGAGCGTCACCGACGCTCAAGTGAACACTTAACACTATAGAAAATACACAGATCCTGGTTTAGGTTTCCAAAGCCTATTAACTGTATTATATCTAATATACTTGTAAAAGGGAATAACAGTACATATGATACACTACAATATAACAGAGACCTCCTAACCACAGAACTAAACAATAAATACAAATAGACAATACTACGCTGACCTAAATACAATACAATACAATACTATAATACTATGAGGTATTTAAGAGAAAAGAGGAGAGAGAGAGATAAAGAGAGAGAGAGAGAGAGAAATTGGCTCGCAGAAAGACAATGATTATGGAGAGAACTTACGCACAAAGGGTATGATCGCCAGCGCCTCGATATCCAGCTCCCGATTATCAGCAGATAACCGTTGATGAGAGAGTGAGAGTTGGATATGGTCGGCTTGCCTATTTATGCCCCACACACAATGCAATCTCCTAGTCCCTACAATCCCATTGTCCATTGGCCGAAGGAATTCGGCCCTGCATCATAACAAAAGGTCATAGGGTGATTCATACAGGTGGGCTGTGACGATTTCCAACAGCTCAGGTGGGTGGGAAACTGGGTTTCCCGCCGCATACCTGAGTATGTGTAAATCATAGAAATGGACATAACTTCTTATGTCCATAACTATTCGCACGAGCGATTAATACGCTCCAAACCAACACCGGAATATTGCTAATTAAATACTCTTCCGATGGGTACCAAACACTGCAGTATGATTCCTGTTAGACCCTTCGTACGATGCAAAGAGGGATTCCTCAGCTCTGGGACATTGTACTTTAATCAAACTTTCAGAATCTATCAAAGGGATCATGATCTATAAACTACATTAATTGTGAACTTTTGTAACGAATGAGTCGCACGCTACGATCACATAAACTCTACCGTAAATGCGCATACTGCGCGTGCGAGTGCACGCTATTGCGGGTATGCGCTTCCACGGGAGAGCGTACGCATGCGCAGCACGGACCAGTGTGCGGTGCAAATATGGCAGTGTGCATTAAGACATTTTTCTGACTTTGACAATCCCCATGGTCCTTACGGAATCCCCAGCATCCACTACGGACTACGAGAAATAGATTTACCGGTAAGTAAAATCTTATTTTATACTTCATGGTTAGTTGCTAGTACAAGAGAGAGATATATCTAAGTCTTATTATTATATTACATTTGTTATTGTGAGTGTTCTCAGTAGGGTGGACACAATGATAGTCTGAGACATAATATTATAAAGCTTTCATTAAAAGTTCTGTTTTATTATACACACTCATTTACACTTAAGTGTCCCAGAGAGTCGTCTTCTCCTATTGTTTACAAGATTAATATTATTACAGAAAATGACACATTTCCATAATGTATTTTATTTCCAGCAGGGGGACACACAAGCAGGAATATCTCAGAAGGACATCTAATGTTATCCCCGGATTGTGAAATAAGAGATAATGACAGTATACAGGAATCTCCAGGAGCAAACCCCATTGCCCCAATTATACATCCAGCTCTATCAGCTGATCCCCCTGATCCTGGGAAATGTTCTCCTGATCACTCTGATATTGGTGCATCTGTTACAGCTCTAACAGTAGATACAGTGTTTCCATGTTCTATAGATGCCAAATGTTTTACACAGAACACAAAGCGTATTACCCATCAGCCAGCTAAGGCAGGTGAGAGGTCATTTCCATGTTCTGAGTGTGGGAAATGTTTTACATACAAATCAGCTCTTGTTACACATCAGAGAAGACACACAGGTGAGAAGCTATTTCCATGTTCTGAGTGTAAGAAATGTTTTGCATGGAAATCACATCTGGTTACACACCAGCAAATTCACACAGGTGAGAAGCCATTTCCATGTTCTGAGTGTGGGAAATGTTTTGCACGGAAATCACATCTTGTTAGACATCAGCAAAGTCACACAGGTGAGAAGCCATTTCCATGTTCTGAGTGTGGGAAATGTTTTGCACAGAAATCAGAACTTGTTATACATCAGAAAAGTCACACAGGTGAGAAGCCATTTCCATGTTCTGAGTGTGGGAAATGTTTTGCACAGAAATCAGATCTTGTTAAACATCACAGAAGTCACACAGGTGCGAAGCCATTTCCATGTTCTGAGTGTGGGAATTGTTTTGCATTCAAATCAGATCTTGTTAAACATCAGAGAAGTCACACAGGTGAGAAGCCGTTTTCTTGCTCTGAGTGCGGGAAATGTTTTTCCTGGAAATCACTACTTGTTATACATCTGCGAAGTCACACAGGGGAGAATCCATTTCCATGTTCTGAGTGTGGGAAATGTTTTCAACACAAATCACATCTTGTTACACATCAAAGAAGTCACACAGGTGAGAAGCCATTTCAATGTTCTGAGTGTGGAAAATGTTTTATTCAGAAAACACAACTTGTTATACATCAGAGAAGTCACACAGGAGAGAAGCCATTTCCATGTTCTGAGTGTAGGAAATGTTTTACAAACAAATCGCATCTTGTTACACATCAGAGAAGTCACACAGGTGAGAGGCCATTTTCATGTTCTGAGTGTGGGAAATGTTTTGCACGGAAATCAGCACTTGTTGAACATCACAGAAGTCACACAGACGAGAAGCCATTTCCATGTTCTGAGTGTGGGAAATGTTTTGCACACAAATCAGATCTTGTTATACATCAGAGAAGTCACACAGGTGAGAAGCCATTTTCTTGCTCTGAGTGTGGGAAATGTTTTATACGGAAATCACAACTTGTTACACATCAGCAAAGTCACAGGTGAGAAGCCATTTCCATGTTTTCAGTGTGGGAAATGTTCTGCACACAAATCAGATCTTATTAAACATGAGAGCAGTCACACAGGTGAGAAGTCGTTTTCTTGCTCTGAGTGTGTGAAATGTTTTACACAGAAATCACAACTTGTTACACATCAGCGAAATCACACAGGTGATAGGCCATTTCCATCCTCTGTGAAATAAATCAGCACAATAGACATCACTTGGAAACCATTTTACTCTTCTGGAGTATACTTAACATTGCCATGCATTGTTCTTCAAGGTTCTTATCCTATGCGTTTTGCAATATACATGCTACAACCGGGTGATATAATCAGATGTCATGCCCTCATCTACCACTGCTATGTAGATGACTTGTCTTTTGCTCTGGATACTGAGAACCCAGTACCAATCCTAAATGGTTGTCTAGCTGAGCTCCAGGTGTGGGTGATGCCAGTTGGCTGTGACTCAGTCCTGGTGAAACAGGTCCTTATTGTAGAAGCTCACCAACAAAGGGCAGGGCTACAGCTCAGCTTTGCCTACCAACCAGACTTATGCTTGTGGGTTCAGAGTTACAAAATGCTGATCATGTGGAATCTTGGTGTCCTGGATGGTGGAGTGACACTTAGATATCAGGTATCATCCACAATCAGATCCTCATCTGAGGAACATAGCCAGACTCCAGCACTTTATTCCCTCAGAAGATCTACCTACAGTCATACATACACTTGTATCATCACACATAGACTACTGCAATGTCCTCTACCTGGGTCTCCCAGCAAAAGAATTGCATCGCTTGTAGCTTGTACAGAATGCAGCAGCCAGGCTGTTACCTAACCAGCCCCTTCCTGCCACATAACACCCATTCTCTGCTCCCTTCACCGGCTGCCTGTAAGATGGTGACTGTTACATAATCTTACTGACTCCCAATCCTACATGACCAGGGTCCATGGAACCAGAAGCAGCTTCTGCCTCCTTACTGCCCAGCTTGCTTCCATCTGCAGATGAAGGACTGTTACCACCAGTACCAAGAATCCCCAAGAAGTTCTGAGATGTCAGGGGGGGAGACAGGGTGGTGGCACTATTGCTGTAGCGGGGGCTGCCGGAGGTACTGTCTGTGGGTAATATTGTCCCCAAGCAGTGCTGAGGTGGAAGAGGGTGGGGGGGCACAGGGTGGTGAACAGTAGGGGAGACAGGGTAGTTGACAGTAGTGGGGGAAAGACAGGTTGGGGGGAGATAGGGCAGGTGGCAGTAGTGGGGGAGAGAGGGTGGGTGGCAGTAGTGGGGGGAGACAGAGTGGGTGGCAGTAGTGGGAGGAGACAGGGTGGTGGCAGTAGTGGGGGGAGACAGGGCGGGTGGCAGTAGTGGGGGGATACATGGCGAGTGGCAGTAGTGTGGCGAGACAGGGCGGATGGTCACAGTATAGTACAAGGGGCTGCTGGAGGCAGTAAAGAGGTGTATGGGTTCCGCACAGAATCAGTTGATAATTAGACAATGATGATTATGCTTCCTTATTTCTAATTAATCCCTTGTATGTGTTACTGTTATTTGCTGTGTCAGCCTTTATGTGTGTTCTGTGTAATAATACTGAAAGTGGTGCTGCCGATCTCATATCATTTGAATTAACTTGCAAAAAATGAGGAAAAGCTATGGCACTCTGGAAGTTTATCGGGGGGGTTAAAGATGAATGCAGATGTGACATCACGCAGCCCCTGGAAAATGAACCCGGCCCTCCCCATATATATAGACAAAAAATGTGTATTAAAGATATGAAATAAAGTTGTTTAAAAACAAGATTTCCGTTAAGTCTTTTTATTTCTCTTACGTCCTAGAGGATGCTGGGGTTCCATTTAGTACCATGGGGTATAGATGGGTCTCTTAGGAGCCATGGGCACTAAGAGTTTAATAGTATAGGCTGGCTTCTCCCTCTATGCCCCTACCAGACTCAGTTTAGAAAATGTGCCCAGTGAAGCCGGTCACAGCTAGGGGAGCTCCGAGGACTTTCTCATACGTTCTAGATGATGCTGGGGTCCACTTCAGTACCATGGGGTATAGATGGTTCCGTAGGAGCCATGGGCACTTTAAGACTTTTCAAGGGTGTGAACTGGCTCCTCCCTCTATGCCCCTCCTCCAGACCTCAGTTTAGAAAATGTGCCCAGGCAGACTGGATGCACTCCAGGGGAGCTCTACTGAGTTTCTCTGAAAAGACTTAAGTTAGGTTTTTTATTTTCAGGGAGGACTGCTGGCAACAGTCTCCCTGCTTCGTGGCACTTAGGGGGCAGAAGTAGGAACCAACTTCCTGAATAGTTTCATGGCTCTGCTTCTGGCTGACAGGACACCATTAGCTCCTGAAGGGTACTGAAAGCTAGCTGCGGTTATGTGCTCACTCCCCCAGCTCGCCGTCACCCCCCTTACAGAGCCAGAAGACAGGTGAGTGTAAGAAGAAAAGGATCTTCATTCATCATGATGGATAAAAGGTACCGCGCAGCAGGCGGGAATGCTGCGCGCCATGTTACCCATCACACTCAGGCACTGCAGGGGGGGGCACTGGGCAGCATGAAACCTAGTAAAACTGGCAGATAAGGGGCATAAGTTGCTGATGCACAGTCCTATAGTGATGGGTAGTTCATGAATGATTAGTTCAAAATGAACTAATCTTCAAAGTGAACTAGTTCATTCAGTTCACAGCTTTGGCAAAGATGCCATGGGCAACATCACCAGTTCTAAAAATCTCCCACCTTAGTAAATTTACCCCTATGTGTGTCTGTGAGTGAGCATGTGTGGTCATGCTGCTCACCTTTCTGTGATACAATTAGTCCAGATGTCCAAACACTTGCTGCTACTTCTGGTACTACTGGCTCCTGTGCATACTGCTGTGCTAAATCTTCTGCTGGGTGTTGTGTAGGTGCTGCTGCAGCAGCACTGTTGTTATTCAGCTGTCACTTAGCAATCCTCATGAGTCAGTACATCTCTGCTGCCACAGGGGGCACTGCTGTGCTCAGACATGGAGTGGACTCACTCTGTGAAGCTGATTGAACTGCATTGTCCCGATGACTCGCGAGTCATTCTTCTTGCAAGTAGTTCAGTGATTCATTACAGTTCACTGATCAGTTCACTGACTCAATGACTCATACAGCCATACGAGTCAGTGCAGTATCTCTAATCTACCATGTGTGGCACTGCTGTGCACAGGCATATGCATTGTATGGAGCTGATGCTGAACTGCATTGTCCTGACGACTCATGAGTCACTCTCCTTGCAAGTAGTTCAGTGATTCATTACAGATCACTGATCAGCTCAATGACTCATACAGCCATACGAGTCAGTGCAGTACCTCTAAGTTACCATGTGTGGCACTGCTGTGCTCAGGCATATGCATTGTATGGAGCTGATACTGAACTGCATATAGCCCTGATTCATCCCCCCAGTATATTAGGTGACAAGCTACACTCCCAATCAGCTTAAGACACAGTGCTGAGTGCTGCATGCTATCCTGTAGGGCAGGCATGTCCAAACTGCTGCCCTCCAGCTGTTGGGAAACTACACATCTCAGCATGCCCTGACACAGCTTTAGCATTCTCTGACGGCAAAACGGTGTCAGGGCATGCTGGGATATGTAGTTTCACAACAGTTGGAGGGCCGCAGTTTGGACATGCCTGCTGTAGGGTCTGATTACTCCACACAAGACACGGGGATATGTACTATGAACCTTCAAGTAACAAAGTGGAGCAGTTGCCCCTAGCAACCAATCAGCTTCTGTCACTTTATATACTGTTGAAGATAAATGACAGAAGCTGATTGGTTACTTTACAACATCTCCACTTTCTCTCTCTCTAAGGTCTGTTACATTGGGGCAAAGGGACTTTTTTCTTTTAATTATCGTATTTTAAAAGCAGAAAAAACTAAAAGTGACTTATGAGGTTACTCTGAATTTGGGTCACTTGCATATTATGAAGTAAAAAGGAGTACCACCAATGGGAATAATATGGCAGAGATACGTGTGTCACTATAAGGTTGCTATATAACTTATTGCTTTTCTTACATATAAAACAATCTGACATATTACACACATCTGATCATTTACTCCTACAATGAGCTAGTGTTAGAAATACCTCCTCTATGTGTAATAGTCTAGACTAGTTCTACATCCAATCACTCCTCTCAGTCTCAGAGTCAGTGAGTGACATGATGAACTACATGAACTAATCTCCTGAACTAATCTTTTCAGTGAACTAGATCATAATGAACTAATCACCAAACTGAACTAGATTTCCCATCACTACCGGGCACGGAGGGAGTAATGCTCCGGGTTTATGTTGGTTTGGTCCCTGTACCTATGGGTTCACCAAATTTTTCCGGGCTTCCGGGAGTTACGTGAATGTTTCATAACTGTCCTGAACGCGCTAGTCGGGTTCTTTAATGTTTTGTCTTTGTGTGTGTCTCCCCCCTCCCTGTTGTCTCCCCAGTGTCTCACCTCCTCCCTGCCCCTCTATGGGGTCTACTAGTTCCACGCACCTTTTCCATAGATACCTTACAATTCAGATTACAATGCATGTGTATACGTAATGGCTGAAATTAAGATTGGGTCCTTAAATGTGGGGGACTTTAACTCCCCTGAGAAGCGCAGGAAAATTTTGCTGTACTGTAATAGATTACATTTAGATATTGTTTTTGTTCAGGAGGCACACTTGGTTCATGCGGAAATGTTGAAACTACAAATGTTGGGGTGGAAATTATTAGCCAGTGCTTCTTTTAATTCCAGGTCCCGTGGAGTAGCCATTCTGATTAAACGTCAGCTCCCCTGTGAGCTTCTAAAGATGATTCCTGGTACGGAAGGCAGGTTTGTCATCGCCCACATTACTCTTCACTCCAAACGATACACTCTATGTAATGTATATGCTCCGACAGTGTACAAAAGACACTTCTTTGTGAAATTGATTACGCTATTGACACCTTACATGGAAGAAGGTCTGATGGTCTGTGGTGATTTTAACCTCGTCTCTGATATTTACCTAGATAGATCATCTGCCCCATTACACTCTTTCTCACTTCCCAAGTACGGTACTCCCCATTTTTCCACACAATTGTCCCTAGTGGACATCTGGAGAGCTACAAATCCCACTGTCAAAATGTATACCTGTATGTATGCAGCATATCACACCCTGTCCCGCATAGACTACCTGTTGCTGTCCCTGGCCTTCTTCACGAGAATCTCATCCGTGGAGATTGAGCCGATTTCTGTCTCGGACCACTCTCTACAGTGGTTCTCTTTACACGTTTCTGACAAATCCCCTAACAAAATCATATGGCGTTTCCCATCCCACCTTTTGACCTCCTTAGAATTTAAATCTATGCTTTGAACTGGTTGGGAGGAATACCACACAAATAATCAGTCCCACGCAATTGACAACCCCCCGCCCCTATTTTGGTAAGCAGCTAAGTCAGTCCTACGGGGAAACATTCTGTCATATGTGGCCCGCCTAAACAAATCTTATGCCGCCTCTTATTTATTATTGCAGAGCCGGTTGTCCAAAGCCTACTCAGCTTATTGCCAGAGTCCTACTGTAACCAACAAGCAGGTATACCTCACTGCTAAGACTCACTTCAACTAATTCTTAAACACTAGAGGTAATAAATCCTTATATGCGGTTAATTATTGCTACCACCGGTTTGGAAACAAGTCCGGTAAACTGCTAACTAACATGTTAAATGGCACGAGACCCTCCTCTTTAGTTCACCACCTAAAGAAACCGGACGGATCCCTGACATCCTCTAATGTCCAAATTGTCTCTGTCCTCAAGGACTTCTATGCTTCCCTTTACTCACCTGGCCCTGCTCTATCCCCTGAGAATGTCGCATTCGCAGCCTCCATGTCTCTCCCTGATTCTGACTATATTCCCCCTAAATTAGCCACCCCTCTAGATACAGATTTGACAGCCCCCATAAGTCCAGTGGAGGTCTCTTGCGTGGTTGGGACCTTGAACCAGGGGACAGCCCCAGGCCCCGATGGATTTGGTAGTAGCTTCTACAAACTGATGCTTCCATGCATTCAGGACACATTGGTGCTAGTTTTTAATCACATATTGAAGTCGGGACAGGCCCCTTTATATTTTAATGACGCTTATATCAGAGTACTACCCAAACCAGGCCGGGACCTGACCCTGCCAGCCTCCTATAGGCCAATTTCCTTGTTGAACTCGGATTATAAGATTCTTACTAAGATTTTGTCTGAAAGGCTTAATATATATTACCTTCTATTATACATCCGGATCAAACCGGGTTTATTTCAGGTAGGCACTCGGTCCTGAATGTATGGAAGGTCATATCGGCAGTACAACACTTACAACACACCTCAGGCTCTTCCCCACCGGGAGTCATCCTGTCACTTGACGCAGAGAAGGCCTTTGACCTTGTTCTGTGACCACACCTTTTTCATACCATGTCTACTTTTGGGTTTTCCTCCACCTTCATCTCGTATATTAAACTTTTATACTCTAACCCCCTCTCGCAGATACTATGTAACGGCCAGATTTCGGACCGCTTCCCCCTACACAGGGGTACGCGACAGGGGTGTCCTCTTTCCCCTCTCCTCTTTGCAATTGCCATCGAGCCACTTGCCATCCTCCTACGCAACTCATCTGGTTTTAAAGGTATAACAATCTCCAACTGCATATTAAAAGTTTCCCTTTATGCAGATGATATGCTACTCTTTGTCACGGACCCGCTTACCTCGATCCTACACATTATGACCCTGATCGAAGCCTTTGGATCAGTTTCCGGCTATAAAGTTAATGTAGAAAAGTCAGAATTGATGCCAATAGGTTCATATACCTTGGACCTAGCCTCTGCTCCAGCTTTCTCCCGGTTTCAGATTAGCATGTCTCAAATCAAATATCTTGGGGTCCATGTCACCAGAAGGGTAGAGGACTTATATAAGGCAAATTTCTCCCACATTATCCAAATAGTGACAGCCTCGGTGCTGTCATGGAACCATCTTTCTTTATCTCTATTGGGGAGGGCGGCGGCGGTGAAGACAGTTATATTCCCTAAAATATTTTATATGATCCAAATGCTCCCTATTGCTCTCACCAATGGTGATATTCTCTTCATCAACTCCGTCATCTCCTCGTTTCTATGGAATAGAAAGCACCCCTGAATTGCACTGGCCAAACTTATGCTTCCCAAAAAACTGGGAGGCCTGGGGATTCCTGACTTCAAATCCTATACCACCTGTGTTTTCTTCCACTATGCGGGTGACTGGTTGCTAGACGACTCCACCTTCACAGACGTAACACTTGACAATGCCATTTTTGCTCCTCTCTCCCCCGCGGCACTATTACACCTCAAATCCTCTAGTATCCCTCCCTCAGTGTATTCAAATATCATGTTTCACGATACTTACATCAACTGGATAAGTCTTCACTAGAAACTGAAGAGATTTTCGGTTCTCCCCATACCTTCCCCTCTGGGGTAACCCTGACTTCTCCCCCTCCCTGAACAACCCTGCGTTCCGGGTTTGGAGACGTAGGGGTGTGGCTCTCGTGATCAAGGTCTTCGACCCAGGTGGCAATGTCATCCCCTTCGCTGACATCCAGCAACTATTCTCCCTTCCCAGCAGCATGTTTTACCTATACCTCCAGGTCAGACATTATGCACAATCTCTCCCTCGCCCGGCCCCCACTCCGACCAATACACACATCATTCTCCATCTCCTACAGTCCAGCTCAACCATAGGATACAGACTTAATTACATCTATCCCCGGCTCATTTCTGCTAAACCAGAGGTCACCCTTCTTTCAAATAAAATACTCTGCAGCTGGGTCACGGACATACCTTCCCTCAATACATGCTCTGATCTCATGTGTACCCAATACTTCGCATACTCTAAACATCTGCAATCTGCCTACTTACAAGAACCCCACTTTAGATTTATTCATAGGGCCTACATGTCTCCCGCCCAGAGGAAACACATGTCCTGTAATGAACCAGGTGTCTGCATGAAATGCTCTATGTCTAATGCAAAGTTTTTTCACTGTTTTTGGGGGTGCTCCAAAATATAGATTCTGGTGTAAGTTAATAGGATATATCAATGAAATTCGTAATGTCGCACTATCACCCTCACCTGAAGCATGTTTATTATTTTGGTTTGACGGGTGGGTGTTGGGTCCTCGGCCCCATTCACAAATCCCCTTCCTTGTCATTATTTTAACTTTGGCAAAAAAGTTAGTTCTTCTTCATTGAATTAAAAAAACGTCTCCCACTATACAAGAGTTGAAATCTCGTCTTCTCCAGTTAGTGTATTTTGACATGAAATCTTCTCAATGAACCATTGTCTCTCTCCACATACCACAATAAATGGGACTCATTTCTGTGTTCATTGGACGCTCAGTCCAAACGAACATTCTCTCTATACTTTGGGAACCAAGACTGGTCCAGAATACAATCCCACTTTGTTTGCTGAATGCCTCCTGCTAACTCACCTCCTTGAGTGGTACCATAACCTGGTCTTTCCTACATTATTACGGTCATATATACACAGTCAATCGCTTCTTATCCTTTACAGTTTAAGATTGTATCCACATGCCAGTCATTTGCTTATAATACATTGTACATTGGTATCCTTGGTCTAACCCTTCCCCTTACTCCGCCCTCCCTTTCTATCCTAATTCCCCTCCCCAACCTCTAGTTTTAACTCCTTTTGTTCCTGTATTGTCTTTTGACCTGTCTGTATTGTCTTAACAAATCTGCAGTTTTAAGAGTATATGATACTCCCGCTCAATACTCGAATACTTGACCTGTTGGTTGGTTTACTTGTACCTGTTATAAGGAGAGTCTCCCATTGTTATTGTAAAATTTGTTCAACTTTGAAAATACAATAAAATGTGTTTACTAAAAAAAAAAAAAAGATACTGCGGAGGCAGTATATTAATAAACCCCCGCCAGTATAAATAATTTGAGCGGGACTGAAGCCCGCCGGTGAGGGAGCGGGGCTTGATCCACCAGCACTAACCAGCGCCATTTTCTCCACAGCACACTGCAGAGAAGCTGCTCCCCGGACTCTTCCCTGCTGAACACGGGTACAGAGGGCAAAAAAGAAGAGGGGGGGGAGGGGCACATTTCATTGGCGCAGAGAGTGTATTTATACATATTTATATAAAAGCGCTGTACTGACTGGGATTTTATTCCAGTGTCCGGTGGTGCTGGGTGTGTGCTGGCATACTTTCTCTCTGTCTCTCCAAAGGGCCTTATTGGGGGACTGTCTCCATATAGATATATCCCTGAGTGTGTGGGGGTGTCGGTACGTGTGTGTCGGCATGTCTGAAGCGGAAGGCTCATCTAAGGAGGAGGTGGAGCAGATGATTGTGGTGTCTCCGTCAGCAACGCAGACACCTGATTGGTTGGAAATGTGAAATGTTTTAAATGCAAATGCGACTTTATTACATAAAAGATTGGACAAAGCAGAGTCCAGGGAAAAAGCGGAGAGTCAATCCATGGCTTTGACTGTGTCACAGACCCCTTCAGGGTCTCAAAAACGTCCCCTATCCCAAATAGCAGACACTGATACCGACACAGATTCTGACTCCAGTGTCGACTACGATGATGCGAGGTTACACCCAAGGGTGGCCAAAAGTATTCATTATATGATTATTGCAATAAAAGATGTTTTGCATATCACAGATGACCCCTCTGTCCCGGACACAAGGGTATACATGTTTAAGGAAAAGAAACCTCATCTCATGAGCTGAACGCGTTATTTGAAAAATCTTGGGAAACTCCAGACAAAAAAAGATTCCCAAGAGGATTCTTATGGCGTATCCTTTCCATGCACAGGACAGGGTACGGTGGGAATCCTCGCCCAGGGTGGAAAAGGCTTTAACGCGCTTGTCCAAGAAGGTGGCGCTGCTGTCTCCGAAAATGCAAGCCCTCAAGGATCCTGCTGATCGCAGACAGGAAACTACCTTAAAATCTATTTATACACATACGGGTGCTTTACTCAGACCGGCAGTAGCAGCTTGGACAGATACCTTGTCAGCTGACATTGATACCCTAGATAGGGATACCATTTTATTGACCTTAGGTCACATTAAAGATGCTGTGGACCCGCCAATGGATGGGTGATGCTGACTCAAAGAGGCATTTGGAAGTTTTGCCTTACAAGCGTGAGGTTTTATTTGGGGAAGGTCTCGTGGACCTGGTTTCCACAGCTACGGTGGGAAAATCTACTTTTTTGCCTTATGTTCCCCCACAGCAAAAGAAAACTCCACAATATCAGATGCAGTCCATTCGGTCGCATAAGTCCAGAAGAGGTCGGGGATCTTCCTTCCTCGCCAGAGGTAAGGGTAGAGGGAAAAGAATGCCTGCTACGGCTAGTTCCCAGGAGCAGAAGTCCTCCCCAGCTTCTACTAAATCCACCGCATGACGCTGGGGCTCCACTGAGGGAGTCCGCGCTGGTGGGGGCACGTCTTCGGCTCTTCAACCAGGTCTAGGTTCTGTCAGACGTGAATCCTTGGGCGATGGAAATTGTGTCCCAAGGCTACAAACTGGAATTCGAAGAGGTGCCCCCTCTACGATTTTTCAAGTCGGCTTCGCCAGCTTCTCCCCCAGAGAGGGAAATAGTTTTAGCTGCAATTCAAAAGCTGTGTCAACAGCAAGTGTCAGCAGTCTTCATTACGGGAGTGGACAACTGGGAAGCAGACTTCCCCTAGTCCAACAGGGAAAAGGGTACTATTCAACCCTGTTTGTGGTCCTGAAACCGGATGGCTCGGTCAGACCCATTCTGAATCTAAAATCCCTAAACCTGTACTTGAAAAAGTTCAAATTCAAGATGGAATCGCTCCGGACAGTGATCTCCAGACTGGAAGGGGGGGATTTTATGGTGTCACTAGACATAAAGGATGCATACCTTCATGTCCCCATATATCCTTCTCATCAGGCGTACCTGAGATTCGCTGTACAGGACTATCATTACCAGTTTCAGACGTTGCCGTTTGGGCTTTCCACGGCCTCGAGGATTTTCACCAAGGTAATGGCAGAAATGATGGTGTTCCTGCGGAGGCAGGGAGTCACAATTATCCCGTACTTGGATGATCTCCTGATAAAAGAGAGATCGAGAGATGACTTGCTGGAAAGTGTGTCACTCTTCCTGAGAGTGCTGCAGCAGCACGGTTGGATTCTAAATCTACCAAAGTCACAATTGATTCCAATGACTCAGCTATCATTCTTAGGCATGATTCTGGACACGGAACAGAAGAGGGGTTTTCTCCCAATGGAAAAAGCCCAGGAACTCCAGAACATGGTCAGAGACCTGATAAAACCAAAAAGAGTGTCAGTTCATCAATGCACTCGAGTTCTGGGGAAAACGGTGGCGGCCTACGAGGCCATCCCCTTCGGCAGGTTCCATGCGAGGACATTTCAGTGGGACCTTCTGGACAAGTGGTCCGGGTCCCATCTACAAATACATCAGAAAATAAGCCTGTCCCCCAGGGCCAGGGTGTCTCTCCTGTGGTGGCTGCAGAGTGCTCACCTTCTAGAGGGTCGCAGGTTCGGCATTCAAGACTGGGTTCTGGTGACCACGGACGTGAGCCTCCGAGGATGGGTAGCAGTCACATAAGGAAGAAATTTTCAGGGACTATGGTCAAGCCAGGAGGCTTGTCTACACATCAACGTGCTGGAATTGAGGGCCATATACAAAGGCTTACGACAAGCAGAGAATCTTCTTTGCAACCTACCAGTTCTGATTCAATCAGACAACGTCACAGCCGTGGCTCATGTAAACCACCAAGGCGGGACAAGGAGGAATGTGGCAATGGTGGAAGCCACCAGGATTCTTCGCTGGGCGGAAAATCACGTAAGCGCTCTGTCAGCAGTCTACATTACAGGAGTGGACAACTGGGAAGCAGACTTCCTCAGCAGAAACGATCTCCATCCAGGAGAGTGGGGACTTCATCAAGAAGTTTTTGCAGAGATAACAAGTCATTGGGGACTTCCTCAAATAGACATGATGGCGTCACGACTCAACAAGAAGCTTCAGAGGTATTGTGCCAGGTCAAGGGATCCTCAGGCAGTAGCGGTAGATGCCCTGGTGACACCATGGGTGTTTCAGTCGGTCTATGTGTTCCCTCCTCTTCCTCTCAAAAATATTGAGAATCATAAGATGAAAAAGAGTGCAGACAATACTCATTGTTCCAGATTGGCCTCGAAGGGTCTGGTATTCAGATCTTCAGGAAATGCTCACAGAAGATCCGTGGCCTCTTCCTCTCAGGGATGACCCGTTGCAGCAGGGGCCCTGCGTGTTCCAAGACTTACCGCGGTTATGTTTTGCGGCATGGCGGATGAACACCGAATCCTAGCTGGGAAAGGTATTCCGGAAGAAGTCATCCCTACTCTGATAAAGGCTAGGAAGGAGGTGACGGCGAAACATTATCACCGTATCTGGAGGAAGTATATATCTTGGTGTGAAGCCAAGAATGCTCCTACGGAAGATTTCCATCTGGGCTGTTTTCTCCACTTTCTACAGACAGGAGTGGATATGGGCCTAAAGTTAGGCTCCATTTAGGTACAGATTTCGTTCCTGTCTATTTTCTTTCAGAAGGAATTGGCTTCTCTCCCAGAAGTCCAGACATTTGTAAAGGGAGTGCTGCACATCAAACGTCCTTTTGTGCCCCCAGTGGCACCTTAACATGGTGTTACGGTTCCTGAAGTCTCACTGGTTGAACGGTTGAATTAAAATTTCTCACTTGGAAGGTGGTCATGTTGTTGGCCTTGGCATCTGCAAGGCGGGTGTCCGAATTGGCGGCTTTGTCTCACAAAAGCCCCTATCTGATTTTCCATGTGGATAGAGTAGAGTTGAGGACTCGTCCTCAATTTTTGCCTAAGGTGGTTTCATCGTTTCATATGAACCAACCTATTGTGGTCCCTGTGGCTACGGGTGACTTGGAGGATTCCAAGTCCCTTGATGTAGTCGGGGCTTTAAAAATGTATGTAGCCAGGAAGGCTCGAGTTAGGAAAACAGAGGCACTGTTTGTCCTGTATGCAGCCAACAAGGGGGTAAATTTACTAAGGTGGGAGTTCTATTTAAGATGAGATGTTGCCCATAGCAACCAATCAGATTCCAGGTATTATCTTATAGAAGGTGCTGGATAAAAGAGAAGTAGAATCTGATTGGTTGCTTTGGGCAACATTCCATCCTAAATAGAACTCCCATCTTAGTAAAATGACCCCAAGGTTGGCGCTCCTGCTTCTAAGCAGACGATTGCTCGCTGGATCTGTAACAATTCAGCAGGCTCATTCTACGGCTGGATTGCCATTACCAAATTCGGTAAAAAGGCCCATTCCACTAGGAAGGTGGGCTCTTCTTGGGCAGCTGCCTGAGGTGTCTCGGCTTTACAGCTTTGCCAAGCAGCTACTTGGTCAGGTTCAAAAACCTTTGCAAAATTCTACAAGTTTGATACCCTGGCCGATGAGGACCTAGCGTTTGCTCAGTTGGTGCTGCAGAGTCATACGCACTCTCCCGCCCGGTCTGGAGCTTTGGTATCATCCCCATGGCCCTTACGGAGTCCCCAGCATCCTCTAGGACGTAAAAGAAAATAAGATTTTAAACCTACCGGTAAATCTTTTTCTCCTAGTCCGTAGAGGATGATGGGCGCCCGTCCCAGTGCGGACTACTTTCTGCAAGGCTTGTATATAGTTATTGCTTACATAAGGGTTATGTTACAGTTAAGATCAGTCTTTGGCTGATACTGTTTTGTTCATACTGGTAACTGGTTGCGTATATTCCATGTTATACAATGTGGTTGGTGTGGGCTGGTATGAATCTTGCCCTTAGATTAACAAAAATCCTTTCCTCGTACTGTCCATCTCCTCTGGCACAGTTTCTCTAACTGAGGTCTGGAGGAGGGGCATAGAGGGAGGAGCCAGTGCACACCCATTATAAATTCTTTAGAGTGCCCATGTCTCCTGCGGAGCCCGTCTATACCCCATGGTCCTTACGGAGTCCCCAGCATCCTCTACGGACTAGAAGAAAAAGATTTACTGGTAGGTTTAAAATCTTATTTTTGACTTCAACAATACAACAACCCTAATTCACCTACAAGTAAAAATCACAAAAACTGATCCTTTGAACAGACATCATTAAAAAAAAAAAATAAAGATATCTATATACACCCCACTATTCACATGAGCTGTCACAATCGCACATAGCCACAATCACAAGTACATCCAGTCACTATTGGTGGTTCTGGGCTCCGGCCAGTTCAAGGGAAATCGCACAGTCACAATGGCAGCGTGTGTATCCACCTTTATACACCAGACGGGATATTTATACACAGCAACACTGATATTATGTGGACACAAAAGTAACACTACAAGTGACACAGTAACAGGAAATTGTTTCTCTCACCATAGCGACAATTATCTGGAAATAAGATAATACACAGACACATAAAAAGACCCAACGGAAAACTTTTGTTTTTAAACTTTATTTCATATCTTTAATAGACATATTTTTCTCTATATTTTAAACTTAAAAATACTTTTCTCTGCACAACAGCCTATGGGGGTCATTCAGACCCAGCCGCAATAGCGGCCCGCAGCAGTTTGCTGGTGGTGGCACAGTGCACATGCGCAGCGGCCGTGCAGACACACACATTGCAGTCACATCCCTGAGGGGTGAACGCGGGCGGGACAGGACCATTTTCCGGGGGGCTGCGTGATGTCTCATCTACGTTCATCTCTGATTAACCCCCTATAAGCTTCCAGAGTGCACCTCATATCTCATCTTTTCCAAGTTACTACAAATGATATGAGATTGGTAGCAGCACTACTTTCAGGATTATTACACAGAACACACATAAAGGCTGACACAGCAAATAACAGTAACACATACAAGGGATTAATTAGAAATAAGGAAGCATAATCATCATTAAGTCTAATTATCAACTGGTTCTGTGTGGAACACATACACCTCTTTACTGCCTCCAGCAGCCCCTGGTACTGCACTGCGGCCACCCACCCAGTCTCCCCCCACTACTGCCACCCACCCTGTTTCATCCCACTACTGCCACCTGCCCTGTCTCCTCCCACTACTGCCACCCGCCCTGTCTCCCCCCCCACTACTGCCACAGCCCTGTCTCCCTCTACTACTACCTCCCACCCTGTCTCCCCCCACTACTGCCACCCGCCCTGTCTCCCTCTACTATTACCTCCCACCCTGTCTCCCCCCACTACTGCCACTGCCCTGTCTCCCCCCACTACTGCCACTGCCGTCTCCCCCCACTACTGCCACTGCCGTCTCCCCCACTACTGCCACTGCCCTGTCTCCCCCCACTACTGCGACCACCCTGTCTCCCCACACAACTGCCTCCCTCTACTACTACCTCCCCCCACTACTGCCATCTGCCCCGTCTCCCCACACTACTGCCATCTGCCCTGTCTGCTCCCCCATTACTGCCACCACCGTCTCCCTCCACTACTGCCATCTGCCCTGTCTTCCCCCACTACTGCCACCACCCTGTCTCCCCCCACTACTGCCATCTGCCCCGTCTCCCCCCCCACTACTGCCACCACCCTGTCTCTCCCCCACTACTGCCATCTGCTCCCCCACTACTGCCACCACCGTCTCCCCCCACTACTGTCACCGCCCCATGTCTCCCCCCACTACTGCCACTTGTTATGTCTCCCCCACTACTGCCACTTGTCATGTCTCCCCCCACTACTGCCACTGCCCCATCTCCCCCCACTACTGCCATCCACCCCGTGTGTCCCCCCCACTACTGCCACCCACCTCGTCTTCCCACACTACTGCCACTGCCCCATCTCCCGCCACTACTGCCACCTGCACCATCTCCACCCCACTATTGCCACACGCCCCATCTCCCCCCACTACTGCCACCCGCCCCATTCCCCTTACTGCCACCCACCCCATCTCCCCCCACTACTGCCACCCACTCTGTCTTCCTCTCTGACACCTTAGTGCTTCTTGGGGACATGATTACCCACATAGGCACTGCCTCCAGCAGCCCGTGGTACCGCACTGCAGCCATCCGCCCTGTCTCCCCTGACACCTCAGCGCTGCTTGGAGACAATATTTCCTATGTAGACACTGCTCCGGCAGCCCCCGCTACTGCAAAGGTGCCGCCTACCCTGTGTCGCCCAACATCTCTGCCCTGCTTGGGGAATTATGATACTGCTGGTAACAGTCCTTCATCTGCAGATGGAACCGAACAGGGCACTGCTTCTGGTACCATGGACCCTGGTCATTTCGGGCTGGGAGAGTCAGTAAGATTATGTAATAGTCACCATCTTACCGGCAGCCGGTGAAGGGAGCAGAGAATGGGTGTTATGTGGCAGGAACCGGCTGGTTAGGTAACAGCCTGGCTGCTGCATTCTGTACAAGCTACAAGCGGTGCAATTCTTTTGCTGGGAGACCCAGGTAGAGGACATTGCAGTAGTCACTGCGTGATGATACAAGTACATGTATGACTGTAGGTAGATCTTCTGAGGGAAATAAGTGCTGGAGTCTGGCTATGTTCCTCAGATGAGGATCTGATTGTGGCTGATACCTGATGTGTAAGAGTGAAAGTCAATTGTTTGAAAAGTCGGTTGGGGGTCTGTTAGGAAAAAATAAGATAAGATTTTACTCACCGGTAAATCTATTTCTCGTAGTCCGTAGTGGATGCTGGGGACTCCGTAAGGACCATGGGGAATAGATGGGCTCCGCAGGAGATAGGGCACTCTAAAAGAAGAATTAGGTCTACTGGTGTGCACTGGCTCCTCCTTCTATGTCCCTCCTCCAGACCTCAGTTAAGGAAACTGTGCCCGGAAGAGCTGACACTAGAAGCAAAGGATTTTGGAATCCAGGGTAAGACTCATACCAGCCACACCAATCACACCGTATAACTCGTGATAACCAAACCCAGTTAACAGTATGAACAAATAAAAAACATCAGACAACCTGATGTAACATAACACAACCCTTTGTTAAGCAATAACTATATACAAGTATTGCAGAAGAAATCCGCACCAGGGACGGGCGTCCAGCATCCACTACGGACTATGAGAAATAGATTTACCGGTGAGTAAAATCTTATTTTCTCTAACGTCCTAAGTGGATGCTGGGGACTCCGTAAGGACCATGGGGATTATACCAAAGCACCCAAATGGGCGGGAGAGTGCGGATGACTCTGCAGCACCGAATGAGCAAACTCAAGGTCCTCCTCATCCAGGGTAACAAACCTGTAGAACTTTGCAAATTTGTTTGAACCCGACCAAGTAGCTGCTCGGCAAAGTTGTAATGCCGAGACCCCTCGGGCAGCCGCCCAAGAAGAGCCCACCTTCCTTGTGGAATGGGTCTTTACTGATTTTGGATGCGGCAATCCAGCCGCAGAATGAGCCTGCTGAATCGTGTTACAGATCCAGCGAGCAATAGTCTGCTTTGAAGCAGGAGCACCTAGCTTGTTGGATGCATACAGGATAAACAGCGACTCCGTTTTCCTGACCTTAGCCGTTCTGGCCACGTCAATCTTCAAAGCCTATCTAGTAACTCGGAATCTTCCAAGTCCCTTGTAGCCACAGGCACCACAATAGGCTGGTTCATATGAAAGGATGACACCACCTTCGGCAGAAATTGCTGACGACTCCGCAATTCTGCCCTGTCCATATGAAACACCAGATAGGGGCTTTTATGTGACAAAGCCGCCAATTCCGACACACGCCTAGCTGAAGCCAAGGCTAGCAACATAACCACCTTCCATGTGAGATATATTAACTCCACTGTTTTGAGTGGTTCAAACCAATGAGATTTCAGGAAACAACACCACGTTAAGATCCCAAGGTGCCACCGGAGGCACAAACGGGGGCTGTATATACAGCACTCCTTTCACAAAGGTCTGAACTTCAGGAAGAGCAGCCAGTTCTTTTTGAAAGAAAATGGATAGGGACGAAATCTGGACCTTAATGGATCCCAATTTTAGGCCCAAAGACACTCCCGACTGTAGGAAGTGAAGGAAACGGCCCAGCTGGCATTCCTGTGTAGGAGCCTTCCTGGCCTCACACCAAGCAACATATTTTCGCCATATACGGTGATAATGTTTAGACGTTACATCCTTCCGAGCCTTTATAAGCGTAGGAATAACCTCATCCGGAATCCCTTTTTCTGCTAGGATCCGGCTTTCAACCTCCATGCCGTCAAACGCAGCCGCTGTAAGTCTTGGAACAGACAGGGCCCCTGTAGTAACAGATCCTGTCTTAGGGGCAGAGGCCATGGGTCCTCTGTGAGCATCTCTAGCAAATCCGGATACCAGGCCCTTCTTGGCCAATCCGGAACGATGAGTATTGTTCTCAATCCTCTATTTCTTACGATTCTCAACAGCTTAGTATGAGCGGAAGAGGAGGAAACACATAAACTGACTGGAACACCCACGGTGTCACTAGTGCGTCCACAGCTATCGCCTCAGGGTCTCTTGACCTGGCGCAATACATTTGTAGCTTTTTGTTTAGACGGGACGCCATCATGTCCACCTGTGGCAGTTCCCACCGGTCTGTGATCTGTGTGAAGACCTTTGGATGAAGTCCCCACTCTCCCGGGTGGAGGTCGTGCCTGCTGAGGAAGTCTGCTTCCCAGTTGTCCACTCCTGGAATGAACACTGCTGACAGTGCTTTTATGTGATTCTCCGCCCAACAAAGAATCCTGGTGGCTTCTGCCATCGCCACCCTGCTCTTTGTGCCGCCTTGACGGTTTACATGAGCCACTGCGGTGATGTTGTCTGATTGGATCAGCACCGATTTGTCTCGAAGCAGGCTCTCCGCCTGACTTAGGGCATTGTATATGGCCCTTATTTCCAGGATGTTTATGTGAAGACAAGTCTCCTGACGACCACAGGCCTTGGAAATTTCTTTCCTGTGTGACTGCTCCCCACCCTCGAAAGGCTCGCATCCGTGGTCACCAGGACCCAGTCCTGAACGCCGAACCTTCGGCCCTCGAGAAGATGAGCACTCTGCAGCCACCACAGGAGCGACACCCTGGCCCTGGCGGATAGGGTGATCAGCCGATGCATCTGTAGATGTGAACCGGACCACTTGTTTAACAGATCCCATTGAAAGGTCCTCGCATGGAACCTGCCGAAGGGAATGGCCTCGTATGATGCCACCATCTTTCCCAGGACCCGCATGCAGTAATGCACCGACACCTGTTTTGGTTTCAATAAACCTCTGACCAACGTCATGAGCTCCTGAGCCTTTTCCGTCAGGAGATACACCCTCTTCTGGTCTGTGTCCAGAATCATGCCCAGAAAGGGCAGACGAGTCGTAGGGATCAACTGCGACTTTGGTATATTCAGAACCCAGCCGTGTTGTTGTAACACGTGCTACGCTGATCAGCAACTGTTCCATGGACCTCGCCTTTATAAGGAGATCGTCCAAGTACGGGATAATTGTGATTACTTGTTTTCTCAGTATCACCATCATCTCTGCCATTACCTTGGTAAATATCCTCGGTGCCGTGGAGAGACCAAACGGCAACGTCTGGAATTGGTAGTGACAATCCTGTACCACAAACCTGAGGTACTCCTGATGAGGCGGATAAATGGGGACATGCAGGTAAGCATCCTTTATGTCCAGCGACACCATAAAATCCCCTTCCTCCAGGCTCGCAGCGATTCCATCTTGAACATGAACTTTTTCAAGTAAACGTACAGGGATTTTAGGTTCAAAATGGGCCTGACCGAACCATCCGGTTTCGGTACCACAAACATTGTGGAATAATATCCTCTTCTCCACTGAAGGAGGGGGACCTCCACCACCACCTGCTGGAGATACAACTTGTGAATCGCAGCAACTACCGACTCCCTCTCCATGGGAGACGTTGGCAGAGCTGATTTGAGGAAGCGGTGAGGGGGCATCTCTTCGAATTCCAGCCTGTACCCCTGAGATACTATCTGTATAACCCAGGGATCTGCCTGTGAGCGAACCCACTGGTGGCTGAAATATCGGAGACGTGCCCCCACCGACCCTGGCTCCACCTGTGGAGCCCCAGCGTCATGCAGTGGACTTGGTTGAAGCCGGGGAGGACTTCTGTTCCTAGGAACTAGCTGTGTTGTGCAGCTTCCTTCCTCTACCCCTGCCTCTGGCAAGAAAGGACGCACCTCGGACTTTCTTACCCTTTTGTGAACGAAAGGACTGCTTCTGATAATACGGTGCTTTCTTAGGTTGTGATGGTATAAATGGTAGAAAATTTTACTTTCCAGCCGTCGCCGTGGCCACTAGGTCCGACAGACCTTCCCCAAATAATTCCACACCCTTGTAAGGTAAAAGCCACTTAGAGTCAGCATCACCTGTCCATTGTCGAGTCCACAGGCCCCTTCTGGCAGAAATCGACATAGCATTTATTCTAGAGCCCAGCATGGTAATGTCTCTCTGAGCATCCCTCATATACAGGACAGTGTCTTTTATATGCCCCAGTGTTAGTAATATAGTATCCTTGTCTAGGGCTTCCATCTCTTCAGATAACATATCTGCCCACGCTGCTACAGCACTACACATCCATGCCGACGCAATTGCCGGCCTAAGCACGGTACCAGAATGTGTGTATATGGACCTTAGGATAGCTTCCTGCTTCCTACCAGTAGGATTTTTTAAGGCTGCCATGTCCGGTGACGGTAGGGCCACCTTTTTAGATAAGTGTGTCAATGCTTTGTCTACCCTCAGGGCGGATTCCCAGCGTAACCTGTCCGATGGCGGGAAAGGGTACGCCATTAGCATCCTTTTGGGGATCAGCAGTTTCTTATCTGGTGATTCCCACGCTTTCTCACATAACTCATTTAATTCATGAGAAGGGGGAAAAGTAATCACCTGTCTCTTTTCCCCAAACATATTAACCCTCGTCAGGGACAGGGCTTTCCTCGGAGATGTGTAACACCTTCTTCATAGCTATAATCATATATCTTATAGCTTTGGCCATTTTAGGTTGTAATCTGGCCTCCTCATCATCGACACTAGAGTCAGACTCCGTTTCGATATCTGTGTCAACAACCTGGGATAGTAGACGCTTTTGAGACCCTGACGGCCCCTGCGTAGTAGGATCAGGCATGGGCTGAGACCCAGACTGTCCCAAGGCTTCTGCTTTATCCAGCCTCTTATGTAAGGAATTAACATTCTCATTATTTAAAACCTTCCACATATCCATCCAATCCGGTGTCGGCGCCGGTGGTGGCGACACCACACTCATTTATTCCCGCTCCGCCTCGGCATAGCCTTCCCTTTGGAGAGACAGAGAGCGAGTATGCCAGCACACACCCCAGCGCTATATGACCCCCCCCCTGCGCCCTGCACCCAACATGTGACCGGAGTGTGTGGTGTGCTGTGGGAGCAATGGCGCACAGCTGCAGTGCTGTGCGCTACCTTATGTGAAGACAGGAGTCTTCTGCCGCTGTTTTCTGCATCCACGCGGTGTCTTCTTGCTTCTGGCTCTGCGAGGGGGACGGTGGCGTGGCTCTGGGATCGGACCGCCAATGGTGAGTACCTGTGTTCGATCCCTCTGGAGCTAATGGTGTACAGTAGCCTTAGAAGCACAACCTAGCCCGCAGTTGGTAAGGTTTGCTTCTCTCCCCTCAGTCCCACATAGCAGAGAGTCTGTTGTCAGCAGAAGCTCTCTGAAAATAAAAAACTTAACAAAACACTTTCTTTCTCCGCAAGCTCAGGAGAGCCCACTAAGGTGCACCCTTCTCGTTCAGGCACAGATTCTAACTGAGGTCTGGAGGAGGGGCATAGAGGGAGGAGCCAGTGCACACCAGTAGACCTAATTCTTCTTTTAGAGTGCCCTATCTAATGCGGAGCCCGTCTATTCCCCATGGTCCTTACGGAGTCCCCAGCATCCACTTATGACGTTAGAGATAAAACACACACCTAACTGACCTTTCAAACTAAATACCCCCTAAGTGTCTCTCCGCCATCCAGGACACCAAGATTCCGCACAGGATTAGCATTTTGTTACTCTGAACCCACAAGCTTAAGTCTGATGTCAGGATTCTGATTTTGTCTGTTCCTGGAGGGGGCACTAGTGGGTCAGTGTTGGAATGAAGTATGAAGCGTGGAGACTGAATAAAGTCCTGCACATATGCACTGATGTTTAATAAACACAAAGGTCACAGAACAATGATATAATAGATGGTAGCAGCAGAACTGAAATGATAAACGGTAACTAAATCCAAGGTAATAATAAAAATTAGATTTTAAACCTACCGGTAAATATTTTTCTCCTAGTACGTAGAGGATACTGAGGACTCCGTAAGGCCCATGGGGTTTATACCAAAGCTCCAGACCGGGCGGGAGAGTGCGGATGATTTCAGCACCGATTGAGCAAACGCGAGGTCCTCATCGGCCAGGGTGTCAAACTTATAGAACTTTGCAAAAGTGTTTGAACCAGACCAAGTAGCTGCTCGGCAAAGCTGTAAAGCCGAGACGCCTCGGGCAGCCGCCCAAGAAGAGCCCACCTTCCTAGTGGAATGGGCCCTTATCGAATTTGGTAACGGCAATCCAGCTGTAGAATAAGCCTGCTGAATCATGTTACAGATCCAGCGAGCAATAGTCTGCTTCGAAGCAGGAGCACCCAGCTTGTTGGATGCATACAGGATAAACAGTGCTTCTGTTTTCCTAACCCGAGCCGTCCTGGCTACATACACTTTTAAGGCCCTGACTACATCCAGTGATTGGGAGTCCTACAAATCACCCGTAGCCACAGGCACCACAATAGGTTGGTTCATATGAAATGATGAAACCACCTTAGGCAAAAATTGAGAACGAGTCCTCAACTCCGCTCTATCCACATGGAAAATCAGATAGTGGCTCTTGTGAGACAAGGCCGCCAATTCAGACACCCGCCTTGCAGATGCCAAGGCCAATAACATGACCACCTTCCAAGTGAGAAATTTAAATTCAACCTTTTAAAGAGGTTCAAACCAGTGAGATTTTATGAACTGTAACACCACGTTAAGGTCCCATGGTATCACAAAAGGAGGCTGGATGTGCAGCACTCCCTTTACAAAAGTCTGGACTTCTCAGAGAGAAGCCAATTCCTTCTGAAAGAATATAGATAGGGCCGAAATCTGTACCTTAATGGAGCCTAACTTCAGACTCATATCCACTCCTGTTTGCATTAAGTGGAGAAAACGGCCCAGATGGAAATCCTCCGTAAGAGCAATCTTGGCTTCACACCAAGATATATACTTCCTCCAGATACGGTGATAATGTTTCGCCGTCACCTCCTTCCTGGCCTTTATCAGCGTAGGGATGACTTCTTCCGGAATACCTTTCCCAGCTAGGATTCGGTGTTCAACCGCCATGCCGTCAAACATAACCGCGGTAGTCTTGGAACACGCAGGGTCCCTGCTGCAACAGGTCCTCCCTGAGAGGAAGAGGCCACGGATCTTCTGTGAGCATTTCCTGAAGATCTGAGTACCAGGCCCTTCGAGGCCAATCTGGAACAATGAATATTGCCTGCACTCTATTTCGTCTTATGATTCTCAATATTTTTGAGATGAGAGGAAGAGGTAACACATAGACCGACTGAAACACCCATGGTGTCACCAGGGCGTCTACCGCTACTGCCTGAGGGTTCCTTGACCTGGCACAATACCTCCGAAGCTTCTTGTTGAGGCGTGACGCCATCATGTCTATTTGAGGAATTCCCCAAAGACTTGTTATCTCTGCAAAAACTTCTTGATGAAGTCCCCACTCTCATGGATGGAGATCGTGCCTGCTGAGGAAGTCTGCTTCCCAGTTGTCCACTCCCGGAATGAAGACTGCTGACAGAGCGCTTACGTGATTTTCCGCCCAGTGAAGAATCCTGGTGGCTTCCGCCATTGCCACTCTGCTCCTTGTCCCACCTTGGCGGTTTACATGAGCCACTGCTGTGACGTTGTCTGACTGAACCAGAACCCGGAGGGTCGCAAAGAAGATTCTCCGCTTGACGTATGCCGTTGTATATGGCCCTCAAGTCCAGTACGTTGATGTGTAGAAAAGCCTCCTGGCTTGACCATAGTCCCTGAAAATTTCTTCCTTGTGTGACTACTCCCCATCCTTGGAGGCTTGCGTCCGTGGTTATCAGGACCCAGTCTTAAATGCCGAACCTGCGGGATAATTGTGACACCCTGCCTGCGCAGGAACACCATCATTTCCGCCATCACCTTGGTGAAAATCCTCGAGGCCATGGAAAGCCCAAACGGCAACGTCTGAAACTGGTAATGACAGTCCTGTACAGCGAATCTCAGGTACACCTGATGAGGGGGATATATGGGGACATGACGGTATGCATCCTTTATATCTAGTGATACCATAAAATCCCCCCTTCCAGGCTGGAGATCACTGCCCTGAGAGATTCCATCTTGAATTTGAACTTTTTTAAGTACAGGTTTAGGGATTTCAGATTTAAAATGGGTCTGACTGAGCCATCCGGCTTCGGGACCATGAACAGGGTTGAATAGTACCCTTTCCCCTGTTGGACTAGGGGAACCTTGATAATCACTTGCTGTTGACACAGCTTTTGAATTGCAGCTAACACTACTTCCCTCTCTGGGGGAGAAGCTGACAAGGCCGACTTGAAAAATCGGCGAGGGGGCACCTCTTCGAATTCCAGTTTGTAGCCTTGGGATACAATTTCCATCGCTCAAGGATCCACATCTGACAGAACCCAGACCTGGCTGAAGAGTCAAAGATGTGCCTCCATCGGTGCGGACTCCCTCAGTGGAGCCCCAGCGTCATGCGGTGGATTTAGTAGAAGCCGGTAAGGACTTCTGTTCCTGGGAACTAGCCAAAGCAGGTGTTCTTTTCCCTCTACCCTTACCTCTGGTGAGGAAGGATGAGCCCCGACCTCTTCTGGACTTATGTGACCTAAAGGACTGCATCTGATATTGTGTTTTCTTTTGCTGTGGGGGAACATAAGGTAAAAAAGTAGATTTACCCGCGGTAGCTGTGGAAACCAGGTCCGCGAGAACTTCCCCAAATAAAACTTCACCCGTGTAAGGTAAAACCTCCATATGCCTCTTTGAGTCGGCATCACTCGTCCATTGGCGGGTCCACAGGGCTCGCCTAGCAGAAATCGCCATGGTGTTGTCCCCTAGACCTAGCAGCCCAACATCTCTTTGAGCGTCTCTCATATATAAGACTGCGTCTTTAATGTGACCAGGTCAATAAAATGGTATCCCTATCTAGGGAATCAATATCAGCTGACAAGGTATCTGTCCAAGCTGCTACTGCGCTACATTCCCATGCCGATGCTATTGCCGGTCTGAGTAAAGCACCCGTATGCGTACAGATTTTAACGTAGTTTCCTGTCTGCGATCAGCAGGATCCTTGAGGGCTGCCGTGTCTGGAGACGGTAGCGCCACCTTCTTGGGCAAGCGCATTAAAGCCTTGTCCACCCCAGGCAAGGATTCCCACCGTACCCTGTCCTGTGCAGGGAAAGGATACGCCATAAGAATCCTCTTGGGAATCTGCAGTTTTTTGTCTGGAGTTTCCCAAGCTTTTTCAAATAACGAGTTCAGCTAATGAGATGGAGGAAAAGTTACCTCAGGTTTCTTTTCCTTATACATGCGCACCCTCGTGTCAGGGACAGAGGGGTCATCTGTGATATGCAAAACATCTTAGATTACAATAATCATATAATGAATATTTTTGGCCACCCTTGTGTGTAATCTCGCATCATCGTAGTCGACACTGGAGTCAGAATCCGTGTCGGTATCAGTGTCTGCTATTTGGGATAGAGAACATTTTTGAGACCCTGAAGGGCCCTGTGACACAGTCAAAGCCATGGATTGACTCTCTGCTTTTTCCCTGGACTCTTTGTCCATCCTCTTATGTAATAAAGTCACATTTCCATTTAAAACATTCCACATGTTCAACCGATCAGGTATCGGCGTTGCCGACGGAGACACCACAATCATCTGCTCCAACTCCTCCTTAGATGAACCTTCCGCTTCAGACATGCCAACACACTCGTACCCGACACCCACACACACACACAGGGATATATTTATATGGAAACAGTTCCCCAATAAGGCCCTATGGAGAAACAGAAAAGAAAGAGATCACAAAACGGAGACCGTTTGTGATAACCCGGCGCTGTAATAGTGTAAATAGTTATATATTTGAGATGTTTCAGCAGCTAAGCATAAACAACTTGCCAGGTTGCAACGTTAAAATCTAGAGAGAGAAAAAGGAGGGGAGTATGCTTTGCGCTTGAAACAATATATCAAAAATTAGATGTGCAGTCGGACAAAGAAGATAGACTCAGTACAACTTCAAAATGATAATAAAAAAACACTTTTATGGTATCAATTAAAGCAGAGTATGCCACATATAGAATGAATTAAAATAATGACAGTTTTACAATTTGTTAGATAAACTAAACTGAAAATAAAAATAAACATAAGAATAAAAATAAAACAGTTAAATGATTATATTCAAATGGTGATAATAAAAAAATCACAACACTGGCGTCCCAGTGTATTATTTTGGGTTTGTAATTCCCGCAGGGATAATTGACAGTCTCACAGTCTCAGATATTAATATAGTTCTTTAAAGGAAAGGTGCAATCTGTAATTAATGCTCCCGTGCTGGTTCCTGCGTTAGTGTAGAAACAGGGTCCTCATTAGATGAAATACACGAGGAGTAATAATGTGTGCTTTATTTCCTGTTATAATTACAGCTGGTCGTTGCCGTCTTTCCCGGTAAGGTTTTGTTAATTATAAATATAGCAGCAATGTTCAATTTAGATGGATTTAGCCGCCGTGAACAAACTACTGGGAACAGGTGTTAGGCCCCACAGCGGGGGTCACACAGAACTCACCCGACCAGTGTTTGTACAGCCGTGCGGCAATGATGAATCCAGCGTGCGGCAAAAAGCTGTGACCGAAGCTGTCACGGTTATGCTGAGCTGCGGACTGGGTCCTTTCGGCGGGTATCACCAAGTGAGAAGTGTATCGAGAGTGGGCGTCAACGCGTTTCGTCTCCTAGCAACGGAGACTTCCTCAAGACGGATTCATCATTGCCGCACGGCTGTACAAACACTGGTCGGGTGAGTTCTGTGTGACCCCCGCTGTGGGGCCTAACACCTGTTCCCAGTAGTTTGTTCACGGCGGCTAAATCCATCTAAATTGAACATTGCTGCTATATTTATAATTAACAAAACCTTACCGGGAAAGACGGCAACGACCAGCTGTAATTATAACAGGAAATAAAGCACACATTATTACTCCTCGTGTATTTCATCTAATGAGGACCCTGTTTCTACACTAACGCAGGAACCAGCACGGGAGCATTAATTACAGATTGCACCTTTCCTTTAAAGAACTATATTAATATCTGAGACTGTGAGACTGTCAATTATCCCTGCGGGAATTACAAACCCAAAATAATACACTGGGACGCCAGTGTTGTGATTTTTTTATTATCACCATTTGAATATAATCATTTAACTGTTTTATTTTTATTCTTATGTTTATTTTTATTTTCAGTTTAGTTTATCTAACAAATTGTAAAACTGTCATTATTTTAATTCATTCTATATGTGGCATACTCTGCTTTAATTGATACCATAAAAGTGTTTTTTTATTATCATTTTGAAGTTGTACTGAGTCTATCTTCTTTGTCCGACTGCACATCTAATTTTTGATATATTGTTTCAAGCGCAAAGCATACTCCCCTCCTTTTTTTCCCTATGGAGAAACAGAGTATGCCAGCACACACCCAGTGCCAACTGACAGTGGAAACAAATTCCCAGATAATATAGCGCTTTTATATTTAATTATCTGTATAATACACTCACTGCTCCTTACAAGTGCCCCCCCCCCTCTTTTCTTCCCTGTGTCACAGTGTTCAGCAGGGGAGAGTCCGGGGAGCCAGCTTCTCTGCAGTGCTCTGTGGAGAAAATGGCGCTGGTTAGTGCTGTGGGATCAAGCTCCGCCCCATCCAGCGGCGGGCTTCAGTCCCGCTCAATTTTGTAATACTGGCGGGGGATTTTTATATCTACTGCCTCCGCAGCCTATATATATGTATTTGTCAGTCCTAGATGTTTATATTGCTGCCCAAGGTGCCCCCACCCCCTGCACCCTGTAGTGCCTGCAGTGCGTGTTGTGTGCGGGAGCAATAGCGTGCAGCGTTACCGCTGCGCGCTTACCTCAGGGAAGAGCTGAAGTCTTCTGCCGCCTTTGAAGTCTTCTTTCTTCTTATACTCACCCGGCTTCTATCTTCCGGCTGTGAGGACGGTGGCGCGGCTCTGGGACGAACGAGGGGGGACCTGCGTTCCAACTCCCTCTGGAGCTAATGGTGTCCGGTAGCCTAAGAAGCAGAGCCTATTACTTAAGTAGGTCTGCTCCCTGAAAATAAAAAACCTAACAAAATTATTTTTTCAGAGAAACTCAGGAGAGCTCCCTGTAATGCACCCAGTCTATTCTGGGCACAGGAACTGAGATCTGGAGGGGCATAGAGGGAGGAGCCAGTGCACACCCATTCTAAAGTTCTTGATAGTGCCTATGTCTCCTGCGGAGCCCGTCTATACCCCATGGTCCTTACGGAGTCCCCAGCATCCTCTAGGATGTAAGAGAAAAGTCTCTGGCAACACAAATATACATTGGTGATAAGTTGATGGCAGAATGCAGGTTTAAAGCAAATAAAATCACTGGTAACACAAATGTGATGGACACTGAGGAAGCCGCTGAGCTGTATATTCAAGCGGGGAAACGCGTTTGTCGGATGCACTGCTAACGAGATTGTTGGTGAGACACCTTCATACCTTCATACCTTACTGGCCAGCCAGAGATACTAACATCGGATACAAAGGATTTTGCGGATAAAACACCTGAAAACATACCTGCTATCCACCAGGCAGTGGACTCCGGATAAGGCTGTTTTTGGAAGCGACAGCCGGGAGAGGTATCTATAGGATATGTGCTAAACCATACATCTGTGCACAGCACTATTAGAAAATCCTTACCGCAAAACATAAATAATTATAATTCACACTTACTGAAAACAATAGTGTGACGAAATTTACCTGGACGGTATAATCTATTAACTGTATGCCTATATAAAAGAACTACAATTGGTATAATCAATTGTCGGACAATCTATTATAACAACTGAAGAAAAATACTTACCAGCTGGACATTTCTACTGACTAATAACATCTATGCGGCTATGATTTATTGTTATAAACATACAAAGCAATAACATCTAGCTTTAAAATTCAGCCGTATATAATTATATATATATAAAATCAGTAAGGAACAGCTCAATCTCTGGTTTGGTGTATTAAGCAGAATTTTCCGGTGGGATATATAGCCTAATTGATATATATTGTTTTTATATGTTAAGGATATGAAGGATATATTTTAAATATGTTATATGTAATTAATTAAAACACTTTTAGTGTAAAAAGTGCCAGCGCTGTTCTTCTTTTTTCTGTATATTTTCCGTTTTTGGGTTATGAACCAAACCTTGAACATAGCTGCAGGCATTTTTTCACAGTAACCATAGCGCCGGACTACTTCTATTTATCTACAAATGTGAAACAACTTGGTAGCTGGATGTAAACAGATTTGTAAATAACTACTGAAACAAAGAAAAACTCCGGTAACGTGAAATAACTTGATAAATGCAAATGGTTTGGAAAACAGAACTCCGGTAATACTTGCAAAGCACACAGTCTCTGATAACTAAACATGGAATAACTTGGTAAATAAATGTAAATGGTTTAGAAGACAGAACTCCGGTAATACTTGTAAAAGCACACAGTCTCTGATAACTAAACGTGGAATAACTTGGTAAATAAATGTAAATGGTTTAGAAGACAGAACTCCGGTAATACTTGTAAAAGCACACAGTCTCTGATAACTAAATGTGGAATAACTTGGTAAATAAATGTGAATGGTTTAGAAGACAGAACTCCGGTAATACTTGTAAAAGCACACAGTCTCTGATAACTAAACGTGGAATAACTTGGTAAATAAATGTGAATGGTTTAGAAGACAGAACTCCGGTAATACTTGTAAAAGCACACAGTCTCTGATAACTAAACGTGGAATAACTTGGTAAATAAATGTGAATGGTTTAGAAGACAGAACTCCGGTAATACTTGCAAAGCACACAGTCTCTGATAACTAAACGTGGAATAACTTGGTAAATAAATGTAAATGGTTTAGAAGACAGAACTCCGGTAATACTTGTAAAAGCACACAGTCCCTGATAACTAAATGTGGAATAACTTGGTAAATAAATGTAAATGGTTTAGAAGACAGAACTCCGGTAATACTTGTAAAAGCACACAGTCTCTGATAACTAAACGTGAAATAACTTGGTAAATAAATGTGAATGGTTTAGAAGACAGAACTCCGGTAATACTTGCAAAGCACACAGTCTCTGATAACTAAACGTGGAATAACTTGGTAAATAAATGTAAATGGTTTAGAAGACAGAACTCCGGTAATACTTGTAAAAGCACACAGTCTCTGATAACTAAACGTGAAATAACTTGGTAAATAAATGTGAATGGTTTAGAAGACAGAACTCCGGTAATACTTGCAAAGCACACAGTCTCTGATAACTAAACGTGGAATAACTTGGTAAATAAATGTAAATGGTTTAGAAGACAGAACTCCGGTAATACTTGTAAAAGCACACAGTCTCTGATAACTAAATGTGGAATAACTTGGTAAATAAATGTAAATGGTTTAGAAGACAGAACTCCGGTAATACTTGTAAAAGCACACAGTCTCTGATAACTAAACGTGGAATAACTTGGTAAATAAATGTGAATGGTTTAGAATACAGAACTCCGGTAATACTTGTAAAAGCACACAGTCTCTGATAACTAAACATGGAATAACTTGGTAAATAAATGTGAATGGTTTAGAAGACAGAACTCCGGTAATACTTGTAAAAGCACACAGTCTCTGATAACTAAACGTGGAATAACTTGGTAAATAAATGTAAATAGTTTAGAAGACAGAACTCCGGTAATACTTGCAAAGCACACAGTCTCTGATAACTAAACGTGGAATAACTTGGTAAATAAATGTAAATGGTTTAGAAGACAGAACTCCGGTAATACTTGTAAAAGCACACAGTCCCTGATAACTAAATGTGGAATAACTTGGTAAATAAATGTAAATGGTTTAGAAGACAGAACTCCGGTAATACTTGTAAAAGCACACAGTCTCTGATAACTAAACGTGAAATAACTTGGTAAATAAATGTGAATGGTTTAGAAGACAGAACTCCGGTAATACTTGCAAAGCACACAGTCTCTGATAACTAAACGTGGAATAACTTGGTAAATAAATGTAAATGGTTTAGAAGACAGAACTCCGGTAATACTTGTAAAAGCACACAGTCTCTGATAACTAAATGTGGAATAACTTGGTAAATAAATGTAAATGGTTTAGAAGACAGAACTCCGGTAATACTTGTAAAAGCACACAGTCTCTGATAACTAAACGTGAAATAACTTGGTAAATAAATGTGAATGGTTTAGAAGACAGAACTCCGGTAATACTTGCAAAGCACACAGTCTCTGATAACTAAACGTGGAATAACTTGGTAAATAAATGTAAATGGTTTAGAAGACAGAACTCCGGTAATACTTGTAAAAGCACACAGTCTCTGATAACTAAATGTGGAATAACTTGGTAAATAAATGTAAATGGTTTAGAAGACAGAACTCCGGTAATACTTGTAAAAGCACACAGTCTCTGATAACTAAACGTGAAATAACTTGGTAAATAAATGTGAATGGTTTAGAAGACAGAACTCCGGTAATACTTGTAAAAGCACATAGTCTCTGATAACTAAACGTGGAATAACTTGGTAAATAAATGTGAATGGTTTAGAAGACAGAACTCCGGTAATACTTGTAAAAGCACACAGTCTCTGATAACTAAACGTGGAATAACTTGGTAAATAAATGTGAATGGTTTAGAAGACAGAACTCCGGTAATACTTGCAAAGCACACAGTCTCTGATAACTAAACGTGGAATAACTTGGTAAATAAATGTGAATGGTTTAGAATACAGAACTCCGGTAATACTTGTAAAAGCACACAGTCTCTGATAACTAAACATGGAATAACTTGGTAAATAAATGTGAATGGTTTAGAAGACAGAACTCCGGTAATACTTGTAAAAGCACACAGTCTCTGATAACTAAACGTGGAATAACTTGGTAAATAAATGTAAATGGTTTAGAAGACAGAACTCCGGTAATACTTGCAAAGCACACAGTCTCTGATAACTAAACGTGGAATAACTTGGTAAATAAATGTGAATGGTTTAGAAGACAGAACTCCGGTAATACTTGTAAAAGCACACAGTCTCTGATAACTAAACGTGGAATAACTTGGTAAATAAATGTGAATGGTTTAGAAGACAGAACTCCGGTAATACTTGCAAAGCACACAGTCTCTGATAACTAAACGTGGAATAACTTGGTAAATAAATGTGAATGGTTTAGAAGACAGAACTCCGGTAATACTTGCAAAGCACACAGTCTCTGATAACTAAACGTGGAATAACTTGGTAAATAAATGTGAATGGTTTAGAAGACAGAACTCCGGTAATACTTGTAAAAGCACACAGTCTCTGATAACTAAACGTGGAATAACTTGGTAAATAAATGTGAATGGTTTAGAAGACAGAACTCCGGTAATACTTGTAAAAGCACACAGTCTCTGATAACTAAACGTGGAATAACTTGGTAAATAAATGTGAATGGTTTAGAAGACAGAACTCCGGTAATACTTGTAAAAGCACACAGTCTCTGTAACATAAAAGCAAGGCCCATGCAGGAGACAGTCCTAACTCAGCATGCTTGATAAGTGCTGGATGCAATGCACAGAATGGAATGCTGGTAATAAGGTGCACAAGTTAGGCAATGAATAACATCTGAGGAGAGTCTATTACTGCTGATGAACTGTGGCAGGCTGTGGCTGGAGTCTGGAACAAGCAGGAGAAATGCAGAATGATGAATGGAATGAAATGATGAGTATCCACAGGGAACCACTGGAGACAGGAACACGGGGAACCAGGAGACCTTGACACACCAAATGTGATTCGTCCGAGGCAATGAGACTGAGCCAGGAACTGGAGTTTATACCCCTTGGTCTGTGATGATTGGATGTTGCATCTCTGTGAGAACACACCCCGCTGGATTTGGGTGTTCAGATCAGCTGTGAGTTAGCTGAAGCTAATGATTCATCAGGAGAGTAATTCTGCAATGCACTGCTGATTGTTGGCTGGGCTCAGTAGTGCACCAGGAGTAAATGCTGTTAACTAGAAGCATTGTGTACGCCAGGCTGCAGGAGACTGAAGACTGGAACTGAACTGCTGGAACCTGTAGTTCCACAGGTCCAATTCACAGGGGATACTCTGAAGACAGCGGACTGAAGCCAGGGGACGCCTGTTCACAGGAAGTGATGCGGTGGAGAATGCAGATTCCTGACATCTGGTTGGTAGGTAAAGCTGAGCTGTAGCCCTGTCCTTTGTTTGTGAGCTTCTATCAGAACCTGTTTCACTAGGACTGAGTCACAGCCAACTGGCATCACCCACAACTGGAGCTCAGCTAGATAGTTAGGGTTGGTACTGGGTTATTTCACCCTGCTGTAGCATGTATATTGCAAAAAGCATAGGAGATAGGACAGGATCTTGAGGAACAATACATGGAAAAGATAAGTATACTCCAGAAGATTAAAATGGTTCCTCACCTGAGTGATGTCTATTGTGTGCAACAAGAGCTTATTTCTCAGAGTATGGAAATGGCCTCTCACCTGTGTGACTTTGCTGATGTGTAACAAGATGTGATTTCTGTGTAAAACATTTCCCACACTCAAAACATGGAAATGGCTTCTCACCTGTGTGACTTCTGTTATGTCTAACAAGATATGATTTCTGTGCAAAACATTTCCCACACTCAAAACATGGAAATGGCTTCTCACCTGTGTGACTTCTCTGATGTGCAAAAAGACCTGATTTCCATGTAAAACATTTCCCACACTCAGAACATGGAAATGGTTTCTCACCTGTGTGACTTCGCTGATGTGGAACAAGTTGTGATTTCTGTGTAAAACATTTCCCACACTCAGAACATGGAAATGGTTTCTCACCTGTGTGACTTCTCTGATGTTTAACAAGAACTGCTTTCCGTGTAAAACATTTCCTACACTCAGAACATGGAAATGGCTTCTCACCAGTGTGACTTCGCTGATGTGTAATAAGGTCTGATTTCCGTGTAAAACATTTTGTACACTCAGAGCAAGAAAACAGATTCTCACCTGTGTGAATTTGCTGATGTGTAACAAGATTTGATTTCCATGCAAAACATTTTCCACACTCAGAACATGAAAATGGCTTCTCACCTGTGTGACTTCGCTGATGTGGAACAAGTTTTGATTTCTGTGTAAAACATTTCCCACACTCAGAGCAAGAAAATGGCTTCTCACCTGTGTGACTTCTCTGATGTCTAACAAGACGCGATTTCTGGTTAAAACATTTCCCACACTCAGAACATATCAGTGGCCTCTCACCTGCCTTACCTGTCTGATGGGTAATAAGCTTTGTGTTCTGTGTAAAATATTTGGCATCTATAGAACATGGAAACACTGTATCTACTCTCAGAGCTGTAACAGATGCACCAATATCAGAGTGATCAGGAGAACATTTCCCAGGATCAGAGGGACTAGCTGATAGAGCTGGATGTATAATTGGGGTAATGGGGTTATCTCCTGGAGAATCCTGTCTACTGTCATTATCTTTTATGTCACAATCCGGGGATAACATTAGATGTCCTTCTGAGATATTTCTGCTTGTGTGTCCATCTGCTGGAAATAAAATACATTATGGAAATGTAAAATTTTCTGTAACAATATTAATCTTGTAAACAATAGGAGAAGACGACTCTCTGGGACACTTGATTGTAAATGTGTGTGTATAATAAAACATAACTTTTAATGAAGGCTTTATAATATTGTGTCAGACTATCATTGTGTCCACCCTCCTGAGAACACTCACAATAACAAATGTAATATTATAATAAGACTTAGATATATCTCTCTCTTGTACTGGTAACTAACCATGAAGTATAAATGGAGATGTAGTCACTCGCCAAGTCCTATGTCAGCACCAATGTAAAACAATGGATGGGGAACATATCGTATGAATTGGAGATTCTAGATGAACAATAACATCAGTCGTATGAGCTGATGGATCAGAGAAATGTCTCCTAACGTTACTCCTGGAAGCATTGGTAAGGTAGCATTCCTTTATGTGTGTGCTCATACGCTGGCAAGCCTGTATATGTGTTACTCACACTTATATAAGGTATATTGCTACAGCAGAGTTGGTGTGGCACAAGGTACTTTACATGCAATACACCATATAATACACTGTAATCATCATCATCTGCTAGGTTATAATCCACTCTTACACCCCCATCATCAGTGTCTTACCTCTATTCTCTCAATAGTAATAAGGATGATGTGTGTACAGAAAGTATGATATAGAGAATTACATATCAGGATCTATACAGCTGCCGCCATACTTCTGCTTCTCATACGTGTGCTACTGGCAGCAGTGAACATCTGAGTGAGAGTGCAGGGAAGACAGCAGAGTCTGATGAGAAAGAGATTGGATCTGCCTTTGCAGGCATGTACCACACCTGTCACCCCTGGGAGTATATAAAATAATAAATAAGAGGGCCGAGGCCTGAGTCCATTCAGACGTGCTTTCTGGACCTCTCCTCACTAAGTGGCTTCTTATCTACCCTACCTGATAGCTCTCAGCCACCACTGGGACCAAAACCCAATCTATTACGTCCCCCACTCCTCCTGCCCTAAAACTGCTTACCCCAGAGACACCGCTGAAGCCATGGGCTGTATTGTAGGGCTAAGTGCGCCCAGGCTTTCCTGCATGCTCTGGACACCTGACTTGGAGGCGCTTTTGCCTCAGGTGGGAGCACTTGCTCTCCCGCTCACACAGGTGAGCAGCTCCCGCCATTACTGGGGACAGAAAAGGCTGCCCACAGTCATCAGAGACCGCTGGGGATATTGGGAAGGAAGGTGGCTGCCATTTTGGATCCTGGTGCCCGGCCATCACATGCTTTGCCTTCAGTAAGGTTTAAAATTGATATAAGCTGCTAAATAAGTGTCCTGACAGCTAATTTGAAGCATTTGCCTGGAGGTGAAACTACCTTCTATTTATATGGTACCACTATCATCTACTTCCTCTCAGTCTACATGCAGAGCCTAGTATCCAGTATCGTCTGAGTACAGCTCATTACACTCTGATTACAACCTCACAGTATATTATTTTGTGGATTTATTCACTGAATATATGTAGCCATTTGTGTCTCTCTGTGCTGAGTACTTCACGTCTGTGGTCACGCTGACCTCTAGTGGAATATCTCGGTCATTACTGTGTTATTTGAGTTGCATTACATCATGTTTACTTGAAATTTTGGCTCAGATACCCCCGTCATCCCAACTAAGAATGTAATTTTGAACCGAGTCATCTTGATGTAACCTCCTGACAGCGTACCTTTTATTTATAGATCATTTGTATTTTCCTATCTCAGAGAGGTCTGTCTCTTTGTAGCCGGCTTACCATGCCTCCAAAAAAGGTTAAAATGTACCAAATTGGCCCCACCTGTCCATCCCTTTGGTACCTCAAATTCAGGTGGTCCTTCTGAGACCACTACAACATCATCTGCTTCTTGTCGGATGCACAGCCCAGCTGTAATGGCTGAGGACGTTTTAAGACACTCTAGATGGTCTTTTTACTCTACGCTCTATACATTCTGTTATCTAAATTTAAGGACTGAACTAACCTCAGAACTAACTAACTAACTAACTAACTCTAACAATCAAGCGTTGAGGTCTGATATCAGTGAGATTGGCACTCGTACAGACTAAGATGAAAGAGATTGTTGCATCTCACAAAGATCTGATTTCAGCACATGACACCCTTCAAGAAGACATGGCGGTAAATTTACTAAGATGGGAGTTCTATTTAAGATGGGATGTTGCCCATAGCAACCAATCAGATTCTACTTCTCATTTATCTAGCACCTTCTAGAAGATAATACCTGGAATCTGATTGGTTGCTATGGGCAACATCCCATCTTAAATAGAACTCCCATCTCAGTAAATTTACCCCATGGTTTCTATTCGTGATAAAGTCATTGGGGTAAATTTACTAAGGTGGGAGATTTTTAGAACTGGTGATGTTGCCCATGGCAACCAATCAGATTCTACTTACCATTTATCTAGCTGCTTTTAGAAGATAATAGATATAATCTGATTGGTTGCTATGGGCAACATCACAAGTTTTAAAAATCTCCCACCTTAGTAAATTTCCACCATTGATTTAGAAGACAGGTCTCGGAGAAATAATATCAGAATAATGGGCATTCCAGATTCTGTTACAAATGCTGAGCTTTATGATTATGCCACGGCCCTCTTTTCAGAAACTTCCACCGAAGGCTTCTGCCGCGGACCTTCTTTTTGATAGGATCCATAGACTCCAAAAGTTCAAACAGGCCCCTATCCAAGCACCGAGGGACACTCGGCTCAGGGTCCACTTTTTTCATATTAAAGAATGCATTCTAGAGGCTGCTTTGCCTTCCTCATCCACAGCTGAGTGCCTGGATAACCTGCAGATATTGTCAGATGTTTCCTCTGCGATGCTGGCCAAAAGGCGTCTATTCCACCCAAGGGAATGTGCAATACAAATGGGGCTTTCTTACTAAGCTTATTGTAATGCAAAATGGCACCTTCACAGTGATACCTTCACCCGAGGATGGCCCTGCTATTCTGAAAAAGTGGGACACTCTTGTTGACAGTTCTTCATGACACTTTACCTAAACCAAGCCCGCAGGAGTGGTCTTCCATCTTCAAATAATATGCTAAAGGAGTAAGACTGTTGCAGACACTCAGAGTTTGTTTCCTACTGTAACATGTGACATATGGGACTAAGTGGGCATGGATCTATTTTTGGGCCAGATTTATTTTTCTTGTTATGGGTTTAAAACGTATTTGTTTCTCTTTATTTCCTGTGCTCTTTAATTGCTATATGGTATATGGTCTGATATTCTTTCCACTCTTACGTTTCGTTATACCTTTCTAGAATGTTTGGGTGTTCAGGTAAAGCATGACTGATCCATGTAACATTGTGTTGCCCTTATAACTGTGTTGGTAGAACCTAAATTGGATAACAGACCAGGTTCTTAGCCTTTACCTCCTCTGGTTACATTGAGATTAAGAATAGTACTATGTTATGCTACATTTGAGATTTCTTTCTACAATTGTTACTATGATGACTAGATTTTGCACTCTCGTATGGCTACTTGGGGTAGTCGGTGGGTTTCCCTTTTAGGCCCGACTGCCACCCTTTTCTACCTTTCTGTCACGGTACCCTAGTGACGGAATCTCTAGCTCCTTTATGAACGCTATTTCTGTTTGTCTCCCATTTTTGTTCCCTATTTTATTTTTCTAATATTTGATAGTTTGAAGTGTGCACATGTCCTACAGACTCTACTGGATTTTACACAGATAATCCTAGATGTTTCATACCATGATCTGATCTCTATAATGGTGACATTTTTAAGACTTAATGTAAAAGGTCTCAATTCTCCTCATAAGAGATGTCTTGCAATAAAATATTTCACTGACCAGAAGGCGGCGGTGGTAGCCATTCAGGAATCACATGTTCCATTGCACTCTCCCCCTCAGTTTACCAATAACTACCCAACATGCTATATCTCCTGTGGTGTAGCCATCCTTTCTAATGGATCCTGCCCCTTTCATCTGGAAAGCAAGTGGGTGGATTGCAATGGTAGATATTTAATTATAGTTGGGAAGATTCATAATAAATATGTCACCCTCACTTCTCTCTATGGCCCTCATGCCAGACAGCCCCAATTTCTTAAATATTTTTTTTTTCAAAAGCTACAAGAAATTGCACTTCTCTTGCTCCAGACCCTCATCTTGATAGATCCTCCACTACTGAGGAACAGACCAGTAATGCAGCCCGTTCCTTAGCTGAATATGACCTCTATAATACTTGGAGAATTAGACCTCCAGGTGTGCGTGATTATACTTATTACTCTGCGGTACACAGGTCACATTAGAGAATAGACCTTCTAGGTCATTACAATTGATTCCTCACATTGATATATTTCAATATGGGGTGATATTTGTAACTACTTTTTAGATGCCATATTGTCCATGTGTAACTCCATTTTATATATGTATATCCTCATTGTTCTATATATGTACATTTTATTAGGATTAGTGGAAAGAATATACACAGCTTTTAGGCTGGCTGATTATAATAAATATATGTTCCTATTATCAGCATCTCAGATGGAAATTGTCTAGTAAGATGTTTGGGGTATTGTATACATAAGTAGGTGAAAGGGGACAGTTGTCCAGGATAAGATAAATGATGTTATACTGAATGACTACTCCACCCAGCATCACAGACCCTGACTGTAATATCTGGTAAGACAATGTCAGTGTATCCTTGCAGGGTATAAAGCCTAGAGACTTACACATAACAGGTTAGTTCCGAGTGAAGCTAGTTCTGTCTGCAGCGGATATAGACTTCTATAAACCCACCTCAGTTTAATAAATACAGACAGAGTTATTAAAGATGGACCCTGAGGGCGACTGAGCTATATTGTTTAAACTACGTAATCGATGACCATCATCTGGGACAGATCTTAAACATTTGAGATAAGAGCGGAGTATTCTAATTTGTTCTTGCTATTACTGTAACGGAGTATAATAGGATTTTTATAACCTACCAGTGAATCCTTTTCTCGTAGTCCGTAGAGGATGCTGGGGTCCATTTTAGTACCATGGGGTATAGACTGTTCTGCAGGAGCCTTCGGCACTTTAAGACTTTTTAAGTGTGAACTGGCTCCTCCCTCTATGCCCCCCTCCAGAACTCAGTATAGGAACTGTGCCCGAGGAGACAGACAACTTCGAGAGAATTTACATTAACTAGTGGTGAGATTCACACCAGCTCACACCATACAAACTGTCAGATTGTGTTTGGTCTGTGTCCCCGGAGGGGGCGCTAGTGGGTCAGTGGAGGTAGGAGGAAAGAGACGAGGAGGTTGTATCACGTTCTTGCGCATGAGCGCAATGGTATTTATTCAGCAGATAAATAATAACAGAAATGCAGCAGAAATAATAGCAGATGGAAAATACTTGAAATGGTAACAAATAGTCTATGGCAATGAATGATAGGTGACTTGAGAAATCATATCCGGAAAATAAAACGGCAGAATGAATGTCAATGAAATGATACTGGTTTAGAAACCAGAGCAGGGTTTTAAAACAAAGAACTAAGGCAGTTGATGGAAATTGCAAACCTGAGCATTAGCAGGAGACCAACTCACAGTGCAGGTGATCAGGCACTGGCAGCAGCAAGCTGTGTCACAGGTGGAGGAATGAACACACCTGGAGTTTAGTCTTCAACTGCAGGCTGAAGCACACAAGGTTGTGATGAGTGTGAAGCCCAATGCAGGTTGCCGGTATTGCTGAGCCTTGAAGTTCCACGGGAGCAAGCAGAATCACCAGGAGTATAAGTTCTTAGCAGGAACTCAGGAGAGACAGGAGCTGATCCTTTCATGCAGGTAGTCAGAATGACACAAAGTCCAGGATGCCTGTGAGGTGAAACTGTGCCTCCTATATACCCCATGGTGTGCAGGGATTGGATGGAGAAAAGGAAAGTGGGTGCGGCCACGCACCGGATTGGCCGCAGCATACTAGCTGTTTGGAGACTGTCATGGCGGCGCCCACGCCGCGGCCTAGCGGGGACGCGGCGCGCACACGCCCGCTGGTCCAGGAGTGCCCCCAGGATCCAGATGATGTCCCATGGCAGGGGCATAGGTGACAGGTGACCGCAGGGAGCCAGGACGGAGTCCGCAGCGGCGGACGGATGCCAGTCTGGTAAGACGATTCCTGACAGTACCCCCTCCTTTAGGGGTGGACACCGAACACCCACGTGGTTTGGAGGGATGAGTGCTGTGGAAAACACGGACCAACCTAGGAGCATGGACATCAGATGAATTCACCCAGCTTCTCTCCTCTGGACCATAACCGAACCAATCGACCAGGTACTGGAGACGTCCATACCGGCAACGAGAGTCCAGAATCTTGTTGATCTCAAATTCCACGCCCCGCTGAGTTCGAACCTTGGGACCTGCTGGAAGAGTATTCTGAAAGCGGTTTAGGACTAGAGGTCTGAGGAGAGAAATGTGAAAGGCATTAGGAACACGAAGTGAAGGTGGTAATTTCAACTTGTAAGCCACTGGGTTGATGACACTCTCAATAGGGTAAGGACCAATGAAGCGTGGTGCGAACTTCATGGATGGAACCCTGAGACGAAGGTTGCGGGTTGATAACCAAACCCTGTCCCCCGGTTTCAAATGGGGAACCGCACGTCTTTTACGGTCGGCATAGACCTTATATCGACTGGAGGCTTTTTTGAGGGAAACGTGAATTCTTTTCCAAATGGAGGAAAACTGGGTCAGAGCAGTAGTGGCAGCAGGAACATCTATGTGAGGAAGTTCTTGAAATTCAGGTACTCGGGGATGTTGCCCATAGACTGCAAAGAATGGTGTCGTGTCTGTAGCAGTGTGGTAACGAAAGTTATGGGCAAACTCGGCCCATGGGAGCAGATTAAACCAATCATCCTGGGAGGATGTCACATATAGCCGTAGGAAAGTCTCAAGTTCCTGATTGACTCTCTCTGTCTGCCCATTCGTCTGAGGATGGTATGAAGACGAGAATTTCAATTTTATCTGCATGGCAGAACAGAGGGCCCTCCAAAACCTTGCTACAAACTGTACCCCCCGATCAGATATTATTTCGGAGGGTAACCCGTGTAAACGGAAGATTTCCTGTAGGAAGATCTGGGCTAGTTTCGGGGCAGAAGGGAGACCCTGGAGAGGAACGAAATGAGCCATCTTGGAAAATCTGTCCACTACAACCCAAATAGTGTTATGTCCCTGAGAAGGTGGAAGATCAGTGATAAAGTCCATTGATAGATGAGACCAAGGACGACTAGGGACTGATAAGGGTTGCAACTGACCTGCTGGAGACTGACGAGGAGTCTTGTGCTGCACACATTTAGGACAGGATGCCACGAAATCCTGGATGTCCACTTTCATCTTCGGCCACCAATATGACGCAGAAAGGAACTTGAATTTCTTCAGGACACCAGGATGACCAGTAAACTTGGATTGGTGGGCCCAAGCTAGCAACTTGGGACGGAGTTCTGGGGAAACAAAAGTCTTACCCGGAGGTGGAGCTGGAGAGACTTGAGAGGTAGCGAAAACCACGGGACTCAGGATGGAATGTGGCACAGAGTCAGATGTTCCCTCTTCTGATTCCATGGACCGGGATAATGCGTCGGCTTTCACATTCTGTGAACCTGGGCGGAAATTAAGCCTAAAATTAAAACGAGAGAAAAACATAGCCCACCTGGACTGGCGAGGGTTAAGGCACTGAGCTGCTTTTAGGTATAGCAGGTTCTTATGATCCGTGAAGATGTTAAACGGATGTTTGGCCCCTTCTAGGAGATATCTCCATTCCTCGAGAGCCAGTTTGATTGCCAATAACTCTTGATCTCCCACGGAGTAGTTAGCTTCTGCAGGAAGAAACTTGCGAGAGTAGAATCCACAAGGGTGGACTTTCCCATCAGATCCCTTCTGGGAGAGAACAGCTCCAACCCCAACATTAGAGGCATCTACCTCCAACTCGAACGGCCTGTTGACATCTGGCTGTGACAGCACTGGAGCAGACATAAAGGCTAACTTGATCTTCCGGAAGGCTGCCAAGGCTTCTTCTGACCAGTTGGAATGATCTGCCCCTTTCCGAGTCAGGTTGGTAATAGGAGCGATGAGAGTGGAGAATCCTCGAATAAATTTTCTATAATAGTTGGCAAAACCCAGGAATCGCTGGATAGACTTGAGGGAGTTTGGAATGGACCAATTGGCAATGGCTTCCAATTTTGCCGGGTCCATCTGAAGATCCGATCCGGAAATTATATACCCCAGGAAGGGTATAGAGGGAACTTCGAAGGTGCATTTGGATAACTTCCCGTAGAGACGGTTCTCACGAAGACGTCGGAGAACTTCACAGACTTGTAGGCGATGAGATGGAAGGTCTTGAGAAAAGATAAGAATATCATCTAAGTAAACAACGAGGTACTTATACAGGACATCACGAAAAATTTCGTTCACGAAGTGTTGGAATACCGCTGGAGCATTACTCAACCCAAATGGCATTACCAGGTATTCATAATGGCCGTCACGAGTGTTGAAGGCTGTCTTCCACTCGTCACCACTCCGGATTCTGATGAGATTATAGGCACCGCGGAGATCTAACTTGGTGAAGATGCGAGCCCCCTTAACTCTATCAAACAGTTCGGTAATGAGTGGTAAAGGATAACTATTCTTGACGGTAATGTCATTGAGACCCCGATAGTCAATGCATGGACGCAGTCCTCCATCCTTCTTTTTGACAAAGAAGAAACCTGCGCCAGCGGGTGATGATGACGGACGGATGAATCCTTTCTGAAGATTCTCTCTAATGTAGTTACTCATCGCCTCTGTTTCAGGAACAGACAAAGGATAGGTGCGCCCCCTGGGTGGCTTCTTGCCAGGAAGGAGATCAATGGGACAATCCCATTCCCTATGGGGCGGCAGGATATCAGCAGCTTTTTCGCAGAAGACGTCTGCGAAGTCTTGATAAACTGCTGGGAGACTTAGCTGTGACTTCACTTCGGTGGACTTAAGAGGACACACTTGGGCTAAGCAGGAATGATGACAGTGTGAACCCCATGAGGTAAGCTGCAACGTTGTCCAGTCGAACTGTGGGTTATGTAGCTGGAGCCAAGGCATGCCCAAGACAATCTCCTGGGTGGCTTGAGGAATGACCAGGAACTTGATAATTTCTGAATGGAGAAATCCAACTCCCAGAACCACTGGGGTAGTTTGATGTGAAATGTTCCCTTTGGAGATTCTACTACCATCCACAGCAGTAATGTAAACAGGACAAGAAAGTTCACAGGTAGACAGGCAATATTTGTTTACCGCAGCTTGGGTGATAAAATTTCCTGCAGCACCGCAGTCCACTAATGCTGACGCAGACTGGAGCCCAACGGAAGTTTCTAGCGTCACCGGAATAATGAGATCTTGTTGAGAAGGAGCTTGACTGAATGATCCTAACTTGACTCCTCCCTTACAAGTCAGGATCTGGCGTTTCCCGAACGCATCGTGCAGGAGTTAATTTGATGACCCGCAGCAGCACAGTATAGGCAGAGCCTCTCTCGTATTCTTCTTGCCCGTTCCTCATGGGTTAGGCGGGACCTATTTACCTGCATAGGCTCGTCAGAAGGAGAAGGAGGCTGGAACTGTACAGGGGGTATGAACCTTATTCTGCGAGGCTCACTCCGAGCGCGTTCATTATTGCGTTCGCGGATGCGAGAGTCCAGCTTTATACACAGGGAGATCAAGTCAGACAGTTGAACAGGAATGTCACGGGTTGCCAGTTCGTCCTTGATCCGATCCGAAAGTCCGTGCCAGAAGGTTGCTACCAGAGCTTGGTTGTTCCATTGGACCTCTGCAGCCAACGTCTGGAACTGGATGACATACTGTCCCATGCTTCGGTTACCTTGACGAATTTGGATCAGGTCTGCCGAAGCTGATGTTGCACGACCAGGCTCGTCAAAGATCCGTCTAAAGGTTGACACGAAGTCAGAGTAGTTATTGATCAGGGGGTCAGCACGTTCCCACAGAGGAGACACCCAATTCAAAGCAGATCCAGAGAGTAAGGAAATGATGTAGGCAACCTTGGACCTTGGTGTAGGAAAGTTATGTGGCAATAACTCAAACTGTATTTCGCACTGGTTAAGGAACCCGCGACATAATTTAGGACTGCCATCATATTTGCTCGGCACGGGCAGGTGCAGACGTGACACTGGAGCTGATGCAGCCGACACAGAAGAACTTACAGCACTGGCAGGTGCTGGGGTAACAGTAGGTGAGAGTACACTTGGCAGGGACTGCTGCAGTGTATCCAATCGGGAGGACATCCCTTGTAGAAAGTGAAGCATCTGCTGCTGCGCAACCTCTTGACCATCCAGACGGGAGACCAGATTTTGCAAGGCCTCTGACCCCACACTCCGTCCACCATCCGAGTCCATCGATCCTGGACTTACTGTCAGATTGTGTTTGGTCTGTGTCCCCGGAGGGGGCGCTAGTGGGTCAGTGGAGGTAGGAGGAAAGAGACGAGGAGGTTGTATCACGTTCTTGCGCATGAGCGCAATGGTATTTATTCAGCAGATAAATAATAACAGAAATGCAGCAGAAATAATAGCAGATGGAAAATACTTGAAATGGTAACAAATAGTCTATGGCAATGAATGATAGGTGACTTGAGAAATCATATCCGGAAAATAAAACGGCAGAATGAATGTCAATGAAATGATACTGGTTTAGAAACCAGAGCAGGGTTTTAAAACAAAGAACTAAGGCAGTTGATGGAAATTGCAAACCTGAGCATTAGCAGGAGACCAACTCACAGTGCAGGTGATCAGGCACTGGCAGCAGCAAGCTGTGTCACAGGTGGAGGAATGAACACACCTGGAGTTTAGTCTTCAACTGCAGGCTGAAGCACACAAGGTTGTGATGAGTGTGAAGCCCAATGCAGGTTGCCGGTATTGCTGAGCCTTGAAGTTCCACGGGAGCAAGCAGAATCACCAGGAGTATAAGTTCTTAGCAGGAACTCAGGAGAGACAGGAGCTGATCCTTTCATGCAGGTAGTCAGAATGACACAAAGTCCAGGATGCCTGTGAGGTGAAACTGTGCCTCCTATATACCCCATGGTGTGCAGGGATTGGATGGAGAAAAGGAAAGTGGGTGCGGCCACGCACCGGATTGGCCGCAGCATACTAGCTGTTTGGAGACTGTCATGGCGGCGCCCACGCCGCGGCCTAGCGGGGACGCGGCGCGCACACGCCCGCTGGTCCAGGAGTGCCCCCAGGATCCAGATGATGTCCCATGGCAGGGGCATAGGTGACAGGTGACCGCAGGGAGCCAGGACGGAGTCCGCAGCGGCGGACGGATGCCAGTCTGGTAAGACGATTCCTGACACAAACATGCCGCCTAACATGGCCATTAACATAACCCATGCCAACGTGCATGCATAACATAACAGCAACTGCTGCAAAACATCTTAACATCCTCTACGGACTACAAGAAAATGATTTACAGGTAGGTTATTAAAATCCTATTTTCTCTTACGTCCTAGAGGATGCTGGGGTCCACATTAGTACCATGGGTATTGTCAAAGTCGAAAAATATCATGATTCATATGCCTTGTACTAACCCCAATGCACATGCCCGCTGCTCGTGCACCCCCCCCCCCTTCCCATGCTGACACATCCCCGCAGATTGCGTAAGGGATTATTTGAACGAAAGGACTGCAATTGATAATAAAGCGCCTTCTTAGTTTGTGGGGGAACATAAGGCAAAAAATTAGATTTACCTGCTGTAGCAGTAGAGACAAGGTCCGAGAGGCCTTCTCCAAACAACTCTTCCACCTTGTAAGGCAACGACACCATATGCCGCTTTGAATCGGCATCCCCCGTCCACTGCCGGGTCCACAAGAGTCGCCTAGCAGATATAGACATAGCATTTATTCTAGAGCTTAGTAAACAAATGTCTCTTTGAGCATCCCTCATATATAACGCAGCATCTTTTACATGCCCTAGGGTCATCAAAATGGTATCCTTATCCAGAGTTTCAATCTCTGCTGATAGGGAATCAGTCCATGCTGTGACAGCACTACAAACCCAGGCCCGATGCCATAGCCGGCCTAATAATAGTACCAGAATGCGTGTGAATGGACTTCATGGTAACTTCCCGCTCGCGATCAGCAGCATCTTTGAGGGTAGCCGTATCTTGTGATGGCAGTGCTACCTTTTTTGATAAGCGCGTTAACGCCTTGTACACCTTTAGTGAAGATTCCCATCGTATCCTGTCCTTTTGTGGGAAGGGATACGCCATAAGAATCCTTTTGGGAATTTGCAGTCTCCTGTCTGGAGATTCCCAAGCCTTTTCGCACAATTCGCTTAGCTCATATGAGGACAGAAAGGTGACCTCAGGCTTTTTCTCTTTATACATGTGTACCGTCGTGTCAGGGACAGAGGGTTCTTCTGAGATATGCAAAACGTCTTTTATAGCAATAATCATGTAACGAATACCCTTAGCCACTTTTGGCTGTAATTTTGCATCCTCATAATCGACACTGGAATCTGAATCCGTGTCGGTATCTGTGTCAGTGATTTGGGATAATGTGCGCTTCTGAGACCCGGAAGGTCCTGGTACCACTGGGACAGGCATGGTCTGACTACCTGCCTGTTCCCTAGCCTCAGTGTTGTCTAATCTCTTGTGTAATACATTTACATTAGCACTCAAGACATTCCACTTATCCATCCAGTCCGGTGTCGGCGCTGCCGACGGCAACCTGACATTCATGCACTCCCCCTCCTCCTTAGGCGAGCCTTCAGCGTCAAACATGTCGACACACACGTACCGACACACTACACACACACAGGGAATCTCTTTTCTGAAGACAGGTTCCCCCTAGGCCCTTTGGAGAGACAGGGGGCGGGATGTACTAAACGAAAAATGCGGTAAACTACCTGTTTACCGCATTTTCCGGATGTACTAACCCCCGGCCGCAAGGTCAGCGCCGCGGTGGGGTACGCAAGCTTTAGCTGGCGTACGTCCATAGAAGCCTATGGGCTTCTCTCCGCGGCGCTGTGTGAGGGATCCGATCGGATCCCTCCCAGCATGCCCTGCGGCCGTTCCCGTCACCCCGCGCATGCGCAGACTGACTTCTGGGGCCGAATCCCGGAAGTCAGGCTGCCGCTGCGCATCGCGGAGGACAGCTCTTATCGGAAGAGCTGTCCTCCGCAATGCTGATCGCATATGTTAGTACATATGCGATCAGCAACGTAGCGCAGGGCGGCGATGGGCGGCGATGTACATTAGTACATCCCGCCCAGAGAGAGAGTATGCCAGCACACACCCCAGCGCTATAACCCAGGAAAAAACACAGTATGTTCCTTCCAATAGCACTGAAACACCTGTATACCGCCAATTATGTGCCCCCCCCCCCCTTCTCTTGAAAACCCACTGTCACCGTCTGTAAGCAGGGGAGAGTCCGGGGAGCTTCCTCTCAGCGCTGTGCTGTGAAAAGAAATGGCGCTGGTGAGTGCTGAGGGAGAAGCACCGCCCCCTCGACGGCGGGCTTCTGTCCCGCTCAAAATATGTAAAACATGGCGGGGCTCTTTTATATACATGTACAGTGCCCAACTGTACATGTATATATCTCTTATTGCCATAGGAGAGGTTTATATTGCTGCCCATGGCGCCCCCCTGCACCCTTACAGTGACCGGAGTGTGTGAGGTGTATGGGAGCAATGGCGCACAGCTGCAATGCTGTGTGTTACCTCTGTGAAGCTCACAAAGTCTTCTGCCGCCTTTGAAGCCTTCTTTCTTCTCATACTCACCCGGCTTCTATCTTCTGGCTCTGTGAGGAGGACGGCGGCGCGGCTCTGGGACGAACGTCCAGGACGAACCTGTGTTCCAATCCCTCTGGAGCTAATGGTGTCCAGTAGCCTAAGAAACAAGACCTTGCAACTCAGAGAAGTAGGGCTGTTTCTCTCTCCTCAGTCCCTCGATGCAGAGAGTCTGTTGCCAGCAGAGCTCCCTGAAAATAAGAAAACCTAACAAATATACTTTCTTAGCAGGAAACTCAGGAGAGCTCCCTGCAGTGCACCCATCTCCTCTGGGCACAGTCTCAAACTGAGGTCTGGAGGAGGGCATAGAGGGAGGAGCCAGTGCACACCCAGAGTCAAAGTATTTCTTAAAGTGCCCATGTCTCCTGTGGAGCCCGTCTATTCCCCATGGTCCTTACGGAGTCCCCAGCATCCTCTACGAACTACGAGAAAAAGATTTACCTGTAGGATGATAGAGAAAAATGGTTTATATATAGACCGGCGTGTGCTAATAGTGACACTCTCAGGGCATGTAATACCATACGCAGAGGTAATGCTAGCACACAGTATGGCTGCTGGTGACACACAGTGACATGATGTGAGGGGGAGAGCAGGAGTATAATTGGGGCTGATGGCTCCTGATGTATGAGATACACCAGAGAGTGTGGGGAGGAGACTGGTCAGATATCTGGGCTGGTGACACACAGTGACATGATGTGAGGGGGAGAGCAGGAGTATAATTGGGGCTGATGGCTCCTGATGTATGAGATACACCAGAGAGTGTGGGGAGGAGACTGGTCAGATCTCTGGGCTGGTGACACGGTGACATGATGTGAGGGGGAGAGCAGGAGTATAATAGGGGCTGATGTCTCCTGATGTATGAGATACACTAAAGAGTGTGGGGAGGAGACTGGTCAGATCTCTGGGCTGGTAACACACGGTGACATGATGTGAGGGGGAGAGCAGGAGTATAATAGGGGTTGATGCCTCCTGATGTATTAGATACACCAGAGAGTGTGGGGAGGAGACTGGTCAGATCTCTGGGCTGGTAACACACAGTGACATGATGTGAGGAGGAGAGCAGGAGTATAATAGGGGCTGATGTCTCCCGCCTCCCCCACTGGGAAAATACATATTCCTCATTAGTTTTTACTGTCAGAGGAGGTGGAAGAGATAGCTGTAGTGACTGACCAAGGAGAATAAGTGTTTATTACTCACCTGTGCCAATATCTGTAGGAATCTCCTCGCCCTTACACTTCTGATCACCCCTCACATACGTCTCTTCTTCTCCCTCTATATTTTCTGTCTTTATATCAGTCACATACGTCTCTTCTTCTCCCTCTATATCTTCTGCCTTCATATCAGTCACATACGTCTCTTCTTCTCCCTCTATATCTTCTGCCTTTATATCAGTCACATACGTCTCTTCTTCTCCCTCTATATCTTCTGCCTTTATATCAGTCACATACGTCTCTTCTTCTCCCTCTATATCTTCTGCTTTTATATCAGTCACATACATCTCTTCTTCTCCCTCTATATCTTCTGCCTTTATATCAGTAACATACGTCTCTTCTTCTCCCTCTATATCTTCTGCTTTTATATCAGTCACATACATCTCTTCTTCTCCCTCTATATCTTCTGCCTTTATATCAGTAACATACGTCTCTTCTTCTCTCTCTGTATCTTCTGTTTTAATATCAGACAGACGTGCTACCTAAAAAAACAGAACACTATAATGACATTTGCATACAGTCAGATTAAACTGAGGTGAAACAGTATAATATCAGTGTATAAGACACACAGCTCCTCTACAGATCATATAGTGACAGTCACTTTGGTATATTGGGAAGACCCTAAATCCTGGGAATATAGAGGACGGGGACATCTCTCTGGGGTATCTCTGTTACTGGGTCCATCTGTAGGAGACACACAGTGACTGAGTATAGTGTATATATGTGATTATCAGGTGATGTGTGTATATAGGAGCCCCCATACCTGCTCTTCCCTGTACAATACATGACAGTCTCCTCTTACCCAGTGATGTGAGGGGCCGGTGATTCTCCATCATCACGTCCTTGTACAGACCCCTGTATTCCTCTATATAATCCCCTTCCTGCATGGAGACATAGACAGTGACATCATGACACCTTTTAGGAACCTGACACACACAGTGATACAGTCATCACCCAGACACATCCCCTGGTGTTACTGTATAATGTCCCATTCCCAGCAGTCACCTCTCCAGTCATCACCCAGACACATCCCCTGGTGTTACTGTATAATGTCCCATTCCCAGCAGTCACCTCTCCAATCATCACCCAGACACGTCCCCCGGTGTTACTGTATAATGCCCCATTCCCAGCAGTCACCTCTCCAGTCATCACACAGACACGTCCCCTGGTGTTACTGTATAATGCCCCATTCCCAGCAGTCACCTCTCCAGTCATCACCCAGACACATACCCTGGTGTTACTGTATAATGTCCCATTCCCAGCAGTCACTTCTCCAGTCACCACCCAGACATATCCCCTGGTGTTACTGTATAATGTCCCATTCCCAGCAGTCACCTCTCCAGTCATCACCCAGACACATCCCCTGGTGTTACTGTATAATGTCCCATTCCTACCAGTCACCTCTCCAGTCATCACCCAGACACATCCCCTGGTGTTACTGTATAATGCCCCATTCCGAGCAGTCACCTCTCTAGTCACCACCCAGACACGTCCCCTGGTGTTACTGTATAATGCCCCATTCCCAGCAGACACCTCTCCAGTTATCACCCGGACACGTCCCCTGGCGTTACTGTATAATGTCCCATTCCCAGCAGTCACCTGTCCAGTCAGCAGTTGAATGATCTTGTTGCTGAGTTAAAGAATCTTCTGGTCATTGTGTCTCTTATGTATCAGTGAGTCAGTGAGTGAGGTGGAGGCACCGTGATGAGGCTCTAGGTCCTGCTTAGTCCACCTGCAACACGAGGATGGTTGCTGGGGGGTCTCACGCTTACCGGATGTCTTCTTCACTATGGTGTAATCCTGCTAAATGGGGGAATCATCAATATCACTGTAAATACTCCCAGATCTCCTCACCTTCCCAGTCATGTACCTGTATTATTACTATAGAAATGAGTGGTGTTACAGTGACATTCCCAGATCCCCCTCTACACCCCCCAGTCATATCCCTGTATTATTACTATAGATGTAAGTGATGTCACTGTGACATTCCCAGATTGCCTTACCTCCCCAGTGATGTCCCTGTATTATTACTATAGATATAAGTGATGTCACTGTGACACTCCCAGACCCCTTAATCTCCCCAGTCATGTCCCTGTATTATTACTATAGATATAAGTGATGTCACTGTGAAGCTCCAAGATCCCCCTCACCTCCCCAGTCATGTCCCTGTATTATAACTGTAGTTATTCGTGATGTAAATATGATGCTCCCAGATCCCCCTCACCCCCCAGTCATGCCCCTGTATTATTACTATATATAAGTGATGTCACTGTGACACTCCCAGATGCCCTCACCTTCCCAGTCATGTCCCTGTATTATTACTATAGATATAAGTGATGTCACTGTGACACTCCCAGATCCCCTCACTTCCCCAGTCATGTCCCTGTATTATTACTATAGATATAAGTGATGCTACCAGATGCCCTCACCTCCCCAGTCATGTCCCTGTATTATTACTATAGATATAAGTGATGTCACTGTGACACTCCCAGATCCCCTCACTTCCCCAGTCATGTCCCTGTATTACTACTATAGATATAAGTGAAATCACTTTGACATCACCACCACTCCCAATGTATAATAATAATAATAATAATAATAATAATAATAATACTACCAGGATACCACAAGCTGCTGTCCCTGTATAATAATAACCATACACAAAAACCTGCTCCCCCTGTATTATACTAACAACAGGACACCCCATTTTGCTCTCCCTTTATAGTAGGGATGGACATCGATGGTCGATGTTTTTGTTTCGATGTTAGTGTTTTTAACATTCGATGGTGGCATCCCGATGTTTGTCACCATCGGATGGTAATGATTCGATGGCGTAGCGATGTTAACTGTTTTCTTTATTTATTCCTGAGATATACACTGTTCTTGGCTGCTGTGTCTCTGCTTCAGGGCATCTTGGGTTCGTTGGAGGATGTCTCTGCAACTCTGCCTGCCTGCTCTAATGATCCCTCCCCTCTCTAAGCTGCAACTAGGCAACAGGAAACATAACTAGCGTGGTGAAAACCAATCAGAGTTCAGCCCTTTCCCTTGCAGCAGCCAGCTAGCTACACAGCTCAGAAGGCTATATATATATATATATATATATATATATATATATGTAGGTTAATTGTTACCCATTAACCAGCCTGTAAGCACCCAGCACTGGGAGTCGGATGAGAAGACGCTGTCCTCCTGACTCCTACTACTCCCAGCATGTCAAACATCTGTCAACGGTGATTGAGTGAGATGGATATATCAGTCAGTGCTGTCACTCACTCTTGTGATATCCTGATGCTCCACCTCTGGCTCCTCCCACTGTTGACAGATGCTCTGTCCAACTCCGTCCCCTCCAGCCGCTCTGCATGAATACTGCGCATGCGCCACTCCTTATAACAGCATCGTTACTATTCCATGCCCCGCCCACAATCCCGCCCCCTGCCTGCCTTGCTGAATGGGATTGCGCATGCGCATATCATATGAATAGTTTTTTCCATCTAATTCTTTTGATCTGTATAATAATAATAATAATAATAATAATAAGACGACACCACTAGCTACTCCTTCTTTATAATATTAATAATAGGACAACAAAGGTTGCTCCTCCTGTATAATAATAATAACAACAACAACTGCACACCACAGGCGACTCCCTGTATTACAGTAACGGCGGGCTCTGCGCCACTTGTATTACGGTAACGGCGGGCCCTGTGCCACTTGTATTACGGTAACGGCGGGGTCTGCGCCACCTGTATTACGGTAACGGCGGGGTCTGCACCTCCTGTATTACGGTAACGGCGGGGTCTGCGACACCTGTATTACGGTAACGGTGGGGTCTGCGACACCTGTATTACGGTAACGGCGGGGTCTGCACCCCCTGTATTACGGTAACGGCAGGGTCTGCGCCACCTGTATTACGGTAATGGCGGGGTCGGCGCCACCTGTATTACGGTAACGGCGGGGTCTGCGACACCTGTATTACGGTAACGGCAGGGTCTGCGACACCTGTATTACGGTAACGGCGGGGTCTGCACCTCCTGTATTACGGTAACGGCGGGGTCTGCACCCCCTGTATTACGGTAACGGCGGGGTCTGCGCCACCTGTATTACGGTAACGGCGGGCTCTGCGCCACCTGTATTACGGTAACGGCGGGGTCTGATACACCTGTATTACAGTAACAGCGGGGTCTGCACCACCTGTATTACGGTAACGGCGGGGTCTGCGACACCTGTATTACGGTAACGGCAGGGTCTGCGCCACCTGTATTACGGTAACGGCGGAGTCTGCGCCACCTGTATTACGGTAACGGCGGAGTCTGCGCCACCTGTATTACGGTAACGGCGGAGTCTGCGCCACCTGTATTACGGTAACGGCGGGGTCTGCGCCACCTGTATTACGGTAACGGCGGGGTCTGCGCCACCCTTATTACGGTAACGGCGGGGTCTGCGCCACCTGTATTACGGTAACGGCGGGGTCTGCGCCGCCTGTATTACGGTAACGGCGGGGTCTGCGCCGCCTGTATTACGGTAACGGCGGGGTCCGCGCCACCTGTATTACGGTAACGGCGGGGTCCACGCCACAGTATTACGGTAACGACGGGGTCCGTGCCCCCTGTATTACGGTAACGGCGGGGTCTGTACCACCTGTATTACGGTAACAGCGGGGTCTGCACCACCTGTATTACGGTAACACCGGGGTCTGCGCCACCTGTATTACGGTAACACCGGGGTCTGCGCTACCTGTATTACGGTAACGGCGGGGTCTGCACCACCTGTATTACGGTAACGGCGGGGTCTGCGCCAACTGTATTACGGTAACGGCGGGGTCTGCGCCAACTGTATCACGGTAACAGCGGGGTCTGCGCCACCTGTATTACAGTAATAGGACACTAGAGTGTCAGCCACCTGTACAGGGATAATGCAGCACCAGAGGCTGCTCCAGCTGCACTATAACAAGGCACCAGAGGCTGCTCCCCCTGTAGTACAGAACCTGACAGCAGAGCTGCTCAGCCTATAGAATAATAATAATAATAATAATATCATTACCTGCTGCCAGACACAGCAATGGCTGCTCTCTGCTCCTGCTGCCTTGTGGGAATGATAGAAGGAAGGCGGAGCTCAGACCAGGGGAAAATGGCCGCCGCTCCTGACGTCACTACACGGCCAGGGAACCTATTGCTGCTGCCGGACTGGTCTACAAGAAAATGGCCGCTGGCCTCATGCACTGAGGACATGTATGGTTAAAGCTTACATAGGCCGGGATTGTGGGCGGGGTGTAGTAGGGGAGGGGCCAGTAATCAGTAAGCGACATTTGCCAATCATGCCCTACTTCCTGTCTGTGCGTTCCACCTTACTTCCGGACTGTGCGGTCCACATGCTGGAAGTGAGTTTTCATCGACTGCTGCAGCCTCCCAGTGTCCGTGGAAATCAGGTAACGACGTCTTACCATACAGGGGGAGCGGCCTGTGGTGTCCTCTTATTATTATACAGGAGGAGCAGCCTGTGGTGTCCAGTTATTTTTATACAGGGGGAGCAGCCTGTGGTGTCCAGTTATTATTATTATACAGGGGGAGCAGCCTGTGGTGTCCTGATATTATTATTATCCAGGGGAGCAGCCTGTGGTGTCCTGTTATTATTATTATTATTATTATTTTTATACAGGGGGAGCGGCCTGTGGTGTCTTGTTATTATTTTTATTATACAGGAGGAGCAGCCTGTTGTGTCCTTTTATTATGCAGGAGTAGCAGCCTGTGGTGTCCTGTTATTATTATTATTATTATTATTATTATTATTATACAGGGGGAGCAACCTGTGGTGTCCTGTAGTTGTTGTTGTTGTTGTTATTATTATTATTATTATTATTAATATTATTATAATAATAATACAGGTTGAGCAGCCTGTGGTGTCCTGTTGTTGTTGTTGTTGTTGTTGTTGTTGTTGTTGTTGTTATTATACAAGGGGAGCAGCTTGGGGTGTTCTGTAATTATTATTATTATTATACAGGGGGAGCAGCCTGTTAGTTCCTGTTGTTATTATTATTATACAGGGGAAGCAGCCTGTGGTGTCCTGTTATTATTATTCAGGGGGGTCGCCTGTGGTGTCCTCTTATTATTATTATTATTATTATTATTATACAGGGGAAGCAGCATGTGGTGTCCTGTTATTATTATACAGGGGGAGTAGCCTGTGGTATAATTTTATTATTATTATTATTATACAGGGGTGCAGCCTGTGGTGTCCTGTTATTATTATTATTTTCTCATATGTCCTAGAGGATGCTGGAGACTCCGTAAGGACCATGGGGTATAGACAGGATCCGCAGGAGACATGGGTACACTATTAAGACTTTGAATGGGTGTGAACTGGCTCCTCCCTCTATGCCCCTCCTCCAGACCTCAGTTAGATTCTGTGCCCAGTAGAGACTGGACACACACTAGGGGAGCTCTACTGAGTTTCTCTGGAAAAAGACTTTATGTTAGGCTTTTTTATTTTCAGGGAGACCTGCTGGCTACAGGCTCCCTGCATCGTGGGAGTGAGGGGAGAGAAGTCAGACCTACTTCTTAGTTCAAGGGCTCTGCTTCTTAGGCTACTGGACACCATTAGCTCCAGAGGGTTTGATCACTTGGTGCGCCTAGCTTAGGGGTGGGCAACATACGGCCCGCGGGCCGGATGCGGCCCGCAAACCGATCCTGCCCGGCCCGCTACCTCCCACCAGCGCGCAATCACAAGTGGCTTGACAGGCTGAGCTGTTTGTGATTGCGATGCAGCACTTCCAAAGCTGCTGCCGGCGCCGCTGAGGAAATCCTGGGCGCGGGTCTCGCGGTCGTGTCATGTGATGCCTCACGTCAGCTGGTCTGCTGACTGATGTATTTAATTTTTTTACAGAGGGCGGGAGCTCAGCCAGATTGTGTCTGCCACGGTTGAGGCAGCTGCGTAGTCCTAACGTGAGAGTGGGAGACTGGCTGCTGGGCTGGCTGCCTGTAGCTCCTGCAGCTCCTCAGGTAGTTCTCGCATGGGGTTTTAATGGAGCCGGACGAGGTGCAAGGGTAGCGCCAAAGGAGAACAGGCTGAACCAGTGACTGGCTGTCTCCGGTGCTCTCACTGACTGCAGTATTAGTCACTTCTGTGCCTCACAAATCGGGGAGACTCGGTCGACGGGTAGGGGAGAGGGGAGGTAATTTATAATAAATTAAGATGGGTGGGTGTGGCACATACTGCCCCTATCATGCTGCTAATATTATCAATAACAGCATAATACTGGGTGATGTCTTTGTTTTCAGCACTGTTTTGTTTTCTTTTGGGATTTTTTTAATACTGGCTTATAGTGGTGTTTATACATTGTATGTTTATTTGAGCCTGCGGGGAAAGGGGGGGGGGGGGGCGGCCCTCCGATATTCATTAGAAACTGTTCGGTGTCCCCCCAGCTTAAATAATTGCTCACCCCTGGCCTAGCTGCTTGTTCCCGGAGCCGCGCCGTCACCCCCCTCAGAAGACAGAAGCCGGGTGAGTATGAGAAGAACAGAAGACATCAGACGGCAGAAGACTTCAGTAACGGAAGTAAGTACAGCGGTAGCGCTGCGCTTCATGCTCCCACACACCAACGGCACTCACAGGGTGCAGGGCGCTGGGGGGGAGCGCCCTGGGCAGCAGTTACTGAGGGTCTTTTCACTGGCAAGAGTTGGTGCCCGGGCACCGTGTACGATACCCCCACCAGTATAAAGCAGCGGTCGCACTGTGCGCCAATGCTCCCACACACCAATGGCTTTACAAGGGTGCAGGGCGCAGGGGGGGGGAGCCCTGGGCAGCAATATCCTCTCCATTAAGCCTGGTTAAACACGTATACAGTGCATAGGCTCTGTATACGGACCCCTGCCAGCATAAAAAGCTAAAATATTAGCGGGGCTGAAGCGCGCAGAGAAGGGGCGGGGCTTAGCCCTCACACCATGGCGCCATTTTCTACATGTCCCCGCCAAAATAGTGTACAGTGTAAACGAAAGGGGGGGCACAGTGATTAGTGCAATATAGTATGAAATATAGCACTATCTTATATAATGGGCATGTAATCATTGTGTTGTGCATATGTGTCTGTGTTTTCCCTGTCAGGTATACCCACTATAGCTTTTTAGTACACGTGTCAACACGTGTGAGTGCTAGGTCGCAAACCACTATGCGATTCTCTCTGTCGACATCGCCGACTCCTGTTGATACTTGATTAAGTAGATGCAGTGTCAGCAGGTCGGTAGTATTATGCTTTTCAAAGTAAACACTGTAGGGGAGACACAGTAGTATGTGGGTGTAGGGGAGACACAGTAGTATGTGGGTGTAGGGGAGACACAGTAGTATGTGGGTGTAGGGGAGACACAGTAGTATGTGGGTGTAGGGGAGACACAGTAGTATGTGGGTGTAGGGGAGACACAGTAGTATGTGGGTGTAGGGGAGACACAGTAGTATGTGGGTGTAGGGGAGACACAGTAGTATGTGGGTGTAGGGGAGACACAGTAGTATGTGGGTGTAGGGGAGACACAGTAGTATGTGGGTGTAGGGGAGACACAGTAGTATGTGGGTGTAGGGGAGACACAGTAGTATGTGGGTGTAGGGGAGACACAGTAGTATGTGGGTGTAGGGGAGACACAGTAGTATGTGGGTGTAGGGGAGACACAGTAGTATGTGGGTGTAGGGGAGACACAGTAGTATGTGGGTGTAGGGGAGACACAGTAGTATGTGGGTGACTTTGTCGGCACCAACTCTTATTACCGGGTGAAAATTAACATGCTGTAACTAACCTGTATATATATTTATATGTATATGTATGGTACGGTTCCATGGGCCTGTAGCTCGAGCACAGACATGGTAGTATTTGTGGGGAAGTGTGCTTAAAATTACATATGTATACTTCCCTCGGACCCCTCGGGGTCGCAAGAATGTTATTTTGCCTGGTACTACTCCCTGCTGTCGACGATTGCTAGGTTTTCTGTCGACCATAAGGTTTCCTGTTAGATCCACAACTGGAGCATTCAGTACATGGTCATACACATTCAGAACACATTGATGTCACTAGGGACCCAATGGTTCCGGACAATCCGCTTATATGTATGGTGTATGTGTGTGTGTGTATATATATATATATATATGTATATATGTATATAGAACAGACAGTAGAGGCACTCTCCAGAATTCATAAAGATGCAAAAAGGTGAATTTATTTATACGTTACACAATACACTCGAATGGTATTCCTTGATATGTCCTCAAGCGCTTTCGGCCCACAGAGGGCCTTCCTCAGGAGGCAGTATGTAATAATTCCATCAGAACATAAGACCAAACACAGGGTCTACCCGGATATCCAGCAGTAAGCTGGGTTATGCCTGACAGGCTCTATATACACCAGTGATCAATTAGAATTTGGCGCTAAACACGCCCCTAATATGACCTCATATCAAATGCGACATAATTATACAAACTAACATCTAAAGCAATCAGTACAAAATAAATACCAAAATTTCCCAACCAAGAAGGGGTAATGCAGGACACACTTATACTTAGCGGCCAGGCTCCATGTGACACAAGTGGGCAAAGCCCGTCCGTTGTAAACACTAATAGCGGACATTCCCCGTCCACAGCTGCTGAGTACAGACGGACCGCAGTGACGTGCGTAACTAGGCAACAAGCCGCACTTCCTGTCTGTGAAACGCACGTGTCACAAAGACGGAAGTAAAGCTGGAACGCATATCGGAACTCTCTTAGACAGAATAAAGACATCCAGTCTGTCAAATCCAAGTAAATTCTGAATTAATTCACTCCAATACGGAATCTATATTAAATAACATGGGACCTAGCCAGTTTAGTGTGTACCTCATTCCCCGGTGTAAAGAGCCAATCAGCTGCAGTTAAAAACCCCAAAGTTAAAGATAATAAACACACAATATACAAACCATAAGTGGGAAAATGATTAATATTAGATTTCGGCTGCATTGCCGACTCGATCATGTAATTTACATGCTCCTCTGCCCTTGTGGCCTCCCCTATGTGGGAATGACCACATGCACCTTTAGGGAGAGGATGGCGAACCATCGGAGTTCAATTCACAAGGCATTGTTGACAGGACAGACTGACAAACCGGTGGCCCAACATTTCCTAACATTAGGACATCAAGTGGCGTCCTTGAAGTGCCGGATCATTGACTGGGTTCCGGTTCCTAAGAGGGGTGGGGATCGATCACTCCTATTAAAGAAGTTGGAAGCGAGGTGGATCCACAGACTGGGTTCAGTGTCCCCCTATGGACTTAATGAATCTAACCCTCTTAATTTTTTTCTACGTTGACTATGGTGGATATAGATTGTGCAATAGCACTTTTGATACATATCTTCCCGTATAGATGTTTGTTTTAAAAAAATATCTTTGATTAGGGGTAGTGATATGCTCTGACCGACACCTATAGGTATATGTATATACATATGTAGGAATTTTTATTGTCTGGATATGTGGTGATTATGATATTTTATAGCTAAGGCTGTTTCTTTTGTTTTTTTTTTTTTTTTGATTTAATATTGGTCGACTGGGGTTACCCACTAATTGGATCATAAGATTTTCTTCATCTTTGTATGAAGAGGTATCCTATTTATTTATTTATATATCAAGTTTTGCATAGAGATAATACAGCAATAGTGGGTACCCATTGTATGGTCTGATCAATACTAAATTCTTTTGTGTATTTTTTGTATATTCCCTTATGGTTTGTATATTGTGTGTTTATTATCTTTAACTTTGGGGTTTTTAACTGCAGCTGATTGGCTCTTTACACCGGGGAATGAGGTACACACTAAACTGGCTAGGTCCCATGTTATTTAATATAGATTCCGTATTGGAGTGAATTAATTCAGAATTTACTTGGATTTGACAGACTGGATGTCTTTATTCTGTCTAAGAGAGTTCCGATATGCGTTCCAGCTTTACTTCCGTCTTTGTGACACGTGCGTTTCACAGACAGGAAGTGCGGCTTGTTGCCTAGTTACGCACGTCACTGCGGTCCGTCTGTACTCAGCAGCTGTGGACGGGGAATGTCCGCTATTAGTGTTTACAACGGACGGGCTTTGCCCACTTGTGTCACATGGAGCCTGGCCGCTAAGTATAAGTGTGTCCTGCATTACCCCTTCTTGGTTGGGAAATTTTGGTATTTATTTTGTACTGATTGCTTTAGATGTTAGTTTGTATAATTATGTCGCATTTGATATGAGGTCATATTAGGGGCGTGTTTAGCGCCAAATTCTAATTGATCACTGGTGTATATAGAGCCTGTCAGGCATAACCCAGCTTACTGCTGGATATCCGGGTAGACCCTGTGTTTGGTCTTATGTTCTGATGGAATTATTACATACTGCCTCCTGAGGAAGGCCCTCTGTGGGCCGAAAGCGCTTGAGGACATATCAAGGAATACCATTCGAGTGTATTGTGTAACGTATAAATAAATTCACCTTTTTGCATCTTTATGAATTCTGGAGAGTGCCTCTACTGTCTGTTCTATAATTTGAATGCCTTTGCATTCTGGAGTGATCACCCCAGTCGTTGTCTCCTTTGAAGATGTGAGTGCGACCATTTTTTGGATATATATGTATATAGATATATGTATATTACATTATGTATATTCATATTATGATTTCTAATGAGTGCTGAAGTAAAAGTATTCCTTCTCATGTGCTGGTCGCTCTGTTGATAAAGCTCTAGGTCAGCCGTGACGAGTTGGTCTCAGATCCTCACAAGGAGTCCGAATGATTATTATTTTTCCCGCCGTAGACAGAATACTGTAAAAGTCAACTCCTTGTCGACACGGGGCCCTGTCACAAAGGATCGTACACAGGAAGCTAAGTGATATTTTATTTCTATGCTTTGGAGTTATTTGCATTACATGCACATGGGGGAGTGTTTGTATTCGGAAAGGCATCCGATAGAATTACCCTATAGGGAGAGGGGATGTGTCTTATGTTGGTTCCTCTCTATAACATGGCGGCTGGCTGCCGTGCGACTGCAGGAGGTGTGGCCGGGGGAATGCTGAGGCTGACTCCGAGAGATACTGGAGTGTTTCCCTGGGACGGTGTACCGCTGTTAGGGGAGGCCTCAGTCAATCTCGGCGGATACCACTGGTAAGTCTAACTTCGTGAGTTAGATTCCCTCACCACGGTTGGTGACGCATTCTGCTGTGGGATGCAGTCATTTTAACCGGTTCGATACCGTTCTTTTTTCCCTTTCTGTGCAGATTGTGGAAGGTGAAAAGGTAAGAGTTCTGCAGCCTTGTCAGGTTCGCAGAAGCGGATGTCGTTTTCTGTTTCTACCACATCCACCGCATGTCGCTGGGTCTATCTGGCTGGAGCCCACTCTGGTGGGAACTCGTCCAATACTCTTCAGTCAGTCCGGGAATGGACTTGGACCTGTGAGTTAATAATGGAATCCAAAGGGGGACATACAGGAAGGGGAGGTAGTACGCGACGCCATACCAGAGTTGCTTCAAGGTCAGGGCATTGTCCTGCAGTCCCTGGTAAAAAAAAAAAAAGGGGAAAACAGAGATTTCTCCTTACGAAGTTGAACTACAGGATGGAATCTCTCAGGCCAGGGAGCTCCAGTACGTAAAGGTAGAAAGGGGTTTAGATGCGTTTTTCTCCACATTCGGCTTACCTGGGTTGATATCCAGGACTGTCTTTGCCATTTCACCGGAGTGATGGCAGTGGGATGGTATTCTTTCACTAGTGAGAGCCATTGTTATTCTGTACTGGGACACTCTCCTGATTAAGGCGAGGTCAAGACACAAGTGCAGATCGTTGTTTCTCTCTGAGTGTTCTTCAACACAGGGGAAGGCTGTTGTTCCCAATGACGGAGATGTCGGAGGTGGGTATCAGGGTAGATACTGAACGGTTGAGGTTCTGTGTGTTCCTGTGGAAAGAGGTCTGCGGATCCGGAGTCGGGTCAGATTTGCAGTGACAATCCATCATTATGTTCCGTTGATGAAGAAGATGGTGCAGCCTAAGAGGCTTTTCGGTGAGCAGGTCAAATGCCAGAGTGGATTTCACGGGGCCAGTTGGAAATGTGGTCCGAATCTCACCTGCACATGCGCCAGAATATAATCCTAATGGCCAGGATATCGCTCCTGTGGTGTCTTCTCAGTTCTCACCTCCTAGAGGGACGAAGGTTCGGAATCCAGGATGAGATCCTGGTGTCCATGTATGCAGATCTCCGATACTGGGGAGCAGTCCTTGCAAGGGAAGTATTTCCAGAGGAAAAGGTCAAGCTGGGTACTTTGTCTGCAATAAGCTTTCTTGAATTAAGAGCTATTTTCAGTGAACATATGCTAATGCTGCATTCACATCGCAAATGCCGGGTCCTACCCGGTAAGACAAACGTGTACTTACCGGGTGGGATCCGGAATTTGCGCTCCGTTGCAGGCTTCCCGACCCGGCAATATACCGGGTCGGTTGCCATGACAACGGAGGCCGCAGCAGGGGCGGGGGTGGAGGCGGCGTCGGGAGATGAGCTCATCTCCAGCGCCGCCTCTCCCTATCTTGTGAATGGGAACCGTGTCGCATCGACACGGCTCCCATTCACACCGCAACTGACCCGGTAATCAACCCGGGTAAAACCCTTCTTTTTTACCGGGTTGATTTACCGGGTCAGGCGACCCGCTAAATCACCCAGTGTGCTTTCACATCGCACACTGACCCGGTTCGACACGGCAATATGCCGTGTCGGTACCGGGTTATTTGTGCGATGTGAAAGGGGTATTAGTGATCTGCACGTGTTAATTCTGTTTGACGACTTGACAGCAGTGGTGTAAGTAAGCTGCTAGGGCGGAACAAGGAGCAAAGCGGCGATGGCAGATGCCGTAAAAGTTTTCTGCTGGGTGGAAAGATTGGTAAACGCTATATTAGCAGTCTTAGTTCCGGATGTGAACGACGGAGAAATAGTTTCCTCTGCAGACGCGATCTCGGGACACCTTGGGTGTTTTCAGTCGGTCTATGTGTCCCGTCCGTTATCACTCTTCTGAAGGTGATAAACGTAAGAAGAACAAAGGTTCCGGCGATCCTCATTGTTCCGGTCTAAACAAGGAGGGCTTGGTATCCAGTTCTTCAAGATTTACTCATAGAAGATCCCTGGCCTCTTCCTCTACGTGAGGAACTGTTTCAGCAAGATCCGGGCGTGTATCAAGACTTACAGTGGCTGCGTTTGACGGCGTGGCGATTCAATGCCATATCCTTGCCAGAAAGGATATTCCCAGTGACGTCATTGCCAATCTTCTTCAGGCTAGAAAAGAAGCAAAGCCTTACCACCGTGTTTGGAGAAAATATGTGTCTTGGTGTGAATCCAAGAAAGCTACTACGGAAGCTTCAGCTGGGTCGTTCTTCTCCATTCTTTGCAAGCAGGTGTGGGTGCAGGCCTAGAGTTAGGCTCCATTCAAGTGCGGGTTTGACCTTATGCATTTTCTTTCAAGAAAGAATTGGCAACCTTTCTGGAAGTTCGGACCTTCGTGGAAGGAGTACTGCACATCCAACCTCCATTTGTGCCCCCATAGGCACCGTGGTGTTGCATTTTCTTGTGTCACAATGATTGGAACGTTTATGAAAGGTTGTGTTAAAATTTATCTCTTGGAGAGTGGTCATGCTTTTGGCTTTGGCTTCCGCAAGGCAGGTGTCGGAAGTAGCGGCTGGGTCTCACAAGAGCCCCTGTTTGATCTTCCAGGTGGATAGAGCGGAATTGAGAACTCGGATATTAGTTATGCCAAAAGTGGTTTCGGTGTTTCGCAGAAACCAGCCTATTTGATGCCTGTGGTTACTTAAGCATTGGCTGATTCATGGTCTCTCGATATAGTCAGGGCTTTGAATATTTATGTCGCCAATTTGGCTCAGATTGGGGAAACAGAGGCTCTGTTTGTCCGGTATGCTCCCAGCGTGATTGGGGCGCCTGCGTCTCTGCAGTCGGTTACACACTAGATCTGTGATCCGTGTCGGTGTGCTCGTTCTATGGCTGGATTGCCGTTACCGAATTTGGTGGTGACCCATTCTACTAGGAAGGTGGGCTCTTCTTGGGCGGATGCCCGAGGAGTCTTGGCGGTTCAACTTTGCCGAGCGGATACTTGGTCGGGTTCAAACACTTTTGCTAAGCTCTACAAGTTTGATACCCTGGCTGATGGGGACCTCATGTTTGCTCAATCGGTGCTGCAGAGTCGTCCGCACTCTCCCGCTCGGTCTGGAGCTTTGATATAAACCCCATGGCCCTTACGGAGTCCCCAGCATCCTCTAGGATGTATGAGAAAATAGGATTTTAATAGCTACCAGTAAATCCTTTTCTCTTAGTCCATAGAGGATGCTGGGCGCAGTGCGTACTGTGGCTGCAGTTATTGGTTATGGTTACACTCTTGTGGTGTTTCTTTTCTGACAGGCCGTTGCTGACGTTGTGCATGCCATGGCATGCGGTGTCTTATTATTGGTTGTGTTGACACACAGGTTGTGTTACATATTCTCTCAGCATGTGGCTGTGTATTGTTCATGCCGTTGGCTGGTGTGCTATTGAATGCCACGTTCTGCGGTATGTTCATGGTGTGAGCTGGTATGACACTCACCGTGTTTAAACAATAAATTCTTTCCTCGAAATGTCCGTCTCCCTGGGTATAGTTTGTAACTGGAGTCTGGAGGAGGGGCATAGAGGGAGGAGCCAGTTCACACCCATTCAAAGTCTTGTAGTGTACCCATGTCTCCTGCGGATCCCATCTATACCCCATGGTCCTTACGGAGTCCCCAGCATCCTCTACGGACTAAGAGAAAAGGATTTACCGGTAGGTATTAAAATCCTATTATTATTATTATTATTATTATTATTATTATTATTATTATTATTATTATTATTATTATTATTATACAGGGGGAGCGGACTGTGGTGTCCTGTTAATAATAATAATAACAACAGGACTGCTCCCTCTGTATAGTAATAACAACAACAGGACACTACAGACTGCTCCCCTTGTATTATAATAATAATAATAATAATAATAATAATAATAATATTATTATACAAGGGGAGCAGCCTGTAGTGTCCTGTTGTTGTTATTACTATACAGAGGGAGCAGCCTGTGGTGTCCTGTTATTATTATTATTATTATACAGGGGAGCAGCCTGTAGTGTCCTGTTGTTGTTGTTGTTGTTGTTGTTATTATACAGGGGAGCAGTCTCTGGTGTTCTATTATTATTATTATTATAATACAGTAGTAGCAGCCTGTGGTGTCCTGTAATTATTATTATTATACAGGGTGAGCAGCCTGTGGTGTCCTGTTGTTATTATTATTATTATTATTATTATTATTATTATTATACAGGAGTAGCAGCCTGTGGTGTCCTATTATTATTATTATACAGGGTGAGCAGCCTGTGGTGTCCTGTTGTTGTTATTATTATTATTATTATTATTATTATTATTATTATTATTATTATACAGGAGTAGCAGCCTGTGGTGTCCTGTTATTATTATTATTATTATTATTATACAGGGGGAGCAGCCTGTGGTGTCCTGTTATTATTATTATTATTATAATACAGGAGTAGCAGCCTGTGGTGTCCTGTTGTTATTATTATTATTATACAGGGTGAGCAGCCTGTGGTGTCCTGTTATTATTATACAGGGTGAGCAGCCTGTGGTGTCCTGTAATTATTATTATACAGGAGTAGCAGCCTGTGGTGTCCTGTTATTATTATACAGGGTGAGCAGCCTGTGGTGTCCTGTAATTATTATTATTATTATTATTATTATACAGGGTGAGCAGCCTGTGGTGTCCTGTTATTATTATTATTATTATTATACAGGTTGAGCAGCCTGTGGTGTCCTGTTGTTGTTATTATTATTATTATTATTATTATTATTATTTTACAGGGTGAGCAGCCTGTGGTGTCCTGTTATTATTATTATTATTATTATTATTATTATTATACAGGGTGAGCAGCCTGTGGTGTCCTGTTATTATTATACAGGGTGAGCGGCCTGTGGTGTCCTGTTATTATTATACAGGGTGAGCAGCCTGTGGTGTCCTGTTATTATTATACAGGGTGAGCAGCCTGTGGTGTCCTGTTATTATTATACAGGGTGAGCAGCCTGTGGTGTCCTGTTATTATTATACAGGGTGAGCAGCCTGTGGTGTCCTGTAATTATTATTATTATACAGGGTGAGCAGCCTGTGGTGTCCTGTTATTAGTATTATTATTATTATTATTATACAGGGTGAGCAGCCTGTGGTGTCCTGCTATTTTTATACAGGGTGAGCAGCCTGTGGTGTCCTGTTATTATTATACAGGGTGAGCAGCCTGTGGTGTCCTGTTATTATTACTATACACGGTGAGCAGCCTGTGGTGTCCTGTTATTATTATACAGGGTGAGCAGCCTGTGGTGTCCTGTTATTATTATACAGGGTGAGCAGCCTGTGGTGTCCTGTTATTATTATACAGGGTGAGCAGCCTGTGGTGTCCTGTTATTATTATTATTATTATTATTATTATTATTATTATACAGGGGGAGCAGCCTGTGGTGTCCTGTAATTATTATTATTATTATACAGGGTGAGCAGCCTGTGGTGTCCTGTTATTTATTATACAGGGTGAGCAGCCTGTGGTGTCCTGTTATTATTATACAGGGTGAGCAGCCTGTGGTGTCCTGTTATTATTATACAGGGTGAGCAGCCTGTGGTGTCCTGTTATTATTATACAGGGTGAGCAGCCTGTGGTGTCCTGTTATTATTATACAGATGGAGCAGCCTGTGGTGTCCTGTTATTATTATACAGGGTGAGCAGTCTGTGGTGTCCTGTTATTATTATACAGGGTGAGCAGCCTGTGGTGTCCTGTTATTATTATACAGGGTGAGCGGCCTGTGGTGTCCTGTTATTATTATACAGGGTGAGCGGCCTGTGGTGTCCTGTTATTATTATACAGGGTGAGCAGCCTGCAGTGTCCTGTTATTATTATACAGGGTGAGCAGCCTGTGGTGTCCTGTTATTATAGTGTTCCTTCTAGGCTGTCTCAGCAGGGTGCGGCCCCCTGCCTGTCTCGGTGCACCCTGCAGGAACATAAATCGCCCCCTTGTATACAGAATGCAGCAGGCAGAGTGCAGGTTACAATGTTGTCGTCTACTCCTTGCCCACCTCTGATATTGGAACACAATTTCTATCCTTAGTGAACTGGATGGCAGAGGAGGCACTGTAATAACACAGCACTCTGATAAAGAGGGAAAGAACAGGGTAAGCAGTGAGCATGTTCTGCTTACAGTATTTCCCTAATAGAACAGACTTATTTTTTTCCTATATATTTTAACCCATTGTTTAACTTTTCTGTTTTATAACACATAGAAGACTGGACATATACAGTATGTTTCTCAGTACAGATGTTAGGGGTCTTATATGTATGTATGTATGGGTATATGATTTACTAAGGGCAAAATGTATGTACAAAAACTATAAACATATACGCTATGCTTAAAATGTGCCCTTCAAAACAAAAATGTGCCCTTCAAAACAAAAATGTGCCCTATTCAATGCTCAGCACCCTGCCCTAAAAATATCCTAGAGTGAACACTATATTTTCTCTGACGTCCTAGTGGATGCTGGGACTCCGTCAGGACCATGGGGATTAGCGGCTCCGCAGGAGACAGGGCACAAAAATAAAGCTTTAGGATCAGGTGGTGTGCACTGGCTCCTCCCCCTATGACCCTCCTCCAAGCCTCAGTTAGGTTTTTGTGCCCGTCCGAGCAGGGTGCAATCTAGGTGGCTCTCCTAAAGAGCTGCTTAGAAAAAGTTATTAGGTTTTTTATTTTCAGTGAGTCCTGCTGGCAACAGGCTCACTGCATCGAGGGACTTAGGGGAGAAGAAGTGAACTCACCTGCGTGCAGGATGGATTGGCTTCTTAGGCTACTGGACACCATTAGCTCCAGAGGGATCGAACACAGGCCCAGCCATGGAGTCCGGTCCCGGAGCCGCGCCGCCGACCCCCTTACAGAGCCAGAAGAGCAGAAGAGGTCCAGAAACCGGCGGCAGAAGACTTTTCAGTCTTCATGAGGTAGCGCACAGCACTGCAGCTGTGCGCCATTGTTGTCACACACTTCACACCAGCGGTCACGGAGGGTGCAGGGCGCTGGGGGGGGCGCCCTGGGCAGCAATGATAATACCTTGTTCTGGCTAAAAAATACATCACATATAGCCCCTGGGGCTATATGGATGTATTTAACCCCTGCCAGGTCTCACAAACACCGGGAGAAGAGCCCGCCGAAATAGGGGGCGGGGCCTATCTCCTCAGCACACGGCGCCATTTTCCTGCTCAACTCCGCTGCGAGGAAGGCTCCCAGGACTCTCCCCTGCACTGCACTACAGAAACAGGGTAAAACAGAGAGGGGGGGGGGCACTTTTTTGGCATTTTTTTGATATATTAAGATGCTATAAAGGAAACAACATTTCTGTAGGGTTGTTCCTATATATTTATAGCGCTTGGGTGTGTGCTGGCAAACTCTCCCTCTGTCTCCCCAAAGGGCTAGTGGGGTACTGTCTTCGATAAGAGCATTCCCTGTGTGTCTGCTGTGTGTCGGTACGTGTGTGTCGACATGTATGAGGACGATGTTGGTGTGGAGGCGGAGCAATTGCCTGTAATGGTGATGTCACCCCCTAGGGAGTCGACACCAGAATGGATGGCTTTGTTTATGGAATTACGTGATAATGTCAGCACGTTACAAAAATCAGTTGACGACATGAGACGGCCGGCAAACCAGTTAGTACCTGTACAGGCGTCTCAGACACCGTCAGGGGCTGTAAAACGCCCTTTACCTCAGTCGGTCGACACAGACCCAGACACGGACACCAAATCTAGTGTCGACGGTGAAGAAACAAACGTATTTTCCAGTAGGGCCACACGATATATGATCACGGCAATGAAGGAGGCTTTGCATATCTCTGATACTGCAAGTACCACAAAAAGGGGTATTATGTGGGGTCTGAAAAAACTACCTGTAGTTTTTCCTGAATCAGAGGAATTGAATGAAGTGTGTGATGAAGCGTGGGTTAACCCCGATAGAAAACTGCTAATTTCAAAGAAGTTATTGGCATTATATCCTTTCCCGCCAGAGGTTAGGGCGCGCTGGGAAACACCCCCTAGGGTGGATAAGGCACTCACACGCTTATCAAAACAAGTGGCGTTACCGTCTCCCGAAACGGCCGCCCTCAAGGATACAGCGGATAGGAGGCTGGAAACTACCCTGAAAAGTATATACACTCATACTGGTGTTATACTGCGACCAGCCATCGCCTCAGCATGGATGTGCAGTGCTGGGGTGGTTTGGTCGGATTCCCTGACTGAAAATATTGATACCCTGGATATGGACAGTATTTTATTGAAAGTGCGATGTCCATATCTGCCAGAAGAAGTTTATGTACGCGACAATGGTCAGGTGATGCGGATTCCAAACGGCATATGGAAGTATTGCCGTATAAAGGGGAGGAATTATTTGGGGTCGGTCTATCGGATTTGGTGGCCACGGCAACAGCCGGGAAATCCACCTTTTTACCTCAGGTCCCCTCCCAACAGAAAAAGACACCGTCTTTTCAGCCGCAGTCCTTTCGTTCCTATAGGAACAAGCGGGCGAAAGGACAGTCATATCTGCCCCGAGGCAAAGGAAAGGGTAAGAGAGTGCACCAAGCAGCTTCTTCCCAGGAGCAGAAGCCCTCCCCGGCTTCTGCAAAGCCCTCAGCATGACGTTGGGGCTTTACAAGCGGACTCAGGGGCGGTGGGGGGTCGACTCAAGAATTTCAGCGCACAGTGAGCTCACTCACAGGTGGACCCCTGGATCCTGCAGGTAGTATCTCAGGGTTACAGGTTGGAATTTGAGAAGTCTCCCCCTCGCCGGTTCCTAAAGTCTGCTTTGCCAACGTCTCCCTCAGACAGGGCGACGGTATTGGAAGCCATTCACAAGCTGTATTCTCAGCAGGTGATAGTCAAGGTACCCCTCCTACAACAGGGAAAGGGGTATTATTCCACACTATTTGTGGTACCGAAGCCGGACGGCTCGGTAAGACCTATTCTAATTCTGAAATCTTTGAACCTGTACATACAAAAATTCAAGTTCAAGATGGAGTCACTCAGAGCAGTGATAGCGAATCTGGAAGAAGGGGACTTTATGGTGTCCCTGGACATCAAGGATGCTTACCTGCATGTCCCAATTTGCCCTTCACATCAAGAGTACCTCAGGTTCGTGGTGCAAAACTGTCATTATCAGTTTCAGACGTTGCCGTTTGGATTGTCCACGGCACCTCGGGTCTTTACCAAGGTAATGGCCGAAATGATGTTTCTTCTGCGTAGAAAAGGCGTATTAATTATCCCTTACTTGGACGATCTCCTGATAAGGGCAAGGTCCAGAGAACAGCTGGAGGACGTAGTAGCACTAACCCAAATAGTGCTGCAACAGCACGGGTGGATTCTGTATTTTCCAAAATCTCAATTGACGCCGACGACACATCTGCTGTTCCTGGGAATGATTCTGGACACGGTTCAGAAAAAGGTGTTTCTTCCGGAGGAGAAAGCCAGGGAGTTATCCGAACTTGTCAGGAACCTCCTAAAACCAGGAAAAGTGTCTGTGCATCAATGCACAAGAGTCCTGGGAAAGATGGTGGCTTCTTACGAAGCGATTCCTTTCGGCAGATTCCACGCACAAACTTTTCAGTGGGATCTGCTGGACAAATGGTCCGGATCGCATCTGCAGATGCATCAGCGGATAACTTTATCGCCACGGACAAGGGTGTCTCTTCTGTGGTGGTTGCAGAGTGCTCATATGTTAGAGGGCCGCAGATTCGGCATACAGGACTGGGTCCTGGTGACCACGGATGCCAGTCTGAGAGGCTGGGGAGCGGTCACACAAGGAAGAAACTTCCAGGGAGTATGGTCAAGCCTGGAGATGTCTCTTCACATAAATATACTGGAGCTAAGAGCGATTTACAATGCTCTAAGCCTGGCAAAACCCCTGCTTCAGGGTCAGCCGGTGTTGATCCAGTCGGACAACATCACGGCAGTCGCCCACGTAAACAGACAGGGCGGCACAAGAAGCAGGAGGGCAATGGCAGAAGCTGCAAGGATTCTTCGCTGGGCGGAAAATCATGTGATAGCACTGTCAGCAGTGTTCATTCCGGGAGTGGACAACTGGGAAGCGGACTTCCTCAGCAGACACGATCTACACCCGGGAGAGTGGGGACTTCATCCAGAAGTCTTCCACATGATTGTGAACCGTTGGGAAAAACCAAAGGTGGATATGATGGCGTCTCGCCTCAACAAAAAACTGGACAGGTATTGCGCCAGGTCAAGAGACCCTCAGGCAATAGCTGTGGACGCTCTGGTAACACCGTGGGTGTTCCAGTCAGTGTATGTGTTTCCTCCTCTGCCTCTCATACCAAAAGTACTGAGAATTATATGGCAAAGGGGAGTAAGAACGATACTCGTGGCTCCGGATTGGCCAAGAAGAACTTGGTACCCGGAACTTCAGGAGATGCTCACGGAAGATCCGTGGCCTCTACCTCTAAGACGGGACCTGCTTCAGCAGGGACCGTGTCTATTCCAAGACTTACCGCGGCTGCGTTTGACGCCATGGCGGTCGAACGCCGAATTCTAAGGGAAAAAGGCATTCCGGAAGAGGTCATCCCTACACTGGTAAAAGCCAGGAAGGAGGTGACTGCACAACATTATCACCGCATTTGGAGAAAATATGTTGCATGGTGTGAGGCCAGGAAGGCCCCCACGGAGGAATTCCAACTGGGTCGATTCCTACATTTCCTGCAAACAGGATTGTCTATGGGACTCAAATTGGGGTCCATTAAGGTTCAAATTTCGGCCCTGTCGATTTTCTTCCAGAAAGAATTGGCTTCAGTTCCTGAAGTCCAGACTTTTGTAAAAGGAGTACTACATATACAGCCCCTGGTTGTGCCCCCAGTGGCTCCGTGGGACCTTAATGTAGTTTTGGATTTTCTCAAATCCCATTGGTTTGAGCCACTCAAATCGGTGGATTTGAAATATCTTACATGGAAAGTAACCATGCTACTGGCCCTGGCTTCAGCCAGGAGAGTATCAGAATTGGCGGCTTTATCGTATAAAAGCCCATATCTGATTTTCCATTCGGACAGGGCAGAACTGCGGACGCCTCCTCAGTTTCTGCCTAAGGTGGTGTCAGCGTTTCACCTGAACCAACCTATTGTGGTGCCTGCGGCTACTAGCGATTTGGAGGATTCCAAGTTGTTGGACGTTGTCAGGGCATTGAAAATATATATTTCAAGGACGGCTGGAGTCAGAAAATCTGACTCGCTGTTTATACTGTATGCACCCAACAAGCTGGGTGCTCCTGCTTCTAAGCAGATGATTGCTCGTTGGATTTGTAGCACAATTCAACTTGCACATTCTGTGGCAGGCCTGCCACAGCCTAAATCTGTCAAGGCCCATTCCACAAGGAAGGTGGGCTCATCCTGGGCGGCTGCCCGAGGGGTCTCGGCATTACAACTCTGCCGAGCAGTTACGTGGTCGGGGGAGAACACGTTTGTAAAATTCTACAAATTTGATACCCTGGCTAAAGAGGACCTGGAGTTCTCTCATTCGGTGCTGCAGAGTCATCCGCACTCTCCCGCCCATTTGGGAGCTTTGGTATAATCCCCATGGTCCTGACGGAGTCCCAGCATCCACTAGGACGTCAGAGAAAATAAGATTTTACTTACCGATAAATCTATTTCTCGTAGTCCGTAGTGGATGCTGGGCGCCCATCCCAAGTGCGGATTGTCTGCAATACTTGTACATAGTTATTGTTACAAAAAAAATCGGGTTGTTATTGTTGTGAGCCGTCTGTTCAGAGGCTCCTACGTTTGTCATACTGTTAACTGGGTTCAGATCACAAGTTGTACGGTGTGATTGGTGTGGCTGGTATGAGTCTTACCCGGGATTCAAAATCCTTCCTTATTGTGTATGCTCGTCCGGGCACAGTATCCTAACTGAGGCTTGGAGGAGGGTCATAGGGGGAGGAGCCAGTGCACACCACCTGATCCTAAAGCTTTATTTTTGTGCCCTGTCTCCTGCGGAGCCGCTAATCCCCATGGTCCTGACGGAGTCCCAGCATCCACTACGGACTACGAGAAATAGATTTATCGGTAAGTAAAATCTTATTATAATACAGGGGGAGTAGCCTGTGGTGTCCTATTATTATTATTATTATTATTATTATTATTATTATACAGGAGGAGCAACCTGTGGTGTCCTGTTAATAAAGACGTTATTATATTTATACTGGGGTGCAGTCTTTAAGTGTTGTTGTTGTTGTTGTTGTTGTTGTTGTTATTATTAATAATTTTATTATATGTAATTGTGGGGATTGAAAATATTGCTCAAATTCTAGGATATATTAAAGCAATGCCCATAATACCCCTGGCATGTGTAACACATGATAATTGGAGCAGGAGGAAGCAAATGTATATCACACTCCTGGAAGTGTCACTGTGACATCACTTATATCTATAGTAATAATACAAGGACATGATTGGGGAGGTGAGAAGGTCTGGGATAGTCACTCTGACGTCACTTATATATATAGAAATAATACAGGGACATGACTGAGGAGGTGAGGGGATCTGGGAGCGTCACAGTGACATCACTTATATCTGTAGTAATACTGGGACATGACTGGGGAGGTGAGGGGATATGGGAATGTCACAGTGACATCACTAATATCTATAGTTATAATACAGGGACATGACTGGGGAGGTGAGGGGGACCTGGGACTGCCACAGTGACAAGAGAAAGAAAGTAGACCTCTTTGTGAGCGCACTCTTGTGAAGAAATAATGAGATATTCTCAAAGAATAAAACTTAACTTTTATTACAAATGATTAAGAAATTATTTAATCTCCTGAGAACAAATAATGTCTCTTGCCGCCTGTCTCCTGCCACCTTTCCCCTGCCTATCTCCTGCCACCCGCACCCTGCTGCCCACCTGCCTGTCACCTGCCACCTTTCCCCTGCCTGTCTCCGGCCACCTTTTTCCTTGCGTGTCTCCAGCAACCTTTCCCTTGCCTGTCTCCTGCAGCCTTTCCCCTGCCCAACCTTTCCCATGCCTGTCGCCTGCAACCTTTCCCCTGCCTGTCGCCTGCAACCTTTCCCCTGCCTGTCGCCTGCAACCTTTTCCCTGCCTGTCTCCTGCAGCCTTTCCCCTGCCTGTCTCCTGCAACCTTTCCCCTGCCTGTCTCCTGCAACCTTTCCCCTGCCTGTCTCCTGCCGCCTTTCCACTGCCTGTCTCCTGCCACCCCCTTGCCTGTCTCCTGCCACCTTTGCTACACCATCGGTTTGATGTGTGAAACCTGAGGTCACGGAGACTGTACGCCGCAGCTCCATGAATGAGGCCATGAAATTTCCATCAGGAGACCCTGTCCCTTCACAACCAATTCTCACCCTTACACCACTTCATGGCTGCAGCCATACTTGTCTGACAACTCAGGACACCTAGAGCACATACTCCGTATGGGTCCTGCACAAGAGCGGTGTACCGAACATCAGCTCATTGTGTTATGCACACCAGTGCCTGCAGGAAAGTACTGGTGATTGAACTGTTATGCAAAACAAATGGACTCACAGACAAACTGACATAACGTACACAGAAGGTGATAGGGTAACAAAATACACACAAAGTGAACAGAGAAGCCCAGAGGCTAAGGAACTGGGTATCTCCCTTGTATTAGAACTGCTCAGATGGAAAAAGCAAGATGTTGTGTTTTAATACGTAGAGAACCCGAAATGCTGTTGCTAAGGGCAACAGCAAAACCCTAAAGGGTTACCAACGGGTGTGGCAGTAAACTCCTTGGTCAGAGATGGAATGATAGACACAAGGAGAGTCTCCACAATCCTAATTCTCACTTGCAGTGCACAGGTTTTAGCTTACTGCCACTAAACTGACCCCTGACACCTAGCACAGTGAGACAGGATTAGACAGGCAAGTCTTAGAATACAGCCGCAAACTTGCTAAGTTCACAGAGTAGTAACAGAACCCCAGCAAGCTAAACGACTGACTCCAGTCTTACTGCTAGGTCTGGATTGGCAGAGTGTAATACCAAATCCCCAGGCCTATTTGCAGTAAGCAACAAACAAATACAAAGCTACACAGTACTGGCTAACTTTCATGAACTGACTAACCAACAAAGATTCAGCAGCATCTGCTTACCCTGAGAAGAGGCCTTATAAAGCAGGTGCTGTCCACGCCCCACTTAGACCTCACAGACTGTGAGCACAAAAACCAGCACCGGATCCCCTGCCGTGCACAGAGCCTATAACCACTGCACAGCAAAAGACCCGAACCGGAGTATCAGCTGCGCTCAGGTTACTCCACTAGCACTTGTCTCCCGGTTGCCATGACGACGTGGCAGCACAGGGCAGGAGACCCTAACACATTGTGACTCCACCCACAATAGCGCTACAATCTAGATCAGGCCCACTATGCAGTACAGCCTTTATGGGGCTGGGTCACAGGATCCTCGTAGACACTGACCAGGACTCTATGGCTGTGGGGAAATAAGAGACTTAATGACCACTCTATTCCACATTTACTATGTTACATGTGCAATATGTTTTATGTATTATTTTTATTCCAGGAACTCCAGCTGTGGGGAACGGAGTCTTTATTACACATCACATGTTCTGTATTCTCTCTGATTCAGCGAGGATGGACAAGGACAGGATTCACAGGACTGAGAGTATAATAAAAATCACCCTGGAGATCATCTACCTGCTGACTGAGGAGGTGAGTGGATCTAGGAGCGTCACAGTGACCTTATATCTATAGTAATAATACAGGGACATGACTGGGGAGGTTAGGGGATCTGGGAGCGTCACAGTGACCTTATATCTATAGTAATAATACAGGTACAGGACTGGGGAGGTGAGGGGATCTGGGAGCATCATTGTGTCATCACTTTTATCTATAGTAATAAAACAAGGACATGACTGGGGAGGTGAAAGGATCTGGGATGAAAGGATCTGGGAGCATCACTGTGACCTTATATCTCTAGTAATAATACAGGGACATGACTGGGGTGGTGAGGGGATCTGGGAGCATCATTGTGTCATCACTTTTATCTATAGTAATAAAACAAGGACATGACTGGGGAGGTGAAAGGATCTGGGATGAAAGGATCTGGGAGCATCACTGTGACCTTATATCTATAGAAATAATATAGGAACATAACTGGGGAGGTGAGAAGATCTGGGAGTGTCACAGTGACATCATTTATATCTATAGTAATAATACAGGGACATGACTGGGGAGGTGATAGGATCTGTGAGCATCACTGTGATCTTATAGCTATAGTAATAACACAGGGACATGACTGGGGAGGCGAGGGAATCTGTGAGCATCACTGTGGCATCACTTATCTCTATAGTAATAATACAGGGACATGATTAGGGAGGTGTGCGGATCTTGAGGCTATACAGTGAAATTATTTTTATCTATAGTAATGATACAGGGACGTGACTGGGGAGGTGAGGGGATCTGGGTGCGTCACTGTGACATCACTAATATCTATAGTCATAATACAGGGATATGACTAGGGAGTTGAGGGAATCAGAGCGTCACCGTGAGGTCACATATCTGTAGTAATATTACAGGGATGTAACTGGGAAGCTGAGAGGTCTTAGAGCATCACAGTGACATCACTTATATCTATAGTAATAATACAGGGACATGACTGGGGAGTTGAGAGGATTTTGAAGCGTTACTGATAAGTAACTTATATCTATAGTTATAATACAGGGACTTGACTGTGGAAGTGGGGGGATCTGGGAGCGTCACAGTGACATCACTTATATCAATAGTAATAATACAGGGACATGACTGGGGAGGTGAGGCAGTCGGAGCGTCATAGTGAGGTCACTTATATATATAGTAATAATATAGGGACATGACTGGGGAGGTAAGGGGATCTGGGAGTGTCACAGTGACATCACATATCTATAGTAATAATCAGTGATGAGCGGATTCGGTTTTACTCGGTTCTCAAAACAGAACCTTATTGGCTATCCAGAACACGTGACAACCGTGAGCCAATAAGATGCCGTTTTGAGAACCGAGTAAATACGAACCCGCTCATCACTAGTAATAATACAGGGACATAACTGTGGAGGTGAGGGAATCTGGGAGTGTCACAGTGACGTCACTTATTTCTACAGTAATAATACAGGGACATGACTGGGCAGGTGAGGGGATCTGGGAGCATCACAGTGACATCACATATCTATAGTAATAATACAGGGACATAACTGTGGAGGTGAGGGGATCTGGAAGTGTCACAGTGACGTCACTTATTTGTATAGTAATAATACAGGGACATGACTGGGGAGGTGAGGGGATCTGGGAGTGTATATATTGATATATGATGTGACCACCATTACACAGGATTACACAATAGTGAAGAAGACATCCAATGAGTATGAGACACCCAGCAGCCATCCCCGTGTATCAGGAGGACTGAGTAGAACCCAGAGCCCAATCACGGTGCCTCCACCTCACTCACTGACACATGAGAGACACCATGACAAGAAGATCCTGGAACTCGCCAACAAGATCATTCAGTTGCTGACAGGAGAGGTGACTGCTGGGAATGGGGCATTATACAGTAACACCAGGGAATGTGTCTGGGTGATGACTGGAGAGGTGACTGCTGGGAATGGGATATATACAGTAACACCAGGGAATGTGTCTGGGTGATGACTGGAGAGGTTACTGCTTGGAATGGGGCATTATACAGTAACACCAGGGGATGTGTCCAGGTGATGACTGGAGAGGTGACTGCTGGGAATGGGGCATTATACAGTAACACCAGGGAACGTGTTTGGGTGATAACTGAAGAGGTGACTGCTGGGAATGGGATATATGTAGTAACATCGGGGGACGTGTGTGGGTGATGACTGGAGAGTGACTGCTGGGAATGGGACATTATACAGTAACACCAGGGGACGTATCTGGGTGATGACTGGAGAGGTGACTGCTGGGAATGGGGCATTATACAGTAACACCAGGGGACGTGTCTGGGTGATGACTGGAGAGGTGACTGCTGGGAATGGGGCATTATACAGTAACACCAGGGGACGTGTCTGGGTGATGACTGGAGAGGTGACTGCTGGGAATGGTACATTATACAGTAACACCAGGGGATGTGTCTGGGTGATGACTGGAGAGGTGATTGCTGGGAATGGGACATTATACAGTAACACTGGGGGGCGTGTCTGGTTGATAACTGGAGAGGTGACTGCTGGGAATGGGACATTATACAGTAACACCAGGGGATGTGTCTGGGTGATGACTGGAGAGGTGACTGCTGGGAATGGGACATTATACAGTAACACCGGGGGACGTGTCTGGGTGATGACTGGAGAGGTGACTGCTGGGAATGGGACATTATACAGTAACACCGGGGGACGTGTCTGGGTGATGACTGGAGAGGTGACTGCTGGGAATGGGGCATTATACAGTAACACCGGGGGACGTGTCTGGGTGATGACTGGAGAGGTGACTGCTGGGAATGTGGCATTATACAGTAACACCGGGGGACGTGTGTGGGTGATGACTGGAGAGGTGACTGCTGGGAATGTGGCATTATACAGTAACACCAGGGGACGTGTCTGGGTGATGACTGGAGAGGTGACTGCTGGGAATGGGGCATTATACAGTAACACCAGGGGATGTGTCTGGGTGATGACTGGAGAGGTGACTGCTGGGAATGTGGCATTATACAGTAACACCGGGGGATGTGTCTAGGTGATGACTGGAGAGGTGACTGCCGGCAATGGAGCATTACACTGTAACACTGGGGCACGTGTCTGGGGGATGACTGGAGAGGTGACTGCCGGGAATGGAGCATTATACAGTAACACCGGGGAATGTGTCTGGGTGATGACTGAAGAGGTGACTGCTAGGAACTAGCTATATACAGAAAAAACGGAGGCTGTGTCTGGATGATGACTGGAGAGGTGACTGCTGGGAATGGGACATTATACAGTAACACCAGGGGATGTGTCTGGGTGATGACTGGAGAGGTGACTGCTGGGATTGGGATGTATACAGTAACACCGGGGGACGTGTGTGGGTGATGACCGGAGAGTGACTGCTGGGAATGGGACATTATACAGTAACACCAGGGGATTTGTCTGGGTGAAGACTGGAGGGGTTACTGCTGGGAATGGGACATTATACAGTAACACCAGGGGGTGTGTCTGGGTGATGACTGGAGAGGTGACTGCTGGGAATGGGACATTATACAGTAACACCAGGGGACGTGTCTGGGTGAATACTGGATAGGTGACTGCTGGGAATGGGGCATTATGCAGTAACACCGGGGGATGTGTCTGGGTGATGACTGGAGAGGTTACTGCTGGGAATGGGACATTATACAGTAACACCGGGGGACATGTCTGGGTGATGACTGGAGAGGTGACTGCTGGGATTGGGATGTATACAGTAACACCGGGGGATGTGTGTGGGTGATGACTGGAGAGTGACTGCTGGGAATGGGACATTATACAGTAACACCAGGGGATGTGTCTGGGTGAAGACTGGAGGGGTTACTGCTGGGAATGGGACATTATACAGTAACACCAGGGGATGTGTCTGGGTGATGACTGGAGAGGTGACTGCTGGGAATGGGACACTATACAGTAACACCAGGGGACATGTCTGGGTGAAGACTGGAGAGGTGACTGCTGGGAATGGGGCATTGTACTGTAACACCAGGGGACGTGTCTGGGTGAAGACTGGAGAGGTGACTGCTGGGAATGGGACATTATACAGTAACACCAGGAGATGTGTCTGGGTGATGACTAGAGAGGTGACTGCTGGGAATGGGGCATTATACAGTAACACCAGGGGATGTGTCTGGGTGATGACTGGAGAGGTGACTGCTGGGAATGGGACATTATACAGTAACATCGGGGACGTGTCTGTGTGATGACTGGAGAGGTGACTGCTGGGAATGGGGCATTATACAGTAACTCCAGGGGACGTGTCTGGGTGATGACTGGAGAGGTGACTGCTTGGAATGGGTCATTATACAGTAACACCGGGGGATGTGTCTGGGTGATGACTGGAGAGGTGACTGCTGGGAATGGGACATTATACAGTAACACCAGGGGACGTGTCTGGGTGAAGACTGGATAGGTGAATGCTGGGAATGGTACATTATACAGTAACACCAGGGGATGTGTCTGGGTGATGACTGGAGAGGTGACTGCTGGGAATGGGACATTATACAGTAACACTGGGGGGCGTGTCTGGTTGATAACTGGAGAGGTGACTGCTGGGAATGGGACATTATACACTAACACCAGGGGATGTGTCTGGGTGATGACTGGAGAGGTGACTGCTGGGAATGGGACATTATACAGTAACACCGGGGGACGTGTCTGGGTGATGACTGGAGAGGTGACTGCTGGGAATGGGACATTATACAGTAACACCAGGGGACGTGTCTGGGTGATGACTGGAGAGGTGACTGCTGGGAATGGGGCATTATACAGTAACACCGGGGGACGTGTCTGGGTGATGACTGGAGAGGTGACTGCTGGGAATGGGGCATTATACAGTAACACCAGGGGACGTGTCTGGGTGATGACTGGAGAGGTGACTGCTGGGAATGGTACATTATACAGTAACACCAGGGGATGTGTCTGGGTGATGACTGGAGAGGTGATTGCTGGGAATGGGACATTATACAGTAACACTGGGGGGCGTGTCTGGTTGATAACTGGAGAGGTGACTGCTGGGAATGGGACATTATACAGTAACACCAGGGGATGTGTCTGGGTGATGACTGGAGAGGTGACTGCTGGGAATGGGACATTATACAGTAACACCGGGGGACGTGTCTGGGTGATGACTGGAGAGGTGACTGCTGGGAATGGGACATTATACAGTAACACCGGGGGACGTGTCTGGGTGATGACTGGAGAGGTGACTGCTGGGAATGGGGCATTATACAGTAACACCGGGGGACGTGTGTGGGTGATGACTGGAGAGGTGACTGCTGGGAATGTGGCATTATACAGTAACACCAGGGGACGTGTCTGGGTGATGACTGGAGAGGTGACTGCTGGGAATGGGGCATTATACAGTAACACCAGGGGATGTGTCTGGGTGATGACTGGAGAGGTGACTGCTGGGAATGTGGCATTATACAGTAACACCGGGGGATGTGTCTAGGTGATGACTGGAGAGGTGACTGCCGGCAATGGAGCATTACACTGTAACACTGGGGCACGTGTCTGGGGGATGACTGGAGAGGTGACTGCCGGGAATGGAGCATTATACAGTAACACCGGGGAATGTGTCTGGGTGATGACTGAAGAGGTGACTGCTAGGAACTAGCTATATACAGAAAAAACGGAGGCTGTGTCTGGATGATGACTGGAGAGGTGACTGCTGGGAATGGGACATTATACAGTAACACCAGGGGATGTGTCTGGGTGATGACTGGAGAGGTGACTGCTGGGATTGGGATGTATACAGTAACACCGGGGGACGTGTGTGGGTGATGACCGGAGAGTGACTGCTGGGAATGGGACATTATACAGTAACACCAGGGGATTTGTCTGGGTGAAGACTGGAGGGGTTACTGCTGGGAATGGGACATTATACAGTAACACCAGGGGGTGTGTCTGGGTGATGACTGGAGAGGTGACTGCTGGGAATGGGACATTATACAGTAACACCAGGGGACGTGTCTGGGTGAATACTGGATAGGTGACTGCTGGGAATGGGGCATTATGCAGTAACACCGGGGGATGTGTCTGGGTGATGACTGGAGAGGTTACTGCTGGGAATGGGACATTATACAGTAACACCGGGGGACATGTCTGGGTGATGACTGGAGAGGTGACTGCTGGGATTGGGATGTATACAGTAACACCGGGGGATGTGTGTGGGTGATGACTGGAGAGTGACTGCTGGGAATGGGACATTATACAGTAACACCAGGGGATGTGTCTGGGTGAAGACTGGAGGGGTTACTGCTGGGAATGGGACATTATACAGTAACACCAGGGGATGTGTCTGGGTGATGACTGGAGAGGTGACTGCTGGGAATGGGACACTATACAGTAACACCAGGGGACATGTCTGGGTGAAGACTGGAGAGGTGACTGCTGGGAATGGGGCATTGTACTGTAACACCAGGGGACGTGTCTGGGTGAAGACTGGAGAGGTGACTGCTGGGAATGGGGCATTATACAGTAACACCAGGGGATGTGTCTGGGTGATGACTGGAGAGGTGACTGCTGGGAATAGGACATTATACAGTAACATCGGGGACGTGTCTGTGTGATGACTGGAGAGGTGACTGCTGGGAATGGGGCATTATACAGTAACTCCAGGGGACGTGTCTGGGTGATGACTGGAGAGGTGACTGCTTGGAATGGGTCATTATACAGTAACACCGGGGGATGTGTCTGGGTGATGACTGGAGAGGTGACTGCTGGGAATGGGACATTATACAGTAACACCAGGGGACGTGTCTGGGTGAAGACTGGATAGGTGAATGCTGGGAATGGTACATTATACAGTAACACCAGGGGATGTGTCTGGGTGATGACTGGAGAGGTGACTGCTGGGAATGGGACATTATACAGTAACACTGGGGGGCGTGTCTGGTTGATAACTGGAGAGGTGACTGCTGGGAATGGGACATTATACACTAACACCAGGGGATGTGTCTGGGTGATGACTGGAGAGGTGACTGCTGGGAATGGGACATTATACAGTAACACCGGGGGACGTGTCTGGGTGATGACTGGAGAGGTGACTGCTGGGAATGGGACATTATACAGTAACACCGGGGGACGTGTCTGGGTGATGATTGGAGAGGTGACTGCTGGGAATGGGGCATTATACAGTAACACCGGGGGACGTGTGTGGGTGATGACTGGAGAGGTGACTGCTGGGAATGTGGCATTATACAGTAACACCGGGGGATGTGTCTGGGTGATGACTGGAGAGGTGACTGCTGGGAATGTGGCATTATACAGTAACACCGGGGGATGTGTCTGGGTGATGACTGGAGAGGTGACTGCCGGCAATGGAGCATTACACTGTAACACTGGGGCACGTGTCTGGGTGATGACTGGAGAGGTGACTGCCGGGAATGGAGCATTATACAGTAACACCGGGGAATGTGTCTGGGTGATGACTGAAGAGGTGACTGCTAGGAACTAGCTATATACAGAAAAAACGGAGGCTGTGTCTGGATGATGACTGGAGAGGTGACTGCTGGGAATGGGACATTATACAGTAACACCGGGGGACATGTCTGGGTGATGACTGGAGAGGTGACTGCTGGGATTGGGATGTATACAGGAACACCGGGGGATGTGTGTGGGTGATGACTGGAGAGTGACTGCTGGGAATGGGACATTATACAGTAACACCAGGGGATGTGTCTGGGTGAAGACTGGAGAGGTGACTGCTGGGAATGGGGCATTGTACTGTAACACCAGAGGACGTGTCTGGGTGAAGACTGGAGAGGTGACTGCTGGGAATGGGACATTATACAGTAACACCAGGAGATGTGTCTGGGTGATGACTAGAGAGGTGACTGTTGGGAATGGGGCATTATACAGTAACACCAGGGGATGTGTCTGGGTGATGACTGGAGAGGTGACTGCTCGGAATGGGACATTATACAGTAACACCAGGAGATGTGTCTGGGTGATGACTAGAGAGGTGACTGCTGGGAATGGGGCATTATACAGTAACACCAGGGGATGTGTCTGGGTGATGACTGGAGAGGTGACTGCTCGGAATGGGGCATTATGCAGTAACACCAGGGGATGTGTCTGGTGAAGACTGGAGAGGTGACTGCTGGGAATGGGACATTATACAGTAACACTAGGGGATGTGTCTGGGTGATGACTGGAGAGGTGACTGCTGGGAATGGGACATTATACAGTAACATCGGGGACGTGTCTGTGTGATGACTGGAGAGGTGACTGCTGGGAATGGGGCATTATACAATAACTCCAGGGGACGTGTCTGGGTGATGACTGGAGAGGTGACTGCTTGGAATGGGTCATTATACAGTAACACCGGGGGATGTGTCTGGGTGATGACTGGAGAGGTGACTGCTGGGAATGGGATATTATACAGTAACACCAGGGGACGTGTCTGGGTGAATGCTGGGAATGGGGCATTATACAGTAACAACAGGGGATGTGTCTGGTGAAGACTGGAGAGGTGACTGCTGGGAATGGGGCATTCTATAGTAACATCGGGGGATGTGTATGGATGATGACTGGAGAGGTGACTGCTGGGAATGGGGCATTATACAGTAACACCAGGGGATGTCTGAGTGATGACTGGAGAGGTGACTGCTGGGAATGGGACATTATACAGTAACACCAGGGGACGTGTCTGGTTGATGACTGGAGAGGTGACTGCTGGGAATGGAACATTATACAGTAACACCAGGGGATGTGTCTGGGTGTAGACTGGAGAGGTGACTGCTGGGAATGGGACATTGGCCCTCATTCCGAGTTGTTCGCTCGGAGATTTTCATCGCATCGCAGTGAGAATTCTCTTAGTGCGCATGCGCAATGTTCGCACTGCGACTGCGCAAAGTAACTTTGCTATGAAGAAAGTAAGTTTACTCACGGCTTTTTCATCGCTCCGACGTTCGCATTGTGATTGACAGGAAATGGGTGTTACTGGGCGGATGCACGGCGTTTTAGGGGCGTGTGGCTGAAAACGCTACCGTTTCCGGAAAAAACGCAGGAGTGGCCGGGGAAACGGTGGGTGTGCCTGGGCGAACGCTGGGTGTGTTTATGACGTCAGCCAGGAACGAAAAGCACTGAACTGATCGCACAGGCAGAGTAAGTCTGAAGCTACTCAAAAACTGCTAACTCGTTTGTGATCGCAATATTGCGCATACATCGGTCGCACATTTAAGAAGCTATGATTCACTCCCAGTAGGCGGCGGCTTAGCGTGTGTAACTCTGCTACATTCGCCTTGCGAGCGATCAACTCGGAATGAGGGCCCTTATACAGTAACACCGGGGGATGTGTCCGGGTGATGAATGGAGAGGTGACTGCTGGGAATGGGACATTATACAGTAACACCAGGGGATGTGTCTGGGTGAAGACTGGAGAGGTGACTGCTGGGAATGGGGCATTGTACTGTAACACCAGGGGACGTGTCTGGGTGAATACTGGATAGGTGACTGCTGGGAATGGGGCATTATGCAGTAACACCGGGGGATGTGTCTGGGTGATGACTGGAGAGGTGACTGCTGGGAATGGGACATTATACAGTAACACCAGGGGATGTGTCTGGGTGATGACTAGAGAGGTGACTGCTGGGAATGGGGCATTATACAGTAACACCAGGGGATGTGTCTGGGTGATGACTGGAGAGGTGACTGCTGGGAATGGGACACTATACAGTAACACCAGGGGACAAGTCTGGGTGAAGACTGGAGAGGTGACTGCTGGGAATGGGACATTATACAGTAACACCAGGGGATGTGTCTGGGTGAAGACTGGAGAGGTGACTGCTGGGAATGGGACATTATACAGTAACACCAGGGGACGTGTCTGGTTGATGACTGGAGAGGTGACTGCTGGGAATGGGACATTATACAGTAACACCAGGGGATGTGTCTGGGTGTAGACTGGAGAGGTGACTGCTGGGAATGGGACATTATACAGTAACACCGGGGGATGTGTCCGGGTGATAAATGGAGAGGTGACTGCTGGGAATAGGACATTATACAGTAACACCAGGGGATGTGTCTGGGTGAAGACTGGAGAGGTGACTGCTGGGAATGGGGCATTATACAGTAACACCAGGGGACGTGTCTGGGTGATGACTGGAGAGGTGACTGCTGGGAATGGGACATTATATTTGTATTGTTTAATCTATTACTGAAATCAACAATTTTACAATATTTTATTAATGGTTTACATAGGGTGAAGCACAATTAAATCATATTAAAGTCAAAGATACAGAGGGAGAAGAAGAGACGTATGTGACTGATATAAAGGCAGAAGATATAGAGGGAGAAGAAGAGATGTATGTGAGGGGTGATCAGCAGTGTAAGGAGGAGGAGATCCCTACAGATATCAGCACAGGTGAGTAATAAACAATTATTACAGAAAAGAGTCACATATTCTCCTTTCTCAGTCACTACAGCAATCTCTTATCCTACACCCTCCTCTGTCAGTAGAAATTAGGGAACTGTATTTGCATAGTAGGGGAGTCAGGAGCCATCAGCCTCTATTATACTCCTTCTCTCCCTCTCACATCATGTCACTGTGTGTTACCAGCCCAGAGATCTGACCAGTCTCCTCCCCACACTCTCTGGTGTATCTCATACATCAGGAGACATCAGCCCCTGTTATACTCCTGCTCTCCTCATATTTTGTTACTGTGTGTCACCAGAAGCCATACTGTGTGCTAGCAGTACCTCTGACTATGGTATTACATGCCCTGAGAGTGTCCCTGTTAGCACACGCCAGTCTATGTTTAAACCACTTATTTCTGGCATGGTGCGGCTGCTTGTTGGGGCACACACAGGCTTGGGGTTCCTCATACCACATGACAAAAGAACCCCAGCAAGTTAAACGACTGACTCCAGTCTTACTGCTAGGTCTGGATTGGCAGAGTGTAGTACCAAATCCCCAGGCCTATTTGCAGTAAGCAACAACAAATACAAAGCTACACAGTACTGGCTAACTTTCAGGAACTGACTAACCAACAAAGATTCAGCAGCATCTGCTTAACCTGAGAAGAGGCCTTATATAGCAGGTGCTGTCCACGCCCCACTCAGACCTCACAGACTGTGAGCACAAAAACCAGCACCGGATCCCCTGCCGTGCACAGAGCCTGTAACCACTGCACAGCAAAAGACCCGAACCGGAGTATCAGCTGCGCTCAGGTTACTCTGCTAGCACTTGTCTCCCGGTTGCCTTGACGACGTGGCAGCACAGGGCAGGAGACCCTAACAGTACCCCCCCTCAAAGAACCCCTACCACCGGGTTTATCGGGGAACTGCGAGAAGAAAGAGCGTATCAGTCTGGGGGCATGAAGATCACAACTGCGCACCCACGACCGCTTCTCCGGGCCATACCCCTTCCAGTGCACCAAAAATGACAGCCGACCCCGAACCATCTTGGAGTCAAAAATCCTTTCAACAACAAACTCCCTCTGGCCACGTATCAGAAGAGGGGAAGGTCTTCCACTGGAAGAAGGATTACTAATCGCCCGTTTTAAAAGGGAACAATGAAATGTTTTATTGATACCCAAAGAACGGGGCAGATCTAACTGAAATGCCACCGGATTGATAACCCTGGTGATCTTATAAGGGCCGATGAACCGGGGGCCTAACTTATGAGATGGCTGTCTCAACTTCAAATTCTTGGTAGACAACCAGACGAAGTCTCCTAATTTGAAGCTGCAGGGTCTTTTCCGCTTATCAAAAACCCTTTTGGTCACTAATGACACAGACACAAGGGCTTTCTTCACTTTCCTCCAAATACCTCTAAGGACCGAAACCACCAGGTGTGGAGTCCAGGGGCTCAAAAGAATTGGCCTTAGGATGATGCCCATACGCACAAAGGAAGGGAGAGATCCCTGTAGCAGAGTGAGCCACGTTGTTATAGGCAAACTCCGCCATGGACAGATGAGCAACCCAGTCAGTCTGACACTTGGAGACATAACACCTGAGGAACTGCTCCAAGGACTGGTTCACCCTTTCAGTCTGCCCATTAGACTGCGGATGGTAGCTTGACGACAAGCTGACAGAAATCTGGAGATCGGAACAAAATGCCCTCCAGAATTTGGCCACAAACTGGGATCCGCGGTCAGAGACCACATCAAGTGGCAACCCGTGGAGACGCACAACATGCAGCATAAATAATTCAGACAGGTGTCTGGCCGATGGCAGCCCAACCAGTGGAACGAAGTGCGCCATCTTCGAAAACCTGTCAACGACAACCCAGATGGGCAAGTCCACCACAAAATCCATTGAAATGTGGGTCCATGGCTTAGATGGGATAGAGAGTGGATGTAATGGGCCAACAGGAACCCCTCTAGGAGTCTTATTTCGGGCACAGATGTCACATGCCCGAACCCACTGATCCACATCCTTAGCCACCGAGGGCCACCACACCGCCCTAGATAGCAACTCCCGAGTTCTGGCAATACCCGGGTTACCTGCCGACTTCTTGGCATGGAATTCCAGGAACACTCACTGTCTTAACCTAGGAGACACAAACAAAAGACCTACCGGAAGGTCTGGAGGAGCCTGCTCCTGTGCTCTAAGGACTAATGATAAGAGGTCCTGGGTAATGCCCACTTTAATACATGATGGGGACACAATGGGCAACGGCTCCTCGTGGTCTCCTGGATTGGAGCAAAACTCTGCGAGAGCGCATCAGCCTTGATGTTTTTTGACCCATGGCGATATGTTATCAAAAAATTAAAGCGAGCAAAAAACAAAGCCCATTGTGCCTGCCTGGCAATGAGACGCTTCGCTACTCTAAATATGCCAGATTCTTATGGTCGGTGAGAATTGAGACCACAAACTTAGCCCCCTCAAGCCAGTGTTTCCACTCCTTGAGTGCATCCTTAATAGCCAACAATTCCCGGTTACCCACGTCATAATTCATCTCGGCAGGCGAAACTTTACGGGAAAAGTAAGCACAGGGATGAAGGCGATTATCAGACACTCCCATCTGAGAGAGCACTGCCCCAATACCCATCTCAGAGGCATCCACCTCCACCACAAAAGGACGCTCTGGATCTGGGTGTCGCAGCACCTTGGCCGAAACAAATGCCCTTTTGAGACGGGCAAAAGCCGCTTTAGCCTCACAAGACCAGTGAGCAACATCCGCCCCTTTCTTAGTGAGTGCCACCAAGGGGGCGCCACTATAGACGAAAATCCAGCGATAAATCGTCTATAAAAATTCGCAAAGCCCAGGAAACGCTGAAGCGCCTTTAAACTAGTGGGCTGCACCCAATCCAGGACTGCCTGTACCTTGGAACCCTCCATTTGGAAACCTACTGGGGAGATAATATATCCTAGAAATGCGATTTGCTGAACTTCAAATTCGCACTTCTCCAGCTTCGCCCCAAGCCGGTGGTCTCTGAGTTTCTGGAGGACTAAGCGTACATGCTTCCGATGTTCCTCCAGGGAATGGGAGAAGATTAGGATGTCATCTAAGTATACAACTAAGAATCTATCCAAATATTCCCTGAGTACATCATTCATGAAATCCTGGAAGACTGCCGGGGTATTACAGAGCCCAAAAGGCATCACCAAATATTCATAATGCCCTGAGTGGGTATTAAAGGCAGTCTTCTATTCATCCCCCTCTCTTATTCGGATTAGATTGTACGCACCGCGTAGGTCAATCTTAGAAAAAATGGTGGCAGTACGAAGCTGGTCAAACAAGGCCGAAATGAGAGGTAGTGGGTATGAGTTTTTAATCGTGATACGGTTCAATTCCCTGAAGTCGATGCAGGGTCGCAACGAACCGTCCTTTTTACCCACGAAGAAGAACCCCGACCCAGCTGGAGACTGTGAAGGTCTGATAAATCCCTTAGCCAAGTTCTCCTGAATGTACTCTGCCATAGCCTGAGTCTCAGGACGTGACAGGGAGTACAACCTGCTCTTGGGAAGCTTAGCATTTGGCAACAAATCAATGGCACAGTCATAGGGGCGATGGGGAGGTAGTACCTCTGCAACTTTTTTGGAGAACACGTCCGCAAAATCTGCATAACACCCTGGCAATCCTGGCAAACTTAGCTGCGAGAGCCTGACTGGAAGGCTCAAGCAACTCCTGAAACAATCAGTACCCCAACTAAGAATCTCCCCAGAGACCCAGTCAAATTGAGGATTGTGGGCCCTTAACCAGGGTAACCCCAACACCAATGAGACAAAAGTACAGACAGTCACATAAAAGGACAATTTTTCAGAGTGTGTGGCTCCAATAAACAAAGAAAACTGGCTAGTGCAAGAGGTAATTTTACCTTGGGATAATGGTTCCCCGTTTAACCCACAAATCTCAATTTCCGATGCCAAGGGTACTAAGGGAACAGAGTGTTTCAGGGCGAATTGGCGGTCCATAAAAACCCCGTCGGCCCCACTGTCCACAAAGGCCTCAGTCTTGACAGTTTGACCAAGGATCTTCAAGGTCACCGGAATGATAAAAGTCTTCTTGGGAAATTCTGACTTCTGGCCTGACAGGATATTTCCCATCACCGTCAGGCCCTGAAGTTTTCCGGCTTTTCTGGGCATGATACTACCACATGACCTTTATTCCCACAGTACAAACACAACCCCTGCTGTCTCCTCCGCGTCTTCTCACGCGAGGAGAGGCAGGTAGCCCCAATCTGCATAGGCTCTTCAGAAAATTCCTTAGAGTCTGAGGTTCCCTTGGGAAAGAAGGAAACCTCGGTCTCCCTTTCAAGCCTACGCTCTCTCAGCCGTCTATCCACCCGGATGGATAACTGCATGAGCTGATCCAAGCTATCAGGCAAGGGATATTGTACCAGTTGGTCTTTTATCTGGTTAAAAAGACCTCTTCGGTACTGGTGTCTCAGGGCTGGGTCATTCCACTGGGTATCATGGGCCAACCTCCGAAACTCCGTACAGTAAACCTCAACTGGCCTTCGACCTTGCTTAAGGATCGAAATCTGAGCCTCGGCTGAGGCCGTCTTGTCAGGGTCATCATACAACATGCCCAGGGCCATAAAAAAAGCATCAACACTTTTAAGCGACGGACAGTCAGGCTACAATCCATATGCCCAGACCTGGGGGTCTTCTTGTAGCAAGGAAATCACTATGCCCACCCGCTGAATCTCCGACCCAGAAGACTGAGGCCTAAGCCGGAAGTATAGCTTGCAGCTCTCCTTGAAACAAAAGAACTGCGAGCGATCTCCAGAAAAACGATCCCGGAGATTTACTTTCGGCTCCTTAACCCCTGAAGGTGCTGCTGCTGCGGGAGCTCCGCCAGCGGCCTGGGAGGTGTGCATTTTAATGGATAAATCATTAAATTGTCGAGTCAGGACCTGCACCTGATCGACCACCTGTTGCAACGTATTTTGAGGGGTATGCTCCATATTCCCACAAAATTTCAACAGGAGTATTAGGCTGCTGAATATGTTATGCACACCAGTGCCTGCAGGAATGTACTGGTGTCTGAACTGTTATGCACACCAGTGCCTGCAGGAATGTACTGGTGTCTGAACGGATAGGGATGCAAAACAAATGAACTCACAGACAGACTGGGGAATATGACATTACGTACACAGAAGGTGATAGGGTAACAAAATAAACACAAAGTGAACAGAGAAGCCCAGAGGCTAAGAAACTGGGTGTCTCCCTAGTATTAGTAATGCTCAGATGGAAAAAGCAAGATGTTGTGTTTTAATACGTAGAGAACCCGAAATGCTGTTGCTAAGGGCAACAGCAAAACCCTAAAGGGTTACCAACGGGTGTGGCAGTAAACTCCTTGGTCAGAGATGGAATGATAGACACAAGGAGAGTCTCCACAATCCTAATCCTCACTTGCAGTGCACAGGTTCAGCTTACTGCCACTAAACTGACACCTGAACACCTTGCACAGTGAGACAGGATTTAGGCAGGCAAATCTGAGAATACAGCCGCAAACTTGCTAAGTTCACAGAGTAGCAAAAGAACCCCAGCAAGTTAAACGACTGACTCCAGTCTTACTGCTAGGTCTGGATTGGCATAGTGTAGTACCAAATCCCCAGGCCTATTTGCAGTAAGCAACAACAAATACAAAGCTACACAGTACTGGCTAACTTTCAGGAACTGACTAACCAACAAAGATTCAGCAGCATCTGCTTAACCTAAGAAGAGGCCTTATATAGCAGGTGCTGTCCACGCCCCACTCAGACCTCACAGACTGTGAGCACAAAAACCAGCACCGGATCCCCTGCCGTGCACAGAGCCTGTAACCACTGCACAGCAAAAGACCCGAACCGGAGTATCAGCTGCGCTCAGGTTACTCTGCTAGCACTTGTCTCCCGGTTGCCTTGACGATGTGGCAGCACAGGGCAGGAGACCCTAACAGTGCTATCAGCACAAGAGATACGGAGTGAATCTGGCACTTCATAAAAACTGATCTACCCCAGGGGTCAATTTGCACCTGCTCTATCGTGAACGGAATATGTTTCCTGACCAAGATGGAGACCCCTCGAGAAGAGGAGGTATTGGTTGAGTGGTAAGTCCAACCCACCCACGGTTTTTTCAAAGACAGAACTCTAGCCCCAACTAGGTGGGTCTCCATCAGACAAATGATGTCCGCCCCAAATTGCTTGAGCTGTCTAAGGGCCAGAATCCTTTTAACCTTGTCATTGAGGCCTCGTACATTCCAGGAGAGAAATTTAATTAAATTAGTTGTCATAGTACCATAGTGTGTCGTAGAACCGAGACTCCGCCAGCCCACACATCATCCAGCATGTAACACATTGCACTCCCAATATCACAGAAATACACATTTCCCACATACCACAATGCAGTTGAAGAAGAAAAAAAAACACATCTCAACAGTTGTAAAAACAGTCCTGGTACCTACTCCCCCAGTTACCGCCCCAAACCTTTACTCCCAAATGCCACACCCTCCTCCCTGTATACCACCCCAAACATTGGCATACTTGGATCCCTACAACAAAAACTAGCCCCTCTCCCCACTTCTACCGAAAAAAAAGTATCAAAATCCTAAATACCCAATGGCAAACTGGCAGGCAAAAAATACAGTGGCGACTAGACATGTCTCAGCGCCCTCCATACATTTAAGGCATCCCCCCACAGGGAAAACTGCAAGAACATTCTATTTAACATAACATTGTGGCATGAAGCATAAACTCTAAAAGGCCCCAAACCCCGAGATTCCCCTAAGTGGAACCTATTCAATGCCTAACTGACTAAGTCAGACCCCCTGACTACCCCTACCCAACTACCAGCCAGCAAGGGAACACACTGTAGAGACCACCCAGAACCAATGAACTTAGTATTTACACAAAGTGGAAATAGGTGGCCGACTTTCGATATATTCCCCCTAGCACCTCTACAAATAGCAAAAAATTAGGTCTAAATGTAAAAGAGAGCGTCCACAGCAGAAGGTTAGCCACGCGTCCTTAATCCTCAGCCATAGCCCGTCTCGCTGGCCTGGCAGTGTCCAGCCACACAGAGGCCTCCCGAGGAGTGGAAAAGAATTTCGCCTCCATCCACCACAATTCTCAACTTAGAAGGGAATAGCATGGCATAAGATATGTTCAGCTCACGAAGACATCTCTTAACGGGTAAATTGGGCCCTACTCTTTTGGACTTCCACCGCAAAATCAGGCAATACGGATACGCGGGAGCCATTCCACAACAGCGGGCTCTTAGTACAATTCAGTCGCAAAACATCTCTGTCGCAGTAATTAAGGAGCTTAGCTATCAAGGTACGAGGAGGCGCCCCAGGTGGAGGAGGATGGAAGGGGACTCTATGAGCTCTTTCCACTGTGAAAAAGGGCGAGAAGGATTCCATTCCGTAACTGTCAGTGAGCCATTTTTCCACAAATTTCTCAGGAGACTGTCCCTCCTCACGTTCCGGGAGACCTACGAATCGCACATTACATCTCCTCAAACGCCCCTCCATATCCAGCAGTTTGTGTTGTACACCCGTTAATTGGGCAATAATGGTAGTGACCTTGGCCCCCAGCGGCTTCACTGAGTCCTCAAGGGTGGACGTACGGGCCTCCACCTCACCCACACGTTCCCGGACCCTCTGAAGGTCATGATGTATAATAGACAGGTCAGATTGAACCTGACCAATTTTATACGCCAGCCTAGCCTCGCTAGCTGCCACAGCCTCCAGGACCTTCTGTAGGGCAGCATCAGGAGAAGCATCCAAGGCGGCCGAGCCACGCAGAGATTTAGGCGGAGGAGAGGAGTCACGGTCAGGGGTCACCTCTTTACAGGTAGGATTAGACGACTGGGAGTATTTCTTCAGCTTAGCAGCAGCTGATTGCTGCGGTTTCACCATTTTGCTGTTGTACAAGGAGAGGTGCTCAGGCAGAGGACAATAGTATAGAATAAAATAGCAGAGATACTGTGCAGGGTATAAATCAGACCAAGCATCGGTCATAGAAAAGCAAATGCCCACACTTCCAAGACACACAGACACTGTAGAGGTAAAATGGCGGCATTTCCCACCTCTGTATGTCTCACATTGCAATCACTGTAGAGCATGGGGATCACAAGCATCCAGGGGTCCCAGCAGATATAAACAGTAGAGCAGTTCACATATCAGCAGGGAGTTACTGGGGCTAGAGCAGGCAGTAATAGGGCTCAGGCAGATGTATTCTTCCCTCTCTCTGCAGGCGCTCATCTCCCCCCGCAGGGTGGGTGTATGTGTGGCAATGGCGTCAGGGCTGGGGCTCAGGAGAACAGGAACAGCAGGGCACAAGCGTATAGCAGACCTTACCCCGCTGATCCACTGTCTCCACCGTCTTCTGCACCCGGCGCTGTCCTGTGCATGAGCCACAGCTTCAGCTCCAGCCTCTCCCATCTTTGATGGCGCGGCGTCTTCCCGCGCGCCAATCCCCGCAGTACTCTCTGGGTCCTCACTAGCATGGCAGCCGCAGTATACAGTCCGGAGCAGGATCAGCGGGGTCAGCGCAAGTTCCCCCACACCACAGATGCCGCACAGGGCACAGCAGGGACACCAGGATATGGAATCAGGATAGTTGGTATGGAGAGCGCTGATCAAAGGCTGCTTACTCCATGTCTGTAAAGCCACGCCCCCCTAATAGATTGGGTCTTAGTCCCAGCGGCGGCTGAGAGCTATCAGGTAGGGTAGATAAGAGGCCACTTAGTGAGGAGAGCTCCAGAAAACACATCTGGATGGACCACGCCCCTCTTATTTTATATACTCACAGGGGTGACAGATGTGGTACAGCCATGCAAAGGCAGATCCAATCTCTTTCTCATCAGACTCTGCTGTCTTCCCTGCACTCTCACTCAGATGTTCACTGCTGCCAGTAGCACACGTATGAGAAGCAGAAGTATGGCGGCAGCTGTATAGATTCTGATATGTAATTCTCTGTTTCATACCGTACACACATCATCCTTATTACTATTGAGACAATAGAGGTAAGACACTGATGATGGGGGTGTAAAAATGGATTATAAACTAGCAGATGATGATTACAGAGTATTATATGGTGTATTGCATGTAAAGTACCTTGTTCCACACCTACTCTGCTGTAGCAATATACCTTATATAAGGACGAGTAACAAATGTACAGGCTTACCAGCATATGGGCACACACATAAAGGAATGCTACCTTACCAATGCTTCCAGGAGTAACGTTAGGAGACTTTTCTCTGATCCATCAGCTCATATGACTGATGTTATTGTTCAGCTAGAATCTCCAGTTCATACGATATGTTCCCCATCCATTGTTTTACATTGGTGCTGACATAGGACTTGGCGAGTGACTACATCTCCATTTATACTTCATGGTTAGTTACCAGTACAAGAGAGAGATATATCTAAGTCTTATTATTATATTACATTTTGTTATTGTGAGTGTTCTCAGGAGGGTGGACACAATGATAGTCTGAGACACAATATTATAAAGCCTTCATTAAAAGTTATGTTTTATTATACAGACACATTTACAATTAAGTGTCCCAGAGAGTCGTCTTCTCCTATTGTTTACAAGATTAATATTGTTACAGAAAATGTCACATTTCCATAATGTATTTTATTTCCAGCAGGTGGACACACAAGCAGGAATATCTCAGAAGGACATCTAATGTTATCCCCGGATTGTGACATAAATGATAATGACGGTAGACAGGATTCTCCAGGAGATAATCCCATTACCCCAATTATACATCCAGCTCTATCAGCTGATCCCTCTGATCCTGGGAAATGTTCTCCTGATCACTCTGATATTGGTGCATCTGTTACAGCTCTGACAGTAGATACAGAGTTTCCCTGTTCTATAGATGCCAAATGTTTTACACAGAACACAAAGATTATTACCCATCATCCAGCTAAGGCAGGTGAGAGGCCATTTCCATGTTCTGAGTGTGAGAAATGTTTTGCATGGAAATCACAACTTGTTGCACATCAGCGTAGTCACACAGGCGAGAAGCCATTTCCGTGTTCTGAGTGTGGGAAATGTTTTGCACACAAATCAGATCTTGTTACACATCAGAGAAGTCACACAGGTAAGAAGCCATTTCTATGTTCTGAGTGTGGGAAATGTTTTGCACACAAATCATATCTTGTTACACACCAAAGAAGTCACACAGGTGAAAGGCCATTTTCTTGCTCTGAGTGTGGGAAATGTTGTTTATTTGAATCACGTCTTGTTATACATCAGCGAAGTCACACAGGTGAGAAGCCATTTTCTTGCTCTGAGTGTGGGAAATGTTTTGCACACAAATCAGCTCTAGATAGACACAACAGAAGTCACACCGGTGAGAAGCCATTTTCTTGTTCTGAGTGTGGGAAATGTTTTACACAAAAATCACATTTTGTTACACATCAGCATCGTCACACAGGTGAGAAGCCATTTTCTTGCTCTGAGTGTGGGAAATGTTTTACATCTAAATCACAACTTGTTACACATCAGCGATGTCACACAGGTGAGAAGCCGTTTTCTTGCTCTGATTGTGGGAAATATTTTACACGGAAATCACAACTTGTTACACATCAGAGAAGTCACACAGGTGAGAAGCCATTTCCATGTTCTGAATGTGGGAAATGTTTTGCACACAAATCAGATCTTGTTAAACATCAGAGAACTCACACATGTGAGAATCCATTTCCATGTTCTGATTGTGGGAAATATTTTACACGGAAATCAAGTCTTGTTACACATCAGAGAAGTCACACTGGTGAGAAGCCATTTTCATGTTCTGAGTGTGGGAAATGTTTTGCACGGAAATCAGTTCTTATTAAACATCAGCGAAGTCACACAGGTGAGAAGCCATTTCCATGTTCTGAGAAATCAGCTCTTATTGCACACAATAGACATCACTCAGGTGAGGAACTATTTTAATCTTCTGGAGTATACTCATCATTGCCATGCGTTGTTCTTCAAGGTTTTTATCCTATCTTCTATGCTTTTTGCAATATACATGTTACCGCAGTGTGAAATAATCAGATGTCATGCCCTCATCTACTGCTATGCAGATGACCTGTCTTTTGCTCCGGGTACTGAGAACCCAGTACCATTCCAAAATGGTTGTCTAGCTGAGCTCCAGGTGTGGGTGATGCCAGTTGGCTGTGACTCAGTCCTGGTGAAACAGGTTCTTATGATAGATGCTCACCAACAAAGGGCAGGGCTACAGCTCAGCTTTGCAAACCAACCAGAATTACGCTTGGGGGTTCAGAGTTACAAAATGCTGATCCTGTGCGGAATCTTGGTGTACTGGATGGTGGAGTGACACTTAGACATCAGGTATCAGCCACAATCAGATCCTCATGTGAGGAACATAGCCAGACTCCAGCACTTATTTCCCTCAGAAGATCTACCTACAGTCATACATGCACTTGTATCATCACGCATAGAGTACTGCAATGTCCTCTACCTGTGTCTCCCAGCAAAATAATTGCACCGTTTGTAGCTTGTACAGAATGCAGCAGCCAGGCTGTTACCTAACCAGCCCGTTCCTGCCACATAACACCCATTCTCTGCTCCCTTCACCGGCTGCCTGTAAGATGGGGACTCTATTACATAATCTTACTGACTCTCCCAGCCCTACATGACCAGGGACCATAGTACCAGAAGCAGCTTCTGCCTCCTTACTGCCCTGCTTTCTTACTTCCATCTGCAGATGGACTATTACCAGCAGTGCCAAAAATCCCCAAGAAGTTCTGAGATGCCAGAGATGAGACAGGGTTGTGGTACTAGTGCTGTAGCGGGGGCTGCTGGAGGCACTGTCTGTGGGTAATATTTTCCCCAAGCAGTGCTAAGGTGTCAGAGGGGAGACAGGGCAGTGACAGTATTGGGGGAGACAGGGAGGTGGCAGTAGTGGGAGAGGACATGGCGGGTGGCAGTAGTGGGGGGAGGCAGGGCAGTGGCAGTTGTGGGGCAGATGGTGACAGTAGTGGAGAGGAGACAGGGTGGGTGGCAGTATTGAGGGGAGAAAGGGTGGATGGTCACCGTGCAGTACCAGGGGCTGCTGGAGGCAGTAAAGAGGTGTATGGGTCCCGCACAGAACCAGTTGATAATTAGACTTAATGATGATTATGCTTCCTTATTTCTAATGAATCCCTTGTATGTGTTACTGTTATTTGCTGTGTCAGCCTTTATGTGTGTTCTGTATAATAATCCTGAAAGTAGTGCTGCTACCAATCTCATATCATTTGTAGTAACTTGGAAAAGATGAGATATGAGGTGCACTCTGGAAGCTTATAGGGGGTTAATCAGAGATGATCGCAGATGTGACATCATGTAGCCCCTGGAAAATGGTCCCGGCCCGCCCGCATTTACCCCTAGGTATGCGACCACAATGTGGGTGTCTGTGCGGCCGCTGCGTACGTGCATTTTGTCACCACCAGCAAACTGCTGCACGACGCTATTGCGGCTGGGTCTGAATGAACCCCATAGGGTTTTGGCTCTCCTGATATGAATCTGTTTTACTTACCTGCAATACTATAATGTAACTTGAATTGTTTTTGTGCTTTAAAGGATATTTTATCCATGTTGTGCAGAGCAAAGTATTTTTTAAGTTTAAAATATAGAGAAAAATCTGTGTATTAAAGATACGAAATAAAGTTGTTTAAAAACAAAAGATTTCCGTTGAGTCTTTTTTTGTGTCTGCGTATTATCTTATTTCGAGATAATTGTAGCTATGATGACAGAAACAATTTCCTGTGTATGTGTCACTTGTATTGTTACTTCTGTGTCCAGTGAGTGGGCTCGGAAATGTTATCCTTTTCCTCGCAGCCCCAGTTGCTGGAGAAAATGAAGGAGGAGCTGTTGACGGGTCACGTTCCGCTTGAGTTGACAATTTTCTCACCAGCAGGTCTTTCCACCTCTGCAGACTTGTGTCCGGAAAGAGAGATAAAATGTAGGCTTTAAACCTAGGACCGAGCACGGTGGCCTAAATGTAGTGCTCTGATTTCAACAGATTGACCACCCTTGAATCCCGGCAAAGCGAATGAAGGGCTCTATCTACAATTATTCCCAGGAAAGACGTTAAGTCCGAGAGACTATGCACAGGCCCAAATGATAATTGTTTTATGATCCTTCTATGTATGAACCAACCGATAGAGGGAATAATCCGAAAGTGTTAATACCAAAGATTAGCTAATCTGGTTGGAGGTGCGCCATTAAGCAAAATGCAATGACTGGTTAGGGGGTGTAATACCAATCAATCGAGAAGATACGCAGGATCAGATGAAAAAGCATATATGGTTTATTTTGCATCTAGGCCCAGATGGGTGGTAGCAGAGCACGCAGGCTCAGTGAGACAATTTGCGTTACAGTCATTACAGCTTATATAGTATACAATACACATAACATCAGAAATGGCTTACGTGACCGGGAACACAGTTCGTCTTTATTACAGTCATCCAAATACAATACTTATTCATAATTAGACAGCCTTGACAAAACTTAGAAGCCAATGCAGAGAATCCAGGGGCATAGCAGTAGGTCCTGACTAAATTAGTCATTGCAGTTTTAGATGCATGGGTCAGGCCATGCGTGACCTGAGCTAATGCAGGTAAAAGTGATCTGGGGGCCACTGGCTTGCCTTCTCTATTGCGCCACAAACCATCAGCATCTGGCTGGCATCCTTCCCGCTCCCAGGTGGAGATTTCCTGTGGACTGGAGGTTAATTGCATAGAAATCAATGCTTGTGTATCAGGTATACATATTTCAGACATTACATACACTTGTTCTTTTAACATAGCCGTGGACTTTACTATTCGATCCACTCTGGCATTTCCTTTTGACACCTCATCTCTGCCAGAAGTGTGGCCCTGGCACTTTATGACAGCAATTTGTTCAGGTTCCATTACTGCTTCTAAAAGTTCCCACACCTTGTCTGCATGCGCAATAGGTGCTTCATTACATGTTAGGAAATTTCTCATTTTCTACAGACAAAATTTGCACCACACCAAACACATAGCGCGAGTCAGTGTAAAGTTTACAACAGTGTCAGATTACAATTTTACCCTTTGCTAATTTGCAAGCTCTGGTCAATGCTACAAGCTCAGCGCTTTGAGTTGAGTTAGGGTCTGGCAGGGGTCTGGCTTCCAGCGTTTCAGTCTGTGTATACACAGCATATGCAGACCCCAGGCTGACATCTTCTCGTCGTAATCAGCTTTCATCTACGAACAGTGTTAAATCTGCATGCAGGATGGATTCATCAGCGAGGCCAGGGCTGTGTGTCTTGTGTGTCCCCACCTTCCCCTCCTCCCTCTGAGTCTGGAAAGACTCATCCCTTACAAGCAGAAGGGTGGCGAGATTCAATGTATTGCAGCGCTGGATAATGAGATTACTGGGTGCTAGCAAAGTGTCAGATTGTGTTTGGTCTGTGTCCCCGGAGGGGGCGCTAGTGGGTCAGTGGAGGTAGGAGGAAAGAAACGAGGAGGTTGTATCACGTTCTTGCGCATGAGCGCAATGGTATTTTATTCAGCAGATAAGTTATAACAGAAAATGCAGCAGAAATAATATATCAGATGAGAAAGTCAAATACTTGGTATGATAACAAACAGTCTATGGCAATGGATGATAGGTGACTTGAGAAATCATATCCGGAAATAAAACTACAGAATGAATGTCAATGAAATGATACTGGTTTAGAAACCAGAGCCGGGTTTTAAAACAGAGAACTAAGGCAGTAGATGATATTGCAAACCTGAGCATAAGCAGGAGACCAACTCACAGTGCAGGTGATGAGGCACTGGCAGCAGCAAGCTGTGTCACAGGTGGAGGAAATGAACACACCTGGAGTTTAGTCTTCAACCGCAGGCTGAAGCACACTAGGTGGTGATGAGTGTGAAGCCCAATGCAGGTTGCTGGTATTGCTGAGCCTTGAAGTTCCACGGGAGTAAAGCAGAATCACCAGGAGCATAAGTTCTTAGCAGAGAACCAGGAACTCAGGAGAAACAGGAACCGATCCCTTCATGCAGGTTGTCAGAATGACACAAAGTCCAGGATGCCTGTGAGGTGAAACTGTAGCCTCCTATATACCCCATGGTGTGCAGGGATTGGATGGAGGAAAGGAAAGTGGGTGCGGCCACGCACCGGATTGGCCGCAGCATACTAGCTTGTTTGGAGACTGTCATGGCGGCGCCCACGCCGCGGCCTAGCGGGGACGCGGCGCGCACACGCCTGCTGGCTCAGGAGTACCCCCAGGATCCAGATGATGACCCATGGCAGGGGCATAGGTGACAGGTGACCGCAGGGAGCCAGGACGGAGTCCGCAGCGGCGGACGGATGCCAGCCTGGTAAGTCGATTCCTGACAGTACCCCCTCCTTTAGGGGTGGACACCGAACACCCACGTGGTTTGGAGGGATGACTGCTGTGGAAGACACGGACCAACCTAGGAGCATGGACATCAGATGAATACACCCAGCTTCTCTCCTCTGGGCCATAACCGAACCAATCGACCAGGTACTGGAGACGTCCATACCGGCAACGAGAGTCCAGAATCTTGTTGATCTCAAATTCCACGCCCCGCTGAGTTCGAACCTTGGGACCTGCTGGAAGAGTATTCTGAAAGCGGTTTAGGACTAGAGGTCTGAGGAGAGAAATGTGAAAGGCATTAGGAATACGAAGTGAAGGTGGTAATTTCAACTTGTAAGCCACTGGGTTGATGACACTCTCAATAGGGTAAGGACCAATAAAGCGTGGTGCGAACTTCATGGATGGAACCCTGAGACGAAGGTTGCGGGTTGATAACCAAACCCTGTCCCCCGGTTTCAAATGGGGAACCGCACGTCTCTTACGGTCGGCATAGATCTTGTATCGACTGGAGGCTTTTTTGAGGGAAACGTGAATTCTTTTCCAAATGGAGGAAAACTGGGTCAGAGCAGTAGTGGCAGCAGGAACATCCATGTGAGGGAGTTCTTGGAATTCAGGTACTCGGGGATGTTGCCCATAGACTGCAAAGAATGGTGTCGTGTCTGTAGCAGTATGGTAACGAAAGTTATGGGCAAACTCGGCCCATGGGAGCAGATTAAACCAATCATCCTGGGAGGATGTCACATATAGCCGTAGGAAAGTCTCAAGTTCTTGATTGACTCTCTCTGTCTGCCCATTCGTCTGAGGATGGTATGAAGACGAGAATTTCAATTTTATCTGCATGGCAGAACAGAGGGCCCTCCAAAACCTTGCTACAAACTGTACCCCCCGATCAGATATTATTTCGGAGGGTAACCCGTGTAAACGGAAGATCTCCTGTAGGAAGATCTGGGCAAGTTTCGGGGCAGAAGGGAGACCCTGGAGAGGAACGAAATGAGCCATCTTGGAAAATCTGTCCACTACAACCCAAATAGTGTTATGTCCCTGAGAAGGTGGAAGATCAGTGATAAAGTCCATTGATAGGTGAGACCAAGGACGACTAGGGACTGATAAGGGTTGTAACTGACCTGCTGGAGACTGACGAGGAGTCTTGTGCTGCACACATTTAGGACAGGATGCCACGAAATCCTGGATGTCCACTTTCATCTTTGGCCACCAATATGACGCAGAAAGGAACTTGAATGTCTTCAGGACACCAGGATGACCAGTGAACTTGGATTGGTGGGCCCAAGCTAGCAACTTGGGACGGAGTTCTGGGGAAACAAAAGTCTTACCCGGAGGTGGAGCTGGAGAGACTTGAGAGGCAGCGAAAACCACGGGACTCAGGATGGAATGTGGCACAGAGTCAGATGTTCCCTCTTCTGATTCCATGGACCGGGATAATGCGTCGGCTTTCACATTCTGTGAACCTGGGCGGAAATGAAGCCTAAAATTAAAACGTGAGAAAAACATAGCCCACCTGGACTGGCGAGGGTTAAGGCACTGAGCTGCTTTTAGGTATAGCAGGTTCTTATGATCCGTGAAGATGTTAAACGGATGTTTGGCCCCTTCTAGGAGATATCTCCATTCCTCGAGAGCCAGTTTGATTGCCAGTAACTCTTGATCTCCCACGGAGTAGTTAGCTTCTGCAGGAAGAAACTTGCGAGAATAGAATCCACAAGGGTGGACTTTCCCATCAGATCCCTTCTGGGAGAGAACAGCTCCAACCCCAACATTAGAGGCATCTACCTCCAACTCGAACGGCCTGTTGACATCTGGCTGTGACAGCACTGGAGCAGACATAAAGGCTAGCTTGATCTTCCGGAAGGCTGCCAAGGCTTCTTCTGACCAGTTGGAATGATCTGCCCCTTTCCGAGTCAGGTTGGTAATAGGAGCGATGAGAGTGGAGAATCCTCGAATAAATTTTCTATAATAGTTGGCAAAACCCAGGAACCGCTGGATAGACTTGAGGGAGTTTGGAATGGACCAATTGGCAATGGCTTCCAATTTTGCCGGGTCCATCTGAAGATCCGATCCGGAAATTATATACCCCAGGAAGGGTATAGAGGGAACTTCGAAGGTACATTTGGATAATTTCCCGTAGAGACGGTTCTCACGAAGACGTCGGAGAACTTCACAGACTTGTAGGCGATGAGATGGAAGGTCTTGAGAAAAGATAAGAATATCATCTAAGTAAACAACGAGGTACTTATACAGGACATCACGAAAAATTTCGTTCACGAAGTGTTGGAATACCGCTGGAGCATTACTCAACCCAAATGGCATTACCAGGTATTCATAATGGCCGTCTCGAGTGTTGAAGGCTGTCTTCCACTCGTCACCACTCCAGATTCTGATGAGATTATAGGCACCGCGGAGATCCAACTTGGTGAAGATGCGAGCCCCCTTAACTCTATCAAACAGTTCGGTAATGAGTGGTAAAGGATAACTATTCTTGACGGTAATGTCGTTGAGACCCCGATAATCAATGCATGGACGCAGTCCTCCATCCTTCTTTTTGACAAAGAAGAAACCTGCACCAGCGGGTGATGATGACGGACGGATGAATCCTTTCTGAAGATTCTCTCTAATGTAGTTACTCATCGCCTCTGTTTCAGGAACAGACAAGGGATAGGTGCGCCCCCTGGGTGGCTTCTTGCCAGGAAGGAGATCAATGGGACAATCCCATTCCCTATGGGGCGGTAGGATGTCAGCAGCCTTTTCGCAGAAGACGTCTGCGAAGTCTTGATAAACTGCTGGGAGACTTAGCTGTGACTTCACTTCGGTAGACTTAATGGGACACACTTGGGCTAAGCAGGAATGATGACAGTGGGAACCCCATGAGGTAAGCTGCAACGTTGTCCAGTCGAACTGTGGGTTATGTAGCTGGAGCCAAGGCATGCCCAAGACAATCTCCTGGGTGGCTTGAGGAATGACCAGGAACTTGATAATTTCTGAATGGAGAAATCCAACTCCCAGAACCACTGGGGTAGTTTGATGTGAAATGTTCCCTTTGGAGATTCTACTACCATCCACAGCAGTGATGTATACAGGACAAGAAAGTTCACAGGTAGACAGGCAAAATTTGTTTACCGCAGCTTGGGTGATAAAATTTCCTGCAGCACCGCAGTCCACTAATGCTGACGCAGACTGGAGCCCAACGGAAGTTTCTAGCGTCACTGGAATAATGAGATCTTGTTGAGAAGGAGCTTGACTGAATGATCCTAACTTGACTCCTCCCTTACAAGTCAGGATCTGGCGTTTCCCGAACGCATCGTGCAGGAGTTAATCTGATGACCCGCAGCAGCACAGTATAGGCAGAGCCTCTCTCGTATTCTCCTTGCCCGTTCCTCAGGGGTTAGGCGGGACCTATTTACCTGCATAGGCTCGTCAGAAGAAGAAGGAGGCTGGAACTGTACAGGGGGTATGAACCTTACTCTGCGAGGCTCACTCCGAGCGCATTCATTATTGCGTTCGCGGATGCGAGAGTCCAGCTTTATACACAGGGAGATCAAGTCAGACAGTTGAACAGGAATGTCACGGGTTGCCAGTTCGTCCTTGATCCGATCCGAAAGTCCGTGCCAGAAGGTTGCTACCAGAGCTTGGTTGTTCCATTGGACCTCTGCAGCCAACGTCTGGAACTGGATGACATATTGTCCCATGCTTCGATTACCTTGACGAATTTGGATCAGGTCTGCCGAAGCTGATGTTGCACGACCAGGCTCGTCAAAGATCCGTCTAAAGGTTGACACGAAGTCAGAGTAGTTATTGATCAGAGGGTCAGCACGTTCCCACAGAGGAGACACCCAATTCAGAGCAGATCCAGAGAGTAAGGAAATTATGTAGGCAACCTTGGACCTTGATGTAGGAAAGTTATGTGGCAATAACTCAAACTGTATTTCGCACTGGTTAAGAAACCCGCGACATAATTTAGGACTGCCATCATATTTGCTCGGCACGGGCAGGTGCAGACGTGACACTGGAGCTGATGCAGCCGACATAGAAGAACTTTCAGCACTGGCAGGTGCTGGGGTAACAGTAGGTGAGAGTACACTTGGCAGGGACTGCTGCAGTGTATCCAATCGGGAGGACATCCCTTGTAGAAAGTGAAGCATCTGCTGCTGCGCAACCTCTTGACCATCCAGACGGGAGACCAGATTTTGCAAGGCCTCTGACCCCACACTCCGTCCACCATCCGAGTCCATCGATCCTGGACTTACTGTCAGATTGTGTTTGGTCTGTGTCCCCGGAGGGGGCGCTAGTGGGTCAGTGGAGGTAGGAGGAAAGAAACGAGGAGGTTGTATCACGTTCTTGCGCATGAGCGCAATGGTATTTTATTCAGCAGATAAGTTATAACAGAAAATGCAGCAGAAATAATATATCAGATGAGAAAGTCAAATACTTGGTATGATAACAAACAGTCTATGGCAATGGATGATAGGTGACTTGAGAAATCATATCCGGAAATAAAACTACAGAATGAATGTCAATGAAATGATACTGGTTTAGAAACCAGAGCCGGGTTTTAAAACAGAGAACTAAGGCAGTAGATGATATTGCAAACCTGAGCATAAGCAGGAGACCAACTCACAGTGCAGGTGATGAGGCACTGGCAGCAGCAAGCTGTGTCACAGGTGGAGGAAATGAACACACCTGGAGTTTAGTCTTCAACCGCAGGCTGAAGCACACTAGGTGGTGATGAGTGTGAAGCCCAATGCAGGTTGCTGGTATTGCTGAGCCTTGAAGTTCCACGGGAGTAAAGCAGAATCACCAGGAGCATAAGTTCTTAGCAGAGAACCAGGAACTCAGGAGAAACAGGAACCGATCCCTTCATGCAGGTTGTCAGAATGACACAAAGTCCAGGATGCCTGTGAGGTGAAACTGTAGCCTCCTATATACCCCATGGTGTGCAGGGATTGGATGGAGGAAAGGAAAGTGGGTGCGGCCACGCACCGGATTGGCCGCAGCATACTAGCTTGTTTGGAGACTGTCATGGCGGCGCCCACGCCGCGGCCTAGCGGGGACGCGGCGCGCACACGCCTGCTGGCTCAGGAGTACCCCCAGGATCCAGATGATGACCCATGGCAGGGGCATAGGTGACAGGTGACCGCAGGGAGCCAGGACGGAGTCCGCAGCGGCGGACGGATGCCAGCCTGGTAAGTCGATTCCTGACACAAAGTCAGTTCCCCCTTAGTGAGCCGTGAAGTGGTTAAATGTTGTGTCTGCTTGCAAGTAAGTAAAGTAGCTACCGCATGAGGCACATACAGATACAATGGTTGATTCAGGACAATATCTGCAGATTTGTGAACTAAGATTGCGGCAGCAGCCACTGCTCGCAAACACACCGGAAAGGCTCTGCAAACTGGGTCCAAAACCCTACTGTAGTATGCCACAGGGCGTTGTTTATCGCCATGCCGCGGAGTTAACACACCTGCAGAATGTCTCATCGCTTTATGACCAAACAAGGACAAAGCTTGTTCTAATGTGGAATGCCTAGCGCTGATGATGGTGTCAATGCCTCTTTTGTCCACAATTGCTCAGGGATTTCTGAAAGCCAGCCTGGCAGCGCCTGTGAGACAGGCATAAGCCTGTTGTCATCATACTGCCACAGGGCGTCTCGTACGGCATCAGTGTGTTGCTCTGGAACATGCAGAGAGAATCCAGCAGGCGAGCAGCTGATATAACATCCAAGTTTTGAGAGGAGATCGCGACTAAGCAAACTGACAGGGGCACTGGTGGACAACAACAAAAAGCATGTTTGTAAGAGGACATAGGAGTAAATTTACTAAGGTGGGAGATTTTTAGAACTGGTGATGTTGCCCATGGCAACCAATCAGATTATATCTATTACCTGCTAGAAGCAGCTAGATAAATGGTAAGTAGATTCTGATTGGTTGCCATGGGCAACATCACCAGTTCTAAAAATCTCCCACCTTAGTACATTTACCCCATAGCGTGACAAGGGCTCTGAAAGCGTCATTTCAACGGGACTGTTTGAGATTCCTACTGCAGTGACAGTTTTGTCAGAGGTAGGAATATCCTGACTACCTGCTATTGATAAAACAGAGGCTCCGGTGTCTAGTAAACAAGAAATTGGCTTATTATTTATTATTACATTTACCATGGGATGATTATCTGTAGCTAATACAGGATACACCGGAGCCTTGACATTCTGTCAATCTCTATTCCCGGGACGGTGTCTAAAGTCCCTATGATTGTAGTTGTCAGATGATTTAAGTCTCCCCTGCACGGAGGGTTTGTTACAATCATATGAAAAGTGTCCCTTTTCCCGACAGTTGTAACACAATATATCTCTCCGGGGAGCGGCCCCTCCCACTGGACAGTGCCTTGTGTACTGGCTGAGCACTTTGCTCAGCTGCTTTAATCTGCATATTCATTAATTTCTGTTGTCTGTTTATCCTTTTTCACTAAACTATTTTCGAAATCAGTTATGGCAGGGAATGTTTTGTTAAATGCTGTTTCTAGTTCTTACCATTTGGCAACTAGCTGATCACTATTAAGCTTATCAGCAGTAGAATCCTATTTTAAATTGCTGCATCAGGGACGTATAATCATTGGGTTTAAATACAGCAAGTAATAATTGCAAAACATCTCTATATGTGGGCCGGTGAATATTTTTAGTTAGAAATAAATGATCCCACCCTGTCCTGGGATCTTTTCTAGGGTCGGGCATCTTTTCTGCTAGGGCTCTAAGGTCTGATGCCGCCCAGGGAACATGCTTGGAGTATGTAAGAGCCGGCCCCACACCCCCAGCTGGAGGGGCTGTGATAAGCCTGACCGGGTATAAGGTCGGATGCAACGCACCAGGATCTGCAAGGGTTAACGTCTGCGGTATCATGCGTTGACCTCTACCTCTGCCTAAAAGTGTTACAACGTAGTCCAGTGTCCCTGCACCAGAAGAATCTGAATCAAAAGAAGAATCAAAAGAAGAGAAAAAATTCTCCACTGAAAACCACAGCTGTCATGTTTCAGTTTTACTACTGTTGTAGTTGGGATCTCCAGAGCTCAGTACCTCCGTGCCTCAGTACCTCCATGCCTCAGTACCTCCGTGCCTCAGTACCTCCGTGCCTCAGTACCTCCATGCTTCCGTCATCTCCGTGCTTCCAGCACCTCCGTGCCTCAGTACCTCCGTGCCTCAGTACCTCCGTGCTTCCAGCACCTCCGTGCCTCAGTACCTCCGTGCTTCCAGCACCTCCGTGCCTCAGTACCTCCATGCCTCAGCACCTCCGTGCTTCCAGCACCTCCGTGCCTCAGTACCTCAGTGCCTCAGTACCTCCGTGCCTCAGTACCTCCGTGCCTCAGTACCTCCGTGCTTCCAGCACCTCCGTGCCACAGCACCTCCGTGCCTCAGTACCTCCGTGTGAGGAATCAGCGCTCTGCTACGTCTCACCTACCAGCGCGCTGGTGTGCGGGCCTCTGGAGGTCATGGCCCCAGGTGCGGCTGCAGGTGTGTATGGACCGCAAGCGTCATCTTCCACCTTGCTGAGTACCCCTGAGTCCGGTCCTATGTGCATTCTGCTGTGTGCCGGTGTCCTGCCTGTGAGGTCGTTGCCATGACTCCTGCACTCAGCTGATCCAGGTGTGCAATCCAGCACTATGTCTCCACCCAGAGTTCAGTGACCAATCACTGCAGAGCCATGGGTATAACTCCCAGTCCGTGGCTCACTCACATTGCCTCAGACAACGAGACATTCGGTGTGCCTTGTTCTCCGGACTCCTGTGTTCCTGTTTCCAGCGATTCCCCGTGGTTACCTCCTGTCATCTCATCTCACTACAGCTCTCCTGTTTTCTTCAGACTTCATCCACAGCCAGTTACCAGCTCATCAAGCAGTAAGAGACTCTCCTCAGGTGTTGCATTCATTATTACCTGTGCACTGCTAATTGCATACCATCTGTGCATCTCTGCAAGTTATATCATCTCATTGCATAGAGACTGTCTCCTGCTTGGGCCTAGTGTGGCCATAAGGACTTTGTTATACAGAGACTGTGTGCTTTTCAAGTCTTACCGGAGTTCTGTTTATTTTATTCACATTCAGCATCAAGTCACTTTATATTTCTGTTGCAAGAGACTTTTCAGTTGTTTTGGATTCAATGACCAATCACAGTTACTTTATTGCCTGGGTTCAGTTTGTCATTCACTGCTATGCCATTTACTCTGTGATTCCTGTATAATAAACGTCAGCGCTTATGCGCCGGACTTTCATATTGCCTCCCCGCTTTGTACATTGCACCAACACTGACCCACTAGCACCCCTGCCGGGGACAGACAAATCCAGAGACCTGACACTCCGTGCCTCAGCATCTCCGTGCTTCCAGCACCTCCGTGCCTCAGCACCCCAGTGCCTCTATGCACCCCAGTGCCTCTATGCACCCCAGTGCCTCTACGCACCCCAGTGCCTCTACGCACCTCAGTGTCTCCAAGTACCTCAGTGTCTCCAAGCACCTCAGTGTCTCCAAGCACCTCAGTGTCTCCAAGCACCTCAGTGTCTCCAAGCACCCCGTGCCCTTTAGCACAGTTGAACCTGGTATTCTTCACTGATTCATCAGCGCCTTTCCAGTTCTGTCTTTCAGGAGACCGTCAGCGCCCCCACGTGCTTCCTGTCTGCCGACCTAATCCTGTATGAGGAGAGCCTAGATTCGGCCATCTCTGCCGCGGTTCCTCTTCCCAGTCATCGGAGGAATCCTCGAGTCCACAACATTTCCAAACCAGGTCAGTGGTAGTATTCACTTAATCCTCCCCGCACAGATTTCACTACACCGGGTTCACAAAACCTCAGTCATGACAGTTACCAGCCTAGAGATCTGACCAGTCTCCTCCCCACACTCTCTGGTGTATCTCATACATCAGGAGACATCAGCCCCTATTATACTCCTGCTCTCCCCCTCACATCATGTCACTGTGTGTTACCAGCCCAGAGATCTGACCAGTCTCCTCCCCACATTCTCTGGTGTATCTCATACATCAGGAGCCATCAGCCCCTATTATACTCCTGCTCTCTCCCTCACATCATGTCACTGTGTGTTACCAGCCCAGAGATCTGACCAGTCTCCTCTCCACATTCTCTGGTGTATCTCATACATCAGGAGCCATCAGCCCCTATTATACTCCTGCTCTCTCCCTCACATCATGTCACTGTGTGCCACCAGCCCAGAGATCTGGCCAGCTTCCTCCCCACATTCTTTCAGTGTATGTTATACTCCATTCCAACCTTCATAGTATTTTTCATTAAACATAAAAGCAATGCCAGAACTATAGTACTGGTTAATGTCAGTTACAGAATTATACAATGTACCATGTAACATCCTGGGTCTTCTCTACTCATTTATAGTAATTTTCCATTTTTGAACATAACCTATACAATATTTAATTTGTTTCATGAAAATTCATATTTGCATAATGTATTTTATTTCCAGCAGATGGACACACAAGCAGGAATATTTCAGAAAGACACCTAATGGTAACCCCCGGATTGTGAAATAAAAGATGACAGTAGACAGGATTCTCCAGGAGATAACCCCATTACCCCAATTTTACATCCAGCTTTACCAGTTGATACCTCTGATCCTGGGAAATGTTTTCTGGATCATTCTGATATTGGTGCATCTGTTACAGCTCTGAGAGTAGATATAGTGTTTCCCTGTTCTATAGATGCCAAATGTTTTACACAGTACACAAAGCTTATTACCCATCAGAGAGGTAAGGCAGGTGAGAGGCCATTTCCATGTTCTGAGTGTGGGAAATGTTTTATACGGAAATCAGATCAATTTACACATCAGAGAAGTGACACAGGTGAGAAGGCATTTCCATGTTCTGAGTGTGGGAAATGTTTTACATACAAATCACTATTTGTAATACATAAGAGAATACATACAGGTGAGAAACCATATTCCTGTTCTGAGTGTGGGAAATGTTTTACATACAAAACAACTGTTGATGAACACAAAAGAAATCACATAGGTACATCTCAATTTCCATGTTCTGAGTGTGGGAAATATTTTGCATGGAAATCAGATCTTATTACACATCAGCGAAGTCACACGGGTGAGAAGCCATTTCCATGTTCTGAGTGTGGGAAATGTTTTGCACTCAAATCAGATCTTATTAAACATGAGAGAAGTCACACGGGTGAGAATCCATTTCCATTCTCGAAAGTATGAGAAAAAAATCAGCTCTGTTGCACACAATAGATATCACACAGGTGAGGAACCTTTTTAATCTCATCACCATTGCCATGCAATGTTCCTAAAAGTCCTGTCCTATCTCCTATGCTTTTTGCAATATACCTGCTGCCACTAGGTGAAACAACCAGACGTCATGCCCTTGTCTGCCACTGCTGTGTAGATGATCTGTCTGTTGCTCTGGGTATTGAGAACCAAATACCAATCTTAAATGGCTGTCTAGCTGAGCTCCAGGTGTGGGTGATACCAGTTGTCTGTGACTCAGTCCTGGTGAAACAGAGGTCATTATGGTAGAAGCTCACCAAAAAAGGGCAGGTCTACAGCGTTGCCAATCAACTGAACTTATGCAGGTGGGTATCGTAGGATTCATAGAAATTGTAGTTAGATAACCAAAAGTCAGAAACAAATAGAATTTTATGGCAAATGCTTTTTAGAAAATTGTTATCCAAAAACAGTAGTTGAACAAGCATCAAAAGAGGCCCTAAGTCTGACCAGGGAGGAATTATTAGAATATAAAAGTAAACCTGATAATAGACCAGAAGGGAAAGACACTTTATTATTCATTATGAGGTATAACACTTATGAAAAGCTCATCAAAGAGGTCCTGAATAAGCATTGGAATAATTTACTCCTAGACCCCGGACTTGGAGGTGTATTACCACATGAACCTCAGGTGGTCTTCAGAAGGGCTCAGATTTTTATGGAGGTTTTGGCTCCTAGTAAGGTCACTACAATAGAGATGAAGAAGCCTCTAGATTGTCATGGGTGTTTCCAATGTGGTAAATGTATCATCTGTAAGCATATTGGGGTAATTCAGACCTGATCGCTGCTTGGTATTCGCATCACAAGTGGCGGGTTTAAGCCAAATGCGCACGCGTGAAGCCAGAAGTGCACATGTGCTGCCTCGCTGTGCGATAAATGTGCAGCAATACACATGGATTTTCTGTTCACTGTCAGGCAATGAGGCGTAATGAAGGTGGTGCGGGGGCGTGGCTTCGCAGGATAGTGAAAAGGGGCGTGAAGGAGGGTGTCTTGCAGGGGAGTGTGCTAGGGGCCACAGGTGTCGTTTTTACACAGCTGCAAAGCAAATCACTGCTAGTGCACACTGGGCGTTCACAGCTGGCGAGTAGATCTTGGGCTGCGCACGACTTTCAAACGCTCAGCGCGGGTGTCCTGTCCGGCATCATCCAGCGATTGGTTCCAAATCACACACACCTGTATGCAATTCATCTGCCTCCACAGCTCATTTCACCTCCAGCTCCCTCTGATATGGTATGTCGGTTATGAAACCCTGCAACACACATGTGCAACACACACCACACCCTGCAACACACACACCACACCCTGCAACACACATGTGCAACACACACCACACCCTGCAACACACATGTGCAACACACATGTGCAACACACACAACACACCCTGCAACACACATGTGCAACACACACCACACCCTGCAACACACATGTGCAACACACACAACACACCCTGCAACACACATGTGCAACACACACCACACCCTGCAACACACATGTTCAACACACACAACACACCCTGCAACACACATGTGCAATACACATGATAAAGCTAAATATTTATCGTATATAAAACCCTTTATGAGGTCTAAGAACACTGTACGCTATCTACGTATGAAGTACCGTAAGGGTACGCTCGTTGCGTAACAATCGCTTAGCCGTAGTCGAGACGCTCAAGCATCACGTTCGCTCACGGCCAGGAGATCACAGGCAGGCACGCTATTGGCTGCCGACTAACGTAATGATTCGCTATAGCGTAGCGGACGCTCGGGACCACGAGGAGATCACCAGCGGCGCTGACATTCACAATGTTAAACCTTTATATCTAAACCCTAAACAGTGTGTTATGCAGTAAAACCTTAGTGTGATGATAGAATGTAAATGCAACACAGTATAACCTTATTAACTCAAAAGCTGATTGAGCGTCACCGACGCTCTGAGAACACTTAACACTATAAGAAATACACAAATACCATGCTTAGGGTCCAACGCCTGATATATATATTATGAATGATATACTTGCAAAAGAATTGAACACAATACAAGTCATACACTACAATATAACATAGACTACCTAACCAGATAACTACACAGGAAATACAATACAATACAATTACTATTTAAGGGAAAATAAGAGAGAAAGAGGAGAAGAGAGAGAGAGAGAAATGGCTCACAATATCAAGAAGATCAATATGATTGCGGAGAAACACTTACGCACAAGGGGAAACGATCGCATGCGCCTCGATATCCAGCTCCCGATTATCAGCAATGAGAACCGTTGAAGAGAGTGAACTGGATATGGTCGGCCTGTCTATTTATGCCCCACACACAATACAATTCAATGGTCCCTACAATCCCATTGTTCATTGGACACAGGAATTCGGCTTCGCATTATAACAAAAGGTCATAGGTTGATTCATACAGGTGGGCTGTGACTACTTCCAACTGTTCAGGTGGGTGGGATACTGGGTTTCCCGCCGCATGACTAAGTAAGAACAAATAATAGTAAATGGACATAAACTTCTTATGTCCATAACTATTCGCACGAGCGATTAGTCCGCTCCAAAACAACACCGGAATATTGCTATTTAAATACTCTTCCGATGGGTACCAAACACCACTGTATGACCCCTGTTAGACCCTTCGTACAATACAAAGAGGAATCTCTCTGTCCAGGAACATGCTATATTAACTAAACTTTCAGAATCTATCAAAGCGACCATGATCTACAAAATACATTATTAGTGAAAATATGTAACGATTGAGTCGCACGCTACGATCACATAAACTCTACCGTAGATACGCATACCGTGCGCCTGCGGGTGCCCGTGACTGTGAGTATGCGCACGCACGGGAGAGCGTACGCATGCGCAGCACGGACCTGTGTGAGGTGCAAATATGGCAGTGTGTATAGAGATATTTTTCTGACTTTGACAGTCCACCCTTTGGCAGTCAATAATAACTGCCACCTTCTAAAACATTTCAAAAAGAGAAAAATATATGTCAGGGGTTAATACATTTCCATGGTTGGGTAAGGGAGGAGAGAGGAGAAGGTGTGAAGAGGGTATGACCTAGTGAGATAGCAGAAGCATGTGTGTATGAGTCCATGTTTGGGGGGTCATGTATCATCGTGCCGTACGTGTGGTACATCAAGCTTCGAGGTATTGCGAAGTATACATTTGAATTCCTTCTTATCCCGTATTAAGGGTCTGTGGATGGGCTGTCAAACTCTACCGAGCTCTTTTCGGCTGTGGTTGTAACAAAATGGGGGAGCACATTTTAGTTGATGATACATGAAATGGGGGAGATATGTGATTGCTGATATCTGTGCCTGTATTCCCTATCGACTATGTGTGTCATTACCTGAGGGTTGTAGAAATGAAGATAAAGTACACTTATGGTAAATGCTGTGGTATTCTATGTCAGGTTAATGTACATTTGTCGGTTGAAATCTTGTTCGGTGTCTGTTGGTTGCAGTCTTCTTTGTGCTTTTGCCCATAAGGTGCGAGCAAAAGCTGTCAATGTCCATAGATTTACAAAAGTGTTGGGCTAGCGTAATTTTAAAATTTCTAGGGAAACTGGGGATCCATGGCATAGTTCATCAAAAATCTGTGTATAAGGTTGTCAAAACTTCTTCTTTAATCCATCTGTTGTCTGTATATCGGCTCATCAAATTCCTCGTCCAAGTGGGTCTTTTTACCTTGGAGAAAAACGGAAAAACAGGTGAAAGAAACGGACCGTATAATCGCATTTTCATTACATCATTGTTTCTACCGTTGGGTCATAAATCAAGTCCATTGGAATTACAGTTTCCTCACTCCTCAAACTCATCACCCTAGTACGACGATTGCACTTCATTAATGCCTGACCGCATCTAAATATCAAACCAATCGATATGACAACACCTAAGATACATAGGAGAAACTTCCCAACATCCATTATGACTCCTTGAGCCCATTCTCCTAAACCAGAAAACCAATTTTGCGGGTTCAACCATGACACCCAACCAGTCAGCTCATTACCTACAGCAGCAAGAGTGAGATTGTGTCTCCTGCGAAATTCCCACTTCAATTGGAGGATATCATCCATCTTTTGGTCTATGACCTTGACCGGATCCTCGGTGCAATTCGTGATATATGTGCAACATTTCACGCCGTATTGCGTTGCCAGTGTGACACAATATCCGCCTGTCACTGCTGTGAGGTAATTAAGAACCATTCTATGCTGTACCAGTTCTGTTTTATAAGCTTGAAGTTCTCTTCCAGTATACCTAAACGTGTCATCATACATTTCAGTGATATTATCTAACAAATTTGCAAGCGCAGAGTTGTATCTATAGTTCATCACTCCTCGAGCGGTGCGAGTGAAATCTAACGCAAGCAGAACCTGAATCCCGGTGGATTCATGGATCAGACCAGAGGCCGGGTGTTCTGACCTTTCTGTCAGTTGCCTTTTAACAACGTGCTCGTAATGGGTATGAGTATAAGGAGCTTGGGCACCACGGTGTATGTCTTTCATTTTGTCATGAGATACAGTCATTACTTCAGGCAGTACTTTTCCAATATAACACAATCCTTCAGAGTTTGGGGCAAGCCACTTATACGCCTTTCTCCCGCATATGAAATATGCATCATCGGGGAGAACATATGGGACGGAGTAGGACATAACCATATTTCACACCTTCCATGTGAAATCTCCTAACCCTAATTCTTCCATCTGCTTAGTACACGTATCAGGTTGTACGATATGTGCACAGTATCCTAGTGATACCTCTCCAACTCTCGTAATCCTATTTCCTAAGGTATACCTATCCCGGAAAGATTTTCCTCTACTGGCTATGTGGCGTATAAGCTCTGTATCTGTAGGCATTCTATCTGCTCTATGCGAAAAGGTCATGGTTTGGTTACTCCATGACACTTCCCAATTTCCCGGCTTTCGGGGATTGGAGATGTTAAAACATAATAAGGACCTATCCACATGGTATTGGTGGAGCTTCAAACTAGGAGGGCTGGAGATATTAAACCTCCTGTCCACCGGTCTCCCACCACTTAACTCAAGTACCTCCCCTAACGTTAAAGGAAATGGTACTAGCCCTGATTTGCTATGACCTTGAGGTACTTGAGAGCATACCCAACAATCTGTTTTATTTAACACACTACCCACTAAGGAGTGATAGTCACTCAATGGATGCCGGTCCATATGGATATTAAAACTGGATTGGCATTTCTTAATGCACCCATCCTCAATGACATTGTTACAGAGCCTACAGATACAGTTTTCTTCAGCTAACAATCCTTCACAATTCCTTCTATTGTCAATGCTATCGGATCGTTTTCTGATACTCGCCTTTACTTGTTGGTTAAGTTGTTCTTGGAAAACTACGCCTCCATCTTTATCATCAGAACCCATTCCAGAACCTCTCTCGACCTCCATGGTACTCTCGCCGGAACAGACTGCTCTGGTCAACATCATGGTCAACAGGAAAATCCGGATCACAGTCTCTTGGGGCAAGTCCATCTTGTAGGAGGAAATGGAGAAGAATGAGAAGGGGGAAAAAAATAATTGAGGGAGATGGGATGGGAAGTTGGAGAAAAACAATAAAAGGGAACAGGGGATCGATAACTGCTTTTGATCTTGTGATCTTCAATGCTCAGGTGCCGCCTTAGTCCTCCTGGAACAGACACTCCAGTGATACAACCTCTACCATCTGTTCCTTATCACGGGACTTCTCTGGATCAGCGACCTTCTTACAGTGGGACGAATGAACCCAAGTCTCTCTCTCAGCAACCTTCAATGCTGTAGTGCTAGTCAATAAGACCTGGTATGGTCCTTCCCATCTGTCAATAAGGCAACCTGAGCATAGAAAATTCCGTATCATTACATAATCCCCAGGTTCAATGTCATGACAATTACTATCTGGTAAATCAGGAATCACCAACTTCAGATTATCATTTTGATTCCTTAACTGTTTACTCATGTTAATCAAGTATTTTACAGTCACTTCATTGTTACATTTCAAATCATCCTGAGGGTTAATCATGACATGCGGTTGTCGACCAAACAAGATTTCAAAGGGAGACAGATTAAGGGGGGACCTGGGAGTGGTTCTGATGCTGTACAGTACAATGGGTAAAGCTTCTGGCCATGTCAATCCTGTCTCTGCCATAACTTTACTCAGTTTATTTTTAATAGTGCTGTTCACTCTTTCCACTTTCGCACTCGCCTGTGGACGGTATGGAGTGTGCAGCTTGCTATCAATTCCCATCAACTTACACATTCCTTGAAAGACATCACCTGTAAAATGGGTACCCATATCGCTCTCAATTATTCTAGGATACCATATCTACATACAAATTCCTGCACAATTTTCTTAGCAGTAAACATAGCGGTATTTGTGGCCGCAGGAAATGCTTCGACCCAATTTGAGAAAACATCTATACAAACAAGTACATATTTCAAATTCCGACAAGGGGGTAATTGTATAAAGTCAATCTGTATTACCTGGAAAGGGCCACCGGCAGGTGGGATATGAGATGGTTCTGTAGGTATTGCCTTTCCGATGTTCTTTCTCAAACAGGTAAGGCATGACATTGCTCTCTTACTCGCATGAGATGAAAATCCTGGGGCGCACCAATATGCTCTTACCAACTTGCACATCCCTTCCTTGCCCAGATGAGTCAGCCCGTGAGCTGCTTCAGCTAAACATGGAAGGTATGTTCTGGGGGCCACTGGTTTACCATGTCCATCCGTCCAGAGTCCTGAGGACTCCTGGCCATATCCTTTTGCCTTCCAGACTGCCTTTTCCTGTGTGGAACACAAATTTTGCATTTCACACAACTTCTGTGTGTTGATGGTATTAAATACCATCAGTTGTGTGGTGTCTGTCTGTCTGGGGGTACCAGCTGCTAACTTAGCAGCTTCGTCTGCTCGGCTGTTACCAAGTGATACGGGGTCCTGGCTATATGTGTGTGCTTTACACTTGATAACAGCCACTCTGTCGGGTTCCTGTATCGCTGTTAGAAGCCTTTTTATGTGAGCTGCATGCGCTACCGGTGTACCAGCTGCCGTCATGAAATTTCTGAGGCGCCATAGGGCTCCGAAATCATGGGCTACCCCGAATGCGTATCTAGAATCGGTGTAGATATTGGCTGATTTTCTCTTAGCCAATTCACATGCTCTGGTTAGGGTGACCAGTTCAGCAACCTGGGCTGAGTGAGGTGGGCCTAGCGGTTCCGCTTCTATGGTGCCTTGGTCATCTACGACTGCGTATCCAGTACACAAGTCTCCCGAGTCTGACTGTCTATGACAACTACCGTCCGTGTAGAACGTGAGTTCTACGTCTTCCAGTGGGTTGTAACTGATGTCAGGTCTTGCGGTAAAATTTTGGGTCAAATATTCCATACAATCATGAGTGTCTTCCTTTGTATTAAATCCTCCTTCCCCACCACTCTCATCCTCCACCCTTTGTGTCTGTCCAGGCACACCCGGGAGATATGTTGCAGGATTTAATGCACTGCATCTCCTTATGGTGATGTTTACGGGGGCCATTAGTGCCAATTCCCATCTTGTAAACCGCGCTGATGAGACGTGCCTGGTTTGGGCAGAATTTAACAAGGCTGACACTGCATGTGGTGTATGAATTGTGAGGTTGTGACCTAGCACGACATCTTCGCTTTTCGTTACTAGCAATGCTATTGCAGCAACGCTTCGCAAGCATGTGGGGAGGGATCGCGCTACCGTATCTAGCTGAGCGCTGTAGTATGCTACTGGCCTGCTGGCATCACCGTGCTTTTGGGTTAGTACGCCTGCCGCGCAACCAGCACTTTCTGTTCCGTATAGTTCAAAGGGTTTCCCATAGTCTGGCATACCTAATGCTGGTGCCTGCGTTAGGCACTGTTTAAGTCTCTCAAATGCTGTCTCAGAATCGTCTGTATGCGAAATCCGATCAGGTTTGTTTGAGGAGACCATCTCCTGCAAAGGTAACGCTAGAATGGAAAACCCTGGGATCCAATTACGGCAATACCCACACATTCCTAAAAACGTTCTGATCTGTTGCTGGGTTTGTGGCAGAGTCATGTCTCTAATTGCTAGGATTCTATCAGCGGTCAGGTGTCTCAGTCCTTGTTTTAGACAGTGTCCCAAATATTTTACTTTAGTTTGGCATAATTGCAACTTGTCTTTGGAAACCTTGTGTCCTGTGTCTGAAAGATGAAACAGGAGCTGTTTCGTATCCTTCAGGGACGCTTCCAATGAATCTGAACACAGCAGTAAATCATCCACATACTGTATCAATACTGATCCATTCTCTGGTTGGAAAGACTGTAAACAATCATGTAAAGCCTGGGAAAATATACTTGGACTATCTATGAAACCTTGTGGTAATCGAGTCCATGTGTATTGGACTCCTCTGTATGTAAATGCAAACAAATATTGGCTGTCAGGGTGCAGAGGTACCGAAAAGAAAGCGGAGCAGAGGTCAATAACAGTGAAAAATTTCGCAGTGGGAGGGATTTGCATTAGGATGACAGCTGGATTTGGCACTACGGGGAACTGACTCTCAACTATTTTGTTAATCCCCCTTAGATCCTGCACTAGCCGGTAACCCCTCCCCCCACTCTTTTTCACAGGGAAGATGGGACTATTGGCAGTGCTGGACGTTCTTACCAGAATGCCCTGTTGTAGCAAGCGCTCTATTACTGAGAAAACTCCTAACTCCACCTCTGGCTTCAGAGGGTATTGTGGGATTTTTGGAGCTATCCTACCATCTTTTACTTGTACAACTACTGGAGCTACGTTTGCCATTAATCCAGTGTCCTGTCCGTCTTTAGTCCAAAGTGACTCTGGTATCTGAGATGTCATCTCTTCTACTTGGGAGGGAGTCCTATTTGTCATAATGGTATGTGACATTAATTTTGATGGGGAGTCTAACATGTCTCGCACTTCCTGAGCGTGATTCTCAGGTATGTCCAAGAATACACCTTCAGGAGTACAATAAATGACGCACCCCATTTTACACAGTAAGTCTCTACCCAGGAGATTGGTCGGTGCCGATGCAGCCAGCAAAAATGAATGCTTGGTATGTAACGGCCCTATTGTAATCTCGGCTGGTTTGCTAACAGGGTAGTGCTGGACTACTCCTGTTACTCCCATGGCTGGAATTGTCCTACCAGTGGTTCTCATGCCCACTGTCGAATTGATCACTGATTTGGCCGCCCCCGTATCTACAAGAAAGTTTAATGATTTACCAGCTACATTAATTGCAACTTCGGGTTCACTTCCAAGACTTGCAATCAATTTTACTGGCTGCAGATTACAGGTATGGCCACACCCCTATTGGGTATGGTGACCTCCCTGAATCCCGCTGGCAGCAACTACTTGTGAGGGAGTTAACTGGGAACTACCAGAGGCATGCCAATCTCTGTTCGGGGGGTATCTTTTTGTTTCCCCTGTATGTGGCTCATAACTCCGTCAATGTGGACCCTGATCCCAATGTCGTGTGTCGTGTCGTTGTCTAGGGGGTTGGTATGATCTTTGCGAATTTCTTGATCTACAGTCTCGTGCAAAGTGTCCCTGTTTGTGACAAAAATAACATGTTACCACATTTGACTTACCCACAGGGTTTGGTGATATTAACACAGGCTGTTATGTGGTCAGGGCCTGTATACTTACTGCCATTAACTTATCACCTTGCGACTCCCTGTGTCTGGTGATATTCCGGTCGTGATCTCAAAGTAGCCACAGACAGACCTCGCCAACATGGTTGTGTGGTCTGTACCCTAGTCTTTAATGACTCTTTTAAACCATCCATCAGTACCGATACTGCTACTTCTTGATGGTTTGCATTGGTCCTAATGTCCTCTATGCTTGTGTATTTTGCCATCTCTGATAATGCTCTGTGAAAATACTCTGCAGCTGTTTCGGACTCCTTTTGTTTAATGGAGAATATCTTGTTCCATTTAACTACCGCTGGGAAATACTCCTTTAACTGTAAGCTTATTCTTTTTACATTATCTTTGTTGTACACATCTGTGAGAGGTACATCTTGATCTAATCCACAGTCAGCTAAAAATTGAGCTGCGTCGACATTGGGGGGTAAACAAGCCCTCAGCAATACCTGCCAGTCTTTATTGTTGGGCTCTAAAGTGTTACCTAGGTCTCTGATGTATTTCTGGCTGGCAACTAAGTATTTTCTAGGGTCAGGGAATTCAGACACTATGGTCCTTAATTCCATTCGGGAAAATGGGCTGTACATGGCAATGTTCCTAACAGGAGTGACTCCTGAAGTGTCCGTTTTCCCATTTGGCACTACTATTACCTTAACAGGATTAATTCTAACAACATCATTCTTTGTAGATTCTACAGCCTGTGGTGAAATAGTTTCAGCATAGTGTATGGTGCCGTACTTACCCGTTGATACGACCTCACCTATCCCTCCGCTAGGGGCCTTTGTTACTAATCTCGGGGGTGGAGCTGTGCCTACTGTTGTCTCTGCTATGGTGGCTGCTAGAGAGAGCGCTGATATTGTTGCCGATTCGTCTTCTTGATTACACTCCTGGGGAAAGTTCAAAACAGGGTACAACTTGCACGGGTTAATACTTGCATTAGTTAATTGGTTAACATTATCTTTAACATTTACACAGTTGCTAAGTGTTTGTTTGTTACACCTTAGTGCGTCGTTCTCCGCAACCAATTTCTCTCCCACTATGTATGGTGGCGGTGGTGCCGTGGCTATCAGTTCCTTGATAGAGCCAGATCCCGCCGCCTGAGCCAATCCTTCCTGTTGCCACAGCTGCAAATAATCATAATGCTTGATTTGTCTCTTTGCTGATTTAATGAGACATATCCTCCTCCTTAAATTCGTTAACACTTCTGGGCTGAAGCTACCTACTCTTGGGAATTTCTCCCCGTCATGTACTGTCATTCTCTCCCATTCATCACATAAAACTTCTGTGTGTGACCCGTACTTTTCACACATTACGTACCTTGCCGACCCGACTGGTCGGTTTATAGAATCAACCCGAACCGAGGTTGATCGCCCCCTTCCTGAGCAACTGGCCCCCATAATTTGCAGGTGTTGCTTGCTCTACCTCTGACCTCTATATCAGGGTCTTCAGCGAACCCTTACAAAAAAACCAAGATATTCACGATAGGCTGGCGGTGAAGTTTACCGAGCACCTCACTCACTCGCCCACGCCGACCAATACGACCTGCTCACACTGCTATAGTGCTGGCGTACTCGACCCAGGGCCCCTATTAACCTTTGTTTACTGGAAAATGCGAGTGTGATCCGAAGAGCATTAACCCTTTCCAGTAAAGGTGAGGTTGTTGGATAATTCCTGAGTGACCAGCGAACTTCCCTTTGGAAAAATAAAAAATTACACAAATCACGTCAGAATGTACAAATAGCGTTTGTGACCCCTTTACTCTAATGGTACTAGGTCAGATTACTAACTACTGTACACAATTACGTGCGGTACAATCGTTCAGCACATAAGCAACTAATCTTATGTACGGAGCGACCAACGGAATCGAAAATTGCGGCTGCGAATTCCTTCAGCAAGAGCTTGTATGGCCTATATGGGTGTTGCACCATCCCTTTTTTGGTGTTGTGCCTCTGTCTCTATAGCGGACTTCCTTGTCTGCTGTACCTGGACCTGCTGGTCTGTTATGACCTCCTGGTCTGACCTCCTGGTCTGCTACAGTATGACCTCCTGGTCTGCTACTCTCTAATGCTCAAATTGTATGTTTAACCAAGGATGCCTCCCTAGCCACCGTGCATGTCACTTACACGTATGTACCTCACGAGAACTCGATGATTTCTTTTGGTTCAATCCTCAAAATTGTATATAACACACTCACTCACCACATGTACACTTTTGTTTTTATTTCTATTTCTGCGCAGAAATTTCTCTTTAGACCAGATGTGTTACAAATTAGGAGAAGGATCTATTAGTCTAAATTTTGGACACTAAAAATAGATTTGCGCTATTTATCGCCTTGCGTTATTTACCGCGTTGCGCTGTTTACCTCCTTGCGCTATTTATCGCCTGTTGAAATAACACTATCGTGTGACTTGAGTTACGTGGGCGTACCCAGACGCTCCGTTGCGTAATTTACGCTGCGTGCGTCGGCCTTTGCGTACGCGAGTCTCACCCTTTGTTCGAGACACGTGTATCTTTATCCACCGTAACACAACTAACACGTTTATCAATGTAGATGATCCTCGATCGTCTACTTAGCCCCACACCTTATCCCTTTGTATTACTTTTACACTTTAACTAAGAAATAGCGACAAATCTCTCTGAGCACGTTTATCAATTATAAAATGGCAAACAGGAAAGTGATATACGAAAATACACGAATGAAAAGAAATGCAGATATATATGCGTGTGTGCGTACGCAAGACAGAAATAAACAGTTTTAAAAGACACTATTGCTTCGTTCTTACCTCCGGTTCCGGATTCCCTCAGCACTCTTTACTTAAGCGAAGCAGACACTTATCCAGACAGCACTGCGAAGAATATGATCTCCCGCCCTTTGCTGATGGATAATGTCTGCTGATATTACCTAGCAGAGATGTGTGAAGGAATGGACGAGCCCGCAATTGATAAAGCTAAATATTTATCTTATATAAAACACTTTAAGAGGTCTAAGAACACTGTACGCTATTGACGTATGAAGTACCGTAAGGGTACGCACGTTGCGTAACAATCGCTTAGCCGTGGTCGAGACGCTCAAGCGTCACGTTCGCTCACGGCCAAGAGAGCTCAGGCAGGCACGCTATTGGCTGCCGACTAACGTAATGATTCGCTATAGCGTAGCGGACGCTCGGGACCACGAGGAGATCACCAGCGGCGCAGACGCTCACAATATTAAACCTTTATATCTGACCATAGACAATGTATTATGCAGTGAAACCTTAGTGTAGTGATAGGGTGTAGATGCAACCTTGTGTAACCTGATTAGCTTAAGAGCTGTTTGAGCGTCACCGACGCTCTGAGAATACTTAACACTATATAGAAAATACACAAATACCTGGGCTTAGGGTCCAACACCTAATATATATATTATGAGTATTATACTTGAAAAAGAATTAATACAATACAAGTCATACAGTACAATATAACATAGACTAACTAACCAGATAACTACACAGGAAATACAATACAATACAATTACGTTTTAAGGGAAAATACGAGAGAAAGAGGAGAAGAGAGAGAGAGAGAGAGAGAGAGAGATGGCTCATAATAACAACAAGACAATATGATTGCGGAGAAGACTTACGCACAAGGGGAAACGATCGCAAGCGCCTCTGGATATCCAGCTCCCGATTTTCAGCAATGAGAACCGTTGAAGAGAGTGAGTGAGCTGGATACCATCGGCTTGTCTATTTATGCTCCACACACAATACAATTCAATGGTCCCTACAATCTCATTGTTCATTGGACACAGGAATTTGTCTTCGCATCATAACAAAAGGTCATAGGTTGATTCATACAGGTGGGTTGTGACGATTTCCAACAGCTCAGGTGGGTGGGATACTAGGTTTCCCGCCGCAGGAACAAGTAAGTGCAAATAATAGTAAATGGACATAAACTTCTTATGTCCATAACTATTCGCACGAGCGATTAATCCGCTCCAAACCAACACCGGAATATTGCTAATTAAATACTCTTCCGATGGATACTAAACACCACTGTATGACTCAAGCCTGACCCTCTGCAACAAATAAAGAGGGATCTCTCTGTCCAGGAACATACTACATTAACTAAACTTTCAGAATCTGTCAAAGGGACCATGATCTACAAAATACATTATATGGTAAAAATATGTAACGAATGAGTCGCACGCTACGAACACATAAACTCTACCGTAAATGCGCATACCGTGCGCCTGCGGGTGCACGCGACAGCGAGTATGCGCACGCACGGGAGAGTGTACGCATGCGCAGCACGGACTTGTATGAGGTGCAAATATGGTAGTGTGCATTGAGATATTTTTCTGACTTTGACACTCTATTTCTCCTTAGTCCGCAGTATACACAGGGATCCCACCCTGACGCTCCTGATTTGAGGATCCTTTCACCTACTAACATCTTACATCTTGTACGGAAGGGTGTGCATGTGTGTTCTTCTCGCCTGATTAGGGCTCTTTATGATGCTTCTGCCTTGAGCTTTGAAAAACAACCAAATTACCTGAGCCATGAGGCGGGGATTTAGGGGACTGGCCTGTTGCATTCTGGGAGGCCGAAAGCTTTTGATCGTTGGTGCCAATCCGCTGACGCTACCTCATATCCAAATGTATATCCTGTGGATACTGTGAACTTAGGAGAAATAGAGTTATCAACGGTAAGTCTACCATAACTATTTTTCACCTCAGTTTAAACTGACTGTATGCAAATATCATTATAGTGTTTTTTTTTGTGTTTTAGGTAGATATTAAAACAGAAGACATAGAAGGAGAAGAAGAGACGTATGTGACTGACATAAAGGCAGAAGATACAGAGGGAGAAGAAGAGACGTATGTGACTGATAAAAAGGCAGAAGATATAGAGGGAGAAGAAGAGACGTATGTGACTGATATAAAGGTAGAAGATATAGAAGGAGAAGAAGAGACGTATGTGACTGATATGAAGGCAGAAGATATAGAAGGAGAAGAAGAGACGTATGTGACTGATATAAAGGCAGAAGATATAGGGGGAGAAGAAGTGACGTATCTGAAGGGTGATCAGCAGTGTAAGGAGGGGGAAATCCCTACAGATATCAGCACAGGTGAGTAATAAACACTTATTACAGAAAAGAGTCACATATTCTCCTTTCTCAGTCACTACAGCAATCTCTTATCCTACACCCTCCTCTGTCAGTACACACTAATGAGGGAAATGTATCTGCCTAGTGGGAGAGTCAGGAACCATCAGCCCCTATTATACTCCTACTCTCCCCCTCACATCATGTCAATGTGTGTTACCAGCCCAGAGATCTGACCAGTCTCCTCCCCACACTCTCTGGTGTATCTCATACATCAGGAGCCATCAGTCCCTATTATACTCCTGCTCTCCTCCTCACATCATGTCACTGTGTGTTACCAGCCCAGAGATCTGACCAGTCTCCTCCCACTCTCTGGTGTATCTCATACATCAGGAGCCATCAGCCCCTATTATACTCCTGCTCTCGCCCTCACATCATGTCACTGTGTGTTACCAGCCCAGAGATCTGACCAGTCTCCTCCCCACACTCTCTGGTGTATCTCATACATCAGGAGCCATCAGCCCCTGTTATACTCCTGCTCTCCTCCTCACATCATGTCACTGTGTGTTACCAGCCCAGAGATCTGACCAGTCTCCTCCCACTCTCTGGTGTATCTCATACATCAGGAGCCATCAGCCCCTATTATACTCCTGCTCTCCCCCCTCACTTCATGTCACTGTGTGTTACCAGCCCAGAGATCTGACCAGTCTCCTCCCACTCTCTGGTGTATCTCATACATCAGGAGCCATCAGCCCCTATTATACTCCTGCTCTCCCCTCACATCATGTCACTGTGTGTTACCAGCCCAGAGATCTGACCAGTCTCCTCCCCACACTCTCTGGTGTATCTCATACATCAGGAGACTCAGCCCCCATTATACTCCTGCTCTCCCCCTCACATCATGTCACTGTGTCACCAGCAGCCATACTGTGTGCTAGCAGTACCCCTGCCTATGGTATTACATGCCCTGAGAGTGTCACTATTAGCACACGCCGCTCTGTATATAAACCACTCCTTATTTCTGGCATGGTGCGGCTGCTTGCTGGGGCACAGACTCGGGGCTCCTCATGCCACGTGACGCAATGCTTAGGAAATATCTGGTGCAGCCCCTGTCATGTATCCACATGCTCCTGTAGCAGCCGGCCTCAGGGAATTGGCTAATGACCGGCTCCTGTTACTGAGTTGGCAGCATCTGAGTCTTGCTACCGTCACCTTAGGTATATAATACATTTATTGAGCTTGTGTATGGGAACCAGCATTCAGAATGCTGCACATTCCCTGCTGATTACCTGTCCCCTGGCACTTGGATGACGGCCTTCTCTGGCTTCTGATCCATGGCCTTAAGGGCACACCAATGGTTCCTAATGGAAGTATCTTCAGGAGCGGTCACGTCTAAGTAGGAGGACAGGGCCTCTTGCAATATTCTAGTGCCTTCAGCATCCGTTACTATATAATCCTGCAATCTCCAAGGTGGTAAAGGAGGAGTAGTGGGAAAAGGCGACCAGGACCCTATCAGAGCGGTGTGATCAGACCATGAAATTACTGTCGGTAGAAAAATTCAAGTGACCAGGTTCTGGGATACAATGTGATAAATATGGAGACTGACACAGGACATTTCATAAAGGATAAGCATTTATTTCTCTAAGTTACAACAATAAGAACCTGCAAATAACAAGTTATACTCAGTTACAATAATAGGAAGAACAAATTAGAATACTCCGCTCTTATCTCAGATGTTTCATGATCTGTCCCAGATGATGGTCATCAATTACGTAGTTTAAACAATATAGTTCAGCTGCCCCCAGGGTCCCCCTTTAATAACATCATTTATCTTATCCTGGACAACTGTCCCCTTTCACCTACTTATGTATACAATACCCCAAACATCTTACTAGACAGTTTCCATCTGAGATACTGATAATAGGAAGATATATCTATTATAATCATCCAGCCTAAAAGCTGTGTATATTCTCCCCACTAATCCTAATAAAATGAACATATGTAGAGCAGTGAGGACATACATATACAAAATGGAGTTACACATGGACAAAATGGCATCTAAAAAGTAGTAACTAATTGTGAGGATACGGATTCTCAGATCACTCAGGTAAACAGTTTAGTAAAGTGGCAAATGCCCTTTATTGTAAATATACACACAGTACACTAAAACAGTAACTATTACATGCCAGGATGGTATCTCACTAGGTCCCCACAATAGTATAGGATTACAGATGTATGCGGGAGTATCTATGTAGCAGAGCCAACAAGTCTGCACTCCCAGGAAAAGCTTGTCATCCAGTGTCCACAATGCGTCCAGACAATCCTCACTGGCAGCCTCGTCCTCAGTGCACGTCCAGTAGCCTTTTTGGAACGAGGGGATAACAACCATGCTTGTAGGCCTCAGCACACTGGAAGCGCTATCCTACCAGTAGCTTTCAGAAGCAATACACCTCATTCCTCTCAGGTCAAGAACTCCACACTCTCTGACCTTCTGGCCAGATCTCACCTCAGAAGAGCCCACTCCTCTTACCTCCCCTGTCTTTTCATCACACAAGCTGGTAAGTCAGGAGGTCACAGAGGACTGGAGACGAGGTGTCTGGGCTCCTGTACACAGTGGGGTGTATAGGATCAGATTACCTGCAGCTCCATACAGAAACTGTTTACTACTGAACCTACTCCTCCTAATCACATCTGATTGTATAGCTAGGGAACTTACATTACAATGACCTGATACTATGTTACTAACACTCTGGCATACAATCACACACATTGCACAGTATAACCAAATCACCTGCATATTCCTAATATAACAGATAAAACATAACTACAATATAATAACACAATACAATATTGCCTAGCATATGACTAATAACATAATGGCAATTAGTGGAGTCCATGGTTAGGACCAGGGCTAGGAAAGTAACTGCGTGTATTTCATCACTGTGCGACACGATGCGCCAGCTGTGTCGTCACACTATCACCCCATATTGAAATATATTAATGCGAGGAATCAATTGTAACGACCTAGAAGAAGGTCTATTCTCTAATATGACCTGTGTACAGCAGAGTAATAAGTATAATCACGCACACCTGGATGTCTAATTCTCCGAGTATTATAGAGGTCAGATTCAGCTAATAAAGGGAGCATGAGGAAGCTAAGGAACGGGCGGCATTACTGGTCTGTTCATCAGTAGTGGTGGATCTATCAAGATGAGGGTCTGGAGCAAGAGTAACATATCCCATAAGGAGAAGTGCAATTTCTTGTAGCTTTTGAAAAACAATATATAAGAAATCGGGGCTGTCTGGCATTAGGGGCATTGAGAGAAGTGAGGGTGACATATTTATGAATTTTCCCAACTAGAATCAAATATCTACCATTGCATTCCACCCACTTGCTTTCCAGGTGAAAGGGGCAGGATCTATTAGAAAGGATGGCTACACCACAGGAGATATAGCATGCTGGGTAGTTATTGGTAAACTGAGGGGGAGAGTGCAATGGAACATGTGATTCCTGAGTGGCTACCACCGCCGCCTTCTGGTCAGCAAAATATTTTATTGCAATACCTCTCTTATGAGGAGAATTAAGACCTTTTACATAAGACTTAAAAACGTCACCATGATAGAGATCAGATCATGGTATGAAACATCTAGGATCATCTGTGTAAAGTCCAATAGAGTCTGTAGGGCGTGTGCATACTTCAAACTATCATAACAGAAAAAATAAAATAGGGAACAAAAATGGGAGACAAACAGAAATTGTGTCCATAAAGGAGCTAGAGATTCCGTCACTAGGGTACCGTGACAGAAAGGTGGAAAAAGGTGGCGGTCGGGCCTAAAAGGGAAATCCACCGACTACCCCAAGTAGCCATACGAGAGTGCAAAATCTAGTCATCATAGTAACAATTGTGCAAAGAAATATCATATCTCAATGTAACCAATATATCCAAAGGAGGTAAGGACCAAAAACATGGCCTGATATCCAATTTAGGTTCTACCAACACCATTATAAGGGCAACAGGATGTTAGACAAATCAGTCATGCTTTGCCTGAACACCCAAACATTCTAGAAAGGTATAACGAAACGTAAGAGTGGAAAGAATATCAGACCATATACTATATAGTAATTAAATAGCACAGGAAATAAAGAGAAACAGAGACGTTTTAAACCCATAATAAGAATAAATAAATCTGGCCCAAAAATAGATCCATGCCCAGTAACTTAGTCCCAGTTGGCACATGTTACAGTAGCAAACAAACTCTGAGTCTCTCTAACAGTCTTACAACTTAGCATATTCCTTCAAGACGGAAGACAACTCCAGGATTGGTTTAGGTAAAGTGTCATGAAGGACTGTCAACAAAAAAATCCCACATTTTCAGAATAGCAGGGTCATCCTTGGGTGAAGGTATCACTGTGAAGGCGCCATTTCGCATCACAATAATCTTAGTAGGAAAGCCCCATTTGTATTGCACTTTTACTTGGGTGGAATAGACGTCTTTTGGCCAGCGTCACAGAAGAAATATCTGGAAATATCTGCAGATTATCCAGACACTTGGCTGTGGATGAGGAAGACAAAGCAGACTGTAGAATGTGTACTTTAATATGAAGAAAGTGGACCTTGAGCAGAGCGTCCCTCGGTGCTTGGATAGGGGCCTGTTTGGACTTTGGGAGTCTATGGATCCTATCAATAAGAAGGTTCGCGGCAGAAGCCTTCAGTGGAAGCTTCTGAATAGAGGACCATGGCATAATCATAAAGCTCAGAATTTGTAACAGAATCCGGAACGCCCATTATTCTGATATTATTTCTCTGAGACCTGTCTTCTAAATCAATGACTTTATCACGAATAGAGACCATGTCTTTCTGAAGGGTGTCATGTGCTGAAATCAGATCTTTGTGAGACGCAACAATCTCTTTCATCTTAGTCTGTACGAGTGCCAATCTCACTGATACCGGACCTCAAAGCTTGAATATTAGAGTTAAGTTCTGAGGTTATTTCAGTCCTTAAATGTAGATACCATAGAATGTATAGAGCGTAGAGTAACAGAACTATCTAGAGTGTCTTAAGACATCTTCAGCCATTACAGCTAGGCTGTGCATCTGACAAGAAGAAGCAGATGATGTTGTAGCGGTTTCAGAAGGACCACCTGAATTCGAGGTACCAAATAGATGGACAGGTGGGGCTGATGTACCTTTTAACCTTTTTTGGAGGCATGGTAAGCTGACTACAAAGAGACTGACCTCTCAGAGATAGGAACATACAAACGATCTATAAATAAAAGGAGCAGTAGTACGTTGTCAGAAGGTTACATCAAGATGACATTCTTAGTCGGGGTGACGGGGGTATCCGAGCTAAAATTTCAAGTAAACTTGATGTAATGCAACTCAAATAACACAGTAATGACCGAGAAATTCCACTAGAGGTCAGCGTGATCATAGACGTGAAGTACTCAGCACAGAGAGAAACAAATGGCAAAATATATGCAGTGGATAAATCCACAAAATAAAATACTGTGAGGTAATCAGAGTGTAATGAACTGTACTCAGACGATACTTGATACTGGGCTCTGCATGTAGACTGAGAGGAAGTAGATGATAGTGGTACCATATAAATAGAAGGTAATTTCACCTCCAGGCAAATGCCTCAATTTAGTGTAGTAACCCCGGTCCAGCCGTCAGAACAATAAATTTAGCAGCTTATATAAATTTTACACCTTATTGAAGGCAAAGTATGCGATGGCCGGGCACCAGGATCCAAAATGGCAGCCATATCACTTCCCAATATCACTGCCGGGCTCCGGTGACTGTGGGCAGCCAGTTCTGTCCCCAGCTGTAGTGAGCAGGAGAGCAAGTGCTCCCACCTGAGGCAAAAGCGATTCCAAGTCAGGTGGCCAGAGCATGTGGGAAAGACTGGGCACACTTAGCTCCAAAATTTAGCCTGTGGCTTCAGTGGCGGCGCTAGGCTGCGGCAGTGAACAGTGCCCGGAGTGAGCAGAGTGTGTGGGTTTAGGGCAGGAGGAGTGAAGGACTTAATAGATTGGGTCTTGGTCCCAGCAGCGGCTGAGAGCTATTAGGTAGATAAGAAGCCACTTAGTGAGGAGAAATCCAGAAAGTACGTCTGGATGGACTCAGGCCACGCCACTTTTATTTATTTTAAATACTAACGGGTGACTGGTGTGGTACATTCCTGCAAAGGCAGATATAATCTTTTTCTCATCAGACTCTGCTGTCTTCCCTGCACTCTCACTCAGATGTTCACTGCTGCCAGTAGCACATGTATGAGAAGCAGAAGTATGGCGGCAGCTGTATAGATTCTGATATATAATTCTCTGTGTCATACTTACCGTACACACATCATCCTTATTACTATGATGGGGGGGGGGGAGTAAAGGTAGATTATAACCTAGCAGATGATGATGATTGCAGGGTATTATATGGTGTATTGCATGTAAGATACTGTACTTTGTTCCACACACCTACTCTGCTGTAGCAATATTCCTTATATAAGGGTGAGTAACACATGTACAGGCTTACCAGCGTTTGAGCACACACATAAAGGAATGCTACCTTACAATGCTTCCAGGAGTAACATTAGGAGACATTTCTCTGATCCATCAGCTCATATGACTGATGTTATTGTTCATCTAGAATCTCCAATTCATACAATATGTTCCCCATCCATTGTTTTACATTGGTGCTGACATAGGACTTGGCGAGTGACTACATCTCCATTTATACTTCATGGTTAGTTACCAGTACAAGAGAGAGAGAGATATCTAAGTCTTATTATAATATTACATTTGTTATTGTGAGTGTTCTCAGGAGGGTGGACACAATGATAGTCTGAGACACAATATTATAAAGCCTTCATTAAAAGTTATGTTTTATTATACACACACATTTACAATTAAGTGTCCCAGAGAGTCGTCTTCTCCTATTGTTTACAAGATTAATATTGTTACAGAAAATTTCACATTTCCATAATGTATTTTATTTCCAGCAGATGGACACACAAGCAGGAATATCTCAGAAGGACATCTAATGTTATCCCCGGATTGTGACATAAAAGATAATGACAGTAGACAGGATTCTCCAGGAGATAACCCCATTACCCCAATTATACATCCAGCTCTATCAGCTAATCCCCCTGATCCTGGGAAATGTTCTCCTGATCACTCTGATATTTGTGCATCTGTTACAGCTCTGAGCGTAGATACAGTGTTTCCATGTTCTATAGATGCCAAATGTTTTACACAGAACACAAAGCTTATTACCCATCAGAAAGGTAAGGCAGGTGAGAGGCCATTTCCATGCTCTGAGTGTGGAAAATGTTTTTCATGGAAATCACATCTTGTTATACATCAGCGAAGTCACACAGGTGAGAAGCCATTTCCATGTTCTGAGTGTGGGAAATGTTTTATCCGGAAATCACAACTTGTTGCACATCAGCAAAGTCACACAGGTGAGAGGCCATTTCCATGCTCTGAGTGTGGGAAATGTTTTATCCGGAAATCACAACTTGTTGCACATCAGCGAAGTCACACAGGTGAGAGGCTATTTCTATGTTTTGAGTGTGGAAAATATTTTACCTGGAACTCACAACTTGTTACACATCAGCGAAGTCACACAGGTGAGAAGTAATTTCCATGTTCTGAGTGTGGGAAATGTTTTGCACACAAATCAGATCTTATTAGACATAACATAAGTCACACAGGGAGAAGCCATTTTCTTGCTCTGAGTGCGGGAAATGTTTTATCCGGAAATCCCAACTTGTTACACATCAGAGAAGGCACACAGGTGAGAGGCCATTTTCTTGCACTGAATGTGGGAAATATTTTACACAGAAATCACAACTTGTTACACATCAGCGAAGTCATACAGGTCAGATGCTATTTCCATGTTCTGAGTGAGAAATGTTTTGCACACAAATCAGTTCTTGTTAAACATCAGAGAAGTCACACAGGTGAGAAGCCATTTCCATGTTCTGAGTGTGGGAAATGTTTTGCTCACAAATCAGCTCTTGTTTTACATCACAGAAGTCACACAGGTGAGAAACCATTTTCTTGCTCTGAGTGTGGGAAATGTTTTATACAAAAATCACATCTTGTTAGACATCAGCAAACTCACACAGGTGAGAGGCCATTTCTATACTTTGAGAAATAAATCAGCTCTTGTTGCACACAATAGACATCACTCAGGTGAGGAACCATTTTAATCCTCTGGAGTATACTTATTGCCATGCGTTGTTCTTAAAGGTTCTTATCCTATCTCCTATGCTTTTTGAAATATACATGCTACCACTCGGTATAATAATCAGACGTCATCTCATCTACCACTGCTATGCAGATGACCTGTCTCTTGCTCCGGATACTGAGAACCCAGTACCAATCCTAAATGGTTGTCTAGCTGAGCTCCAGGTATAGGTGATGCCAGTTGGCTGTGACTCAGTCCGGGCGAAACAGATCCATATGATAGAAGCTCACCAACAAAGGACATGGCTACAGCTCAGCTTTGTTACCAACCAGACATACGCTTGTGGGTTCAGAGTTACAAAATGCTGATCATGTGCGGAATCTTGGTGTCCTGGATGGTGGAGTGACTCGGAGACATCAGGTATCAGCCACAATCATATCCTCATCTGAGGAACATAGCCAGACTCCAGCACTTATTTCCCTCAGAAGATCTACCTACAGTCATACATGCACTTGTATCATCACACATAGACTACTGTAATGTCCTCTACCTGGGTCTCCCAGCAAAAGAATTGCACCGCTTGTAGCTTGTACAGAATGCAGCAGCCAGGCTGTTACCTAACCAGCCCGTTCCTGCCACATAACACCCATTCTCTGCTCCCTTCACCGGCTGCCTGTAAGATGGTGACTCTGTTACATAATCTTAGTGATTCTCCCAGCCATACATGACCAGGGTCCATGTACCAGAAGCAGCTTCTGCCTCCTTACCACCCTGGTTACTTCCATCTGTTGATGAAGGACTATTAGTAGTACCATAAATCCCCAACTAGTGATTGGATGTTGGGTGACAGGTGGGTGGCAGTAGTGGGGGAGAGATGGTGGGTGGCAGTGGAGGGGAGACAGGGCAGGTGGCAATAATGAAGGGAGATGGAGCAAGTGGCAGTAGTGGAGGGAGACAGGACAGTGGCTGTAATGGAGGGTGACGGGGCAAGTGGCAGTAATGGAGGCAGATGGTGTGGGTGGCAGTAGTGGGGGAGACGGTGGATGGCAGTAGGGGGGAGACAAGGTGGATGGCAGTAGGGGGGGAGACATGATGGATGGCAGTAGTGGGAGGAGACAGAGTGGGTGGCAGTAGTGGGGGAGACAGGGTGGGTGGCAGTAGGGGGGAGACAGGGTGGGTGGCAGTAGTGGGGGAGACAGGGTGGGTGGCAGTAGGGGGGAGACAGGGCAGATGGCAGTAGTGGGGGAGACAGGGTGGTGGCAGTAGTGGGGGGAGACAGGGTGGGTGGCAGTAGTGAGGGGAGAAAGAGCAGATGGCAGTAGTGGGGGGGAGTCGGGGTGATGGCAGTAGTGGGGGGAGATGGGACGGGTGGAAGTAGTGGGAGACAGGGCAGATAGTCACAGTGCAGTACCAGGGGCTCCCGGAGGCAGTAAAGAGGTGTATGGGTCCTGCACAGAACCAGTTGATAATTAGACTTAATGATGATCATGCTTCCTTATTTCTAATTAATCCCTTGTATGTGTTACGGTTATTTGCTGTGTCAGCCTTTATGTGTGTTCTGTGTAATAATCCTGAAAGTAGTGCTGCTACCGATCTCATATCATTTGTAGTAACTTGGAAAAGATGAGATATGAGGTGCACTCTGGAAGATTATAGGGGGTTAATCAGAGATGATCGCAGATGTGACATCATGCAGCCCCTGGAAAATGGTCCCAGCTCGCCTGCTTTCCCCCCTCAGGGATGTGACCACAATGTGTGTCCACGCGGCCTCTGCGCATGTGCATTTTGCCACCACCAGAAAACTGCTGAGTGAAGTATTTTTTAAGTTTCAAATATAGATAGACAACAATATGTGTATTAAAGATATGAAATAAAGTAGTTTAAAATCAAAAGATTTCCGGTGCTATTTTGGCTGTGTCCAATTTTGACAAATCATTTGAATAGTGGGATGATATTACGGGAGGGAAGGGGGGGTCTCTTTCTGTGTAAAGAAAGTTTTATTTGTTGGTTTTAAATAAATGATGTCTGTTCAAATGTTTTTTTTACTTGTAGGGGAATTAGGGTTGTTGTATTTGGAAAAAATAGACTTACCTGACCCTTGCCTGGAAATGTCCATGTATGAAGGTATGGGAGATACCTGCTGCAGTCACTTCTACTTACATTTGGGAGGTCCGGTTGTTTTGGGGGAATTAGCAGCAAATAGTAAATGATACATTGGCTCCATAACATCTCGCTGACCCTCTGATTTTTACAAACATATCTTACACAAAATGACATTTGCATTAACAACTATTAATTAAACAAGCAAAACATTTTTTTTCAAAAATACTTTATATATATATAACATATATATATATAAATAGAAGAAAATCACCAATTCTGGTCTGGATTCAGTGACTATGATGAGAAAAAGTGTCTTAAGTAAGGGTTGGAACGATTTAGGGAGACCGGGTCCGAGACTTGAAAAGAGAATTTTGTATCAACAGGGTGTTTCCCTAGATTCAAAGTAGATCTTGACAACACACAAGCGGTCATTCCATTCACACGAAAATGCATTGCTGACAGTAAATTCAGTCATTGTTACACACATCCCTACTCTCAAGGAGGAACAGACTAATACTCAGTTTTACATTTTTTTTATCAGTTTCTAATAGCCTACAGATTTTATTAAGGCAGCAGACAAATCATCACAACAGTACATTTCAAAAAGAAGGGGACAATATCATCGCATATCATATGTCAATATAAAACATTTAAAGCACCCAAAGCATGGAAAAAAGTTGTCTGCTTATTTTTCAACATCAAAACATGTAAAAAGAAACAGCTTAGGAAAATAGGAAAGGAGAGAAAGAGAGGGATGAAGAGGAAGAAAGAGAAAGGGAAAGTTATGAAATGTAGAGGCAGGTGAGAGTATCTGCACAGAAAGAACGAATCCTTTGGGAGATAAGGGGGGGAACCTTCTCAACTAGAGATCTGAAACATGCTAGAAAGACACATCATACGTAATGGGGGAAGAACTAAGTAGTTATATAAGACCGATATACAGGTGACCCCTTGAAATCATACCAGGGAAACCAGATGGCTGTGAAGTTAATGGTTTTCTCTGATGAGGAGATAAGGTCTTCCATATCTAAAAAGTAATCAATCTTTCTTCTACGCTACTTCATGGCAGCCATAACTACTGGGAATGTATCCCATTCCTAACCTTTAGACAGGGAGTTTTTTTTTTTACTAAGGACCACCCACTATGGGTACATAGCAGCACTCCACCCCCTTCTCCTTAGTCTTTTTCCTGTCTCCTAACTAGACAGGGTAGGAGTTGTGTTTTTCAGGGGCTTACCTCATTTGTGTTCCCAGCTAATACGTCTCCTTGGTAGCTGTGCTGGAAGAGGGTGGCTCCCTGGGTGTTTGGCAAGTGTGCTGGGGCGGTCAAGTAAGTCCCCTCTCATCAGCTTAAGGTGTCTGCCTGTCACCTCTCATTTTCTGACCCCCTCTGGTGCTAACCGCCGCCCGTGGCCGCCGTTCTGCTGCCCTGTGCTGGGTGAGGCCGTCCAGTGAAGGGAACGTGTGTGTGCTGGCCGGAGAGTCCGTTCGCGGAAGCTAATGTGCGCGACTTCCGGCAGGGTCCGCGCACGGAAGGGTGTGTGCGCGGCAGTCCTCTTACTGAAGGGGATGTTCGCGGCTTCCGCCGGAAGGTCCTCGCGAGGAAGGGAATAGGCGGCGGTGGGCGAAAGTGCTAGGGGGAGGCGGCGGCGGAGGCTGGTGGGCGGAAGCGCTGTAGCAGCCGTCCGTGATGGTGTGGGGGACGGTCTGCAGTAACGCCGCAGCCTTTATAAGGCATAGATGTTTTAGGTTAAAGGCGCTGCACACAGGAGTAGGAAAGCTCCTATTTGGTTGCTGGGCTGGTCTCTGAGCTTACCAGCAGGATGGAAAGAGAGCCTTCTCCCCAAAAGCCGGTCGGTGCCCTAAAGAGGTAAGTCCTCATAGAGGGCATGGTTTTTACTCTGTTGCTGAGTGTCAGATTAGGTTTTAAGGTGGTTTTATTTTGCTATTTATAGTGTGTCTCCACCTAAGAAGAGATTGTGTAAGAAGAAGCATAAGGACATGCAGTGTGCAGCTTGTGATAAAATCTTTGCAGCTGCTGAAAGTGTTAAGTTCTGTGACGAGTGCATGCAGAGTGATTCTCAGGAGTCTGTGCAGTCCAAACAGATACGAGATTTGATGAGATGGATGAAGGAGTCTTTTGTTACTAAAGAACAGCTCTCGGAGTTCCGGGGGAATAAAAGAGCCAGATCTCTGGATAGAGTTGATGCTGTGGATGAGTTGGGCTCTCAGGATTATCAGGTTGTCTCTAGTGCAGAGTCGGTTGACATGCAAGAGGAGGATAGAAAGTTTAACCTGGAGCTGGTGGATAGTCTTCTGAAGGATATCTTTAGGACTATGAATTATAAAGAGCCTGAAGACAGACATACTGTTGAGGATATTCTGTTTGGTGATAAAGCTAAAAAGAACAGGAGTTTTCCAGTCCATAAGGCATTGAAAGATGTTGAGAGTAAGGAGTGGAAAAACATTGATAAAAGGCTGGGTAATACTAAGAGACTTGATCGTATGTTCCCAGTAGAGGATGAACAATTTACTAATTGGTGTGCAATCCCCAAAGTTGATGCAGCGGTCGCAGAGATGGTATCAAAAACCACCATTTTGCTAGAAGACGGTGCAGTCTTGAAAGATGGTATGTTCCTATTTGCAAGTGGCCCAGAAAATACCTAAGGTTTTGTGTCCTCGGCAAACACTTTCAGTTCACTTGCCTGCCGTTCGGTCTGAAGACATCTCCAAGGGTGTTCACCAAAGTTCTGACGTCACTCATAGCTGTGATAAGAAGTCAAAAAGTAGCAGTATGGTCATACTTGGATGACCTGCTGGTGTGTGGAGAGTCAATAGAGAAAGTGGAGATAGCGTTAGGTGTGAAGCTACAGATTCTGCAGGAACACGGCTGGCTCATAAACTGGGAAAAAAGCAGATTGTCACCAAAACAAATAATACAATTGCTAGGGGTGCAAGTAGATACCCTCGACTACACGATAAGCCTTTCAGAAGAGAGGTGTCTGAAACTTCAAAGTCTAGCTACCCTCATAAAGGGGTGCGACAGTGTGAAGATTCGTCAGGGAATGCGTCTTTTGGGGATGATGTCATCCTTGGGCGAGGTGGAGGATGAGAGATCTTCAATCGGACATCCTGAACTACATCCAAAAAGGGTATTCTCTAAATTACCGTATGAGGCTAAGTTGGAAGGCAAAAGAATCTTTAACCTGGTGGATGGACGAACGGCTGGTCAGCAGGAAGACATCTTTATCGGACCATCATTCCCTGGTTCTGACAACAGATGCGAATGCAACAGGTTGGGGTGCACATATGTTGTACAGAAGCTGTCAGGGTACATGGAGCAAGGAGGAAGCAGGTTTATCTTCGAATCACAGAGAGATGAGAGCAGTGTGGAATGCCATACAGCATTTTCAGAAACAGCTTCAGGGAAGGCATTTCAAAGTTTTCTCGGACAACGTGTCTGTGGTGGCGTATCACAATCGCCAAGGGGGCACCAGGAGTCGAGTGCTGATGGAGGAAGTGTCGAAGATATTGAGGTGGGCGGAATGCCATCTCAGAATTCTGGCAGCCCTACATGTTCCAGGGGTGAACAACATGGTGGCAGACTTCCTCAGCAAACAGGAAGTATTAGCAGGAGAGTGGGAGCTGAACGATGTAGTTTTTCAGCAGATCGTGCAGAAGTTTGGAAGGCCTCAGGTAGATTTGATGACCACACAGGTCAATGCAAAAATACCACTCTTTTTCTCCTGATATCATCTCCCAGGAACGGGGGGAGTGGATGCTTTCTCCCTTCCTTGGACATTCAAACTAGCGTATGTGTTTCCTCCATTCCCCATGATTCCAAGGACTCTCAGGAAGATCAGGGAAGAGAAGACGCAGGTAATAATAATTCTTCCTTACTGGCCGAAGAGGGTTTGGTTTCCTTCAGTGCTCAGGATGGCGGTGCAGGGTCCTTGGTGGTTGCCGTTGAAGGAGGACTTGCTGCGTCAGGGACCGTTGTTACATCCGAATCTGCAACAGCTTAATTTGACGGCATGGAAATTGAACGGCAGTTGTTAAAAAATAGAGGCCTATCCGAGCAGGTCCTTAATTTGCTTATTCAGTCAAGGAAAAGGGTGTCCTCTAGTGTTTACTATAGGGTCTGGAGGAAGTTCATCTCATGGTCTGGATCAAGATTTAATCCATTGGAAGCAGAAACATCTCAAGTTTTACCTTTCCTGTGTGAGGGCTTTGAGAAAGGATTGGCAGTGTCCACTATCAAAGTTCAGGTATCAGCCCTGAGTATTCTATTAGAACGGAGGTTGGCTGAGGAGGACTTGGTTAAAAAGTTCTGTCAGGCAATTAAAAGAATAAGACCTCGAGTTAGGTCAACTCTGGCTCCTTGGGACTTAAACTTAGTTCTCAATGCTTTGATGCTGCCTCCATTTGAGCCTCTGCAGGATATTTCGCTAAAGTTCCTAACTTGGAAAGTAGTGTTTCTGGTAACTATCACAACTGCCAGAAGAGTTAGTGAATTACAGGCTCTGTGGTCGGAGGAGCCTTACCTCAACTTTTTTCCGGATAAAATTGTTCTTAGAACTAATCCAGATTTCCTGCCGAAGGTTGTGTCGGAGTTTCACCTCAGTCAGGACATTGTATTACCATCCTTTTATCCAGATCCGCAGAATGAGGAGGAGCAAGCAATGCATAACTTAGACCTAATTAGAGCAGTTTCAATCTATGTGGAAAGAGTTAAGCAGTTTTCGCAAAACGAAGCATCTGTTTGTGCTGTACTCGGGTGTAAAGAAAGGTGAAAATCCTACGAAACAGACCATTTCCAGATGGATAACGGAACTTTTGACGTTTGTTTACGAGAGAAGTGGACGTAGAGTTCCAGAAGGTTTGAAGGCACACTCTACTAGGGCCGTGGAAACTTCTTGGGCTAGGAGGAGTCAAGTGTCGGCGAAAGACATTTGTGCAGCAGCTACGTGGTCTTCAATACACACGTTTTCTAATCATTATGCTTTAAATATTGTTGACACCCACTTTGGGAAGCAGGTCCTTCAGGGAGCATTAAAATAAATAAGTATTATTTAGCATCAGAACAATTCTTCTTGTGTGTTTATGTTGCCCTCCCTATGATAAGCGTTGGTATATCCCAGTAGTTATGGCTGCCATGAAGTAGCGTAGAAGAAAGAAGCAAATTATACTTACCGATAATTTCATTTCTTCGAGATACTTCATGGCAGCCTACAATATACCCTCCCTGAGTTGGTTTTCTTAGAGGCAATTGTCATAGGAGACACTCAAAAGACTAAGGAGAAGGGGGTGGAGTGCTGCTATGTACCCATAGTGGGTGGTCCTTAGTGTAAAAAAACAACAACTCCCTGTCTAAAGGTTAGGAATGGGATACATTCCCAGTAGTTATGGCTGCCATGAAGTATCTCGAAGAAATGAAATTATCAGTAAGTATAATTTGCTTCTTTCATGCAACGTAGGCGCGCACCCCAAAAAAGGGGCATGGTCTCAAAAAGAAAAGGGTGTGGCCACACAATAGTAATAATGCCCACAGTAATAGCACCCCGTAATACACATAATGCCCACAGCAGTAACACCGCTTATACAATTCCCACAGCAGTAGTGCTCCTTATGCAATGTCCACTGTACTGGTAGTGCCCCTTATAGAGAGCCCATTAGAGTGGTGCCACTTGTGCTATGCTTGCAGTTGTAGTGCCTCTTATGTCCTGTGGAGTGATGCCCATTATTAAATGCTCCCCTGTAGTAATGCCCCCTTGTAGTAATGCTCCCTGTAGTAATGCCCCCTTGTAGTAATGCTCCCTGTAGTAATGTCCCCTTGTAGTAATGCCCCCTGTAGTAATGTCCCCTTGTAGTTTAGCCCCAAAGTAGTAATACCCGCAGTAGTTTAGCCCCCTGTAGTTTGACCCCAGTAGCTTGCCCTCTTGTAGTTTAACCCCCAGTAGTAATGCCCCCTGTAGTTATGCACCCAGTATTTAGCCCCCTTGTAGTTTGTCCCTGTAGTTATGCCCAGTAGTAATGCCCCCTAGTAGTTTGCCCCCTTGTAGTTTAGCCCCCAGTAGTAATGCCTTCTTGTAGTAATGACTCCAGTAGTTTAGCCCCCTTTTAGTTTGCCCCAGTAGTAATGTCCCTTTAGTTATGCCCCAGTAGTAATGCTCCCTTGTAGTTTAGCCTCCAGTAGTAATGTCCCTTTAGTTATGCCCCAGTAGTAATGCTCCCTTGTAGTTTAGCCTCCAGTAGTAATGTCCCTTTAATTATGCCCCAGTAGTAATGCTCCCTTGTAGTTTAGCCTCCAGTAGTAATACCCCTGTAGTTATGCCCCCAGCAGTAATGCCCCCCTGTAGTTTAGCCCCAGTAGTAATGCCCCATTGTAGTTTAGCCCTCAAGTAGTAAAGCCACCAGTAGTTTAGCCCCTGTAGTTATGCCCCTAGTGTTACGATTCCTGTACTCCAGACTGGAGAAGATCTTATGGCAGAGATCTGAGTACAGGAATGAAATACAGGTTGTGGGAGCTGGAGAGCCTAGTAACCCCTGGCGCCCTAACTCCGTTGTCTCGCCCGTGTTATCAGAAATCCCCTGCGAGACTATGGTTGCTTGAGCCCATGGCAGCCGCGTTTGAAGGGCGGATTATGTCTGCCCAACCCCGATGCCCCCGCAGGTCTTAATGGGAGACAAGGGGAAGTCCGAGACAGGGTGATAACAAGGGGCCCTCTGACTAAGCAACCAAGCCAGGGGTTACAAGCTAACTAAACTAAATCAAAAGGTATGTGCGGACTAGCCGCCAGGGAAAAGGACAACCAAAGATCCACGGATCCGACACTCCTATCCGGCACCGCTGGACACCAGAGTGGATCTTGTGGAAGCGGAATCCTCCGCAAAGCTCCAGAACTCAAAATAAACACAATAATAAATAGTAGCGGACAAGCCGCAACACACGGCTGCGCCGCGACTCACGAACGCCACCAGATGTTAAAGGTGCTCGATCAGACTCCAGGAACAGATGGTAACTTCCGAGTACAGGATCACTGAGAACAGGAACAAACGAACAGACCGGGACTGGGAACTCTCTCTGCAGCAGAATCAGGCAAACAGGAAGCTATCACCGGCGTCTGTGAGGAGTCCTGGGAGTGCTTTTAACAGAGAGTCTTCCAATCAGCTGTTTGGAGGCTGATTGGATTAAATGCCATGCAGCTGACAAGCTGCATGGCCAGGGAAACAGATGAGTGATAATTACAACATGCCGTGCAGCTGCATGCTACACAGCCAGGAAACCAGTGATGATATAAACTTAGACCCAGCAACGGGGAACACGATCCGACAGTGGCGTCCCCGTTGCTAGGCGCCGGCCGCACTGACGAGCGGACCCTCGGCGCCTAACAGTACCCCCCCCTTGAGGAGGGGTCAAGGAACCCCTAAATCCGGGTTTCTGAGGAAATTCTTGAAAAAATGCCCTTTTGAGCCTTGGGGCATGAAGGTCCTCATCTAGGACCCACGACCTTTCCTCAGGACCATAACCTCTCCAATGCACCAAAAAATAAAGCCGACCCCGGGACAACTTGGAATCGAGAACCTTCTCAACCACGAACTCCTGCTGACCCTGTACATTAACTGGTGATCTCCCCTGAGGTTTTTTACGAGGAAATCTGCTAGATGAAACATATGGTTTGAGCAAAGAGCAATGGAAGGTATTTCCGATCCGTAACGTTTTTGGTAGCTGTAACCGGAAAGCAACTGGATTGACTTTTTTGATAATGAGAAATGGTCCAATAAATCTAGGACCCAATCTGGCTGAGGTTTGTCGAAGTTTGATATTGCGAGTCGACAGCCACACCCTGTCTCCTACTCTAAAAGTGCACGGCCGCCGGAACCTGTCCGAAAAATCTTTTTCCCTGAAAGCTGCTTTTCTGAGAGCTATGTGCACTTTTTTCCAAATAAGTTTAAGATGAGAGGTCAGGGCCAGAGAGGAGACAGAGGAATGTTGGAAAAATGAATTAGCTCTGGGGTGGAAACCAAAAACTGCAAAAAATGGAGACACATTGGTGGAGGAATGACAGGCATTATTATAAGCAAACTCTGCCAATGGAAGAAACTCAGACCAGTCATTTTGGAGTTTGGCCGAGTACAAACGCAAATATTGTTTTAAGGATTGGTTCACTCGCTCAGTCTGTCCATTTGATTGTGGATGATAACCGGAGGTTAATGATAATTTCATTTTTAACGAAGCACAAAAAGACTTCCAAAACTGTGCAATGAATTGTGGACCCCTGTCAGAAACAATATCAGTGGGTAACCCATGGAGTCTGAAAACATGACGGAGGAACAAGACTGCCAATCCCTGGGCAGATGGCAATCGGGGAAGACCAATAAAATGAGCCATCTTACTAAAACGGTCCACTACCACCCATATGACTGTGCATCCAGCTGACAGAGGGAGATCCACCACAAAATCCATGGAGATATGCGACCATGGTCTAAGGGGAACATTCAATGGCATAAGTTGACCAATAGGCAAAGAACGGGGAACTTTATGCTGTGCACAGACCTGACACGAAACAACAAACTCTTTAATGTCTTTAGAAAGACCAGGCCACCACACTGAGCGGGATACCAATTCAAAAGTTTTAGCGACTCCCAGATGCCCTGCAACTTTGCTATCATGAAATTCCTCCAAAACAGTTGCTCTCAAAAACTCAGGAACAAAAAGACGGCCAGCAGGAGTATTTCCCGGAGCTTGATGTTGAAGCAGCTTCAATTGAGAAAAAACATCCTGTGTGAGACCTGCCTGAATGACTGAAGGCGGAAGTATGAGGGTAACCGGACTGTTGTCTTGAACGGGAAGAAAACTGCGTGAGAGGGCATCTGCCTTGGTATTCTTGGAACCAGGTCTGAAGGTGATAATGAATTTGAAACGAGTGAAAAATAAAGCCCAACGAGCCTGTCGGGCATTCAGTCGCTTAGCTGATTCAATGTATTGAAGATTTTTGTGATCCGTCAAAACAGAAATGGTATGGGTCGCTCCTTCAAGCCAATGTCTCCACTCCTCAAAAGCCCATTTAATAGCCAGCAACTCCCGATTACCAACATCGTAGTTGGATTCAGCAGATGAGAATTTCCTGGACATAAAGGCACAAGGATGTAACTCAAGGGAATCTGGATCCTTCTGAGAAAGGATAGCCCCTACACCAACCTCCGAGGCATCTACCTCAACGATGAAAGGCAATTCTGGGTTGGGATGTCTAAGGACAGGGGCTGAGACAAAGGCTTGTTTCAAGGCCTGAAAAGATACTTTAGCTTCACATGACCAATTGGTAGGATCTGCTCCCTTCTTAGTGAGTGCCACAATGGGAGCAACTATGTCAGAGAAAGAGTGAATAAACCTTCTATAGTAGTTTGCAAACCCTAAAAAGCGCTGAATTGCTTTTAAGTTGGTGGGTTGCGCCCAACTCAGGATGGCTTGGAGCTTCTTAGGTTCCATTCGGAATCCCCGAGGGGAAATAATGTACCCTAAAAAGGATACCTCCGTGACGTGAAATTCACACTTCTCCGGTTTGGCATACAAGTGATTTTCACGTAATTTCTTAAGTACCTGACGCACCTGGGTAACATGTTGTTCTATAGAGTCAGAATAAATCAAAATGTCGTCTAAATAGACCACAACGAATCTTCCCAGAAACTCACGGAGCACATCATTAATGAGATCCTGAAAGACTGCCGGAGCGTTAGATAGGCCGAATGGCATGACCAGATACTCATAATGACCTGATTGAGTACTGAATGCCGTTTTCCACTCATCCCCTGATCTGATTCTAATGAGATTATATGCTCCTCTCAGGTCAATCTTAGAAAAAATAACAGCCGAACGTAGCTGATCAAAGAGGACAGAGATCAGAGGCAGAGGGTAAGTATTCTTTACTGAGATTTTATTCAGGGCTCGAAAGTCAATGCAGGGTCTGAGGGAACCATCCTTCTTCTCTACGAAGAAAAAACCTGCACTTAAAGGGGATTTAGATGGCCTGATAAACCCTTTCTCAAGACTTTCTTTCACATACTCATTCATGGCCACAGTTTCAGGACCAGACAATGCATATAACCTTCCTTTAGGCAACGTGGCACCAGGAATTAACTCAATGGTACAATCATAAGGCCTATGGGGAGGCAAAATATCCGCATTGCCCTTGGAAAACACATCCAAAAAATCTTGGTATTCTCCAGGAATATGTGCGGACCTGGCAGCAGCTACTCGGATAGGAAGTGTAATACATTCTTTATCACAGATGGTACTCCATTGTAGGATCTCCCCAGACTGCCAATCTATGATGGGATTATGAAAGGCCAGCCAAGGGTGACCCAGAACCACAGGAACTGCTGGACAATGGGTAAGAAAAAACTCAATCTTTTCAGAATGTAGAGCTCCCACCGAGAGCAAAACAGGAGGTGTACATAGAGAAATAACCCCATTGGATAAGGGACTCCCATCTAAACCATGCATGGTGATACACCTACTTAAGGTTAACTGAGGAATACCTAAGGCCTTGGCCCATGTTAAGTCCATAAAGTTTCCTGCAGCTCCACTGTCCACAAAAGCAGAGACCGAGGAACAGAGGCTGTCATAAGAAACTTTAGCAGGAACCAATAGTGAATTATTTGAGGAGATGAGCTGTAGACCAAAGTGAACCCCCTCACTATTCACTTGGTCAGGAAGTTTCCCGACTTGTTTGGGCAACTACGGGCAAAATGTCCCTTACCTCCGCAGTACAAACACAGACCAGAATTTTGCCTCCTGGTTCTTTCTTCCGGAGACAATTTGGAGAGACCAATCTGCATAGGCTCCTCCATGTCTACCGGAACGGAAGAAACACAGGGAAAAGAAACTACAGATGCCCCTTTCTCAGTCCTCCGCTCTCTGAGCCTACAATCTATTTTAATAGAGAGCTCCATGAGTTTATCAAGGTTCTCAGGAGCGGGATACTGAAGGAGGCTGTCTTTTATAGATTCAGATAAGCCGAGGCGAAACTGACTGCGCAGGGCAGGATCATTCCAGCCACAGTCGTTCGACCAACGGCGAAACTCTGTACAATAATTCTCTGCAGGATTCCTACCCTGTCTTAGAGCACGCAACTGACTTTCTGCGGATGCCTCTCTATCAGGGTCGTCATACAATAGCCCTAAAGATTTCAAAAAGGCGTCTACAGACGATAAGGCCGGATCGTCTGTCTTTAAACCAAAAGCCCAGGTCTGAGGATCCCCCTGAAGCAGAGAAATTATAATTCCAACCTGCTGAGCCTCCGTACCTGAGGAAACTGGTCTTAAACGAAAATACAGTTTACAAGACTCTTTAAAATTAAAAAACTGTTTTCTATCCCCAGAAAAACGGTCAGGCAGATGCATTTTTGGTTCAGGGATGACCCTCGGGGAAGTCCGTAACAGATCTTCCTGTGAGCTTACCCGGAGGGACAGATCCTGAACCATCTGGGTAAGTTCCTGAATCTGACTAACCAAAAACTGGCCAGGATTTGGCCCAACACCGGTGGGATTCATGAGGCCGACAAAATTCTCCCAACTGGATAAGTGAAAAAATTAACTCCTGTTGAAAATTTTTTCTTTTGTCTGGCCGGTGATAATGTTACGATTCCTGTACTCCAGACTGGAGAAGATCTTATGGCAGAGATCTGAGTACAGGAATGAAATACAGGTTGTGGGAGCTGGAGAGCCTAGTAACCCCTGGCGCCCTAACTCCGTTGTCTCGCCCGTGTTATCAGAAATCCCCTGCGAGACTATGGTTGCTTGAGCCCATGGCAGCCGCGTTCGAAGGGCGGATTATGTCTGCCCAACCCCGATGCCCCCGCAGGTCTTAATGGGAGACAAGGGGAAGTCCGAGACAGGGTGATAACAAGGGGCCCTCTGACTAAGGAACCAAGCCAGAGGTTACAAGCTAACTAAACTAAATCAAAAGGTATGTGCGGACTAGCCGCCAGGGAAAAGGACAACCAAAGATCCACGGATCCGACACTCCTATCCGGCACCGCTGGACACCAGAGTGGATCTTGTGGAAGCGGAATCCTCCGCAAAGCTCCAGAACTCAAAATAAACACAATAATAAATAGTAGCGGACAAGCCGCAACACACGGCTGTGCCGCGACTCACGAACGCCACCAGATGTTAAAGGTGCTCGATCAGACTCCAGGAACAGATGGTAACTTCCGAGTACAGGATCACTGAGAACAGGAACAAACGAACAGACCGGGACTGGGAACTCTCTCTGCAGCAGAATCAGGCAAACAGGAAGCTATCACCGGCGTCTGTGAGGAATCCTGGGAGTGCTTTTAACAGAGAGTCTTCCAATCAGCTGTTTGGAGGCTGATTGGATTAAATGCCATGCAGCTGACAAGCTGCATGGCCAGGGAAACAGATGAGTGATAATTACAACATGCCGTGCAGCTGCATGCTACACAGCCAGGAAACCAGTGATGATATAAACTTAGACCCAGCAACGGGGAACACGATCCGACAGTGGCGTCCCCGTTGCTAGGCGCCGGCCGCACTGACGAGCGGACCCTCGGCGCCTAACACCTAGTAGTTTAGCCCCCTTTAGTTTGCCCCCAGTAATAATGCCCCCCTGTCATTTGCCCCCAGTTGTATTGCCCCCTTGTAGTTAAGCCCCCAGTAGTAATGCCCCCAGTAGATGCGCCGTTAATAAACACACATATGGAGAAAAAAAAACACCATACTTACCAAACCCACCCCCCGGCTGACCGATTTGATCCTTCTGGCGTCCACTCCTCAGCACTATGGGAAAGACATCATGACGTCTTTCCCATTGTGCACACTGACAGAGCCGGAAGCTGGAGCTCAGTAGTGAGCTCCTGCCTCTAGCTGATGCTGTGAGGAGGGAGCGGGGCGCCCACTGGTAACACAATCTCAGCAGGTGCCCGGCATCTCCGTGCAGTGCATCGGGTTAGGTGAGCTGGAGGAGGCAGAACTGCATTCCGTCTCCAAGTGGAACTGACGGAACGCAGTTCCGCCCCGTTCCGGCTCACTTTAACCCCTGGCTGGCCCTGTCTTGTATGCTGTAAAAAATCAGGGGTGCAGTTGTTAAAATAAAAGTACACTGGTCCTGTATGCTGTAGAGATACAGGAGTGCTGCTGTTAAAATAATATTACACTGGCCATTTATGCTGTAAATATTCAGGGGTGCAGTTGTTAAAATAAAAGTACAATGGCCCTGTATGCTGTAAAAATTAAAGGGTGCAGTTGTTAAGTTAAAAGCACACTGGTCCTGTATGCTTTAAAAATGTAGGGGTGCAGTTGTTAAAATAAAAGCACACTGGACCGGTATGCTGTGCAAATACAGGGGTTCTGGTCCAGTCTTGTATGCTGCAAAAGTACTGGGGTGCTGCTATTAAAATAATATTACACTGGCCCTGTATGCTGTAAAAATACAGGGGTGCTGCTATTAAAATAATATTACACTGGCCCTGTATGATGTAAAAATTTAGGGGTGCAGTTGTTAAAATAAAAGCACACTGGGCCTGTATGCTGTGAAAACACAGGGGTTCTGGCCCAGTTTTGTATGCTGTAAAAATAAAGGGGTGCTTCTGTTAAAATAATATTACACTGGCCCTTTATGCTGTGAAAATTCAGGGGTGCTGTTATTAAAAAGTACACTGGTCCTGTATGATGTGAAAATTCAGGGGTGCAGTTGTTAAAATAAAAGCACACTGTCCCTGTATGCTGCAAAAGTACTGGGGTGCTGCTGTTAAAATAATATTACACTGGCCCGGTATGCTGTAAAGATTCAGGAGTGCAGTTGTTAAAATAAAAGCACACTGGTCCTGTATGCTGTGAAAATCCAGGGGTGCTGGCACAGTCTTGTATGTTGTAAAAATTCAGGGGTGCTGCTGTTGTTAAAAAAAGTACACTGGTCCTGTATGCAGCAAGAATACAGGGGTGCTGTGAAAATAAAGGGGAACTGTTCTGTGTGATGTAATAATAAAGGGGTGCTGTCCTGTGTATTGGAGAACAATTTGGAGGAAAAAATAGTGGAAGATCAGGAACCAGTTCCTAGTACTAGTGCTGAAGCAGCTGCCGCCACCAGTCATGACATTGACGATGCAGTTCCATCAACGTCGTCTGCTAAGGCCGATGCCCAATGTCATAGAGGGCGTGTAAAATCCAAGAAACAAAAATATATAATCAAGAAAATAAATTATTTGATGAAAAACGTAAAATTGGCAATATGCCATTCACGACACGAAGTGGCAAGGGAAGGCTAAAGCCTTAGCCTATGTTTATGACTGGTGGCTCAGCTTCTCATGATGGAAGCCCTGCTCCCTCTCGAAAAATGTAAAAAAAATTAAGCTTGTTAAAGCACAGGAAAATACAACTGTGCGTTCAGAGATATCACAAATCCCCAATGAGAGTCCAAGTTTGTCCGCGGTTGCCATGTCTAGGCCTGACCTTCCCAAGACTGTATGGAAAGAGGAGGCTCCTACCAACATTTGCACGCCCCGTGCAAGCGCTGGTAGGAGCACCGCCAGTCCAATTGCTCATATTGAGATTGAGGATGTCACTGTAAACATACACTAGGATGAGCAGGATATTGGTGTAGCTAGCACTGAGGAGGAAGTTTATGATGAGGATTCTGATGGTGATGTGATTTGTTTGAATAAGGCACCAGTGGAGACAGTTGTTGTCCGTGGGATGAGAAAGCCCATTGTCATGCCTGGCCAAAATACAAAAAAGCCACCTCTTTGGTGTGGAATTATTTCTCCACAAAGCCAGACAACAGGTGTCAAGCCATGTGTTGCCTTTGTCAATCCGTAATAAGTAGGGGTAAGGATGTTAACCACCTAGGAACATCCTCCCTTATACGTCACCTCCAGCGCATTCATCAGAAGTCATTGTCAAGTTTAGGTAAGAGCGTAAGCAGTCCACTGACACCTAAATCCCTTCTTCCTGTTGTACCCAAGCTCCTGCAATCCACACCACCAACTCCCTCAACGTCAATTTCCTCAGTCAGGAATGTCAGTAGTCCTGCAGGCCATGTCACTGGCATAACTGACGAGTCATCTCCTGACTGGGATTCCTCTGGAGGATCCTTCAGTGGTACGCCTACTCCTGCTGCTGCCGCTGCTATTGTTACTGCTGGAAGTTGATCATCATCCCAGAGGGGAAGTCAGAAGACCATTTGTACTACTTCAACTAAGCAATTGACTGTCCAGCAGTCATTTGTGAGGAAGATGAAATATGACCGCAGTCACCCTGTTGCAAAGCAGATAACTGAGGCCATAACAACTATGCTGGTGGTAGACGTGCGTCCGGTATCCACCATTAGTGCAGTGGGTTTTAGACAGTTCTGTGTCCCCGATACCAAATCCTGTCTAGATTCCACTTCACTAGGAAAGCGATTCCCGGACTGTACAGGGACATTAAGAAAAGTGTCCTCAGTGTCCTGAAAAATACGGATGTATCCAGTGTCCACTTAACCATGGACATGTGGACAAGTGGAGCAGGGCAGAATAAGGACTACATGACTGTGACAGCCCACTGAGTAGATGAATTGTCTCCCGCAGCAACTACAGCAGCGGAGGCACCAGTAGAAGCATCTCACAAATGCCAACTTGTTCCTAGGCAGGTTACGCTGTGTATCACCGGTTTCCATTAGAGGCACACCGCTGACAACCTCTTACGGAAACCGAGGGACATCATCGCACAATGGCTTACCCCACTTAGACTCTCCTAGGTATTTGCGATATCGGACAATGCCACCAATATTGTGCGTGCATTACATCTGGGCAAATTCCAGCACGTCCCATGTTTTGCACATACAATTAATTTGGTGGTACAGAATTATTTTGAAAAATGACAGGGGCGTGTAGGCGATGCTGTCGGTGGGCCAAAAAATTTATGGGCCACTTTTGGCATATAGCCACAATGTGCCGAAGACTGGAGCGCCAGCAAACACTCCTGAACCTGACCTGCCATCACCTGAAGCAAGAGGTAGTAATGAGGTGGAATTCAACACTCTATATGCTTCAGAGGATGGAAGAGCAGCAAAAGGCCATTCAAGCCTATACATCTGGCTACGATATAGGCAAAGGAGGGGGAATACACCCGACTCAAGCGCAATGGAGAATGATTTCCGTCTTGTGCAAGGTTCTCCAACCCTTCAAACATGCCACACGTGAAGTCAGTTCAGACACTGCCAGCCTGAGTCAGGTCATTCCCCTCATCAGGATTTTGCAGAAGCAGTTTAAGAAATTGAATGAGGAGCTAAGACAGAGCGATTCCGCAAAGTATGTGGGACTTGTAGATGGAGGGTTTATATCTAAAGAAGCCTTAATGTGTGGCGCACTCTTTTTTGTTTATGTTTCATGAATAAATGAAGGCATAACTTTTATTATTTTTATTTAAGATAGATTTTTCAATAGGCATGACATAAGGCAATTGATTGTCAGCCAGGAAAGACAAAAACTTAAGGAAATATATAAAATAATTTATATACCAGCACTACCTATGTATGGGTATACGGGTAGAGCAATAATTGATATAAGCAAGTGAAACATTTAACATATATGTTTCTTTGTGCCTTTGAGAACGATCCCACTGTTACACATTATAGGTAGTAACACTGTCTTAACGTGTGATATGCTACGGGTAGTAACAAAGTGGTCATTGTAAGACATAGTGGTTACCAGAAAAGGCCACTTAGGTTGTATGCAGTAGTAACGCTCTGCAGGGAGCACTTAGATTGTATGCAGTAGTAATGCTCTGCAGGGAGCACTTAGGCTGTATGCAGTAGTGACGCTCTGCAGGGAGCACTTAGGTTGTATGCAGTAGTAACGCTCTGCAGGGAGCACTGAGGTTGTATGCAGTAGTAATGCTCTGCAGGGCGCAGCTGTAAGTTTTTCTCTGAGATCACAATCCCGTTGTGAAAGGATCTCATAAATTTTATAAACAAAACCTGTGTTTAAATTCCTTTTATATTTCACTTGCTTATATCAATTATTGCACTACCCATATACCCATACATAGGTAGTGCTGGTATATAAATTATTTTATATCTTTCATTCATTTTTTGTCTTTCCAGGCTGACAATAAATTGCCTTATGTCATGCCTATTGAAAAATCGATCTTAAATAAAAAAATAAAAGTTGTTTTAATTTATTCATGAAACATAAAGAAAAAGAGTGTGCCACACATTAAGGCTTCTTTAGATATAAGCCCACAAGCATTTTTTTCTAAACCCACTAGCCACTCATTGCAATTTGCTTAATGGCGCGCCTCCAACCAGATTAGCTAATCTTTGGTATTAACACTTTCGGATTATTCCCTCTATCGGTTGGTTCATATATGATGGAGCCCTTCATTCGCTTTGCCAGGATTCAAGGGTGGTCAATCTGTTGAAATCAGAGCACTACCTTTTCCCACCGTGCTCGATCCTAGGTGTAAAGCCTACGTTGTATCTCTCTTTCCGGACACAAGTCTGCAGAGGTGGAAAGACCTGCTGGTGAGAAAATTGTCAGCTCAAGCGGAACGTGACCCGTCAACAGCTCCTCCTTCATTTTTTCCAGCAACTGGGGCTGCGAGGAAAAGGATAACATTTCCGAGCCCACCCGCTGGACACAAAAGTAACAATACAAGTGACACATTAACAGGAAATTGTTTCTGTCACCATAGCGACAATTATCTGGAAATAAGATAACACAGACACATAAAAAGACTCAACGGAAATCTTTTGTTTTTAAACAACTTTATTTTATATCTTTAATACACAGATTTTTCTCTATATTTTAAACTTAAAAAATACTTTACTCTGCACAACATGGATAAAATATCCTTAAAGCACAGAAACAATTCAAGTTACATTATAGTATTGCAGGTAAGTAAAACAGATACATATCAGGAGAGCCAAAGGTCTATGGGGGTCATTCAGACCCAGCCGCAATAGCGGCCCGCAGCACAGTTTGCTGGTGGTGGCAAAATGCACATGCGCAGCGGCCACCCAGAAACACATTGTGGTCGCATCCCTGAGGGGTAAATGCGGGTGGGCCGGGACCATTTTCCGGGGGGCTGCGTGATGTCACATCTGTGTTCATCTCTGATTAACCCCTATGCAGATGGAAGAAAGCAGGGCAGTAAGAAGGCAGAAGCTGCTTCTGGTACTATGGACCCTGGTCATGTAGGACTGGGAGAGTCAGTAAGATTATGTAATAGTCACCATCTTACAGGCAGCCGGTGGAGGGAGCAGAGAATGGGTGTTATGTGGCAGGAACCGGCTGGTTAGGTAACAGCCTGGCTGCTGCATTCTGCACAAGCTACAACCAGTGCAATTCTTTTGCTGGGAGACCCAGGTAGAGGACATTGCAGTAGTCTATGCATGATGATACAAGTACATGTATGACTGTAGGTAGATCTTCTGAGGGAAATAAGTGATGGAGTCTGGCTATGTTCCTCAGATGAGGATCTGATTGTGGCAGATACCTGATGTCTAAGTGTCACTCCACCTTTCAGGACACCAAGATTCCATACAGGATCAGCATTTTGTAACTCTAGCTTCTATCTTAAGGACCTATTTCACCAGGACTGTCACAGCCAACTGGCATCACCCATACCTATAGCTCAGCTAGACAACCATTTAGGATTGGTACTTGGTTCTCAGTACCCGGAGCAAAAGACAAGTCATCTGCATAGCAGTGGTAGATGAGGACATGACATCTGATTATTTCACTCAGTGGTAACATGTACATTGCAAAAAGCATAGGAGATAGGATAAGAACCTTGAAGAACAACGCATGGCAATGATAACTATACTCCAGAAGATTAAAATGGTTCCTCACCTGAGTGATGTCTATTGTGTGTAACAAGAGCTGATTTATTTCTCAGAATATAGAAATGGCTTCTCACCTGTGTGAGTTCGCTGATGTCTAACAAGATGTGATTTATGTGCAAAACATTTCCTGCACTCAGAGCAAGAAAACAGCTTCTCACCTGTGTGACTTCTCTGATGTATAACAAGATGTGATTTACTTACACAACATTTCCCACACTCAGAGCAAGAAAACAGCTTCTCACCTGTGTGACTTCTGTGATGTGTAACAAGTAGTGATTTCTGTGTAAAACATTTCCCACACTCAGAACATGGAAATGGCTTCTCACCTGTGTGACTTCTGTGATGTCTAACAAGATCTGATTTCAGTGCAAAACATTTCCCACACTCAGAGCAAGAAAATGGCTTCTCACCTGTGTGTCTTCTGTTATGTATAACAAGATGTGATTTGTGTGCAAAATATTTTCCACACTCAGAGCAAGAAAATGGCTTCTCACCTGTGTGACTTCTGTTATGTCTAACAAGATCTGATTTGTGTGCAAAACATTTCCCACACTCAGAACATGGAAATCCCTTCTCACCTGTGTGACTTCTGTTATGTCTAACAAGTTGTGATTTCTGTGTAAAACATTTCCCACATTCAGAACATATCAGTGGCATTTCACCTGCCTTACCTGTGTGTGGGTTAATAGGCTTTGTGTTCTGTGTAAAACATCTGGCACCTATAGAACAGGGAAACTCTGTATCTACTCTCAGAGCTGTAACAGATGCACCAATATCAGAGTGATCAGGAGAACATTTTCCAGGATCAGGGGGATCAGCTGATAGAGCTGGATGTATAATTGGGGTAATGGGATTAGCTCCTGGAGAATCCTGTCTACTGTCATTATCTTTTATGTCACAATCCAGGGATAACATTAGATGTCCTTCTGAGATATTCCTGCTTGTGTGTCCATCTGCTGGAAATAAAATACATTATGGAAATGTGACATTTTCTGTAACAATATTAATCTTGTAAACAATAGGAGAAGACGACTCTCTGGGACACTTAATTGTAAATGTGTGTGTATAATAAAACATAACTTTTAATGAAGGCTTTATAATATTGTGTCTCAGACTATCATTGTGTCCACCCTCCTGAGAACACTCACAATAACAAATGTAATATAATAATAAGACTTAGATATATCTCTCTCTTGTACTGGTAACTAACCATGAAGTATATATGGAGATGTAGTCACTCGCCAAGTCCTATGTCAGCACCAATGTAAAACAATGGATGGGGAACATATCGTATGAATTGGAGATTCTAGACGAACTATAACATCAGTCATATGAGCTGATGGATCAGAGAAATGTCTCCTAACGTTACTCCTGGAAGCATTGGTAAGGTAGCATTCCTTTATGTGTGCTCATACGCTGGTAAGCCTGTACATGTGTTACTTATATAAAGGTATATTCCTACAGCAGAGTAGGTGTGGAACAAGGTACTTTACATGCAATACACCACATTATACCCTGTAATCATCATCATCTGCTAGGTTATAATCTACTATCTCTTACGTCCTAGAGGATGCTGGGGTCCATTTAGTACCATGGGGTATGGACGGGTCCTTTGGGAGACACTGGCACTTTAAGAGTTTAATAGTGTGGACTGGTCCCTCCCTCTATGCCCCTCCTATCAGACTCAGTTTAGAAAATGTGCCGGGAGGAGCCGGTCACAGCTAGGGGAACTCCTAGGAGTTGTTTATTTTCTAGAGTTAGTTAGGTTACAGGAAGGCTGCTGGCAACAGCCTCCCTGCTTCATGGGACTTAGGGAGAGGGGGGGGGTAGGAACCAACTTCCTGAAGAGTTAATGGTTCTCTACTCCGCTGACAGGACACTGAGCTCCTGAGGTTGCTGATCACAAGCCTACGAGGCGACTGCTTGCTCCCGTAGCACGGGCGCCACCACCTAATAAAGCTAGAAGAAAGAAAAGTGGTGAGTACAGCGCTGGCATCCCGGTTAGCGGGTCGCCAGCGGGTATGGCGGCACAAGGGTGGAAGCGCAGCTCTGACATGCTGCACTCCAGGAAGGCTCAGCAACACACAGTGTAGGCGCTTTGAAGGGCGTCCTGAGCCAGCGCGGATAAACTCTACACTGGTCACGCAGCTAACAGGCGCTAATCCCACTGTTATCACTAAAATCCTCAGGCCAGTATAAACAATTAGTGCGGGAAGCCGCGCTCCATTACAAGGGGCGGGGCTTCCTCTCAGAGCGGATCCAGGACTCACCAGCGCCATTTTCTCCCTGCAGATCATAGGAACTAGGACACTGACAGGGAGCGCTGCCCTCCCTATTTAGGTCAGTCAGCGCCGGGCTTTTATCATAATAACTGCCTACAGGGGCGCTGTGTGGCTGGCTCCTTATACTCTGTGACTCCCTGACGGTACTCTGGGGGAAACTGTGTCTGACATTTTCCTGTGTGTGTGTGTGTGTGTGTGTGTGTGTGTGAGTGTGTGTGTGTGTAAGTGTGTATATCCACATTACCAAGTCTAAGGACTCTGTGTCCTGTGCTGCAGAGTGTGTATCTTCTCCTGAGGAGTCTATTCCATGTACTCAGGACTGCAATGTGCTGTCTCGGCATTCTGAATCCAAACCCCCATGGGTGGATTCTTTAAGGGGAATGATATCCCAGATTTCAACAAGGATGTCACATACTGAGAAAGAGATGCAGGTTTTGAGACAATCTGTAGTGGGTTTGAAGTATTCAGCTCCCACTACTTCATCTAAAACCCCACCTACATACCCCAAAAAAGTACACTTGCCCAGATAATGCAAGCCGACACTGATACCGACTCTGATACAGGGGAAGGTGATGGGGATATTCAGGGGGGGGGGGGGGGGGGGATGCATCCCTTGCTAAAGGGGTGCAGCTAATGATTGAAGTCATTAGGGATGTTTTGTATATTTCTGAGAAGGTTCCGGCACAAGTAGAGGAATCTTATTTTACAGTAAATAAGAAGTCCTCGCTTACCTTCCCTGCTTCTAAGGAGTTAAACTCCTTGTTTGAAAAATCCTGAGAAAACCCAGAGAAAAAATTCCAGATCCCTAGAAGAATTCTCATTGCTTTCCCTTTCCCTGAAGAGAATAGGAAGAAGTGGGAAAACCCACCTATAGTAGACGCTTCTGTATCTAGGCTGTCTAAAAAGATGGTTTTACCTGTTCCTGGTTCAACCGCCTTAAAGGAGATGGCTGATCGCAAGATTGAGACTACGCTCAAATCACTATACACTCTACAGGCGTGGCTTTAAGGCCCACTATTGCTTGTGCGTGGATCACTAAAGCCATAGTAAAGTGGTCAGGCACCTTCATGTAAAATTAAAAACAATTTATTAACACATTTTATGTAAAAACAGTTAAAATTCCTATTACCACTAGGTGGCGATGTAAATTGAATCCCCAGTGACGTCTCCCTCCCCTTTTATGTGCATCAGCGCAAGAGCTGGCCAGTGACAATCTTCAGGTTGGCCCATTCTTTGCCAGGACTCACTGTACAACGGGTGGTGCTTATTGAATCATTAAGAAGGGTATAAATAGAGTACCCAACACCCATGGGATTTATGCTCCTGAGGAAGCTGGATTATACCAGTGAAATGCGTTGAGCTCATTCCATATCTGGATTCCACTCTCTGAATTGGCCTGCAAGATTTTTGTCATCCTCCGGCACTTATTGAACTTTTTCTCCCATCACTGGACATTTCATCAAACCGGATTGATCCACTTCTACAGCTTTAAATGGACTTATCCTAATGCTGATGCCCATTGTCATGTGGATCTGGTAACTATTTACCTAATACAGTGAATGCATATTGGGAGGCTGTCCTAGCCTTAAGGAATGGACATTGATTGCCAATACATGAGAGTCACAAATGTATCTAATCAGTTGATCCAGATAAGACATTCTCAATTTACATCGCCACCTAGTGGTAATAGGAATTTGTTTCTTTTAACTGTTTTACATAAAATGTGTTAATAAATTGTTTTTAATTTTACATGAAGCAAACCATCTTTTTATTAATTTGTTCAGCCAGCGCTGGTATATATTCTCTCTTACTGTTTAGTTTTTATTTGAGGAATTGACCTTCCTCTTACCTGCTGCTATTGGCTGCGCACTTCCATATCTATTGTTTTGTACCTTACTAGAGGACTTAGATACTATGGATAGGAGTGACATTGACTTGTTTTTATGTCACATACAGGATTCTGCAGGTTAGATGGTGGAGGCAATGAAGGACATTGGCCTGCTTAATGCAAGGGCCACTTCCATGGCTCTCTCGGCACACAGAGGACTCTGGCTACGCCAATGGACTGTGGATGAAGAATCCAAGAAAAGTATGGAGAACCAGGTCAGGCACTATTTGGGAACGCATTGGATGCGTGGATTTCCACGGCGACCGCGGGTAAGTCGACATTTCTTCCCTCCGCAGCAGCCTCAGCTAGGAAATCTTATCCTACACCTACACTGCAGTCCTTTCAAGCCACAAAATGTAAAAAATCCAAAAACCCTCCCACCTTCTTTAGAGAAGGTCGGGAAAGATCTAAAAAACCTGCACCAACAGGTTCCCAGGAACAGAAACTAGGTTCTGCTTCCTTCAAATATTGAGCATGATGGTGGACCTCTCAGCCTGGAGATCAGACAGGTGGCAGCGAGACTAAAAGATTTCAGTCACGTCTGGGCGTCATCATGCCTAGACCCCTGGGTGACGGATATTGTTACCCAGGGGGACAGACTGGAGTTTCAGGAACTCCCACCTCACAGATTCTTCAAATCAGGCTTACCAGCGACGCTGACAGAAAGTGCTATCCTACAGGAAGCCATTCAAAAATTGGTACGAACAAATGTCATTGTTTCAGTTCCACCTCACCCAAAAACCAAGGGTTATTACTCAAACCTGTTTGTGGTACTGAAACCAGATGGTTCGGTAAGGCCTATATTGAACCTGAAGTCGTTGAACTCCTACTTGAGGGTTTTCCAATTCAAGATGGAGTCTCTGAGAGCGGTGATCTCAGGTCTGGAGGAGGGGGATTGTCTAGTATCCCTAGATATCAAAACAGAAAAAATCAGCTGCGCAAAGTATCAGGGAAAAAAACAGTACAATTTTAGGAGAGCCGATGTATGTATATAAATTGATTTATTAATGAAAAAGCATAAAATAGCAGTAAAAGATGCTATTTTACTACTATTTTATGCTTTTTCATTAATAAATCAATTTATATACATACATCGGCTCTCCTAAAATTGTACTGTTTTTTTCCCTGATACTTTGCACAGCTGATTTTTTCTGTTTCTATATTCTCTAACCAAACACCCACATAGTGTTTTTCAGCCGCGCACGTATCAGGACAATTTGATTATTAGCCTCCTGCAATTGAGGCGCTGTAGAAGCAGTTTTCGTTTTTTTCTTCTTTAATCCCTAGATATCAAGGATGCGTACCTTCATATTCCGATCTGGCCGCCTCACCAGGCCTATCTACGGTTTGCACTACAGGACTGTCACTATCAGTTCCAGACGTTGCCATTTGGCCTCTCCACAGCTCTGAGGGTGTTCACCAAGGTTATGGCAGAGATGATGCTCTTCCTACGCAAACAGGGAGTGAACATAATTCCATATCTGGATGATCTGCTGATAAAGGCATCTTCCAAGGAGAAGCTGTTGCAGAGTATTGCGCTCTCAACTCAACTACTCTGAGATCATGGGTGGATCCTGAACCTTCCAAAGTCACATTTGGAGCCGACAAGGAGACTGACCTTCCTGGGGACGATACTCGACACGGAAGTGCCGAGGGTGTTTCTACCAGTGGAGAAAGCGTTGGTGATCCAATCAATGGTACGGGATGTCTTGAAACCTCCCCGGGTATCGGATCGTCGGTGCATTCGCCTTCTGGGGAAGATGGTAGCCTCCTACGAGGCTCTACAATATGGAAGATTCCATGCATGGTACTTCCAGCTGGATCTCTTGGACATGTGGTCGGGATCGCATCTTCACATGCACCAGCGGATACGCCTGTTGCCGAAAGCTAGAATTTCACTACTCTGGTGGCTGCAAACTTCTCACCTGCCCGAGGGCCGCAGGTTCGGGATTCAGAATTGGATTCTTCAAACCACGGATACAAGCCTCAAAGGTTGGGGAGCAGTCACCCAAAAGACTTCCAAGGAAAGTGGTCAAGCCGGGAATCTGTCCACCCAATAAACATTCTGGAACTAAGGGCCATATACAATGACCTTCTACAAGCGGCTCATCTTCTGCAAGACCGAGCCATTCAGGTTCAGTTGGACAATCTAACAGTGGTGTCCTACATAAACTGAGAGGGTGGAACGAAGAGCAGGGCTGCAATGTCAGAGGTAGAAAGACACGCGCTGGCGGCGATCTTCATTCCGGGAGTAGACAACCGGGAAGCGGACTTCCTCAGCAGACATGATCTCCATCCAGGAGAATATGACTTCCACCCAGAGGTATTCGCAGAGGTAACACGCCGATGTGTACCTCAGACCTGATGGCCTCTCAGCTCAACAAGAAGCTTCGGAGGAACTGTTCCAGGTCACGAGACCCACAGGCAGTGGCGGTGGACGCCCTGGTGACTCCGTGGGTGTTCCAGTCAATGTATGTGTTCCCTCCACTTCCACTCATCCCAAGGATTCTCAAACTAATAAAAAGATCAAGAGTTCCGGCGATCCTCACTGCTCCGGACTTGCCAAGGCTGGCTTGGTACGCACATCTTCTGGCTTTACTGCTGGAGGATCCGAGGCCTCTTCCTCTTCGCGAGGACATTCTACTGCAGGGGTCATTCACCTATCAAGACTTACCGCGGCTACGTTCGACGGCATGGAGGTTAAACTCCAGATCTTAGTTCGGAAGGGCATTCTGCATAGGGTTATTCCTACTCTGATCCAAGCTAGGAAGGGGTAAAGTCTAAGCATTACCATCGGATTTGGAAAATGTATGTGTCTTGGTGTGAATCCTAGAAGTTTCCTACGGTGGAGTTTCAACTGGGACATTTTCTCCTCTTTCTGCAAGCAGGTGTGGATGTTGGCCTAAGCTTGGGCTCCATCAAGGTCCAGATTTCGGCCTATTTTCTTCCAGAAACAATTGGCTGCTATCCCTGTGGTTCAGACTTTCTTCAAAGGAGTTCTGCACATCCAACCACCCTTTGTGCCTCCTATGGCACCTTGGGATCTTAATGTGGTGCTGCAGTTCCTGCAATCGGATTGGTTCGAACCTTTACAGGAGGTGGACGTAAAGTTTGTTACTTGGGAGGCGGTCACGTTGTTGGCCTTGGCTTCTGCCAGATGTGTGTCAGAATGGGGGGCATTGTCGCACAAGAGCCCCTACTTGATTTTCCATGAGGATAGAGCTGAGCTCAGAACGCATCAGCAATTTCTCCCTAAGGTTGTGTCGGCTTTTCATATCAACCAACCTATTGTAGTGCCAGTGGCTACTGACACCTCAATTACCTCAAAGTCCTTGGATGTCGTGCGGGCTTTGAAAATCTATGTGAAGAGAACTACTCGTCACAGGAAGTCGGACGCACTATTTGTCCTTTATGATCCCTACAAGATTGGGTGTCCTGCTTCTAAGCAATTTCACACTGGATCAGGCTTTCTATCCAGCAAGCTTATTCCACGGCAGGATTGCCAATTCCAAATCTGTTTATGCCCACACTACCCGTAGAGTGGGTTCTTACTGGGCAGCTGAATGGGGTGTCTCAGATATTCAGCTTTGCCAATCAGCTACTTGGTCAGGTTCGAACACATTTGCTAAGTTTTACAAGTTCGATACTTTGGCCTCTGAGGACCTCAAGTTTGGTCAATCAGTTCTGCAGGAACCTCAGCACTCTCCCTCCTGTACTGGGAGCTTTGGTTCATCCCCATGGTACTAAATGGATCCCAGCATCCTCTAGGACGTAAGAGAAAATAGGATTTTAATTACCTACCGGTAAATCCTTTTCTCGTAGTCCGTAGAGGATGCTGGGCGCCCGGCCTGTGCTTCGTATTACTGCATATAACTCTCTCTGCAAATGTTATATCTGCCTCCCTGCAGTGCACATGGTTTTGCCCAACTGCTAAAACATTTCCTGCTGCGATCAACTTGGAATTAACCCCATGGTCTCTATTCGTGATAAAGTCATTGATTTAGAAGACGGGTCTTAGTGAAATAATATCAGAATAAATAGGATTTTAATACCTACCGGTAAATCCTTTTCTCCTAGTCCACAGAGGATGCTGGGGGTCCACTTCAGTACCATGGGGTATAGATGGTTCTGCAGGAGCCATGGGCACTTTAAGACTTTTCAAGGGTGTGAACTGGCTCCTCCCTCTATGTCCCTCCTCCAGACCTCAGTTATAGGAACTGTGCCCAGGGAGACAGACATTTAGAGGAAATGATTAACTTTTATACTAATGGTGAGATTAATACCAGCTCACACCTCAACCATGCAGCACAACATGGCATTCAACATGACACACGCCAACAGGCATGGACCATTTACAGCAACATGCTGAAAACAAATGAAACACAACTTGTGTAACTATAAAGAACAAACTGCAGGTAAAGTACACACCAGGTCGGGTGCCCAGCATCCTCTAAGGACTAGAAGAAAAGGATTTACCGGTAGGTATTAAAATCCTATTTGCTCATACGTCCTAGAGGATGCTGGGGTCCACTTCAGTACCATGGGTTTATACCAAAGCTCCAGTACGGGCGGTAGAGTGACCATACTTGAGGTCCTCATCGGCCAAGTGTCAAACTTATAAAATTTAGCAAATGTGTTTGACCCTGACGAAGTAGCTGCTCAGCAAAGTTGTAAAGCAGAGACACCTCGGGCAGCAGCCCAGGATGAGCCCACTTTCCTAGTAGAATGGGCCTTCACCGAATTCGGTATCGGCAATCCTGCCGTGGAGTGAGCGTGATGAATCATACCTCTGATCCAGCACGCAATAGTCTGCTTAGAAGCAGGACACCCAATCTTGTTGGGAGCATACGGGGCAAACAGAGCCTCTGTTTTCCATATCTGAGCTGTTCTTGCAACATAAATCTTCAAAGCTCTAACCACATCTAGAGACTGGTAGCCACTGGCAACACAATAGGTTGGTTTATGTGGAAAGATGAAACGCCCTTTAGAAGAAATTGTTGGCGAGTTCTCAACTCTGCCCTATCTTCATGGAAGATCAGGTAAGGGCTCTTGTGAGACAAAGCCCCCAACTTCGACTCCCGCCGTGCGGATGCCAAGGCCAAAAGCATCACCACTTTCCTAGTGATAAACTTCAACTCTATCTCCTGCAGAGGTTCAAACCAATCCGAGTGAAGGAACTGCAACACCACATTAAGGTCCCATGGTGCCACTGGAGGCACAAATATATTCTGGATGTGCAGAACCCCTTTCACAAAGGTCTGAACTTGTGGAAAGGAGGCCAATTGTTTTTGAAAGAAAACTGATAAGGCCGAAATCTGGACCTTGATTGACCTCAATCTAAGGCCTGCATCCACACCAGCCTGCAGAAAATGGAGAAAACATCCCAACTCAAACTCTTCCGTAGGAGCTTTCTTGGATTCACACCAAGACACATATTTTCTCCAAATACGGTGGTAATGTTTAGACGTTACTCCTTTCCTGGCCTGAATAAGAGTGGGGATGACTTCCTTGGGAATAGCCTTTCGGGCTAGGATCCAGCGCTCAACAGCCATGCCGTCAAACGTAGATGCAGTAAGTATTGATACACACATGGCCCCTGCTGCAGCAGGTCCTCGCGAGGCGGAAGAGCCCGAGGATCTTCTATGAGCAACTCCTGAAGATCTGGATACCAAGACCTCCTTGGCCAGTCTGGGGTAATGAAGATTGCTCGAACTCTTGTTCTTATTATTTTTAGAACTTTTGGAATTGGTGGAAATGGAGGGAAAACATATACGGACTGAAACACCCACTGGGTCACCAGTGCATCCACTGCTATTTCTTGAGGGTCTCTCGACCTAGAACAATATTTATTGTTTAGACGAGATGCCATCATGTCTACTTGAGGAACTCCCCAAAGACTTGTCACCTCTGCGAAGACTTCTTGGTGGAGGTCCCACTCTCCTGGATGGAGATCGTGTCTGCTGAGGAAGTCTGCTTACCAGTTGCCCACTCCCGGAATGAAAATTGCTGACAGAGCTCTTACATGTCTTTCTGCCCAGAGGAGAATCCTTGTCACCTCTGCATTGCCGCGCTGCTTTTCATTCCGTCTTGCCTGTTTATGTACGTGACTGCTGTTACATTGTCTGACTGGATCTACACGGGATGATCTTGAAGATGTACCACTTGTAGAAGGCCGTTGTAAATGGCTCTCAATTCCAGAACGTTTATGTGAAGGCAGGCTTCCTGACTTGACCATTTTCCTTGGAAGCTTTCCCCCTGTGTGACAGCTCCACAGCCTCAGAGACTTGCATCCGTGGTTATTAGGACCCAGTCGTGAATCCCAAACCTGCATCCCTCTAGTAGGTGAGAACTATGTAGCCACCACAGGAGCGAAATCCTGGCTTTGGGGGACAGGATTATTCTGGTGCATGTGTAGGTGGGATCCGGACCACTTGTCCAACAGGTCCCACTGGAATACTCTGGCATGAAATCGGCCAAACTGTATGGCCTCGTAGGCCGCTACCATTTTCCCCAACAACCGAATGCATTGATGGATCGACACGCTTGTTGGTTTCAATATTTGTTTGACCATTTTCTGGATTTCCAAAGCCTTTTCCACTGGAAGAAATACTCTCCGTACTTCTGTGTCCAGAAGCATCCTTAAAAAGGACAATCTTGTGGTCGGTTTCAACTGCGACTTTGGAAAATTCATGATCCAACTGTGTTGTTGGAGTATTGACAGGGAGAGTGCGATGTTCTGCACCAACTGTTCCCTGGATCTCGCTTTTATCAGGAGTTCGTCCAGATAAGGAATTAAATTGACTCCTTTTTGACGAAGGAGGACTATCATCTCCGCCATCACCTTGGTGAATACCCTCGTGCCTTGGAGAGTCCGAACGGCAACGTCTGGAACTGCTAATGGCAATCCTGTACTGCGAATCTCAGATAAGCTTGGTGCGGAGGATAAATGGGAACATGCAAGTAAGCATCCTTTATGTCTACTGACACCATGAAGTCCCCCTCCTCCAGACTGGAAATCACTACCCTCAGGGATTCGATTTTGAACTTGAACCTTTTCAGGTAGAGATTCAGATTTTTCAGGTTTAAAATCGGTCTGACCGAGCCGTCCGGCTTCGGAACTACGAAGATAAAAATCTTCTCCTTGCTGTGAAAAGGGTACCAGGACAATGACCTGATCCTGATATCATTTTTGAATTGCCGTTGTTACTGCCTCTCTTTCTGGAATAGAAGCTGGCAAGGTCGATTTGAAAAATCGGCATGGGGGACGTCTTGAAACTCTAGTTTGTACCCATGGGACACTATTTGTAAGACCCATGGGTCCAGGCCAGATTGAATCCAGATTTAACTGAAAAGTTTCAGACATGCTCCCACCTGAGCGGACTCCTGCAAGGGAGCCCCTGCGTCATGCTGCAGATTTGGCAGAAGCAGGGGTGGACTTCTGCTCCTGTGATCCGGGAGACGCTACGGATTTCTTTCCTTTTCCCCTTCCTCTACCTGCATAAAAAGGGGGAACCTTTGGCCTTTTTGTATTTGTTGGGCCGAAAGGACAGCATGTGAGAGAGATGTTTCTTTTTTGCCAGTGTAGGAGCATAAGGCAAGAATGTTGACTTACCTGCGGTAGCCGGCGAGTCTAACGCATCCAGCCCATCACCCAACAAGGCCTCACCTTTATACGGGAGAGCCTCCAGATTTCTTTTGGAATCTGCATCAGCATTCCACTGACGAATCCACAACGCCCTCCGAGCCGATACTGCCATTGATTCCAAGAGACCAATATATTTCATGGTTTCTAGTACGTACGCAGCAGCATCTTTGATATGACCTAACGTTAGGAGTATCTCGTCTCCATCTATTGTGTCAATGTTTAATGACAAGTTTTCTGACCACTTCTCAATAGCACTACTCACCCACGCACAGACAATGGTAGGCCTGAGTAGTGTCCCATTGGCCACATCAATAGATCACCTCACTCACTTGTGCCTGTCGGCTCCTTAAGTGAAGCCATTCCTGGCGCAGGGAGAAACACCTTTTCTCTTTTATAATAGGGCCCTGTCTAAAATGCGGGGTGACTCCCACCTTTTGGAAAAAGGTAAGCTGCCCGAATTCCTTTTGGGAACCTGAAATTTCTTTTCAGGTTAAATCAGACTCCCTCCAAGAGACTGTTCAGCTCCTGAGATGGAGGGAAAATTATATTACTTATTTACTAAAGTAAACCCTCTCCTTGTGGTAAAAGAAGGGGCTTCGTAACTTCTAACACCTCCTTTATAGCTAAAAAATGTTTTCAATGCTTTTTTGCTAACTTAGGACCTATTCCCCTGGAATCACTAGTGTCAACACAAGAATCAGAGTCCATGTCGGTATCAGTTTGTATTACTTGTGCAAATTTGTATGTGACCCAGAGGGGTCCCTGTGGATGAAAGGCAGAACTATTAAAAATCACATCTTCAACAGATTATTTTCTGTATGAAATTCAGTCCAACCTATTACTGATATGATTCACACTATCATGTAACCTTTTACCCAGTTAGGCTCTTGGTGTCATATTACACCTCTGTGTCCCTAACATGTCTCCCACAGAGGAAGAGTTCCCTGCCACAGACATGTCACACACGTGCACAACCACACCAGACACTCCGGGACTTATAGGGGACAGACCCACAGTAAAATCTGTCAGAGGGACACAGATAGGATTTGCCAGTTCACAACTTAACGCCAGTAACACAATGTCTGTGAACACAAAATGCCCACTGACATGCAGCGCTTTTATAATGTTAATCACACAATTATATAGCACCAAATTCACTGTGGCCCCCCTCCCCCCGTTTTGCACCCTGATACTTGTTCAGCAGTGGAGGAGGACCAGCGTTCTTCTCTGCAGTCTGGAAGAGAGAAAATGGCACTGAGCAGTGTGCTGGCTGACTGAGGAGGAAGCTCCACTCTTCATTTGCGTGTTTCTCCTCAGATTTTATGAGGTACATTTTTATACTGGCGGAGGTAGGATTGTGCCTCAGCAAGTTAACATAGAAACATAGAATCTGACGGCAGATAAGAACCACTTGGCCCATCTAGTCTGCCCCTTTTTTTTATCCTTTATGCAATCTTAACCCTTTTTGAACCTTAATTCTTTGTAAGGATATTCATATGCCTATCCCAAGCATGTTTAAATTGCTCTACAGTCTTAGCCTCTACCACCTCTGATGGGAGGCTATTCCACTTATCCACTACCCTTTCTATGAAGTAATTTTTCCTTAAATTCCCCTGAACCGCCCCCCCTCCAGTCTCAGTGCATGTCCTCGAGTTCTAATACTTCTCTTCCTTTGAAGAATGTTTCCCTCCTGAACTTTGTTAAGACCCTTGATATATTTGAAAGTGTCTATCATGTCCCCCCTTTCCCTTCTCTCCTCCAAACTACACATGTTAAGATTGTCAAAGTCGGAAAAATATCATGATGTGTATGCCTTGTATTAACCCCTAATGCGTGCGCACGCTGCTCGTCGCCTGGTCCCCCGTGCGAACACATCCCCGCAGCTTGCGTAAGGGACGCTCCAGCGTCTCGTGCGCATGGGATGTGTAAATACGGCAGAGTTTGCGAGCTTGTAGCGTGCGACTCGATCGTAACATATTTAACCCAAATAACGTATATTATAGTTAATATTCCCCTAGACAATGTCAGCAAGTATGTTTAGTTTAAACCTGTTCCTGATTCCTCTTTGCATGATAGGAAGGGTCAGATAAAGGTTGGAAGGTCGTGTTTAGTATCCAGCTGTAGGGTATTTTAAGGGTAATATTCCTATGATAGTTAGGAAAGATTTGCATGTTCCTGCGCATAGTTATGCACAGTAGTAGAAAATAAATTGTATTTAAAATATATTACGAATGGAGAGAGGATGAGAATGGAATTCACACATAAATTTCCCACAGACTGAGATACAATGGCCTTATTTACACTAAGCTTTGAGATTCTATGAAGAGGGCTTACACCTTTGTTCATGAATAGGGCCAGGTTTCTCTCCAGAATAATGAGTGCTGAGTTGCCATTGTCTCAACTGAAAGAGACCTAAACAAGGATAAACAAAGCCCAGAGACAGAGTTTGTTTGGAAGATCCGAAACAATAGCGAACCACAACAATCCAGATAGGAATTTAGAATAACTGGCATCTCTAGTCCAGAACCCACCCATGGAAATAGAGGTATTCATTCATGTACATTATTATATATATATATATATATATATATATATATATATATATATATATATATATGTATGTATAAGTGAATATATAATTCCTAACAGATCGTAATAGCAAGAGTGTGTATATATATAATAAGATTTTACTCACCGGTAAATCTATTTCTCGTAGTCCGTAGTGGATGCTGGGAACTCCGTAAGGACCATGGGGTTTATACCAAAGCTCCCAAACGGGCGGGAGAGTGCGGATGACTCTGCAGCACCGAATGAGCACTCAAGGTCCTCTTCTGCCAGGGTATCAAACTTGTAGACTCTTGCAAAAGTGTTTGAACCCGACCAAGTAGCAGCTCGGCAAAGTTGTAAAGCCGAGACCCCTCGGGCAGCCGCCCAAGAAGAGCCCCTTTCCTTGTGGAATGGGCTTTTACAGATTTAGGATGCGGCAGTCCAGCCGCAGAATGTGCAAGTTGAATCGTGCTACAGATCCAGCGAGCAATAGTCTGTTTAGAAGCAGGAGCACCCAGCTTGTTTGGTGCATACAGGATAAATAGCGAGTCAGTTTTCCTGACTCCAGCCGTCCTGGAAACATATATTTTCAGGGCCCTGACTACGTCCAGCAACTTGGAATCCTCCAAGTCCCGAGTAGCCGCAGGCACACCAATAGGTTGGTTCACATGAAAAGTTGATAGCACCTTAGGAAGGAATTGGGAAGAGTCCTCAATTCCGCCCTATCCATATGAAAAATCAGAATAGGGCTTTTGCATGACAAAACTGCCAATTCTGATACACGTCTGGCCGACGCCAAGGTCAACAGCATGACCACTTTCTACGTGAGGTATTTTAGCTCTACGGATTTAAGTGGCTCAAACCAATGTGACTTTCAGGAAATCCAACACCACGTTGAGATCCCACGGTGCCGCTGGAGGCACAAACGGGGGCTGGATATGCAGCCTACCCTTAACAAAAGTCTGAACTTCAGGCAGTGAAGCCAGTTCTTTTTGGAAGAAAATGTACAGAGCCGAAATCTGGACCTTTATGGAACCCAATTTTAGGCCCATAGTCACTCCTGACTGTAGGAAGTGCAGAAATCAACCCAATTGAAATTTCTCTGTTGGGGCCTTCCTGGCCTCACACCAAGCAACATATTTTCACCATATGCGGTGATAATGTTTTGCGGTCACATCTTTCCTAGCCTTAATCAGCGTAGGAATGACTTCCCCCGGAATGTCTTTTTCCTTTAGGATCCGGTGTTCAACCGCCATGCCGTCAAATGCAGCCGCGGTAAGTCTTGTAACAGACAGGGCCCCTGCAGCAGCAGGTCCTGTCTGAGCGGCAGAGGCCATGGGTCCTCTGAAATCATTTCTTGAAGTTCTGGGTGCCAAGCTCTTCTTGGCCAATCCGGAACCACGAGTATAGTTCTTACTCCTCTCCTTCCTATTATTCTCAGTACCTTGGGTCTGAGAGGCAGAGGAGGGAACACATACACCGACTGGTACACCCACGGTGTCACCAGAGCGTCCACAGCTATCGCCTGAGGGTCCCTTGACCTGGCGCAATATCTTTTTAGCTTTTTGTTGAGGCGGGACGCCATCATGTCCACCTGTGGCCTATCCCAATGGTGTACAATCATTTCGAAGACTTCTGGATGAAGTCCCCACTCTCCCGGGTGGAGGTCGCTCCGGGAATGAACACTGCTGACAGCGCTAACACATGATATTCCGCCCATCGGAAAATCCTTGTGGCTTCTGCCATCGCCATCCTGCTTCTTGTGCCGCCCTGTTGGTTTACATGGGCGACCGCCGTGATGTTGTCTGACTGGATCAGCACCGGCTGGTGTTGAAGCAGGGGTCTTGCCTGACTTAGGGCATTGTAAATAGCCCTTAGTTCCAGAATATTTATGTGTAGGGAAGTCTCCTGACTCGACCATAGTCCTTGGAAGTTTCTTCCCTGTGTGACTGCCCCCCAGCCTCGAAGGCTGGCATCCGTGGTCACCAGGACCCAGTCCTGTAAGCCGAATCTGCGGCCCTCTAGAAGATGAGCACTCTGCAGCCACCACCACAGCGACACCCTGGCCCTAGGAGACAGGGTTATCAGCTGATGCATCTGAAGATGCAATCCGGACCACTTGTCCAACAGATCCCACTGGAAGATCCTTGCATGGAACCTGCCTAACGGAATTTCTTAGTAAGAAGCTACCATCTTTCCCAGGACTCGCGTGCATTGATGCACCAACACCTGTATTTGTTTTAGGAGGTCTCTGACTAGAGATGACAACTCCTTGGCCTTCTCCTCCGGGAGAAACACTTTTTCCTGTTCTGTGTCCAGAACCATACCCAGGATCAGTAGACGTGTCGTAGGAACCAGCTGCGACTTTGGAATATTCAGAATCCAGCCGTGCTGTTGTAGCCCTTCCCGAGATAGTGCTACTCCGACCATCAACTGTTCCCTGGACCTCACCTTTATAAGGAGATCGTCCAAGTACGGGATAACTATAACTCCCTTTTTTCGAAGGAGTATCATCATTTCGGCCATTACCTTGGTAAATACCCTCGGTGCCGTGGACAGGCCGAACGGCAACGTCTGGAATTGGTAATGACAATCCTGTACCACAAATCTGAGGTACTCCTGGTGAGGATGGTAAATGGGGACATGCAGGTAAGCATCCTTGATGTCCAGTGATACCATGTAACCCCTTCGTCCAGGCTTGCAATAACCGCCCTGAGCGATTCCATTTTGAACTTGAACCTTCGTATATAAGTGTTCAAGGATTTCATTTTTAGAATGGGTCTCACCGAACCGTCTGGTTTCGGTACCACAACATTGTGGAACAATAACCCCGACCTTGTTGAAGGAGGGGTACCTTGATTATCACCTGCTGGAAGTACAGCTTGTGAATTGCCATCAGTACTACCTCCCCTTTCTCCGAGGGCAGCCGGCAAGACTGATTTGAGGTAACGGCGAGAGGGAGTCGCCTCGAACTCCAGCTTGTATCCCTGTGATACTACATGCAGAACCCAGGGATCCACCTGTGAGCGAGCCCACTGGTCGCTGAAGTTCCCGAGACGCGTCCCCACCGCACCTGGCTCCACCTGTGGAGTCCCAGTGCCATGCGGTGGACTCAGAGGAAGCGGGGGAAGATTTTTGATCCTGGGAACTGGCTGTCTGGTGCAGCTTTTTCCCTCTTCCCTTGTCTCTGTGCAGAAAGGAAGCGCCTCTGACCCGCTTGCTTTTCTGAAGCTGAAAGGACTGTACCTGATAATACGGTGCTTTCTTAGGCTGTGAGGAGACCTGAGGTAAAAATTTTACTTCCCAGCTGTTGCTGAGGATACGAGGTCCCAGAGACCATCCCCAAACAATTCCTCACCCTTATAAGGCAGAATCTGTGTGTCTTTTAAAGGCAGCATCACCTGTCCACTGCCGGGTCCCTAATACCCTCCTGGCAGAATGGACATTGCATTAATTCTGGATGCCAGCCGGCAAATATCCCTCTGTGCATCCCTCATATATAAGATGACGTCTTTAATATGCTCTATGGTTAGCAAAATAGTATCCCTGTCCTGACAGGGTAACAGACCACGCTGCAGCAGCACTATCCATGCTGAGGCAATTGCAGGTCTCAGTATAGTACCTGAGTGTGTATATACAGACTTCAGGGTAGCCTCCTGCTTTTTATCAGCAGGCTCCTTCAAAGTGGCCGTATCCTAAGACGGCAGTGCCACCTTTTTTGACAAACGTGTGAGCGCCTTATCCACCCTAGGGGATATCTCCCAACGTGACCTATCCTCTGGCGGGAAAGGGTACGCCATCAGTAACTTATTAGAAATTACCAGTTTCTTATCGGGGGAACCCACGCTTCTTAACACTTCATTCACTCATCTGGGGGAACAAACACTGGCTGCTTTTTCTCCCCAAACATAAAACCCCTTTTTTGTGGTACTTGGGTTAATGTCAGAAATGTGTAACACATTTTTCATTGCCGAGATCATGCAACGGATGTTCTTAGTGGATTGTGTATATGTCTCAACCTCGTCGACACTGGAGTCAGACTCCGTGTCGACATCTGTGTCTGCCATCTGAGGTAGCGGGCGTTTTTGAGCCCCTGATGGCCTTTGAGACGCATGGGCAGGCGCGGGCAGAGAAGCCGGCTGTCCCACAGCTGTTACGTCATCCAGCCTTTTATGTAAGGAGTTGACCCTGTCGGTTAATACCTTCCACCTATCCATCCACCCTGGTGTCGGCCCCACAGGGGGCGACATCACATTTATCGGCATCTGCTCCGCCTCCACGTAACCTTCCTCTGTTAGGCGCCGGGGTCCGCAATGTCCGCGCGGCCCGGCGCCTAGCAACTAGGGACGCCGTGCACGTTTAGCTGCCGGCTCCCTAGCAACGCTAGACGCCGGGCGCGCTGAGCCGCACGGACCCTAGCAACGGGGACGCCACGGGCGGACCGCGTTCCCCGTTGCAGGATCTAATTACACACGCACACACACTTGTTTCTGCCCGTGCAGCAAGGCAGCTGCACAGCATTTATACCAATCAGGCTCTGAACAACTGATTGGAGGACTCCCTGTTAAGTACCTTCCCAGGGCTTCTCACAGACGCCGGTAATAGCTTCCTGCATGCTGCTTTGCTTTGCTGAGAGTCTGTTCCAGTCCTGCTGTATCCGGTCATTCCTGTCCTCAGAAGTCCTGTATCCGGGAGTTGTCATCTCATCCCAGGAAGTCGTTTGGTCTCCTGTAGTCCTGACTGATCACCTTTGAAAATCGTGTGATGTTTCGTGAGTTGCGGCTCTGCCGTGTGTTGCGGCTCAGCCGCTTTATCTTTATATATTCTGTTTTTGGAGCATTTGCGGAGTGTTCCGCTTCCACAAATCCTCTCTGGAACTCGGCGGTGCCGGGTAGGAGAAGTGGACAAGTGGATATTTTGGTTGTCCTTTTCCCTGGCGGTTTTTCCGCACATATTCTAGATTTAAGTTAGCTTGTAGCCCCTGGCCTGGTTGTTTAGTCAGAGGGCCCCTTGTTATCACCCTGTCTCGGATTTCCCTTTGTCTCTCATTAAGACCTGGGGGGGCATCGGAGTTGGGCAGACGTAATACGCCCTTCAAACGCGGCTGCCATGTGCTCAAACAGTCTCGCAGGGGATTTCTGACAGCACGGGTGAGACAACGGAGTTAGGGCGCCAAGGGCTATTTTCCATTCCCGCTCCCTTCCCCAGCATTACATTCCGGTGCTCCGGTCCTCGCAATAAGATCTCCTCAGACCAGAGAGCTGGAATCATAACATCCTCATCAAACATGTCGACACAGTCGTACCGACACACCGCACACACACACAGGGAATGCTCTGACTGAGGACAGGACCCGACAAAGTCCTTTGGAGAGACAGAGAGAGAGTATGCCAGCACACACCAGAGCGCTATATAATACAGGGATTCACATTACCCACAGTGATTTTACCCTTATAGCTGCTATAATACACAATTTTGCGCCTAAATTTAGTGCCCCCCCTCTCTTTTTAACCCTTTGAGCCTGAAAACTACAGGGGAGAGCCTGGGGAGCTGTCTTCCAGCTGCACTGTGAAGAGAAAATGGTGCCAGTGTGCTGAGGGAGATAGCCCCGCCCCTTTTTCGGCTGACTTCTCCCACTTTTTTCTGGAACTCTTGCAGGGGTATTTTTCACATATATAGCCTCTAGGACTATATATTGTGATTTTTATGCCAGCCAAGGTGGTAATATTGCTGCTCAGGGCGCCCCCCCCCCCAGCGCCCTGCACCCATCAGTGACCGGAGTGTGAGGTGTGCATGAGGAGCAATGGCGCACAGCTGCAGTGCTGTGCATTACCTTGTTGAAGACCGAAGTCTTCTGCCGCCGATTTTCAGGACCATCTTCTTGCTTCTCGCTCTGTAAGGGGGACGGCGGCGCGGCTCCGGGACTGGACGATCGAGGTCGGGCCCTGTGTTCGATCCCTCTGGATCTAATGGTGTCCAGTAGCCTAAGAAGCCCAAGCTAGCTGCAAGCAGGTAGGTTCGCTTCTTCTCCCCTTAGTCCCTCGTAGCAGTGAGTCTGTTGCCAGCAGATCGCACTGAAAATAAAAAACCTAAAATATACTTTCTTTTTCTAGGAGCTCAGGAGAGCCTCCTAGTGTGCATCCAGCTCAGCCGGGCACAAGATTCTAACTGAGGTCTGGAGGAGGGTCATAAAGGGAGGAGCCAGAGCACACCAGGTAGTCCTAAAGCTTTCTTTAGTTGTGCCCAGTCTCCTGCGGAGCCGCTATTCCCCATGGTCCTTACGGAGTTCCCAGCATCCACTAGGACGTCAGAGAAATATACATATATATGTATATATGAATATGTGGATATATGAGTATCTTGTAGATAGATAGTAATATAATTTGTGGGATCATATTGTTCAGAGTCACGTGAACATTAATCTGGTGGGAATAAGAACATTGTTAAAACTTACCTTTTTAAGATATTAATAATACCAGATTTATATTTAATGTGATGGGTTTGAACTGATTATGGGGCGGGAACTCCACATCCCAAATCCTAGCCATCGCCCACTTCTTGAACTGGCCAATGGTCCCTGGTGCAGGACGTGTCCCACCCCCTAGCTAATGGGAGAGGAGTACACAGTGTCTATTGTATTATGTCTTGAGCTAGTGAATAAATATAGCTTGCAGAAGGCTTTGACACACAAGACTCTCTCTGAAAGACCTTCTCATTGAATGCTGAGGGCTGGATCCAGGACGCGCTTGCAAATCATCCCCACGTATGTATATTTCTCTGTAGCTATTTTGTTATCCATTCTGTTTGCCATTTGTCTCCATCTGTTCACTCTTGTTTGCGATTGTTCGCTATTGCTCATCTTATTCTCTGTTATTGTGTTAGATTTTGATGTTAGTTTGTAGCGTATAAATTGTATTGTTTTATCTTTTAAATATACTCATTTCCACGGTTTTTAAACTAACTGGTGTTGCGTTCACATTTCTGCAAGGGGCTCTCTGAGCGTCTCAATTGCTCAAACAGCATACACATTGTTAAGGTTTCCCAGCGTTACATCACTGCAGTACTTTATTATTAGGGGTTAGAGTTTAAGCATATCCTTACAGTGTGTTTAACATAACAAGGTTTAAAGGTCATCAACCGTGTGTGCGCCCCCTGTGTGTATTCTGTACACCCAGCGCAGCGTGTGTACGCTACTTGCATACCACGTGCAAAGTCTTTGTACGCAAATAGCGTGGTCTGGCGGCCATTACGGCTCCAAGGTGATTGTATATAGCTTTATGGTTAATGGTAATATTTGACATTATCAAGATCTTTCAGCCTTTCCGGGTAAGTTTTGTGATGTAGGCCATGCACCATTTTCGTTGCCCCTCTTTGTACACTCTCTAATGTATTTATATCTTTCTGGAGATATGGTCTCCAGAACTGGACACAGTATTCCAGATGGGGACGCACCAATGACCTATACAGTGGCATTATCACTTCTTTTTTCCTGATACTGATTCCTCTCCCTATGCAATGAAGCATCTGACTTGCCTTTCTCATTGCCTTGTTACATTGCTTTCCTGGCTTCAAGTCACTTAAAATAGTGACTCCTAGATCCCTTTCCTCCTCAGTAGTTTCCATTATAGTACCCTTGATACTATATTTAGCCTTTGGGTTTTTGAGACCCAAGTGCATGATTTTGCATTTTTTAGCATTAAACTGTAGTTGCCACATTTTTGACCATTTCTCAAGCCTACCTAGGTCATCAATCATTTGTTTTACCCCTCCCGGTGTGTCTACCCTGTTGCATATCTTTGTATCATCTGCAAAAAGGCATACCTTTCCTTCAATACCATCTGTAATGTCACCAACAAAGATATTAAAGAGAACTGGACCAAGTACAGATCCCTGGGGTACTCCACTGGTAACATCCTCCATAGATTGCACTCCATTCACTACAACGGTCTGTTTCCTATCCTGCAACCAGGTTCTTATCCATTTAGCTATTTTATAATCCACCTCCACACTTTCAAGTTTATTTAGCAGTCTGCGATGTGGGACAGTGTCAAATGCCTTACTAAAGTCTAGATATGCTACATCTACAGCTCCCCCTTGATCTATTATTTTCATCACAGAGTCAAAAAAGTCAATAAGATTTGTTTGGCATGATCTCCCACCAGTAAGTCCATGCTGTTTTGGATCCTGTAAGTTGTTTGATTTAATATATTCCACAACTATTTCTTTTAATAGTTTTTCCATTACTTTCCCTACTACTTGTCAGGAATCGACTCACCTCAGTTACATCTGTCCGTCGGTGCGGACTCTGTCCGGGGTCACTGCATGTCACTGTCATCCGTCACCCTGTCGTTGGATGTCGTCTCAGGCCTGGGAGCGCTCCTGATGTCAGCAGGCGTGTGAGCACGCCGCGTTCCTGCCGGGCCGCGGCATGGGCGCCGCCATGACAGTATCCTCCAGTGTAAGTTCGGCAGCCAATCCGGAGCTTGTCCGCACCTCCTTGTCTCACTCCAGCCAATACCTGCCGGTCAGGGGGTATATCAGGAGCTGCAGGGTGAGTCAGTGATTGTCCTGAACTTTGTGTCACTCCTGCGACCCATGTGTCTGGATCTGCTCTCCTGTTCCTCCGTGTTCCTGGATATTCTCCTGTTCCTCCATGTTCCTGGATATTCTCCTGGTCCTCCGTGTTCCTGGATATTCTCCTGGTCCTCCGTGTTCCTGGATATTCTCCTGTTCCTCTGTTACCTCCGTGGAACTACAAGCACCAGCATTACAGCAATACCTTTCTGGCTTCACACCTTCCACATCTACAGTGTGCTCCAGCTCTCAGCAGTAGAGACTCCCTCTCCAGGTGCATCCCGTCATCTCACCTGTGATTCAGCCTGCATGCTGCCTGTGTATTTCCAACAGTACAGTGGACATTAACATCAAGTCTCCTGCATTTGCTACCAGGTTTGCTACCATTATTTCCACCTCTGCTGGCTCCACGTTTTAAACTGTTCTGGTTTCCGTATTTGCTTTACTCAGTCATATACTTTGCCATAGACTCTCAGCTTCCAAGCTGCATCATTACCATTTGCCTTGTCATTTCCATTGCATTCTTTTTGTTTATTTTCTGCAAGTATTTCTGCTGCATTATTATCTGGACTTCCTTTGTTAATAAAACTACATTGTGCACATGTGCAGAAATCCAATCCAGCCTCCTCACTTCTTTCCTCCTACCTCCACTGACCCACTAGCGCCCCCTCCGGGGACACAAGCTAAACCGAATCTGACACTACTGATGTAAGGCTTACTGGTCTGTAGTTACTTGCTTCTTCCTTGCTTCCACTTTTGTGCAGTGGAACTACATTTGCTCTTTTCCAGTCCTCTGGAATAGCACCTGTATTTAGTGACTGGTTAAATAATTCTGTTAAAGGTGTAACCAGCACATCTTTTAGCTCTTTGAGTATCCTTGGGTGTATCCCATCTGGTCCCATTGATTTATCCACTTTTAGTTTTGAAAGTTCTGTTAGGACCTTCCCCTCTGTAAATGTATTTTCATCTACCTTATTTTTATGAATGTCCTTGCAACTTAACTGTGACCCTATCCCTTCCTCTGTAGTAAATACTGAGCAAAAATAATTATTTAAGTGATCTGCTATTGCCTTGTCTCCCTCCACCAAATGCTCACTCTGTCTTAAGTCTTATTATTCCTCCATTTGATTTTCTTCTTTCGCTTATATACTTTAAAAAAGTTTTGCCCCCTTTATCTACTGACTGGGACATTTTCTCCTCAGCTTCTGCCTTTGCACGTCTGATCACTTTCTTAGCATCCTTCCATCTGTCCAGATACACCTCTTTGTCATTATTATTTTGAGTCTGTTTGTATTTCCTAAAAGCCATCTTTTTTGCTTTCACACTAGTTGATACTTCTTTTGTGAACCACGCTGGCTTTCTTTTCCTGGTGTTTTTCCTAACCCTTTTGATACAAAGGTCTGTTGCACTTAGTATTGCACTTTTCAGTTTTTCCCACCTCTCCTGCACCCCTTCCAAGTTCCTCCAGTCCACCAATGAATCACTTAAACATCTCCCCATTTTTGCAAAGTCAGCATTTCTAAAATCCAACACCTTTGTTTTTGTGTGACAGGTGTGCAAGGGAACTTATGCCCCTTATTTATGCCAGTTTCCATAGGTTTCACCCCCCCCGCGCCCTGCAGTGCCTGTGTATGTATGGGAAACATGGCACGCTGCGTTCCAGCCAGCCACGCGGTACCTTTAGACGTCACTTTCTTGATTGAAGATATGTCTTCTAACACTCACCTGTCTTCTGACTTCTGGCTCTGTGAGGGGGGTGACAACGTCCTGTGGGAGTGAGCATCTAGGTACGGCTAGCATTCAGTTCCCTTCAGGAGCTAATGGTGTCCTGTCAGCGAGAAGCAGAGCCATGGAATTATTTAGGAAGTTGGTTCCTGCTTCTGCCACCTCAGTCCCACGAAGCAGGGAGTCTTATGCCAGCAGTTCTCCCTGAAAATAAAAAACCTAACATAAGTCTTTTCAGAGAAACTCAGTAGAGCTCCTCAGAGTATATCCAGTCTGCCTGGGCACATTTCTAAAACGGAGGTCTGGAGGAGGGGTATAGAGGGAGGAGACAGTTCACACCCTTGAAAAGTCTTGAAGTGCCCATGGCTCCTGCGGAACCGTCTATACCCCATGGCACTGAAGTGGACCCCAGCATCCTCTAGGACGTATGAGAAATTGGCGTTTCAGATTCTGCTACAAATGCTGAGCTTTATGATAATGCCACGGTTCTCTTTTCAGAAACTTTCACCGAAGGCTTCTGCCGCTGACCTTCTTATTGATAGGATCCATAGACTCCCAAAGTCCACACAGGCCCCTATCCAAGCACAGAGGGACAGTCTGCTCAGGGTCCACTTTTTTCATATTAAAGAACACATTCTACAGGCTGCTTTGCCTTCCTCATCCACAGCTGAGTGCCTGGATAATCTGCAGATATTTCTCCTGTGACGCTAGCCAAAAGGCGTCTATTCCACCCAAGGAAATGTACAATACAAATGGGTATTTCCTACTAAGGTTATTGTAATGCGAAACAGCGCCTTCACAGTGATACCTTCACCCGAGGATGGCCCTGGTATTCTGAAAAAATAGGATTTTAATACCTACCGGTAAATCATTTTCTCGTAGTCCGTATGGGATACTGGGATGGTCTTAGTACCATGGGGTATAGATGGAGTCCATTGGAGCCTGGCACTTTAAAACTTCTACAGAGTGTGCTGGCTCCTTCCCTCTATGCCCCTCCTGTAGACTCTTTCTAGGAAAACTGTGCCCGAGGAGACGGACATACTTTGAGAGGAGGAAAAGAGACAAGAAAGTGGTGAGAGAACGAACCAGCACACAAGATAACAAGAGGATAGCAACACTAACCACAACTTGAAAATAGGGACAGCAAAAGCAGACCCAAACTACAACACACAAGAACAACTCGTGCTGGAAAATATCAAAGCACAGAGGCGGGCGCCCAGTATCCCCTATGGACTACGAGAAAAGGATTTACCGGTAGGTATTAAAATGCTATTTTCTCTAATGTCCAAGGGGATACTGGGATGGTCTTAGTACCATGGGGAAGTTCCAAAACTCCAAACCAGGCGGGAGAGTGCAGAGACCCCATCAAAACTGATTGACCAAACTGAAGATTCTCAGATTCTCAGTAGCTAAGGTGTTGAACCTTTAAAAACTTTACAGCGTGTTCGAACCCAACCAAGTAGCTGCCCAGCATAACTGCAAAGCCGAGACACCCCGGTCAGCCACCTAGGAAGAACCCACTGACCGTGTGGAGTGGACCTGAACAGACCTCGGCAGCGGCAAAGCCGCCAATGAGTGAGCCTGCTGGATCGTAAGCTTGATCCAACACACAATAGACTGCTTTGAAGCATCATAGAGAACAAAAAGCGGGTCTGATTTTCTGAGATGAGCTGGCCTCTTGACATAAATCTCCAAAACCCGAACCACGTCCAAGGACATTGGTGTAACAGACATGCCAGTGACAACCAGAACCATCGGCTAATTTATATGAAATGCTGACACCACCTTAGGCAAGAATGTCTAGCGAGTTTTAAGCACCGCTCTATCCTCATGAAATACCAGAGAAGGACTCTTAAAGGATAAGGCCCCTAATTCCAAAACACACCTCACTGAGGCCAAGGCCAACAACATGATAGCCTGCCATGTCAAATACTCCACGTCCACCTTGTGGAAAGGTTCAATCAAACCGATTGGAGAAGGGCCAGAACCAAATTGAGAACTCACGGCGCTGTGAGAGGCACAAAGGGTGGTCAACTATGAAGGACACCTGTCAAGAACATCTGGACCACTGGAAGAACAGCCAATTGTTCCCTGGAAGAAAAAGACAAGGCTGAGATTTGAGCTGTTATGGAGCCTAAACGTAGGCCCACATCAACAACAGCCTGCAGGAAGTGCAAGAAATGTCCCAGATGAAAATCCACAGCAGAATACTGATGACCCTCAAACCAAGAGACACATTTCTTCCATATGCGATGGGTCACTGCTATGGTGGCCAATCCCGGGATCGGTGGGATCCCGGGATTTAGGGCCCAAAATTGCCGGTATTCAATCCCGGGGTTTGAGGGATCAGTGTTGAGCGTCCACAGGACACTCAGATGCTGCCCAGCGTCCTCCTTCCAGACCCCCAGCGCAGCGTGAGAGGTCACGCTGCATGTTCAGCCGCCAGCAGCGTTCAAAGGATGTTCCCCTCCCGCCCGCCCCCGGTATATGGTGAGTTATATGTGCGGGGCAGGGTGGGGCGAGGGGGCGGCCACCTAGCTAAAAGTCAATCCCGGGTATCCCGGTATTGGCCATTTTTCAATCCCGATACCCGGGATTGAGAAAAATGCCCCCCATCAGCAACCACCATAAGATGGAAATCCTGGCGTTTTGTGAATGGCATATCATCTGGCGCATGTGCAGATGTGACCCAGACCATTTGTCCAGCAGATCCAGCTGGAATGGTCATGCGCGGAATCTTCCGTACCGAATTGCGTCATAGGAGGCCATCATCTTTCCCAGTAAGCTAATGCAAAGATGTACCGAGATTTTGTTCAACTTCAAAATGGAACGTACCATCATCTGAATTATCTTTGCCTTGTCCATAGGAAGGAACACCTTCTGAGACACCGTATCCAATATCATTACCAGGAACTGAAGCCTCTGCGTAGGTTCTAGGTGGGATTTCTGCAGATTGAGAATCCACCCATAATCCGTGAGTAGTCGTGTTTGAAGGCTGATCTTTTCCATCAACTGTGCTCTGAATATAGCCATTATGAGGAGATCGTCCAAGTATGGAACGATGTTCACTTCTTGCTTGCGGAGTTGCAGCAACATCTCTGCCATCACCCCTGATAACACCCTCAGTGCCGTTGATAGACCGAAAGGCAAGGCCTGGACCTGGTAGTGACTGTCCTGCAGTGCAAACCTGAGGTAAGCCTGAAGGAGGTGGCCATATTGGGATGTGAAGATACGCATCCTTAATATCCAGAGAAACCAAGAATTCCCCTTCTTCCATGTCACACTTGGCTTGAGTTGGGGATCTGACGACTGAAAATTGACTGAGGGAGCAGCTATCGGCAAAGGAAGGAAACAAGGTGGCTGAATGCAGTTCTTACTCATGGATTGAAGACTTAGGCCCGAAGATGTAGAGGGGTAGGCAATGAGGACAATGACCCGGAATGATACACTGAAGAAAGAGGAATCCAGTTTTAATGAGACCTCAATCATACACAACGACTAGGGGGTAAATTTACTAAGGTGGGAGATTTTTAGAACTGGTGATGTTGCCCATGGCAACCAATCAGATTCTACTTACCATTTATCTAGCTGCTTCTAGCAGATAATAGATATAATCTGATTGGTTGCTATGGGCAACATCACTAGTTCTAAAAATCTTCCACCTTAGTAAATTTACCCCACGGAGAGAAGTCTGAGTGAATTCTGAAAAACGAAAGGTTAGTGACTTGTAAACGATGCTGAAGAAGTGACTTGTGATTTTTAAACAATGCTGAAGAGAGGATCACTGTGAGCACCATCATCAAATGGAGACCCTCTACCAGATAGATGGCCCAGTGGGCAGGTGGACTGGGAGCAAAGGACTGCAATAACAAAACTGACCACCAGGCGGAACCAGGATACCAGGGGTTAACCTGGGAGCGCAGGGCGCCTTACAGCAGCAAGTAACTTGAAGTACTGGCAACATAGCTAAGCATCAACCCCTTTTTATAAGGGAAGCCTGTACCGGATTGGCTGGACACGAACTGGGATACCTATTGACTTTGAGATTGGTCTCTAACATGGTGGCTCCCTGCACAGAGGACACATGTGGAACAAGCACACAGCCACTACCTCTGGCCTCAGCCTCCCAGACGCCACACTCCTGCAACATGACACTTGGAAACAGATACCTCCGGCTGCCATGCTCCACTCCCCAGGACCCAGACCCAGCCTCCAGGTGCCTGGCAGCCGCACCGGAGGAGCTTGCTGCTGTAGGTCCTATCCATCGCAGCGACACCAGCCAGCTAAGAGGAAGGCCACAGGGACCAGAACCGGTGGTAAGACTCCGGATGCTGACAGTACCCCTCTTTTTAGGGTGATCTCCGAACACCCACGCTGCTTAGTGGGATTCTTGGCATGAAAGGCACAAATCAGTCTTGGAGCATGAACATCCTCTGCAGCCACCCAAGATCTTTCCTTCGGACCATATCCTCTCCAGTCTATGAGATACTGGAGACGACCATGGGGGTAATTCTGAGTTGACGCAGCAGGAAATTTTTTTAGCAGTTGGTCAAATCCATGTGCACTGCAGGGAAAGCAGATATAATATGTGCAGAGAGAGATAGATTTGGGTGTGGTGAGTTCAATCTGCAATCTAAATTGCAGTGTAAAAATAAAGCAGCCAGTATTTACCCGGCACAGAAACAAAATAACCCACCCAAATCTAACTCTCTCTGCAAATGTTATATCTGCCCCCCCTGCAGTGCACATGGTTTTGCCCAACTGCTAACAAATTTCCTGCTGCGATTAACTTGGAATTACCCCCCATACCTCTTGCGGAAGTCAAGAAACTTATGAACCTCGAATTCCTAATTTTGAGCAGCTTGAACCTTGGGAGGTTAAGGGAAAGCTGCCCCAAATTATTTAGTTCAAGAGGCTTTAGTAGAGAAATGTGAAAGGTATTGGGAATTTTCAAATAGGGAGACAGTTTCACCTTGTAAGAAACAGAATTCAACACTGTTTTAATAGGATACGGACCGATGAATCTTGGAGCAAACTTTTTGGTAGGACCTTTGAGTCTGAGGTTTCTGGTGGATATCCAAACACGATCTCCAACTTTGAGACTAGGAACATCCCTATGTTTCCGATCAGCGTAGGTCTTTTATTTCTGGGAAGTCTTAAGTAGCGCCTTATGAATTTGTCTCGAAAATCTTAGTGAACTTACGAAGAGCGGATTCAGCAGCAGGAACCTCAAGAGGTGGGAGAGATTAGAAGGAAGGAACTCGTGGATGAAAACTATAAGGAGTGGAATTGGTAGAAGAATGATATAGATTATTGTATGCAAACTCAGCAAATGGGAGGTAATTTATCCAGTCTTCCTGAGCAGGAGACATGAACATCCATAAGAAAGTTTCCAGATCTTGGTTGACTCTTTCAGTCTGTCCGTCAATCTGGGGATGGTAGGCTGAGAACTTGATTTCTAGGACAGAGCTGAGAGCTTTCCAGAACTTGGCGACGAATTGAGGACCCTGATCAGAAACTATTTCCTGTGGAAGGCCATGCAAATGAAAAATCTATGAGAAAAACAATTTGGATAGCTGAGGAGCAGAGGGAAGACCGGTGAGGGGTATGAAGTGAGCCATTTTCAAAAATCATTCCACAATGACCCAAATGGTGTTGTGCCCTCTGGAGACTGGCAAATCGGTTATGAAATCCATAGAGATGTGAGTCCAAGGGTTTTGATGTGTTGGAAGTGGATGAAGAAGACCCAAGGGAGATGTTCGTGGGCTTTTATGTTGAACACACTTGGAACAGGCTGCTACAAATTCAAAGACATCCGTTTTAAGATGAGGCCACCAGTAGAATCGCTGAATGAACTTGAGAGTCTTAAGACCACCGGCATGACCCATGAAAGATGAAGAATGAGCCCACGTAAGCAATTTCCTGGAAAATTCTGGTGCTACAAAAGTTCTCCCCGGAGGAGGTAGAGGAACAGTATGAGTTGAAGCAAATGAAGCCGGATTTAGAATAAATTGTTTCTCAGAGGAGTTGAGTGAATCATTTGTTTGAAAAGAACCAGAAATTGCATCTGCTCTTTGATTTAAGGTTCCTGGGTGGTTAAAGAGTTTGAAGGAGAACCGAGAGAACAAGAGAGCCCACCTGGCTTGCCATGGGTTTAAACAACAAGTTTACACAATGGGTTTTAGCCATCATGGAAGGACTTGGAGGAGAAGATGGAATGGAAGAAGATTCTGAATGATCAGGACTGGGACTCAATGTTAGTTGATTAGGAAGACGAAAAGGTCTCAAGTCAGTTTGAGAGGTTTCCTGTTGAGGACGAGGTTTAGCTTTCTTATGAGATGATTTTCCAGTTCTGCCCATTCTTCAGCATAACATTACGGAGATTAGAGAACATGGTCCGGAGGCCAGTAGCGACATAGCAGAAGTATTGAAGTGTGGAAGTAGGGAGGCATCAGTGAGCATAGACCCCCAGTGGCCATCGGTTACAGAAACATTGTGAGGTCAGTTGTTTATGGGTAATAGAAAGAAGATGCCATCCTTGAGCGGTAAAGTGATACGTCGTAGCTATACTGATGACCCAAGAGCTCTAAATGGATCTTACGGGGATCGAGGGGAGCATTAGGAAAAAAAACCCAGCAGCAGTCAAACAGTACAGAGGATGTAGTCAGCACAGTCTGCCACCAGTGGGAGTCGACAGAGCAGGAGTGGAGGCCAGGCAATAATAATAATAATAAAAGCAGTTCAGACGACCACTCACTACCCAGGTAGGGCCGCAACGGTAGAAGTCCCTGATAGAAATCACTGAGTCTGTAGTGAAGGGCACTGATCATTATTATTATTATTATCCTTTATTTATATGGCGCCACAAGGGTTCCGCAGCGCCCAATTACAGAGTACATATGCACATAATCAAAACAGGAAAACAGTGACTTACAATTGAAGACAATTTAGGACAAGTACAGGGTAACTAAGCATAACTACACCAGTAAATGACAGAGATAAGTTCCAGGTGGCCAAAAAAACTGCGTGATTTGGGCAGTTGAGGATTATTAAAGTAAGAAAAGGATAAGCACATGAGGGAAGAGGGCCCTACTCGTGAGAGCTTACATTCTAAGGGGAGGGGTAGACAGACAGGAGTGACACAGATGGGGTACATAGAGAACGTGGAACAGAGGGTTAGGATGAGATTTGGCTGGGTTTGGTAAAGAAATTGGTCTTAAGAGCCCGTTTTAAGTTTTGTAGAGCGGTGGAGAGTCTGAGGGGGACTGGTAAAGAATTCCAGAGGAAGGGAGCAGCACGTGAATAATCTTGTCGATAGGAGTGGGAGGAAGTAATCAGAAGACATTAGAGCCGGCGTGCATTAGCAGAGCGAAGAGGATGGGTGGGCGAGTAAAGGGAGATAAGGTCAGAGATGTAAATGGGAGAGGAGTAGGTGAGTGCTTTGTAAGTGAGTGTGAGAAGTTTGAATTGGATTCTGAAAGGGAAGGGAAGCCAGTGAAGGGCTTGTAGGAGAGGGGAGGTGGACGTAGTGCGTTTGGTGAGGAAAATAAGCCGGGCAGCAGCATTGAGGATAGATTGGAGTGGAGAGAGGTAATTGTCAGGGAGGCCAGTTAGGAGGAGATTACAGTAGTCCAGTCTGGAAATAATCAGTGAGTGAATAATGATCTTAGTGGCATCCTGGGTGAGAAAAGGTCTGATTCTGGAAATGTTTTTGAGATGAAAATGACAGGTTTGTGAGAGGTGCTGAATGTGTGGTTTGAAGGAGAGGGAGGAGTCAAGGATTACACCAAGACAGCGTACTTGGGGGCTAGAGGAGATAGTCGTGCCATCAATGGATAATGAGATAGTGGGAGGTGAGGTTGTGCGGGAGGGTGGGAAGATGATCAGCTCAGTCTTAGACATGTTGAGTTTAAGAAAGCGCTGGGACATCCAGGAAGAGATAGCAGAGGAGAGGTAGATTTGAGTGTCATCAGCATAGAGGTGATCCTGGAAATTAAAAGAACTAATGAGTTCACCTATAGAGAGAGAAAAGGAGAGGACCAAGAACAGAGCCTTGGGAGACACCAACAGTTAGTGGAAGTGGGGGCGAGGTAGCATCATGAGAGGAGACATAAAAGGAACGATCAGAGAGGTAGGAGGACAGCCAGGAGAGGGCAGTATCACGCAGACCAATGGAGTGAAGGATTTGCAGAAGGAGAGGGTGGTCCACAGTGTCAAAAGCAGCATAGAGGTCAAGAAGAATAAGCAGAGAGTAGTGGCCCTTAGATTTGGCGGCATGGAGGTCATTGTAGACTTTTGTGAGGGCAGTTTCAGTGGAGTGGAGAGAGCGGAAACCAGACTGGAATGGGTCAAGCAGTGAGTGAGAGGAAAGAAAGACAGTGGGGCAATTATAGACAATACGCTCAAGAAGTTTGGAGGCAAAGGGGAGGAGAGAGATGGGTCGACTTAGTATGAGTTTCCAATTGTTCCTTTATCCATAATATAATGTCAATACTAATGGTAGTCTAACTAATATAAATGTATGATCAATATAGTTTTAAGCGTTCTAGCATACGCAGCAATGTTAAATGTTTTTAGTGCACACATTATTATGTTTTAATCATTGCACATTCCGTATCATTCCAGCCCGGGGCGAGGGTTCCGTCATGCACCTGGTTGCCAGGACACGCTGGTCGCCTAGGCGACGCTACCAACCCTGGTCTCCAGGAAGCCGACGTCTCCACGACTCCAGGGCGGAAGTACGTCATCACGCAGCACTGTAAAGCCAGGCCGGGGGTGTGTCCCAAGCCTGGGGCCGGGAGCTCGTCCCGTTCGCGGGTCTTCTTCTTCTGTATAAAAGGTATGTTGTGTTCACTTATTTTGTTGTATCACCTTGAAAAAGGGGCGTTGTGGCCCCGAAACGTCGGACACTGAGTGATGAAATAAATGCACTTTACTGACTGTGAGTATACCCGTGAGTGCCGCCGCTGCTGGGCTTGTTATATATATATATATATATATATATATCTAAGAGGATAGAATTTGATCGGTGTTGTTACACTGTTTTGTTGGCAGGTTACTTGATACTTTTGTCCCCATTGGTTACTATAGGTCACGTGGACGAGGTTCTCTCCATGTCCCCGGACATAGCGTGTGTTAGATGACGTCACTTTGATGCACTGGAGCATGCGACGGATGGCGACATGGACGGTTCCACCAGGTATATTAACAACACGGGACGTGCACATGCGTGTAGATGGTGACACTAAAACTACTAGATGATCATTGTGAATGTCTGAGGTATTGATACAATATAAATTTGTTGAGATATTGGCCCTCATTCCGAGTCATTCGCTAGTTCTTTTTCATCGCATCTCAGTGAAAATCCGCTTAGTACGCATGCGCAATGTTCGCACTGCGACTGCGCCAAGTAATTTTGCTATGAAGAAAGGATTTTTACTCACGGCTTTTTCTTCGCTCCGGCGATCGTAGTGTGATTGACAGGAAATGGGTGTTACTGGGCGGAAACACGGCGTTTTATGGGCGTGTGGCTGAAAACGCTACCGTTTCCGGAAAAAACGCAGGAGTGGCCGGAGAAACGGGGGAGTGTCTGAGCGAACGCTGGGTGTGTTTGTGACGTCAAACCAGGAACGACAAGCACTGAACTGATCGCACAGGCAGAGTAAGGTTGAAGTTACTCAGAAACTGCAAAGTAGTTTGTAATCGCAATATTGCGAATACATCGGTCGCAATTTTAAGAAGCTAAGATACACTCCCAGTAGGCGTAGGCTTAGCATGTGTAAATCTGCTAAATTTGCCTTGCGACCGATCAACTCGGAATGAGGGCCATTGTTTCTTTTTCAGATGGAACCATGGGTTGTGCACGTGATGCGACTGGCATAAGGGAGCGACTGGTTTTGGCTGAGACCGGCATTTGTTTGTTGGTGATCCCTTGTAGACAGTGAGTAGTATCCACCTACAGTGGAAGAAGCATGGACACCAAGAATCTCAGCGGCAGAACTGTGGGTGAAAGTAGATCATGACAAATCGGGACCACAGGCATTTAGGGCGCCTAGCAACCACCAATCGTACCAAACGCATCAGGAACTGCACCAACAGTACAATGCCGGACCCAGCCAAACAGTCCCACAGTCCCAGATCTGGTGAATTGGAGGGCCACGTGAGATGTGGTACATCAGACTGGTGCTCTGAAAACCAATCCAAGCCTTTCGGCCACTGTTCCGCCGCTGAGAGCATACCTAAAGTTTAACACTAATGCGATAGCTGTTTTTATGGTAATTATTTTGAGCCATAGAGTAGGACCTGCAGTATAGTGGGGACACAATTATGTATGTAGTAAGGCTACTGGGAGACCTTAGATTGAGAAATATTGGATCTGACCATTACATTCCCTAAAGTCATAACCTCAGAACTGCACAGAGAAGGAACTATTATTCACAAGTAATTAGGAATGTGTTCATCATGAACAAGTCCACAATTACCGTCTGAAGGTTACACAATTATTTCAGGTCTACACAATTGATATTTGAGGATAAAGCCTTTAACAGAAAACACCCCTGAAGAAGTCACTATTGATGAAACGCGTTGGTGACATGCAATTTGGATTTAGAGTGAAATGGAGTGGATAAGAACAAGCCCGCCCATGCAAGGGTGACAACAAGTGCAAAACGCTTGTCTTCTGATTATACAGATATGTACTTGTGATAAGCTTTTAATCTGTTTTACTTGAAGTTCTAGATTTAAAATTCATTTTATTTCTAAATATTATACGAATTGTATTTGGTGAGCTCAGGTCTACTGTATAGCAGGAAATATTTCATACCTGCATCATCTAACAAAATGCATATAAATTAGGCACTCCACAAAAAACAATACTACTTATATTATATACATACATATATACACATTTATATATAATCACTAATAATAAACTTCTGCTTGTTACTTTTAATAACATTATAGTGTTGTGTGTAATAACTCTCTACATGTGATATTTGTCATGGATAGCCTTGTGTTAGAAACACCCAACTGAGAACAGGGCTGATGGCGGAGGAGGGTGTAGGATAAGATATTGCTGTAGTGACTGAGTAATGAGAATATGTGACTTCTGTAATAAGTGTTTATTACTCACCTGTGCTGGTATCTGTAGGGATCTCCTCCTCCTTACACTGCTGATCACCCCTCACATACGTCTCTTCTTCTCCCTCTATATCTTCTGCCTTCATATCAGTCACATACGTCTCTTCTTCTCCCTCTATATCTTCTGCCTTTATATCAGTCACATACGTCTCTTCTTCTCCCTCTATATCTTCTGCCTTTATATCAGACACATACATCTCTTCTTCTCCCTCTATATCTTCTGCCTTTATATCAGTCACATACGTCTCTTCTTCTTCCTCTGTATCTTTTGCCTTTATATCAGTCACATACGTCTCTTCTTCTCCCTCTATATCTTCTGCCTTTATATCAGTCACATATGTCTCTTCTTCTCCCTCAATATCTTCTGCCTTTATATCAGTCACATACGTCTCTTCTTCTCCCTCTGTATCTTCTGCCTTCATATCAGTCACATACGTCTCTTCTTCTCCCTCTATATCTTCTGCCTTTATATCAGTCACATACGTCTCTTCTTCTCCCTCTATATCTTCTGCCTTTATATCAGTCACATACGTCTCTTCTTCTGCCTCTATATCTTCTGCCTTTATATCAGTCACATACGTCTCTTCTTCTCCCTCTGTATCGTCTATTTTAATATCAGACAGACGTTCTTCCTAAATAACCAAAAAATAATACAACGGCATTTGCATAGTGTTAGATTAAACTGAGGTGAAACAGTATAATATCAGTGTATAATACACACAGCTCCTCTACAGATCATATAGTGACAGTCACTTTGCAATATTGGTGAGACCCTAAATCCCACCTACCTGATCCTCCTGTGGGATCCTGGGATTCTCCTCTGTACAATCCTGGGAATACAGAGGACAGGAACATCTCTCTGGGGTATCTCTTTTACTAGGCCCATCTGTAGGAGACACACAGTGACTGAGTACAGTGTATAAATGTGATTATCAGATGATGTGTGTATATAGGGGGCCCCCATACCTGCTCTCCCCTGTACAATACATGACAGTCTCCTCTTACCCAGTGATGTGAGGGGCCGGTGATTCTCCATCATCACGTCCTTGTACAGACCCCTGTATTCCTCTATATACTCCCCCTCCTGCATGAAGACACAGACAGTGACATCCTGACACCTTATAGGAACCTGACACACACAGTGATACAGTCATCACCCAGACACATTCACTGGTGTTACTGTATAATGTCCCATTCCCAGCAGTCACCTCTCCAGTCATCACCCAGACACGTCCCCTGCTGTTACTGTATAATGCCCCATTCCCAGCAGTCACCTCTCCAGTCATCACCCAGACACGTCCCCTGGTGTTACTGTATAATGCCCCATTCCCAGCAGTCACCTCTCCAGTCATCACCCGGACACATCCCCCGGTGTTACTGTATAATGCCCCATTCCCAGCAGTCACCTCTCCAGTCATCACCCAGACACATCCCCTGGTGCTACTGTATAATGCCCCATTTCCAGAAGTCACCTCTACAGTCATCATCCAGACACATCCCCTGGTGCTACTGTATAATGCCCCATTTCCAGAAGTCACCTCTACAGTCATCATCCAGACACATTGCCTGGTGTTACTGTATAATGTCCTATTCCCAGCAGTCACCTCTCCAGTCATCACCCAGACACATCCCCCGGTGTTACTGTATAATGCCCCATTCCCAGCAGTCACCTCTCCAGTCATCTCCCAGACACGTCCCCGGTGTTACTGTATAATGTCCCATTCCCAGCAGTCACCTCTCCAGTCATCGCCCAGACACATCCCCTGGTGTTACTGTATAAATGTCCCATTCCCAGCAGTCACCTCTCCAGTCATCACCCACGCACGTCCCCCGATGTTACTGTATAATGTCAAGGGGTCAACTTGCTGGGGGTAGCTTGCGTGGAATTTAATAAGTGTGGAATAAAGAAGTGTGTTATCTGAATAGTTAAAAAAACAGTTGAACAAACATTGAGCACCATCAAGGAAAGGTAATTTACTTAAACAACTTATTCCTACACAACTTAACCCAAAATTATCTCACAAATCACCACAGCATGTTCATCAAACTATTGTTTCTTATTTCAATTCATGGAATTCTCACCAAATGTAACACATTCTACACTTACCCTAAAACTCACCCCTCTGTGCACATTACAGCTTCTATTCTCCACTCCCCTCTTCTATCCACTCATGAGCTTTATACGTACTTCTCTGCAAGTACTTTGACAACCACAATTGGCCACCAGAATAAACACTCGCAAACATCCACCAATATTTACCTCACTCTTCTGTTTTTATTAGCTGGTGCCATATCATCAAATCCAGGCCCCAACCACCTGTCCCTCTCACACTCAGCTATCTCAAAACAACATAGAAATCCATCTAACCTCATAAATATCACGTGTCTCCCATCCCCCTCCAAGTCACTAAAATGTGGCTTATGGAATGCAAGCTCTGTTTGTAACAAATTAACATCCATCCATGACCTCTTCATATCTCACAACTTTAATCTGCTGGCTATAACAGAAACCTGGCTCACACAATCAGACACAGCCTACCCTGCAGCACTGTCACACGGTGGTTTCCACTTCACACACACACACACACACACACACACACACACACACACACACACACACACTGGTAATAGTAAAGGTGGTGGGGTTGGAATATTACTGTCCCAATTTTTCACATACACTGTTCTATCTCAGGTTCCATCACTCGCATTCACATCATTTGAAGTTCACTCTATCAGGATCCCCCCCCCCCTTCTCTCTGCGTGTTGCAGCTATCTCTCGCCCTCATGGGCAACTCAAACAACAATTTCTAGAAGATTTTTCTGCCTGGCTCCCTCACTTCCTCTCCTCTGACATCTCCACCATCATTATGGGTCGATTTCAATATAGCTCTTGACAGTCCACAATCTGTTCATGCCTCCAAACTCCTCTCTCTAACCTCCTCTCTTGGCCTCACCCAATGGTCTGACATCGCTACACACCAGAAGGGCCACTGCCTTGATCTTGTGTTCACCAGGCTCTGCTCAGTTTCTGAATTCATTAACACTCCTTTCCCTCTTTCTGGTCACAACCTGATCACCTTCACCATCTCTTCTATTACTCTAAATTCTATGACACTAAAACCTAGCAAGCCTCCTCTAACCTGCAGAAATACTAACAATATAAATTTTCAACAACTTTCCACTTCTCTGCAACAACTGCTCTCACCAATCTCTACATTTACCACACCTGACACTGCTGTATCACACCTGGACAAGACCATAGAGAGTGCCCTTGATGAAGTGGCTCCAGCTACCCATCACACTCCACGTAGGCTTAGATGCCAACCGTGGCACTCTAAATCAACAAGACACCTACAAAAACTGTCACGTAAAGTAGAACGTCAGTGGCGTAAATCTCAGAATCCAAGTGACTTCCTCACATATAAGACCACCTACCACTGCTATCATCAGGCCCTGGACACTGCCAAACAAACATATTTCCAATCTCTCATCTCTTCTCATGCCACCAACCCCAAGCGACTTTTTAATACATATAAATCACTTCTTTACCCTCCCTCACCTCGCCCACTAGCTACTATCAGTGTACAAGAACATGCCTCCTACTTCAAGGATAAGATTGATAAAATCCAAGATGAAATGGTACGCTCTTCCTCAGCCAGTGACCTGCTCAATTCCCTACCTGAACCCTCTGGCACATTCTCTTCATTTGATCCCACAAGTGAAGATGAAGTATCAACACTCTTTCCATCCTCCTACTCCACTACCTCTCCTCTTGATCCTATACCCTCACAGGTCAGTAAAACCTTGTCTCCTGTGCTTATCCCAACCTTAACTAAAATCTGTAATCTGTAATCTCTCTCTACTGGTATCTTTCCTTCTCTGTTTAAGCATGCACTGATTACTCCCATTACTAAACAAACACACCTCTGACCCAAACACACTCTTTAACTACCGTCCCATTTCTCAGCTACCATATCCCAAGCTACTTGAGAGACTTGCCTACACTCGCCTTACACACATTCTTAACTCCCACAACTTATTAAACCCACTTCAGTCAGGCTTTCATGCCCAACACTCCACAGACACTGCACTGACCAAAGATCTGCTAGATCTAAAGCCCATTACACACTACTCATTCTTCTAGATCTATCTGCTGCTTATGACACTGTTGCCCTCTCCTGGTTCTCATCCTACCTATCTAATCGCTCTTTCAGTGTTCACTTCTCTGATTCTACCTCTTCTTCTCTACCTCTTCTTCTCTACATCTATCAGTTGGAGTACCGCAAGGCTCAGTCTTGGGTCCTCTGCTGTTCTCAGTCTGTACCTCATCTCATTGCTGGGTGATCATATCATACAACCCATTAAGAAACTGGCAAGCTGGTGGACCATTATGCAACAGGTAGCATCTATCCTTGTGTATCAATGCCTATTCCCCCATATATTGTAAGCATGCAAGCAGGGCCTTCCTACATCTATGTCTGTCTGGTTTTACCCAGTTTTGTTCTATTACTGTTATTTTAATTGTAAAGCGCAACGGAATATGCTGCGCTATATAAGAAACTGCTAATAAATAAATATTAAAATAAATACAACACAGGCCGCTGCCCCTGTATACTATGACAACACAGGAAGCTACCCCTGTATAGTATGACAATACAGTCCACTCCCCCTGTATACTATGACAGCACAGGAAGCTACGCCTGTATATTATGACAACACAGGCCGCTCCCCCTGTATACTATGACAGTACAGGATGCTAACCCTGTATATTATGACAACACAGGCTGCTCCCTCTGTATATTATGACAACACAGGCCGCTCCCCTGTATACTATGACAGCACAGGATGCTACCCATGTATATTATAGCAACACAGGCCGCTCCCCTTGTATACCATGACAGCACAGGATGCTACCCATGTATATTATAGCAACACAGGCCGCTCCCCTTGTATACTATGACAGCACAGGATGCTACCCCTGTATATTATGACAACACACGCCACTCCTTCTGTATAGAAAGCCAATACTTGCCACTCACCCTATATAATAATAGTAACAAGACACCACAGGCCCCTCCGCCTGTATATTATGACAACGCAGGTCGCTCCCCTTGTATACTATGACAGTACAGGAAGCTACCCCTGTATATTATGACAACACAAGCCACTCCTTCTGTATAGAAAGACAATCCATGCCGCTCAACCTATATAATAATAGAAACAAGACACCACAGGCCCCTCCTCCTGTATATTATGACCACAGGTCACTCCCCTTGTATACTATGACAGTACAGGAAGCTACCCCTGTATATTATGACAACACAGGCCACTCCTTCTGTATAGAAAGACAATCCATGCCGCTCAACCTATATAATAATAGAAACGAGACACCACAGGCCCCTCCTCCTGTATATTATGACCACAGGTCACTCCCCTTGTATACTATGACAGTACAGGATGCTACCCCTGTATATTATGACAACACAGGCCCCTCCTTCTTTATAGAAAGACAAAACATGTCGCTCACCCTATATAATAAAAGGAACAAGACACCACAGGCCCCTCCGCCTGTATATTATGGCAACACAGGTCGCTCCTCCTGTATACTATGACAGTACATGACGCTACCCCTGTATATTATGCCACTACCCCTGTATACAATGACGGAACAGGATGCTAGCCCTGTATGTTATGACAACACAGGCCGCTCCCACTGTACACTATGACAGCACAGGATGCTACCCCTATATATTATGACAACACAGACCACTCCCCCTGTATACTATGACAGCACATGATGCTACCCCTGTATATTATAGAAACACAGGCCGCTCCCCCTGTATACTATGACAGCACAGGATGCTACCCCTGTATACTATGACAGCACAGGCCGCTCCCCCTGTATACAATGACGGCACAGGATGATATCCCTCTATATTATGACAATACAGGCCGCTCCCCCTGTATACTATGACAGCACAGGATGCTACCCCTGTATATTATGAAAACACAGGCCGCTCCCCCTGTATACTATGAAAGCACAGGATGCTACCCCTGTATACAATGACGGCACAGGCCACTCCTTCTGTATAGAAAGCCAATACATGCTGCTCTCCCTATATAATAATAGTAACAAGACACCACAGGCCCCTCCCCCTGTATACTATGACAGCACAGGATGCTACCCCTGTATACTATGACAGCACAGGCCACTCCTTCTGTATAGAAAGCCAATACATGCTGCTCACCCTATATAATAATAGTAACAAGACACCACAGGCCCCTCCGCCTGTATATTATGACAACACAGGTCGCTCCTCCTGTATACTATGACAGTACAGAACGCTGCCCCTGTATATTATGCTACTACCCCTGTATACAATGACGGCACAGGATACTACCCCTGTATATTATGACAACCCAGGCCGCTCCACCTGTATACTATGACAGCAGATGATGCTACCTCTGTATATTATGTAAAGACAGGCCACTTCCCCTGTATACTATGACAGCACATGATGCTACCCCTGTATATTATGTTAATACAGACCACTCCCCCTGTATACTATGACAGCACAGGATGCTACCCCTGTATATTATGAAAACACAGGCCGCTCCTCCTGTATACTATGACAACACAGGCTGCTACGCCTGTATATTTTAGCAACACAAGCCGCTCCCCCTGTATACTATGACAGCACAGGCCACTCCTTCTGTATAGAAAGCCAATACATGCTGCTCACCCTATATAATAATAGTAACAAGACACCACAGGCCCCTCCCCCTGTATACTATGACAGCACAGGCCAGCCCCCTGTATTCAATGACGGCACAGAATGATAACCCTGTATATTATTACAATACAGGCCACTACTCCTGTATACTATGACAGTACAGGACGCTGCCCCTGTATATTATGCTACTACCCCTGTATACAATGATGGCACAGGATACTACCCCTGTATATTATGACAACACAGGCCGCTCCACCTGTATACTATGACAGTAGATGATGCTACCCCTGTATATTATGTAAAGACAGGCCACTCCCCCTGTATACTATGACAGCACATGATGCTACCCCTGTATATTATGTAAATACAGACCGCTCCCCCTGTATACTATGACAGCACATGATGCTACCCCTGTATATTATGAAAACACAGGCCGCTCCTCCTGTATACTATGACAACACAGGCTGCTACCCCTGTATATTTTAGCAACACAGGCCGCTTCCCCTGTATACAATGACAGCACAGGCCACTCCTTCTGTATAGAAAGCCAATACATGCTGCTCTCCCTATATAATAATAGTAACAAGACACCACAGGCCCCTCCCCCTGTATACTATGACAGCTTAGGCCGCTCCCCCTGTATTCAATGACGGCACAGAATGATACCCCTGCATATTATGACAACATAGGCCGCTCCCCCTTTATACTATGACAGCACAGGATGCAACCACTGTATATTATGACAACACAGGCCGCCCCTTCTGTATACTATGACAGCACAGGATGCTACCCCTGTATACTATGACAGCACAGGCCACTCCTTCTGTATAGAAAGCCAATACATGATGCTCACCCTATATAATAGTAACAAGTCACCACAGGCTGCTCCCCCTGTATATTATGACAGCACAGGCCGCTCCCCCTGTATACTATGACAGCACAGGCCACTCCTTCTGTATAGAAAGCCAATACATGATGCTCACCCTATATAATAATAGTAACAAGTCACCACAGGTTGCTCGCCCTGTATACTATGACAGCACAGGCCGCTCCTCCTGTATACAATGACAGCACAGGATGCTACCCCTGTATATTATGACAATACAGGCCGCTCCCCCTGTATACTATGACAGCACAGGATGCTACCCCTGTATATTATGACAATACAGGCCGCTCCCCCTGTATACTATGACAGCACAGGATGCTATATATTATTATTATGACAACATATGCTGCTCCCCTGAATATTAATACAACACAGGCCGCTCACTTTCAATTTATGGAAATACAATAACGGAGGGGTCAGCGCCACCTGTATTACGGTAACGGCGGGGTCTGAGTCACCCGTATTACGGTAACCGCAGGGTCTGCTGCACCCGTATTACGGTAACTCCGGGGTCTACGCCGCTTGTATTACGGTAACGCCGGGGTTTGCACCACCTGTATTACGGTAACGGCGGGGTCTGCACCTCCTGTATTACGGTAACGGTGGGGTCTGCGCCACTGTATTACAGTAACGGCGGGGTCTGCGCCACTGTATTACGGTAATGGCGGGGACGGCGCCACCTATATTACGGTTGTCAAAGTCAGAAAAATGTCTCAATGCACGTTGCCATATTTGCACCGCACACTGGTCCGCGCTGCACGTGCGTACGCTCTCCCGTGGAGGCGCATACCCGCAATAGCGTGCACTCGCAGGCGCGGTATGCGTATTTACGGTAGAGTTTATGTAGTCGTAGCGTGCGACTCATTCGTTACAAATGTTCACAATTAATGTAGTTTATAGATCATGGTCCCTTTGATAGATTCTGAAAGTTTGGTTAAAATACAATGTCCCAGAGCTGAGGAATCCCTCTTTATATCGTACGAAGGGTCTAACAGGAATCATACAGCAGTGTTTGGTACCCATCGGAAGAGTATTTAATTAGCAATATTCCGGTGTTGGTTTGGAGCGTATTAATCGCTCGTGCGAATAGTTATGGACATAAGAAGTTTATGTCCCTTTCTATTATTTACACATACTCAGGTATGCGGCGGGAAACCTAGTTTCCCACCCACCTGAGCTGTTGGAAATCGTCACAGCCCACCTGTATGAATCACCCTATGACCTTTTGTTATGATGCAGGGCCGAATTCCTTCGGCCAATGGACAATGGGATTGTAGGACCAGGAGATTGCATTGTGTGTGGGGCATAAATAGGCAGGCCGACCACATCCAGCTCTCACTCTCTCATCAACGGTTATCTGCTGATAGCCGGGAGCTGGATATCGAGGCGCAGGCGATCATACCCTTTGTGCGTAAGTTTCTCTCCGTAATCATTGTCTTTCTGTGAGCCAATTTCTCTCATCTCATCTCTCTCTCTCTCTCTCTCTCTCTCTCTCTCTGTTCTGTTCTCTCATATCTCCCCTAGACTAGGCTAGTATTGTATTGTATTAGATAGTATTGTATTGTATTAGATAGTATTGTATTGTATTGCATTTAGGTCAGTGTAGTATTGTCTTTTTGTATTTATTGTTTAGTTCTGTGGTTAGGAAGTCTCTGTTATATTGTAGTGTATCATTTGTACTGTTATCCCCTTTTACAAGTATACTAGATATAATACAGTTAATAGGCTTTGGAACCTAAACCAGCATCTGTGTATTTCCTATAGTGTTAAGTGTTCACTTGAGCGTCGGTGACGCTCAAGCAGCTTTGTAGTTAGTCAGGTTACACAAGGTTGCACTTACACCCTGTACTCACATTAAGGTATTCAGTGTATTTCATTGGTATAAGGTTTTATCATAAAGGTATAGTGTTGTGAGCGTCTGCATCGCTGGTGACCTCCTCGTGGTCTCGAGCGTACGCTAAGCTACAGCGAATCATTCCCCTAGACATAGCCAATAACGTGTCCTGTGATCACTGGGCCGTGAGCGAACGTGACGCTTGAGCGTCTCGCTTACTGCTGAGCGATCGTTACGCAAATAGCGTACCATTACGGTACTTCTTAAGTAAACAGCGTACAGTGTTCTTAGACTTCATAAAGGGTTGTTATACGACAAAGGAATTTAGCATTGTCAATTGGGGACTCGTCCTATCCTTCTCATATCTGCACTAGGTAGATCAGCAGACATTATCCCCCAGCAAAGGGTGGGAGGTTGTCTCCCAGTGCTGACGGGATAAGCGTCTGCTTCGCTTAGATAAAGAGTGCTGAAGGAATCCGGGAACCGGAAGTAAGAACAAAACGCTTGTGTCTTTTAAAAACTGTTTTATTTCTCTTCTGTCTTGCGTATACACGCACGCATACATTTATCTGCATTTCTTTTTCAATTTCGTATATCACTATTCCTGTTTGCCAATTTTTATAGTTGATAGAAAGTGCTAAAAAGAGATTTGCTGTTATTTCATAGTAAAGGTAATAGTTAAAGTATAGAACAACACACGATTTGTCTAGGAGACAAGGCAGTCAGTGTGGATTGCGGTAGATGATCAGGGATCATTTACATTGATAAAAGTATATATTGTGTTACGGTGGATCTTTGCATTGCGTACACGTGTCGCTAACAAAGACTAGCGTACGCAATCCAAAGGCAGACGCAACGTAGTGTCCGGTTACGCCCACGTAGCTCAAGTCACGAAAAAGGTGAATTAGCGCAAAGCGAGAATTAGCGCAAAGGCGATAATTAACGCACAGCGGTAGATAACGCGACGCGGTAAATAACGCAAATCTATTTTTGGAAAAATCTGAAATTTAGTTTAACAGATCCTGCTCCTAATTGGTAACACTTTTGGCCTAAAGACAATTTCTGCGCAGAAATAGATATAGAAACAAAAGTGTACATGTGTTGAGTGAGTGTGTTTTGTATACAAAAGTTTATATAACTTTAAGGTGGAACCAAAAGGAAAGCCGGGTACTCGTCAAGGGACACACGTGTAAGTGACATATACGGTGGCTAGGGAGGCATCCCTGGTTAAATAATATTTGAGCATTAGAGTATAGCGGACCATAAGGTAACAAGACCAGGAGGTCATAAGGTAACAAGACCAGGAGGTCATAAGGTAACAGACCAGGAGGTCATAAGGTAACAGGTAAAATAGACAAAGAGGTCCGCTATAAAAGTCCAGTGGCACAACGCCTGGGGTGTTGGTGCAGAACCCATATAGGCCATACAAGCTCTTGCTGAAGGAATCGCGGCCGGAAACATCGATTCCATTGATCTTTCAGTACATGACAAGTAGTGCTCGTGTACTGAACGATTGGACCGCACGTAATTGTGTGCAGTAGTTAGTAATCTGACCTAATACCATTAGAGTAAAGTGGTCACAAACGCTATTTGTACATTCTGACGTGATTTGTGTAATTTTTTATTTTTGGAAGGGAAGTTCGCTGGTCACTCAGGAACTATCCAACAACCGATACTTGCTGGGGAACGCGCCCCAGTAAATAAAGGTTCACAGGGCCCTAGGTTGGGTACAGCAGCTCTGGTTACAGTGATTGCAGTACTGGCCAACGTGGGCGAGAAGTAAGTGGGGTACTTGATAAACCACCACCGCCGGCCTGCCCAAGGACATCTTGGTTTGTTTGTAAGGGTTCGCTGAAAACCTTGAGATAAAGATCCAAGGAGGAATAAGCAACGCCTGCAGATTATGGGGGCCATTTGTTCAGGTAGGGGGCGATCAACCTCGGTTCGGGTTGATTCAGAGAACCGACCAGTTGGGTCGGCACGATATGTAATGTGTGAAAAATACGGTAGTCACACAGAGGTTTTATGTGATGAATGGGAGAGAATGACTGTACAAGACAGGGACAAATTCCCAAGAATAGGTAGCTTCAGTCCAGAAGTGTTACAAAATTTAAGGAGGAGGATATGTCTCGTAAAATCAACAAAGAGACGAATTCAACATCATGATTATTTACAGTTATGGCACCAGGAAGGTGAGATACAGAGAGGTTTGGCTCTGGCGGCAGGATCTGGGGCAGTCAGGAAGCTGATAGCCACAGCTCCTCCTCCACCATACATTGCAGGAGAGAAGTTGATTGCGGAGAGAAACGCACTGGGTTGTAAAACACAAACTCTTAGTAACCTTGTAAATGTTAATGATGTTAACCAAATAACTCATGCAAGTATTAACCCGTGCAAGATGTACCCTGTTTTGAACCTTCCTCAGGAGTGTGATCAAGAAGACGATTCAGCAACAATTTCAGCTCTCTCTCTTGCAGCCACCATAGCAGAGACCACAGTAGGCACAGCGACACCCACGAGATTAGTGAAAGCCCCTAGCGGAGGGATAGGTGAGGTCGTGTCAACGGGTAAGTACGGCACCATGCACTACACTGAAACAATTGTACCACAACAAGCTGTAGAATCTACACAGGAAGAGGCTGTTAGAATTGCTCCTGTAAGGGTAATAGCAGTTCCCAATGGAAAAACAGATGTGTCTGGAGCCACTCCCATAAGGAACATTGCCATGTACACTCCATTTTCCAGAATGGAATTAAGAACAATAGTGTCCGAATTTCCTGACCCCAGAAAGGACTTAGTTGCTAGCCAAAAATACATCAGGGATCTAGGTAACACTGTAGAACCCAACAACAAGGATTGGCAGATACTGCTAAGAGCTTGTTTACCTTCCAATGTTGACGCAACTCAATTTTTAGCTGACTGTGCATTGGATAAAGATGTACCGCTTACAGACGTGTACAACAAGGATAATGTAAAAAGGATAAATTTACAGCTAAAGGAGTATTTCCCAGCCGTTGTTAAATGGAATAAAATATTTTCCATTAAGCAAAAGGAGTCCGAAACGGCAACAGAATATTTTCACCGGGCACTATTAGAAATGGCAAAGTACACTGGTATAGAAGACATTAAGACCAACCCAAACCATCGGGAAGTAGCAGTATCTGTACTGATGGATGGTTTAAAGGAAACATTAAAAGCTAGGGTACAGACCACACAACCATGTTGGCGAGGTCTGTCAGTGTCCACATTGAGAGAGGCTGCTATTGATCACGACAGAAACATCACTAGGCACAGGGAGTCGCAAAGTGATAAGTTGATGTCAGTAAGTATACAGGCGCTGACCACAAGGCAGCCTGCGTATGTACCACCGAATCCTGTGGGTAAGGCAAGTGTAATAACATGTTTTTCTTGTAACAGACCGGGACACTTTGCACGAGAATGTAGAACAAAGAATGTACAAAGATCTTTTCAACCCCCTAGACAACAACACAACACACGACATTGGGAGCAGGGTCCACAGAGGCGGAGTTTTGAGCCACATACAGGGGAAACAAAAAGATATCCCCCGAACAGAGATTGGCATGCCTCTGGTAGTTCCCAGCTAACTCCCCCACAAGTAGTTGCTGCCAACGGGATTCAGGGAGGTCAGCATACCCAATAGGGGTGTGGCCATACCTGTAATCTGCAGCCAGTTAAGTTGATTGCCAGTCTTGGAAGCGAACCAGAAATTGCAATCAATGTAGCTGGTAAAACTTTAAACTTTCTTGTAGACACAGGGGCGGCCAAGTCAGTGATAAATTCGACAGTGGGCATGAGAACCACTGGTAGGACAATTCCAGCCATGGGAGTAACAGGAGTAGTCCAGCACTACCCTGTTAGCAAACCAGCCGAGATTACAATAGGGCCTTTGCATACCAAGCATTCCTTTTTGCTGGCTGCATCGGCACCAACCAATCTCCTGGGAAGAGACTTACTATGTAAAATGGGTTGCGTCATTTATTGTACCCCTGAAGGTGTATTCTTGGACATTCCTGAGAATCACGCTCAGGAAGTACGAGACATGCTAGACTCCCCATCAAAATTAATGTCACATTCCATTATGACAAATAGGAATCCATCCCAAGTAGAAGAGATGACATCTCAGATACCAGAGTCGCTTTGGACAAAAGATGGACAGGACACTGGATTAATGGCAAACGTAGCTCCAGTAGTTGTGCAAGTAAAAGATGGTAGGATAGCTCCAAAAATCCCACAGTATCCTCTGAAGCCAGAGGTGGAGCTAGGAGTTTTTCCCGTAATAGAGCGCTTGCTACAACAGAGCATTCTAGTAAGAACGTCCAGCACAGCAAATAGTCCCATCTTCCCTGTTAAAAAGAGTGGGGGGAGGGGTTACAGGCTAGTGCAAGATCTAAGGGGGATTAACAAAATAGTTGAGAGTCAGTTCCCCGTAGTGCCTAATCCAGCTGTCATCCTAATGCAAATTCCTCCCACTGCCAAATTTTTCACTGTTATTGACCTCTGCTCCGCTTTCTTTTCGGTACCTCTGCACCCTGACAGCCAATATTTGTTTGCATTCACATACAGAGGAGTCCAATACACGTGGACTCGATTACCCCAAGGTTTCATAGATAGTCCAAGTATATTTTCTCAGGCTTTGCATGATTGTTTACAGTCTTTCCAACCGGAGAGTGGATCAGTGTTGATACAGTATGTGGATGATCTACTACTGTGTTCTGATTCATTGGAAGCTTCCCTGAAGGATACGAAACAGCTCCTGTTTCATCTTTCAGACACAGGTCACAAGGTTTCCAAAGACAAGTTGCAATTATGCCAAGCTAAGGTAAAATATTTGGGACACTGTCTAACACAAGGACTGAGACACCTGACCGCTGATAGAATCCAAGCCATTAGAGACATGACACTGCCACAAACCCAACAACAGATCAGGACGTTTCTAGGAATGTGTGGGTATTGCCGTAATTGGATCCCAGGGTTTTCCATATTGGCGCTACCTTTGCAGGAAATGGTCTCCTCAAACAAACCTGATCGGATTTCGCATACAGACGAATCCGAAACAGCATTTGAGAGACTCAAGCAGTGTCTAACGCAGGCACCAGCACTAGGTATGCCAGACTATGGGAAACCCTTTGAACTATACGGAACAGAAAGTGCTGGGTGCGCAGCAGGTGTACTAACACAAAAACACGGTGACGCCAGCAGGCCAGTTGCATATTACAGCGCTCAGCTAGATACGGTAGCGCGATCCCTCCCCACATGCTTGCGTAGCGTTGCGGCGATAGCATTGCTAGTGACAAAAAGCGAAGATGTTGTGCTAGGCCACAACCTCACAATCCATACACCGCATGCGGTATCTGCCTTATTGAATTCTGCCCAAACCAGACACGTCTCATCAGCAAGGTTTACAAGATGGGAATTGGCATTAATGGCCCCCGTAAACATCACCATAAGGAGATGCAGTGCATTAAACCCTGCAACATTTCTCCCAGGTGTGCCTGGTCAGACACAAAGGGTGGAAGGTGAGAGTGATGGGGAAGGAGGATTTAATGCAAAGGAAGATGCACATGATTGTATGGAATATTTGACCCAAAATTTTACCGCAAGGCCTGACATCAGTGACAATCCACTGGAAGATGCAGAACTCACGTTCTACACGGACGGTAGTTGTCATAGACAGTCAGACTCGGGAGACTTGTGTACTGGATACGCAGTCGTAGATGACCAAGACACCATAGAAGCGGAACCGCTAGGCCCACCTCACTCAGCCCAGGTTGCTGAACTGGTCGCCCTAACCAGAGCATGTGAATTGGCTAAGGGTAAGTCAGCCAATATCTACACCGATTCTAGATACGCCTTCGGGGTAGTCCATGATTTCGGAGCCCTATGGCGGCTCAGAAATTTCATGACGGCGGCTGGTACACCGATAGCGCATGCAGCTCATATAAAAAGGCTTCTAACAGCGATACAGGAACCCGACAGAGTGGCTGTTATCAAATGTAAAGCACATACATATAGCCAAGACCCAGTATCCCTTGGTAACAGCCGAGCAGACGAAGCCGCAAAGCTTGCAGCTGCTACCCCCATACAGACAGACACCACACAACTGATGGTATTTAATACCATCAACACACAAAAGTTGTGTGAGATGCAGAATTTGTGTTCCACACAGGAAAGAGCAGTCTGGAAGGCAAAGGGATATGGCCAGGAGTCCTCAGGGCTCTGGACGGATGGACATGGTAAACCGGTGGCCCCCAGGGCATACCTTCCATGTCTGGCTGAAGCAGCTCACGGGCTGACTCATCTAGGCAAGGAGGGGATGTGCAAATTGGTAAGAGCATACTGGTGCGCCCCAGGATTCTCCTCTCATGCGGGTAAAAGAGCAATGTCATGCCTTACCTGTCTGAGAAAGAATATTGGAAAAGCAATACCTACAGAACCATCCCATATCCCACCTGCCGGCGGCCCTTTCCAGGTAATACAAATTGACTTCATTCAATTACCCCCATGTCGAAATTTGAAATATGTACTTGTCTGTATAGATGTTTTCTCGAATTGGGTCGAAGCTTTTCCAGCAGCTACAAATACCGCTATGTTTACAGCTAAGAAAATTGTGCAGGAATTTGTATGTAGATATGGTATCCCTAGAATCATTGAAAGTGATAGGGGTACCCATTTTACAGGTGATGTCTTTCAAGGAATGTGTAAATTAATGGGTATTGATAGCAAGCTGCACACTCCGTACCGTCCACAGGCGAGCGCGAAGGTCGAAAGAGTGAACAGCACTATTAAAAATAAATTGAGTAAAGTAATGGCAGAGACAGGATTAACGTGGCCAGAAGCTTTACCCATTGTTTTGTATAGCATCAGAACCACTCCCAGGTCCCCTCTTAACCTGTCCCCTTTTGAAATTCTGTTTGGTCGACAACCGCATGTCATGATTAACCCTCAGGATGATTTGAAATGTAACAATGAAGTAACTGTAAAATACTTGATTAACATGAGTAAGCAGTTGAGGAGTCAAAATGATAATCTGAAGTTGGTGATTCCTGATTTACCAGATAGTAATTGTCATGACATTGAACCTGGGAATTATGTAATGATACGAAATTTTCTACGCTCAGGTTGTCTTATTGATAGATGGGAAGGACCATACCAGGTCTTATTGACTAGCACCACAGCATTGAAGGTTGCTGAGAGAGAGACTTGGGTCCATTCGTCCCACTGCAAAAAGGTTGCTGATCCAGAGAAGTCCCGTGATAAGGAACAGACGGTAGAGGTTGTATCACTGGAGTGTCTGTTCCAGGAGGACTGAGGCGGCACCTGAGCCTTGAAGACCGAAAGCAGTTGTCGACTCCCTTCTCCCTTTTATTGTTTTTCTCCACTTCCCAGCCCCTCTCCCTTAAAATTTCTTTTTCCCCCTTCTCATTCTTCTCTATTTCCTCCTCAAAGATGGACTTGCCCCAAGAGACTGTGATCCGGATTTTGATGTTAACCATGATGTTGACCAGAGCAGTCTGTTCCGGCGAGAGTACCATAGAGGTCGAGAGAGGTTCTGGAATGGGTTCCGATTATGATGATGGAGGCGTAGTTTTCCAAGATCAACCAAACCAACAAGCAAAGGCGAGTATCAGAAAACGATCCGATAGAAGAAATTGTGATGGATTGTTAGCTGAAGAAAATTGTATCTGTAGGCTCTGTGATAATCTGGTTGAAGATGGATGCATAAAGAAATGCCAATCTAGTTTTAATATCCATATAGACCGGCATCCATTGAGTGACTATCACTCTCTAGTGGGTAATGTGTTAAACAAGACCGATTGTTGGGTATGCTCTCAAGTACCTCAGGGTCACAGTAAATCAGGGCTAGTACCATTTCCTTTAACGTTAGGGGAGGTACTTGAGCTAAGTGGTGGGAGACCGGTGGACCGGAGGTTTAACATCTCCAGCCCTCCTAGTTTGAAACTCCACCAATACCATGTGGATAGGTCCCTCTTATGTTTTAACATCTCCAATCCCAGAAAACCGGGAAATTGGGAAGTGTCATGGAGCAACCTTACCATGACCTTTTCACACAGAGCAGATAGAATGCCTACAGATACAGAGCTCGTACGCCATATAGCCAGTAGAGGAAAATATTTTCGGTATCGATATACCTTAGGAAATAGGATTACTAGAGTTGGAGAGGTATCACCAGGATACTGTGCACATATCGTACAAACTGATACGTGCATTAAGCAGTTGGAAGAATTAGGGTCAGGAGATTTCACCTGGAAGGTTTGTAACATGGTCATGTCCTTCTCCGTCCCTTATGTTCTCCCCGATGATGCATATTTCATATGCGGGAGAAAGGCGTACAAGTGGCTTGCCCCAAACTCTGAAGGATTGTGTTATATTGGAAAAGTATTGCCTGAAGTGATGACTGTTACACATGACAAAATGAAGGACATACACCGTGGTGCCCAAGCTCCTTATACTCACACTCATTACGAGCACCGAGTTAAAAGACAACTGTCAGAAAGGTTAGAGCATCCGGCCTCTGATCTTATCCATGAATCCACCGGGATTCAGGTTCTGGTAGCGTTAGATTTCACTCGTACCGCTCGGGGAGTGATGAATTATAAATACATTTCCGCACTCGCCAATTTGTTAGATAATATCACTGAAATGTATGATGACACGTTTAGATACACTGGAAGAGAACTTCAAGCTTACAAAACAGAACTAGTTCAGCATAGGATGGTTCTTAATTATCTTACAGCAGTAACAGGCGGATATTGTGTTACATTGGCAACACAGTACGGCATAAAGTGTTGCACGTATATCACAAATAGCACCGAGGATCCGGTAGAGGTCATAGACCAAAAGATGGACGATATTCTCCAATTGAAGTGGGAATTTCGTCGAAAACACAATCTCACCCTTGCTGCTGTAGGTAATGAGCTGACTGGTTGGGTGTCATGGTTGAACCCGCGAAATTGGTTCTCCGGTTTGGGAGAATGGGCTCAAGGAGTCATAATGGATGTTGGAAAGTTTCTACTATGTATCTTGGGTGTCGTTATATCGATTGGATTGATATTTAGATGCGGGCAGGCTTTAATGAGGTGCAAACAAAGTACAAAAGTGATGAGCTTGAGGAGTGAGGAAACTGTAATTAACCTGGATTTGATTTATGACCCAATGATAGAAACCAGAATGTGATAAAAATGCGATTATACGGTCCGTTTCTTTCACCTGTTTTTCTGCTTTTCTCCCAGATACAAAGACCCCCTTGGACGAGGAAGCTGACGAGACGAGATGTATACAGACAACGGATTGACCAAAGAAGAAGATTTGACAACTTTAAATATGGACACTTGATGAACTTTGCCATGGATCCCCAGTTTCCCTAGTATTTTTAAACTCACGCTAGCCCAACATTTTTGTAAATCTGATGGCACTGACAAAGCTTGTTGCTCATGCCTAAGGAGCAAAACAGCGCAAAGAAGACGACTCTCAACAGATACCGAACACAACTTCAACAACAGATGTACATTTCCCTGACATAGAATATCATTGCATTTTTCGTAAGTGTTCTTTATCTTCATCTCTACAACCCTCAGGTAACGACACACATAGACGATAGGGAATACAGGCACAGATATCAGCAACCACATACCTCCCCCATTCATGTATCATCAACTAAAATGTGCATCCCCATTTTGTTACAACCACAGCCGAAACGAGCTCGGTAGAGTTTGACAGCCCATCCACAGACCTGTACCACAGGATAAGAAGGAATTCAAATGTATACTTCGCAATACCTCGAAGCTAGATTTACCACACGTACGGCACGATGATGCATGACCCTCCAAACATGGACTCATACACACATGCTTCTACTTTCTCACTAGGTCATACCCTCTTCACACCTACTCCACTCTTCTCCCCTACCCAACCATGGAAATCAATTAACCCCTGACTTACATTTTTCTCCTTAAATGTTTTGTGGCAGTTATTATTGACTGCCAAAGGGTGGACTGTCAAAGTCAGAAAAATGTCTCAATGCACGTTGCCATATTTGCACCGCACACTGGTCCGCGCTGCGCGTGCGTACGCTCTCCCGTGGAGGCGCATACCCGCAATAGCGTGCACTCGCAGGCGCGGTATGCGTATTTACGGTAGAGTTTATGTAGTCGTAGCGTGCGACTCATTCGTTACAAATGTTCACAATTAATGTAGTTTATAGATCATGGTCCCTTTGATAGATTCTGAAAGTTTGGTTAAAATACAATGTCCCAGAGCTGAGGAATCCCTCTTTATATCGTACGAAGGGTCTAACAGGAATCATACAGCAGTGTTTGGTACCCATCGGAAGAGTATTTAATTAGCAATATTCCGGTGTTGGTTTGGAGCGTATTAATCGCTCGTGCGAATAGTTATGGACATAAGAAGTTTATGTCCCTTTCTATTATTTACACATACTCAGGTATGCGGCGGGAAACCTAGTTTCCCACCCACCTGAGCTGTTGGAAATCGTCACAGCCCACCTGTATGAATCACCCTATGACCTTTTGTTATGATGCAGGGCCGAATTCCTTCGGCCAATGGACAATGGGATTGTAGGACCAGGAGATTGCATTGTGTGTGGGGCATAAATAGGCAGGCCGACCACATCCAGCTCTCACTCTCTCATCAACGGTTATCTGCTGATAGCCGGGAGCTGGATATCGAGGCGCAGGCGATCATACCCTTTGTGCGTAAGTTTCTCTCCGTAATCATTGTCTTTCTGTGAGCCAATTTCTCTCATCTCATCTCTCTCTCTCTCTCTCTCTCTCTCTCTCTCTCTCTCTCTCTCTGTTCTGTTCTCTCATATCTCCCCTAGACTAGGCTAGTATTGTATTGTATTAGATAGTATTGTATTGTATTAGATAGTATTGTATTGTATTGCATTTAGGTCAGTGTAGTATTGTCTTTTTGTATTTATTGTTTAGTTCTGTGGTTAGGAAGTCTCTGTTATATTGTAGTGTATCATTTGTACTGTTATCCCCTTTTACAAGTATACTAGATATAATACAGTTAATAGGCTTTGGAACCTAAACCAGCATCTGTGTATTTCCTATAGTGTTAAGTGTTCACTTGAGCGTCGGTGACGCTCAAGCAGCTTTGTAGTTAGTCAGGTTACACAAGGTTGCACTTACACCCTGTACTCACATTAAGGTATTCAGTGTATTTCATTGGTATAAGGTTTTATCATAAAGGTATAGTGTTGTGAGCGTCTGCATCGCTGGTGACCTCCTCGTGGTCTCGAGCGTACGCTAAGCTACAGCGAATCATTCCCCTAGACATAGCCAATAACGTGTCCTGTGATCACTGGGCCGTGAGCGAACGTGACGCTTGAGCGTCTCGCTTACTGCTGAGCGATCGTTACGCAAATAGCGTACCATTACGGTACTTCTTAAGTAAACAGCGTACAGTGTTCTTAGACTTCATAAAGGGTTGTTATACGACAAAGGAATTTAGCATTGTCACGGTTACGGCAGGGGCTGCGCCACCTTAATTACAGTAACGGCAGGGGCTGCGCCACCTGTAATACGGTAACGGCGGGGTCTGCGACGCCTGTATTACGGTAATGGCGGGGTCTGCGCCACAGTATTACGGTAATGGCGGGATCTCCACCACCTGTATTACGGTAACGGTGTGATCTGCGCCACCTGTATTACAGTAACGGCGAGGCCTGCGCCACCCTTATTATGGTAATGGCGAGGTCTGCGTCACCCTTATTACGGTAATGGCGGGGTCTGCGCCACCTGTATTACGGTAACGACGGGCTCTGCGCCACCTGTATTACGGTAATGGCGGGGTCTGCTCCACCTGTATTACGGTAACGGCGGGGTCTGCTCCACCTGTATTACGGTAACAGCGGGGCCAGCGCCACCTGTATTACGGGAACGGCGGGGTCTGCGCCACATGTATTACAGTAATAGGACACTAGAGTGTCAGCCACCTGTACAGGGATAATGCAGCACCAGAGGCTGCTCCAGCTGCACTATAACAAGGCACCAGAGGCTGCTCCCCCTGTAGTACAGAACCTGACACCAGAGCTGCTCAGCCTATAGAATAATAATAATAATATCATTACCTGCTGCCAGACACAGCAATGGCTGCTCTCTGCTCCTGCTGCCTTGTGGGAATGATAGAAGGAAGGCGGAGCTCAGACCAGGGGAAAATGGCCGCCGCTCCTGACGTCACTACTCGGCCAGGGAACCTATTGCTGCTGCCGGACTGGTCTACAAGAAAATGGCCGCCGGCCTCCTGCACTGAGGACATAAATGGTAATATTACTTACAGAAGGCGGGATGTAGGAGGGGAGGAACCAGTCACTAGGAATCAGCTTGTGCCAATCACTCTTTACTTCCGGACTGTGCGTTCCACCTTATTTCCGGACTGTGCGTTCCACATACAGGAAGTGAATTTTCATCGACTGCTGCAGCCTCTCAGTGTCAGTGTCCGTGGAGATCAGGTAATGGCGTCTTATTATACAGGGGGAGCAGCCTGTGGTGCCCTGATATTATTATTATACAGGAGGAGCAGCCTGTGGTGTCCTATTATTATTAATATACAGGGGGAGCAGCCTGTGGTGTCTTGTTGTTATTAATATACAGTGGGAGCAGCCTGTGGTGTCCTGTTATTGTTATTATACAGGAGGAGCAGCCTGTGGTGTCCTATTGTTATTATTATTATTATTATTATTATACAGGAGGAGCAGTCTGTGGTGTCCTGTTATTTTCTCTGACGTCCTAGTGGATGCTGGGACTCCGTAAGGACCATGGGGATTAGCGGCTCCGCAGGAGACTGGGCACATCTAAAGAAAGCTTTAGGACCATCTGGTGTGCACTGGCTCCTCCCCCTATGACCCTCCTCCAAGCCTCAGTTAGATTTTTGTGCCCGAACGAGAAGGGTGCACACTAGGGGCTTAGTGAAAAGTTTAGTTTTAGGTTTTTTATTTTCAGTGATGGTGGTGTCCTGTTATTGCTAATATTATACATGGGGAGCAGCCTGTGGTGTCCTGTTGTTGTTGTTGTTGTTATGTCAGCTGCAGAGCATTACTACACCACTGGCAGTGTGACAGCTGCAGAGTATTACTACACCACTGGCAGTGTGACAGCTGCAGAGCATTACTACACCACTGGCAGTGTGACAGCTGCAGAGCATTACTACACCACTGGCAGTGTGACAGCTGCAGAGCATTACTACACCACTGGCAGTGTGACAGCTGCAGAGCATTACTACACCACTGGCAGTGTGACAGCTGCAGAGCATTACTACACCACTGGCAGTGTGACAGCTGCAGAGCATTACTACACCACTGGCAGTGTGACAGCTGCAGAGCATTACTACACCACTGGCTGCAGAGCATTACTACACCACTGACAGTGTGACAGCTGCAGAGCATTACTATACCACTGGCAGGGTGACAGCTGCAGAGCATTACTACACCACTGGCAGGGTGACAGCTGCAGAGCATTACTACACCACTGGCAGTGTGACAGCTGTAGAGCATTACTACACCACTGGCAGTGTGACAGCTGCAGAGCATTACTACACCACTGGCAGTGTGACAGCTGCAGAGCATTACTACACCACTGGCAGTGTGACAGCTGCAGAGCATTACTACACCACTGGCAGTGTGACAGCTGCAGAGCATTACTACACCACTGGCAGTGTGACAGCTGGAGAGCATTACTACACCACTGGCAGTGTGACAGCTGCAGAGCATTACTACACCACTGGCAGTGTGACAGCTGCAGAGCATTACTACACCACTGGCAGTGTGACAGCTGCAGAGCATTACTACACCACTGGCTGCAGAGCATTACTACACCACTGACAGTGTGACAGCTGCAGAGCATTACTACACCACTGGCAGGGTGACAGCTGCAGAGCATTACTACACCACTGGCAGTGTGACAGCTGTAGAGCATTACTACACCACTGGCAGTGTGACAGCTGCAGAGCATTACTACACCACTGGCAGTGTGACAGCTGTAGAGCATTACTACACCACTGGCAGTGTGACAGCTGCAGAGCATTACTACACCACTGGCAGTGTGACAGCTGCAGAGCATTACTACACCACTGGCAGTGTGACAGCTGCAGAGCATTACTACACCACTGGCAGTGTGACAGCTGCAGAGCATTACTACACCACTGGCAGTGTGACAGCTGCAGAGCATTACTACACCACTGGCAGTGTGACAGCTGCAGAGCATTACTACACCACTGGCTGCAGAGCATTACTACACCACTGACAGTGTGACAGCTGCAGAGCATTACTACACCACTGGCAGTGTGACAGCTGCAGAGTATTACTACACCACTGGCAGTGTGACAGCTGCAGAGCATTACTACACCACTGGCAGTGTGACAGCTGCAGAGCATTACTACACCACTGGCAGTGTGACAGCTGCAGAGCATTACTACACCACTGGCAGTGTGACAGCTGCAGAGCATTACTACACCACTGGCTGCAGAGCATTACTACACCACTGACAGTGTGACAGCTGCAGAGCATTACTACACCACTGGCAGGGTGACAGCTGCAGAGCATTACTACACCACTGGCAGTGTGACAGCTGTAGAGCATTACTACACCACTGGCAGTGTGACAGCTGCAGAGCATTACTACACCACTGGCAGTGTGACAGCTGCAGAGCATTACTACACCACTAGCAGTGTGACAGCTGCAGAGCATTACTACACCACTGGCAGTGTGACAGCTGCAGAGCATTACTACACCACTGGCAGTGTGACAGCTGCAGAGCATTACTACACCACTGGCAGTGTGACAGCTGCAGAGCATTACTACACCACTGGCAGTGTGACAGCTGCAGGCTGAGCCCCTCATTGCCGTCCCCCCCAGCAGTCACGTCACTATAATGGTGTAACATGTGAAATGCCCGCTAGGAGGGCGCCACACGTATAACGACGGCCATCTGCTGTAGAGACACCGGGCTGTATTATATAATGCCAGTATCAGAAGAGACTGACGTCACGTATGTAACAAGAGTTTCTGCAGCAGCTGTGCCTGGCTTTTACTATTATTCTATAGGCAACCTATTATTTTGTATACGTGCCAGCAGCCGGCTGTTACTGTGACCCATGCTGTGTGCAAATGTGGGGAATACCAGGTAGGCGCTCTATCCAAATGATGCAACCAAACATAAAAACAATATAAACAGTAATATAGACCAAAACATATACTAATGGGTGTTACCCTGAGGTGTATGATATCTCTGGTATAAATGATATACACAATGAGTATACACAAAGGTATCACTGATAAAATCAATGTAAAAGGAAAACGCTGATCCTTCTACATAGGAGACTCTCAGAGGATTTGTCAGTCTCTTATAGTAAATTAGCAGCGCACAGTGTGAGTGAGAAGAAATCCTCCAGCTGATATGGTTCATACAGGAATGTGTCCTGAACCAGAATTACCTTTATATGGTAATTGTCCATCCGCTTAGTTCCGGTGTAACAACAAAGTGAGTTATATGTGTATAGATGTGATGGTAGTTAGTAGTCACTGCACCAGTGTTGGTAGTCCTTGCGGCACGAAGTTGATACTGCAGACCCGCTCTTGTGTGTAATAAACAGTGTTTTTAATTATGTTTTGGCTGCATCATTTGGATAGAGCGCCTACCTGGTATCCCCACATTTGTCTCTGTTTGAGGAGGCCGGCTACCCCTCTCCAGGTGGCTGCTAACCCTAAGGTGTATTCCATCACAGACCTGCCCAGCGCCAACAAACCTTGTTTTTTCATGCTGTGTGCGCTGCCAACATCTGCACCCATGCAGCACGTAGGGGAGGGCAGCATCTAGAAGCAGGCACAGAGAGCGGCACTTACTCCTCCAGGGGGCTTCCTTACTCATCCGCCTCAGGGGGCTCCCAGCAGCTCATCCTTCCTAGGCTGCAGAGGGTGTGGGTAGGAGGCAGGGGGCTGCGGGTCTAGCATGTCAGGAGCCTCTGGTATGGGAGGGCCGGGTTATAGCCTGCAGGCAGCTGGCACTGTACCCCGCTCGTGGCTGCTGCTGCTGACCCCGTCCGAGCCCCATCTCATGTTACTCCATACGGCTGCTCCCCTGTCTGTCTCCTGCCACCTTTCCCCTGTCGGTCTCCGGCCGGCTTTCCCCTGTCTGTCTCCTGCCGCCTTTCCCCTGTCTGTCTCCCGCCGACTTTCCCCTGTCTGTCTCCTGCCGCCTTCCCCCTGTCTGTCTCCTGCCGCCTTCCCCCTGTCTGTCTCCGGCTGCCTTCCCCCTGTCTGTCTCCGGCTGCCTTCCCCCTGTCTGTCTCCTGCCGCCTTTCCCCTATCTGTCTCCTGCCGCCTTTCTCCTATCTGTCTCCTGCCGCCCTGTCTGTCTCCGGCTGCCTTTCCCCTGTCTGTCTCCTGCCGCCTTTCCCCTGTCTGTCTCCTGCCGCCTTTCCCCTGTCTGTCTCCTGCCGCCTTTCCCCTGTCTGTCTCCTGCCGCCTTTCCCCTGTCTGTCTCCTGCCGCCTTTCCCCTGTCTGTCTCCTGCCGCCTTTCCCCTGTCTGTCTCCTGCCGCCTTTCCCCTGTCTGTCTCCTGCCGCCTTTCCCTGTCTGTCTCCGGCTGCCTTCCCCCTGTCTGTCTCCTGCCGCCTTTCCCCTGTCTGTCTCCTGCCGCCTTTCCCCTGTCTGTCTCCTGCCGCCTTTCCCCTGTCTGTCTCCTGCCGCCTTTCCCCTGTCTGTCTCCTGACGCCTTTCCCCTGCCTGTCTCCTGCCGCCTTTCCCCTGCCTGTCTCCTGACGCTTTTCCCCTGCCTGTCTCCTGCCGCCTTCCCCATGCCTGTCCCCTGCCACCCCTTGCCTGTCTCCGGCCGCCTTTCCAGGAGTCCCTGTCCCTTCACAATGTACTGCACATCAGTTCATTGTGACTCCACTCACAATAGCGCTACACTCTAGATCAGGCCCACTATGCAGTACAGCCTTATGGGGCTGGGTCACAGGAACCTCTGAGACACTGACCAGGACTCTATGGTTGTGGGGAAATAGGAGATTAAATGACCACTCTATTCCACATTTACTATGTTACATGTGCAATATCTTTTATGTATTATATTTATTCCAAGGAACTCTAGCTGTGAGGAACGGAGTCTTTATTACACATCACACGTTCTGTATTCTCTCTGATTGACCGAGGATGGACAAGGACAGTAGTCACAGGACTGAGAGGATAATAAAAATCACCCTGGAGATCATCTACCTGCTTACTGGGGAGGTGAGTGGATCTGGGAGCATCACAGCAACCTTATATCTATAGTAATAATACAGGGACATGACTGGGGAGGTGAGAGGATGTGGGAGTGTCACAGTGACAGCACTTATATCTATAGTAATAATACAGGGACATGAATGGGGAGGTGATAGGATATGGGAACATCACTGTGACCTTATATCTATAGTAATAATATAGGGACATGATTGGAGAGGGGAGAGGATGTGGGAGTGTCACAGTGACAGCACTTATATCTATAGTAATAATACAGGGACATGAATGGGGAGGTGATAGGATATGGGAACATCACTGTGACCTTATATCTATAGTAATAACTCAGGGACATGACTGGGGAGGTGAGGGATTCTGGGAGCGCTACAGTGACATCACTTATATCTATAATAATAATAGAGGGACATGACTGGGGAGGTGAGAGGATCTGGGAGCATCCTTGTGACCTTATATCTATAGTAATAATACAGGGACATGACTGGGGAGGTGAGGGGATCTGGGAGCATCACTGTGACATCACTTTTATCTATAGTAATAAAACAGGGACATGACTGTAGACGTGAGGGGTACTGGGAGTGTCACAGTGACATCCCTTAAATCTATAGTAATAAAACAGGGACATGACTGGGGAGATGAGGAGATCTGGGAGCGTCACAGTGACATCACTTATATCTATAGTAATAATACAGGGACATGACTGGGGATGTTAGGGGATCTGGAAGTGTCACTGTGAGATCACATATATCTCCTGTAATAATACAGGGACATGCCTGGGGAGTTGAGGGGATCTGCAAGTGTCACAGTGGCATCATATATATCTAGTAATAATACAGGGACATGACTGGATCTGGGAGTGTCACAGTGACATCACTTAAATCTATAGTAATAAAACAGAGACATGACTGGGGAGGTGAGGGGATCTGGGAGCGTCACAGTGACATCACATATATCTCCTGTAATAATACAGGGACATGCCTGGGGAGTTGAGGGGATCTGTAAGTGTCACAGTGACATCATATATCTCTAGTAATAATACAGGGACATGACTTGATCTGGAAGTGTCACAGTGACATCACATATATCTCTAGTAATAATACAGGGACATGACTTGATCTGGAAGTGTCACAGTGACATCACATATATCTCTAGTAATAACACAGGGACATGACTGGGGAGGTGAGGGGATCTGGGAGCGTCACAGTGACATCACATATATCTCCTGTAATAATACAGGGACATGCCTGGGGAGTTGAGGGGATCTGTAAGTGTCACAGTGACATCATATATCTCTAGTAATAATACAGGGACATGACTGGATCTGGAAGTGTCACAGTGACAGCACATATATCTCTAGTAATAATACAGGGACATGACTGGGGAGGTGAGGGGATCTGGGAGCGTCACAGTGACATCACTAATATCTATAGTCATAATAGAGGGACATGACTGGGGAGGTGAGAGGATCTGGGAGCATCATTGTGATCTGATATCTATTGTAATAATACAGGGACATCACTGGGGAGGTGAGGGGATCTGGGAGCATCACTGTGACATCACTTTTATCTATAGTAATAATACAGGGACATGACTGGGGAGATGAGGAGATCTGGGAGCATCACAGTGACATCACTTATATCTATAGTAATAATAAAGGGACATAACTGGAGGTGAGGTGATCTGGGAGCATCACAGTGACATCACATATTTATCGTACTAATACAGGGACATGACTGGGGGTGTTGAGGGGATCTGGGACTGGCACAGTAACATCACTTATATCTATAGTAATACAGGTATATGATTGGGGAGGTGAGGGGATCTGGAAGTGTCACAATAACATCACTTATATCTATAGTAATAATTCAGGGACCTGAATTGGGAAGTAAGGGGATCTGGCAGCCTCACTGTGACATTGCTTATATCTATAGTAATAATACAGGTATATTACTGGGGAGGTGAGGGGATCTGGGAGTGTCACATTGACATCACATATATCTCTAGTAATAATACAGGGACATGACTGGGGAGGTAAGGGGATCTGGGAGCGTCACAGTGACATCACTAATATCTATAGTAATAATACAGGGACATGACTGGGGAGGTGAGGGGATATGGAAGCGTCACTATGATGTAACCTATAGTAATATTACAGGGACATGACTGGGAAGGTGTGGGGATCTGGGCGTGTTACAGTTACATCACTTATATCTAAAGTAATAATACAGGGACATGACTGGGGAGGTGAGGAGAACTTGGAGCATCACTGTGACCTCACATATCTATCGTACTAATAAAGGAACATGACTGGAGAGGTGAGGGGTTCTGGGTGCACTACAGTGACATCACTTTTATTTATATTAATAATACAGGGACATGACTGGGGAGGTGAGGGGATCTGGAAGTGTCACAGTGACATCACATATATCTATAGTAATAATACGGTGACATGATTGGGGAGGTGAGGGAATATGGTAGCGTAACTGTAACATCAATTATTTTTAGTCATGATACAGGGACATGACGGGAGGTGAGGGGATCTGGGATTGTCACTGTGACATCACATATCTTTTGTAATAATACGAGAACATGACTGGGGAGGTGAGGGGATCTGGGAGCGTCACTGTGAAGTCACATATCTATAGTAATAATACAAGGACATGACTGGGGAGGTAAGGTGACCTGGGAGTGGTACAGTGATGTCACTTATATCTATAGTAATAATACAGGGACATAACTGGGGAGGTGAGGGGATCTGGGAGCATCAGAGTGACATCAGTTATAGCTATAGTAATAATACACGGACATGACTGGGGAGGTGAGGGGATCTGGGAGTTTCACAGTGACTTCACTTATATCTATAGTAATAATACAGGGACAGGACTGGGGAGGTGATGGGGGGGCTCTGGCAGTGTATATATTGATATTTGATGTCTCCTCCATTACACAGGATTACACAGTAGTGAAGAAGACATCCAGTGAGTGTGAGATACTCAACAGCCATCCCCGTGTGTCAGGAGGACTGAGTAGAACCCAGAGCCCAATCACGGTGCCTCCACCTGACTCACTAATACATGAGAGACACAATGACCAAAAGATCCTGGAACTCACCAACAAGATCATTCAGCTGCTGACTGGAGAGGTGACTGCTGGGAATAGGACATTATACAGTAACACCGGGGGATGTGTCTGGGTGATGACTGGAGAGGTGACTGCTGGGAATGGGGCATTATACAGTAACACCAGGGGATGTGTCTGGGTGATGACTGGAGAGGTGACTGCTGGGAATGGGACATTATACAGTAACACCAGGAGAAGTGTCTGGGTGATGACTGGAGAGGTGACTGATGGGAATGGGGCATTATACAGTAACACCAGGGAATGTGTCTGGGTGATGGCTGGAGATGTGACTTCTGGGAATGGGACATTATACAGTAACACCAGGGGATGAGTCTGGGTGATGACTGTATCACTGTGTGTGTCAGGTGCCTATAAGGTGTCAGGATGTCACTGTCTATGTCTCCATGCAGGAGGAGGAGTATATAGAGGAACACAGGGGTCTGTGCAAGGACGTGATGATGGAGAATCACCGGCCCCACACATCACTGGGTAAGAGGAGACTGTCATGTATTTGACAGGGGAGAGCAGGTATGGGGGCCCCCTATATATACACATCACCTGATAATCACATATATACACTGTACTCAGTCACTGTGTGTCTCCTACAGATGGGCCCAGTAACAGAGATACCCCAGAGAGATGTCCCCGTCCTCTGTATTCCCAGGATTGTACAGAGGAGAATCACAGGATCCCACAGGAGGATCAGGTAGGTGGGATTTAGGGTCTCCCCAATATACCAAAGTGACTGTCACTGTATGATCTGTAGAGGAGCTGTGTGTCATTATATTTGTCTTGTTTACATAGGGTGAAGCCCAATTAAATAATATTAAAATCAAAGATACAGAGGGAGAAGAAGAGACGTATGTGACTGATATAAAGGCAGAAGATATAGAGGGAGAAGAAGAGACGTATGTGACTGATATAGAGACAGAAGATACTGAGGAAGAAGAAGAGACGTATGTGACTGATATAAAGGCAGAAGATATAGAGGGAGAAGAAGAGACGTATGTGACTGATATAGAGACAGAAGATACTGAGGAAGAAGAAGAGACGTATGTGACTGATATAAAGGCAGAAGATATAGAGGGAGAAGAAGAGACGTATGTGACTGATATAAAGGCAGAAGATATAGAGGGAGAAGAAGATACATATGTGAGGGGTGATCAGCCGTCTAAGGAGAAGGAGATCCCTACAGATATCAGCACAGGTGAGTAATAAACACTTATTACAGGAAAGTGTCACATATTCTCCTTCCTCAGTCACTACAGCAATCTCTTATCCTACACCCTCCTCTGTCAGTACAGACTAATGAGGAATTTGTTTTTTCCCAGTGTGGAGTCAGGAGACATCAGCTCCTATTATACTCCTGCTCTCCCCTCACATCATGTCACTGTGTGTTACCAGCCCAGAGATCTGACCAGTCTCCTCCCCACACTCTCTGGTGTATCTTATACATCAGGAGACATCAGCCCCTATTATACTCCTGCTCTCCACCCCTCACATCATGTCACTGTGTGTTAACAGCCCAGAGATCTGACCAGTCTCCTCCCCACACTCTCTGGTGTATCTCATACATCAGGAGCCATCAGCCCCTATTATTCTCCTGTTCTCCCCCTCACATCATGTCACTGTGTGTTACCAGCCCAGAGATCTGACCTGTCTCCTCCCCACACTCTCTGGTGTATCTTATACATCAGGAGACATCAGCCCCTATTATACTCCTGCTCTACCCCTCACATCATGTCACTGTGTGTTACCAGCCCAGAGATCTGACCAGTCTCCTCCCCACACTCTCTGGTGTATCTCATACATCAGGAGACATCAGCCCCTATTATTCTCCTGCTCTCCCCCTCACATCATGTCACTGTGTGTTACCAGCCCAGAGATCTGACCAGTCTCCTCCCCACACTCTCTGGTGTATCTTATACATCAGGAGACATCAGCCCCTATTATACTCCTGCTCTCCACCCCTCACATCATGTCACTGTGTGTTACCAGCCCAGAGATCTGACCAGTCTCCTCCCCACACTCTCTGGTGTATCTCATACATCAGGAGACATCAGCCCCTATTATTCTCCTGCTCTCCCCCTCACATCATGTCACTGTGTGTTACCAGCCCAGAGATCTGACCAGTCTCCTCCCCACACTCTCTGGTGTATCTTATACATCAGGAGACATCAGCCCCTATTATACTCCTGCTCTCCACCCCTCACATCATGTCACTGTGTGTTACCAGCCCAGAGATCTGACCAGTCTCCTCCCCACACTCTCTGGTGTATCTCATACATCAGGAGACATCAGCCCCTATTATTATCCTGCTCTCCCCCTCACATCATGTCACTGTGTGTTACCAGCCCAGAGATCTGACCAGTCTCCTCCCCACACTCTCTGGTGTATCTTATACATCAGGAGACATCAGCCCCTATTATACTCCTGCTCTCCCCCTCACATCATGTCACTGTGTTTTACCAGCCCAGAGATCTGACCAGTCTCCTCCCCACACTCTCTGGTGTATCTTATACATCAGGAGACATCAGCCCCTATTATACTCCTGCTCTCCCCCTCACATCATGTCACTGTGTTTTACCAGCCCAGAGATCTGACCAGTCTCTTCCCCACACTCTCTGGGGTATATTGTACATCAGGAGCCATCAGCCCCTATTATACTCCTGCTCTCCCCCTCACATCATGTCACTGTGTTACCAGCCCAGAGATCTGACCAGTCTCCTCCCCACACTCTCTGGGGTATATTGTACATCAGGAGCCATCAGCCCCTATTATACTCCTGCTCTCCCCCTCACATCATGTCACTGTGTTACCAGCCCAGAGATCTGACCAGTCTCCTCCCCACACACTCTGGTATATCTCATACATCAGGAGCCATCAGCCCCTATTATACTCCTGCTCTCCCCCTCACATCATGTCACTGTGTGCTACCAGCCCAGAGATCTGACCGGTCTCCTCCCCACTCTCTCTGGTGTATCTCATACATCAGGAGACATCAGCCCCTATTATACTCCTGCTCTCCCCCTCACATCATGTCACTGTGTTACCAGCCCAGAGATCTGACCAGTCTCCTCCCCACACTCTCTGGTGTATCTCATACATCAGGAGACATGACCCCCTATTATACTCCTGCTCTCCACCCCTCACATCATGTCACTGTGTGTTACCAGCCCAGAAATCTGACCAGTCTCCTCCCCACACTCTCTGGGGTGTATTGTACATCAGTAGCCATCAGCCCCTATTATACTCCAGCTCTCCGCCTCACATCATGTCTGTGTGTTACCAGCCCAGAGATCTGACCAGTCTCCTCCCCACACTCTCTGGTGTATCTCATACATCAGAAGACTTAAGCCCCTATTATACTCCTGCTCTACCCCTTACATCATGTCAATGTGTGTTACAGCCCAGAGATCTGACCAGTCTCCTCCCCACACTCTCTGGTGTATCTTATACATCAGGAGACATCAGCCCCTATTATACTCCTGCTCTCCCCTCACATCATGCCACTGACCAGCCCAGAGATCTGACCAGTCTCCTCCCCACACTCTCTGGTGTATCTCATACATCAGAAGACTTAAGCCCCTATTATACTCCTGCTCTACCCCTCACATCATGTCACTGTGTGTTACAGCCCAGAGATCTGACCAGTCTCCTCCCCACACTCTCTGGTGTATCTTATACATCAGGAGACATCAGCCCCTATTATACTCCTGCTCTCCCCCTCACATCATGTCACTGTGTGTTACCAGCCCAGAGATCTGACCAGTCTCCACCCCGCTTTCTCTGGTGTATCTCATACATCAGCAGACATCAGCCCCTATTATACTCCTGTCTCCCCTCACATCATGTCACTGTGTGCTACCAGCCCAGAGATCTGACCAGTCTCCTCCCCACTCTCTCTGGTGTATCTCATACATCAGGAGACATCAGCCCCTATTATACTCCTGCTCTCCCCCTCACATCATGTCACTGTGTTACCAGCCCAGATATCTGACCAGTCTCCTCCCCACACTCTCTGGTGTATCTCATACATCAGGAGACATCACCCCCTATTATACTCCTGCTCTCCACCTCTCACATCATGTCACTGTGTGTTACCAGCCCAGAAATCTGACCAGTCTCCTCCCCACTCTCTCTGGTGTATCTTATACATCAGGAGACATCAGCCCCTATTATACTCCTGCTCTCCACCCCTCACATCATGTCACTGTGTGTTACCAGCCCAGAGATCTGACCAGTCTCCTCCCCACACTCTCTGGTGTATCTTATACATCAGGAGACATCAGCCCATATTATACTCCTGCTCTCACCCTCACATCATGTCACTGTGTGTTACCAGCCCAGAGATCTGACCAGTCTCTTCTCCACACTCTCTGGGCTATATTGTACATCAGGAGCCATCAGCCCCTATTATACTCCTGCTCTCCGCCTCACATCATGTCACTGTGTGTTACCAGCCCAGAGATCTGAACAGTCTCCTCCCCACACTTTTTGGTGTATCTCATACATCAGGAGCCTTCAACCCCTATTATACTCCTACTCTCCCCTTCACATAATGTCACTGTGTTACCAGCCCAGAGATCTGACCAGTCTCCTCCCCACACTCTCTGGTGTATCTCACACATCAGGAGCCATCAGCCCCTATTATACTCCTGCTCTCCCCCTTCACATCATGTCACTGTGTGTTACCAGCCCAGAGATCTGACCAGTCTCCTCCCCACACTCTCTGGTATATCTCATACATCAGGAGCCATCAGCCCATATTAATCCCATAGTCTTCTTATCATGTCACTGAGGTCAGGTAGGATTTGTTTTCTGTAACTAACATGGTGTTGAGTCTCGGCAATAAGAAGGCAAGCTGAGAACTGAACTCTCTGCCCTAGAACGCCAGTCTCCTTTTTCGAGTAGGCCGTGACATTGGTCTTCAGCACATGGATGAGTAATGCATAATAGGAGGTCACTGGATTCAGTGGACCATGCTTTAATTAAGAATTGGAACCTCTTAATAGGTCTTATTTTCTAAAGCAGAGTAATGGGAAGTGTATGTGACAGGATGGTCTTCATTCCTTAATATAGGTACTCCATTCCTAGTATGTCTGCAAGTAGAGACCTCATAGATAAAAAAGTTCATACTTCATGAGCAAACAGATTGATTATGGGGAGTGATATTCTGTACAGATGTCCTGGAGAAGGTATCTAGACAATCCCTGTTATACAGAGTGGAGATCATGTAAAGAGGGATAGACCCCTTGATAGAAGAATGGTCTGGTTACACCCCTTGGCTAGAGGATCGGTCCAGTTACGTCTCTTGGCTAGAGGATCGGTCCGGTTTTGCCCCTGGGCTAGAGGATCGGTCCGGTTTTGCCCCTGGGCTAGAGGATCGTTCCAGTTTTGCCCCTGGGCTAGAGCATCGGTCCGGTTTTGCCCCTGACTAGAGGAACGGTCCGGTTCTGCCCCTGGCTAGAGGATCATTATGGTTTTGCCTCTGGGCTAGAGCATGGGGTCCGGTTTTGCCCCTGGCAGGAGGAACGGTCCGTTTTTGCCCCTGGCTAGAGGAACGGGCTGGTAAGGCTCCTGGGCAGCAGGTGATCACTATAAAAGCCTAGTTAATATCCCATTTATAGCGGATCTTTCGTCTGGAGAAAAAATAAATTATACTAAAATTCTCTGGTGAAAATGTCTGTGTATCTTCATTCTCTATAACGTCTGCAATTTAAAGACCTAAGAAACTGTAGGTTAGTATGACAGTACAACAGGAGATTACGTAGAAAGCCCTTTCGAAACAAGTGTGTCGATCCATCAGTGCATTCGGTTGTTGGGGAAAATGGTGGCGGCCTACGAGGCCATACAGTTTGGCAGGTTCCATGCCAGAGTTTTCCAGTAGGACCTGTTGGACAAGTGGTCGGGTTCCCACCTACACATGCACCGAAAGATAATCCTGTCGTCAAAAGCTAGGATTTCACTCCTGTGGTGGTTACACAGCTCTCACCTACTGGAGGTACGCAGATTCGGGATTCAGGACTGGCTCCTGATGACCACGGATGCAAGTCTCCGAGGCTGGGGAGCATTCACTCAGGGAGAAAGCTTCCAAGGGAAATGGTGTAATCAGGAAGCCTGCCTTCACATAAACGTGCTGGAATTGAGAGCCATTTACAACGGCTTTCAACAAGCGGTACATCTTCAAGATCATCCCATGCAGATCCAGTCGGACAATGTAACAGCAGTCGCGTACATAAACAGGCAGGGTGTAACGAAAAGCAGAGCGGCAATGGCAGAGGTGACAAAGATCCTCCTCTGGGCAGAAAGACATCTAAAGGCTCTGTCAGCAATTTTCATTCCGGGAGTAGACAACTGGGAAGCAGACTTCCTCAGCAGACATGATCTCCATCCAGGAGAGTGGGTTCTCCACCAAGAAGTCTTCGAAGAGGTGACAAGTCTTTGGGAAGTTCCTCAAGTAGACATGATGGCATCTCGTCTCAACAAGAAGCTTCAGAGATATTGTTCCAGGTCGAGAGAACCTCAAGCATTAGCGGTGGATGCGCTAGTGGCCCAGTGGGTTTTCCGGTCAGTGTATGTCTTCCTTCCACTTCCGCTGATCCCAAAAGGGCCAAGGAGGGCTTGGTGCCCAGATCTTCAGGAGTAGCTCATAGAAGATCCTATTCCTCTTCGCTAGGACCTGTTACGGCAGGGGCCGTGCGTGTATCAAGACTTACCGAGGCTACGTTTGACGGCATGGCTGTTGAGCGGCGAATCCTAGCCCGAAAGGGTATTCCCAAGGAAGTCATCCCCACTCTTATTCAGGCCAGGAAAGGAGTAACGTTGAAACATTACCACCGTATTTTGAGAAAATATGTATCTTGGTGTGAATCCAAGAAGGCTCCTATGGAAGAGTTCCATTTGGGACATTTTCTCCATTTTCTGCAGGCTGGTGTGGAGGCGGGCCTCCGAATGGGATCAATCAAGGCCCAGATTTCGGCCTTGTCAGTATTCTTCCAAAAACAATTGGCCTTTCTTCCAGAAGTTCAGACCTTCGTGAAAGGGGTTCTGCACATCCAGCCTCCATTTGTGCCTCTAGTGGCACCATGGGACCTTAATGTGGTGTTGCAGTTCCTTCAATCGGATTGGTTTGAGCCTCTACAAGAGATAGAGCAGAAGTTTCTCATTTGGAAAGTGGTGATGCTTTTGGCATTGGCATCCGCACGGCGGGTGTCTGAATTGGGGGCCTTATCTCACAAGAGCCCTTACCTGATCTTCCATGAAGATAGGGCAGAGTTGAGAACTCGTTAACATTTTCTTCCAAAGGTGGTTTGATCTTTCCACATAAACCAACCTATTGTGGTGCCAGTAATTCCTGACACGTTCACTGAGTCAAAGTCTCTAGATGTGGTTAGGGCTTTGAAGATTTATGTCGCTAGAACAGCTAGAATACGGAAAACAGAGTCTTTGTTTGTCCTTGTATGCTCCCAACAAAATTGGGTGTCCTGCTTCCAAGCAGACTATTGCACGCTGGATCAGAGGTACGATTCAGCAAGCTCATTCTACGTCTGGATTGCCGTTACCGAAGTTGGTGAAGGCCCATTCTACTAGGAAGGTGGGCTCCTCCTGGGCGGCTGCCCGGGGGGTCTCAGCATTGCAACTTTGTCAAGCAGCTACTTGGTCAGGGTCAAACACATTTGCTAAATTCTACAAGTTTGACACCTTGGCCGATGAAGACCTCAAGTTCGGTCAATCGGTGCTGCAGGGTCATCCGCACTCTCCCGCCCGTACTGGAGCTTTGGTATGTATGAGAAAACAGGATTTCAGCTGCGGGGTACACTGTGCTCCACAAGGATTGGACAATGGGGTGTAGAGTAGGCTCTTGATCTGAGGCACCAACAGGCTCAAAGCTTTGACTGTTCCCAGAATGCACAGCACCGCCTCCTCTATAACCCCGCCTCCCAGCACAGGAGCTCAGTTTTGTAAGTTTGTGCTGCAGTAAGCAGGCACTTAACAGCGGGGTTGCTCCAAGCAGCCCTAAGAAAAGCTTTTTATGAAGACTTCAAGGGCAGCAGCGGTGGTAAATGTCTTGTGACATTCACTGCTGCAGCTCCAGCTCTCCCCAGCGGTGCTGTACACTCCCGAGCCTTGGTTGCCGGGTACTTACAGCGGAGGCTCCGGTCTTCTTCACGTTAGACACACACAGCTGGGGCTCTCCAGGATCGCGTGGCCGCGCTTCGGGAGGTGGTAAGTGGGTCCCGCTTGTGGGACCCTGTCTTTATCGCGATCCGGCGCGGTCAGTGGGAGGCGGGCCGTGCGCGCTGGCGGTGGACACTTTGGCAGTACAGGCGATCCCACTAGATCACCAGGGCATGGGCGCAGGTCAGATTTTCTCTCTAAACCAGTTTTTATATCGCCCACAGTACCCGGTGGTTTTGCCAGCAGCGGGGATAAGGCTTAGACCTGAAGCCCCTCCCCCAGCCCCAGGGCGCCATTTCTAGCAAGTGTTCCTGCCCTGGAGCTGCATCTCTGTCTTTTCCTCACTCCCTGTCAGTGTCTGGGCGCAATTTCTCTCAGCTCACTGTTCCTGGGAATGCTAGGGCAAATCCTCCTATGTAAAGCCGCCTGGTTGTCAGCGCTGTGCCTTTACATGACACTTAAGTATTCTACCTGCCTTTTTAGTCAGTGTTAGTTAAGAAAGAGTGCATTTAGTCAGTGTTTTATAGTACAATTACCCTGTGATATACATCCAGTTCTTACTGTGTAGTGTTATATCTATTGACTATTTAGCAATATAAGCTAGTCCAGTGCAGTATTATTGTCAATAATAACCTCTGCATTGTACAAACTGTGACTTTCTCAGGCTGGGTCCACAGGATAACATTGGGATATGGTTGAGGGACAGCGGAAATGGCACCAACACGGTCACAATCTTTCTAGCCTCCCAGGATGCATCGGGGCCTTCACCATATAGTCCCGCCCACTGACTCAGTCAGATCAGTTTTTTGCTTGGTGCGGCAGGAAGCCGCATGGTCACAGGGCTGCTCTGAATAAAGCAGCCTCAAGCTTTTATTATTTCATTTTTATAGTCTTACTATGTTTTTTTGAGCGACTTTTGTTAATAGCGTCTTAAACGCATGCTAGAAAGAGTCGCTCCAACAACTCCTCACCGGGTCGCAACAACGCTTACCTTCGGGTATTAGTGCTGTCTCGACGGGCGTCTGTGTCGGATGTTCTAGCAGGTCCAGCAGACGTAACCAGGCTGTAGCCGGAGCATGGGGAGACGGTGAGTCTATGGACTTCCTCTTACTAGAGGGGTCAGGACACAGCTACGCTGAATTTGGTGGAGACTACAAATAGTGTGTTGATGCGCCGAACATCTTGAGTGCGACAGCGCTACGCTCTAGGGATCATGGGCGCCAGGACTAGGTAGAGGTCGCGATCCTTAGGGTTTAAGTCAACAGGGGGATTCAGACGCTCTCCTGGCCACCCCTCCTCCTAGTTCATGACCAGTTTCCGTGCGTCTCTCGTTTCATGAACTGAATGACCTCACTTCCGGCTCAGACGCTACCACGAGGGTACTCGGTCGCAACTTAGACGCTGCGGTTGTGTACACTAGAGATCCCGCCTAGACCGAGTCGCAGGCCTTAGCGTCTGCATACACGTGGAAGTCGATGAGCGTCCGTGTCCGCAGGAGCGACTGTATCAGTTATATAAGAGCGGTAGTGTACATCAGTAGCGTCTGAATCCACTCAGCGTCTTACGAGCGTATTTGCTTGGATATGGAAGTGTGGTGAGTCTCCCTGTATCCCGCTCTCTGAAGGCATGGTATACAGTACTAAAAATTCTCTCTACTTCTTGTCACAACTGAGGGTTTTGACTGGCAGGAGAAAGCCTCAGTTGTAGGGGCTGAGAGGAACTTAAACCGGGGAGGTTTAATCAGACCCCTTGACATGTAAGTGTTAAATGAAACCCGAAGGTGTGACCATGACAACCAGGTAAAAGTCAAAATAAAAGTTTATTAACAGACTCCGTGTAAACAAACAGCATTCAAGATAAATAATGGCAATGATAAATAATATTTAATAATAAGATTCCTGGAGCACTCTGATCATGAAATGGTTACACAGGACACTGGTAGGTAAGAACAGCTGTTAAAGTCCTTAGATGGAGTAACCTTACCAGGCCTGGCTGTAGTAGTGAAGATATCCAAGGAACATGCCAGTAGATGGAACAGATGAAGTTGGTAACTTGAATCAGCTGTTGTAATTGCTGGATGGAACCAGCCAGGTGGTAAGACACGGAGTGGATGCGGAATGGAATCAGCCAGATGGTAAAGCCACTGAATGAATGCTGGGTGGAACCAGCCAGGTGGTAAGACACGGAGTGGATGCGGAATGGAATCAGCCAGATGATAAAGTCACTGAATGAATGCTGGGTGGAACCAGCCAGGTGATGAAACACGGAGTGAATATAGTAAGATGCTAGGGAGCGTAGAAACAGAGGAGTTGAAGGATGATTACCGGTGGTAGTGGATACTGCTGGAAGCAGATGAAATAGCTGGAAACTGGATCAGCCACGGGGGACTGCAGAGTCAGGCTGCACCGCAGGATGGTAGGCAGGTGCGGGTCTCTTTAGTGGATGCTGGAGACAGGAGCTGGAACCTGGAAACACAACCACAGGAGAGAGACTGGAACAAGGTATGACAAACAAAGCACTGACATCTTTCTGGCCCAGACACAGGATACGTATACCTGCAGCTATGCAGGCATTGGCTGGGCAATTATGCAGATTTTCAGAGGCAGTGGATTGGTGAAACTGGAGCATGTGATTAGATCCAACATGGCTGCGCCCATGTTAGAACTTGGAGGGAAAACTGGTTTGGAAAACCATGTGCAAACATAGTAGTAATGGCGGCGCCGGCCGCAGAGGACGGGAGACGCCATGCTGGATTCAAACATGGCGCTGCTGTGACAGCGTCTCAGAGTGACAGGAGGGATATGCAGAGTGTAAACCCAGATGAGATCCGGACTTGGAACGCTGAGCCAGCCTCAGGAGACATCTAAACGGCAGGTAATGGCGTCCAGATACCCGGATCGTGACAGCACCCCCCCCCCCCTTTAGGAGTGGCCCCAGGACACTTCTTAGGCTTTAGAGGAAACTTCGAGTGGAAATTCCGGACTAAGGCAGGAGCATGGACATCTGAGGCATTGGTCCAAGAACCTTCTTCAGGACCATAGCCCTTCCAGTCAATAAGATACTGTAACTGACCGTAACGGAAACGTGAGTCCAGAATCTTGGCCACCTCATACTCGACTCCCCGTTGAGTCTGCACTTTAGGAGCTGGAGGAAGTGCAGAATGAAACCGATTCAGGATCAGCGGTTTCAACAGGTAAACATGGAATGTCCTGGGTATTTTCAAGAAGGGAGGTAACTGAAGCCTGTAAGCAACAGGATTGATAACCTGTTCAATTTTAAAAGGACCGATGAAACGAGGTGCAAATTTCATGCTAGGAACTCTCAACCTCAAATTCTTCGTGGACAACCATACACGATCACCCACCTTGAGAGCAGGAACCACTCTACGCTTTCTATCGGCAAACTTCTTGTACCTGAATGAGGCTTTAAGCAGGGCCGCGCGGACATTCTTCCAGTTATTTGAGAACTGGCGCAAGGTGACATCCACTGCTGGAACAGAAGTTGCTGGAAGCGGTTGGAATTCTGGAACTTTAGGGTGGAATCCGTAGTTGATGAAGAATGGTGTTGAAGAAGATGAGGAATGGTATTGATTGTTGTGGCTAAACTCGGCCCAAGGAAGGAGTTGAACCCAGTCATCTTGGGAGGAAGACACATAAATGCGGAGGAAGGCCTCCAAGTCCTGTTTCACCCTCTCGGTTTGACCATTGGTCTGAGGATGGTAAGCTGTAGAAAACTTTAACTTGACTTGGAGGGCTTGACACAAACTTCGCCAGAATTTGGCTACGAATTGTACTCCACGATCAGAGATGATCTCTTCAGGAAGACCGTGAAGTCAGAAGATCTCTTGGATAAACACTTGAGCCAACTTGGAAGCTGACGGAAGACCGGTGAGGGGTATGAAATGTGCCATCTTGGTGAACCGGTCAACTACCACCCAGATGGTATTAAACTTGTTGCATATAGGCAGATCTGAGACAAAGTCCATCGACAAATGGGTCCACGGTCGACTGGGAACAGATAATGGAACCAGTTGCCCCGCAGGAGACTGGCAGGGAACTTTGTGTTGGGCACACTTTGGGCAATAAACTCCTTGACATCCTTCTTCAGAGTTGGCCACCAGTAGGACCTAGAGATAAACTCGAGGGTTTTCTGAATGCCTGTATGTCCGGCAAAACGGGAAGCATGGGCTCAATGCATGAGCTTCTTCCTCAACACCGGCTTCACAAAACTTTTCCCTGGTGGGGGTGTAGAGTCCATCCTCACCGTGGAGAATGCCAACGGATCAATAATAGGATGCTTATCTGAAGACTCTGACTCGTTTTCTTGCTCCCAAGAGCGGGAAAGGGCATCGGCCTTGCGATTCTGAGAGCCCGGACAGAACTGAAGTTTAAAGTCGAACCTGGAAAAGAAAAGTGCCCATCTGGCCTGATGAGGGTTAAGGCATTGTGCGCCTTTCAGGTATAGAAGATTCTTGTGGTCGGTAAGTATAGTGATTGAATGAGAAGCTCCCTCCAACAGATATCTCCACTCCTCTAGAGCGAGCTTGATGGCTAGCAACTCCTGGTCGCCAATGGCATAGTTGCGCTCAGCTGGGGAGAACTTCCGGGAGAAGAAACTGCAAGGATGTAGATGGCCATCTTTAGCCCACTGGGATAACACCGCTCCTACTCCAACGGAGGAGGCATCCACCTCTAGGATGAAAGGAGAGTTGATGTCGAGCTGTTTCAGAACTGGTGCAGAGATGAAACATTGCTTTAAAAAATGAAAAGCTTGCGTAGCTTCTTCAGACCACTTGGACGGGTTAGCACCCTTCTTAGTTAATGCAGTGATTGGCGCCACAATGGTGGAAAAGTTTCGTATAAACTTTCTGTAATAATTGGCGAACCCTAAGAACCTCTGGACCCCTTTGAGGGTTAAGGGTATCGGCCAATTCTGGATTGCTTGTAGTTTCTCAGGATCCATCTCTAGTCCGGAACCGGACACAATGTAACCTAGAAACGGAATGGATTTAACTTCAAAAACACATTTCTCCAATTTGCATTAGAGATGATTGACTCGGAGACGGGACAGAACCTCCTTTACCCAGTAACGATGTTCCTCTACATTATTGGCAAAGATGAGGATATTGTCTAGATATACCACGACATGGCGGTATAAGATGTCTCTGAAGATCTCATTGACGAAGTGCTGGAAGACAGCTGGAGCATTGCTCAATCCGAAGGGCATGACGAGGTACTCATAATGTCCATCAAGGGTGTTAAAGGCGGTTTTCCACTCGTCGCCCTCATGGATCCGGATGAGATTGTAGGCACCCCTCAAATCCAACTTTGTAAAGATGGTTGCTCCGCTGACTCAATCGAAGAGTTCTGTAATCAAGGGTAAAGGATACCGGTTCTTGATGGTAATGTCATTCAGACCTCTGTAGTCGATGCATGGTCGCAGACCACCGTCTTTCTTCTTAACGAAGAAGAAGCCTGCGCCAGCTGGAGAAGAAGAAGGTCGGATGAAACCTTTCGCCAGGTTCTCTTTGATGTACTCCTCCATGGAGTGCATCTCAGGCAGAGACAACGGGTAAGTTCGGCCTCGAGGTGGAACCTTCCCTGGAATGAGATCAATTGGGCAGTCCCATTCTCTATGAGGAGGAAGGATATCAGCAAAGGGTTTACTGAACACGTCCGTGTAGTCTTGATATGGAAGAGGTGGGACATCAGACGACCTGGGGAGAGAAGAACAAACAGGAAGCACTTTGGACAAACAGGTCTCAGCACAGGAGGGACCCCATGCTAGTATCTGCGTAGTCGTCCAGTCAATTGATGGATTGTGGAGGCGGAGCCATGGAAGGCCCAAAACCACTGGATGTGTGGCTCTTGGAATCACTAGGAAGGAAATAAATTCTGCATGAAGAACTCCCACTCTCAGACGAACTGGTAAAGTCCTTAGAGAAATAACCGTCAAAAATCTTGCTGCCATCCACGGCAGTTAAGGAGATGGACGAAGGAAGTCTCTCGGTGCGTAGGGACCACCGTTTAACATAAGCTTCGGTTATGAAATTCCCAGCTGCTCCAGAATCAAGGAGGGCAATGACGTTCCTGTAACGTTGAGCAATTTGAAGCGAGACTGGGAGATTACAATCACAAGGGGATGGAGAGGAGAGCATTACTCCTAGCCGGCCCTCTCCATGGCGAGCTAGGACTTGAAGTCCCGGACATTTGGGACAGGCATTGATTGCGTGAGACGGAGCTGCACAGTAGAGACAGAGGAACTCGGAAAGACGTCTTCGGCGCTCAGCAGGGGATAGACGGGAATGACCAATTTGCATGGGCTCATCTTCGGACGGAGATGGTTAACGAGGAGGAGGAGCAGAAGATTTTGGAGTGGGTGACCTTACTCGCTCAATTGCTCTTTCGCTGAACCGTAGATCAACCTTAGTGCATAATGAAATTAGCTCATCCAACTTAGAGGGCAAGTCTCTGGTAGCTAACTCATCCTTGATGCGCTCAGATAAGCCATGCCAGAATGCAGCATACAGGGCCTCGTCGTTCCATACCAGTTCGGATGCCAGGATTGGGAACTGTATTAAATACTGTCCCACAGTACGTGTTCCCTGGCGTAAACGGAGAATCTCAGATGAAGCAGAGGTTACCCGGTCGAAGATGCGCCTGAATGTTGCCACAAAGTCAGTATAGGAGGACAGCAGGGGATCAGACTTCTCCCATAAAGGTGATGCCCAGTCAAGGGCTGAGCCGCTGAGAAGGGAGATGATATAGGCAATTTTAGTACGGTCACTGGGGAAATTGCCAGGTTGAAGCTCAAAATGGATTTCGCATTGGTTGAGAAATCCCCTGCAGGACCTTGGAGATCCGTCAAATTTTGCTGACGTTGGTAGATGAAGACGTGGAATGGAAATGGGCAAAGTGGGTGGGGTTACAGCTGGTGTCACTGTGGTGGACGCACCGGACGTGTCAGGTTCACGGAGGGTCGTTTGAATCCCATCCAGCCGCGTAGAGAGATCCTGGAGACAGCAGATGATATGGCCTTGTGCAGCCTCCTGATGTTCAAGTCGGGCTGCCAGTTCTTGCATCTGCCTAGCCGCTTGATCCTGGTCTCCGGCTGGATTCATATGGTCAGTGCTTACTGTCACAACTGAGGGTTTTGGCTGGCAGGAGAAAGCCTCAGTTGTAGGGGCTGAGAGGAACTTAAACCGGGGAGGTTTAATCAGACCCCTGGACATGTAAGTGTTAAATGAAACCCGAAGGTGTGACCATGACAACCAGGTAAAAGTCAAAATAAAAGCTTATTAACAGACTCCGTGTAAACAAACAGCATATAAGATAAATAATGGCAATGATAATTAATATGATTCCTGGAGTATTCTGACCATGAAATGGTTACACAGGACACTGGTAGGTAAGAACAGCTGTTAAAGTCCTTAGATGGAATAACCTTACCAGGCCTGGCTGTAGTAGTAAAGATATCCAAGGAACATGCCAGTAGATGGAACAGATGAAGTTGGTAACTTGAATCAGCTGTTGTATTTGCTGGATAGAACCAGCCAGGTGGTAAGACACGGAGTGGATGCGGAATGGAATCAGCCAGATGGTAAAGCCACTGAATGAATGCTGGGTGGAACCAGCCAGGTGATGAAACACGGAGTGAATGTGGAATGGAATCAGCCAGATGATAAAGTCACTGAATGAATGCTGGGTGGAACCAGCCAGGTGATGAAACACGGAGTGAATGTAGTAAGATGCTAGAGAGCGTGGAAACAGAGGAGTTGAAGGATGATTACCGGTGGTAGTGGATACTGCTGGAAGCAGATGAAGTAACTGGAACTGGTTCAGCCACGGAGGACTGCAGAGTCGGGCTGCACCGCAGGATGGTAGGCAGGTGCGGGTCTCTTTAGTGGATGCTGGAGACAGGAGCTGGAACCTGGAAACACAACCACAGGAGAGAGACTGGAACAAGGTATGACAAACAAAGCACTGACATCTTTCTGTCCCAGACACAGGATACTTATACCTGCAGCTATGCAGGCATTGGCTGGGCAATTATGCAGATTTTCAGAGGCAGTGGATTGGTGAAACTGGAGCATGTGATTAGATCCAACATGGCTGCGATCCAACATGGCTGCGCCCATGTTAGAACTTGGAGGGAAAATTGGTTTGGAAAACCATGTGCAAACATAGTAGTAATGGCGGCCGCAGAGGACGGGAGACGCCATGCTGGATTCAAACATGGCGCTGCTGTGACAACGTCTCAGAGTGACAGGAGGGATATGCAGAGTGTAAACCCAGATGAGATCCGGACTTGGAACGCTGAGCCAGCCTCAGGAGACATCTAAGCGGCAGGTAATGGCGTCCAGATACCCGGATTGTGACACTTCTTAGTTTGAAGTGTTCATTTTTAGTACCTATTGCATATGAGACCTGTATATTACTGTTGTTTCTGCATGTTATGTTGGAAAATAACCAGTTAAAACAGAAGTACAATTTTCCTACTTATGTTTAAGTTGTTATGATGGTGATTGTATTCTCATATGGAGTTCCCAGCATCCACTACGGACTACGAGAAATAGAATTACCGGTGAGTAAATTCTTATTTTTTCTCTGATTTAGTCACCATATCTCTCCTTTATCTCTGCCTGGGCTGACTACACTGCGCAGGGGTTTGGGCTAGAGGTATTGTGCTGCTGATAATTGTACTGTGTTACCTGATACTGCAAGTTATATCATGTCTGCTTCTGAGGGTAACGGTTCTGGGGCTGAACACACTGCCGGTGTTGCTGAAGCCACAACCACATATAAGGAGAATATAGCAGCTGTGGGCTCTGGTTTCGGGGGCTCCTTGCCCCCCAGTGGGACTGTGGCAGCGGAGGCACATACTGACCCACCGTGGGCCGCTTTTTCCACGCTTCTGCATACGCTAGTTCATAAACTAACACCCCCTGTGGAACCCCCTATGCCGGTACAACTGTAAGTGGTGCCTGCAGCTAACCCGCCGTGGGCGGACGATTTATCTACTCAATTGAAGAAGTTGAACCAGTCCTTGACTACTAAAAAGGCTGACCAATGCTCGCCTAAGTCCAAGAGGTCCTCTAAGCGAGCCCTTGTCTCCTCACAATCCACTGCTGTCACTGACGCCTCGTCGGATGAAGACGGCACATATACTGACCCCACAGGTTCTGACTCAGATACGGCTGATGGGGAGGATAGTTCACATATGGATGTTCCTGATCTTTTGGAGGCTATTAAGTTAATTCTGCAGATTACTGATGATCCCGAGCCATCCGTCCCTCCTAAGAAACCAGATAGGTTCAAGCGTCAGAAGGTGGTTAAACAGGTTTTACCTCACTCTGATCACCTAGTGGATATACGTCAGGAACCCTGGGAAAATCCGGGTACGAAGTTTGTGCCTCAAAAGAAGATGCTGGCTCGCTATCCCCTCGCACCAGAGCTGTCTAAGAATTGGGAAGCGCCTCCTCCAGTGGACTCACATGTGGCTAGGATGGGGGTTTCCTCAGCTCTACCTGTCACTACCGTCACGTCTCTAAAAGAGCCTACAGATAAACGTGTGGAGGGTTGTCTGAAAGCGATTTACACCCTCACGGGTGCTGCACAAAGGCCCACTATTGCAGCTACATGGGCTGCAGCGGCTATTGAAGCATGGGCCTTGGAGTTAGAAGCTGAAATCTCTTCTGACCATGCTAGACAATGCTTGTCATATATTGTCACAGCTTCTCAATATATTAAAGAGGCGGCTTCTGATGCCGGTATCCTAGCAGCCAAGGCCTCTGCTACGTCAGTCCTGGCTCGCCGGATATTGTGGCTGAGATCCTGGTCTGTGGATCTGGACTCTAGAAAAACCCTGGAGGTACTCCCTTTCAAGGGAGATATTCTGTTTGGGGAGGACTTAAATAAAATTGTGGCTGACTTGGCTACTGCCAAAACTGAAGACAAAATATAGTGACCACACCCGGCACTACTTATTTCACCCAAATTAAAAGTATTCTCATTGGTAGCTTACTTTTTCAGTAATATTCATGTTTACATTGGTGTCATAACGGACTTATTTCAAAGATGACAAATATCTGAAAATAATGATACACAAAACATAGTGCAACCAATTTTGGTGATGAATTAAAGGAGTATTTATTTGTTCAACTCACATAAATATGAGTCAATATGGCATATCATCCACCAGATGGCGTTGGTCCTTAGTTTTCACAGGGATTTCAAAACAATGTGGCAGAGAAACTCCAATGGATGGTACAAAACATCAATCCCCGCAGAGTGTACTGGGAACTCAAAGAAATATATATATATATATATATATATATATATATATATATATATGGTGCAATAGAGCTTAGCCATAAAAACGTTTTATTCTGACAAAGACACACTTACATCAAACAAATATTTAAAAGCATATATCACCCATCTGGGATCAACACCGGAGACCGAATTCCAAACAGAGCCAGCTGTAACTGTGTAATGGACGGGTTTCCGGGTAGTAGGAACCTTGTGCTTAAGCGCGCTTTCGGTCCAAACGATCTTCCTGTTATGCACACCAGTGCCTGCAGGAAAGTACTGGTGTCAGAACTGTTATGCACTCCAGTGTCTGCAGGAATGTACTGGTGTTTGAACTGTTATGCAAAACAAATGGACTCACAGACAAACTGGGGAATATGACATAACGTACACAGAAGGTGATAGGGTAACAAAATACACACAAAGTGAACAGAGAAGCCCAGAGGCTAAGGAACTGGGTATCTCCCTTGTATTAGAACTGCTAGGATGGAAAAAGCAAGATGTTGTGTTTTAATACGTAGAGAACCCGAAATGCTGTTGCTAAGGGCAACAGCAAAACCCTAAAGGGTTACCAACGGGTGTGGCAGTAAACTCCTTGGTCAGAGATGGAATGAAAGACACAAGGAGAGTCTCCACAATCCTAATTCTCACTTGCCGTGCACAGGTTTTAGCTTACTGCCACTAAACTGACCCCTGACACCTAGCACAGTGAGACAGGATTAGACAGGCAAGTCTTAGAATACAGCCACGAACTTGCTGAGTTCACAGAGTAGTAACAGAACTCCAGCAAGCTAAACGACTGACTCCAGTCTTACTGCTAGGTCTGGATTGGCAGAGTGTAATACCAAATCCCCAGGCCTATTTGCAGTAAGCAACAAACAAATACAAAGCTACACAGTACTGGCTAACTTTCAGAAACTGACTAACCAACAAAGATTCAGCAGCATCTGCTTACTCTGAAAAGAGGCCTTATAAAGCAGGTGCTGTCCACGCCCCACTCAGACCTCACAGACTGTGAGCACAAAAACCAGCACCGGATCCCCTGCCGTGCACAGAGCCTATAACCACTGCACAGCAAAAGACCCGAACCGGAGTATCAGCTGCGATCAGGTTACTCCACTAGCACTTGTCTCCCGGTTGCCATGACGACGTGGCAGCACAGGGCAGGAGACCCTAACAGTACCCCCCCTCTGACGAGGGGTCAAAGAACCCCTACCACCGGGTTTATCGGGGAACTGCGAGAAGAAAGAGCGTATCAGTCTGGGGGCATGAAGATCACAACTGCGCACCCACGACCGCTCCTCCGGGCCATACCCCTTCCAGTGCACCAAAAATGACAGCCGACCCAGAACCACCTTGGAGTCAAGAATCCTTTCAACAACAAACTCCCTCTGGCCACGTATCAGAAGAGGGGAAGGTCTTCCACTGGAAGAAGGATTACTAATCGCCCGTTTTAAAAGGGAACAATGAAATGTTTTATTGATACCCAAAGAACGGGGCAGATCTAACTGAAATGCCACCGGATTGATAACCCTGGTGATCTTATAAGGGCCGATGAACCGGGGGCCTAACTTATGAGATGGCTGTCTCAACTTCAAATTCTTGGTAGACAACCAGACGAAGTCTCCTAATTTGAAGCTGCAGGGTCTTTTCCGCTTATCAAAAACCCTTTTGGTCACTAATGACACAGACACAAGGGCTTTCTTCACTTTCCGCCAAATACCTCTAAGGACCGAAACCACAGAGGAACCACCAGGCGTGGAGTCCAGGGGGTCAAAAGAATTGGCCTTAGGATGATGCCCATACACACAAAGGAAGGGAGAGATCCCTGTAGCAGAGTGAGCCGCGTTGTTATAGGCAAACTCCGCCATGGACAGATGAGCAACCCAGTCAGTCTGACACTTGGAGACATAACACCTGAGGAACTGCTCCAAGGACTGGTTCACCCTTTCAGTCTGCCCATTAGACTGCGGATGGTAGCCTGACGACAAGCTGACAGAAATCTGGAGATCGGAACAAAATGCCCTCCAGAATTTGGCCACAAACTGGGATCCGCGGTCAGAGACCACATCAAGTGGCAACCCGTGGAGACGCACAACATGCAGCATAAATAATTCAGACAGGCGTCTGGCTGATGGCAGCCCAACCAGTGGAACGAAGTGCGCCATCTTCGAAAACCTGTCAACGACAACCCAGATGGCTGTCATCCCCGAGGATTTGGGCAAGTCCACCACAAAATCCATTGAAATGTGGGTCCATGGCTTAGATGGAATAGAGAGTGGATGTAATGGGCCAACAGGAACCCCTCTAGGAGTCTTATTTCGGGCACAGATGTCACATGCCCGAACCCACTGATCCACATCCTTAGCCACCGAGGGCCACCACACCGCCCTAGATAGCAACTCCCGAGTTCTGGCAATACCCGGGTGACCTGCCGACTTCTTGGCATGGAATTCCAGGAACACTCGCTGTCTTAACCTAGGAGGCACAAACAAAAGACCTACCGGAAGGTCTGGAGGAGCCTGCTCCTGTGCTCTAAGGACTAATGATAAGAGGTCCTGGGTAATGCCCACTTTAATTCATGATGGGGAAACAATGGGCAACGGCTCCTCGGTGGTCTCCTGGATTGGAGCAAAACTCCGCGAGAGCGCATCAGCCTTGATGTTTTTTGACCCAGGGCGATATGTTATCAAAAAATTAAAGCGAGCAAAAAACAAAGCCCATCGTGCCTGCCTGGCATTGAGACGCTTCGCTGACACTAAATATGCCAGATTCTTATGGTCAGTGAGAATTGAGACCACAAACTTAGCCCCCTCAAGCCAGTGTCTCCACTCCTCGAGTGCATCCTTAATAGCCAACAATTCCCGGTTACCCACGTCATAATTCATCTCGGCAGGCGAAAATTTACGGGAAAAGTAAGCACAGGGATGAAGGCGATTATCAGACACTCCCATCTGAGAAAGCACTGCCCCAATACCCATCTCAGAGGCATCCACCTCCACCACAAAAGGACGCTCTGGATCTGGGTGTCGCAGCACCTTGGCCGAAACAAATGCCCTTTTGAGACGGGCAAAAGCCGCTTTAGCCTCACAAGAACAGTGAGCAACATCCGCCCCTTTCTTAGTGAGTGCCACCAAGGGCGCCACTATAGACGAAAATCCAGCGATAAATCGTCTATAAAAATTCGCAAAGCCCAGGAAACGCTGAAGCGCCTTCAAACTAGTGGGCTGCACCCAATCCAGGACTGCCTGTACCTTGGAACCCTCCATTTGGAAACCTTCTGGGGAGATTATATATCCCAGAAATGCGATTTGCTGAACTTCAAATTCGCACTTCTCCAGCTTCGCCCCAAGCCGGTGGTCTCTGAGTTTCTGGAGGACTAAGCGTACATGCTTCCGATGTTCCTCCAGGGAATGGGAGAAGATTAGGATGTCATCTAAGTATACAACTAAGAATCTATCCAAATATTCCCTGAGCACATCATTCATGAAATCCTGGAAGACTGCCGGGGCATTACAGAGCCCAAAAGGCATCACCAAATATTCATAATGCCCTGAGTGGGTATTAAAGGCAGTCTTCCATTCATCCCCCTCTCTTATTCGGATTAGATTGTACGCACCGCGTAGGTCAATCTTAGAAAAAATGGTGGCAGTACGAAGCTGGTCAAACAAGACCGAAATGAGAGGCAGTGGGTATGAGTTTTTAATCGTGATATGGTTCAATTCCCTGAAGTCGATGCAGGGTCGCAACGAACCATCCTTTTTACCCACGAAGAAGAACCCCGACCCAACTGGAGACTGTGAAGGTCTGATAAATCCCTTAGCCAAGTTCTCCTGAATGTACTCTGCCATAGCCTGAGTCTCAGGACGTGACAGGGAGTACAACCTGCTCTTGGGAAGCTTTGCATTTGGCAACAAATCAATGGCACAGTCATAGGGGCGATGGGGAGGTAGTACCTCTGCAACTTTTTTGGAGAATACGTCCGCAAAATCTGCATAACACCCTGGCAATCCTGGCAAACTTAGCTGCGAGAGCCTGACTGGAAGGCTCAAGCAACTCCTGAAACAATCAGTACCCAAACTAAGAATCTCTCCAGAGACCCAGTCAAATTGAGGATTGAGGGCCCTTAACCAGGGTAATCCCAACACTAATGGGGCAAAAGTACAGACAGTCACATAAAAGGACAATTTTTCAGAGTGTGTGGCTCCAATAAACAAAGAAATCTGGCTAGTGCAAGAGGTAATTTTACCTTGGGATAATGGTTCCCCGTTTAACCCACAAATCTCAATTTCCGATGCCAAGGGTACTAAGGGAACAGAGTGTTTCAGGGCGAATTGGCGGTCCATAAAAACCCCGTCGGCCCCACTGTCCACAAAGGCCTCAGTCTTGACAGTTTGACCGAGGATCTTCAAGGTCACCGGAATGATAAAAGTCTTCTTGGGAAATTCTGACTTCTGGCCTGACAGGATATTTCCCATCACCCTCAGGCCCTGAAGTTTTCCGGCTTTTCTGGGCATGATACTACCACATGACCTTTATTCCCACAGTACAAACACAACCCCTGCTGTCTCCTCCGCGTCTTCTCACGCGAGGAGAGGCGGGTAGCCCCAATCTGCATAGGCTCCTCAGAAAATTCCTCAGAGTCTGAGGTTCCCTTGGGAAGGAAGGAAATCTCAGTCTCCCTTTCAAGCCTACGCTCTCTCAGCCGTCTATCCACCCGGATGGATAACTGCATGAGCTGATCCAAGCTATCAGGCAAGGGATATTGTACCAGTTGGTCCTTTATCTGGTTAGAAAGACCTCTTCGGTACTGGTGTCTCAGGGCTGGGTCATTCCACTGGGTATCATGGGCCAACCTCCGAAACTCCGTACAGTAAACCTCAACTGGCCTTCGCCCTTGCGTAAGGATCGAAATCTGAGCCTCGGCTGAGGCCGTCTTGTCAGGGTCATCATACAACATGCCCAGTGCCGTAAAAAAAGCATCAACACTTTTAAGCGACGGACAGTCAGGCTGCAACCCATATGCCCAGACCTGTGGGTCTCCTTGTAGCAAGGAAATCACTATGCCCACCCGCTGAATCTCCGACCCAGAAGACTGAGGCCTAAGCCGGAAGTATAGCTTGCAGCTCTCCTTGAAACAAAAGAACTGCGAGCGATCTCCAGAAAAACGATCCGGGAGATTTACTTTCGGCTCCTTAACCCCTGCAGGTGCTGCTGCTGCGGGAGCTCCGCCAGCAGCCTGGGAGGTGTGCATTTTAATGGACAAATCATTAAATTGTCGAGTCAGGACCTGCACCTGAACGACCACCTGTTGCAACGTATTTTGAGGGGTATGCTCCATATTCCCACAAAATTTCAACAGGAGTATTGGGCTGCTGAATATGTTATGCACACCAGTGCCTGCAGGAAAGTACTGGTGTCAGAACTGTTATGCACTCCAGTGTCTGCAGGAATGTACTGGTGTTTGAACTGTTATGCAAAACAAATGGACTCACAGACAAACTGGGGAATATGACATAACGTACACAGAAGGTGATAGGGTAACAAAATACACACAAAGTGAACAGAGAAGCCCAGAGGCTAAGGAACTGGGTATCTCCCTTGTATTAGAACTGCTAGGATGGAAAAAGCAAGATGTTGTGTTTTAATACGTAGAGAACCCGAAATGCTGTTGCTAAGGGCAACAGCAAAACCCTAAAGGGTTACCAACGGGTGTGGCAGTAAACTCCTTGGTCAGAGATGGAATGATAGACACAAGGAGAGTCTCCACAATCCTAATTCTCACTTGCCGTGCACAGGTTTTAGCTTACTGCCACTAAACTGACCCCTGACACCTAGCACAGTGAGACAGGATTAGACAGGCAAGTCTTAGAATACAGCCACAAACTTGCTGAGTTCACAGAGTAGTAACAGAACTCCAGCAAGCTAAACGACTGACTCCAGTCTTACTGCTAGGTCTGGATTGGCAGAGTGTAATACCAAATCCCCAGGCCTATTTGCAGTAAACAACAAACAAATACAAAGCTACACAGTACTGGCTAACTTTCAGAAACTGACTAACCAACAAAGATTCAGCAGCATCTGCTTACTCTGAAAAGAGGCCTTATAAAGCAGGTGCTGTCCACGCCCCACTCAGACCTCACAGACTGTGAGCACAAAAACCAGCACCGGATCCCCTGCCGTGCACAGAGCCTATAACCACTGCACAGCAAAAGACCCGAACCGGAGTATCAGCTGCGATCAGGTTACTCCACTAGCACTTGTCTCCTGGTTGCCATGACGACGTGGCAGCACAGGGCAGGAGACCCTAACACTTCCTCAGAAGCATAAGGTTCTACTCACCAGGCGCCGTTTAAATACCCTCTTCATTGCCCCCCTCCTGCAGACAATCTTGATCCTGATGTGCATCGCCGTCTAATGCGGAAGTGCGTCACCGGAAATGACCTTTTTATGGCTAAGCTCTATTGCACCATATATATGTATTTCTTTGAGTTCCCAGTACACTCTGCGGGGATTGATGTTTTGTACCATCCATTGGAGTTTCTCTGCCACATTGTTTTGAAATCCCTGTGAAAACTAAGGACCAACGCCATCTGGTGGATGATATGCCATATTGACTCATATTTATGTGAGTTGAACAAATAAATTCATCACCAAAATTGGTTGCACTATGTTTTGTGTATCTTCATTTTTCAGATATTTGTCATCTTTGAAATAAGTCCGTTATGACACCAATGTAAACATGAATATTACTGAAAAAGTAAGCTACCAATGAGAATCCTTTTTATTTGGGTGAAATAAGTAGCGCCGGGTGTGGTCACTATATTTTGTCTTTGGTTCTTGTTGGGGGTCTTGGTGAAGTCTCATTTGTACCACATTAGCTGCCACTTTATACATTTTAGCGCAGATCAAACCATATTAGTTGTACTGCCAAAACTGCCTGTCTGCCTAATACCGCTCCTTCTGTGTCGAAGGCTAAAGGTACCATCTTTCGCTCTTTTCATCCTTCAGGTAAAGCAAAAGGTCAGGCGTACTAAAAGCAGGCCCGCACTTCCAAACCTGGTAAGCTGAAGCCCAAAAGAGCATGGGCTGCCCGTCAGCCAGCTGCCAAGATCGATAAGCTTGCCGCATGACGGGGCGGGACTTACCCTGGGGGATCCCAGGGTGGGGGGCCGTCTTCTAGGGTATACCCAGGAATGGTTGAAGACCACTTCAAATGCCTGGGTACGGGAAGTCGTCACTCGAGGTTATGCCATAACCTATAAAAACTGACCCCCCTCATCGATTTTGCCAGACAGACGTCCCTTTGGACCAGACAAAGGCAAAAACTCTACACTCGGTGATACAGACCCTCCTGGATACAGGAGTCGTAGTACAGTTGCCTCTTGCTCAGAGGGGACGGGGATACTATTCTCCGCTGTTTCTAGTCCTGAAACCGAATGGGTCCTCCCGGCCCATTCTTAACCTCAAGGCATTGAACAGGTTTGTGAAGGTTTCCAAGTTCCGTATGGAAACCCTTCGCTCTATAGTTCTGGCCTTGGAACCTGGGGACTACATGGTCTCCCTGGACATACATGATGCTTACCTGCATATTCCTATAGCAGTGTCACATCAACAATACCTGAGGTTTGCTATTGGCAACCTCCATTACCAGTTTCGGACGTTACGTTTTGGTTTAACAACGGCTCTGCGAGTCTTCACCAAAGTCATGGCGGTGATGATGGTGGTACTCCGCCGTCAAGGGGTCAGGATACTGCCGTATCTGGACGACTTGTTAATCCTGGCAAATTCCCCAGATCTTCTCCTACGTCATCTGGATATGACGGTCCGGTTTCTACAAGCCCACAGGTGGCTCATCAACTGGAAGAAATCCTCTCTGGTCCCTGCTCAGAGCATGGTGCACCTGGGAGCGCTGTTGGACACTCACAACCAAAGGTTGTTCTTGTCTCAGGAGAAAGTCCTGAAGCTTCAGGACAGGATTTGTTGTTTCCTTTCTCGTCCGCAAGTGTCGATACATTCGGCAATGCAGGTGCTGGGCCTCATGGTATCAGCATTTGACATGGTGGAGTATGCTCAATTCCATTCCCGCCCCCTCCAGAGGCTGATTCTAGCCAAGTGGGACGGCCTGCCTCACCGGATCAGATCTGAATTGATCTTATTGACTCCAGAGGTCCGTCTGTCGTTGTTTTGGTGGCTCCAGGACCAACAATTGTGCAGGGGTCGTCCCTTCTGGATATCCAACTGGGTCCTGTTGACGACAGATGCCAGTCTAAGAGGTTGTGGGGCTGTGCTGGAGCAGCACTCCCTTCATGGTCGGTGGACCAAGGAGGAATCTCTCCTCTCGATCAACATTCTGGAATTGCGGGCGGTCTTCAATGCGTTGAACCTGGCCCAGCATTTAATTCAGAACCATCCTGTTCAAGTACAGTCGGACAACGCCACCACAGTGGCTTACATAAAATCATCAAGAAGGCACTAGAAAGCCGTTTGGCAATGAAGGAAGTCTCACGGATTCTTCGTTGGGCGGAATGCCATCTACTGGCCAAATCGGCAATATTCATTCCGGGAGTCCTGAATTGGGAAGCGGACTTTCTCAGTCGTCAGGACGTGCATTCCGGCGAGTGGGGGCCTCCATCCAGAAGTGTTTCAACTACTCGTGGAAAAGTGGGGTCTTCCAGATGTGGATCTGATGGCGTCTCGACACAATCACAAGGTTCCGGTCTTCGGAGCAAGGACAAGGGATTCTCAAGCAGCATTCGTGGATGGCTAGAGGTGCCGTGGAGGTTTCGGCTGCCGTACGTGTTCCCTCCGTTGTCACTCCTGCCCAGGGTAATTCGGAAGTTCAAGCAAGAAAAAGGAAATCTGCTTCTCATAGCTCTGGCGTGGCCCAGACGGCACTGGTTCTCAGACCTGCAGGGCCTGTCATCAGAGCGTCCAGTTCTACTTCCACAACGCCCAGACCTCCTCGTTCAGGGCCCCTGTGTCTACCAGGACCTAGCCCGGCTGTCTTTGACGGCGTGGCTCTTGAAGCTTCCGTCTTGAGGGATAAGAGTTTTTCTGAAGAAGTCATTAAAACTATGTTGCGGGCCCGGAAACCGGCTTCTGCTCGGATTTACCATAGGGTCTGGCATGCCTACTTTGTTTAATGCGCATCTAACAATTATGATGCTTCCAAGTTTAGTACAGCCAAGCTTTTGGCTTTTCTGCAGTAAGGCCTAGAGTTAGGCCTGCATCTGGCCTCCCTAAAGGTTCATATTTCTGCCTTGTCGGTGTGGTTTCAGAGAAAAATTGCGACTTTACCTGATGTTCATACTTTCACTCAGGGTGTATCCAACCTCACTATGTCCTGCCTGTGGCTCCTTGGGAATTGTCGTGGTTTTGGAGGCGTTGCAGGAACCTCCATTTGAACCCCTTGGTTCAGCTGACCTTAAGTGGCTTTCCTTTAAGGTGGTGTTCTTGCTGGCTAATGCCTCTGCTAGTAGAGTGTCGGATCTGGGTGCCTTGTCTTGTTGTTCCCCATATCTGATTTTTCACTGTGACCGGGCGGTTCTTAGTACTCGTCCCAGATATTTACCTAAGGTGGTTTCTTCGTTCCACCTTAATCAGGAGATTGTGGTTCCGGCCTTTGTCTCTCCTGATTTGTCTCCCAAAGAGCAGTCTTTGGATGTGGTATGGGCTCTCCGTATCTATGTGAAGAGAACTGCTTCAATTCGAAAATCTGATTCTCTCTTTGTTTTGTTTTGATTTCACAAATGTGGCTGGCCTGCTCACAAGCGGACCCTGGCCAGATGGATTAGAATGCTTATGTGAGGGCTGGTCTGTCAGCTCCTGATCACATTACTGCCCATTCTACTCGGTCTGTTGGATCTTCTTGGGCGTCCCAACGTGGTATGACCCTTGATCAATTGTGCAAGGCAGCTACGTGGGCCTCCGGGATCACGTTCCTAAGGTTCTATGCCTTCGATACTGCCGCTTCCCAGGATGCTTCCTTTGGACGCTGGGTTCTTGTGCCCGCTACAGTGCATCCCCTCCCATAGTGTACCTCGCAGAAAGAGTTTTAACAAAGGTAAGTTCTTACCATATAACTCGTTTTTGATACCTACCGGTAAATCATTTTCTCCTAGTCCGTAGAGGATGCTAGGTGCCCGTCCCAGTGCGTACTTTACCTGCAGTTTTGTTATTAGAGTTACACAAGTTGTGTTTTGTTAGTTTCAGCTTGTTGCTGTAATTGGTTCATGCCTATTGGCATGTGTTATGTTAAATGCCATGTGTGCGGCATGGTTGAGGGTGTGAGTTGGTAGATATCTCACAATTAGTAATTCCTTTCCTCGAAATGTCAGTCTCCCTGGGCACAGTTCCTACAACTGAGGTCTGGAGTAGGGGCAAAGACGGAGAAGCCAGTTCACACCCATTGAAAAGTCTTAAGAGTGCCCATGGCTCCTGCAGAACAGTCTATACACCATGGTCATGAAGTGGACCCCAGCATCCTCTACGGCAGTGATTTTCAACCTTTTTTTACTTGCGGCACACCAAACAATATTTTAAAATTGCCAAAGCACACCATCAGTTCCCCACAGAAAAAAACAAAAAACACACATTGGCCCTCGTAGTAAAAAAATTGGTCTACACAGAAAAAACAATCACATTGCTCCCCACATAAATCATATTGCTCCCTACATAAATCCTGTTGCTCCCCACATAAATTATTCAAATTGTACCCCACATAAATCCTTATTCTCCCCACATAAATCCTATTGTTCCCCACTAGAGGAAAAAAAAACAAATATTAGCCCTCCTCCAGGTCCCTCAGTAGTGGGGATTGTTCATAGTGGAGTGCTGCGAATACTGAGCAGTGGGTGGTCGGGCAGGTGTGGATGTGGGAGCACAAGGAAAGCTGTGTATGCAGGCAGGAACTGGACAGATGTGTATGCAGGTGGGTGGGCTGGCAGGGTGGTGAGAAGCGTCGGCCGTGACCTATGATATCACACCACCGCATCTTCAAGGCATACGTCACGAGCGGAGCATGACTGATCCTCTAAGAAGAGCCCGGGCCAACAGTTCACTCTGAAGGTGCAGGAAACTGCCCTGGCTCCGCGGAACACCTTGCAACTGGTCGCGGCACACTTCCTCTGCTTACAGCTGCAGCAGCAAGTACACACAGCTCCTGCAGACACTCGGGATACACAGGAAACTGGTACAGGGGTGTCAATATGGGGGAGAGACGCTATTATACACGCTTTAGTGTCCTGAAAAGGACAAGAACTCCAGTGTTGTACCGTGATACAGACAGCCTGCAGTCTCACTGAGTCTGCTGGGCCTGTGTGTGCTGTTCCTCTTTCTGTGTCTCCTTCTCACATACAGTAAGGACAGGCTTGCTATATATACACGTTTGTGTGTTTGTATACTGTAAATGGTAAAACCAATTATACAGTGTATGTCACACCAGATTCTCTCCCTCTGCGGCTGGTTCCCTCTCATGTGAACAATGCAGTCAGTCCACTCAAGTTAGTGAGGAGACTGGGGGGAGGGTCAGGAGCCATCCTGGCTCAGTGCCATAAAAACCATGATGGCGGACATGTCATCCCAGCTCACTGCTAATAATCAAAAGACACAACAACGGCAGCAGGCTGTAGCAGACCTAGCTGCAAGGGCAGATGATAAACAGCCCCTTCTCCCTAGTTCAGGGCCACATAAGCGTGGGCTGCCTGATTTACTCTCAGAATCTGAGGACGAGGTACAGGAGGAGTGGGAGGAATGGGATCCTATTACAGAGGACTCACCTTCTGCACAGGGTATTAATTCCCTTATACTTACTATCAGGGATGTGATAAAAGTCCCTTTGGAAGACGCTGCCGTACAGCAGTCATTTTTCTTAGCACAGAAAAAGAAACTAGTGTCGCTTTCCCTGATTCTAAAGAACTAGATGACATGTTTAAGTTAACCTGGAAAAATCCTGATGAAAAAATACCAGGTGACAAATCGGTTTCTGCACACTTTCCCATTTACTCCAGAAGGCAGGTAAAACTGGGGAGAGCCCCCGGCAGTAGACGTATCAGTCTCCTATCAAAGAAAGTGCTATTACCAGTCCCTGGCTCCTCTGCATTAAAGGACCCTGGGGATAGGAAAATAGAGACTACATTAAAGTCTATTTACACAGCGGCTGGTGTATCACAAAGACCTGTCATAGCGGGTTGCCGGATGACACATGCCATTCATACATGGGCGACTCGAATTCAAGAAAGCCTTGCTGGAGATATACGTCCCTGGTGACTCTCATAAAGCACATTCAGGACACTGCACGCCTCCTGAGTGACTCTCTCAAGGGGATAGGCGCTATTAACGCTAGGACTACTGCCATGGCATTGTCGGCACGCAGAACTTTGTGGCTGCATCAGTGGATAGCGGACGCAGATTCCAAGCGCAGAGTGTGGAGTCTCTTCCTTTCTCAGGGGAGTGGCTATTCGGGGTTGAGTTGGATACATGGATTTCAAAGGTTAATGCGGGTAAATCCACTTTTCACCCCTCTGGGGCCCTGCTGGCTAGGCGTTCCTACCCAGGGAGGTCTTACCTAGTCCTTTCGGACTACCAGGTTCAGATCAAGAGCCGGAGGCACCTCAAACACGGTGGAAGGCACCAGAGGCAAGACAAGAAAACCAGCCATCGCAGGTTCTCGGGAACAAAGCACCAGTTCAGCTTCCACTAGGTCCTCAGCATGATGGTGCCCCCCCCACCCTAAGGGGATCTCGAGGTGGGATTTCGACTGTGTTGTCATGCTCGGCGGAGATTGTGGTTCCGACAATCGACCTTGGGCTGGGAGGACAGCTTACTGTGTAGGAAGTAGACGAGGAGGTTGAATGTAGTTCTTCCTCGTGAGGTGGGGGCCTAGTGGGTGTTAGAGTTGGCTGGAGGGCATAAAAAGAATGAGAACTCTGTAGAAGGATAACTGTGTTTTTAATGAAGAAACAACTGTACACCGATACTTGAGGAATTGAAAGACACGGAATAATGAACTGAAGTCTATGATTAAACGAGGTGAGGAATGGAGCTGAAGATCACCGGTATTGCGAAACTGAAAGACTGTGGTTTGCGGTTGGTAGACAAGGCTGAAGGAGACTGGGTTTTTGAAGAAGTGGAAGACTGTGGCTTGTGACTGGTAGATGAGGCTGAGAAACTCTGACTTTGAAGAAATGAAGACTGGCTTGGGCTTGGAAAGAACAGCGGCTGAAGAACTCAGATCTGGAAGAAGTGAAGACTGTGGCTTGAGCTTGCGAGACGCTCGCAGGAACCAATGTTTAGCACCCGAAGCTCCTTTACGATCGGGAGCCCCGTGAGCGCCTCCACGAGTGGCGATGGGTTAAACGCCAGGGCTGCAGCAGTGATAGGTCATGACAGATGATGGCAACCAGAACCAGGAGCAGCCTGGGAGCACAGAGCTGGAGCACCTTTCACAGGAAAGTAACTTGAAGCACTGGCACTCTCTCCCTGAGCCAGTCCCCTTTTATAAGGGAAGACTATACCAGATTGGCTGGACACAGAGTGTGGATTCAATTGGCAGATCTCAAGTCTCCAACATGGCCACCCCCAGCACTGGGGACATTCTCAGGTGCAGCACTTAAGCTAACCCAGCTCCGGCCTTGATTTCCTGAGACAGATTCACCACCAGAGGGCTCTGCTGCAGCAACTACCCGCCGCAGCATCTGGGTCACCGGACCCTGACCTCCGGAAGCTGCACATGTGCCCAAGGACCCACTGCAAGCAGCTCCGCGCCACCGCAACTGCGCCAACCACCGGGATCGCATCACCAAGGATACCGCACCGGAGTTAAGGCTCCGGACACCGACATGCGTCACTTCAGCCGCATCTGGGAAAGCTCCTGCCAGGATGCCTGGGTAAAGGACCTAATTTCTTGGCTACAAGCTGGAGTTCAGCAGTGCTGCTCCCCAACGATTTTTCTAATCAAGTTTACTAGTTTTGGAGGATACACGAGTTACGCTGCAACAGGCCATCCTAAAGCTGGCCCAGTCCCAAGTCATTGTTCCAGTGCCACTACAACAACAGGGAAAGGGTTACTACTCCAACCTGTTTGTGGTACCAAAACCGGACGGTTCGCTAAGGGCCATTTTGAATCTAAAATCCTTGAATCCTTCACTAAAGGTTTTTCAAGTTCAAGATGGAATCCTTGCGAGCAGTGATTCCGGGTTTGGAAGAACAGGAGTTCATGGTTTTGTTTGATATAAATGATGCTCATCTCCATTTACTGATATGGCCGTCTCACCAGGCTTACCTACGGTTTGCCCTGTTGAACGGTCGCTACCAGTTCCAGGTGCCACCCTTTGGCCTGACCACAGCTCCAAGGGTCTTCACAAAGGTGATGGTGGAGATGATGTTCCAGCTCCGAGTCCAAGGGATCAATATTGTCCCTTACCTAGATGATCTCTTGATAAAAAGCGAGATCCAGTGAGCTTCTATTGCTCAATATAGGCCGCACTATTCAGCTTCTGTCACATCATGGGTGGATCCTCAATTTACGAAGTCCCTACTTCTGAGAAACATTCCCAGTAACAGGAGCCTACTCAGTAGCTCCAGTTCCTGAGAATGTTTCTGGATACAGTGGCTCAGAAAGTGTTCCTCCCAGAGGACAAGGCAAGGACGCTCCAGGATGTGGTCCGAGCAGTTATACGACCGAATCGGGTCTCCATCCATCTTTGCATAAGATTGTTGGGAAAGATGTTAGCCTCATACGAGGCGATCCAGTACTGAAGGTTCCATGCCAGAACATTTCAATTGGATCTCCTGAGCTAGTGGTCCGGTTCACATCTTCAGATGCACCAGATCATACACTACTGTTCAATAGCTTGGGGTCACTTAGACATTTATTTTATAAGGAAAAGCACTTTTCTTTTCAATGAAGATAACATTAAAACAATCAGAAATACACTCTTTACATTGTTGATGTGGTAAATGACTGTACTAGCTGCAAACGTCTGGTTTTTAATGGAATATCTACATTGGTGTATAGAGGCCCATTTCCAGCAACCATCACTCCAGTGTTCTAATGGTACATTGTGTTTGCTAATCGCGGTAGAAGACTAATGGATGATTAGAAAGCCCTTGTGCAGTTATGTTAGCACAGCTGAAAATGGGTTTGCTCGTTAGAGAAGCTATAACACTGGGCTGTCTTTGAGTTAGTTGAGTGTCTGGAGCATTACATTTGTGGGTTCGATTATACTCTGAAAGTGGCAAGAAAAAGAGACCTTTCATGTGAAACTCGACAGTCTTTGCTTGTTCTTAGAAATGAAGGCTATTCCATGCGAGAACTTGCTGAGAAACTGAAAATTTCCTACAACTGTGTGTACTACTCCCTTCAGGGAACAGCACAAACAGGCTCTAACCAGAGTAGAAAGAGAAGTGGGAGGCCCTGGTGCACAACTGAGCAAGAAGACAAGTACATTAGAGTCTCTAGTTTGAGAAATAGACGCCTCACAGGTCCTCAACTGGCAGCAGATGCCTCACAGGTCCTAACTGCTTCATTAAATGGTACCCACAAAACGCCATTGTCAATGTTTACAGTGAAGAGGCGGCTCTGGGATGCTGGCCTTCTAGGCAGAGTGGCAAAGAAAATGCCAATAAAAGGAAAATATTAATATGCGCAGTAAAAGGACTGGCCAATAAAAGGAAAAGATTAATATGGGCAAAAGAACACAGACATTGGACAGAGGAAGATAGGAAAAAAGTCTTATGGATAGACGAATCAAATTGTTTGGATCACACAGAAGAACATTTGTGAGACGCAGAACAAGTGAAAAGATGCTGGAAGAGTGCCTGACGCCATCTGTCAAGCATGGTGGAGGTAATGTGATGGTCCGGAGCTGCTTTGGTGCTGGTAAAGTGGGAGATTTGTACAAGGTAAAAGGGATTTTGAGTAAGGAAGGCTATCACTCCATTTTGCAATGTCATGCCATACCCTGTGGACAGCACTTGATTGGAGCCAGTTTCCTCCTACAACAGGACAATGACCCAAAGCACACCTCCAAATTATGCAAGACCTATTTATGGAAGAAGCCGGCAGCTGGTATTCTGTCTGTAATGGAGTGGCCAGTGCAGTCACCAGATCTCAACCCCACTGAGCTGTTGTGGGAGCAGCTTGACCATATGGTACGCAAGAAGTGCCCATCAAGCCAATCCAACTTGTGGGAGGAGCTTCAGGAAGCGTGGGGTGAAATTTCTTCAGATACCTCAACAAATTAACAGCTACAATGCCAAAGGTCTGCAATGCTGTAATTGCTGCAAAGGAACAAAGTTTGAAGGAGAAAATTATTATTTCAAATAAAAATAATTATTTTTAACCTTTGCAATGTCTTGACTATATGTTCTATTCATTGTGCAACTCATTTGCTAAATAAGTGAGTTTTCATGGAAAACACAAAATTGGATGACCCCAAACTTTTGAACGGTGGTGTATACCGGCGCTAGGTGCCATCTTTAAAATGTATAGACCTTTCCGGTGACCGCGGCAGGTAGTAGTAGGGCGCTGGGGTCCAGGAGCTATACTCCTGGCACCTCAGCGCTCCAGGGAGTGATCGCAATGACCCCAAAAAAAGTGGGTCCCAGGGACCCCTCACTTTTCAAAATTGGGGTCCTACCTGTCCCCTTCTGGGTTCCATTGGAATTAAGGTTATTATTAATAATTTAAATATAAAAACTCAGACTTGATTTGGACACTACAAAAGTGCTGCAAGGGGGAGGGAGGGTGACAGTGCTGCAAGGGGGAGGGAGGGGGTGACAGTACTGCAAGGGGGAGGGAGGGGGTGACAGTGCTGCAAGGGAGAGGGAGGGGGTGACAGTGCTGCAAGGGGGAGGGAGGGGGTGACAGTGCTGCAAGGGGGAGGGAGGGTGACAGTGCTGCAAGGGGGAGGGAGGGGGTGACAGTACTGCAAGGGGGAGGGAGGGGGTGACAGTGCAGCAAGGGAGAGGGAGGGGGTGACAGTGCAGCAAGGGAGAGGGAGGGGGTGACAGTGCTGCAAGGGGGAGGGAGGGGGTGACAGTGCTGCTGGGCTGTGTAGCTATACTGGACACTTTGCACCAGAAATGTAACTAGACATTTTGTCAGAAAGTGAATTGGTGCTCCCCCTCCCATAGTGTAATGCAAAAATTTAGGAGCATGAGTTTGTGGAGAAGGGGCGTGGCCACATCATAGTACCAATTCACATTGCACCACTCAGTAGTGCTGCTTATACACATTGCACCAGGTAGAGTGCGTTATACACATTGCACCAGGTAGAGCACGTTATACACATTGCACCACTCAGTAGTGCTGCTTATACACATTGCACCAGATAGAGCGCGTTATACACATTGCACCAGGTAGAGCACGTTATACACATTGCAGCAGGTAGAGCACGTTATACACATTGCACCAGGTAGAGCACGTTATACACATTGCACCAGGTAGAGCACGTTATACACATTGCCCCAGGTAGAGCACGTTATACACATTGCGCCAGGTAGAACACCTTATACACATTGCACCAGGTAGAGCACGTTATACACATTGCAGCAGGTAGAGTGCATTATACACATTGCAGCAGGTAGAGCATGTTATACACATTGCGCCATGTAGAGCACGTTATACACATTGCAGCAGGTAGAGCACGTTATACACATTGCACCAGGTAGAGTAAATTATACACATTGCAGCAGGTAGAGCATGTTATACACATTGCAGCAGGTAGAGCACGTTATACACATTGCAGCAGGTAGAGCTCGTTATACACATTGCACCAGGTAGAGCTCATTATACACATTGCACCAGGCAGAGCGCGTTATACACATTGCACCAGGTGGAGTGCATTACACACATTGCACCAGGTAGAGTGCATTACACACATTGCAGCAGGTAATGCACGTTATACACATTGCGCCAGGTAGAGCACGTTATACACATTGCGCCAGGTAGAGCACGTTATACACATTGCACCAGGTAGAGTGCATTATACACATTGCAGCAGGTAGTGCACGTTATACACATTGTGCCAGGTAGAGCAAGTTATACACATTGCGCCAGGTAGAGCACGTTATACACATTGCACCAGGTAGAGCACGTTATACACATTGCACCAGGTAGAGCACGTTATACACATTGTACCAGGTAGAGCGTATTATACACATTGCAGCAGGTAGTGCACGTTATACACATTGCGCCAGGTAGAGCACGTTATACACATTGCGCCAGGTAGAGCACGTTATACACATTGCGCCAGGTAGAGCACGTTATACACATTGCGCCAGGTAGAGCAAGTTACACACTTTGCGCCAGGTAGAGCTAGTTATACACTTTGCACCAGGTAGAGCTCGTTATACACTTTGCGCCAGGTAGAGCTCGTTATACACATTGCAGCAGGTAGAGCACGTTATACACATTGTACCAGGTAGAGCGTATTATACACATTGCAGCAGGTAGTGCACGTTATACACATTGCGCCAGGTAGAGCACGTTACACACATTGCAGCAGGTAGAGCACGTTATACACATTGCAGCAGGTAGAGCACGTTATACACATTGCAGCAGGTAGAGCACGTTATACACATTGCAGCAGGTAGAGCACGTTATACACATTGCAGCAGGTAGAGCACGTTATACACATTGCAGCAGGTAGAGCACGTTATACACATTGCAGCAGGTAGAGCACGTTACACACATTGCACCAGGTAGAGCACGTTATACACATTGCAGCAGGTAGAGCGCGTTATACACATTGCACCAGGTAGAGCACGTTATACACATTGCGCCAGGTAGAGCACGTTATACACATTGCAGCAGGTAGAGCACGTTATACACATTGCGCCAGGTAGAGCACGTTATACACATTGCGCCAGGTAGAGCTCGTTATACACTTTGCGCCAGGTAGAGCTCGTTATACACTTTGCGCCAGGTAGAGCTCGTTATACACATTGCACCAGGTAGAGCACGTTATACACATTGTACCAGGTAGAGCGTATTATACACATTGCAGCAGGTAGTGCACGTTATACACATTGCGCCAGGTAGAGCACGTTATACACATTGCGCCAGGTAGAGCACGTTATACACATTGCGCCAGGTAGAGCACGTTATACACATTGCGCCAGGTAGAGCAAGTTACACACTTTGCGCCAGGTAGAGCACGTTATACACATTGCAGCAGGTAGAGCACGTTATACACATTGCAGCAGGTAGAGCACGTTATACACATTGCAGCAGGTAGAGCACGTTATACACATTGCAGCAGGTAGAGCACGTTATACACATTGCGCCAGGTAGAGCACGTTATACACATTGTGCCAGGTAGAGCACGTTATACACATTGCGCCAGGTAGAGCACGTTATACACATTGCGCCAGGTAGAGCAAGTTACACACTTTGCGCCAGGTAGAGCTCGTTATACACTTTGCGCCAGGTAGAGCTCGTTATACACTTTGCGCCAGGTAGAGCTCGTTATACACATTGCAGCAGGTAGAGCATGTTATACACATTGCGCCAGGTAGAGCACGTTATACACATTGCGCCAGGTAGAGCAAGTTACACACTTTGCGCCAGGTAGAGCTCGTTATACACTTTGCGCCAGGTAGAGCTCGTTATACACTTTGCGCCAGGTAGAGCACGTTATACACATTGCAGCAGATAGAGCACGTTATACACATTTTATATATGTAATGGGTTTATGGTGCTGCTATAATAGAAGCCCCAGACTGGATTTAGGGGTTCATTCCGAGTTGATCGCTCGCTGCAGTTTTTTGCAGCGAACGCGGACACATTACTACTGCGCATGCGTATCATTGCTGAGCGATGGATTTAACGAAGAATCCATTTGCAACGGCGATCACAAGGTGAGTGACAGGAAGAGGACGTTTGTGGGTGGCAACTGACCGTTTTCTGGTTGTGTTTGGAAAAACGCAGGCATTTGCGGGGTTGTGTCTGACGTCAATTTCGGCTCCAAAAAGACATTCCTGGTGTAGGCTGTTGGATTCCTCCAGTACTTTTCCCCCAAAATGGAATTCCTTCCTCTCTTGCCTCCCACATGGAAGTATCATGGGGAGAGAGAGGAGCAGCCCAGCTTTAAAACAAGCCGGTTTTCTGGAGCTCCATAGGGATAACTCTCGGTGGGCAGGAAACCTTGATCGGGGATCTAGGCTGCCCATCTCTTGAGCCCAAGTTTAGGCTGGAGATGATGAGCTGGGTACCTGGGCAGATTCCTGGAAGTAGTTTAGATGGGAAAACTTCCCCCAGTCTAGACTGAACGTCACCAGGGCGGATACCAACCCTCCAGGATGGGACGGTCAAAGGAGAGTGACTATCCCCACCATCCATAGAGGAAAATGATAGCTGTGCATGTGGCCAAGGCATGCACATCACATGGATAAACAATGATTGGTTGAGAACAGCACGGTGGACTTACCCCCTGTGGTATGTGTATTGGAGTAAGATAAAAAGAGGAGGCCTGTGAGCCTCCAGAGCTATTATACCATTTTCACGCTGCTGTAAACATCTTGCTGTATTGCAGTTGCCCCTAGCAATAGGGAAGAGTCTTTTTTAAGACTGGGTGAATAATCATCTGCCTCAAGACGACTGCTTCATCTAGTGACCTGCAGTGCTATTCCATAGTTCTGTTTTCCGGCTGTCCAGGGTGCACTCAGCATCTCCAAGCTCCGCCTCCCACCTGCTACCGTGCAGAGGCCAAGTCCAGCGACTAGTGGTGATTCGTCATTGAGTCAGTAGTAGGCGGTTACTCATGGTAAGTGGGAATCCTCTATTTGGCCAGATCCCGTGTGACCTAAACATCCATTCTGTGACTGGGGCGGGATGCAAGGCAGGGCAATGGCTTTCATACAGAACCATCCGATCACAGGAATTGCTGGCATAGCGGTGGGATAATCCCAGGTGGCTTTTCGGTCACCTGACTGAAGAAGCAGAGTTAGGAGAGGAGTAACTGCAGCGCAGGAGTTCCGCCGGGTGGAGGTAGAGAGTGCTAAGGGTGTTGGCATCGAAGAGGGCGGTCTACCAGTGGACCTTCGTACAGAACCGGTGAGACTCACAATCCCCACCATCTCTACTAGCAGCAGCCATGTTTCATACCTAGCAGGGCCGGAGGTCCAACGTCCCGGGGGGGGGCGACATGGATACCTTAGCAGATTGGCTAGTGGAATTCGGAGAAAGGGCAATGGAGCAAGAGTGCTTGATCATCACCTCACTTTCCAATATCACTGCCGGGCTCCGGTGACTGTGCGCAGCCCGTTCTGTCCCCAGCAGTAGCGGAAGAGCCAGTACTCCCACCTGAGGCAAAAGCGCCTCCAAGTCAGGTATCCGGAGTGTGCAGGAAAGACTGGGCACACTTAGCCCCAGAATACGGCCTATGGCTTCAGCTGCGTCACTAGGCTGCGGCAGTGAACGGTGAGCGGAGCGAGCGGCTTTAGGGCAGTAGGAGTAGTGGACTTATTAGATTGGGTCTTGGTCCCAGCGGCGACTGAGAGCTATCAGATAGGGTAGATAAGAAGCCACTTAGTGAGGAGAGGTCCAGAAAACACATCTGGATGGACCACGCTCCTCTTATTTATTATTTTATATACTAACAGGGGTGACAGGTGTGGTACATTCCTGCAAAGGCAGATCCAATCTCTTTCTCATCAGACTCTGCTGTCTTCCCTGCACTCTCACTCAGATGTTCACTGCTGCCAGTAGCACACGTATGAGAAGCAGGAGTATGGCGGCAGCTGTATAGATTCTGATATGTAATTCTCTGTATCATACTTACCGTACACACATCATCCTTATTACTATTGAGAGAATAGAGGTAAGACACTGATGATGGGGGTGTAACAGGGTATTATAACCTAGCAGATGATGATTACATGGTATTATATGGTGTATTGCATATAAAATACCTTGTTCCACACCTACTCTGCTGTAGCAATATACCTTATATAAGGGTGAGTAACACATGTACAGGCTTACCAGCGTATGAGCACACACATAAAGGAATGCTACCTTACCAATGCTTCCAGGAGTAACGTTAGGAGACATTTCTCTGATCCATCAGCTCATATGACTTATGTGAATGTTCATCTAGAATTTCCAATTCATACGATATGTTCCCCATCCATTGTTTTACATTGGTGCTGACATAGGACATGGCGAGTGACTACATCTCCATTTATACTTCATGGTTAGTTACCAGTACAAGAGAGAGATATATCTAAGTCTTATTATAATATTACATTTGTTATTGTGAGTGTTCTCAGGAGGGTGGACACAATGATAGTCTGAGACACAATATTATAAAGCCTTCATTAAAAGTTGTGTTTTAATACACACACACATTTACAATTAAGTGTCTCAGAGAGTCGTCTTCTCCTATTGTTTACAAGATTAATATTGTTACAGAAAATGTCACATTTCCATAATATATTATATTTCCAGCAGATGGACACACAAGCAGGAATATCTCAGAAGGACATCTAATGTTATCCCCGGATTGTGACATAAAAGATGACAGCAGACAGGATTCTCCAGGAGATAATCCCATTACCCCAATTATACATCCAGCTCTATCAGCTGATCCCCCTGATCCTGGGAAATGTTCTCCTGATCACTCTGATATTGGTGCATGTGTTACAGCTCTGAGAGTAGATACAGTGTTTCCCTGTTCTATAGATGCCAAATGTTTTATACAGAACACAAAGCTTATTACCCATCAGCCAGCTATGGCAGGTGAGAAGCCATTTCCATGTTCTGAGTGTGGAAAATGTTTTACATACAAATCAGCTCTTGTTACACATCAGAGAAGACACACAGGTGAGAGGCCATTTTTTTGCTCTGAGTGCGGTAAATGTTTTACCCGGAGATCACAACTTGCTACACATCAGCGAAGTCACACGGGTGAGACTCCATTTCCATGTTCTGAGTGTGGAAAATGTTTTACATACAAATCACTTCTTGTAATACATAAGAGAATACATACAGGTGAGAAACCATATTCCTGTTCTGAGTGTGGGAAATGTTTTACATACAAATCAACTCTTGATGCACATAAGAGAAGTCACACAGGTACATCACCATTCCCATGTTCTGAGTGTGGGAAATATTTTGCACGGAAATCACAACTTGTTACACATCAGCAAAGTCACACAGGTGAGAGAGAGGCCATTTCCATGTTCTGAGTGTGGGAAATGTTTTGCATGGAAATCACAACTTATTACACATCAGCGAAGTCACACAGGTGAGAAGCCATTTCCATGTTCTGAGTGTGGGAAATGTTTTACCCAGAAATCACAACTTATTACACATCAGCGAAGTCACACAGGTGAAAGGCCATTTCCATGTCCTGAGTGTGGGAAATGTTTTGCACAGAAATCAGATCTTGTTAGTCATAACAGAAGTCACACAGGTGAGAATCCAATTTCTTGCTCTGAGTGTGGGAAATGTTTTACACGGAAATCACAACTTGTTACACATCAGCGAAGTCACACAGGTGAAAGGCCATTTCCATGTCCTGAGTGCGGGAAATGTTTTGCACAGAAATCAGATCTTGTTAGTCATAACAGAAGTCACACAGGTGAGAATCCAATTTCTTGCTCTGAGTGTGGGAAATGTTTTACACGGAAATCACAACTTGTTATACATCACAGAAGTCACACAGGTGAGAAGCCATTTTCTTGCTCTGAGTGTGGGAAATGTTTTGCCCGGAAATCACAACTTGTTATACATCGCAGAAGTCACACAGGTGCGAAGCCATTTTCTTGCTCCGAGTGTGGGAAATGTTTTACAATGAAATCACATCTTGTTAGACATCAGCAAAGTCACACAGGTGAGAAGCCATTTCCATGTTTTGAGTGTGGGAAAGGTTTTGCACGCAAATCAGCTCTTTTTATACATCACAGAAGTCACACAGGTGAGAAGCCATTTCCATGTTCTGAGTGTGGGAAAGGTTTTGCACACAAATCAGTTCTTGTTACACATCACAGAAGTCACACAGGTGAGAAGCCATTTTCATGTTCTGAGTGTGGGAAATGTTTTACACAGAAATCACAACTTGTTACACACCAGAGAAGTCACACAGGTGAGAAGCCATTTCCATGTTCTAAGTGTGGGAAATGTTTTGCACAGAAATCACAACTTGTTACACACCAGAGAAGTCACACAGGTGAGAAGCCATTTCCATGTTCTAAGTGTGGGAAATGTTTTGCACAGAAATCACAACTTGTTACACACCAGAGAAGTCACACATGTGAGAAGCCATGTTAATCTTCTGGAGTATACTTATCATTGCCATGCGTTGCTCTTCAAGGTTCTTTTCCTATCTCCTATGCTTTTTGCAATATACATGCTCCTGCAGGGTGAAATAATCAGGTGTCATGCCCTCATCTACCACTGCTATGTAGATGACCTGTCTTTTGCTCCAAGTACTGAGAACCCAGTACCAATCCTAAATGTCAAGCTGAGCTCCAGGTGTGGGTGATGCCAGTTCGCTGTGACTCAAACCTGGTGAATCGTCCTTATGATAGAAGCTCACCAACAAAGGGCAGGGCTACAGCTCAGCTTTGCAAACCAACTAGACTTGTGCTTGGATCTTCAGAGTTACAAAATGCTGATCATGTGCGGAATCTTGGTGTCCTGGATTATGGAGTGACACTTAGACATCAGGTATCAGCCACAATCAGATCCTCATCTGAGGAACATAGCCAGACTCCAGCACTTATTTCCCTCAGATGATCTACCTACAGTCATACATGCATTGCATCATCACACATAGACTACTGTAATGTCCTCTACCTGGGTCTCCCAGCAAAAGAATTGCACCGCTTGTAGCTTTTACAGAATGCAGCAGCCAGGCTGTTACCTAACCAACCTGTTCCTGCCACATAACACCCATTCTCTGCTCCCTTCACCAGCTACCTGTAAGATGGTGACTCTATTACATAATCTTTCTGACTCTCCCAGCCCTAAATGACCAGGGTCCATGGTACCAGAAGCAGCTTCTGCCTCCTTACTGCCCTGCTTACTTCCATATGGAGATGAAGGACTGTTACCAGCAATACCAAGAATCCCCAAGCAATGCTGAGATGTCAGGGGGGAGACAGAGTGGTGGCACTATTGCTGTAGTGGGGCCTGCCGAAGGCATTGTCAGTGGGTAATATTGTCCTCAAGCGGTGCTGAGGTGTCAGTGGGAGACACAGTGGCTGGCAGTAGTGGGGGGAAGACTGTGGGTGGCAGTAGTGGAGGAAGATGGGGCTTTGGAAGTACTGGGAGGAGATGGGGCGGGTGGCAGTAGTGGGGGGGATATGGGGCAGATGGCAGTAGAGGGAGACGTCGGGTGGCAGTAGTGGGGGGGATACAGGGCGGATGGCAGTAGTGGGGGGAGACAGGGCGGATGGCAGTAGGGGGGGAGACGGTGGGGGCGAGCCACGACTGGCAGTAGGGGGAGAGACAGGGTGGGTGGCAGTAGGGGGGTGAGACACTGGCAGTAGTGGGAGGGAGACAGGGTGGGTGTCAGTACTGGGAGGAGACATGGTGGTGGCAGTAGTGGGAGGAGACAGGGCAGGTGACAGCAGTGGGGGGAGATAGGGTGTATGGCTGCAGTGCAGTACCAGGGGCTGCTGGAGGCAGTAAAGAGGTGTAAGGGTCCCACACAGAACCAGTTGATAATTAGACTTAATGATGATTCTGCTACCTTATTTCTAATTAATCCCTTGTGTGTGTTACTGTTATTTGCTGTGTCAGCCTTTATGTGTGTTCTGTGTAATAATCCTGAAAGTAGTGCTGCTACCGATCTCATATCATTTGTAGTAACTTGGAAAAGATGAGATATGAGGCCCGCCCGCATTCACCCCTTAGAGATGCGACCGCAATATGTGTGGCCGCTGCGCATGTGCATTTTGCCACCACCGGGTAAACTGCTGCGGGCCACTATTGTGGCTGGGTCTGAATGACCCGATAGTTTGTTGTGCAGAGTAAAGTATTTTGTAAGTTTAAAATATAGGCAAAAATCTGTGTATTAAAGATATAAAATAAAGTCGTTTAAAAGCAAAAGATTTCCAGTGTAATTTTGGCTATGTCCCATTTTGACAGCGCATTTGAATAGTGGGATTGATAATACAAGGGGGGGGGGGTGGAAGGGTCTCTGTGTAATTAAATAGTTTTATCATTTGTTGGTTTTAAATGAAATATGTCCATTCCAATGTTCTGTGGTTTTTTTTTTTTACTTGTAGGTGAATTAGGGTTGTTGTATATAAATAATAAACTTACCTGACCCTTGCCTGGAGATGTCCATTTATGAAGGTATGGGAGATACCCGCTTCAGTCCCTTCTTACATTTGGGTGATCCAGTTGTTTCGTGGGAATTAGCAGCAAATAATAAATGATAAATTGGCTCCATAACGTCTCACTGACCCTCTGATTTTTACAAAAATATATTACATATGCATTAACAACCATTAATTGAACAAGAAAAACACAACGCAATTTAAAAACAAAAAAACTTTATATATAAAACAAATAGAAGAAAATCACCAATTCTGGTCTGGACTCATTGACTCTATCATGAGAACAAGAGCCTTTTTAGCAATGACTATGCCAACAGTAACCAGTAGAGGAATCAAGCGTATCCCATAGAATATCAGTGCTGCCTCCATACATTGGGGAGAGAAGATAACGTGCAGATTTCTGAACAGTGCTCTTAGAAGGAACACAAGAAGTGCATAGATCACAATGATCAGAAGTCTAGGACAATGAGGTCAAGAAACCAACGCTGTGGTACTAATGACCTCAATACAGATCCCTTGGAGCAAGAGACTAGGGTAAGGCCAACAACTATTTTTCAAAAAAAAAAACAAATGTTTTTTATTATAAATTTAAGAAATTAGGATGGTCCAGTACAGAGGACTATGTACTCAGCATAGTAGATAAAGACAACCTTTCTGTCAAACTTGACAGTTGGTAACACCCCTTTCTCCTAGGCGCCACCCCCTTTAATATTAAATGATAGTGTTTTATATCGCTTTAATATTAAATTTTATATCAATTTATAGTGTTCGATATTAAACCGTATTAAAAATGTTCGCGTAACACCAGTCGCAGAGTGTCACGTAACACCAGTCGCAGAATGTCACGCAACGCAGCGCGTCAAATCAGGCGGATGAAAGATGCATATTACACAGTGTTAAAACCAGGTAGTTTTAGCAGCATTGATAAATATTATGGGTCGGTTAAAAATAAATTTAAAAGATCCGACGTAAGAAAGTGGTTACAAGAACAAGACGCCTACATGCTGCACAAGCCAGCAAGAAAAAACTATAAAAGGAACATGATTTGTGTATCGGGTATAAACCAACAGTGGCAATGCGATTTGGTCTCGCTGATAGATTTGTCAAAATACAACGATGGCGTTAAATACATATTAACAATCATCGATATATTCAGTAAGAGGGTGTGGGGTGAAAGTCTGACCGCTAAGAATGCAGCAACGGTCGCTAATGCTTTTGAAAAAATATTCCAGCGCGGCGATGTGCCGATGAAGCTACAAACCGATAATGGTAAAGAGTTTCTAAACAGAAACCTAAAAAAGGTGTTAGAAAAATACGGTATAAATCATTTCACGACCAATAACGATGTGAAAGCGGCTGTTATAGAGCGCTTCAATAGGACTTTAAAAACACGCATGTGGCGCTATTTCACGGCAAAGAATACCTACAGATATATAGACGTTTTACAAGACTTCATACGCAGCTATAATAACACATACCATAGAACGATTAAGTGCGCTCCAAACGATGTGAATGACTCTAACGCATTGAGTGTCTTCAAAACGACCTACGGTGATTACTTTAGAAGTAAGAAAGCCCCAGTTTGTTTAGGAATCGGTGACCACGTCCGTATTTCTAAATATAAGGACATATTTCAGAAAGGTTACGAACAGAGCTTTTCTGAGGAGATTTTTGTTGTACATAGTGTGAACACTAAAGGGATTAAACCGCTTTATAAGTTGGCAGATCTGTATGGTGAAGTTATAACAGGTAGTTTTTACCCCGAAGAGCTTCAAAGCATACCAAAAAACTATAACAGAGTTTACAAAGTGGAAAAGATTTTAAAAAATAAGACGGTCAGAGGCCGTAAATACGCGTTAGTCAAGTGGCGCGGGTACCCCGCAAAATTTAACAGTTGGGTCACAGCATCGGTGGTAAAAGACATATAAAGATCATCAGTATCTAACAAGACGAGCGATGGATGACAAGTCGTTCTACATAACCTTACCCAGCAACGCATCGGCTGTTACCTTCCCGCAAAATAAGATTTCTAACTATACGACAAAGTTGGCTAAACCGATAGACTTAAATGGCGAATGGGAAGTGGCACTTACTGAGATACAATACCCGCATACGTGGAATACATTGGATTTACAAGATCGTAGACTGCAATTATCATGGGATGGAACGGCGGAACAGCCGGTGGCGAGAGTCGCGAGTTTGTGCATTAAACCCGGTTTTTATGAAACAATCGAAGCGTTACTGAACGTAATCAACGCTGAAATTGTACAACTGAAACTGGACGTTGGATTAAGACTAATGTATGATCCATTTGCACGCGTTGTAACATGTGACAGTAAACTGTTGTATCAAATCCACGCCGGTTCTAAGCTGACATGGATACTGGGTTTACAACCTAAAACTAATATTTCTAAACCATGCGCCGACATCAAAGGCGGCCAATATACGATGTACGTGTACACAGACATTATCGAACACCAACGGGTCGGGGGTAGTTATGTACCGCTACTTCGCACTGTTGAAATGAAGGGTTATAACAATGAGGTTGTCACAATACGATACGAGAAACCCGATTACGTACCATTGTGCAAAACACATTTTGACACGATAGCCATAGAGATAAAGAACGACCAAAACGAGAACATGGCATTTAAGTTTGGGAAAGCGATCGTGAAGCTACACTTCAGACGCCGCAAAACTGAATTTTATTAACTAAGCAGAATGGTCGCTGTTAAAAATTATGGCGATCCGGGACTCTATGCGCAATATTATAAATCTCAAGCCGGTAATGGATTACCAGGTTTTCACGGCAGCGCATACATGTACGGCTGCGGTTTAGGCGGTATTTTTCGAAGTCTTTTCAGAAAAGCTGTTCCTCTTTTCCGGAGAGGTTTAGAGTTGGCTAAACCGCATATGAAGACAGCGGTTCGTAATATAGCAAAAGATGTTATCGGGCAAGCCACAACGGCCGTTGTGAATAAGATACACGAGGCGAACCAAGCAAAGCAAGACGGTTCAGGACTAATATATACAAGAAAAGGCGTGTCTAAAAGAAAACGGAAGCGTATGATAACGCTTCCGCCTTGGGACATACCCTTTTTAAATAAAAAACAGAGACGACGCAACTCAAAGAAGAAGAGAAAGCCGAAGAGTGCCGTTGGTGATATTTTTTAAACATGTCTTTCATACACCACGAATCCGTTGAATGTGCAAAAACAGAGCTGGATCTTTTTGACGTGCCCCCGACACAAACTAGCATAGAGAAAAGTCTATACGTCGAAGTTCAACCTTTAGCGGCGTTATCCGACACAGCTCCGCTTGAATTTTATATAGCAGCCAGCGGTGAACACTACTACGATCTGAACAATACGCTGTTGTACGTGACATGTAAGATCGTACGAACCGATAACACGCCGATACCGCAAGGTGCGCGGGTCGCGCTTATTAATTACCCAATAGCGACTTTATTCAACCAAGTGGATGTAACTTTGGGCGACAGGCTCATATCACAATCCAACAATCTTTACGCATACCGCGCGTACATTGAGACTATATTAAATTACAGCTCGGACGCATTGTCAACAAAACACACAACAGGATTATTTTACAAAGATGCGGATGGTGAATTTAACAACACGGCGCTGGACGGCCCGAATACGGGATTCAAAAAACGAGCATGCGCAACAGCGCAGAGTCGCACTGTTGAACTGCTAGGCCCGCTTCACTGCGACCTTTTCCATCAACATAAACTAATTTTAAACGCCGTTGATCTGAAGATTAAACTAACCAGAAACAAAGACGCATTCTGCTTAATGTCGTCTGAGGCGGATGCCTTTAAAATACAGATCACAGCTGCATCCCTGTTCGTGAAAAGAGTTCAGGTCTCACCGGCCGTGCGGATTGGGCACGCGCAGGCTCTGTTAAACGGTAACGCGAAATACGCGATTGATCGCGTTGGGATGAAAATCTACAGCGTACCAACAGGCAGTAGAGTATTTAATCTAGAAAATTTATTTTTAGGACAAGTGCCGAAAACAGTTATAGCCGGTTTCGTGGATAACGAATCATTTTCAGGAATCCATAACCGGAACCCCCTGTGCTTTGAACATAAAAATGTAAGTTTTGCGTCCCTTTATCTGGATGGAACGCCGCACCCCGCCAAGCCATTTCAACCCAACTTTGAAAGCGGTAATGCTGTAAGAGAGTATATGTCACTCATACAGATCACAAATAAGCAGAAATCTGACAATGGTATACTGATTGACCGCGAAGAGTACCTCAGGGGCTACACGCTATTTGCTTTTGACCTTTCACCAGAACAGGAGTGTGGAGAACACCTTTCCCTGATAAGAACAGGCAATCTACGTGCCGAATTCCGCTTTGCAGAAGCGTTGGACCGGACAGTCAATGTGATAATATACGCTCTATTTGATAACATCATCGAGATTAATCAAAGGCGCGATGTGCTGTACGATTATCTATAAATGAAATAAACTAACACTACGCTGCTGAAAAAATGAACACATTACAGATAAACTGTATTCTGTACGCCGTGCAAAGCACAAGGCATATTTTTAAAGGAACGTATCCGTGCAATATGTTGCCGGTCAGTAAACTGTTGCAATATCCCTGCGCGTTTGTAATCAATACGCATAGCAGCGGGCAGCCGGGTGAGCACTGGTTGGCCGCTTATTTTAACGAAAAGCGTGAATGTTACTTTTTTTATTCTTACGGGTTAGCCCCTGACAGCCCCCTATTCCCAAAAGCAATAATACATTTTTTAAACTTGAATTCAAAAAGTGTTTATCACCAAAATAAGCAGTTGCAAAATTTTAACAGTACCGTTTGCGGTCAATATTGCATATACTTTATATTTTACATGTGTAAAAAATACAAATATGTGGATGTACTGGCCCGTTTTAGTGATGACACAAAACGTAATGATTGTTTTGTTTCAAATTTTGTAAGACGACTCCCAAGAAGCCATTGTCTGAGTCATTATACATATAGATATATACAGAATTGTGTAACTTGTAACCAACGCTGTGCGTGAAGCGTTTTATGTACTTCCGTTTAAAAGTTAAAGGTATAACGCTCAATGTTGATAATGCGCAGCACGTTAACTTTGACAGCCTGAAAGAACTGGTCTTAGATTATCCTTTAAATCCCGAAGGCGATGACCAGAAAAAGGTTGTGATCCGTCAACCCGGTATAGTACGTGTGAAAAAGTGCTGGCAGATAGAGACGCGTACTTTGCAGAAGACGCAAAGGTGTGTTTATACTAAACGGTCTCTTACGGACAACTTCACAACACTGCCGTTCGGCTATTAAGATGGACACCAGATTTCAGCACCCTTTCTCATGTATTTTAGCGGGTCCGTCCAATTCGGGTAAAAGTTATTTTGTGAAAACGCTGTTGCAACACGCTGCAACACATATGACTCATGTACCTGATAATGTTGTTTGGTTTTACACCTGTTGGCAGCCTATATACGACCAACTTCTGCGTGATTACCCCGGTACGCATTTTATAGAGGGCTTACCAGAGTCTTTTAGCGATGATCAACTTTTTCCCCCTGATAAGATTAATTTAACAGTGATTGATGATTTGATGGACGCGGCAAGTAATAATTCTGAGGTTGAGAAAGCTTTCACAAAGTATGTACACCATCGTAATCTCAGTATCCTGTACCTTGTCCAAAACATATTTTGTCAAGGTAAAAAGATTAGAACTATACATTTAAACACAAAATATATGGTCCTGTTCAAAAACCCCAGGGATAAAATGCAGGTGGGCATTCTGGCTAGACAAATGTACCCATCGAAACATCGTTTTTTTCTCGAAGCCTATGAATCCGCGACGGCTGCCCCTTATGGTTATTTACTGGTTGATTTAAGAAACAACGCTCTTGACGATTATCGTTTACGAAGCGACTTATTCCCACCAGACACGCCTGTCACTTTTGTCATTAAGAAGCGCGGTTCTATAAAGCTATAACCGTACAACCTTTAGTCATTTGTTGTCATTCTAACAACGGTGAACATGTCGGGGCGGATAAGACGTAATTGGGTGCTTTTAAAAACGTTAATTAAAGCAACACCATTCCAAAGAAATGCTATTTTATCCAACGCTTCAAACGATTTAGTCACGGCTATTTGTGAGATAGCGCTCAACACGCTTAAAGGTAAAATACCGCTGTCTCAACGCCAGTTGAACTACCTTAAAAAGAAGCGAGCGCTTATAAAATCACTTTGTAATAAGAAATGTGCCATTGGAAAAAAGAAGAGGTTGGTTAAACAGTCGGGTGGTTTTATCGGTTCGCTGCTTGGTTTTGCTATACCACTAATTACAGGACTATTGTCTAATCGTTGATGGAGTACGCTGAGAAAATGTATCTGGTACCTCAGAATCAGATAGACCGTTTACATAATAAACCGAACAGCGACGACATACGTAAAACAGCAACGCATGGTCTAGATGTAGAGATCGTGAAAATACTACAGAATAATGATTTATCAGAATATGAAAAAGCAAAGCGATATACAATGTTGTTGCAGAGATACCTGGTGTTGAGTAAACAGGCTGATAGTGAAATGTCAACTTTAGCTCTTTTATCACCCGTTGCAAAATCTGTTGATGAATCAAATAATGCGACACAGCCTATTGCCCCCGATGCTGTTTATCATGAGCTTTTGAGCGGTGTTAATGACCGGTATAAGAAAAACTGTGAAATACTATTGAGTAAAATGACACGCTCTAAACACATCACAGACTGGAACAGTAAAGGGGAGTTTCTGTACAAAGGCGTCACTGTGCCTGGTTCCAACATGTTAGATTTAATAAGAAGCATCACGCAAAGTAACGGTGTGTCGATCCGTAATATACCGAATGGTTGGCCTGAATTTATGCGGGCAATGTCTGAATTGAATATTCCCTCAACCGTCATAGCCAATGCGGGGAATAGAATGTGTTTAGAACGATTAAAAGCTGAGAAGCAGGATGACTCTGATGGCGCTGTGACATCGCCCATGTCGTTACAAACCCTTAACAAAGGTCGAATAAATGTTTTAAGTCCCCCAGGTTTAACAACACCGCACGGTTACTTACTGCCTAGGAAAAGATCCGTAAATCTATTTCAGGATTCACAGTGGCTGAAACTATAACATATAACTAATTTATATTATTTTTATACACTGTATTTTGTGTTGGTATTTTGCGCCACAATGTTTAACTTATGTCAATAATATTTTATGTAATGTTTTAAATGCTTCTTTACTGTGTTATATATATATATATATATATATATATACATATATCAATAAAATATGCTTATGCTTTATAAAACAACGTTTTGTTCTTTGTTTCTATTGCTGTAAACGGAAGAAATTTCAAGCACACGATATAAAGTTTAATAAACAACGTTGTTTATTAGAAAAAACATCATAGATAAGATGCATTGTACATAAAACGTATCAAACAGAATGTTGATTACAAGTTACACAAACAATACAACATTGTGCGTAACACGCTTCACACACAGCGTTGTGCGTGAAACGTTTTATGTACAACGTGTCATAGTTATGACACGTTGTACATAAAACGCTTCACGCACAGCGTTGGTTACAAGTTACACAATTCTGTATATATCTATATGCATAATGACTCAGACAATGGCTTCTTGGGAGTCGTCTTACAAAATTTGAAACAAAACAATCATTACGTTTTGTGTCATCACTAAAACGGGCCAGTACATCCACATATTTGTATTTTTTACACATGTAAAATATAAAGTATATGCAATATTGACCGCAAACGGTACTGTTAAAATTTTGCAACTGCTTATTTTGGTGATAAACACTTTTTGAATTCAAGTTTAAAAAATGTATTATTGCTTTTGGGAATAGGGGGCTGTCAGGGGCTAACCCGTAAGAATCAAAAAAGTAACATTCACGCTTTTCGTTAAAATAAGCGGCCAACCAGTGCTCACCCGGCTGCCCGCTGCTATGCGTATTGATTACAAACGCGCAGGGATATTGCGACAGTTTACTGCCCGGCAACATATCGCACGGATACGTTCCTTTAAAAATATGCCTTGTGCTTTGCACGGCGTACAGAATACAGTTTATCTGTAATGTGTTCATTTTTTCAGCAGCGTAGTGTTAGTTTATTTCATTTATAGATAATCGTACAGCACATCGCGCCTTTGATTAATCTCGATGATGTTATCAAATAGAGCGTATATTATCACATTGACTGTCCGGTCCAACGCTTCTGCAAAGCAGAATTCGGCACGTAGATTGCCTGTTCTTATCAGGGAAAGGTGTTCTCCCCACTCCTGTTCTGGTGAAAGGTCAAAAGCAAATAGCGTGTAGCCCCTGAGGTACTCTTCGCGGTCAATCAGTATACCATTGTCAGATTTCTGCTTATTTGTGATCTGTATGAGTGACATATACTCTCTTACAGCATTACCGCTTTCAAAGTCGGGTTGAAATGGCTTGGCGGGGTGCGGCGTTCCATCCAGATAAAGGGACGCAAAACTTACATTTTTATGTTCAAAGCACAGGGGGTTCCGGTTATGGATTCCTGAAAATGATTCGTTATCCACGAAACCGGCTATAACTGTTTTCGGCACTTGTCCTAAAAATAAATTTTCTAGATTAAATACTCTACTGCCTGTTGGTACGCTGTAGATTTTCATCCCAACGCGGTCAATCGCGTATTTCGCGTTACCGTTTAACAGAGCCTGCGCGTGCCCAATCCGCACGGCCGGTGAGACCTGAACTCTTTTCACGAACAGGGATGCAGCTGTGATCTGTATTTTAAAGGCATCCGCCTCAGACGACATTAAGCAGAATGCGTCTTTGTTTCTGGTTAGTTTAATCTTCAGATCAACGGCGTTTAAAATTAGTTTATGTTGATGGAAAAGGTCGCAGTGAAGCGGGCCTAGCAGTTCAACAGTGCGACTCTGCGCTGTTGCGCCTGCTCGTTTTTTGAATCCCGTATTCGGGCCGTCCAGCGCCGTGTTGTTAAATTCACCATCCGCATCTTTGTAAAATAATCCTGTTGTGTGTTTTGTTGACAATGCATCCGAGCTGTAATTTAATATAGTCTCAATGTACGCGCGGTATGCGTAAAGATTGTTGGATTGTGATATGAGCCTGTCGCCCAAAGTTACATCCACTTGGTTGAATAAAGTCGCTATTGGGTAATTAATAAGCGCGACCCGCGCACCTTGCGGTATCTGCGTGTTATCGGTTCGTACGATCTTACATGTCACGTACAACAGCGTATTGTTCAGATCGTAGTAGTGTTCACCGCTGGCTGCTATATAAAATTCAAGCGGAGCTGTGTCGGATAACGCCGCTAAAGGTTGAACTTCGACGTATAGACTTTTCTCTATGCTAGTTTGTGTCGGGGGCACGTCAAAAAGATCCAGCTCTGTTTTTGCACATTCAACGGATTCGTGGTGTATGAAAGACATGTTTAAAAAATATCACCAACGGCACTCTTCGGCTTTCTCTTCTTCTTTGAGTTGCGTCGTCTCTGTTTTTTTTTTAAAAAGGGTATGTCCCAAGGCGTAAGTGTTATCATACGCTTCCGTTTTCTTTTAGACACGCCTTTTCTTGTATATATTAGTCCTGAACCGTCTTGCTTTGCTTGGTTCGCCTCGTGTATCTTATTCACAACGGCCGTTGTGGCTTGCCCGATAACATCTTTCGCTATATTACGAACCGCTGTCTTCATATGCGGTTTAGCCAACTCTAAACCTCTCCGGAAAAGAGGAACAGCTTTTCTTAAAAGACTTCGAAAAATACCGCCTAAACCGCAGCCGTGCATGTATGCGCTGCCGTGAAAACCTGGTAATCCATTACCGGCTTGAGATTTATAATATTGCACATAGAGTCCCGGATCGCCATAATTTTTAACAGCGACCATTCTGCTTAGTTAATAAAATTCAGTTTTGCGGCGTCTGAAGTGTAGCTTCACGATCGCTTTCCCAAACTTAAATGCCATGTTCTCGTTTTGGTCGTTCTTTATCTCTATGGCTATCTTGTCAAAATGTGTTTTGCACAATGGTACGTAATCGGGTTTCTCGTATCGTATTGTGACAACCTCATTGTTATAACCCTTCATTTCAACAGTGCGAAGTAGCGGTACATAACTACCCCCGACCCGTTGGTGTTCGATAATGTCTGTGTACACGTACATCGTATATTGGCCGCCTTTGATGTCGGCGCATGGTTTAGAAATATTAGTTTTAGGTTGTAAACCCAGTATCCATGTCAGCTTAGAACCGGCGTGGATTTGATACAACAGTTTACTGTCACATGTTACAACGCGTGCAAATGGATCATACGTTAGTCTTAATCCAACGTCCAGTTTCAGTTGTACAATTTCAGCGTTGATTACGTTCAGTAACGCTTCGATTGTTTCATAAAAACCGGGTTTAATGCACAAACTCGCGACTCTCGCCATCGGCTGTTCCGCCGTTCCATCCCATGATAATTGCAGTCTACAATCTTGTAAATCCAATGTATTCCACGTATGCGGGTATTGTATCTCAGTAAGTCCCATTTTCCATTCGCCATTTAAGTCTATCGGTTTAGCCAACTTTGTCGTATAGTTAGAAATCTTATTTTGCGGGAAGGTAACAGCCGATGCGTTGCTGGGTAAGGTTATGTAGAACGACTTGTCATCCATCGCTCGTCTTGATAGATACTGATGATCTTTATATGTCTTTTATCACCGATGCTGCGACCCAACTGTTAAATTTTGCGGGGTACCCGCGCCACTTGACTAACGCGTATTTACGGCCTCTGACCATCTTATTTTTTTAAATCTTTTCCACTTTGTAAACTCTGTTATAGTTTTTTGGTATGCTTTGAAGCTCTTCGGGGTAAAAACTACCTGTTATAACTTCACCATACAGATCTGCCAATTTATAAAGCGGTTTAATCCCTTTAGTGTTCACACTATGTACAAATCTCCTCAGAAAAGCTCTGTTCGTGACCTTTCTGAAATATGTCCTTATATTTAGAAATACGGACGTGGTCACCGATTCCTAAATAAACTGGGGCTTTCTTACTTCTAAAGTAATCACCGTAGGTTGTTTTGAAGACACTCAATGCGTTAGAGTCATTCACATCGTTTGGAGCGCACTTAATCGTTCTATGGTATGTGTTATTATAGCTGCGTATGAAGTCTTGTAAAATGTCTATATATCTGTAGGTATTCTTTGCCGTGAAATAGCGCCACATGCGTGTTTTTAAAGTCCTATTGAAGCGCTCTATAACAGCCGCTTTCACATCGTTATTGGTCGTGAAATGATTTATACCGTATTTTTCTAACACCTTTTTTAGGTTTCTGTTTAGAAACTCTTTACCATTATCGGTTTGTAGCTTCATCGGCACATCGCCGCGCTGGAATATTTTTTCAAAAGCATTAGCGACCGTTGCTGCATTCTTAGCGGTCAGACTTTCACCCCACACCCTCTTACTGAATATATCGATGATTGTTAATATGTATTTAACGCCATCGTTGTATTTTGACAAATCTATCAGCGAGCCCAAATCGCATTGCCACTGTTGGTTTATAACCGATACACAAATCATGTTCCTTTTATAGTTTTTTCTTGCTGGCTTGTGCAGCGTGTAGGCGTCTTGTTCTTGTAACCACTTTCTTACGTCGGATCTTTTAAATTTATTTTTAACCGACCCATAATATTTATCAATGCTGCTAAAACTACCTGGTTTTAACACTGCGTAATATGCATCTTTCATCCGCCTGATTTGACGCGCTGCGTTGCGTGACATTCTGCGACTGGTGTTACGTGACACTCTGCGACTGGTGTTACGCAAAAATTTTTAATACGGTTTAATATCGAACACTATAAATTTATATAAAATTTAATATTAAAGCGATATAAAACACTATCATTTAATATTAAAGGGGGTGGCGCCTAGGAGAAAGGGGTGTTACCAACTGTCAAGTTTGACAGAAAGGTTGTCTTTATCTACTCAGCATGTCTAAGTACGTTCCACTGGACAATGCACTGGAATGGGAGGAGGGGGTGGGCTGTATGGGTCCCAGCGGAAAACAGCTCATCCGTTGAGGGCTTCCCAGCACATAATGCATGGGTTGGTGATGTGTGTTGGGGCACACTTGGGAGACAGCACCTTGCAGGTGGTGTTATCTCACATGCCTTGACAAGAGCTTTGTCATTTGCATGTGAGGTAGCATGAAGAACCAGACGCTTGAAGATCTTTTGATCCTTCTTCATCAGTCGCTTCTCCGCCATGATGTAATTGCCAAATGTTTGCTCCAAGTCCGGGGGCCTATTAAGAACCTCCTTGGTGTGAGTAAAAAACTGTTGTGAGATGGGCGGGGCAGAATTGGGTTTCTGGATGACCTCTGCTGTTTCAGGGGTCATGGCTGTGGGTTTGGGTCATCCACTTCAGTTGCCTCGCTCATGGAAGGCTCCACTTCCAGCTCCGGTGTAATATCCTGCAATATAAAACAAAAGTGAACTCCATGTAAAAATGTGTGGGTACAATACAAATGTGTGTGTACTTACCAGATCCAGACTCTCCGATGCCTCCTCTTCCACAAGAGTGGGAGAATTCAGATCCAGATTACACCGTGACCTTATCCTTGGCTCTTGCTCCAAAGTGAATTTCATGAGGTCATAATACCACAGCGAAATACACAAAAATAGTGGATACAGATAAGTCGCAAGCGCTCTGAATGAATAATATGTCCCTCTTGTAAGACGGAAGCAATGTAGGTGAGATGAAGATGTTCCTTCTTTGTGCTAGATTTCAATCTTGGGTAAAATCATCAACGCTCAAAGGAAACATAAAACAGAATAAAAACACATCATGGTGTAATACGTCCACAATAGAGATTGATGTGACTCCAAAAAATGTGTTGAATGAAGTGAAACAGGAGGTTCTAGATGGCGTACATTACTCACTCAGTGGAAATGGTAAATAAACATATAATGGTATATTTATGTGGAACCAACTCTTGAATGGAAATATCCTTGTTTAGATGTGAAAAATCCCAAATGATGTAGTTGTGGGTATATACATGTGCGTACTCAAGCTCACACTAGCAGTGTAGATGAAAACACATAAAGGTATCTTTCAACTGAAATTAGCTAGTGATGGTTTTTCAATAAGGATGTGCGTACCCCACTCACAGTGATTTAATCTGTTACACTCACATCAAGGTTCCTTTATACCAGAGACAGGAAAAAGAACCAAATACCAGATTTCAAGTCCATAGAAAAGGGGGTTACAGTTTATTAAAAATCAGCACAAAGTTAAAAAAAATTCATAGAAAAGTAAAAAAACATAGAGAACATGTACTCGGTTAGGTGGCTGGTGAGTGGGCAGTCTGGAATGCCCAACACCGCCTTTTTCCATCTTTTTACACCTGTGGTTATTTTTGTGCGAGTACATGTTCTCTATATTTTTTACATTTCTATGGAGAAATTTTCTTAAGTTTTGTTTTAAACTTTGTTATTTTAGGTATACTGTCTGGGCAACAGTATACCTGCACCGTGGGAGTTAGGGGGGACGGTTACCTGCCTCTGCAAGGTGTCAGAGCCACTTCCCTTCTGCACAGCCACCGCCCTGAGAGGTTATTCTGTGGGGTACTGTGTCTTGGTGGTCACAACCGCAGGACGCTGCACACCCCTAATGCTGCCTAAAGGTGAGTAGAGTGGTGAGAAAAATACTGGGGCCCCGGTTCTTGGTGCAGCGCAACATGGTGGTAGACAGGACCCTCCACGGGGTTACCCGCTTCAGCCCCCTGCGCAGAACTGGCAGCGATTATACAAACTAGCTAATCTGTGAGGTTTGCACACTGTGGGAGACTTGGCCAATATAAACATTGTCAGCGGCTCCGGCACCATTATAGGGGCGGAGCTTGTCAGAGCGGTACCAGCTGCATTTTGGTGCCTTCCTCTGCATAAGAAGCAGCTTCAAGGACACACAGCTCCTCCAGAGATCTGGGAGACACTGGAAACTGGTACAGGGGTGTACTAGCAGGGGGAGAGCCGCTATTGCACACAATATAGTGTCTTTAAAAGACACACAATCCAGATTACTGGTATATAGATATATTTCAGCTTGCAGTTGTTACTACAAGCCGGGGGGTGCTGCTCTCTCACTCTGAGTCTCCATCGCACACGCAGTGAGGCAGGCTGTTTATGCTTGTTTATGAGTGTTGTTCTCTGTCAATATGGTTAAACATGCTGTATGCAAAGTTTGTCATACCAGATTCTCCCCTTCTACCACTGGGTCCCTATTGTGTGATCACTGCAGTCAGTCTTCTCAGGTCTGTGTGGAGACTAGGGGGGAGGGCCTTTTTGGCCCATGCCATTAAGACTATGATGGTTGACATGTCATCCCAGCTTGATGCTAATAAGCAAACAACACTTCAACTGCAACAGGCTGTTGCAGACCTTGCAGCAAAGGCTGATGACAGATATCCTTCCCTCCATAGTTCAAGGCCACTTAAGCGTGGGCTGCCTGCTCTTCTAGCAGATGAGGATTTTTTGGAAGAGGGAGAGGAATTGGAACCTGATATAGAAGAGTCCACTCCTGCAGAGGATATTTAACCCCTCATTCTTGCTATCTGGAATGTACTAAAAGCCCCCTTAGAAGAGGCTGCTTCAACTTAGTTTTTTCTTGGACAGAAAAAAGTTAACATCACCTTCCTCGATTCTCCAGAATTAGATGAGGTTTTTAAACAAGACTGGAAAAAATTCCTGATAAAAGATGTCAGGTTACTAGAAAGATTTTATGTTCTTTCCCATTCACACCAGAGGGTAGAAAATATTGGTAAGAACCCTCAGCTGTTGATGTTTCTTTCTCCCGCCTCTCTAAGAAGGCGGTGTTACCAGCCTTGTCAAAGTCAGAAAAATATCACTATGCACACTGCCATATTTGCACCTCATACATGTCCGCTCTGCGCATGCGTACGCTCTCCCGTGCGTGCGCATACCTGCTGATACGTGCACCCGCAGGCACACGGTATGCGCATTTACGGTAGAGTTTATATGTGCGTAACGTGCGACTCAATCGTTACATATTTTCACTATATAATGTATTTTGTAGATTATGGTCCCTTTGATAGAATCTGAAAGTTTAGTTAATGTAGCATGTTCCTGGACAAAGAGATCCCTCTTTGTTTGATACGAAGGGTCCGACAGGGGTCATACAGTGGTGTTTAGTATCCATCGGAAGAGTATTTAATTAGCAATATTCCGGTGTTGGTTTGAAGCGGATTAATCGCTCGTGCGAATAGTTATGGACATAAGAAGTTTATGTCCATTTACTATTATTTGCACTTACTTATCCATGCGGCGGGAAACCTAGTTTCCCACCCACCTGAGCAGTTGGAAGTAGACACAGCCCACCTGTATGAATCAACCTATGACCTTTTGTTATAATGCGAAGACTAATTCCTGTGTCCAATGAACAATGAGATTGTAGGGACCATTGAATTGTATTGTGTGTGGGGCATAAATAGACAAGCCGATCATATACAGCTCACTCTCTTCAACGATTCTCATCACTGATAATCGGGAGCTGGATATTCAGAAAGGCGCATGCGATCATTCCCTTTGTGCGTTTCACTCCTGAGGAAGCTGGGTGTCAACACCAGCGAAACGCGTCGAGTTAGAGATTGCAGGACACATCCTCAAAATTTATCCTCAACAGTGCTGGATTTTTGTCATCATCACCCACACGGCACCAATTGGACAGCATTTCCCTGGACAGTTCCATCTGTGGAGAAAATTGGAGGCTTCCCTGTCTGCTCAAAACGCTTGCATCTACATGCTTAAAAGGGACTTTCTTCACTCCATTTCATTCATCAACTCTCCAATAACAAGCTCATGGACACAACTCCAGTGGAAGTCCTATCCGGGGTATGAATTAACACCTGTTGAGGAAATATGTGGATGTGCCATTTCACATGATTATTCAATTCCTAATTACGCTTTATAGGCATCTGTGATTTTATGTTATTATTTTTATTAAATTTATTGTATACTTTTTTCAACATAACCTACCGTCCTGAAATGATCTTTAAATTAAGAGTATTATTATTATTTTAATCTTAAAACCTAGCGCTGGTGAATACTATTTATTATTGCTTCTATATTTCTTTGGGGAATAACCACCCCCTACACCAGCAGCTTCTTGACAGCGCACTCTATCTCTTTTTATACTTATATATTCAGAAAGGCGCATGCGATCGTTCCCTTTGTGCGTAAGTTTACTACGCAATCATATTGTCTTTATTGTTATTGTGAGCCATCTCTCTCTCTCTCTCTCTCTCTCTCTCTTCTCCTCTTTTTCTCTAATTTTCCCTTAAACGTAATTGTATTGTATTTCCTGTGTAGTTATCTGGTTAGTTAGTCTGTGTTATATTGTAGTGTATGACTTGTACTGTATTATTCTTTTGCAAGTATAACATTCATATAAGGCGTTAGACCCTAAGCCCGGTATCTGTGTATTTCTTATAGTGTTAAGTATTCTCAGAGCGTCGGTGACGCTCGAACAGCTTTTAAGTTAATAAGGTTACACGGTGTTGCATTTACACCCTACACTAAGGTTTTACTGCATATTACATTGTTTATGGTTTAGATATAAAGGTTTAACATTGTGAGCGTCTACGCCGCTGGTGATCTCCTCGTGGGCCCGTGCGTCCGCTACGCTATAGCGAATCATTACGTTAGTCGGCAGCCAATAGCGTGCCTGCCTGTAATCTCTTGGCCGTGAGCGAACGTGACGCTTGAGCGTCTCGACCTCGGCTAAGCGATTGTTATGCAACGTGCGTACCCTTATGGTACTCCATACGTCAATAGCGTACAGTGTTCTTAGACCTCTTAAATGGTTTTAAATAAGATAAATATTTAGCTTTATCAATTGGCGGCTCGTCCAGTCCTTCACATATCTCTGCTAGGTAATTCCAGCAGACATTATCCATCAGCAAAGGGCGGGAGATCATATTCCTCGTAGTGCTGTCTGGATAAGCGTCTGCTTCGCTTAGTAAAGGGTGCTGAGGGAATCCGGAACCCGAGGTAAGAACAACACGCTAGTGTCTTTTAAAGCTGTTTATTTCTGTCTTGCGTACGCACACACGCATATCTGCATTTCTTTTTTCGTGTATTTTCATATATCACTCTCCTGTTTGCCATTGTATAATTGATAAACGTGCTAAGAGAGATTTGTCGCTATTTCATAGTTAAAGTATAAAAGTAATACATTAAGGGATAAATTGCAAAGCTCACACGCAGCTCTACCTAAAGGTACAAGGAGAGATTGGTGTGGTGCTCGGTAGATGATCGAGGATCATCTACATTGATAAACGTGTTAGTTGTGTTACGGTGGACATTTGCTTTGTGTACACGTGTCTCTAACAAAGGGTGAGACTCGCGTACGCAAAGGCCGACGCACGCAGCGTAAATTACGCAACGGAGCGTCTGGGTACGCCCACGTAACTCAAATCACACGATAAGTGTTATTTTAGCAGGCGAAGAGGTGGCAACGCGATAAATAGCGCAAGTCTATTTTTAGTGTCCTAAATTTAGACTAACAGATCCTTCTCCAAATTTACAACACATCTGGTCTAAAGAGAAATTTCTGCGCAGAAATAGAAATAGAAACAAAAGTGTACATGTGGTGAGTGAGTGTTTTACATATATAAGTTTTACAATTTTGGGGATTGAACCACAGAAATCATCGAGTTCTCGTGAAGTACATACGTGTAAGTGACGTGCATGGTGGCTAGGGAGGCATCCCTGGTTAAACATAAAATTTGAGCATTAGAGTATAGCAGACCAGGAGGTCTAGAACAGACCAGGAGGTCCAGGTACAGCAGACAAGGAAGTCCCCTATAGAGTCAAGTAGCACAACACCAGGAAGGGTTGGTGCAGAACCCATATAGGCCATAAAGCTCTGGCTGAAGGAATTCGCAGCCAAAATTTTAGATTCCGTTGGTCGCTCCGTACATAATATTAGTTGCTTATGTACTGAACGATTGTACCGCACGTAATTGTGTGCATTAGTTCGTATCTGACCAGTACCATTTGTGTACAAAACTGGTCATAAACACTATTTGTACATTTTAACGTGATTTGTGAATTTTTTTTTATTTTAAGGGAAGTTCGCTGGTCACTCAGGAACTATCCAACAACCGATACTTGCCGGGGAACTCGCCCCAGTAAATAAAGGCTTATAGGGGCCCTAGGTTGGGTACAACAGCTCTGGATACAGTGATTGCAGTACTGGCCAACGTGGGCGAGGAGTGAGTGGAGTACTCAGTAAACTTTGCCGCCGGCCTGCCCCGGACATCTTGGTTTTTGTAAGGGTTCGCTGAAGACCCTGATTAAGGTCAGAGATAGTGAAAGCAACACCTGCAGGTATGGGGGCCAGTTGTTCAGGTAGGGGGCGATCAACCTCGGTTCGGGTTGATTTAGTAAACCGACCAATCGGGTCGGCAAGGTATGTAATGTGTGAAAAATACGGTTCACACACAGAGGTTTTATGTGATGAATGGGAAAGAATGACTGTACATGACGGGGAGAAGTTCCCAAGAGTAGGCAGCTTTAGCACAGATGTGTTACTGAATCTAAGGAGAAGGATAGGTCTTATTAAATCAGTAAAGAGACGGACCAAACATTATGATTATTTAAAATTGTGGCAACAGGAAAGTGAATTGCAAAGAGAGTTAACTGACATATCTGACTCTCATCTTGGGAGGAGAGACATGGCAATGGAGAGGATTATGGTTGCGGAGAAAGGCACAATGTTGTACGATAAAAATGCACTTAGTAACTGTATTAAGAATGAAAGTGTAAAATGTAATAATGTTTATGAAAATGAAAATGTAAAAATTACAAATGTTAACCTGTGCAAGTCGCGCCCCATGTCAAACTTCCCTCAGGAATACGAGCAAGAAAGTGAACCCAACACGATGTCGGCACCTCTCCCTGCAGCCATCACACAAGACATCCAGGTGGACACGACCAAGTCGGTAAAGGCAATAATCAAACCCCCTAACGGAGGGTCAGGTGAGGTCGTGTCCACAGGTACGTACAATGTTTTATATCACGCACAAACAAATGTACCCCATATTGTAAGACCAACACAAGAGGATGTAGTTGAGTTTGATCCTGTCAGGGTGATCGCAGTCCCCAATGGAAAGACTGACGACCAGGGAATCATTCCCGTCAAGGACAGTGCAATGCGCTGTCCCTGGTCCCGGACCGAATTGAGATCAATTATGTCTGAATTTCCCGATCCTAGGAAAAATCTAGTCGCATGTCAAAGGTTTATTAAAGAACTAGGAAACGCCACAGAACCCACCAACAAAGAGTGGCGGACAGTGCTGAGGGCATGTTTGCCCTCCAGTATTGACCCTGCAAAATTTATTACTGATTGCCAATTAGACATGGAGGTACCTTGTACGGAGGAACACAATCAGGGATGTATTAAGCAGATTAACCAACAGTTGGAAGTATATTTCCCTGCCGTTGTCAAGTGGAATGAAATTTTCTCCATAAGACAAAACGAAGGGGAAAGTATTTCTAATTATTTCAATCGAGCACTGCAAATAATGGCTAGAAACACTGGGATCACAGACATCAAGACCAATGCACAGCATAGAGAAGTAGCGGTTAAGGTATTAATGAATGGTTTAAAGGAGGTATTAACAACTAGGGTACAGACCACCAACCCAAACTGGAGAAATATCTCGGTGGCCGCATTAAGAGAGTCCGCTATTAACCATGATCAGAATATCACCAGATACAGGGAGTCACAAAGTGATAAGTTAATGGCCGCAAGTATACAGGCCCTAACCACAAGACCACTCCAGCATAAGCCCCAAACCCCTGCGAGAAATTCAAATGTGGAAGTCTGTTACAATTGTCATAAAAAGGGATACTTTGCGAGAGATTGTAGATCAAGAGAAATACAAAAGTCATATCAATCCCCTAGACAACAACATAACCATGATATCCAAGTTAGCAGGGAAGTACAGGGAAAGCGGTTGATGGTGATGAGCATCCGAGCGTTTGAGGAGGCATCAAATCAACCAAAACCTCAGGTCACTGACACTTGGAAGAAGCCCAGAGTTTGTTATCTTTGTAAAAGAGAAGGGCATTATGCCAGCAACTGTAATAGCACACATAAAGTTAGACCCCCTAGACAGAGAAATGAGCAAAATTATGACACACCAAATTATAATCAGGGATCAGATAGGAAGAATTTTGGTCCACACTCATGATATGTAGTCAAGAAAGGTGATCACTAGGACGGATGGTAAGCCTGAGGTAACGGTTAATAAATTGGGAGGTCATTCCCTGAAGACACAGGAATGACCGGGTGAAACGTTGTAAATGTATCTGTGAAATGTTTCTTTTCTCTCCCTATCTCTGACGATTATTAGTAGGACTCAAACATTGCATATCTTCTTGGTCTTTGCAAAAGTCTACCAAACCCCAGCATGACCTACCCACATCAATGTATCCTGGCCAGATATAGAGGGTGGAGTATGGAGGTGCTGGTGGGAGGGACTGCGTAAGGAAACCATTGGACATGTAGATATGACAGCCTGATGATCTGACAATATATTAAAATGTTTGAAAAATGTTTTTGTTTCCTGTGGTTGTTTAATGTTGATTTATGTGATATATATATATATATATATATATATATATATGTGTGAACGGTTCTCTCTCTCTTGTTGTTTTTTTTTCCCTCTCCCTCTTCTCACTCATGTTTTCATGTTTTTAAGATGGTATGTCACACATCAGTTAGACAAATGGTAATGCAAGATTTTGGCTCCTTACAGAAAAATCGCTGGTTTGGAAGAAATATTGCATCACCGGAATGTTCGTTTGGAAGACTGAGAGACAGCACCTTTGAGATGACAGCAGAACGAGAAGAACAACAAGACTAGAGAACTAATTATCGTAACAAGTTTCTCTCCCCCTCGACTGTATTCCCGTACCCCCATTACAAATTTCTTCTTTTCTCCTCCTGTAAGATGGACTTGCCCCAAGAGACTGTGATATGGATTTTCCTGTTGACCATGATGTTGACCCGAGCAGTCTGTTCCGGCGAGAGTACCATGAAGGTCGAGAAAGGATCCAGAAAGGTTCCGATGACTGAGACGGAGGTGTAAATTTCCAATAGCAACACAATCACCAAGCAAAGGCGAGTACCGGAAACGATCTAGCAGCCATGTTATTTGTAAACATTGTGAAGGATTGTTAGCTGAAGAAAACTGTATCTGTAGGCTCTGTGACAATGTAGTTGAGGATGGGTGCATTAAGAAATGTCAATCCAGTTTTAATATCCACATGGACCGGCATCCATTGAGTGACTATCACTCCTTAGTGGGTAGTGTGTTAAATAAGACAGATTGTTGGGTATGCTCTCAAGTACCTCAAGGTCATAGCAAATCAGGGCTAGTACCATTTCCTTTAACGGTAGGGGAGGTACTTGAGCTAAAGGGTGGGAGACCGGTGGACAGGAGGTTTAATATCTCCAGTCCTCCTAGTTTGAAACTCCACCAATATCATGTGGATAGATCCCTAAAATGTTTTAACATTTCCAATCCCCGAAAGCCGGGAAATTGGGAAGTGTCATGGAGTAACCAAACCATGACCTTTTCATATAGGGCAGATAGAATGCCTACAGATACAGAGCTTATACGCCACATAGCCAGTAGAGAAAAATCTTTCCGATATAGGTATACCCTAGGAAGTAGGATTACAAGAGTTGGAGAGGTATCACCAGGATACTGTGCACATATCGTACAAACTGATACGTGTACTAAACAGATGGGAGAATTAGGGTTAGGAGATTTCACATGGAAGATGTGTAATATGGTTATGTCCTACTCCGTCCCATATGTTCTCCCCGATGATGCATATTTCATATGCGGGAGGAAGGCGTATAAGTGGCTTGCCCCAAACTCTGAAGGATTGTGTTATATTGGAAAAGTACTGCCTGAAGTAATGACTGTATCACATGCCAAAATGAAAGATATACACCGTGGTGCCCAAGCTCCTTATACTCACACTCATTACGAGCACGTAGTTAAAAGGCAACTGACAGAAAGGACAGAGCATCCGGCCTCTGATCTGATCCATGAATCCACCGGGATTCAGGTTCTGCTTGCGTTAGATTTCACTCGCACCGCTAGAGGAGTGATGAACTATAGGTACATCTCTGCGCTTGCAAATTTGTTAGATAATATCACTGAAATGTATGATGACACGTTTAGGTATACTGGAAGAGAACTTCAAGCTTATAAAACAGAACTGGTTCAGCATAGAATGGTTCTTAATTATCTCACAGCAGTGACAGGTGGATATTGTGTCACACTGGCAACGCAGTACGGCGTGAAATGTTGCACATATATAACGAATAGTACCGAGGACCCGGTCGAGGTCATAGACCAAAAGATGGACGATATTCTCCAATTAAAGTGGGAATTTCGCAGGAGACACAATCTCACTCTTGCTGCTGTAGGTAATGAGCTGACTGGTTGGGTGTCATGGTTGAACCCGCGAAATTGGTTCTCTGGTTTAGGAGAATGGGCTCAAGGAGTCATAATGGATGTTGGGAAGTTTCTCCTATGTATCTTAGGTGTTGTCATATCGATTGGTTTGATATTTAGATGCGGTCAGGCTTTAAGGAAGTGCAAACGTAGTACTAGGGTTATGAGTCTAAGGAGTGAGGAAACTGTAATTCCAATGGATTTGATTTATGACCCAACGGTAGAAACAATGATGTGATGAAAATGCGATTATACGGTCCGTTTCTTTCACCTGTTTTTCCGTTTTCTCCAAGGTAAAAAGACCCACTTGGACGAGGAATTTGACGACCCTGTATACAGACAACTGATGGATTAAAGAAGAAGTTTTGACAACCTTATACACAGATATTTGATGAACTATGCCATAGACCCCCAGTTTCCCTAGAAATTTTAAAATTACGTTAGCCCAACACTTTTGTAAGTCTATGGACATTGACAAAGCTTTTTGCTCGCACCTTTTTGGGCAAAAGCACAAAGAAGACTGCATTCAACAGACACCGAACAAGACTTCAACCGACAAATGTTCATTAACCTGACATAGGATACCACTGCATTTACCATAAGTGTTCTTTATCTTCATCTCTACAACCTCCAGGTAATGACACACATAGTCGATAGGGAATACAGGCACAGATATCAGCAATCACATATCTCCCCCATTCATGTATCGTCAACTAAAATGTGCTCCCCCATTTTGTTACAACCACAGCCGGAAAGAGCTCGGTAGAGTTTGACAGCCCATCCACAGACCCTTAATACGGGATAAGAAGGAATTCAAATGTATACTTCGCAATACCTCGAAGCTTGATGTACAACACGTACGGCACGATGATACATGACCCCCCCAAACATGGATTCATACACACATGCTTTTGCTATCTCACTAGGTCATACCCTTTTCTCACCTTCCTCTCTCCTTCCTTACCCAACCATGGAAATGTATTTACACTTGACATATATTTTTCTCTTTTTGAAATGTTTTAGAAGGTGGCAGTTATTGTTGACTGCCAAAGGGTGGACTGTCAAAGTCAGAAAAATATCACTATGCACACTGCCATATTTGCACCTCATACATGTCCGCTCTGCGCATGCGTACGCTCTCCCGTGCGTGCGCATACCCGCTGATACGTGCACCCGCAGGCGCACGGTATGCGCATTTACAGTAGAGTTTATATGTGCGTAGCGTGCGACTCAATCGTTACATATTTTCACTATATAATGTATTTTGTAGATTATGGTCCCTTTGATAGAATCTGAAAGTTTAGTTAATGTAGCATGTTCCTGGACAAAGAGATCCCTCTTTGTTTGATACGAAGGGTCCGACAGGGGTCATACAGTGGTGTTTAGTATCCATCGGAAGAGTATTTAATTAGCAATATTCCGGTGTTGGTTTGAAGCGGATTAATCGCTCGTGCGAATAGTTATGGACATAAGAAGTTTATGTCCATTTACTATTATTTGCACTTACTTATCCATGCGGCGGGAAACCTAGTTTCCCACCCACCTGAGCAGTTGGAAGTAGACACAGCCCACCTGCATGAATCAACCTATGACCTTTTGTTATAATGCGAAGACGAATTCCTGTGTCCAATGAACAATGAGATTGTAGGGACCATTGAATTGTATTGTGTGTGGGGCATAAATAGACAAGCCGATCATATCCAGCTCACTCTCTTCAACGACTGATAATCGGGAGCTGGATATTCAGAAAGGCGCATGCGATCGTTCCCTTTGTGCATAGGTTTTCTCCGCAATCATATTGTCTTTATTGTTATTGTGAGCCATCTCTCTCTCTCTCTTCTCCTCTTTTTCTCTCATTTTCCCTTAAACGTAATTGTATTGTATTTCCTGTGTAGTTATCTGGTTAGTTAGTCTGTGTTATATTGTAGTGTATGACTTGTACTGTATTATTCTTTTGCAAGTATAACATTCATATAAGGCGTTAGACCCTAAGCCCGGTATCTGTGTATTTCTTATAGTGTTAAGTATTCTCAGAGCGTCGGCGACGCTCGAACAGCTTTTAAGTTAATAAGGTTACACGGTGTTGCATTTACACCCTATCACTACACTAAGGTTTTACTGCATATTACATTGTTTATGGTTTAGATATAAAGGTTTAACATTGTGAGCGTCTGCGCCGCTGGTGATCTCCTCGTGGTCCCGAGCGTCCGCTACGCTATAGCGAATCATTACGTTAGTCGGCAGCCAATAGCATGCCTGCCTGTGATCTCTTGGCCGTGAGCGAACGTGACGCTTGAGCGTCTCGACCTCGGCTAAGCGATTGTTACGCAACGTGCGTACCCTTACGGTACTCCATACGTCAATAGCGTACAGTGTTCTTAGACCTCTTAAAGGGTTTTAAATAAGATAAATATTTAGCTTTATCAGCCTCATGGGCTTTTCAGCTCAAGGACCCTGGGGATAGAAAAATAGAAACTACGCTACAATCTATTTATACAGCGGCTGGCGTATCACAAAGACACATCCATTTTCCCTTCCACAAGAATATTTCCAATATCATATATGTGACTAGTATGTGGAATTACAACATATGCAGTGCAATGTGTGCACGAAAATATAGTCACTGGCTCCATCACTTAGTAAGTATCTGATATCCTGGCATCCCCGACCTGTATATTTACAAAGTGCATAGAATAACAGGTTATAATTGATAATTTCCCATACGTCCTAGAGGATACTGGGGATGACATCAAGACCATTTGGTATAGACGGGATCCGCAGTAGACATGGGCACGCTAAAGACTGGCTCCTCCCTCTATGTCCCTCCTCCAGACCTTAGCTGTAGGAACTGTGCCCAGGTAGACTGACATTTTGAGGAAAGAACAAGTATCATGGTGCAAAACAGGGGGGGCCACAGTGATTTTGGTGCTATATAATTGTGTGATTAACATTATAAAATCGCTGAATGTCGGTGGACATTTTGTGTTCACAGACATTGAGTTACTGGCGCTGGGTTGTGAACTGTCAAATCCCATCTGTGTCCTTCTGATGGATTTTACTGTGGGTCTGTCCCCTATAAATCCAGGAGTGTCTGTGGTGTGGTTCTGCACGTGTGTGACATGTCTGTGGCAGGGAACTCTGTGGAGACATGTTAGGGACACAGAGGTGTAATATGACACCAAGAGCCTGACTGGGTGAAAGGTTACATGATAGTGTGAATCATGTCAGTAATAGGTTGGACTGAATCTCATACAGAAAATGAAAATAATCTGTTGAAGATGTGATTTTTAATAGTTCTGCCTTTCATCCACAGGGACCTTTCTGGGTCACATACAAATTTGCACAAGTAGTACAAACTGATACAGACACGGACTCTGATTCCTGTGTTGACCCTAGTGATTCCAAGGGAATAGGTCCTAAGTTAGCAAAAAAGCATTCAAAACATGTTTTAGCTATAAAGGAGGTGTTAAAAGTCACGAAGCCCCTTCTTTTACCACAAGGAGAGTGTTTACTTTTGTAAAGAAGTAATGTAATTTTCCCTCCACCTCAGGTCTGATTTAACCTGAAAAGAAATTTCTGATTCCCAAAAGGATATCAGGCAGCTTACCTTTTTCCAAAAAAGGTGGGAGTCACCATGCATTTTAGACAGGGCCCTGTCATAAAAGAGAAAAGGTGTTTCTCCCTGTGCCTGGAATGGCTTCACTTAAGGAGCCGACAGACCGCAAGTGAGTGAGGTGATTTAATGATGTGGCCAATGGGGCACTACTCAGGCCTACCATTGTCTGTGAGTGGGTGAGTAGTGCTATTGAAAAGTGGTCAGAAAACTTGTCATTAGACATTGACACAATAGATGGAGACGAGGTACTCCTAACGTTAGGTCTTATCAAAGACGCTGCTGCATACGTGCTAGAATCCATGAAATATATTGGTTTCTTGGGATCAAGAACCGCTACCATGGCAGTATCGACTCGGAGGGCGTTGTGTATTCGCCACTGGAATGCTGATGTAGATTCCAAAAGAAATATGGAGGCTCTCCCGTATAAAGGTGAGGCCTTGTTGGGTGATGGGCTGGATGCATTAGTCTCGGCGGCTACCGCAGGTAAGTCGACATTCTTGCCTTATGCTCCTACACAGGCGAAAAAGACACCACTCTCACATACAGTCCTTTCGGCCCAACAAATACAAAAAGGCCAAAGGTCTCCCCTTTTTTTGCAGGTAGGGGAAGGGGAAAAGGAAAGAAATCCACAGTGTCTCCCGGATCGCAGGAGCAGAAGTCCACCCCTGATTCTGCCAAATCTGCAGCATAACGTTGGGGCTCCCTTGCGGGAGTCCGCTCGGTTGGGAGCACGTCTGAAACTTTTCAGCCAAATCTGGATTCAATCTGGCCTGCACTAACGAGTCTTACAAATAGAGTCCCATGGGTACAAACTAGAGTTTCAAGACGTCCCCCCATGACAATTTTTCAAATCGACCTTGCCAGCTTTTCTTCCGGAAGAGAGGCAGTAACAACGGCAATTCAAAAATTATGTCAGGATCAGGTCACATGAAAAATCTGAATCTCTACCTGAAAAGGTTCAAGTTCAAGATGGAATCCGTGAGGGTAGTGATTTCCAGTCTGGAAGAGGGGGACTTCATGGTGTCAGTAGACATAAAAGATGCTTACTTGATATTCCCATTTATCCTCACCAAGCTTATCTGAGATTCGCAGTACAGGATTGCCTTTACCAGTTTCAGACGTTGCTGTTTGGACTCTCCACGGCACTGAGGGTATTCACCAAGGTGATGGCGGAGATGATGGTCCTCCTTCATTAAATAGGAGTCAATATAATTCCTTATCTGGACGATCTCCTGATAAAAGCGAGATCCAGGGAACAGTTGGTGCAGAACATCGCACTCTCCCTGTCAATACTCTAACAACACGGTTGGATCATGAATTTTCCAAAGTCGCAGATGGAACCGACGACAAGATTGTCCTTTTTAGGGATGATTCTGGAAACAGAAGTACAGAGAGTATTTCTTCCAGTGGAAAAGGCTCTGGAAATCCAGAAAATGGTCAAACAAATATTGAAACCAACAAGCATGTTGATCCATCAATGCATTCGGTTGTTGGGGAAAATGGTAGCGGCCTACGAGGCCATACAGTTTGTCCAATTTCATGCCAGAGTATTCCAGTGGGACCTGTTGGACAAGTGGTCCGGATCCCACCTACACATACACCGGAATATAATCCTGTCCCCCAAAGCCAGGATTTCGCTCCTGTGGTGGCTACATAGTTCTCACCTACTTGAGGGACGCAGGTTTGGGATTCAGGACTGGGTCCTAATAACCACGGATGCAAGTCTCCAAGGCTGGAGAGCTGTCACACAGGGGGAAAGCTTCCAAGTAAAATGGTCAAGTCAGGAAGCCTGCCTTCACATAAACTTTCTAGAATTGAGAGCCATTTACAACAGCCTTCTACAAGTGGTACATCTTCAAGATCCCATGCAGATCCAGTGGGACAATGTAACAGCAGTCGCGTACATAAACAGGTAAGGCGGAATAGAAAGAACAGCGGCAATGGCAGAGGTGACAAGGATTCTCCTCTGGGCAGAAAGACATGTTAGAGCTCTGACAGCAATTTTCATTTCGGGAGTGTACAACTGGGAACAAGACTTCCTCAGCAGACACGATCTCCATCCAGGAGAGTGGGGCCTCCACTAAGAAGTCATCGCAGAGGTGACAAGTCTTTGGGGAGTTCCTCAAGTAGACACGATGGCATCTCGTCTAAACAAGAAGCTTCAGAGATATTGTTCCAGGTTGAGAGACCCTCAAGAAATAGCAGTGGATGGACTGGTGACCCAGTGGGTGTTTCGGTCGGTATATGTTTTCCCTCCATTTCTACTGATTCCAAAAGTTCTCAAAATAATAAGTAGAACAAGAGTTCGAGCAATCTTCATTGCCCCAGACTGGCCAAGGAGGGCTTGGTATCCAGATCTTCAGGAGTTGCTCATAGAAGATCCTTGGCCTCTTCCTCCTTGGGAGGACCTGCTGCAGTAGGGGCCCTGTGTGTACGAAGACTTACCGCGGCTACGTTTGTCAGCATGGCTGTTGAGCGCCGTATCCTAGCCAGGACGGGTATTCCTAAGGAGGACATCCCCACCCTTATTTAGGCCAGAAAGGGAGTAATGTCAAAACATTACCAACGTATTTGGAGAAAATATGTGTCTTGGTGTGAATCCAAGAAAGCTCCTACGGATGAGTTTCACTTAGGACGTTTTCTCCATCTTTTGCAGGATGGTGTGGAGACGGGCCTACGATTGGGATCAATCAAGGTCCAGATTTCGGCCTTGTCAGTGTTCTTCCAAAAACAATTGGCCTCTCTTCCAGAGGTTCAGACCTTTGTGAAAGGGGTTCTGCACATCCAGCCTCCATTCGTGTCTCCAGTGGCACCATGGGACCTTAACGTGGTATTGCAGTTCCTTCAATCGGATTGGTTTGAGCATCTACAAAAGATAGAGTTGAAGTTTCTCACTTGGAAAGTGGTGAGACTTTTGGCATTGGCATCTGCATGGGGGGTGTCTGAATTGGGGGCCTTGTCTCACAAGAGCCCTTACCTGATTTTCCATGAAGATAGGACAGAGTTGCGAACTCGTCAACATTTTCTTCCAAAGGTGGTTTCTGCTTTTCACATAAACCAACCTATTGTAGTGACAGTAGTTACTGACACATTCACTGATTCAAAGGCTCTAGATGTGGTTAGAACTTTGAAAATCTATGTTGCTAGAACAGCTCGTATATGAAAAACAGAAGCTCTGTTTGTCCTGTATGATCACAACAAGATTGGCTGTCCTCCTTCCAAGCAGACTTTTGCACGTTGGATTAGAAATACAATTCAGCAAGCTCATACTGCGGCTGGATTGCCGTTACCGATGTCGGTAAAGACCCACTCCACTAGGAAGGTGGGCTTATCCTGGGCGGCTGCCCAGGGGGTCTTGGCATTACAACTTTGCCGAGCAGCTACTTGGTCAGGGTCAAACACATTTGCTAAGTTCTACAAGTTTGACACCTTGGCCGATGAGGACCTAAAGTTTGGTCAATCGGTGCTGTAGGGTCATCCGCACTCTCCCGCCCGTACTGGAGCTTTGGTATAGACCCCATGGTCTTGATGTCGACCCCAGCATCCTCTAGGGTGTATGAGAAAATAGGATTTTGATAACCTACCGGTAAATCCTTTTCTCCTAGTCCATAGAGGATGCTGGTCGCCCGTCCCAGTGCGTACTTTACCTGCAGTTTAGTTATTACCGTTACACAAGTTGTGTTATCTTGGTGTCAGCATGTTTCCGCAATTAGTTCATGCCTGTTGGCGTGTGTTATGTGAATGCCATGTGTGCGGCATGGTTGAGGGTGTGAGCTGGTAGATATCTCACCACTAGTTAAGTAATTTCTTTCCTCAAAATGTCAGTCTACCTGGGCACAGTTCCTACAGCTAAGGTCTGGAGGAGGGACATAGAGGGAGGAGCCAGTTCACACCCAATGAAAAGTCTTTAGAGTGCCCATGTCTCCTGTGGATCCCGTCTATACCACATAGTCTTGATATCATCCCTGGCATCCTCTACGGACTAGGAGAAAAGGATTTACCGATAGGTTATCAAAATCCTATTATTACTATCACAATAAACTTTGATATATCAATTATCTATTTTTCTGATTTTGCAATATTCTCACTTTTCATACTAGTACTTTGTCCATACGGAACCAATTTCTGTGACCTTCCTGTGGGATTTACAACATAAACGGGCTGTAGCTGTGGTTCTGTATGATTACTTTGCCTGTCGGTTTCTTTCTTTTTGCTATTACAATCTAGACAACGTATTGTCATGTGTAACTTGGTCTGAGAACATTCACATTTCCAGGAACCTTGCTTATAGGGAGTAACCCTTAACCTTTCCTTATCACAGCGTCTGGTACTACGTGCTGTGGACGGTTCCCCAGACTTAGTAGTTCTGCATTTGTCAGACCAAGAGACATTACAGTTTTGACAATCTATCTTGGTACATTTCCATCCTGTTACTTTTGTCTTACACACTGTGGAAATAAATCGTAATGTTAATATCATGCTTGAAATTCATAATAACAGGAAACAAACTGCTTTTGATCACGTTTAAAAAATCAAAGAAAACTCCATTCACATATATACATATACATAAATACACATACATACCCATACAAATGCTTGTAGGAAAAATAATCTTAAAAAAAAAGTAAAAATAATCTTAAAAAGAGTAAGTAATTTAGGCCCTCATTCCGAGTTGTTCGCTCTGTATTTTTTATCGCATCGCAGCGATTTTCCGCTTAGTGCGCATGCGCAATGTTCGCACTGCGACTGCGGCAAGTAAATTTGCTAAGAAGTTAGGAATTTTACTCACGGCTTTTTCATCGTTCTGGTGTTCGTAATGTGATTGACAGGAAATGGGTGTTACTGGGCGGAAACAGGCCGTTTTATGGGCGTGTGGGAAAAAACGCTACCGTTTCAGGGAAAAACGCGGGAGTGGCTGGAGAAATGGGGGAGTGTCTGGGCGAACGCTGGGTGTGTTTGTGATGTCAAACGAGGAACGACAAGCACTGAACTGATTGCAGATGCTGAGTAAGTCTGGAGCTACTCAGAAACTGCAGAGAGAGGTCTAATCGCAATATTGCAAATACATCGTTCGCAATTTTAAGAAGCTAAGATTCACTCCCAGTAGGCGGCGGCTTAGCGTGTGCAAATCTGCTAAAATCAGCTTGCGAACGAACAACTCGGAATGACCCCCTTAGTACTGTACTGTAAAATGCTGCGCAAACAAAATAAAACATTTAACTTGTATATAAAGGCCCTCATTCCGAGTTGATCGCAGAGAGTCATCGCATAGCAAATGTGCAAAAACTAACTAACTGCGCATGCGCAAAAGCGTAAATACGCATGGGCGAGCACAGCCGTACGACACTGGTGCAAAAATCCAAATAAAAAAACCACACGTTACTCACAAACGAAAACGAGGAGTGGCGGAGGCGTGGCGGAGGCGTGGCGGAAAGGCGAGACTTCGCAATGGTCCGACATGGGCGTGAAAGTGGGCGTACAGTGTGGGAGTATGCAACTCGCAATGGGCGTGTTTTTCGCAAAAAACATTGTCGCTGTTAAAACTAACATAGGAATCCGTTGCAATCTTCACGCAGCAGCCGAGTAGGTCTGCAGTTACTCTGCATTTGCGAAGTACTGTTACACGTGTGTATGCACTAATTAGCAGTTAATTGGAGAGCACATTCATCTGTTGGCCAATTACTTGTTAAATACTGCTCAGATGAAAGTTAGCAAACAACAATTGTCTAAACCCACATTACATGTTTATTCTAATCACATATAAATCTCACACACTGCCAAATAAGGTTGTTATTTGTGTTCAAGTTGGTGTGTAAACATTTTTGTAAAGGGCAGGTTTTAATGTGTGTAATGCTGCATTCAGACTGCAAATGCCGGATCCTACCCGGTAAGACAAACGTGTACTTACTGGGTGGGATCCGGCATTTGCACTCCGCTGCTGGCTTTCCGACCCGGCAATATACCGGGTCGGTTGCCATAACAACGGAGCGCGCAGCTGCAGCAGGGGCGGGGGTGGAGGCGGCGTCGGGAGATGAACTCATCTCCAGCGCCGCCTCTCCCTATCTTCTGAATGGGAACCCTTCTTTTTTACCGGGTTGATTTACCAGGACAGGCGACCCGCTAAATCGGCCAGTGTGCTTTTACATCGCACACTGACCTGGTTCGACACGGCAATATGCCGTGTCGGTACCGGGTTATTTGTGCGATGTGAAAGGGGTATAAGAGTACCAAATGCAAACAAGTGAAATTAACCAAAATGTTAATAAAAAGCAGCAACATTTCACCTAAATAAACAGAGACCCACATAATGCAACATACACCTAATTTTGGCCAGAAATGATAGTTTAATCTTTGTTTTTAATATCTGACAATGTTTTAAATGATGTCCTGTTGCCCATAGAAAAAAAAAAGTGTTGTGTCATTTTAATTAATATGGACATTAAAGTGTGGTGCAAGGCATACCTGTAGTATTTTTGAAGATGCAATTGTTTTTATAAATTGCAGATTGTTCCCTCGTTCCACAAGTGTCTATATGCTTACCTAATATTCCTGGAACTAAGATTTACCTAATGCATTACCTTGAATAAAGTACTCAATTTTTGGTAAAGTATTAATTTTTTATTACTGTAGTAATATATTTTGTGCTCAAAACAACATGGCTACAGGTGAGTCTCACAGGCAGAGATGGACCAAGCAGCAAGCACATGCCACTGACACAAATGATATAGCAGAACTCAGTACTCGGACAAATTCAGCTTCTGACAAAATGATAATTTGAAGTCAAAATAAAAGATATTACACATCCTGCCACACAAAAATATTGACCCAACTGAGAAAGAATTATAATCCACCACACAAACACATCAATACATAGCACACTAGTAAGAGGAAGATGGCTCTGGTGTTTCTTATAAAAAGCTCACAGGCTACAATACCTCCAAACATTAATAATACATTTCACTAAGAGGGAGTTATCCATTCTGGCCACACAAGCCAACTCCAAAATAACATAGAGGCAACATGAAAAACATGGGTGCTGCCCATCTGGAGAGACATCGCTTTCTTTTTTTTCTCCCCGCCTGAGGCTGTTCTTCTTGGCTTGGTCTGCGGAGCGACCTTCGTTGGGCCTGCCCAGTGGGCTGTTGTTCCTGGGCAGGGGCAGGGGAGGGAGCCGATGTGGGTGGCTCTCTGCCACTGTGGGCAAGGGAGACAGCGATGGCCTGGAGCCCTTGCAAGATGTTAGTTGCAAGGCTTTGGAATGAGGAGGCAAGTTGTTCTTGTCCCTGCCTGATCTCTGCCAGACCTTGGCAGAGTTGAGCAACACCTTGCTCAACACTGGTTCGGTGCTCAGTGAGCAGGACAGCTATCTGGCTTACCTCCCGGATGACCCCGTCTTGAAACGCATTTAGGCTCTCACCATACCTAGCTATTTCAAGCAGGATCTCCGAGATAGCAGAGGGTTGGGTGGGGGGGCCAGTAGGAACGTGCAGAGGTGGGATTTGTCGGCCCACACTGCCAGACCCACTAGGTCCCTCCACCTCAGCCTCAGCCACATAAACCTCCTGTGACTCAAACTGCTCACCCCCCTGTGCTGTGTTATGTGGCAAGCAAATAGAAGAATGTGTGGGAAAAGAGTACATTAAAGAATTTATTTATTTTTTAAAATACAGTTTAAAGACCACACAAATAAGTGTGTAAACTTACCTGGCAAGTCATGTTCCGTCAGGATCTCAGGCAGGTCCGTGTCCATATTGGACACCCCTTGGCCCTCCTCATAACTGACACAGGCCATCGCCATCTCCTCCAAGTCTGTATACTCCACAGCGACAGATGGTCCTCTACCTGTAGCCCTTGAGGCATTCCACTCCGCAGACCTCTTTGCCTTCAGGCAGGATTTGAAGTCGGCCCAACTACATATGTTTGGGGAAATAGGGGCAAGGTAGAGTATTATTATTTTTGGTAATAAATATATAGGACACATGTTCTGCTTTTGTTTACTATACACAACATCACATGTAACTACATTTTTAAGACTACTTAGCACAGAGAATGGACTGGCAAGATGCACTTACCGTCGTCTAACTTCCTGTGATGTTCTGACGATAGAGCCGACTTCATTCACAGAATGTGTGATGTCCCTCCAGATGCGATCTTTCGTAGCAGCCCCCATGTTTTTTGGTCCTCTATGTATTTTGGACATGGCCTGCGTGACCAAAACACGCAACTCCCTCTTAGTGAATGCAGGCTGTCTTTTCTTACGTCTGGAGGTAGCCTGTGAGCTTTCCTCCTGTTGCTCCTCACCATCTTCCTCGTCACTGGCAGCTTCTGTCTGTTGTGCTTGTGTGGCTAATGATGATTCTCCCTCAGTTTGGCCAGTAAGTGTGTCTGGCAGGGTATCCCCACTTAATTGTTGGGGCTCAGAAGCTGGATTTTCCTGAGTACTGGGTCCTGCCTCTTCAGAATCCGCAGAGGCGGATTCCATCATCCGTCTCTGGCATTCTATGCGTTTTTTTGTCAATGCTATCTGCTGCTGCATAATGCGGTCCATCTCTGTGGCTAAATCCTCACGAGTAGCCATGTTGGAGATGACGTCTGTACGCCCAGGTGTGTGGCTATTTATACCTACGTGCGGCACGTTCATTCACACAGGTGTACAGTATGCTAATAGTGCTACTGATTGTACTGCTTATTTAAGGGCCTGGTTTGCACGCTGTGAGTGTGTTGGTGATGAATGGAGTTTCTGTGTCGTGCGAGAAGGTGCTCTTTTGTACTTTGCAGAGTGAGTTATTTTAGCATTGTCAAGCATACAGTTTTCCGTTTATTAGCTTATAGCATATACACCGTATTGCGGATTTTTTGCGAAGTTCCGTTTGTGAGTATTCCTGCAATCGTCTTTTTGTTAAATGCAAGTATGTTTGTTGGTGCAATGCAGGTGTTTTTATGAATTTGTTAGAATATCTGTTTTTTGTTTTAGATTTTCGTTTATTTTAATTTTTTTGGGCCTAACCTGTACTTTAGTTTTTTTATTTTATTTTAATTTTTAAAATGGTGCTCTTACCCTCATTTTGTGTCTCTTGTAGGTATTTTTTGGTGGAGAATTAATCCTCATTTATTTTGTTGGCAAGGTAGCCTTTTTTCTTTGGCCCAGTTTAAGTACAAACTCATCTCTGTTGTTTTCTGGAGCAGGTAAGTCCCCTAGGCCTGTGTTTGTGTCTGTTTGTGCTAATGGTCTATATGTGCTCTTACCCTCATTTTGTGTCTCTTGTAGGTAATTTTTGGTGGAGAATTAATCCTTATTTATTTTGTTGGCAAGGTAGACTTTTTTCTTTGGCCCAGTTTAAGTACAAACTCATCTCTGTTGTTTTCTGGAGCAGGTAAGTCCCCTAGGCCTGTGTGTTGTGGAGTATGTGTGTGTTCAAAGACTTTAGCTTATGTTTGTCATCAATTTTTTTTTAATTATTTTTTTATTTTTACCAGATTGATCCGCAAAGTAGTGCTGTTCTTGCCTGTAATAGCTACTAAAGGGCTCCATTTTGTTTAGAATGTAGTTTAAAGTTTTTACATAATTTTCATTAGTTATACTTAGCTGAAATATTTGTGATGCTCTTATTATATGTGTATGTTTGGTTTGTTTACACATTGAGATTTTGTTTGGTTAACCTATGTTTGTTCATACATTTTAATTTTTGCTTTCCCTTTTTTTACACAATTTATACTTGGTCCGTAATTGAATCCAGAATAAATGTCGTATGCTCCTGCAGTAAATTTACACCCAGACAAATGTTACTTTGATTAAGGTTGTAAATTGGTGTTTCTAAATTGTCTTATTCTCAATATTATTACCTTTATTTTAAGTTGGTGATGTCGGTATTTGTGGCTGCTGAAGCCCTCCCACCCCAACCTACAGAAGCACTCCCACCCCAACCGCCAGCCCGCCAACCACAACCGGCTCCTCATCAACCAAGGCAACGGAGGCGTGCTAGGCCACCAATTTTCCGCACCCGTGTCCTCCTTTTTGGGATGCCAGATGATGTGGTTGTGCGAAGATACAGGCTGCCACCACATCTAATCCTAGACACTCTCTCCATAATAGAGAGTGATCTGGAGTCTTCAATTCGGTATCCTACAGCAATACCACCATTGACACAATTCCTTGCTGTGTTACATTTTGTGGCCACAGGGTCTTTCCAACATGTTGTGGGAGACCTGGTTGGCATGTCGCAGGGCCAGTTCAGTAAGGTCCTGTGGTGTGTCAGCCAGGCTTTCATAAAGCGTGTGAAGCAATTTATTGCTATGCCTTTGGATGCTGGTTCCCTAGATGTGGTGAAGCGGCAATTTGAGAAAGGTGGTAGTCGCTTCCCACATGTTATTGGGGTTGTGGATGGCACACATGTAGCTATTGTGCCACCAAGACATAATGAAGAAATTTATAGAAACAGGAAACTGTTTCATTCTCTGAATGTAATGGTTGTTTGTGGGCCATCCCTCCAGATCCTTTCCCTGAATGCCAAGTTTCCCGGAAACTCACATGATGCTTATGTCATTAGACAATCAGGGATATGGCAGAGATTAAGATCAAGTCAACGAGCAGACATGTGGTTATTGGGTGAGTTGGACAACATAATTTCCTGCAAATTTAAAAAAAATAAAGAATATTCTCATTCTAATTTTATGCTCTCATCAAACAGGAGACCGTGGATATCCTTGCACCCCCTGGCTCATGACTCCTTACCGTAATCCCAGGCCAGGACCACAGACGGCATTTAACTCCGCGCTTACTGCCACTAGACAGCTGGTGGAGCGCACAATTGGGGTCCTTAAAGGACGTTTTCGTGTGCTCCACCGCACTGGTGGCGACATCATGTATTCGCCGGAGATGGCAAGTAAAATAGTGGTCCTGTGCGCTATACTACATAACATCGCGGTAAGGAGTCGCGTAGAGCTTCCTCACACAGAGGAATTGCCAGATGAGGAGCCAGGGGTTGTCCGTAGATTTGGTGGGGGGAGTGTTTCACGGAGGGGAAGACAAGTAAGGGCAAGCATTGTGGAAGAATATTTCAGGTATAGTGCTTTTGGATTCACTTTTAGAAATTAATAAAAAAAACTGTATGCTTATGGTCATTTTGGTCAGATGTAATTTCGGTTGCTATTGTAAGGTCATTGTGTAATTGTTAGGGTGTGTGGGAATATCTTATTATGTTTTTTATAAATAACATTAAACATGTTACGCTTACAATGTTGTTTAATTTAATCTAATAATGTGACGTGGCTAAATAGTGTCCTTATTTTTTTTCTTTCATCTAATCCTGTTTTTTACTAAAATAAACACCAACAAATGAAACTAAATGTTGGCCACTTTGGGACTGTGCAGCTGATTTATCACACAAAATGTGGTGAGTACACAGAGTTTTGTGTTAATCTAATTCTAAGTGTGTGTGTGTGTGTGTGTGTGTGTGTGTGTGTGTGTGTGTGTGTGTCCGTGTCCGTGTTTGTGTGGGTGTTTGTGTTGGGGGTTGTGTGAAAATAGTTCATTTTTTTTTCTTCCGCGACTGCGTATTTCCGCTCTAGCGAACTAACCACTCTGCTCTTCACAGCATTGCAGACATGAATAAAGTTTATTTCAATGACAGCATAGATTTTAGACCAATCACATGCTAACACACACTATAAATATATGCCCAAATAAGAAAAACACCATTGCCATGATGCGTGCAGCACCATTCACATGGCGGGAACGCCGCTTGCTAGTGGCGGTGATGGACCGACACGTAGGCCGCGTAGGGCGTTTTATCCCAAATAGGGTTAAACGCGAGGCCTACGCGGAGGTCCGCTGTCTGCTACGGAGCCGCCTCCGCAGCCGCAGGAGCGTAATCTAATTAGAGAGGCGGTGGAGCGACATGCGGAGGCGCACGCCAGACATCCTGGCGGAGCTCCGCCAACAGATCAGGGCCCTACGTGTCCGCAGTAAGTAACATTTCGTGCTGTGACGGGTTTTACGCATAACCTTTGCTAACTTTCGTTAAGTGTGAGTGCTAAAATGTGCCAAATAAAAATTAGCATGAGTGTGTGTAGGTAGGTTATGCAGTGATGCATACCTCCCAATATGACCTTTTGCAAGAGGAACAGAATACTCTGCTTAGGGATTTGTCACTTAATTGTTAGTCTCAAGTTTTCTCTGCACAAGTGATGGCAATCATACATTAAGAGTGAAGTGACGGAGCAGAACATTATGTCGCTCCTGGAGAGACTCCTATTGGGAGGTATGGTACTGACTGTATGTTGTGCATAATTACTACACAGGAAGAAAACTGAACAAAATAACCTGCTCACTGGTTCTCCAAATTTTATAAATGTGTGATTTTTATTACACCGGGGATGTTGTTTAGATTTAAAAATGTGAATATAGTTTTTATTGGATAGAAGGTATTGAATATAGTTTTCGTATAATAGTTTTGTTTGATAAGGCCAACATCACTCTAATATATATTTCACTAACTTAGTAATGTTAACCCTGTCTCTTTAACATGGTACAGAACCGAGTAATAGGAATTTGCTGTGGGTCAAAATGATTATGTTTTTTGACAAATTTAACATATGTCATTATAGGGCGAGCACAACGGCAAGGGGCTGGTGATGGAAGGCAACACCAGCAACTTTCCCCATCCCCATCCCCTTCACCATCACCCTCCCCCTCTCAGGACCAATCGCCCTCTCCTGCCTACACCCCCTCTCCGGCCCAATCCCCCTCTCCTGCCCAATCCCCCTCTCCGGCCCAATCACCCTCTCCTGCCCAATCCCCCTCTCCTGCCCAATCCCCCTCTCCTGCCACCTCTCCCTCTCCTGCCCAATCGCCCTCTCCTGCCACCTCTCCCTCTCCTGCCCAATCGCCCTCTCCTGCCACCACCCCCTCTCCGGACAAATCACCATCTCCTGCCACCTCTCCCTCTCCTGCCCAATCCCCCTCTCCTGCCACCTATGCCTCTCCTGCACAATCCCCCTCTGCAGCCCACACCCCCTCTCCAGCCCAAGAACACAGTTTGGACAAATTCCCCTCTCTGCCCCCCTCACCCGCTGTGTCCCTAAATAACTTACTCACACCCTATAATTCAAAATCCCACTCTCAAACTACCTCCCCCTTCCATCCACTCACACAATTTGACCCTCCTTCCCCCATCCTGCCTCCTTCCCCCATCCTGCCTCCTTCCCCCATCCAGCACCCATCCCCCATCCAGCCAACCTCACCCCTCCAGCCTCTATCCCCCAGCCAGCAAACACCCCCCATCCAGCCTCCATCACCCAGCCAGCCGACATTGCTGACAGAATGGGCAGCAGAGGCCCCGGAGCCACTACAGGGAAGTGTCCAAGTGGCAGAGGAGAGTAAGTTCCCACACATTCATTATTTTTTTTTAAATTAAAAAATATAAACATTTAAAAAAATGCAGTTTTGTACTGTGGCCAATCTTTTGTCTAGGTTAAATGCTTGTCTTCTTCATCATGGTATGGATGATGCATTCACATTTGTTTGCGTGACATTATATGTACAGTGTGTACATCTGGTTAATCACTATGTTGACAGGTTTGCCTGCACAACAAGGTTTGTATGTGAAACATTTTATGCTACACAATTAGACCCCAGTTATTTTTTGGGTGTGTTTTTACTTTTACAATTGAGCTTGGCTATTGCAAAATTTACAAACAAAAGTCGCAGGAGTCACTTTGTTAGCCAGACTAACGACACAATGATATGTGTTATGAAAGTTACACTCAAAAAAAATTAATTTGCTTTTTAAACACATGTTTGACGTGATATTTGATGTAAGGCAACCTTACAGGGAGTGTGGGGATGCTAGGATATGTTGTCCTTCTGAAGATGATAATATGCAGTATGATGATGCAGGTGAAAACATCACACAAAAAATGTCTGCTTCACTACAGATGTGACTGCTGACCAGTATGGGGTTACATGTACTAATTTTGGGGTGTGATTGTAGCTTGGATATTTTCCATAGCAAACAAACAATAACAACTTCTCTGAAATTTACCACCTTCTAGAAGATAAGTTTAATGAGATTGGTTGCTATGGGCAACATCACATCTTAAATATAACTCCAATCTTAGGAAATGTACATCATGGTGTGTTAAACTTTTACACATAGGCAATATTTTTGATAAAACATTGCTGAGTATGCTTGTGTGTTGCTATGCTACTGTTTTGAAATTTATACTTCCATGATGTATATAATTTTATCTTAAAGTGTGCTTTGTGGAATTGTAATGTAATAGGTAATGTTTTGTAAAAAATACAAACATTTTTACTCTGCATTTCAGATGTTGCCATTGGAGATCCCTCAAGCCTGGCAGGCATCATTGCAAGAATGCAGTCGAATTTGGAGGCCATGTTGGCTGAACTCAATAATTTAAAAGAAATTGTTAGCAAAAAATAAAACTGTTTTTTTTTAATTTTCCAAATATTTTTTTTATTTAAAATAAAAAAATTGTGTAACAAATAAATACACATTTTGAAACGTTATGCGCTTGTGATGTTTTGATTGGCCAAAAATTAAAGGATATTACAAAACAGAAATTGGTGAACTAACAAAAAAAAAATCCATAAAAAGTCTTATTTAATACATACAAATTAGGTTAGTTAGTAGCTAATTAATTTGAAAAACATGTAAGCACATACATTCACACACTAAACATCCACAACAAATTAAACTCTTTTCATTTCGGCCAGGCACGGCTTACACATCTCTTGCACTTCTTTAAAAATAAACATGGTAATGTCCAATTATGCATACAAAGTGTTCTTGAGGTATTCTTTGCAGACTTAATTGGTCATGCACACAATCAATTACACTAATTGGAATTGGAATTGAGGGACGCTTGCTGAGTTATAGGCCCTACACACTGGCCGATATACTGAAAGATATGAACGATCTCGTTCATAAATGAACGAGAACTTGTTCATATCTTTCAGTGTGGAGACTTAAGCGATGAACGATGCGCGTCCCCGCGCTCGTTCATCGCTGGTCTCCCGTCGGCTGTGCATGCAGGCCAATATGGACGATCTCGTCCATATTTGCCTACACTTCAATGCAGCCGGGTGACGGGTGGAGTGAAGAAACTTCACTCCCCCCGTCACTGCCCCCCCGCCGCCGGGTCGCTTGTCGGCCGTATCCGCCGTCAGCAGCTCGGCGGCGGGTCGGCCAGTGAGTAGGGCCCCTTAGAATTGCAAGGTATCATCTAAATTAGTAGATAAATACCATTGCTGTGCATTTGTTTGCTAAAGCCTTAGCATATTTAAGAGAAATGTGTAAATCTAAGATGACATCGTATTTTGCTATGAAGTTTGTGCGTATACGTTGGATTCGCATTACTGCGTTGGAATATGGCATACGCCTACCTTGTGTAATACTGCGTACGAAATTGCAAAAATACGTTGGGGGCGGATGTTAGCAATTTTAAAACATTATCGCAACTTTGCGAATATGTTGGCCCTCATTCCGAGTTGTTCGCTCTGTGTTTTTCATCGCATCGCAGTGAGAATCCGCTTAGTGCGCATGCGCAATGTTCGCACTGCGACTGCGCCAAGTAACTTTACTATGAAGAAAGTAATTTTACTCACGGCTTTTTCATCGCTCCGGCGATCGCATTGTGATTGACAGGAAATGGGTGTTACTGGGCGGAAACACGGCGTTTTAGGGGCGTGTGGCTGAAAACGCTACCGTTTCCGGAAAAAACGCAGGAGTGGCCGGAGAAACGGTGGGAGTGCCTGGGCGAACGCTGGGTGTGTTTGTGACGTCAGCCAGAAACGAAAAGCACTGAACTGATCGCACAGGCAGAGTAAGTCTGAAGCTACTCTAAAACTGCTAAGTCGTTTGTGATCGCAATATTGCGCATACTTCGGTCGCAATTTTAAGAAGCTAAGATTCACTCCCAGTAGGCGGCGGCTTAGCGTGTGTAACTCTGCTACATTCGCATTGCGACCGATCAACTCGGAATGAGGGCCGTTGTGCGAACGAAAAACTTAGCGACCAACTCGGAATGACCTCCATTATTACACACCATAATGCCCATTACACATTATTACACACCGTTATGCCCATTACACATTATTACACACCGTAATGCACATTACACATTATTACACACCGTAATGCCCAATGCACATTATTACACACAGTAATGCCCATTACACATTATTACACGCTGTAATGCTCATTACACATTATTACACACCATTATGCCCATTACACATTATTACACACCGTAATGCTCATTGCACATTATTACACACCGTAATGCCCATTACACATTATCACACACCGTAATGCCCATTACACATTATCATACACCATAATGCCTGTTACACATTATTACACACCAAAATGCCCATTACACATTATTACACAGCGTAATGCCCATTACACATTATTACACACCATTATGCCCATTACACATTATTACACACCGTTATGCCCATTACACATTATTACACAGCGTAATGCCCATTACAAATTATTACACACCGTAATGCCCATTACACATTATTATACACCATAATGCCTGTTACACATTATTACACACCGTAATGCCCATTACACATTATTGCAGTGTTATGTGGATTATGGGAACTATGAGCAGAATTGCCTTTATAGAAGACGGCGGTTAGAGCTCCTCTCCTTTTTTATTTGCTGTGTTATGTGTATAATTGTATTTTTATTGAGTGTTTTATGTGTGCAATATAGGTATATGGGCTCGTGGCCGGTGTTTTCTAGTCAGGCATCCATGCCTCTTTGTGTGTTTACAGCCGGATGTGCAAGTCACGTCCGCGTGATGTGAGGTGGTATATAAGTACAGACGGCACGTTTGGTGACCTTACGGACCACTCACCAGGCCAGCAATGGGGGGTACAAAGGGTTCCCCCGTCATGGGCCCTGTGGATCAGAGGGGCCCAGTGATCCAGTAGGACACAAAACAGTGCTGCATCACGTAGAAGAGAAATACAGACACCTGCCACACATCTGGCGTTGCTTAAGTAAGAAAAATACAACCAGGCAAGCGAAGGGAACACCCCCTCCTTCCCGGTTACCCCTCCCCCCCCCCGTCACCAGGTCTGTGGACATCATTATACTGCGCCCATGCCGGCCCTCTTGTCCCTGCCGCAGCGACCACTTAGGAAGAGCCGCGGCACTGCAGAAAGAAGTAAATGGTAGTGGGCACAAGCTGCAGCGCTGCTGGCTCCACACAGCAGATACTCTCCCCTGCTCCCCACTGATGATGCAGCACAAGCTGCAGCACTGCTGGCTCCACACAGCAGATATTCTCCCCTGTTCCATACTGATGATGCAGCACAAGCTGCAGCACTGCTTGCTCCACACAGCAGATAGTCTCCCCTGCTCCCCACTGATGATGCAGCACAAACTGCAGCACTGCCGGCTCCACACATCAGATACTCTCCCCTGCTCCCCACTGATGATGCAGCACAAGCTGCAGCACTGCTGGATCCACACAGCAGATAGTCTCCCCTGCTCCCCACTGATGATGCAGCACAAGCTGCAGCACCGCTGGCTCCACACAGCAGATACTCTCCCCTGCTCCCCACTGATGATGCAGCACAAGCTGCAGCAATGCTGGCTCCACACAGCAGGTACTCTCCCCTGCTCCCCACTGAGGATGCAGCACAAGCTGCAGCACTGCTGGCTCCACACAGCAGATACTCTCCCCTGCTCCCCACTGATGATGCAGCACAAGCTGCAGCACTGCTGGCTCAACGCAGCAGATACTCTCCCCTGCTCCCCACTGATGATGCAGGACAAGCTGCAGCACTGCCGGCTCCACACAGCAGGTACTCTCCCCTGCTCCCCACTGATGATGTAGCACAAGCTGCAGCACTGCTGGCTCCACTCAGCAGATACTCTCCCCTGCTCCCCACTGATGATGCAGCACAAGCTGCAGCACTGCTGGCTCAACGCAGCAGATACTCTCCCCTGCTCCCCACTGATGATGCTGGACAAGCTGCAGCACTGCCGGCTCCACACAGCAGGTACTCTCCCCTGCTCCCCACTGATGATGTAGCACAAGCTGCAGCACTGCTGGCTCCACTCAGCAGATACTCTCCCCTGCTCCCCACTGATGATGCAGCACAAGCTGCAGCACTGCTGGCTCCACACAGCAGATAGTCTCCCCTGCTCCCCACTGATGATGCAGCACAAGCTGCAGCACTGCTGGCACCACACAGCAGATACTCTCCCCTGCTCCCCACTGATGATGCAGCACAAGTTGCAGCACTGCTGGCACCACACAGCAGATACTCTCCCCTGCTCCCCACTGATGATGCAACACAAGCTGCAGCGCTGCCGGCTTCACACAGCAGATAGTCTCCCCTGCTCCCCACTGATGGTGCAGCACAAGCTGCAGCACTGCTGCATTCACACAGCAGATACTCTCCCCTGCTCCCCACTGATGATGCAGCACTGCTGGCTCCACACAGCAGATACTCTCCCATGCTCCCCACTGATGATGAAGCACTGCTGGCTCCACTCAGCAGATACTCTCCCCTGCTCCCCACTGATGATGCAGCACAAGCTGCAGCACTGCTGGCTCCACACAGCAGGTACTCTCCCCTGCTCCCCACTGATGATGCAGGACAAGCTGCAGCACTGCTGGCTCCACTCAGCAGATACTCTCCCCTGCTCCCCACTGATGATGCAGCACAAGCTGCAGCACTGCTGGCTCCACACAGCAGATAGTCTCCCCTGCTCCCCACTGATGATGCAGCACAAGCTGCAGCACTGCTGGCACCACACAGCAGATACTCTCCCCTGCTCCCCACTGATGATGCAGCACAAGCTGCAGCACTGCTGGCACCACACAGCAGATAGTCTCCCCTGCTCCCCACTGATGATGCAGCACAAGCTGCAGCACTGCTGCATTCACACAGCAGATACTCTCCCCTGCTCCCCACTGATGATGCAGCACTGCTGGCTCCACTCAGCAGATACTCTCCCCTGCTCCCCACTGATGATGCAGCACAAGCTGCAGCACTGCTGGCTCCACACAGCAGATACTCTCCCCTGCTCCCCACTGATGATGCAGCACATGCTGCAGCACTGCTGGCTCCACTCAGCAGATACTCTCCCCTGCTCCCCACTGATGATGCAGCACAAGCTGCAGCACTGCTGGCTCCACACAGCAGATAGTCTCCCCTGCTCCCCACTGATGATGCAGCACAAGCTGCAGCACTGCTGGCACCACACAGCAGATACTCTCCCCTGCTCCCCACTGATGATGCAACACAAGCTGCAGCGCTGCCGGCTTCACACAGCAGATAGTCTCCCCTGCTCCCCACTGATGATGCAGCACAAGCTGCAGCACTGCTGCATTCACACAGCAGATACTCTCCCCTGCTCCCCACTGATGATGCAGCACTGCTGGCTCCACACAGCAGATACTCTCCCATGCTCCCCACTGATGATGCAGCACTGCTGGCTCCACTCAGCAGATACTCTCCCATGCTCCTCACTGATGATGCAGCCCTGGTGGCTCCACACAGCTGATACTCTCCCCTGCTCCCCACTGATGATGCAGCTCAAGCTGCAGCACTGCTGGCACCACACAGCAGATACTCTCCCCTGCTCCCCACTGATGATGCAGCAATCAGGAAGACTGCAGGACACTGACTGGCAGCAGCCAGCACCATCAGTGGCAGAGAAACAGTGTGTGGTGACAGTGCAATGTTACTGCTAGATTTCCACTCTCTCTCTCTCTCTCTCTCTCTCTCTCTCTCTCACCCTCTCTCTCTCCCTTCCTCTCCCCCCCCCCCCTCTCTCTCTCTCTCTTCCTTTTCTTGATTTTTTATTTCAGTTCAGTCAATGTTTGTATAGATATTGTCACTTTTTCACTGGTATCAAATGTATGTAATGTGTTGATATTAAGGTACATTGGTGTACATTGGGTCAGATGTATTATCCTGGAGAAGGCATAAGGAAGTGATAAACCAGTGATAAGTGCAAGGTGATAACGCACCATCCAATCACTCCAATATGTATATTACATTAGGTTTAGGCACTAAGGGGAGAGTTAGGGTTAGTCTGCAGGAAGGGAGGGTTAGGCACTAAGGTAAGGGTTAGGGTTAGTCTGCGCAGCTGGAGGGAGGTTAGGTTTAGGCACTATGGGGAGGGTGAGGGTTAGTCTTCACAGCTGGAGGGAGGTTAGGTTTAGGCACTATGGGGAGGTGAGGGATAGTCTGCAGGGCTGGGGAGATTTAGGGATATGCTGCAGGAAGGAAGGGTCACAGTTAGGCAATAAAAAGGTAGGTTAAGCACTAGGGAGGGAGGGTTAGGCTGTGGTGGTGGTGGTTAGGGTTAGGCTACTGATAGGTAGGGTTAGGGGTAGAAGGGAAGGGTTAGATTACTTAGCAGCTGTCAGGATTCTGCACATCAGGATACAGTTGTTGGTCTTTGGACCACTGGGATCCCAATACCATCCTACTGTGTCCATGGCATTGCAGAGAGGAACCCCTGACCCTGGTAAGGGTGTAATGTAGTGGGACATGTCATATATCGGTGACGTTGCAGCCCCAGCGACTGGTGAGCCATGATGTCTGGTCACTTTACATTGATAGGGATCTGGTATATAAGGGATGGTTTTGATGATTGTTTTATGTTGTTGATAAAATGTTTCCCAGGACTGAAACATTGGACATTGGCACAGCTTATTGTGTGACATCTTCTGTACTTGTACAGAACAATGACAGTATTAGAATGTCTTATATGTGGTGATACATATTCTGGCACAGGTAGGGAATGTGTATGTGCAATGGTGGTGATATGGTGGGTGTGTGGGAGAGGGGTGATCAAGGGGAGGGCCCCCAGAGAAGTCAGTGTACCGGGCCCTGTGATTTCTGCTGCTGGCCCTGCCACTCACCTCCGAGTTGGTGGCCATGATTACTCTGGTTGTTAGACCATTATATGCTCGCAATAAAGGAGCATCATTTCCGCTTCCGGTTTTCCCGAGATTCGGATTACCACAAAAATATGAATAATATTATTATTATGTGCTGTAGATGCAATTATTATGTTAAAGAGGCATTTCTATACACATATAACCTGGAGAGGGTTGGTTACAATGTCTGTAAATTGGGTTTAGGTATAAGTTAACAGAAGAGATATACCTTATTCATATTACAGGATATCCTGTGTTGGCCATATTGGAATCATTAACTATGTTAATTGTTAGCCCTATATAAACCCTGTCTGGCACGAGGCCAGTCATTACCTCTGAGGAAGTCTTATGAGGACACTTGTTCCACCTGGATGAAACGCGTTGCTGGATGCTGAGACTCAGATAAGCGATATACCTTTCTAACTAATGTACCAGCAGCTACTAGCAGTCCTGTAGTGCTCTGAGCTTGTCTTGTGGTTTTACACTATGTCGGTTTTTATGCTTTTATGTCTTTTGGATCTTCATGAAACTAATGAAAAAGTCCTGGTGGTGTCAACAACTCTGTGTGGATCTCAAGATAAAGAGTATGAGATCAGCCATTTTCTGATTGCTATATGGTCCAAGCACACTTATACCCCTTTTTCACAATTGAGCTGATCTACATCACGCTATTTGCACTAGGAGGTGCTCTTGTTTATTTTTTGTTACACACACACACACACACACACACACACACACACACACACACACACATATAGTCACCTATTTTAACTTAGCTATGTATATTCACATATATTTTTTAAGCTAAGCATACTAATATACATTGATATAGAGAGAGAGAGACTCAATTATATATTGACATTTTTGTACTCAGCTACATATACTGATAGACCTTCCTGGGGAAGGGAGGAGGCCCCTTGAAATCTCCAGGCCTGGTGCAGCCATGGAGTCCTCAGCCCAAAAAGAAATGGTGGACAGTAATGATAACCAGCCAGAGGATATGGAAACCGGCATGGTTGGGTCTGTAGAGCTGCAGGAGACTAATATTTTTGTATCCCGCACCAGACAAAGAATATAGTATTAGTCTAATGGCATTAACAAAACCAGCTATAGATTTATACCAAAATTTGGATTTCAAGTGATTCACAAAGCTGGAGGTTCTCCTGTAATCAAAGAAAGCTGAACAAACTTATACGCATTCAGTTGGGAAAGACCAATAGAAGAAATAGATTGCTTTTTGGAGCACTTTTTTTTTATACTTTTGATATTAAAGTTGACATGATTATAATATTTGAAAACATAACCTTTATTATGTATCAATAAAATAAGTGGGGTAATTTGAAGACATTACGAAGATAATTAGGAAAATGTATTGATTGTACTGAACCCCATGTATCTCTTGCACACATGTATTAAACATGAACTTATGTGGTGAAGTGTTTCTGAAAATGTATTAATAAATTGACTTATTGTATATAACTGTGGTCCTTCAATTGTTAAAAGACGCTATTATATGCAGTATTAATTCATACAGGATAGCAGGGTGATAATTATACCTCTAGTACCAAGATCCTTGCATAATCCATAACAAAGTGCACCAACATCACTGATTATCCAGGTTGGGGACTTTTACATTTGATTTAACTGAATATAATTGTAACAAAGAAATGTAGCAAATACTGCTTATAATCCAGAGCATACTGTATGTACATTTGTTGCATTCTGTCAATATCTTCAATGGACTGGACTTTCTCCTGGTTACAATTTATATTTATGTAAAGAATGCTACACCTTATTTCCCAAACGTTATTGCTCAGGAATTTTGATAACGTCCACCAACCTTTTAAAGAATGCTGTATGGCACTTACACTATGACTTCACCCTGCTGCAAGAGACCAATTTCTATAGACTGAAGTCTAATCTCTGAACGTACGTTTCACCATATGAGGCTTGATCACCAGTGGGCCTGACATAGAGAAAAGAGTCCCTTCATTTAAAGTGCTGGAGGCCAATCACATACAGGCTCTCTAATTGGTGCCTTATCACCTGGTGGTATCCGTGAAAAACTTCATGTACCAAGCATTTACTACACACCTTGTTCACTTAATGAATTTAATTACATGAGAGTTTAAGGTTATTTTTATCCATATTCCTGTTGAGCCATGATTTTATACTGTGTATATTGACATTAGATTAACCTGATAGGAAACCTTTCTTTCCCTATTTACTATTTAAAAATATTAATTAGTATACCCGGATTAATTAAAACGTCACGATTCTAAATATACATAAACAGACAGTCAGAAGCTATTATAGTATATAAGATGAAAAGATTCTTAGTTAATCAGCGTAAAGATCTTACGAGACAAGAAGATATAAGACTAAACATAAATATACACGTGATAAAAGTTTTTACAATGGTAGTTATGAGTAAATTAATTAATGGTAATGTTCATAATAATTAAAATGGAATATTAGATAATAAAAAATATATATATATATATATATATATATATACACAATGTGGGTGTTTGCAGTGTTAGAGGCCACGGCCCACTGTCCCCCTCTCCACAGAAACAGGCGGCACTCCACGGAATTGATGTGAGAAAAATTGTATTAAAGTACAAACAGCATGACGAGTCCAACGTTTCAACACCGTGGTGACAAAAACACCTGCCGCGGTGTCGAAACGTTGGACTCGTCATGCTGTTTGTACTTTAATACAATTTTTCTCACATCAAATCCGTGGAGTGCCGCCTGTTTCTGTGGAGAGGGGGACAGTGGGCCGTGGCCTCTAACACTGCAAACACCCACATTGTGCATTGATCCAAGGAGGGCACCCCGGTCTGTATACATGTGCTTTGGAGTGCTAACTATTCCCATTGTGTATATATATATATATATATATATATATATATATATGAAAAGTTGAAAATTAAAGTAGTGTTTGTGAATAATATACAAAAGAAGAAAGAAGAGGGAAAGGAAAATTGGGAAAAAGAAGATTATAAGAAATGGAGGACAAAGGAGGCTGAAAAAGGGAAAGACACGGGAGGATTAGATTGTAAAGAAAAAACTAAAGGGGCCATTTAAAATGTGCCCGAAAAGTGAAATAAGTGTCAATGTGAATAATTAACACCTGCATGTTGCAGGGAATTTAAATTATATTCCGTGATAGCCATGCTATTAGATGATACCCTGAAAATGAGAAAAGGGGGGGGGGGTGAGGAACATTAATGTGATGATGGGAAATAAAGGGGGATTTTAATTGATTGATTATTAATTTTTATCCAAATGGGGATTTGCATAGAAGTTAAGTGATAATGTAGAAGGATGGGGGTTTTATAATTTTTAATCCTTTGGGTATAATAAATGTCCAAAATTATACCCAAAGGATTAAAAATGATAAAACCCCATCCTTTGCTATATCCAGTAGCTCCTTTAAGAAAGATTGGGAGGCAATTCTTAATGATTGTTCCTGTGCTTTGATTGATCTAATCTTAAGGGAAACTCTTAAATTACTAAATGTTGAAATAAACAATTTACAGACTATAATCCATCCCTATAAAGAATTAGATGACTTCATGAGAGCGGAGAAGATCGGCTATATAAAATAAAGAAAAATACTAATGAGCTCTACTAAGCAGAAAAAGTATCAGAGAGATCTTAAACAAATTGATGAAGAAAATAATCAATCAGTATTACAGGGTAATAATCAAGTAGAGAAACAAAAAGAAAATATAAACTCCAGTATGATTATCAATAGAGAAGTACTGCAGAAATCTAAAAAATGGACAAAATATCCAAATAGGGAGGTCCAGTTTAATGGGAGGTCTAACACAAAGTCAGATTATCAAAGAGGTAATCGTAGACGGGGTAATTGGAGGTTCAATAGAAACTCAAATTATGAACAAGATCATCATATACAGGCTAATTGGAGAAGGGAACGGTTCCAAACTCCTAGAGTAATTGAGGGAGAGTCCTGGTCACAGAAGACCCATTATAGGTTTCAGCCAATTGGAAAAAATACTAATTGGAGAAGGGAACAGTTTCAAGAAGTAAGGCCTATGGACAGGGATCTCAGGAACATAAGAACCCACAATAGGTATCAACCATTGGATCCAGTTACCCCATTAGAACCTTGTTCCCCTTTTCAGTGGGATTACAGAGCCACTAGAAGGAGATAAGCTCAAAAATCAATAAAAAGGTATCTTTCCCCAAGAGATGTAAACGAGGTAAAAGAGGAGGCCAGAAAAAATCCTTGCCCAAACAAAAAAATAGAATTAAAGCGATAGAATCTGAAGATAAGATTTTCAACCTGAGTAAAAGGGTATTGACACCAGTAGAAATTAGGGTTTTAAGGAAAGGGTTAAAATTTGCCCCTACAGGGGAAGTTGACCCTTTTGGTCTGTATATAGACACACAAAAATATATAAGGAAACTCACTCTTAAATTTTTTTTATAAATAAAAGCAAAGAGGATGTTGTCCCTGAGGTTGAAACTCTTTCAGGATGCGATAAATGTAAAAATAATTCTAGCTTCAATCCTACTTATGAAAGGGGAAAATTCATTAATTGTTTCAATGAAGTCGTTAATGAGGAATTTGAAAAATTAATGAAATGGAAGAAAAGGGTAAAATGTAATTTGTCTAAAAAGGAATACGAGGCAGTAAGATCACTAAAGGATGATAAGGAGGTTGTTATTAAGCCAGCGGATAAGGGTGGAGGGGTTGTCCTTATGGACAAATCGGATTATATAGAGGAAATCATGAAACAACTAAATACAGGCAATACATATAAGAAATTAAGATTTGATCCAATCCAGAGGATCACTGAAGCATTATTAACATTAACATCTAATGCATTAAAAGATGGAGTAATTAATGAGAAAGAACATGATTTCCTTAATATAAAAGAACCTTCTATACCAACAATTTATGTTCTACCGAAAGTCCATAAGGACCCCCTCCACCCACCTGGTCGCCCACTATTATCAGTGGCCAATAGTCTAACATCAAATTTGTCAGCACTAATTGTCTATTTTTTGCAGCCTATGGTCACAAAAACAAAGGCGTATCTGAAAGATACGGGCGATGTATTGAAAAAACTTACCAACTTGCAATACACTAGTTCCACCATTTTATGCAGTGCAGATGTATGCACCCTGCATACTGTTATTAAGAAACAGAAGGGTCTGGAAGCAATTTCCTATTTTTGTAGACAAAAGTGATTATGATAATTTAACTAAAAAAATCATCCTGGATGGTATAGGTTTCATTTTAGATAACAATTATTTCTATTTTGATGGCATTTATTATATCCAACAAGTGGGGACAGCCATGGGTACCAGATTTGCCCCCAGTTATGCCAATTTATACATGTCATATTGGGAAGATCATAACATCTTTAAGGTGGATGGATTGGGGGCAGATCTGGTATTCTGGCATCGATATATCGATGATGTCCTATTCCTTTGGAATGGACAGGAAGTGGACCTCCTAGCCTTCATGGATAGACTGAATCAGAATGATTTTAATCTTAAATTTGTAACAACTAGTAGTACAAAAGAAATTTCCTTTTTGGACTTATGTATATATGTAGAAGAAGACACCTTTAAAACCAAAACCTTTAGGAAGGCAACAGATTCTAATGGATATATAGAAATGGGTAGTTTACATCACCCGAATTGGCTAGACGGTATTCCGTTTAGCCAATTTACACATATTAAGCAGAACTGTAGTGACCAAACTATCTGTAATGAACAAATAATAGAAACCACCAACAGATTTATCAATAAAGGTTAACCAGTAGATCTCTTACATAAAGCACAAACTAAAGTAGAAAACATCAATAGGGATGACCTTTTAAAAGAAAAAGAGAAGAAATCTAAAGATGAGAGGAATAAGTGGTCTTTTATCAGCCAGTATAATCCTCTGCACAAAGATATTGAAAGAATTTTTAGAAAGAATTGGTATTTATTACAGAAAGATCCAGTTATAGGAAGAGAGATACCTGATAGACCTACTTTCATCTATAGGAAAGTGCCATCATTGAAGGATAAACTAGTAAGGAGTGTGATAGATGACAATACGAGACCCAGCATCAGAACGAAGGGGTTCCATAGATGTGGCCAGTGTCTGATGTGTAGGATGGTTAAGAGTAAGTCCAGTAAAATCACTGAATTCACGGTTAATAATGAAACGTACAGAATTAATGATTTTATTACGTGTCAATCAAAAAATGTCATCTACGGCATAGAATGTGCATGTGGGTTGATCTATGTAGGTAGGACAAGCAGAAATCTAAAGACCCGTCTCACAGAACATGTGTATAACATTCGGAAAGGGCTGGAACACTTTCTCTTTCAGCCCATTTTAAAACTCAACATGATAAGAAATAATATTTTGTAAAAAGGTTCTGGGGAATAGAACAGATTAAACCCACATGGCGGTCTAAAGATATAGAAAGTAGATTAGCGAAAAATGCGAAGAAATGGATTTTTTAATTAAGTACTCTGCAATCTAAAGGATTAAATACCGATTTTGAGATGAAGTGGTTTTTAAAGTGGTTTTTAAAGTGTTTTTGATACATTTATATTTATATTCATTCCTATGCCCTCATCCGTGTATATGTAATCATAATTTTATTTTTTTTATTTATATATATTTTTGTATCATGTATAACATTAATCATCTATGTATTTTAATATCATAGTACTAAAATTATTTATATCTTTCCTTTGGTTTTGCATATCTATGGGACTAATAATGGAAAACTATCAGAGGCCGATTGCATAAAAGAACTTATCTTTTTGAATGGGAATGGACTTATTTAATAAACATGGTGCCGATTTGGACAGCATGTGTAGACATGGAACGCATGCTTCCGTATAAGAATGACGCCGGGGGACCTTGAAAGATGTTCGCAACGTCATATCCCGTCCATTTCCATTGACGACGGGAACAGGAAGTACTTGTTCAGTGGAAACCTCGGCACATGGAAGCATTAGACCAGATGGCACGCATGACGTCACTTCCTGCCCGCCGTCAGCGGCGGTGGGAGTGGGAAAGATATGCTCCTATTAGAGGATGGTTATGTCACCACCTCTCCCCGCGATTTTTGGATGCGGAAATGGGAGGAGGTGCACTATTGGACACAGCTGACGGATATTATGGGGGTAAATTGGATGAGTATAAATGTAACATTCTGTTGTTTAGCCACAAACGCTTCTGAGGAAGAACCCAGCAGGGTTGTAAATGCTTTAAGCGGTGTGGCTATTTCTAACCTGGTGAATAGAGGCATAGGACTGGGACTAATTCTAGGAGTATCCGGAACTCTGTGGGCCTTTTGGATTGATGAGTATACAGTCATCTCTAACATCAGTGATATTACATGCTTTTAAAACTTGTTTGTGAGTGCATTTTTATTAAACTTCATTCCTTTAAGTGGGAGTCTGCACTATTGCTTTATTTGTTTCAGCAAAGCACAGGATATTAAAAGAATCCAGCAGAAACATCTACCTCCCTTCAATGCAGAGAATTTTATACGCTTTCATCCCTTTGATATATTGTGAGTGCGGCGTGTAAATAAAATTTTTATTGTTTTTGAATTGGATGTCTACACTATTGTGTGTATTATCTTTTTCAGTCTAAATATTTCAATATGTGGTGATACCTGAGAAGTTATTGCTCTCCCCACAAAGAAAGAGAAGGGAAGTAATGTTCATTTATTATATGTAACCATACAAACAGAATTTGCGCAATTAGTACACTTAATTTCTTGTAGTATTTGGTGTATGGAAAATTAGTGGATTTTTCTGAAGTGTATATGCTGCATTTTTTAACTGTTTATCTAGCGCAAAAAACACAATAATTTTTATCTAAATCAATTTCCTTATGCTATGCCTTTTGAAAAATCTATCTTAAATAAAAATAATAAAAGTTATGTTTTCATTTATTCATGAAACATAAAGAAAAAAAAGAGTGTGCCACACATTAAGGCTTCTTTAGACATAAACCCACTAGCGTTTTATTCTAAATCCCCTAACCAGTCATTGCAATTTGCTTAATGGCGCACCTCCAACCAGATTAGCTAATCTTTGGTATTAACACTATAGGATTATTCCATCTATCGGTTGGTTCATACATAGAAGGATCATAAAACAATTATCTTTTGGGCCTGTGCATAGTCCCTCAGACTTAACGTCTTCCCTGGAAATACTTGTGGATGGAGCCCTTCATTCGCTTTGCCAGGATTCAAGGGTGGTCAATCTGTTGAAATCAGAGCACTACATTTTGGCCACCGTGCTCGATTCTAGGTTTAAAGCCTATGTTGTATCTCTCTTTCTGGACACAAGTCTGCAGAGGTGGAAAGACCTGCTGGTGAGAAAATTGTCAACAGCTCCTCCTTAATTTTCTCCAGCAACTGGGGCTGCGAGGAAAAGGATAACATTTCCGAGCCCACCCGCTGGACACAAAAGTAATAATACAAGTGACACATTAACAGGAAATTGTTTCTGTCACCATAGCGACAATTATCTGGAAATAAGATAATACACAGACACATAAAAAGACTCAACGGAAATATTTTGTTTTTAAACAACTTTATTTCATATCTTTAATACACAGATTTTTCTCTATATTTTAAACTTAAAAAATACTTTACTCTGCACAACATGGATAAAATATCCTTTTAAGCACAGAAACAATTCAAGTTACATTATAGCATTGCAGGTAAGTAAAACAGATACATATCAGGAGCCAAAAGCGTATGGGGGTCATTCAGACCCAGCCGCAATAGCGGCCCGCAGCAGTTTGCTGTTGGTGACAAAATGCACATGCGCAGCGGCCACGCAGACACACACATTGCGGTTGGGTCCGTGAGGGGTGAACGCGGGCAGGCCGGTGTCATTTTCCAGTGGCTGCATGATGTCACATCTGTGTTCATCTCTGATTAACCCATAAGCTTCCAGAGTGCACCTCATATCTCATCTTTTCCAAGTTACTACAAAGGATATGAGATCGGCAGCAGCACTACTTTCAGGATTATTACACAGAACACACATAAAGGCTGACACAGCAAATAACAGTAACACATACAAGGGATTAATTAGAAATAAGGAAGTATAATCATCATTAAGTCTAATTATTAACTGATTCTGTGCGGGACCCATACACCTCTTTACTGCCTCCAACGTCCCCTGGTACTACACTGCGGGCATCAGCCCTGTCTCCCCCCACTACCGCCACCACCGTCTCCCTCCACTACTGCCACCTGCCCTGTCTCCCCCCCTACTATCACCCGCCCTGTCTTCTCCCACTATTGCCATCTGCCCCCCCACTACTGCCACCACCCTGTATCCCCCCCACTACTGCCACCCATCCTGTATGCCCCCTCACTACTGCCATCCACCCTGCCTCCCACCACTACTGCCACCCGCCCCATCTCCTTCCACTACTGTCACCCGCCATCTCCTCCTCACTACTGCCACCCGCCCCATCTCCCCCCACTACTGCCACCACCCTGTCTCCTTCCACTACTGCCACCGCATTGTCTCCCCCCACTACTGCCACCCGCCCTGTCTCCCCCACTAGTGCCACCCGCCCTGTCTCCCCCACTAGTGCCACTGCCGTCTCACCCACTACTGCCACCGCCTCATCTACACCAACTGCCACCCACCCTGCCTCCCCCCACTACTGCTACCCGCCCTATCTCCCCCACTACTGCCACCGTCCTGTCTCTCCCACTACTGCCACTGCCCTGTCTCTCCCCCACAACTGCATCCACCCTGCCTCCCCCTACTGCCACTGCCCTGTCTCCCCCACTACTGTCATCACCATCTCCCCCACTACTGTCACCGCCCCATCTCTCCCTGCTACTGCCACTGCCCCATCTCCCCCAACTGCCACCCGCCCTGCCTCCCCCTACTACTGCCACCACTGTCTCCCCTCTGACACCTTAGCGCTGCTTGAGAATAAGATTCTCACAGACACTGCCTCCGGCAGCCCCTACTACAGCACTAGTGCCACCACCCTGTCTTCCCCCTGACCTCTCAGCACTGCTTGAGGATTCTTGGTACTGCTGGTAACAGTCCTACATCTGCAGGTGGAAGTAAGAAAGCAAGGCAGTAAGGAGGCAGAAGCTGCTTCTGGTACCATGGACCCTGGTCATGTAGGGCTGGGATAGCCAGTAAGATTATGTAATACAGTAACCATCTTACAGGCAGCTGGTGAAGGGAGCAGAGAATGGGTGTTATGTGGCTGGAATGGGTTGGTTAGGTAACAGCCTGGCTGCTGCATTCTGTAAAAGCTACAAGCGGTGAAATTCTTTTGCTGGGAGACCCAGGTAGAGGACATTGCAGTAGTCTATGTGTGATGATACAAGTGTATGTATGACTGTAGGTAGATCTTCTGAGGGAATAAAGTGCTGGAGTCTGGCTATGATCCTCAGATGAGGATCTGATTGTGGCAGATACTAATGTCTAAGTGTCACTCCACCATCCAGGACACCAAGATTCCGCACATGATCAGCATTTTGTAACTCTGAACCCCAAGCGTAAGTCTGGTTGGTTTGCAAAGCTGAGCTGTAGCCCTGCTCTTTGTTGGTGAGCTTCTATCATAAGGACCTGTTTCACCAGGACTGAATCTCAGTTAACTGGCATTACCCACACCTGGAGCTCAGCTAGACAACCATTTAGGATTGGTACTGGGTTCTCAGTACCTAGAGCAAAGACAGGTCATCTGTATAGCAGTGGTAGATGAGGGTATGACATCTGATTATTTCACCCAGTGGTAACATGTATATTGCAAAAAGCATAGGAGATAGGATAAGAACCTTGAAGAACGCATGGCAATGATGAGTATACTCCAGAAGATTAAAATGGTTCCTCACCTGAGTAATGTCTATTGTGTGCAACAAGAGATGATTTATTTCTCAGAATATAGAAATTGCCTCTAACCTGTGTGACTTCTGTGATGTCTAACAAGATGAGATTTCCGTGTAAAACATTTTCCACACTCAGAGCAAGAAAATGGCTTCTCACCTGTGTGACTTTGCTGATGTCTAACAAGATGTGATTTGTGTGCAAAACCTTTCCCACACTCAGAACATGGAAATGCCTTCTCACCTGTGTGACTTTGCTGATGGGTAACAAGTCGTGATTTGTGTGTAAAACATTTCCCGCACTCAGAGCAAGAAAATGGCTTCTCAGCTGTGTGACTTCTGTGATGTATAACAAGATCTGATTTCCATGCAAAACATTTCCCACACTCAGAACATGGAAAAGGCTTCTCACCTGTGTGATTGCGCAGATGTATAACAAGTTGTGATTTACTTACACAACATTTCTCACATTCAGAACATGGAAATGGCTTCTCACCTGTGTGACTTCTCTGATGTATAACAAGATGTGATTTACTTACACAACATTTCCCACACTCAGAGCAAGAAAACAGCTTCTCACCTGTGTGACTTCTGTGATGTATAACAAGAGCTGATTTGTGTGCAAAACATTTCCCACACTCAGAACATAAGAATGCCTTCTCACCTGTGTGACTTTGCTGATGTGTAACAAGTTGTGATTTCCATGTAAAACATTTCCCACACTCAGAACATTGAAATGGCTTCTCACCTGTGTGACTTTGCTGATGGGTAACAAGTTGTGATTTTTGTGTAAAACATTTCCCGCACTCAGAGCAAGAAAATGGCTTCTCACCTGTGTGACTTCTCTGATGTATAACAAGTTTGGAATTCCAGGTAAAACTTTTCCCGCACTCAGAGCAAGAAAATGGCTTCTCACCTGTATGATTTCTCTGATGTCTAAGAAGATGTGATTTCTGTGCAAAACATTTCCCACACTCAGAACATGGAAATGGCTTCTCACCTGTGTGACTTCCGTGATGTATAACAAGATCTGATTTCTGTGCAAAACATTTCCCACACTCAGAACATGGAAATGGCTTCTCACCTGTGTGAGTTCTTTTATGTCTAACAAGAACTGATTTGTGTGCAAAACATTTCCCACACTCAGAACATGGAAATGCCTTCTTACCTGTGTGACTTTGCTGATGGGTAACAAGTTGTAATTTGTGTGCAAAACATTTTCCGCACTCAGAGCAAGAAAATGGTTTCTCACCTGTGTGACTTCTGTTATGTATAACAAGATGTGATTTAGTTAAATAAGATTTCCCACAATCAGAGCAAGAAAATGGCTTCTCACCTGTGTGACTTCTCTGATGTATAACAAGTTGTGATTTGTATGTAAAACATTTCCCACACTCTGAACATATCAGTGGCCTTCCACCTGCTTTACCTGTGTGTGAGTTAATAGACTTTGTGTTCTGTGTAAAACATTTGGCATCTATAGAACACGGAAACACTGTATCTACTGCCAGAGCTGTAACAGATGCACCAATATCAGAGTGATCAGGAGAACATTTCCCAGGATCAGAGGGATCAGCTGATAGGGCTGGATGTATAATTGGGGTAATGGGGTTAGCTCCAGGAGAATCCTGTCTTCTGTCATTATCTTTTATGTCACAATCCGGGGATAACATTAGATCTCCTTCTGAGATATTCCTGCTGGTGTGTCCATCTGCTGGAAATAAAATACATAATGGAAATGTGACATTTTCTGTAACAATATTAATCTTGGAAACAATAGGAGAAGACGACTCTCTGGGACATTTAATTGTAAATGTGTGTGTATAATAAAACATAACTTTTAATGAAGGCTTTATAATATTGTGTCAGACTATCATTGTGTCCACCCTCCTGAGAACACTCACAATAACAAATGTAATATTATAATAAGACTTAGATACATCTCTCTCTTGTACTGGTAACTAACCATGAAGTATAAATGGAGATGTAGTCACTCGCCAAGTCCTATGTCAGCACCAATGTAAAACAATGGATGGGGAACATATCGTATGAATTGGAGATTCTAGATGAACAATAACATCAGTCATATGAGCTGATGGATCAGAGAAATGTCTCCTAACGTTACTCCTGGAAGCATTGGTAAGGTAGTATTCCTTTATGTGTGTGCTCATACGCTGGTAAGCCTGTACATGTGTTACTCACCCTTATATAAAGGTATACTGCTACAGCAGAGTAGGTGTGGAACAAGGTACTTTACATGCAATACACCATATGATACCCTGTGTCACGATCCGGGTATCTGGACGCCATTACTTACCCTTCAGATGCCTCCTAGGGCGGGCTCAGCGTTCCAGGACCGGATTCCGCTGTTCCTGAGTTTCCACATGCAGAGTGTCAGAGTGGTGTTTTCATCAGCCGCGGCCTCCGCTGTGCCCGCGTGGTTAAATGTGCATCTGTCAGCCTGGCGTCTCCTGTCTCCGGTGGCCGGCGCCGCCATTACTGTTTCCCAGACCACATGGATTACAAACCAAACTTCCCTCCAAGTGTCTGCATGGGCGCAGCCATCTTGGATTTTGTCATCTGATCATTTCCACCAATCTGCTGTCTGTATTGTTGTTTTGCATAATTGCCTAGCCAACCCCTTCCTTGCTGCAGGTATAAGTAAGCTGTGCCTGAGCAAGGAAGACGTCAGTGCTTTGGTTGTCAAACCTAGTTCCTGTTTGTCTCTCTCCTGTGATTGTCTTCCAGGTTCCAGCTCCTGTCTCAAGACTTCCACCATAGAGACCCGCACCAGCATTCCACCTGCGGTGTAGCCTGACTCTCCAATCCATCGTGGATTCATCTGCTTCCAGCTACAACATTACCTGCTTCCAGATCAGCTTCCAGCAGAGTACAGCTTCCCTTAAAGGGCCGGTGTCCTTTCTACACTTTACCACTCTCCACCGGTATTATTATTTCTCCGCTCTCAAATTCTACATTTCAGTTCATATTTCATCGCTCCCAAGTTCATTTATTATTTAACTGAATCCAGCCAGTATCCACTCCGTGCTAACAACAGTCTGGTTCCAGCCAGTATCCACAGCAGCTGTTTTACCTTCAGCAACCCAGCTTTTCCTGGAACACCAGCTGGCACAATCCTGGGTTATCTCCATTGCTACAGTCGGGCCTGGTAAGGACTTTCCATCTAGAAGATCATAAGAACTATCTCACACTACCAGTGCCCTGTGGCCCCTGCCATCCTGTAGTACCCAGGAACTGTATTTATTATTTGCTGACTTTTACGTTTTCTTTTACTGCTGCTGTGTTGCGGAGTTGTCATAATAAACATCATTGACTTTTATCCAAGTTGTCGTGGTCACGCCTTCGGGCAGTTATTATTCATGTTACTTACATGTCCAGGGGTCTGATACAACCTCCCAGGTTCCGGTACATCTCAGCCCCTACAACTGAGGCTGCCTCCCGTCAGCTCAGGCCCTCAGTTGTGACAGTAAGCACTGACCTAATGAATCCAGCCGGAGACCAGGATCAAGCAGCCAGGCCGATGCAAGAACTGGCAGCCCGACTAGAACATCAGGAGGCTGCACAGGGCCACATCATCCGCTGTCTCCAGGATCTCTCTACTCGGCTGGATGGGATTCAGACAACTCTCCGTGGATCAGGCGCATCTGGTGTGTCAACCACAGTGACTCCAGCTATAACCCCACCCACCTTACCCATTTCTGCTCCACGTCTTCATCTTCCAACGCCAGCAAAATTTGACGGATCTCCAAGATTCTGCAGGGGATTTCTCAACCAGTGTGAGATTCAGTTTGAGCTACAACCTGGCAATTTCCCAGTGACCGTACAAAAATTGCCTACATCATCTCTCTTCTCAGTGGCTCCGCCCTTGACTGGGCATCACCGTTATGGGAGAGGTCCGACACCCTGCTATCTTCTTACACTGCATTCGTGTCAACATTCAGGCGCATCTTCGACGAGCCAGGCCGGGTAACCTCAGCTTCATCCGAGATTCTCCGTTTACGCCAGGGGTCACGTACTGTAGGACAATATCTGATACAGTTCCAGATCCTGGCATCCGAACTGGCATGGAACGACGAGGCCCTGTATGCTGCATTCTGGCATGGCTTATCTGAGCTTATTAAAGATGAGTTAGCTACCAGAGACTTACCTTCTAAGTTAGATGAGCTAATCTCACTCTGCACGAAAGTTGATTTACGTTTCAGAGAGAGAGCAACTGAGCGTGGAAGATCATCTGCTCCAAAATCTTCTGCTCCTCCTCCTCGTCAACTGTCACCATCTAAAGATGAGCCCATGCAAATTGGCCGTTCCCGTTTAACTCCTGCTGAGCGCCGAAGACGTCTCTCTGAGTCTCTTTGTCTTTACTGTGCAGCTCCGTCTCACACCATCAATGCCTGTCCCGAACGTCCGGGAAAACTCCAAACCCTAGCTCGCCCAGGAGAGGGCCGGCTAGGAGTAATGATCTCCTCTCCATCTCCTCATGATTGTAATCCCCCAGTCTCGCTTCAAGTTGCTCAACGTTATCAGAACGTCATTGCCCTCCTGGATTCCGGAGCAGCTGGGAACTTTATTACTGAAGCCTATGTTAAACGGTGGTCCCTACCCACCGAGAGACTTCCTTCCTCCTTTTCCTTAACTGCCGTGGATGGCAGTAAAATTTTTGATACTGTTATTGCTCTAAGGACTCTACCAGTTCGTCTGAGAGTGGGAGTTCTTCATTCCGAACTTATTTCACTTTTAGTGATTCCAAGAGCCACACATCCTGTGGTCCTGGGCCTTCCATGGCTCTGTCTTCACAATCCTACAATTGATTGGACGACTACGCAAATCCTGGCATGGGGTTCCTCCTGTGCAGAGACATGTTTGCTTAAAGTATTGCCTGTCTGTTCTTCCTCCCCCAGGTCGTCTGATGTTCCACCTCCTCCATATCAAGATTTCACGGATGTGTTCAGTAAAGCTTCTGCTGATATCCTTCCTCCTCATAGAGAATGGGACTGCCCGATTGATCTCGTTCCAGGGAAGGTTCCACCTCGAGGCCGAACTTATCCGTTGTCTCTCCCCGAGACGCATTCTATGGAGGAATACATTAAAGAGAACCTAGCAAAGGGGTTCATTCGACCTTCTTCTTCTCCAGCCGGCGCAGGCTTCTTTTTTGTAAAGAAGAAAGATGGTGGTCTGCGGCCGTGCATCGACTACAGAGGTTTGAACGACATTACCATCAAGAACCGCTATCCTTTACCCCTGATTACTGAGCTCTTTGACAGAGTTAGCGGAGCTACCATCTTTACAAAGCTGGACCTGAGAGGTGCATACAATCTCATCCGGATCCGTGAGGGTGACGAGTGGAAGACCGCATTTAACACCCGTGACGGACATTATGAGTACCTCGTCATGCCCTTCGGATTGAGCAATGCTCCAGCTGTCTTCCAGCATTTCGTCAATGAGATCTTCAGAGACATTCTATACCATCATGTCGTGGTCTATCTAGATGATATCCTCATTTTTGCCAACGATTTAGAGGAACATCGTTTCTGGGTAAAGGAGGTTCTGTCCCGTCTCCGTGTCAATCATCTCTACTGCAAATTAGAGAAATGCGTCTTTGAAGTCAAGTCCATTCCGTTTCTAGGGTACATTGTGTCCGGTTCCGGACTAGAGATGGATCCTGAGAAACTACAAGCAATCCAGAATTGGCCGGTACCCTTAACCCTCAAAGGGGTCCAGAGGTTCTTAGGGTTCGCCAATTATTACCGAAAGTTTATACGAGACTTTTCCACCATTGTGGCGCCTATTACTGCTTTCACCAAGAAGGGTGCTAACCCGTCCAAGTGGTCTGAAGAAGCCATGCAAGCTTTTCATCTTTTAAAACAGAGGTTCATCTCTGCACCTGTCCTGAAACAGCCTGACATCGACTCTCCTTTCATCTTAGAGGTGGATGCCTCCTCCGTTGGAGTAGGAGCGGTGTTATCTCAGAGGGCTAAAGATGGTCATTTACATCCTTGCAGTTTTTTCTCACGGAAGTTCTCCCCAGCGGAGCGCAACTATGCCATTGGCGACCAGGAGTTGCTAGCCATCAAGCTCGCTCTAGAGGAGTGGAGATATCTGTTGGAGGGAGCTTCTCATTCAATCACCATCCTTACAGACCACAAGAACCTTCTATATCTAAAAGGCGCACAATGTCTCAACCCTCGTCAGGCCAGATGGGCACTTTTCTTTTCCAGGTTCGACTTTAAACTCCAGTTCTGTCCGGGCTCTCAGAATCGCAAGGCCGATGCCCTTTCCCGCTCATGGGAGCAAGAAAATGAGTCAGAGTCTTCAGACAAGCATCCTATTATAAATCCGTTGGCATTCTCCACGGTAGGGATGGACTCTATGCCCCCATCAGGGAAAAGTTTTGTGAAGCCGACACTAAGGAAGAAGCTCATGCATTGGGCCCATGCTTCCCGTTTTGCCGGACATACAGGTATCCAAAAAACCCTGGAGTTTATCTCTAGGTCCTATTGGTGGCCAACTCTGAAAAAGGACGTTTTGGAGTTTATTGCATCTTGCCCAAAGTGTGCTCAACATAAAGTATCCCGCCAGTCGCCTGCGGGGCAACTGGTTCCACTATCTGTTCCCCGTCGACCATGGACCCATTTGTCGATGGATTTTATTACTGATTTGCCCATGTGCAACAAGTTAAATACCATCTGGGTGGTAGTTGACCGGTTCACCAAGATGGCACACTTCATTCCTCTCACCGGTCTTCCGTCAGCTTCCAAGTTGGCTCAAGTATTCATACAAGAGATCTTCCGACTCCACGGTCTTCCAGAAGAAATTATCTCAGATCGAGGAGTTCAATTCACAGCCAAATTCTGGCGAAGTTTATGTCAAGTCCTCCAAGTCAAGTTAAAGTTTTCCACGGCTTACCATCCTCAGACCAATGGTCAAACTGAGAGGGTGAATCAGGACTTGGAGGCCTTCCTCCGCATCTATGTGTCCTCCTCTCAGGATGACTGGGTTCAATTACTTCCCTGGGCCGAGTTCTGTCATAACAACCAGTATCATTCTTCATCTTCTTCAACACCATTCTTCACCAACTTTGGATTCCACCCTAAAGTCCCTGAGTTCCAACCGCTTCCAGCAACTTCTGTTCCCGCAGTGGATATCACCTTGCATCAGTTTGCCAATATCTGGAAGAGCGTACGATCAGCTCTGCTCAAGGCATCGTTCAGGTACAAGAAGTTTGCGGATAAGAAGCGTCGAGCAGTTCCTGCTCTCAAGGTGGGTGATCGGGTATGGTTATCCACGAAGAATTTGAGGTTAAGAGTTCCCAGTATGAAGTTTGCACCTCGCTACATCGGTCCTTTTAAAATTGATCAAGTCATCAATCCTGTTGCTTACAGACTCCAGTTACCTCCCTTCTTAAAAATACCCAGGACATTCCATGTTTCCCTGTTGAAACCGCTAATCTTGAATCGGTTTCATTCCTCACTTCCACCAACTCCGAAAGTCCAAACTCAACGAGGCATTGAGTATGAAGTGGCCAAGATCCTGGACTCACGTCACCGTTACGGTCAACTTCAGTATCTCATTGACTGGAAGGGCTATGGTCCTGAAGAACGCTCTTGGACCAATGCCTCTGACGTCCATGCTCCTGCCTTGGTCCGAAATTTCCACGCAAAGTTTCCTTTAAAGCCTAAGAAGTGTCCTGGGGCCACTCCTAAAGGGGGGGGTGCTGTCACGATCCGGGTATCTGGACGCCATTACTTACCCTTCAGATGCCTCCTAGGGCGGGCTCAGCGTTCCAGGACCGGATTCCGCTGTTCCTGAGTTTCCACATGCAGAGTGTCAGAGTGGTGTTTTCATCAGCCGCGGCCTCCGCTGTGCCCGCGTGGTTAAATGTGCATCTGTCAGCCTGGCGTCTCCTGTCTCCGGTGGCCGGCGCCGCCATTACTGTTTCCCAGACCACATGGATTACAAACCAAACTTCCCTCCAAGTGTCTGCATGGGCGCAGCCATCTTGGATTTTGTCATCTGATCATTTCCACCAATCTGCTGTCTGTATTGTTGTTTTGCATAATTGCCTAGCCAACCCCTTCCTTGCTGCAGGTATAAGTAAGCTGTGCCTGAGCAAGGAAGACGTCAGTGCTTTGGTTGTCAAACCTAGTTCCTGTTTGTCTCTCTCCTGTGATTGTCTTCCAGGTTCCAGCTCCTGTCTCAAGACTTCCACCATAGAGACCCGCACCAGCATTCCACCTGCGGTGTAGCCTGACTCTCCAATCCATCGTGGATTCATCTGCTTCCAGCTACAACATTACCTGCTTCCAGATCAGCTTCCAGCAGAGTACAGCTTCCCTTAAAGGGCCGGTGTCCTTTCTACACTTTACCACTCTCCACCGGTATTATTATTTCTCCGCTCTCAAATTCTACATTTCAGTTCATATTTCATCGCTCCCAAGTTCATTTATTATTTAACTGGATCCAGCCAGTATCCACTCCGTGCTAACAACAGTCTGGTTCCAGCCAGTATCCACAGCAGCTGTTTTACCTTCAGCAACTCAGCTTTTCCTGGAACACCAGCTGGCACAATCCTGGGTTATCTCCATTGCTACAGTCGGGCCTGGTAAGGACTTTCCATCTAGAAGATCATAAGAACTATCTCACACTACCAGTGCCCTGTGGCCCCTGCCATCCTGTAGTACCCAGGAACTGTATTTATTATTTGCTGACTTTTACGTTTTCTTTTACTGCTGCTGTGTTGCGGAGTTGTCATAATAAACATCATTGACTTTTATCCAAGTTGTCGTGGTCACGCCTTCGGGCAGTTATTATTCATGTTACTTACATGTCCAGGGGTCTGATACAACCTCCCAGGTTCCGGTACATCTCAGCCCCTACAACTGAGGCTGCCTCCCGTCAGCTCAGGCCCTCAGTTGTGACACCCTGCAATCATCATCATCATCTGCTAGGTTATAATCTACTTTCTCTTACGTCCTAGAGGATGCTTGAGTCCATTTAGTACCATGGGGTATAGATGGGTCCTTTGGGAGTAACTGGCACTTTAAGAGTTTAATAGTGTGGGCTGGCCCCTCCTCCATGCCCCTCCTACCAGACTCAGTTTAGAAAATGTGCCCGGAGGAGGCGGTCACAGCTAGGGGAGCTCCTAGGAGTTTTCTTAGCTTTTTATTTTCTAGCAATAGTTAGGTTACCGGAACAATACAGATAGTGGTCACCAGCGCTAGGTTGTAGGAAATAAAAATGATACTCTGATTTATAACAAACTCAGGACGGTAGGTAATGTTGAAAGAAATATGTAATAAATTTAATAAAAATAAGATTATAAAAATCACAGATGCCTATACATCATAATTAAAAGTTAGATGATCATTTAAAATGGCACATCCACATATACCCTCAGTACAGGTGTAATCATACCCCGGCTAGGACTTCCCCTGGAATTAGGTCCATGAACTTGTTTTTTGAGAATTTGATGAAAGCAGTGGAGTAGTAGAATGTCCCTTTTAAGCATACAGATGCAGGCGTTTCAAATGTCCAGGGAAATGCTGTCCAATTAGTGCCGTATGGGTGATGAAGATGAAAAAGTCCAGCAATGTTGAGGGTAATTTTGAGGATGTGTCCGGCAGTCTCTAACTCAACGCGTTTCGCTGGTGTTGACACCCAGCTTCCTCAGGAGTGAATGTTAGAGTGCTGTCTTTGGGCTATTGCATGCTTTGCCTTCTGCCTTCAATAAGGTTTAATATAAATAAGTGTCCTGACAGCTGGACCGGGGTCACTACACTAAATTGAAGCATTTGCCTGGAGGTGAAACTACCTTCTATTTATATAGTACCACTATAATCTACTTCCCTGGAAGAAAAAAAAGACAAGGCTGAGATTTGAACTTTTATGGAGCCTAAACGTAGGCCCACATCCACAACAGCCTGCAGGAAGTGCAAGAAATGTCCCAGATGAAAACCCACAGCAGAATACTGTTGACCCTCACACCAAGAGACACATTTCTTCCATATGTGATGGTAATGTTTCGATGCGACCATCTGGCCGGCTTGGAGCATAGTCGAGATAACCTTGCCCGGAATCTCTTTCCTGGCAAAAATCCTCCCAATATACTTCCATTGCATCAAACGTAGCCGTGGTAAGTCTGGATAGACGAACGGCCCTTGTGTAAGACGATCATCCTGATTTGGCAGAGGCCAGGGGCCTACGAGTAATAAGGCTGGAATGTCTACATACCAGGTCCTGCGGGGCCAGTCTGGGGCAATCAGAATTGCCTGAACCCTGTCCCTTTAAATCCTTTGAGAACTCTTGGAATAAGAGGAAATGGAGGAAACAAGTACACCAACCGGTAAATCCACGGTGTCGCCAGAGCGTCCACTGCTGCGGCCTGTGGATCCCTAGTCCCAGAACAGTAACGCAGAAGCTTCTTGGTAAGTAGAGAAACCATCAAGTCGATTTGCGGGTAGCCCCACTGATTAAATATCTGCTGAAACACTTGCGGGTAGAGGCCCCATTCCCCCAGGTGCAGATCGTGTCAACTGAGGAAGTCTGCTCCCCAATTGTCTACTCCCAGAATTAAGGTGGCGGAAATGGCCTTGGGATTCTGCTCCACCCAGAGGAGTATCTGTGACACCTCCCTCATTGCAGCCCTGCTGTTTGGACCTCCTTGTTGGTTTATGTATGCCACAGTTGGTGCATTTTCCAAACATACCTGTATGACCTGATACTGAAGGATATAAAAGAGGTCAGCAGAAGGGCATTGCAAATCGCCCTGAGTTCCAAAACTTTTATCAGAAGGGAAGCCTCTTGATCAGACCACCTTCATTGGAACCGAGCCCCTAGGGTCACTGCACCCCAACCATGGAGGCTTGCATCCGTTGTCAACAGAATCCAATCCTGAATTCTGAAGTGTCGACCCTCCAGGAGGGAGATCAGCAACCACCATAAGAGGGAAATCCTGGCGTTTCGGTGAAAGGCACATCATCTGGCATATGTGCAGATGTGACCCAGACCATGTGTCCAGCAGATCCAGATGGAATGGTCATGCATGGTCTCTACCGTACTGAACTGCGTCGTAGGAGATCATTATCTTTCCCAGTAAGCTTATGCAGAGATGTACCAAGATTTTGTTCAGCTTCAAAATGGAACATACCATTGTCTGAATTATCTTTGCCTTGTCCATAGGATGGAACACCTTCTGAGACACCGTGTCCAATATCATTACCAGGAACTGAAGCCTCTGCGTAGGTTCTAGGTGGGATTTCTGCAGATTGAGAATCCACCCGTGATCCGTGAGTAGTCGTGTTGGAAGGCTGATCTTTTCCATCAACTGTACTCTGAATATAGCCATTATGATATTGTCCAAGTATGGAACAATGTTCACTTCCTGCTTGCGGAGTTGTAGCAACATCTCTGCCATCACCCCTGATAACACCATCAGCAAGGCCTGGACCTGGTAGTGACTGTGCTGCAGTGCAAACATGAGGTAAGCCTGAAAGGCAGCCATATTGGGATGTGAAGATACGCATCCTTAATATCCAGTGAAACCAGGAATTCCCCTTCTTCCATGTCACGCTTGGCTTGAGTTGGGGATCTGATGACTGATAATTGACTGATGGAGCAGCTATCAGCAAAGGAAGGAAATGAGGTGGCTGAATGTAGTTCTTACTCATGGATTGAATACTTAGGCCTGAAGATGTAGAGGGGTAGGCAATGAGGACACTGACCGAGAACGATACACTGAAGAAAGAGGAATTCAGTTTTAATGAGACCTCAATCATACACAACGACTAGGAGAGAAGTCTGAGTGAATTCTGAAAGACGAAAAGGTACATGACTTGTAAACGATGCTGAAGAATACTGAATGAAGAAGTGACTTGCGATTTGTAAATGATGCTGAAGAACGCTGAATGAAAAGATGACTTGTGATTTTTAAACAATGCTGAAGAGAGGATCGCTGTGAGCACCATCAGCAAACGGAGACCCTCTTCCAGATAGAGGACCCAGTGGTTAAACCACAAGAGCAGGTGGACTGGGAGCAAAGGACTGCAATAACAGAACTGACCACCAGGCGGACACAACAGAACCAGGATACCAGGGGTTAACCTGGGAGCGCAGAGCGCAGGGCGCCTTACAGCAGCAAGTAACTTGAAGTACTGGCAACATAGCTAAGCATCAACCCCTTTTTATAAGGGAAGCCTATACCGGATTGGCTGGAAGCGAACTGGGATACCTATTGACTTGGATTGGTCTCTAACATGGTGGCTCCGTAAGAAAGTTTCCAGATCTTGGTCGACTCTTTCAGTCCGTCCGTCAGTCTGGGGATGGTAGGCTGAAGAGAAGTTCAACTTGATTCCTAAGACAGAGCCGAGAGCTTTCCAGAACTTGGCGAGGAATTGAGGACCCCGATCAGAAACTATTTCCTGTGGAAGGCCATGCAAATTAAAAATCTATGAGAAAAACAATTTGGATTGCTGAGGAGCAGAGGGAAGACCGGTGAGGGATATGAAGTAAGCAATCTTCGAAAATCATTTCACAATGACCCAAATGGTGTTGTGCCTTCTGGAGACTGGCAAATCGGTTATGAAATCCATAGAGATGCGAGTCCAAGGCTTTTGAGGTGTTGAAAGTGGATGAAGAAGACCTAAGGGAGATGTTCGTGGACTTTTATGTTGAACACACTTGGAACAGGCTGCTACAAATTCAAAGACATCAGTTTTAAGACGAGGCCACCAGTAGAATCGCTGAATGAACTTGAGAGTCTTAAGACCACCGGCATGACCCATGAAAGATGAAGAATGAGCCCACGTGAGCAATTTCCTGCAAAATATTGGTGCTATAAAAGTTCTCCCCAGAGGAGTTAGAGGAACAGTACGAGTTGAAGCAAATGAAGCCAGATTCAGAATAAACTGTTTCTCAGAGGAGTTGAGTGAATCATCCGTTTGAAAAGAACAAGAAAGTGCATCTGCTGTTCAATTTAAGCTTCCTGGGCGGTTAAGAGTTTAAAGGAGAACCGAGAGAAGAAGAGAGCCACCTGGCTTGCCATGGGTTTAAACAACGAGTTCAAACAATGGGTTTAAGCCATCATGGAAGGACTTGGAGGAGAAGACGGAATGGGAGAAGATTCTGAATGATCAGGACTGGGGCTCAATGTTTGTTGATTAGGAAGAAGAAAAGGTCTCAAGTCAGTTTGAGAGGTTTCCTGTTGAGGACGAGGTTTAGCTTTCTTATGAGATGATTTTCCAGTTCTGCCCATTCTTCAGCATAACATTACAGAGATTAAAGACCAAGGTAAGGAGGCCAGTAGCAACATAGCAGAAGTATTGAAGTGTGGAAATAGGGAGACATCAGTGAGCATAGACCCCCAGTGGCCATCGGTGACAGAAACATTGTGAGTTCAGTTGTTTATGGGTAATAGCAAGAAGATGCCATCCTTGAGCGGTAAAGTAATTTATAGGAGCCAGCAACTGGAGCCTGCTACTGTCCTGGACACAAGGACTGTTACGCCGTAGCTATACTGATGCCCCAAGAGCTCTAACTGGATCTTACGGGGATTGAGGGGAGCAGGAGGGAAAAAAAACCCAGCAGCAGTCAAATAGTGTGGAGGATGTAGTCAGCACAGTCTGCCACTAGAAGGAGTTGACAGAGCAGGAGTGGGGGCCAGGCAATAGTAATAATAAAAGCAGTTCAGGTGACCACTTACTGCCCAGGTAGGGTCGCAGCGGCAGAAGTCCCTGCCGGAAATCACTGAGGCTGTAATGAAGGGCATTGATCATGGGCTGGCAGTGTCTGTAGCTCCCAGAGAAGCAGCTGGTTTCAGGAGGGCATGTGGCTATATTGCCAGTTTTCAAGATGGCCACTTCTGGCAGGGAAGCCCAAATCAGAAGAAACTGGCCGGTTATGGTGGGTGAACCAGGTCAGTAATAAAGCAGGAAAGGAGAGTGTACTAGGATGCAGTGGCACAGGGTAGCGTATCTGGCTGCGTAGGAACCCCACGTGTATGTCCTCTATAAAACACAGCTCCACCAGATTCCCCCGTAGCACCATCGGTTAGGAGGAGAGGAGAGATGCCGAGACACTGCTGGAGTGATGACAGCCAAGTGCTCCATGTATTCCCCGCTGCCACGGGCTTCAATGGCCGGACAGTAGGAGAAGGCAGACTGCGGACGGGTTAGCTGACTAACCTGACACGTCCCTGCTGGGGCCACCAATCCCCGTAGTATGCGCCGCATCAGATGCCGGGAGAGCAGCTCCGCTCCGTGTCTCCTGCCGCGGTCACCACTAATCCCCAGTCAGCCTCTCCCACGACTCCAACAGCACGGCTAGGCACACGAATGGACAGGGCGCACAACCCACGGTGAGTAGCAGCTCTACCTTGCTGAGGTCCGGTCCGCGGTGGGATCACTGCACAATTTCAGTCCGCTGCTTCGGCTCCGGGTGTAAGCTGCAACCTGCAAAAGCCAAATGAATGGCTCCCCGGCTCCGCAACCTACAAAGCACACAGAGGGGCAAGAAAGGGCACGAAAGAACCCATAGGACAGCTGTAAAAGGCAGAAAGGACCTAAATAAGCAGGATCTCCTTTATCCTGCTGCCTTTCCAGTCAGGCCACACCCCGTGACATAATTTATTGATGTTGAAAACAAAAGTAATATAGATTTTCGTACCAATCTAAGAACTGTGAATCTACTTTGGGAGCCACCTCCCTTTTTTTTTAAACAGTCCCCAGCTGGACGAGGATAATTGGAATTCCATTTCTTGGAATTCTAACTTCCTACTGGGCGTAACCCAAAATTTCGATCAGCTGTTTTGGGACGTTTTAAACTAGAGATGAGCGGGTTCAGTTTCTCTGAATCCGAACCCGCCAGAACTACATGGTTTTTTTCACGGGTCCGAGCAGACTCGGATCTTCCCGCCTTGCTCGGTTAACCCGAGCGCGCCCGAACGTCATCATGACGCTGTCGGATTCTCGCGAGACTCGGATTCTATATAAGGAGCCGCGCGTCGCCGCCATTTTCACACGTGCATTGAGATTGATAGGGAGAGGACGTGGCTGGCGTCCTCTCCATTTAGATTATAAGAGACTGAGAGAGATTTACTGGAGCTGACTAGGAGGAGTACTGTTACTGTAGAAGTGTAGAGACTGAGTGGAGAGAGTTTACTAGTGAGGACAGTGCAGTTTATAATCCGTTCTCTGCCTGAAAAAAGCGATACACAGCACACAGTGACTCAGTCACATACCATATCTGTGTGCACTGCTCAGGCTCAGGCCAGTGTGCTGCATCATCTATTATCTATATATAATATTATATATATCTGTCTGACTGCTCAGCTCACACAGCTTATAATTGTGGGGGAGACTGGGGAGCACTACTGCAGTGCCAGTTATAGGTTATAGCAGGAGCCAGGAGTACATAATATATTATATAGTGAGTGACTGACCACCAGACACACAGTGCAGTTTATTTAATATATCCGTTCTCTGCCTGAAAAAAGCGATACACACAGTGACTCAGTCAGTCACATACCATATCTGTGTGCAGTGCACTGCTCAGGCTCAGGCCAGTGTGCTGCATCATCTATATATTATATATCTGTCTGACTGCTCAGCTCACACAGCTTATAATTGTGGGGGAGACTGGGGAGTACATATTATATTAAAATTAAACAGTGCACACTTTTGCTGCAGGAGTGCCACTGCCAGTGTGACTGACCAGTGACCTGACCACACTGACCACCAGTATAGTTAGTAGTATACTTATATTGTGATTGCCTGAAAAAGTTAAACACTCATCGTGTGACTTCACTTGTGTGTTTTTTTTTTATTCTATAAAAATAAAACTCATTCTGCTGACAGACAGTGTCCAGCAGGTCCGTCATTATATAATATATAATATATACCTGTCCGGCTGCAGTAGTGATATATATATATTTTTTATATCATTTATCATCCAGTCGCAGCAGACACAGTACGGTAGTTCACGGCTGTGGCTACCTCTGTGTCTCTGCACTCGGCAGGCAGTCCGTCCATAATTGTAATACCACCTAACCGTGGTTTTTTTTCATTCTTCTTTATACATACATAGTTACATAGACATCTTCTCTTTATCAACCAGTCTATATTAGCTGCAGACACAGTACAGTACGGTAGTTCACGGCTGTGGCTACCTCTGTGTCTGCACTCGGCAGGCAGTCCGTCCATAATTGTATACCACCTAACCGTGGTTTTTTTTCATTCTTCTTTATACATACATAGTTACATAGACATCTTCTCTTTATCACCCAGTCTATATTAGCTGCAGACACAGTACAGTACGGTAGTTCACGGCTGTGGCTACCTCTGTGTCTGCAGTCGGCAGGCAGTCCGTCCATAATTGTATACCACCTAACCGTGGATTTTTTTCATTCTTCTTTATACATACATAGTTACATAGACATCTTCTCTTTATCAACCAGTCTATATTAGCTGCAGACACAGTACAGTACGGTAGTTCACGGCTGTGGCTACCTCTGTGTCTGCACTCGGCAGGCAGTCCGTCCATAATTGTATACCACCTAACCGTGGTTTTTTTTCATTCTTCTTTATACATACATAGTTACATAGACATCTTCTCTTTATCAACCAGTCTATATTAGCTGCAGACACAGTACAGTACGGTAGTTCACGGCTGTGGCTACCTCTGTGTCTGCACTCGGCAGGCAGTCCGTCCATAATTGTATACCACCTAACCGTGGTTTTTTTTCATTCTTCTTTATACATACATAGTTACATAGACATCTTCTCTTTATCAACCAGTCTATATTAGCTGCAGACACAGTACAGTACGGTAGTTCACGGCTGTGGCTACCTCTGTGTCTGCAGTCGGCAGGCAGTCCGTCCATAATTGTATACCACCTAACCGTGGTTTTTTTTCATTCTTCTTTATACATACATAGTTACATAGACATCTTCTCTTTATCAACCAGTCTATATTAGCTGCAGACACAGTACAGTACGGTAGTTCACGGCTGTGGCTACCTCTGTGTCTGCACTCGGCAGGCAGTCCGTCCATAATTGTATACCACCTAACCGTGGTTTTTTTTCATTCTTCTTTATACATACATAGTTACATAGACATCTTCTCTTTATCAACCAGTCTATATTAGCTGCAGACACAGTACAGTACGGTAGTTCACGGCTGTGGCTACCTCTGTGTCTGCAGTCGGCAGGCAGTCCGTCCATAATTGTATACCACCTAACCGTGGTTTTTTTTCATTCTTCTTTATACATACATAGTTACATAGACATCTTCTCTTTATCAACCAGTCTATATTAGCTGCAGACACAGTACAGTACGGTAGTTCACGGCTGTGGCTACCTCTGTGTCTGCAGTCGGCAGGCAGTCCGTCCATAATTGTATACCACCTAACCGTGGATTTTTTTCATTCTTCTTTATACATACATAGTTACATAGACATCTTCTCTTTATCAACCAGTCTATATTAGCTGCAGACACAGTACAGTACGGTAGTTCACGGCTGTGGCTACCTCTGTGTCTGCACTCGGCAGGCAGTCCGTCCATAATTGTATACCACCTAACCGTGGTTTTTTTTCAGTCTTCTTTATACATACATAGTTACATAGACATCTTCTCTTTATCAACCAGTCTATATTAGCTGCAGACACAGTACAGTACGGTAGTTCACGGCTGTGGCTACCTCTGTGTCTGCAGTCGGCAGGCAGTCCGTCCATAATTGTATACCACCTAACCGTGGTTTTTTTTCATTCTTCTTTATACATACATAGTTACATAGACATCTTCTCTTTATCAACCAGTCTATATTAGCTGCAGACACAGTACAGTACGGTAGTTCACGGCTGTGGCTACCTCTGTGTCTGCAGTCAGCAGGCAGTCCGTCCATAATTGTATACCACCTAACCGTGGATTTTTTTCATTCTTCTTTATACATACATAGTTACATAGACATCTTCTCTTTATCAACCAGTCTATATTAGCTGCAGACACAGTACAGTACGGTAGTTCACGGCTGTGGCTACCTCTGTGTCTGCACTCGGCAGGCAGTCCGTCCATAATTGTATACCACCTAACCGTGGTTTTTTTTCAGTCTTCTTTATACATACATAGTTACATAGACATCTTCTCTTTATCAACCAGTCTATATTAGCTGCAGACACAGTACAGTACGGTAGTTCACGGCTGTGGCTACCTCTGTGTCTGCAGTCAGCAGGCAGTCCATAATTGTATACTAGTATCCATCTCCATTGTTTACCTGAGGTGCCTTTTAGTTGTGCCTATTAAAATATGGAGAACAAAAATGTTGAGGTTCCAAAATTAGGGAAAGATCAAGATCCACTTCCACCTCGTGCTGAAGCTGCTGCCACTAGTCATGGCCGAGACGATGAAATGCCAGCAACGTCGTCTGCCAAGGCCGATGCCCAATGTCATAGTACAGAGCATGTCAAATCCAAAACACCAAATATCAGAAAAAAAAGGACTCCAAAACCTAAAATAAAATTGTCGGAGGAGAAGCGTAAACTTGCCAATATGCCATTTACCACACGGAGTGGCAAGGAACGGCTGAGGCCCTGGCCTATGTTCATGGCTAGTGGTTCAGCTTCACATGAGGATGGAAGCACTCAGCCTCTCGCTAGAAAAATGAAAAGACTCAAGCTGGCAAAAGCAGCACAGCAAAGAACTGTGCATTCTTCGAAATCCCAAATCCACAAGGAGAGTCCAATTGTGTCGGTTGCGATGCCTGACCTTCCCAACACTGGACGTGAAGAGCATGCGCCTTCCACCATTTGCACGCCCCCTGCAAGTGCTGGAAGGAGCACCCGCAGTCCAGTTCCTGATAGTCAGATTGAAGATGTCAGTGTTGAAGTACACCAGGATGAGGAGGATATGGGTGTTGCTGGCGCTGGGGAGGAAATTGACCAGGAGGATTCTGATGGTGAGGTGGTTTGTTTAAGTCAGGCACCCGGGGAGACACCTGTTGTCCGTGGGAGGAATATGGCCGTTGACATGCCAGGTGAAAATACCAAAAAAATCAGCTCTTCGGTGTGGAGGTATTTCAACAGAAATGCGGACAACAGGTGTCAAGCCGTGTGTTCCCTTTGTCAAGCTGTAATAAGTAGGGGTAAGGACGTTAACCACCTCGGAACATCCTCCCTTATACGTCACCTGCAGCGCATTCATAATAAGTCAGTGACAAGTTCAAAAACTTTGGGTGACAGCGGAAGCAGTCCACTGACCAGTAAATCCCTTCCTCTTGTAACCAAGCTCACGCAAACCACCCCACCAACTCCCTCAGTGTCAATTTCCTCCTTCCCCAGGAATGCCAATAGTCCTGCAGGCCATGTCACTGGCAATTCTGACGATTCCTCTCCTGCCTGGGATTCCTCCGATGCATCCTTGCGTGTAACGCCTACTGCTGCTGGCGCTGCTGTTGTTGCTGCTGGGAGTCGATGGTCATCCCAGAGGGGAAGTCGTAAGACCACTTTTACTACTTCCACCAAGCAATTGACTGTCCAACAGTCCTTTGCGAGGAAGATTAAATATCACAGCAGTCATCCTACTGCAAAGCGGATAACTGAGGCCTTGGCATCCTGGGTGGTGAGAACCGTGGTTCCGGTATCCATCATTACTGCAGAGCCAACTAGAGACTTGTTGGAGGTACTGTGTCCCCGGTACCAAATACCATCTAGGTTCCATTTCTCTAGGCAGGCGATACCGAAAATTTACACAGACCTCAGAAAAAGAGTCACCAGTGTCCTAAAAAATGCAGCTGTACCCAATGTCCACTTAACCACGGACATGTGGACAAGTGGAGCAGGGCAGGGTCAGGACTATATGACTGTGACAGCCCACTGGGTAGATGTATGGACTCCCGCTGCAAGAACAGCAGCGGCGGCACCAGTAGCAGCATCTCGCAAACGCCAACTCTTTCCTAGGCAGGCTACGCTTTGTATCACCGGTTTCCAGAATACGCACACAGCTGAAAACCTCTTACGGCAACTGAGGAAGATCATCGCGGAATGGCTTACCCCAATTGGACTCTCCTGTGGATTTGTGGCATCGGACAACGCCAGCAATATTGTGTGTGCATTAAATATGGGCAAATTCCAGCACGTCCCATGTTTTGCACATACCTTGAATTTGGTGGTGCAGAATTATTTAAAAAACGACAGGGGCGTGCAAGAGATGCTGTCGGTGGCCAGAAGAATTGCGGGACACTTTCGGCGTACAGGCACCACGTACAGAAGACTGGAGCACCACCAAAAACTACTGAACCTGCCCTGCCATCATCTGAAGCAAGAAGTGGTAACGAGGTGGAATTCAACCCTCTATATGCTTCAGAGGTTGGAGGAGCAGCAAAAGGCCATTCAAGCCTATACAATTGAGCACGATATAGGAGGTGGAATGCACCTGTCTCAAGCGCAGTGGAGAATGATTTCAACGTTGTGCAAGGTTCTGATGCCCTTTGAACTTGCCACACGTGAAGTCAGTTCAGACACTGCCAGCCTGAGTCAGGTCATTCCCCTCATCAGGCTTTTGCAGAAGAAGCTGGAGACATTGAAGGAGGAGCTAACACGGAGCGATTCCGCTAGGCATGTGGGACTTGTGGATGGAGCCCTTAATTCGCTTAACAAGGATTCACGGGTGGTCAATCTGTTGAAATCAGAGCACTACATTTTGGCCACCGTGCTCGATCCTAGATTTAAAGCCTACCTTGGATCTCTCTTTCCGGCAGACACAAGTCTGCTGGGGTTGAAAGACCTGCTGGTGAGAAAATTGTCAAGTCAAGCGGAACGCGACCTGTCAACATCTCCTCCTTCACATTCTCCCGCAACTGGGGGTACGAGGAAAAGGCTCAGAATTCCGAGCCCACCCGCTGGCGGTGATGCAGGGCAGTCTGGAGCGACTGCTGATGCTGACATCTGGTCCGGACTGAAGGACCTGACAACGATTACGGACATGTCGTCTACTGTCACTGCATATGATTCTCTCACCATTGAAAGAATGGTGGAGGATTATATGAGTGACCGCATCCAAGTAGGCACGTCACACAGTCCGTACTTATACTGGCAGGAAAAAGAGGCAATTTGGAGGCCCTTGCACAAACTGGCTTTATTCTACCTAAGTTGCCCTCCCACAAGTGTGTACTCCGAAAGAGTGTTTAGTGCCGCCGCTCACCTTGTCAGCAATCGGCGTACGAGGTTACATCCAGAAAATGTGGAGAAGATGATGTTCATTAAAATGAATTATAATCAATTCCTCCGCGGAGACATTGACCAGCAGCAATTGCCTCCACAAAGTACACAGGGAGCTGAGATGGTGGATTCCAGTGGGGACGAATTGATAATCTGTGAGGAGGGGGATGTACACGGTGATATATCGGAGGATGATGATGAGGTGGACATCTTGCCTCTGTAGAGCCAGTTTGTGCAAGGAGAGATTAATTGCTTCTTTTTTGGTGGGGGTCCAAACCAACCCGTCATTTCAGTCACAGTCGTGTGGCAGACCCTGTCACTGAAATGATGGGTTGGTTAAAGTGTGCATGTCCTGTTTATACAACATAAGGGTGGGTGGGAGGGCCCAAGGACAATTCCATCTTGCACCTCTTTTTTCTTTTCTTTTTCTTTGCGTCATGTGCTGTTTGGGGAGGGTTTTTTGGAAGGGACATCCTGCGTGACACTGCAGTGCCACTCCTAGAGATGGGCCCGGTGTTTGTGTCGGCCACTAGGGTCGCTAATCTTACTCACACAGCTACCTCATTGCGCCTCTTTTTTTCTTTGCGTCATGTGCTGTTTGGGGAGGGTTTTTTGGAAGGGACATCCTGCGTGACACTGCAGTGCCACTCCTAGAGATGGGCCCGGTGTTTGTGTCGGCCACTAGGGTCGCTAATCTTACTCACACAGCTACCTCATTGCGCCTCTTTTTTTCTTTGCGTCATGTGCTGTTTGGGGAGGGTTTTTTGGAAGGGACATCCTGCGTGACACTGCAGTGCCACTCCTAGAGATGGGCCCGGTGTTTGTGTCGGCCACTAGGGTCGTTAATCTTACTCACACAGCTACCTCATTGCGCCTCTTTTTTTCTTTGCGTCATGTGCTGTTTGGGGAGGGTTTTTTGGAAGGGACATCCTGCGTGACACTGCAGTGCCACTCCTAGATGGGCCCGGTGTTTGGGTCGGCCACTAGGGTCGCTAATCTTACTCACACAGCTACCTCATTGCGCCTCTTTTTTTCTTTGCGTCATGTGCTGTTTGGGGAGGGTTTTTTGGAAGGGACATCCTGCGTGACACTGCAGTGCCACTCCTAGAGATGGGCCCGGTGTTTGTGTCGGCCACTAGGGTCGCTAATCTTACTCACACAGCTACCTCATTGCGCCTCTTTTTTTCTTTGCGTCATGTGCTGTTTGGGGAGGGTTTTTTGGAAGGGACATCCTGCGTGACACTGCAGTGCCACTCCTAGAGATGGGCCCGGTGTTTGTGTCGGCCACTAGGGTCGCTAATCTTACTCACACAGCTACCTCATTGCGCCTCTTTTTTTCTTTGCGTCATGTGCTGTTTGGGGAGGATTTTTTGGAAGGGACATCCTGCGTGACACTGCAGTGCCACTCCTAGATGGGCCCGGTGTTTGGGTCGGCCACTAGGGTCGCTAATCTTACTCACACAGCTACCTCATTGCGCCTCTTTTTTTCTTTGCGTCATGTGCTGTTTGGGGAGGGTTTTTTGGAAGGGACATCCTGCGTGACACTGCAGTGCCACTCCTAGATGGGCCCGGTGTTTGGGTCGGCCACTAGGGTCGCTAATCTTACTCACACAGCTACCTCATTGCGCCTCTTTTTTTCTTTGCATCATGTGCTGTTTGGGGAGGGTTTTTTGGAAGGGACATCCTGCGTGACACTGCAGTGCCACTCCTAGATGGGCCCGGTGTTTGTGTCGGCCACTAGGGTCGCTTATATTACTCACACAGCGACCTCGGTGCAAATTTTAGGACTAAAAATAATATTGTGAGGTGTGAGGTATTCAGAATAGACTGAAAATGAGTGTAAATTATGGTTTTTGAGGTTAATAATACTTTGGGATCAAAATGACCCCCAAATTCTATGATTTAAGCTGTTTTTTAGTGTTTTTTGAAAAAAATAACCGAATCCAAAACACACCCGAATCCGACAAAAAAAATTCGGTGAGGTTTTGCCAAAACGCGGTCGAACCCAAAACACGTCCGCGGAACCGAACCCAAAACCAAAACACAAAACCCGAAAAATTTCAGGCGCTCATCTCTATTTTAAACACAGTTGCCTTAGTTTTTAACACAGGCTCTGCTGCCTCTTCTAAGGTCAGAATGGCTTATATAGCACTAACTAGCTCAGGTATGTCCACTGAGCTGAGACCTTCCGAAGTGCAATGAGTCCTCATCCTCCAACGAATCCTCATCTAAAACATGTGTAGACTGTGAAGATGTTGTATCATGTCTATGTGATTTACTTACCACCAGCCTTTCAGGCTGCTTTTTTGAGAGACTGACAATTCCCTAGGTGTATAAACCTCAGAATGAATGTTGCATGTAAGGGTTAATAGGGAAACCTATCACTGGTATAGGAGCTGGTATAAACTGTTCAGTTACATTGGATAATGGTTTTCATTCCGAGTTGTTCGCTCGTTGACGTTTTTCGCAGCACAGCGATCAAGTGAAAAATCGGCAATTATGCGCATGCGCATGGTACGCAGCGCGCATGCGCTAAGTACTTTCACACAAAACTTTGTAGTTTTATCCAAGCTCCAGTGACGTTTTTCAGTCACTCAAGTGTTCATAGTTTGATTGACAGGAAGTGGGTATTTCTGGGCGGCAACTCAGCGTTTTCAGGAAGTGTACTAAAGAAACGCAGGCGTGCCAGGGAAAAACGCAGATGTCAAACCGGGAACTAAATGGACTGAGGTGATCGTAATCTAGGAGTAACTGCATGAATTTTTTTAGTAGCAATTTTGCTACTCTTTGTTTGTAATTCTGCTAAGCTAAAATACACTCCCAGAGGGCGGCGGGCCTAGCGTTTGCAATGCTACTAAAAGCAGCTAGCGAGCGAAACAACTCAGAATGACCACCAATGTCTGTGCAAAGTAGCCCATGAAGGTTTACCAGAACCTGTGCCTGCCTCACTGTACACGTGGGTAAGCGTTGTCGCGACCCGGCGGGGAGATGTTGGAGCGACTCTGAGGTGCGTATAAGATGTTTATAAGGTCACTCAAAACAAATAGTAATACTATAAAAATAAAATAAGAAAACTTATGGCTGCTAAAAAACAGCAGCCCTCTGACCATGGTCCGGCTCCTGCCGCACCAAAGAACTGATTTGCCTGAGCCAGGAGGCGGGAATATATGGACAGGCCCGTTGCATGCTGGGAGGCCGAAAGCTTTGACTGTTTGGTGCAAATCAGCTGTCACGTCATCATATCCCAATGTTATCCTGTGGATAACCTGTGGACCCTGAGGGAGAAAGATATATCTAAGAGGATAGAATTTGATCGGTGTTGTTACTCTGTTTTGTTGTCAGGTTACTTGATACTTTTGTCCTCATTGGTTACTATAGGTCACGTGGACGAGGTTCTCTCCGTGTCCCCGGACGTAGCGTGTGTCAGATGACGTCACTTTGATGCGCTGGAGCACACGACGGAAAGCGACATGGACGGTTTCACCAGGTATATTAACGACACGGGACGTGCACATGCGTGTAGATGGTGACACTAAAACTACTGGATGATCATTGTGAATGTCTGAGGTATTGATACATTGCCAATTTGTTGAGATATTGTTTCATTTTCAGATGGAACCATGGGTCGTGCACATGATCCGACTGGCAAAAGGGAGCCATTGATTTTGGCTGAGACCGGCATTTGTTGGTGATCCCTTGTAGACAGTGAGTAGTATCCACCTACAGTGGAAGAAGCATGGACACCAAGAATCTCAGCGGCAGAACAGTGGGTGAAAGTAGATTATGACAAATTGGGACCACAGGCATTTAGGGCGCCTAGCAACCACCAATCGTTCCAAACGCATCAGGAACTGCACCAACAGTACAATGCCGGACCCAGCCAAAAACTCCCAGATCTGGTGAATTGGAGGGCCACGTGAGATGTGGTGGCACATCAGACTGGTGCTCTGAAAACCAATCCAAGCCTTTCGGCCACTGTTCCATCGCTGAGAGCAAACCCAAAGTTTAACACTAATGCGATAGCTGTTTTTATGGTAATTATTTTGGGCAATAGAGTAGGACCTGCAGTATAGTGGGGTCCCTTGTCGGGGGCTGCAGTTTAAATGCACTGAGCAATACATGAACTAAAACTCCACTGCTTATTATTGTTAGTAAATATAGTAATGCAAGACACATTTATGTATGTAGTAAGGCTACTGGGAGACCTTAGATTGAGCAATATTGGATCTGGCCATTACATTCCCTAAAGTCATAACCTCAGAACTGCACAGAGCAGGAACTATTATTCACAAGTAATTAGGAATGTGTTCATCAGGAACAAGTCCACAATTACCGTCTGAAGGTTACACAATTATTTCAGGTCTACACAATTGATATTTGAGGATAAAGCCTTTAACAGAAACCCCCCCTAAAGTAGTCACTATTGATGAAACGCGTTGGATGACATACAATTTGGATTTAGAGTGAATTGGAGTGGATAAGAACAAGCCCGCCCATGCAAGGGTGACAACAAGTGCAAAACGCTTGTCTTATGATTATACAGATATGTACTTGTGATAAGCTTTTAATATGTTTTACTTGAAGTTCTAGATTCAAATTTCATTTTATTTCTGAATCTTATACGAATTGTATTTGGTGATCTCAGGTCTACTGTATAGCGGGAAATATTTTATACCTGCATCATCTAACAAAATGCATATAAATTAGGCACTCCACAAAAAACATTACTAATTATATTTTATACATACATATATACACATTTATATATAATCACTAATAATAAACTTCTGCTTGTTACTTTTAATAACATTATAGTGTTGTGTGTAATAACTCTCTACATGTGATATTTGTCATGGATAACCTTGTGTTATAAGCAGCCAACTGAACAGGGCTGATGGCGAAGGAGGGTGTAGGATAAGAGATTGCTGTAGTGACTGAGCAAGGAGAATATGTGACTTCTGTAATAAGTGTTTATTACTCACCTGTGCTGATATCTGTAGGGATCTCCTCCTCCTTACACTGCTGATCACCCCTCACATACGTCTCTTCTTCTCCCTCTATATCTTTTGCCTTTATATCAGTCACATACGTCTCTTCTTCTCCCACTATATCTTCTGCCTTCATATCAGTCACATACGTCTCTTCTTCTCCCTCTATATCTTCTGCCTTTATATCAGTCACATACGTCTCTTCTTCTCCCTCTATATCTTCTGCCTTTATATCAGTCACATACGTCCCTTCTTCTCCCTCTATATCTTCTGCCTTTATATCAGTCACATACTTCTCCTCTTCTCCCTCTATATCTTCTGCCTTTATATCAGTCACATACGTCCCTTCTTCTCCCTCTATATCTTCTGCCTTTATATCAGTCATATACGTCTCTTTTTCTCCCTCTATAACTTCTGCCTTTATATCAGTCACATACGTCTCTTCTTCTCCCTCTGTATCTTCTGCCTTCATATCAGTCACATACGTCTCTTCTTCTCCCTCTATATCTTCTGCCTTCATATCAGTCACATACGTCTCTTCTTCTCCCTCTATATCTTCTGCCTTTATATCAGTCACATACATCTCTTCTTCTCCCTCTATATCTTCTGCCTTTATATCAGTCACATACGTCTCTCCTTCTCCCTCTGTATCTTCTGCCTTTACATCAGTCACATATGTCTCTTCTTCTCCCTCTATATCTTCTGCCTTTATATCAGTCACATACGTCTCTTCTTCTTCCTCTATATCTTCTGTCTTTATATCAGTCACATACGTCTCTTCTTCTCCCTCTGTATCTTCTGTCTTTATATCAGTCACATACGTCTCTTCTTCTCCCTCTGTATCTTCTGTCTTTATATCAGTCACATACGTCTCTTCTTCTCCCTCTATATCTTCTGTCTTTATATCAGTCACATACGTCTCTTCTTCTCCCTCTGTATCTTCTGCCTTTACATCAGTCACATATGTCTCTTCTTCTCCCTCTATATCTTCTGCCTTTATATCAGAGAGACGTTCTTCCTAAATAACCCAATAAATAATACAATGGTATTTGCATAGTGTTAGATTAAACAGAGGTGAAACAGTATAATATCAGTGTATAATACACACAGCTCCTCTACAGATCATATAGTGACAGTCACTTTGGTATATTGGGGAGACCCTAAATCCCACCTACCTGATCCTCCTGTGGAATCCTGTGATTCTCCTCTGTACAATCCTTGGAATACAGAGGAAGGGGACATCTCTCTGGGGTATCTCTGTTACTGGGCCCATCTGTAGGAGACACACAGTGACTGAGTACAGTATATATATGTGATTATCAGATGATGTGTCTATATAGCGGGCCCCCATACCTGCTCTCCCCTGTACAATACATGACAGTCTCCTCTTACCCAGTGATGTGAGGGGCCGGTGATTCTCCATCATCTCGTCCATGTACAGACCCCTGTGTTCCTCTATATACTCCTCCTCCTGCATGGAGACATAGACAGTGACATCCTGACACCTTATAGGAACCTGACACACACAGTGATACAGTCATCACCCAGATACATCCCCTGGTGTTACTGTATAATGTCCCATTCCAAGCAGTCACCTCTCTAGTGATCACCAAGACACGTCCCCTGGAGTTACTGTATAATGTCCCATTCCCAGCAGTCACCTCTCCAATCATCACCCAGACACATTCTCTGGTGTTACTGTATAATGTCACATTCCCAGCAGTCACCTCTCCAGTCATCACCAAGACACGTCCACCGGTGTTACTGTATAATGTCCCATTCCCAGCAGTCACCTCTCCAGTCATCACCCAGACACATCCAGCGGTGTTACTGTATAATGTCCCATTCCCAGCAGTCACCTCTCCAGTCATCACCCAGACACATCCACCGGTGTTACTGTATAATGTCCCATTCCCAGCAGTCACCTCTCCAGTCATCACCCAGACACATCCACCGGTGTTACTGTATAATGTCCCATTCCCAGCAGTCACCTCTCCAGTCATCACCCGGACACATTCACTGGTGTTACTGTATAATGTCCCATTCCCAGCAGTCACCTCTCCAGTCATCACCCGGACACATCCCCCGGTGTTACTGTATAATGTCCCATTCACAGCAGTCACCTCTCCAGTCATCATCCAGACACGTCCCCTTGTGTTACTGTATAATGTCCCATTCCCAGCAGTCACCTCTCCAGTCATCATCCAGACACGTCCCCTGGTGTTACTGTATAATGTCCCATTCCCAGCAGTCACCTCTCCAGTCATCACCCAGACCCATCCCCTGGTGTTACTGTATAATGCCCCATTCCCAGCAGCCACCTCTCCAGTCATCACCTAGACACATCCCCTGGTGTTAACGTATAATGCCCCATTCCCAGCAGTCACCTCTCCAGTCATCACCCAGACACATCCCCTGGGGTTACTGTATAATGCCCCATTCCTAGCAGTCACCTCTCCAGTCATCACCCAGACACGTCCCCTGGTGTTACTGTATAATGCCCCATTCCCAGCAGTCACCTCTCCAGTCATCACCCAGACACGTCCCCTGGTGTTACTGTATAATGTCCCATTCCCAGTAGTCACCTCTCCAGTCATCACCCAGACACATCCCTTGGTGTTACTGTATAATGTCAAGGGGTCAGCTTGCTGGGGGTAGCTTGCATGGAATTTAATAAGTGTGGAATTAAGAAGTGTGTTATCCGAACAGTTAAAAAAACAGTTGAACAAACATTGAGCACCATCAAGGAAAGGTAATTTACTTAAACAACTTATTCCTACACCACTTAACCCAAAATGATCTCACAAACGACCACAACATGGGGGTAATTCCAAGTTGATCGCAGCAGGATTTATGTTAGCAATTGGGCAAAACCATGTGCGCTGCAGGGGAGGCAGATATAACATGTGCAGAGAGAGTTAGATTTAGGTGGGGTGTATTCAATCTGCAATCTAATTTGCAGTGTAAAAATAAAGCAGCTAGTATTTACCCTGCACAGAAATAAAATAACCCACCCAAATCTAACTCTTTCTGCACATGTTATATCTGCCTCCCCTGCAGTGCACATGGTTTTGCCCAATTGCTAAAATAAATCCTGCTGCGATCAACTTGGAATTACCCCCCATGTTCATCAAACTACTGTTTCTTATTTCAATTCATGGAATTCTCACCAACTGTAACACATTCTACACTCACCCTAAAACTCACCCCTCTGTGCACATTACAGCTTCTATTCTCCACTCCCCTCTTCTAACCACTCATGAGCTTTATACTTACTTCTCTACAAGTACTTTGACAACCACAATTGGCCACCAGAATAAACACTTGCAAACATCCACCAATATTTATCTCACTCTTCTGCTTTTATTAGCTGGTGCCATATCACCAAATCCAGGCCCCAACCACCTGTCCCTCTCACACTCAGCTATCTCAAAACATCATAGAAATCCATCTAACCTCATAAATATCACGTGTCTTCCATCCCCCTCCAAATCACTAAAATGTGGTTTATGGAATGCACGCTCTGTTTGTAACAAATTACCATCCATCCATGATCCCTTCATATATCACAACTTTAATCTGCTGGCTATAACAGAAACCTGGCTCACACATTCAGACACGGCCTCCCCTGCAGCACTGTCACACGGTGGTTTCCACTTCACACCTCCTCCCAGGCCTGGTAATAGTAAAGGTGGTGGGGTTGGAATCTTACTGTCCCAATTTTTCACATACACTGTTCTACCTCAGGTTCCATCACTCGCATTTACATCATTTGAAGTTCACTCTATCAGGATTTTCACCCCCTTCTCTGCGTGTTGCAGCTATCTATCGCCCTCCTGGGCAACCCGAACAACAATTTTTAGAAGATTTTTCTGCCTGTCTCCTACGCATCTTATCCTCTGACATCTCCACCATCATTATTGGCGATTTCAATATAGCTCTTGACAGTCCACAATCTGTTCATGCCTCCAAATTCCTCTCTCTAACCTCCTCTCTAGGCCTCACCCAATGGTCTAACACCTCTACACACCAGGAAGGCCACTGCCTTGTTCTTGTGTTCACCAGGCTCTGCTCAGTTTCTGAATTCATTAACACTCCTTTCCCTCTCTCTGATCACAACCTGATCACCTTCACAATCTCTTCTATTACTCTAAATTCTATGACACTAAAACCTAGCAAGCCTCCTCTAAGCCGCAGAAATACTAAGAATATACATTTTCAACAACTTCCCACTTCACTGCAACAACTGCACTCACCAATCTCTACATTTACCACACCTGACACTGCTGTATCCCACCTGCACAAGACCCTAGAGAGTGCCCTTGATGAAGTGGCTCCAGCTACCCATCACACTCCACGTAGGCTTAGATGCCAACCATGGCACTCTAAATCAACAAGTCACCTACAAAAACTGTCACGTAAAGTAGAACGTCAGTGGCGTAAATCTCAGAATCCAAGTGACTTCCTCACATATAAGACCACCTACCACTCCTATCATCAGACCCTGGACACTGCCAAACAAACATATTTCCAATCTCTCATCTCTTCTCATGCCACCAACCCCAAGCCACTTTTTAAAACATTTAAATCACTTCTTTACCCTCCCTCACCTCCCCCACTAGCTACTATCCGTGCACAAGAACTTGCCTCCTACTTCAAGGATACGATTGATAAAATCCGAGATGAAATGGTATGCTCTTCCTCAGCCAGTGACCTGCTCAATTCCCTACCTGAACCCTCTGGCACTATCTCTTCATTTGATCCCACAAGTGAAGATGAACTATCAACACTCTTTCCATCCTCCTACTCCACTACCTCTCCTCTTGATCCTATACCCTCACAGGTCAGTAAAACTTTGTCTCCTGTGCTTATCCCAACCTCAATTAAAATCTGTAATCTCTCTCTCTACTGGTATCTTTCCTTCTCTGTTTAAGAATGCAGTGATTACTCCCATTCTAAAAAAACACAACTCTGACCCAAACACACTCTCTAACTACCGTCCCATTTCTCAGCTACCAGGTCCCTCCAAGCTACTTGAGAGACTTGCCTACACTCGCCTTACACACTTTCTTAACTCCCACAACTTATTGGACCCACTTCAGTCAGGCTTTCATGCCCAACACTACACAGAGACTGCACTGACCAAAGTAGTGAATGATCTGGTCACTGCTAGATCTAAAGGCCATTACACACTACTCATTCTTCTAGATCTCTATGCTGCTTATGACACTGTTGAGCACTCTCTTCTCATACAAATGCTATAATCCCTAGGTCTTCAGGACACAGCCCTCTCCTGGTTCTCATTCTACCTATCTAATCGCTCTTTCAGTGGTCACTTCTCTGATTCTACCTCTTCTTCTCTACCTCTATAAGTTGGAGTACCGCAAGGCTCAGTCTTGGGTCCTCTGTTGTTCTCAATCTATACCTCATCTCATCGCTGGGTGATCATATCATACAACCCATTAAGAAACTGGCAATCTGGTGGACCATTATGCAACAGGTAGCATCTATCCTTGTGTATCTATGCCTATTCCCCCATAGATTGTAAGCTTGCGAGCAGGACCTTCCTACCTCTATGTCTGTCTGTTTTTACCCTGTTTTGTTCTATAACTGTTGTTCTAATTGTAAAGCGCAACGGAATATGCTGCGCTATATAAGAAACTGCTAATAAATAATAAATACAACACAGGCCGCTCCCCCTGTATACTATGACAGCACTGAAAGCTACCCCTGTATATTATGACAACACATGCCGCTCCCCCTGTATACTATGACAGCCCAGGAAGCTACCCCTGTATATTATGACAACACAGGATGCTGCCCCTGTATATTATGACAGCATAGAAAGCTACCCCTGTATATTATGACAACACAGGCCACTCCTCCTGTATATTATGACAATACAGGCCGCTCCCTCTATATACTATGACAGCACAGGCCGCTCCCCCTATATACTATGACAACACAGAAAGCTACCCCTGTATATTATGACAACACAGGTAGCTACCCCTGTATATTATGACAACACAGGCCGCTCCCCCTGTATACTATGACAGCACAGGTTGCTACCCCTGTATATTATGACAACACAGGCCACTCCTTCTGTATAGAAAGAAAATACATTCCGATCACCATATATAATAATAGTAACGAGACACCACAGGCACCTCCCCCTGTATACTATGACAGTACAGGATGCTACCCCTGTATTATGACAACATAGGCCACTCCTCCTGTATACTATGACAGTACAGGATGCTACCCCTGTATTATGACAACATAGGCCACTCCTCCTGTATAGAAAGACAATACATGTCGTTCACCCTATATAATAATAGTAACAAGACACCACAGGCCACTTCCCCTGTATAAAAAGGAAACACCGGCTGCTCCCCCTGTATAGTGGAAAGTCATAATCCACTACCCCTGTATAGGAGGATGCCCCAGGTCACTCCCCCTGTACAGTAGGACAACACATGCCACTCCCCTGTATATATATACAGCTCTACTGAATATTAATACAACATATGCCGCTCCACCTGTATAGTACAATGCCACAGGACACAACACCTGTAATGTCCCGTAGAATTACAGTAACGGCGGGGTCTGCACCACCTGTATCACGGTAACGTCGGAATGTGCGCCACCTGTATTACGGTAACGACGGGGTCTGCTCCCCCTGTATTACGGTAACGGTGGGTTGTGCACCCCCTGTATTACGGTAACGGCGAGGTCTGCGCCATCTGTATTACGGTAATGGCGGGGTCAACATCACCTGTATTATGGTAACGGCGGGGTCTGTGCCACCTGTATTACGGTAACGGCGGAGACTGTACCACCTGTATAACGGTAGTGGCGGAGAGTGCGCCACCTGTATTACGGTAACGGCGGAGACTGCGCCACCGGTATCACGGTAACAGCGGGGCCTGCTCCACTTATATTACGCTAATGGCGGGTTTTGCGCCACATTAATTACGGTAATGGCGGGGTCTGCATCCCCTGTATTACGGTAACGGTGGAGTCTGCGCCACCTGTAATAACGGTAACGGCAGGGGGTATTGTGGTAATGGCAGGGTCTGCACCACCTGCGTTACGGTAATAGCGGGGTCTGCGCTACCTGTATTACGGTAACGGTGGGGTCTGCTCCACCTGTATTACGGTAACGGCGGGGTCTGCTCCACCTGTATTACGGTAACGGCGGGATTTGCGCCACCTGTATCACGGTAATGGTGGGGTCTGCGCCACATGTATTACGGTAACGGCGGGGTGTGCGCCACCTGTATTACGGTAACAGCGGGATCTGCGCCACCTGTATAACAGTAACGGCGGGGTCTGCCCCACCTGTATTACGGTAACGGCGGGGTCTGCGCCACCTGTATTACGGTAACGGCGGGGTCTGTGCCACCTGTATTACGGTAACGGCGGGGTCTGCGCCACCTGTGTTACGGTAACGGCAGGGTCTGCGCCACCTGTATTACGGTAACGGCGGGGTCTGCGCCACCTGTATTATGGTAACGGCGGGGTCTGCGCCACCTGTTTTACGGTAGCAGAGGGGTCTGCCCCACCTGTATTACGGTAATGGTGGGGTCTGCGTCACCTGTATAACGGTAACGGCGGGGTCTGCGTCACCTGTATAACGGTAACGGCGGGGTCTGCGTCACATGTATTACGGTAACGGCGGGGTCTGCCCCACCTGTATTACGGTAATGGTGGGGTCTGCCCCACCTGTATTACGGTAACTGCGGGGTCTGCGTCACCTGTATAACGGTAACGGCGGGGTCTGCGTCACATGTATTACGGTAACGGCGGGGTCTGCGCCACCTGTATTACGGTAACGGCGGGGTCTGTGCCACCTGTATTACGGTAACGGTGGGGTGTGCGCCACCTGTATTACAGTAATGGCGGGGTCTGCGCCACATGTATTACGGTAACGGCGGGGTCTGCGTCACATGTATTACAGTAACGGCGGGGTCTGCGCCACCTGTAGTACGGTAACGGCGGGGTCTGCGCCACCTGTATTACGGTAACGGCGGGGTCTGCGCCACCTGTATTACGGTAACGGTGGGGTGTGCGCCACCTGTATTACGGTAATGGCGGGGTCTGCGCCACCTGTGTTACGGTAACGTGAGGTCCTACCACCTGTATTACGATAAGGGCCTGGTCTGCGCACCTTGTATTACGGTAATGGCGGGGTCAGCGCCACCTGTATTATGGTAATAGGACACTAGAGTGTCAGCCACCTGTACAGGGACAATGCAGCACCAGAGGCTGCTCCAGCTGCACTATAACAAGGCACCAGAGGCTGCTCCCCCTGTAGTACAGAACCTGACAGCAGAGCTGCTCAGCCTATAGAATAATAATAATAATATCATTACCTGCTGCCAGACACAGCAATGGCTGCTCTCTGCTCCTGCTGCCTTGTGGGAATGATAGAAGGAAGGCGGAGCTCAGACCAGGGGAAAATGGCCGCCGCTCCTGACGTCACTACATGGCCAGGTAACCTATTGCTGCTGCCGGACTGGTCTACAAGAAAATGGCCGCCGGCCTCCTGCACTGAGGACATGTATGGCAATATTAAATACAGAGGGCGGGGCTGTGGGCGGGGTGAAGGAGGGGAGAGGCCAGTAACCAGTAAGCAGCCTTTGCCAATCATGCCCTACTTCCTGCATGTGCGTTCCACTTTCCGGACTGTGCGTTCCACGTACAGGAAGTGAGTTTTCATCGAATGTTGCAGCCTCCCAATGTCCGCGTAGAGATCAGGTAATGGCGTCTTACTATACAGGGAGAGCAGCCTCCTGATATTATTATTATACAGGGGGAGCAGCCAGTAGTGTCCTGATATTATTATTATACAGGGGGAGCAGCCAGTAGTGTCCTGATATTATTATTATACAGGGGGAGCAGCCTGTGGTGTCCTGATATTATTATTATACAGGGGGAGCGGCCTGTGGTGACCTGTTATTATTATTATACAGGGGGAGCAGCCTGTAGTGTCCTGATATTATTATTATACAGGGGGAGCAGCCTGTAGTGTCCTGATATTATTATTATACAGGGGGAGCAGCCTGTGGTGTCCTGTCATTATTATTACTATACAGGGGGAGCAGCCTGTGGTGTCCTGTTATTATTATACAGAGGGAGCGGCCTGTGGTGTCCTGTTATTATTATTATTATTATTATTATTATTATTATACAGAGGGAGCAGCCTTGTGGTGTCCTGTTGTTATTATTTTTATACAGGGGGAGCGGCATGTGGTGTCCTGTTGTTGTTATTATTATACAGAGGGAGCGGCCTGTGGTGTCCTGTTGTTATTAGTGTTATACAGGGGGAGCAGGTTTTTGTGTACGGTTATTATTATACAGGGACAGCAGCTTGTGGTGTCCAGGTATTATTATTATACATTGGGAGTGGTGGTGATGTCCTACAATACAGGAGGAATGGTCTGAGGTGTCCTGCTTTTAAAGACATCTGTTATTATTTTTATACTGGGGTGCAGCCTTTATTATCATTATTTATTATTATTATTATTATTATTATTATAATTGTGGGGATTGAAAATATTGCTCAGTACCTGGGAGTGTCACAGTGACATCACTTATATCTCTAGTAATGTAACCCCTCTTTCTGCTGCGGGGTACACTAGGCTCCACAAGTCTGGACAATAGGGGTGTAGAGTAGGATCTTGATCCGAGGCACCAACAGGCTGAAAGCTTTGACTGTTCCCAGAATGCACAGCGCTGCCTCCTCTATCACCCCGCCTCCCTGCACAGGAGCTCAGTTTGTCAGTTTTATGAGGTAAAAATTGAAGACTTCAAGGGCAGCGGCGATGGTAAATGTCTTGTGACATTCTCTGATGTAGCTCCAGCTCTCCCCCAGCGGCGCTGTACACTCCTGAGCCCTGGTTGCCGGATACCTACAGCGGAGGCACCGGTTTACTTCACGTTAGGCACACACGGCTGTGGCTCTCCAGGATCGCGTGGCCGCGCTTCGGGAGGTGGTAAGTGGGTCCCGCTCGCGATCCGGCGTGGTCAGTGGGAGGCGGGCCGCGCGCTGGCGGGGGACACTGTGGATAAAGGCGATCCCACTAGATCACCAGGGCATGGGCGCAGGTCAGATTTTCTCTTAAAACCTATTTTAATATCGCCCACAGTACCCGGTGGTTTTGCCAAGAAGGGGGATTGAGCTTAGACCTGAAGCCCCTCCCCCAGCCCCAGGGCGCCATTTACAGTAAATGTTCCCGCCCTGGAGCTGCATATCTGTCTCTCTCACTCCCTGGCAGTGTTTGGGCGCCATTATCCCTCAGCTCACTGTTCTGGGGAATGCTTGGGCAAATCCTCCTATGTAAAGCCGCTTGGTTGTCAGCGCTGTGACTTTACATGACACTTAAGTATTCTACCTGTCTTTTTAGACAGTGTTAGTAAGAAAGAGTGCATTTAGTCAGGGTTTCCTAATACAATTACCCTGTGATATACATCCAGTTCTTACTGTGTAGTGTTATATCTATTGTTATATAGCTGTGTAAGCTAGTCCAGTGCAGTATTATTGTCTGTATTAACCTCTGCATTGTACAAACTGTGACTATTTGTGTGTGCATTGATAGCTGAGTGGTGTCCATTTTGTGTCTTTCACTCAACCTGCTATCCCTATATTCTATAACCTGAGGGGGCTTGGTGCGTCAGGTGTTATTTAATATAGGATTTTCACAAAGATATACTGTATTACGTATATTTCTCTGTTGTTTAGTCACCATATCTCTCCTGTATCTCTGCTAGTGCTGACTACACTGCGCAGGGATTTGGGTTTAGAGGTATTGTGCTGCTGATAATTGTACTGTGTTACCTGATACTGCAAGTTATATCATGTCTGCTTCTGAGGGTAACGGTTCTGGGGCGGAACACACTGCTGGTGTTGCTGAAGCCACAGGCACATATGGGGAGAATATAGCAGCTGTGGGCTCTGGTTCTGGGGGCTCCTTGCCCCCCAGTGGGACTGTGGCAGCGGAGGCACATACTGACCCTCCGTGGGCCGCTTTTACCAATCTTCTGCAAACGCTAGTTCATAAACTAACATTCCCTATGGGACCCCAATGCCGGTACAACCATATGTGGTCCCTGCAGCTAACCCGCCGCGGGCGGACGATTTATCTGCTCAATTAAAGAAGTTGAACCAGTTCCTGACTACTAAAAAGTCTGATCATCGCTCGCCTAAGTCCAAGAGGTCCTCTAAGCGAGCCCTTGTCTCCTCACAATCCACTGCTGTCACTGACACCTCGTCAGATGAAGACGGCACTTACACTGACCCCACAGGTTCTGACTCAGATACGGCTGATGGGGAGGGTAGTTCACATGTGGATGTTCCTGATCTTTTGGAGGCTATTAAGTTAATTCTGCAGTTTACGGATGATCCCGAGCCATCCGTTCCTCCTAAGAAACCAGATAGGTTCAAGCGTCAGAAGGTGATTAAACAAGTTTTACCTCACTCTGACCACCTAGTGGATATACGTCAGGAACCCTGGCAAAGCCCGGGTACGAAGTTTGTACCTCAAAAGAAGATGCTGGCTCGCTATCCCCTCGCGCCAGAGCTGTCTAAGAATTAGGAAATGCCTCCTCCAGTAGACTCACATATAGCTAGGATGGTGGTTTCCTCAGCTCTACCTGTCACTACCGTCACGTCTCTAAAAGAGCCTTCGAATAAACGTGTGAGGGTTGTCTGAAAGCGATTTACACCCTCACAGGTGCTGCACAAAGGCCCACTATTGCAGCAACATGGGTGGCAGAGGCTATTGAAGCATGGGCCTTGGAGTTAGAAGCTGAAATCTCTTCTGACCATGCTAGACAATGCTTGTCATATATTGTCACAGCTTCTCAATATATTAAAGAGGCGGCTTCTGATGCCGGTATCCTAGCAGCCAAGGTCTCTACTACGTCAGTCCTGGCTCGCAGGATATTGTGGCTGAGATCCTGGTCTGTGGATCTGGACTCTAGAAAAACCTTGGAGGTACTCCCTTTCAAGGGGGATATTCTGTTTGGGGAGGACTTAAATAAGATAGTGGCTGACTTGGCTACTGCCAAAACGGCCTGCCTGCCTAATACAGCTTCTTCTGTGTCGAAGCCCAAAGGCACGTCCTTTCGCCCCTTTCGTCATTCAGGTAAAGCAAAAGGTCAGGTGTACCATAAGCAGGCCCGCACTTCCAAACCTGGTAAGCTGAAGCCCAAAAGAGCCTGGGCTGCCCGTCAGCCAGCATCCAAGACCGATAAGCCTGCCACATGACAGGGCGGGCCTCCCCCTGGGGGATCCCAGGGTGGGGGGCCGGCTTCTAGGGTATACCCAGGAATGGTTGAAAGACACTTCAGATGCCTGGGTACGGGAAGTCGTCACTCGAGGTTACGCCATAGTCTTCAAAAACCGACCCCCTCATTGATTTTGCCAGACAGACGTCCCGTCGGACCAGACAAAGGCAAACACTCTGCATTCGGTGGTACAGACCCTCCTGGATACAGGAGTCGTAGTACAGGTGCCTCTTGCTCAGAGGGGCCGGGGGTACTATTTTCCGCTGTTTCTAGTCCCGAAACCGAATGGGTCCTCCTGGCCCATTCTCAACCTCAAGGCACTGAACAAGTTTGTGAAGGTTTCCAAGTTCCATATGGAAACCCTTCTCTCTATAGTTCTGGCCTTGGAACCTAGGGACTTCATGGTCTCCCTGGATATACAGGATGCTTACCTGCATATTCCTATAGCAGTGTCTCATCAGCAATACCTGAGATTTGCGATTGGCAACTGCCATTACCAGTTTCGGGCATTACCTTTTGGTTTAACAATGGCTCCGCGAGTCTTTACAAAAGTCATGGCGGTGATGACGGTGGTAATCCGCCGTCAAGGGGCCAGGATACTGCCGTATTTGGACGACTTGTTAATCCTAGGAAATTCCCCAGAACTTCTCCTGCGTCATCTAGATTTGACGGTCCAGTTTCTACAAGCCCACGGGTGGCTCATCAACTGGAAGAAATCCCTCCCTGGTCCCTGCTCCCGTCTATACCCCATCGTACTAATTGTGTCCCCAATATCCCTTATGGACTACGAGAAAAGGATTTACCGGCAGGTATAGTGAAATCCTATTTACTCCCTTGTGTGATACTGCCCTCTCCTGGCTGTCCTCCTACGTTTCTGACGGTTCCTTCTGTCTCCCTCCCCCCACTTCCTCTAGCATTCAGTTTCTCCCAAGGTTCTGCTCTGGACCTCTCCTTTTCTCGCTACACATCCTCTTTAGGTGAGCTCTTTAGCTCTTCACTTACAATATCATCTCTACGCTAATGATACTCAAATCTACCTTTCCTCCCTGGACCTTTCCCCCACTGTCCTCATATCTCCAACTGTCACTCTGCTATCTCTTCCTGAATGTCCCAACGCTTTCTTAAACTTATGTCTAATGCTGAGCTGATCATCTTTCCTCCCTCCCACATAACTTCTCCCACAATTTAATTATCTATTGATGGCACTACTATCTCCTCTAGCCCCCAAGTGCGATGTCATGGAGTAATCCTTCCCTCCTCCCTCTCCTTCACACACACACACACACACACACACACACACACACACACACACACACACACACACACACACACACACACACTCAGCACCTCTCACAGTACTGCCATTTCCATCTCAAAAACATTTTCAGGCTCAGACCCTTTCTCACCCAGAATGCTACTAAGACCCTCATCCACTCACTGGTCATCTCCAGATTGGACTACTGTAATCTCCTTTCTGGCATCTCTGACATACGCCTCTCTCCACTCCAATCTATCCTCAATGCTGCCGCCCATCTCATCTTCCTCACCAAACGTACTACATCCACCTCCCCTCTCATGCAGGACCTTCACTGGCTCCCCTTCCCCTTCAGAATACAATTCAAGCTTCTCACATTCAAAGCCCTCACCCACTCTTCTCCCTCTTGTATCTCTGACCTCATCTCTCCTACACTCCCACGCCGCCTCTCCTGCCAACTGATTACCTCCTCCTAGTCCCACCTATTTTGCACGTGCTCTCCCCATCTCACTCTCCACCTCTCTACAAAACTTTAAATGGGCTCTCAAGGCCCACTTCTTCACCAACCCCAGCCAATTGTCGTCCTAACCCTCTTATCCGCGCTCAGTCTTCCGCTTCTATGTCACCCTGGTCTATTAGCCCTATCTATAGTAATAATACAGGGACATGACTGGGGAGGTGAGGGGATCTGGGAGTGTCACAGTGACATCACTTATATCTATAGTAATAATACAGGGACATGACTGGAGGGGTGAGGGGATCTGGGAGCATCACAGTGACATCACTTATATCTATAGTAATAATACAGGGACATGACTGGGGAGGTGAGGTGATCTGGCAGTATTTACAGTGATATTGATGCCTCCCCCATTTCGCAGGGTTGCACAATAGTGAAGAAGACATCTGGTGAGTGTGAGACACCCAGCAGCCATCCCCGTGTGCCAGGAGGACTAAGCAGAACCCAGAGCCCCATCACGGTGCCTCTACCTCACTCACTAATACATGAGAGACACAGTGACCAGAAGATCCTGGAACTCACCAACAAGATCAATCAGCTGCTGACTAGAGAGGTGACTGCCGGGAATGGGACATTATACAGTAACACCGGGGGATGTGTCTGGGTAATGACTGGAGAGGTGACTGCCGGGAATGGGACATTATACAGTAACACCAGGGGGTGTATCTGGGTGATGACTGGAGAGGTGACAGCTGGGAATGGGACATTATACAGTAACACCAGGGGACGTGTCTGGGTGATGACTGGAGAGGTGACTGCTGGGAATGGTGCATTATACAGTAACACCAGGGGACGTGTCTGGGTGATGACTGGAGAGGTGACTGCTGGGAATGGGACATTATACAGTAACACCGGGGGATGTGTCTGGGTGATGACTGGAGAGGTGACTGCTGGGAATGGGACATTATACAGTAACACCAGGGGACGTGTCTGGGTGATGACTGGAGAGGTGACTGCTGGGAATTGCACATTATACAATGTGCAATTGTATAATGCAAGGGGATGTGTCTGGGTGATGACTGTATCACTGTGTGTGTGTCATGTTCCTATAAGGTGTCAGGATGTCACTGTCTATGTCTCCATGCAGGAGGGGGAGTATATAGAGGAACACAGGGGTCTGTACAAGGACGTGATGATGGAGAATCACTGGCCCCTCACATCACTGGGTAAGAGGAGACTGTCCTGTATTGTACAGGAGAGAGCAGGTATGGGGGCCCCCTATATACACACATCATCTGATAATCACATATATACACTGTACTCAGTCACTGTGTGTCTCCTACAGATGGGCCCAGTAACAGAGATACCCCAGAGAGATGTCCCCATCCTCTGTATTCCCAGGATTGTACAGAGGAGAATCACAGGATCCCACAGGAGGATCAGGTAGGTGGGATTTAGGGTCTCCCCAATATACCAAAGTGACTGTCACTATATGATCTGTAGAGGAGCTGTGTCTTATACACTGATATTATACTGTTTCACCTCAGTTTAATCTGACTGTATGCAAATGTCATTATAGTGTTTTTTGTTTTTTTTAGGTAGAACGTCTGTCTGATATTAAAACAGAAGATATAAAGGGAGAGGAAGAGACGTATGTGACTGATATAAAGGCAGAAGATATAGAGGGAGAAGAAGAGACGTATGTGACTGATATGAAGGCAGAAGATACAGAGGGAGAAGAAGAGACGTATGTGACTGATATGAAGGCAGAAGATACAGAGGGAGAAGAAGAGACGTATGTGACTGATATAAAGGCAGAAGATATAGAGGGAGAAGAAGAGACGTATGTGAGGGGTGATCAGCAGTGTAAGGAGGAGGAGATCCCTACAGATATCAGCACAGGTGAGTTATAAACACTTATTACAGAATAGAGTCACATATTCTCCTTCAGTCACTACAGCAATCTCTTATCCTACACCCTCCTCTGTCAGTACAAATTAGGAAACTGTATTTGCCCAGTGGGGGAGTCAGGAGCCATCAGCCTCTATTATACTTCTGCTCTCATCACATCATGTCACTGTGTGTTACCAGCCCAGAGGTCTGACCAGTCTCCTCCCCACTCTCTCTGGTGTATCTCATACATCAGGAGCCATCAGCCCCTATTATACTCCTGCTCTCCCCCACACATCATGTCACTGTGTGTTACCAGCCCAGAGATCTGACCAGTCTCCTCCCCACACTCTCTGGTGTATCTCATACATCAGGAGCCATCAGTCCCTATTATACTCCTGCTCTCCCCCTCACATCATGTCACTGTGTGTTACCTGCCCAGAGATCTGACCAGTCTCCTCCCCACACTCTCTGATGTATCTTATACATCAGGAGCCATCAGCCTCTATTATACTCCTGCTCTCCTCCTCACATCATGTCACTGTGTGTTACCAGCCCAGAGATCTGACCAGTCTCCTCCCCACACTCTCTAGTGTATCTCGTACATCAGGAGACATCAGCCCCTATTATACTCCTGCTCTCCTCCTCACATCATGTCACTGTGTGTTACCAGCCCAGAGATCTGACCAGTCTCCTCCCCACACTCTCTGGTGTGTGTCATAAATCAGTAGCCATCAGTCCCTATTATGCTCCTGTTCTCCCCCTCACATCATGTCACTGTGTGTTACCAGCCCAGAGATCTGACCAGTCTCCTCCCCACACTCTCTGGTGTATCTCATACATCAGGAGACATCAGCCCCTATTATACTCCTGCTCTCCCCCTCACATCATGTCACTGTGTGTTACCAGCCCAGAGATATGAGCAGTCTCCTCCCCACACTCTCTGGTGTATCTCATACATCAGGAGCCATCATCCCCTATTATATGCCTGCTCTCCCCTTCACATCATGTCACTGTGTGTTACCAGCCCAGAGATCTGACCAGTCTCCTCCCCACACTCTCTGGTGTATCTCATACATCAGGAGCCATCAGCCCCTATTATACTCCTGCTCTCCCCTTCACATCATGTCACTGTGTGTTACCAGCCCAGAGATCTGACCAGTCTCCTCCCCACACTCTCTGGTGTATCTCATACATCAGGAGACATCAGCCCCTATTATACTCCTGCTCTCCTCCTCACATCATGTCACTGTGTGTTACCAGCCCAGAGATCTGACCAGTCTCCTCCCCACACTCTCTGGTGTATCTCATACATCAGGAGCCATCAGCCCCTATTATACTCCTGCTCTCCCCCTCACATCATGTCACTGTGTGTTACTAGCCCAGAGATCTGACCAGTCTCCTCCCCACACTCTCTGGTGTATCTCATACATCAGGAGCCCTCAGCCCCTATTATACTCCTGCTCTCCCCCCTCACATCATGTCACTGTGTGTTACCAGCCCAGAGATCTGACCAGTCTCCTCCCCATACTCTCTGGTGTATCTCATACATCAGGAGCCATCAGCCCCTATTATACTCCTGCTCTCCCCCTCACATCATGTCACTGTGTGTTACCAGCCCAGTGATCTGACCAGTCTCCTCCCCACACTCTCTGGTGTATCTCATACATCAGCAGCCATCAGCCCCTATTATACTCCTGCTCTCCCCCTCACATCATGTCACTCTGTGTTACCAGCCCAGAGATCTGACCAGTATCCTCCTCACACTCTCTGGTGTATCTCATACATCAGGAGACATCAGCCAGTATTATACTCCTGCTCTCCCCCTCACATCATGTCACTGTGTTACCAGCCCAGAGATCTGACCAGTATCCTCCTCACACTCTCTGGTGTATCTCATACATCAGGATACATCAGCCGCTATTATACTCATGCTCTCCCCTCACATCATGTCACTGTGTGGTACCAGCCCAGAGATCTGACCAGTCTCCTCCCCACACTCTCCAGTGTATCTCATACATCAGGAGGCATCAGCCCCTATTACACTCCTGCTCTCCCCCTCACATCATGTCACTGTGTGTCACCAGCAGCCATACTGTGTGCTAGCAGTACCCCTTCCTATGGTATTACATGCTCTGAGAGTGTCACTATTAGCACACAACGGTCTGTATATAAACCACTTTTATCTTACGTTCTCGAGGATGCTGGGGTCCATATTAGTACCATGGGGCATAAACGGGCCCACCAGGAGCCACCGGCACCCCAAGAGTCCAACAGTGTGGACTGGCTCCTCCCTCCATGACTCTGGTTAGAAAATGTGCCCGGAGGAGCCGGTCACAGCTAGGGGAGCTCTACTGATCTTCTTTAGTAAAAGTTTTTTTAGCGTTTTTTTTTTTTACAGGGAGGCTGCTGGTAACAGCCTCTTTGCATCGAGGGACTGAGGGGGGGGATCAGTGTCCACCCTGCGGGTTCTGAGCCACTATCTCCGCTGACTGGACACTGAGCTCCAGAGGGGATAGATCGCTCCCAGCCGCAGGGGAACGCTCGCCCCAGGAGCATGCCGCCAACCCCTTGCTGAGCTGAAGATTCACCGGCCCCTGGCAAGCGTGGAGCAGATGTGAAGATGGCGGCAACAGGGTAGGGAGCGCAGTACTAGTAGGGGGACATAAGTTGCTGAGGCACAGTACTACCCCCGCCAGTATAAAAATTAGAATTGGAATCTGAGGAGAAACGCGCCATTACGGGGGGCGGGGCTTCCTCCTCAGTCAGCCAGCACACCGCTCAACGCCATTTTCTCTCCTAGCCAGCTGCAGAGAAGAACGCTGGTCCTCCTACACTTCTGACCCAAGTATCAGGGTGCAAAACAGGGGTGACGCAGTGTAATTTGGTGCCTTATTGTGAATTTATCATTATAAAAGCGCTACAGGTCTGTGGACATTTTGTGTTACATGGTTATTATCACTAGTACTGGGCTGTGAGCTGGCAAATCCTATCTGTGTCCTGACAGATTTTACTGTGGGTCTGTCCCCTATAAGCCCCGGAGTGTCTGTGGTGTGGTGTACACGTGTGTGACATGTCTGAGGCAGGGTGTTCTTCCCCTGAGGGAGCCATTTTAGGGACACAGAGTTGTAATGTGGTGGCGCTGCCGGCACACCAAGAGCCTGAATGGGTGAAAGAATTACGTGATAGTGTGAATCATATCAGTAAGAGATTGGATAAGTCTGAGTCTCATGCAGAAACCTGGAGAAAATCAGTGGAAGATGTGATTTTTCATAGTTCTGCCTTTTTATCCACAGGAGACCATTTGCACAAATAGTAAAAACTGATACCGACACGGAATCTGATTCCTGTGTCGACACTAGTGTTTCCAGGGGAATAGAACCTAAATTGGCAAAAAGCATTTAATACATGATTGTTGCTATAAAGGAGGTCTTGGAAGTTACGGAAGCCCCTCCTTTACCTCAGGAGTAGGCTTATTTCTCTGACGTTCTAGTGGATGCTGGGGATTCCGTAAGGACCATGGGGAATAGACGGGCTCCGCAGGAGACTGGGCACTCTAAAAGAAAGATTAGGTACTATCTGGTGTGCACTGGCTCCTCCCTCTATGCCCCTCCTCCAGACCTCAGTTAGAATCTGTGCCCAGCCAGAGCTGGGTGCTCCTAGTGGGCTCTCCTGAGCCTGCTAGTTAAAGAAAGTATTTGTTAGGTTTTTTATTTTCAGTGAGATCTGCTGGCAACAGACTCACTGCTACGAGGGACCGAGGGGAGAGAAGCAAACGTACCTGTTCACAGCTAGGTTGCGCTTCTTAGGCTACTGGACACCATTAGCTCCAGAGGGTTCGAACACAGGCAGCTGTCCTCGATCGTCCGTTCCCGGAGCCGCGCCGCCGTCCCCCTCCAGAGCCAGAAGAACAGAAGCTGGAAGACTGCGAAATCGGCGGCTGAAGACTCCTGTCTTCATTTAAGGTAGCGCACAGCACCGCAGCTGTGCGCCATTGCTCCCACAGCACACCACACACTCCGGTCACTGTAGGGGGGGGGGGGCGCCCTGGGCAGCAATTGAAGTACCTTGTGGCAAAATCTACATATATACAGTCAGGCACTGTATATATGTAAAATCCCCTGCCATTTTCTACCACAGAAAGCGGGACAGAAGCCCGCCACTGAGGGGGCGGGGCCTTCTTCCTCAGCACACCAGCGCCATTTTCTCTTCACAGCTCCGCTGGAAAGAAGCTCCCCAGGCTCTCCCCTGCAGTATCCAGATACACAAAGGGTGAAAAGAGGGGGGGGGCACATAAATTTAGGCGCAAAATTGAATATACAGCAGCTACTGGGTAAACACTGAGTTGTAGTGTAATCCCTGGGTTATATAGCGCTGGGGTGTGTGCTGGCATACTCTCTCTCTGTCTATCCAAAGGGCCTTGTGGGGGAACTGTCTTCAAATAGAGCATCCCCTATGTGTGTGGTGTGTCGGTACGCGTGTGTCGACATGTCTGAGGTAAAAGACTCCCCTAAGGAGGAGATAGAGAAGATATGTGTGTGAGAGGGTGTCTCCGTCGACAACGCCGACACCTGTTTGGATATGTGTATGTGCCAAGGTGAATTTATTGCACAAAAGATTTGAGAACAGACAGGAAATATACCTATGTCTGTCCCTATGTCACAGAGACCTTCAGAGTCTTACAATGCTCACTATCCAAAATAATAAACACTGATATAGTCACAGAGTTTGACTCCAGTGTCGACTACGATAATGCAAAATTACAGCCAAAATGGCTGAAAGGTATTCAATATATGATTATTGTAATAAAAGATGATTTGCATATCACTGATGACTCATTTGTCCCTGACACGAGGGTACACATGTTTAAGGGGAAGAAAGCTGAGGTAAATTTCCCTCCTCTCATGAGGAAAGAGCGGGAATCTCCAGACAAGAGACTGCAGCTTCCCACGAGAATTCTCAGGGAGTATCCTTTCCCCACTAGGGCCAGGATGTGTTGAGAATCTTCCCCTAGGGTGTCCTGCTTTGCACAGACGGTAGCACTAGCTACTCTCAGGAATCCTGCAGATAGCGTGCACATTCTAGTATACTACTCAGACCGGCGATTGTGTCGGCATGGGTTTATAGCGCTGTGGCAGCGTGGACGGGTACCTTATCAGCAGAGATTAAGACCCTAGTATGCATATAGATATATATATCATTTTTTCAAGTCTCTGAGTGCCAGCCGTTTTTCCCTGCTATATATATATATATATATATATATATATATATATACCCCTATGTGTAAAACATGCTCAAAGAGACATGAGTATACTGGGTCCTAGAGTCAAAGCTATGTCGATTTCTGCTTGACATGTCCTGTAGAATATGCAATGGACAGATGATGCCGACTTAAGAGGCATGTGGAAGGCTGAGGATTGTGTGGAGAAGGGTTCTCGGGCCTGGTCTCCACAGCTATAGCTGGTAATTCTGATGTTTTGCCATACATTCCTGCACAGCCTAGGAAAGCACGACATCAAATGCAGCCTTTCGAATAAAGAAACAAGAAAGTCCGAGGTGCGTACTTTCTTGCCAGAGGTGGCGGCAGAGGAAAGAAGCTGCACAACAGCTAGTTCCCAGGAACAGAAGTACTCCCCGGCCTCTACAAAAATCCACCGCATGTCGCTGGGGCTCCACAAGCGGAGCTAGGCCCGGTGTGGGGCACGCCTTCGTAAGTTCAGCCACAAGTGGGTTCACTCCCTGTTAGATCCCTGGGCAATAGATATTGTGTATCAGGGATATAAGCTGGACTTTGAGAAGATGCCCCCTCACCGACGGCCCTGCCGGCTTCCCCCCACGAGATGGAAACAGTGTTAACTGCAATTCACAAATTGTATTTTCAACAGGTGGTGGTCAAGGTTCCCCTCCTTCAACAAGGAGGGGGTTATTATTCGACCATGTTGTAGTCCCGTAACCTGACTGTTCGGTCGGACCCATATTGAATTTAAAATCCCTGAACATATACCTGTAAAGGTTCAAGTTCAAGTTGGAATCGCTAAGAGCGGTTATTGCAAGCCTGAAAGGTGACTCGCAACATAAAGGATGCATACCTTCTTGTCCCCATTTATCCACCTCATCAGGCGTACCTCAGAATTAAGGTACGGGATTGTCATTACCGATTTCAGAGGTTGCCGCTTGGTTTCTCCACGGCCTTGAGAATGTTCATCAAGGTATTGGCGGAAATGATGGTGCTCCTGCGGAAGCAAGGTGTCACTATTATCACGTACTTGGACGATCTCCTCATAAAAGCGAGATCAAGAGAGCAGTTGCTGAACAGCGTATCACTTTCTCTGGAAGTGTAATGGCAACACGGCTGGATTCTATATATTCCAAAGTCGCAGTTGGTTCTTACAACTCATCTGCATCTCCTAGGAACGATCCTAGATACAGACCAAGATAGAGAGAGCTCAGGAGCTCGGGACACCGGTCAGGAATCTATTAAAACCAAAACAGGTGTCAGTGCATCACTGCACTTGTGTCCTGGGAAGGAGGGTGGCATCATTCGAGGCCATTCCCTTCGGCGGGTTTCAAACGAGGACCTTCCAATGGGACTTACTGAACGGATCACATCTTCGGATGCATCAGTTAATCACCCTATTCCCCAGAGCCAGGGTGTCTCTCCTGTGGTGACTGCAGAGTGCTCACCTTCTTGAAGGTAGCAGGTTCGGCATTCAGGACTGGGTCCTGGTGACCACGGATGCAAACCTCCCAGGGTGGGGGGCAGTCGCACAGGAAAAAATTTTTTTCCAAGGGCTGTGGTCAAGGCAGGAGACTTGCCTTCACATCAATATCCTGGAACTATGGGCCATATACAACGCCCTAAGTCAAGCGGAGACTATGCTTCGCGACCAACCGGTTCTGATCCAGTCAAACCGCGGTGGCTCATGTAAACCGCAGAGGCGGCACAAGGAGCAGGGTGGCGATGGTAGAAGCCACCAGTATTCTTCGCTGGGCGGAGAATCTTGTAAGCGCACTGTCAGCAGTGTTCAGTCCGGGAGGGGACGACTGGGAAGCAGACTTCCTCAGCAGACACGACCTCCACCCGGGAGAGTGGGGACTTTATCAAGAAGTCCTCACGCAGATTACAAATCGATGGGAACTGCCACAGGTGGACATGATGGCGCCCCGCCTCAACAAAAAGCTAAAAAGATATTGCGCCAGGTCAAGGGACCCTCAGGCGATAGCTGTGGAAGCACTAGTAACACCAGGGGTGTTCCAGTCGGTCTGTGTTTTTCCTCCTCTTCCTCTCATACCCAAGGTGCTGAGAATAGTAAGAAAAAGAGGAGTGAGAACAATATTCATTGTTCCGATTGGCCAAGAAGGACTTGGTACCCAGAACTATAAGAGATGATCACAGAGGACCCATGGCCTCTGCCTCTCAGACAGGACCTGTTGCAACAAGGGCCCTGTCTGTTACAAGACTTACCGCGGCTGCGTTTGATGGCATGGCGGTTGAACGCCGGATCCTAACAGAAAAGGGCATTCCGGATGAAGTTATTCCTACGCGGATAAGGGCTAGGAAGGACGTGACAGCAAAGCATTATCACCGTATATGGCGAAAATATGTTGCTTGGGGTGAGGCCAGGAAGGCCCCTACAGAGGAATTCCAGCTGGGTCGTTTCCTGCACTTCCTACAGTCAGGGGTGACTATGGGCCTAAATTTGGGGTCCATAAAGGTTCAGATTTCGGCCCAATCCATTTTCTTTCAATAAGAACTGGCTTCACTGCCTGAGGTTCAGACGTTGGTTAAGGGTGGGCTGCATATTCACCCCCCTTTTGTGCCACCAGTGGCACCTTGGGATCTTAATGTGGTGTTGGATTTCCTGAAATCCCACTGGTTAGAGTCACTTAAAACCGTGGAACTAAAGTATCTCACGTGGAAAGTGGTCATGCTATTGGCCTTAGCATCGGCTAGGCGGGTGTCAGAATTGGCGGCGTTGTCATGTAAAAGCCCCTATCTGATCTTCCATATGGACAGGGCAGAATTGAGGACTCGTCCCTAATTTCTCCCTAAGGTGGTATCATCGTTTAATTTGAACCAACCTATTGTGGTGCCTGTGGCTACTAGGGACTTGGAGAACTCCAAGTTGCTGGACGTAGTCCGGGTTCTGAAAATGTATGTTTCCAGAGCCACGGGAGTCAGAAAGTCTGACTCGCTGTTTATTCTGTATGCAGCGAACAAGGTTGGCGCTCCTGCTTCGAAGCAGACTATTGCTCGCTGGATCTGTAGCATGATTCAGCTGGCTCACTCTGCGGCTGGATTGCCGCATCCAAAGTCAGTGAAAGCCCATTCCACAAGGAAGGGGGGCTCTTCTTGGGCGGCTGCCTGAGGGTTCTCGGCTTTACAGCTTTGCCAAGCTGCTACTTGGTCGGGTTCAAACACATTTGCTAAGTTCTACAAGTTTGATACCCTGGCTGAAGAGGACCTTGAGTTTGCTCATTCGGTGCTGCAGAGTCATCCGCACTCTCCCGCCCGTTTGGGAGCTTTGGTATAATCCCCATGGTCCTTATGGAAACCCCAGCATCCACTAGGATGTCAGAGAAACTAAGAATTTACTCACCGGTAATTCTATTTCTCGTAGTCCGTAGTGGATGCTGGGCGCCCGTCCCAAGTGCGGACTCTCTGCAATACATGTATATAGTTATTGTTTAATAAAGGGTTATTGTTATGAGCCATCCGTTGAATGAGGCTCAGTTGTTGTTCATACTGTTAACTGGGTATGGTTATCACAAGTTGTACGGTGTGATTGGTGTGGCTGGTATGAGTCTTACCCTGGATTCCAAATCCTTTCCTTGTAGTGTCAGCTCTTCCGGGCACAGTTTCCCTAACTGAGGTCTGGAGGAGGGGCATAGAGGGAGGAGCCAGTGCACACCAGATAGTACCTAATCTTTCTTTTAGAGAGCCCAGTCTCCTGCGGAGCCCGTCTATTCCCCATGGTCCTTACGGAGTCCCCAGCATCCACTACGTACTACGAGAAATAGAATTACCGGTGAGTAAATTCTTATTTTTTTATAAGGAAGATAAATTAAATGTAACTTTCCCTCCTCACGAACAAAATACTCTTTTTGAGGGAGTTTGGCCAAACCCTGAAAAGAAGTTTCTGTTTCATGCACTAGGGGTCACTGGAGTACTCTTGGGATATGGACGGCTTTAGCAAGAACGGCACTGAATATTTAAATTTAGAACTCTCCTCCCCTCCATATCCCAGAGTACCTCAGTGGTTTTTCTGTGCTCAAGCACTAACAGAGATTGTGTGGAGCACCCACACTTATTTTGAATATTTTATTTTTGATTTTGATTTTTACTACACTTTATTCACATCCCTTCCCCCCTTCCAAAAGGCATGGGTCCAAGATAGTGGAAGCTGCTACAAGCAGCTACTGGCGTGTCGGTCCTCACTAAAAGAGCACCCTCACAGCCAAGAGCAGACATCCTGCAGGAAGCTGGACGGAGCTTACAGAAGAAGCCTCGTCATAGCCCTTCACCACAGGAGTTCAGGTATGCTGGGGACGGTCAGCTCACGCTGCTGCCCCGCTGTGTGGAGAACGTTGTTTAGTGCGCCCCAGTGCTCCCTGCTAGTTGCCGCCGCCGCTCAAAGCCGCTCACAGTACGCTGTGCACAGCGCCGGCCGCAGATCCGCCTGTCACCCACTCCCAGGCACCCGCTCCCCGCTGGAAGTCCACCGCCACGTCCCGCCGCTATACAGGCTCCCCGGCTCCCTGCAAGATCTCCAGTTCACGACGGTACTCGGAGTACAGGGGGTTGGGGGGGACGAGTATTCTCACAACAGCGCAGCTGCAAAGGGGGGGGAGAGAGTATGTTTACATGGAAAGGCAAGGTTGCAGGGGTTGTGGTATAATTACATTGGCTTTTAAGCCTATATTAACAGGGTTGCTTTTGAATGCAGTTGGTTACAGGTTGTAGACTTTAAATGTGTGTTATAACCTGACCTGTGATTATTAGTGTAAGCATGGCATGGGGGCCATTTTAACCATGCTTCCTGTTCAATCCTGTTTCTCTTTCAGTTTGGAAGATCCTGTCCTACAACACTACTCCACCGGAGGCGTAGGGGTGTCTGCATAATGAGTAAGGCACCAGCAAAAACTAAAAAGCAGTTTCACTGCAATGTCTGTAAGAGTGTGTTACCGGATGGGTCTACCACATGTACAGTATGTTTTGTGAATTCAGCTACGAATACGATTTCCTCTCCGGTTTCAAAGCCGGTTTCATTTCCGAACCCTCCATGGGCTATGCTAACAGATGTCATTGCTGGATTGCAATCAGAACTGGCCGCCGCTCGACAAGAGCGGGAAGCGGCAAGATCTGAGTCTAGGGTGAGACTGCCAGAACTACCGAAGGGGTCTCAGCCTTGCCAAAGGTCCAAGTCCATTTTGGGTAGAAGGAATAAATTTAATTTGTCTTATGATTTACCAGTTTCTGCTATGTTGCATTCTGATGATTCTATGCCAAACCTCACTGCGCAAGATGAGCATGAGGAAGGCGAATTGGACCAGCAGTCAGATAGTAAGGATATTGACAGTCCGGGCATTGATAATCTCATCAGAGCGATACGTCAGTCTCTGAAGTTTACAGAAACTGAGGAGCCTCTGACAAATGATGAAGTCGTCTTTACTAAACGACAGAGATCTCGAATGTGTTTTCCTGTTTCGGAATCTCTTAATAAGATGTTAGTAGAAGCACAAAATAATCCGGATAAACGGTTTTCTATACCTCGCAGATTTAAGTCCAGTTACCCTTTTCCAGAGTCTGTGACATCTACATGGGAGAATCTGCCATTGGTGGATTCATCTGTGTCAAAACTTACGAAGAAATTAACCATACCAGTACCAACTGCTACTACGCTTAAAGACCCTTCAGACCGTAAAATAGAAGCTATGCTAAAATCCATGTATATAGCAGCCTGTGTGTTGCTTAGACCTGGGCTGGTTGGCATTTGGGTAACTAAGGCGCTAATGGTATGGATAACAGAACTCAAGTCTGCCCTACATGACGATCACCTTATACTTCTCGCTGACCAAATCTGTGAAGCTGCTGAGTATCTATGTACAGCTTCTACTGACGTCTGTCAGCTCACTTCTTGCCTTTCATCATCGCTAGTTACAGCACGACGAGCACTCTGGCTGCGTTCTTGGCAAGCGGAGGCAGAGGTCAATAGAGGTATAGAGGCGTTGTCTTATGGTGGCGAGAAGTTGCTTGGTCCTGAATTGGACAAATAGATTTCTGAGGCCAAGGGAGCAAAGTCTGTTTTCCTACCATTGCCTCCAACGGTACCTAGACGGAAATACTCTGGCCCGGCGTTCAAATCCTTTAGACCTCAGCCCTTTCGAGGCCGTGGTAAAGGAACAGCCATGACTGGTAGACGAGGTCAAGGACGTAGTTTCCAACAAACCAACACCAGTCGTCAGGACGCTAAGGTCACCGACAAGCCAGTGGCATGACGGGCTCCCAACCCATCTTTGATCTCCAATTTTGGGAGCACGCCTTCAGACGTTCCATTTGGCGTGGTTCCAGACATCCACAGATGGGTGGATCCGCAATTTAGTGTTAAAAGGTTACAAAATAGAGTTAGACTGTCTCCCGCCACTGCGGTTTTTCAAGACAGGACTGCCTCTGTCGGACGACAAGAGGGCGGTTCTGCAAATTGTCATTCAATCCCTGCTGGATTCAGCAGTTTTGATTCCGGTCCCTGTACAACAACAAGGTCAGGGTTATTATTCCAGTCTGTTTGTGGTACCAAAGCCGGATGGCTCCGTCAGGCCAATATTGAACTTAAAGGGTCTCAATCAGTACGTCACTTACTACAGATTCAAGAAGGAATCTCTGCGGTGCAGGTTTAGAGCCACAGGAATTCATGATTACGCTAGATCTCAAGGATGCGTACTTACACATTTCGATTTGGCCACCTCATCAGAGGTTCTTGCGTTTTGCAATACGGCAGAACCATAACCAGTTTCAGGCTCTACCGTTTGGCTTCTCATCAGCTCCTCGGGTATTCACCAAAGTGATGTCTGTGATGATAGCTCATTTCAGATCCCTGGGAGTGATAATAGTTCCGTACTTGGACGATCTGCTCATCAAAGCTCCGTCTCAACAGATGCTCCTCCAACATGTGTTGCTAACGTACAATGTACTAGTTTAGCACGGTTGTATTGTCAGCTTCAAGAAATCACATCTAATTCCGTCTCAATGACTTCAATTCAATTCAAGAATTTACTTACCAGAACCGAAAGTACAGATTATTCGTCATCTGGTACAATTATTGCTCAAGCCACGCACAGTCTCGGTACATTTGTGCATTCGCCTCTTAGGCACAATGGTTGCGGCTTTCGAAGCACTTCAGTTCGGAAGATTTCACTCACGTCCTTTTCAACTGGATGTGCTCGCACAGTGGTCGGGCTCGCATCTGCAGATTCACCACAGGGTGAGGTTGTCGCCATAGGACAGGGTATCTCTACTCTGGTGGCTCAAAGTACACAATCTAACTGCAGGGAAATTGTTCGGCGCCTGGAATTGGATAATTCTAACAACAGACGTGAGTCTGAGGTTTGGGAGCTGTAGTTCAAAATTGTCAGCTCCAGGGTCTCTGGGCGGATCACGAAAGATTGCTGTCTATAAATGTCCTGGAACTCCGGGCAATTTACAATGCGCTACGACAAGCAGTGCACATGCTTCAGTCTCAGACTGTCCAGGTGCAGTCAGACAATGCGACGGCGGTCGCGTACATCAACAAACAAGGAGGAACGAGAAGCCGCATGGCAATGCAGGAAGTAGCTTGAATCCTCAACTGGGACGAATATCACCAAGTGATATTGTCGGTGTTCATTCCCGGGAGTGGACAACTGGGAGGCAGATTATCTCAGTCGTCGGGATTTTCATTCAGGAGACTGGGCATTAAAACCAGAGGTGTTTCATATGTTGGTCCAGAGTTGGGGTTACCCTCAGGTGGACCTGATGGCATCTCGCCACAATCACCAAACGCCCCAGTATGTGTCCAGAACGCGAGATCCAAAGGCAGTGGCGGTGGATGCTTTCACAATCGCATGGCCGTACAGCCTCGTGTATCTGTTTCAACCGTTTCCGCTGCTCCCTCTGTTGCTAAAACGGATCAAAAGAGAGTCCGCCACAGTCATACTAGTGGCACCTCATTGTCCTCGGAGAGCTTGGTTCTCGGATCTCCGCGGACTACTCACAGACGATCCTTGGCCGCTCCCACTATGTCCGGACCTGCTACAACAGTGTCCGTTCCTTTACCCCGATTTAGCGCGGCTGCGTTTGACGGGGTGTGGCTGTTGAGACCGCCCTCTTAAGAAGAGAGGGCATTCCAGAATCGGTTATACCAACCATGTTACGTGCTAGGAAGCCAGTTACGGCAGCTCATTATTACAGAATTTGGCGTGCCTATATAGGTTGGTGTGAAGCTCGGAAGTTTCCGACATTATCTTTCAAGTAATCCCGTCTTTTGTTATTTCTACAAAAGGGGTTAGATGGAGGACTGCGTTTATCTACACTAAAGGTGCAGGTATCTGCTTTGTCAATTTACTTTCAAAGACGATTGGCTCTATTGCCGTCTGTACACACCTTTCTGCAAGGTGTCCTCAGAGTACAGCCTCCATTCATTCCACCTACAGCGCCATGGGACTTGAATCTGGTTTTAGATTTCTTACAGTCTTCATATTTTGAGCCCTTACAACAAGTGAATACTGAGTTTCTCACTTGGGAAAACTATTTTTCTCCTAGCCTTAGCTTTGGCAAGGCGTGTTTCCGATTTTGGTGCCTTGTCATGCAAGCCACCGTATTTGGTGTTTCATGATGACAGAGCGGAACTTCGGACGAATCCCGCTTTCTTGCCAAAGGTTGTGTCATCTTTTCACATCAATCAACCAATAGTAGTTCCTGTATTAACAGAAGATTCTGGAACTTTGGATGTGGTACGCGCGCTATGCGTTTATGTATCCTGAACGTCTACAGTTCGTAAGACGGACACATTGTTTGTTCTCTATGATGCTGCCAAGATGGGTTGGCCAGCTTCTAAGCAGACCTTATCCAGATGGATTAAACTGACCATACGTTAGGCTTATCTTCATGCTAGGTTACAGCCACCTACATCAGTAACAGCTCATTTCACATGTTCTGTGGGAATTCATGGGCAGCTGGTCGTGGAGCTTCTACGACACAGCTTTGCCGTGCGGCTACATGGTCATCAGTGCACACGTTTGTGCGTTTTTACAAGTTTGATACATTTGCGGCATCAGCATCTAGCTTTGGCCACTTAGTATCACAGCTGCCAAACAGCTCTCCCGCCCATGTGGGAAGCTTTAGTACTTCCCAGGAGTACTCCAGTGACCCCTAGTGGATGAAAATGAAAAAAGGATTTTGGTATTTACCAGGTAAATCCTTTTCTTTGAATCCATAGGGGGTGTTAGGGTATGTTAACCTATTCAGGTCTGGTCTATAAACTCTCTGCAATCATCAGTCAGAATTCTGTTTCTGTTGCAACCGGTTGGAGATCAGTGAATGAAAAAAGGACACAGGTTCTTTGTGTAACCTTAATCAAATCATAAGTGACCCACTCGGGGGCCGTCATGCCTTTATTATTTATAGCTTGAACACAAAGGGTTTATGCTTGCCAATACATTTAGCCAATCAGAATACACCATGTATGTCTTGAAAATACATCGATTGTCATACAATGTTAGAAGTGGCAACTAGGACAGCCTTGAAAATGTTTATTGTTTCGTTTATCAGTCTTTCGGACATAAACTCAGAAGATTTCTTTCAGCATTCTTCTCAATTAGCCTTGGATATATCTGGTGTTGCTTTGTCCACCTTGGATACATTTCATACAATGTTGCATTTGCCTTTGTACAAGTCATGCTTTAGGACAAGATATTTAGCAAATATAGTATTCTGACCAACTCAGCAATATTTTTCTTAAGGACACATGAATTCATTTTTGTGATTAACAGTAAATATCTTAATACATGCGAAAAAGCGTGAATCAATATATATTTGCTATACTGCGGAAGCTCCTACACCATCATTTCCCCTCTTTTTGATTCCACTTTTTCTCCCTATTCTACCTACACTACCTAGGCCTGAACTATTCCCTTTCAGTAAACCAGTCCCCTGGACTTATAGTCCAAACCTTGGGGATTACCCCTAACAACAAACAAAGGATAAGCAACTTCATTCTTCTGGTTGGAGAGTCACTGTCAACTTCTTCGAGTGGGATGCATGTAATCAGGTATCACGACTTTTCACCTTAATTTAAGGTAGACATGGTTAGCAGCACTTGATATGGACCATCATATCTTGGTTCAAAGGTCTTTCTCACATGTCTCTTTAAATAGACCCAATCTCCTGGATTTAGCTTATGCGTAGCTGATCCTTCTGGGTCTGGAATGGAAGAAAACACTCGGCAATGGAGGTTAGTCAATGTTTTACAGACCTCCTGTACATAACCTGTTAAATCACCATGATTATGTTGTAATTGTTGTGGATAATAACAACCTGTTCTTGGAGCTGACCCAAACAATATTTCATATGCAGTCAGTTTACTAGGTCTCATGGGTGTGGTCCTAATATTAAACAAGACTATAGGTAGGAAGTCTGGCCAAGTTCTTTTGGTTTCTGTCATTTTCTGTAGTTTTAGCTTAAGGTCAAAGTTCAGATGTTCCCCCTCCCCACTCGCCTGGGGACGGTAAGGCATGTGGAAGGCCTGCTGTACCCCCAAATCTTTCATTATATGCTGCATGACTTCTCCTGTGAAATGTGTACCTCTATCTGATTCTATAACCTCAGGTATCCCAAATCTACATACTACTTCTGCTATCAGTTTCTTTGCAGTGGTTTTTGCTGTGGCTTTGCTTACTGGCCAGGCTTCGGCCCAGTGCCTAAACATGTCCGTTGTTACTAGTACATATTCATATGGACCGCTTCGTGGCAACTGTATATAGTTGATTTTGTAGTCTTTGAAATGGGTAGGAGGCTTTGGGTATAGTTCCTAGAGGTGTCTTGGTTCTTTGTCCTGGATTGCTGATTCCACAGATCCAGCATCCTGCTACAAAGTGTGTTGCAGCTTTATTGAAGCCTGGAGCTATCCAATGTTCTTGTACTCTATTTACCATGGCTTCCTTTGAATGATGTACTTGTCCATGAGCTACTTGTAACATAGGTGGAAATAGAGCTGCTGGTAGACAGTACTTTAATTCTCTTGACTTCCAAAGTCTATGTTCATCTTCTTCTGCCCCCAATCGTCTCCATTTCTCCTTTTCTCCTTGTGATGTTTGTTGTTGAATTTTGATCAATTCTTCTTCAGTGGGCATTTGCTTCACATCTTGAGCTACTAAAACTTGCTCAGGTTCTTTCGATTGTAAGGCAATTCTCTTGGCTTCTGCATCTGCAAATGCATTTCCTTTAGCTTCCATGGTTTGGCTCTTAGTATGTGCTTGTACCTTGATTATTCCAATTCTTTTAGGTAGTTCCAATGCTCTGAAGAGTTCCATAATCAAACTGGCATGTTTGATAGGTTTTCCATTTGCACCTTTGAAGTCCCTACTTTTCCAAATAACAACGTAATCCTGGGACTAGATATTAGCTGTCGAGTTTTCAGCATGTATGCAGGCTCTGGTCATTGCTATGAGTTCTGCTTCTTGTGCTGTCATTCTTGGTAGCAATGGTCCAGAGTCTATGACTTCAGTTTCAGTTGTTACTGCATTATCATAATATCTTGATATCTTGATCCATCGACGGACAGGTTCATGTCTGGATTGTCCAGTGTGTAGCTGGGTTTAGTTCAGTGCATCTTGTGATGGTGACATGGGAGGCGCTTAATAGTGCTACTTCATATTTGGCAAGTCTGGCTGCAGAAAGATGCTTGCTTTTTTCTTGACTTAGTATTTCTGTTACAGCGTGCGGTACTTGTATACACAGTGGATGATCAAGCACAATGTCTGTCACCTTTTCCTTCAGTATTGCTTCTGCTGCCACTGCTCGGACACAGGATGCTGCTCCTCTGATAATCGGATCCAGCTGGGCTGAACAGTATGCCACTGGTCTTTGTTTTGGTCTGTATTTCTGGGTGAGCACCCCTAAAGAATGCCCTCTGTTTTCATGGCAGAATAGGTTAAAAGGCTTTTTGTAATCAGGCAATCCCAATGCTGGGGCTGTTATTATGGCTTACTTTAGTTTTCTTACTGCTTCTTCAATGGTGTCCCTGTTTTCTGATGGACGCCTCCTTTTTTGTTAATTCATATAGGGGATGCATCAGTGAGGCTGAGGGTATCCATTCTCTGCAATAACCAATAAGACCCAGAAAAGCTCTGATTTCATTTACTGTTCTTGGGGTTTTTGCTTGAGTTATTGCTTTTGTTCTTTCATCAGTAAGATGCCTTGTTCCTTGGGATATGCAGTGTCCTAAAAAGATAACTCTTTTCTGTACTAGCTATAGTTTGGCTTTTGACACTCTGCAATCTTCTTCTGCCAAAAAGATGAGTAGTGATGCTGTTACCTTATTTTCACTTCTCTTCTGTCTGTGCAGCAATAAGCAGATCATTGACATATTGAACTAACTGGGTGTCTGTAAAGTGCGGTCTCCATTTCTGCAGGATTAATGCCATTGCCTTTGCCTCATGAGAAATCTGATAGACTGGTTGCTCCCCCTTGGGGTAATCGTGTCCAACAATACTGTTTACCTTCATGAGTGAATGTTAGAAACTTCTGGCTTTCCCATTCATCAGTAGATAATCTGTTTTTACCTCCTTTTGAATCTTGAGATTCAACACCTTTATTGATTAATGCTAGAAAAGGGTTGCTGAGTTGAGGGTAATACATCGTCTGATGGTTACTAGTCGCACTTTAGCAGTGCTACTTCATACATGGTCAGCCTTGCCACTGACAGGTGTTTGGTTCTTGCTTGTTGAAGCTTCTCTGTACCTGCATGTGGACCCTGGATGATAAGTTCATGATTCAGCACTATGCCTGTGCTCTTGTCCTCTTCTAGGACTACTGATTCAGCACTGTGTCTGTGCTCTTATACTCTTCTAGGACTGTTGCTGCTATCACTGCCGGTAGGTGCTCTTTGATTACTGCTGTCAAGCTTGCTTGAGTTGTAGGCCACTGGTCTTCACCTCAGTCCATGATTTTGCATAAGGACTTCTATGTATGGCCTCTTTCTTTAATAGTCAGGTAGTTCTAGGGCTTGAGATGAGGCAACTGCTGTTTCCAATTGTTTAATTGCTTCATTCATCTGTTGCTGTATGTAGGATGCGGACCCTCCTCCCTTTCAGTGTTGTCATACAATGCTTGCATGTAGACTGGTGCTAGAGGTATCCATGTTCTGTAGTGTCCTACTAGGCCCAAGGAATGATCATCTGACTTGCTTGACACTAGTTGGCATCTTAGCTTGCAGCATAAATCTTTTTCTTTTCACTTTTGTTAGATGTCGGGTACCTTGGGTGTCCTAGGAAGATTAACTCTTGCTTGACTAGCTGCAATTTCTCCTTCTGAGGCTCTGCAGTCTTGGTCTTCTAGAAACTTCACTAAGGACACTGCCCCTTCTTGGTGCTTCTTTTAGTAGTGGTGGTGGCAATCAGCAGTTCATTCACATCCTGTATTTAGCTGTGTGTTCTGTGGATAAATCACTTGGTGATATAGCCCCTCCACAGGCCTATCCTGGTCCAGTAGTATTGCTTCCTTTCTTCTACAACTGGTACTGCGGGAATGAGCCAATACTGAACTTCTGTTTTAACTTGCTTCTAAATGGCTTTTTGTTCTTTCCTTTGATAAATTACTGGAAAGTTAAACTTCTGCTGGTGTGTACTGTATTCTCCTTGGATAAGCTTTAGTACATTGTGCTTCAGCAAAGTCACTGGACATGTACTCCAAGGTCAAGAACTGGGCTGGTATTGGTGACTGTATTTCTTTCATCTCCTGTCCCTTTAAGAATTTCTGATATCATCAGTTCTTGTGGTATCTCCCTCTGCTGTCTTCTGCGTGTGCTGGCTCCAGTATTCATTAGGCACAAACGTATTTCTCCAGTGGGCAAGGTGACTGTAATCATACCTTCTGCTGTTTCTTCTGGAGACATTATGTTCACTGGGGAGTACCTGAAGAAGCTTGTACTTCATATTGGCAGAAGAAGCATCATTCATTTGTCTTCTGGAACTTTCATGCGGCCTTCATATTGTTTCTCAACTTTTCTTTTTCCAATCACCTCTCTTTATGATTCATTCATTATTCTTCATACTTTGTCCTTTCTTCACTTGCATATTCTTTCTCACTGCTGCTGGCATGTCATCTTCTTAGTCCAAGTCCACCCAGGCTGCTGTTCAACATAATGATGTTCATGCTGGGAGTTGTTGTTCCTCTTTGTCTTACTTTTACTGTGAGAGATAGACTTGTATAGCAGCTTGTATTTCAGGTTACATCTTTGCTTTCTTGCGGGGGTAGGGCTTAACCTCCCAATCCAGTCGTTGCAATGGCCTGATCTGTAAGAAAATGTAGAGGAATCTGGTTGTGCATAAAAACAGCTCTTGAAACCCTTGTGTCTCCTGTGGGTAAAGTCACTTTGATCGTACTGCCAGTGGTGACTGAGTACACTGTTGTCGACACGGGAGTTGCACACCCTCATATTCTATCATCTTGTGTGTCGTATAGTGACTTTATCATAGTAAGTTCTGATGGACTCAGTCTTCTCCTGTTTCAAGTCTGGGGATGCTGGTGCCCTGAGTGTCTGTGCATGACACCATCTCTTAAGTCTTGTCATGTACATCTTTCCACTTTCAAACGTTGTTCTATTTTCATGTTCTTCTCTTTGAAATTTCACTGTCAGTGAGCTTGCAGATGATTCAATTCTGTTCATACTAGGGGTACCTTGGTGTGCATGCATGTCTGGGTATAGGGGTGGGGTATAGTGTGGAGGTGCTGTTGCTGAAATTACAGGCAGTGAGTTTAACGCTGGTTGTGGTGCTATTGGGTACTCTGGTACAATGGGGAAATCATTCTCCTCATCTCTTCTTCTATTCTCTGCTCCTAATTCTTGTGCTACAGTGATCCAGATGGATACTTGATCTCTATAATTATGCTTAATTATCCAACTCTTGTTACAGGAGGCAAATTTTTCCCATTTCTCTAAGTCTAGTGTCCCTTCTGACGGAAAACCTGCTCTTTTGAAAATTTTACTTATTCCTTTCAGAGTTTCCTGCCCTCCCTGTTACTAACAATATCCACGGGTTTGTCGGGCCCTGACATCTTTACAGACCGCGCTCCCATGCCTGGGTGAACGTGCGCGGAACCCCTCCTGATGTGGTATTTTAGTAACTCCTTTTGAGGGACTTAAAGTCTCCTTTTAAAGCTTTTCTTACCCTCCCTGTTACTAACAATATCCACGGGTTTGAACCCATCCTGATGTGGTATTTTAGCAACCCCTTATGAGGGAATTAAAATCTCCTTGTGAGACGCTGACTCTGAAGAATCTCTTCTATCCTTGTACCTAAAAAGCTCCTTAAATCCGTCTGTGTACAAATGACTGGGGTTGTAGTGTTACCCCTTCCTCCCTGTGTTGGTGGAAAATCTGTTTGTACTGCTCCCCAAGTGAGACCTGCATAATAGATTATTTCTTCTGGATCACTGAGATGCGTCCCTAATATTATTGTTAAGTTACTCCAAGGGTCTATCCCCCTGCCTATATAGACTCCTGCTTGTACCTTGTGTTCTTGGTAAACTCCCCACTATTCTTGGAATACGTTCACCTTGTGTCTCTTTCAGACAGTAGCTGTTCTTTATTACTGTCCCAATTCTACCCCTTAACTGTCTTGCATAGGGACATACAATATATACAGTACAATGTGTGCAGGAGAATCTAGTTACACTGGTTTCATTATTCAGCAGACAACCCGACTCCCCCCCACCTTTTCAAAAGCATATTGACAGAGTACATACAACTGTGCAAGGATACAAAAACAAGGATGACAGTAAATGCTATATCTGTTATCTGTGTGCACGGCAGCTGTTTGAGGCTGCACGGGCACATGGGTCTTAGACCTGGGATTATGTGGTTCCCAGGCCAATAGGTTATGATTTTAGACCAATCATTTTCAATGTAATGTTCCAACAATTCTCTTTTCAAATGGCACCCTATTGTACAATAAAATTCATCATCATTTTCCACATAACCAAATGAGACTTCAGTGCCTGTAATTGCCAGCAATCTTGGTGCTGCGGACCCTTTGTATTTTCTTAACACAACAACACAGGTACAAGATTTGCATACACCTCTTTGGTTATTTATCAATTCAAACTGGTTATCAGCATTAGAACATATCTTGGCCATGCGCCACCTTTATAAAACGGCTCTATTTTCTTAATAAACATGTATTAGTACTTTCACAATTTAAAAGTTTTCTGCATATTTGATTAATTCCCCCTGTGCACTTGTGGCAAATTATCTGAAATTATTTACCCACAATTCAACAATATAATATACAATGTATGGTACCTTAAAAAAAATTTCTTCTGACTTACACTCGGTTCTTTAAGATATTCTCTGACCTTCCCGACTGGACTTCCCCAGATTTCAAGAAACGCTGAGTTCAAGTGAGCAGGTAGAAATCTACACATTAAATCTCACTTACCGGTTTTTATCAGCGGTTCCTGAAAGATAAGAGGATTTGTTGCCAGTGGGGGAGATGCTGGAAGATCCCGGACGAGCCCCCAAAATGTTAGGGTATGTTAACCTATTCAGGTCTGGTCTATAAACTCTCTGCAGTCATCAGTCAGAATTCTGTTTCTGTTGCAACCGGTTGGAGATCAGTGAATGAAAAAAGGACACAAGTTCTTTGTGTAACCTTAATCAAATCATAAGTGACCCACTCGGGGGCCGTCATGGCTTTATTATTTATAGCTTGAACACAAAGGGTTTATGCTTGCCAATACATTTAGCCAATCAGAATACACCATGTATGTCTTGAAAATACATCGATTGTCATACAATGTTAGAAGTGGCAACTAGGACAGCCTTGAAAATGGTTATTGTTTCGTTTATCAGTCTTTCGGACATAAACTCAGAAGATTTCTTTCAGCATTCTTCTCAATTAGCCTTGGATATATCTGGTGTTGCTTTGTCCACCTTGGATACATTTCATACAATGTTGCATTTGCCTTTGTACAAGTCATGCTTTAGGACAAGATATTTAGCAAATATAGTATTCTGACCAACTCAGCAATATTTTTCTTAAGGACACATGAATTCATTTTTGTGATTAACAGTAAATATCTTAATACATGCGAAAAAGCGTGAATCAATATATATTTGCTATACTGCGGAAGCTCCTACACCATCAGGGGCACTGGACGCCCACCCAGAGCAGTGTTACCTGGTTTGTGGTAAGTTCAGGGGATCTTATGGTAACACATTCTCACCGACTGGTTCAAAGTTTAAAGTTCTATCGGTTATAGTGTCAACTGTTTAGTTGTCAGTAACGTTATATGTCAACTTTATTGTTGTCCGTTATGTTATATATTCTCCATTGTCAACCTCTCTATCACTCCTGTTCGGCTCAGTAAAAAATCTGAGGTACTCTGGGATATGGAGGGGATTTCTAAACTTAAATATTCAGTGCCCTGTTCTTGCTAAAGCCGTCCATATACCAAGAGTACTCCAGTGCCCCCTATGGATTCAAAGAAAGGATTTACCTGGCAAGTACCAAAATCCTATTATCAGTGCACAGCCTATGTCATCTCTAGTAATCCCACATGATCTCTCAGTGTTACCTAAATGTATGCACAGGCGATATTATATTACTGTACAGCCCATGTCACCTCTAGTAATCCTACATGATCTCTCAGCGTTACCTAAATGTATGCACAGGCAATGTTATATTACTGCACAGCCCATGTCACCTCTAGCAATCCCACATGATCTCTCAGTGTTACCTAAATGTATGCACAGGCAATGTTATATTACTGCACAGCCCATGTCACCTCTAGTAATCCCACATGATCTCAGTGTTACCTAAAAGTATGCACAGGCGATGTTATATTACTGCACAGCCCATGTCACCTCTAGTAATCCCACATGATCTCTCAGTGTTACCTAAATGTATGCACAGGCGATGTTATATTACTGCACAGCCCAAGACACCTCTAGTAATCCCACATGATCTCAGTGTTACCTAAATGTATGCACAGGTGATGTTATATTACTGCACAGCCCATGTCACCTCTAGTAATCCCACATGATCTCTCAGTGTTACCTAAATGTATGCACAGGCGATGTTATATTACTACACAGCCCATGTCACCTCTAGTAATCCCACATGATCTCAGTGTTACCTAAATGTATGCACAGGCGATGTTATATTACTGCACAGGCCATGTCACCTCTAGTAATCCCACATGATCTCTCAGTGTTACCTAAAAGTATGCACAGGCGATGTTATATTACTGCACAGGCCATGTCACCTCTAGTAATCCCACATGATCTCTCAGTGTTACCTAAATGTATGCACAGGCGATGTTATATTACTGCACAGCCCATATCACCTCTAGTAATCCTACATGATCTCTCAGTGTTACCTAAATGTATGCACAGGTGATGTTATATTACTGCACAGCCCATGTCACCTCTAGTAATCCCACATGATCTCTCAGCGTTACCTAAATGTATGCACAGGCAATGTTATATTACTGCACAGCCCATGTCACTTCTAGTAATCCCACATGATCTCAGTGTTACCTAAATGTATGCACAGGCGATGTTATATTACTGCACAGCCCATGTCACCTCTAGTAATCCCACATGATCTCTCAGTGTTACCTACATGTTTGCACAGGTGATGTTATATTACTGCACAGCCCATGTCACCTCTAGTAATCCCACATGATCTCTGTGTTACCTAAATGTATGCACAGGTGATGTTATATTACTGCACAGCCCATGTCACCTCTAGTAATACCACATGATCTCAGTGTTACCTACATGTATGCACAGGTGATGTTATATTACTGAACAGCCCATGTCACCTCTAGTAATCCCACATGATCTCAGTGTTACCTAAATGTATGCACAGGCGATGTTATATTACTGCACAGCCCATGTCACCTCTAGTAATCCCACATGATCTCTCAGTGTAACCTAAATGTATGCACAGGTGATGTTATATTACTGCCCATGTCACCTCTAGTAATCCCACATGATCTCAGTGTTACCTAAATGTATGCACAGGCGATGTTATATTACTGCACAGCCCATGTCACCTCTAGTAATCCCACATGATCTCTCAGTGTAACCTAAATGTATGCACAGGAGATGTTATATTACTGCACAGCCCATGTCATCTCTAGTAATACCACATGATCTCTCAGTGTTACCTAACTGTATGCACGGGCGATGTTATATTACTGTACAGCCCATGTCATCTCTAGTAATCCCACATGTTCTCAGTGTTAACTAAATGTATGCACAGGTGATGTTATATTACTGCACAGCCCATGTCACCTCTAGTAATCCCACATGATCTCAGTGTTACCTACATGTATGCACAGGTGATGTTATATTACTACACAGCCCATGTCACCTCTAGTAATCCCACATGATCTCTGTGTTACCTAAATGTATGCACAGGTGATGTTATATTACTGCACAGCCCATGTCACCTCTAGTAATACCACATGATCTCAGTGTTACCTAAATGTATGCACAGGTGATGTTATATTACTGCACAGCCCATGTCACCTCTAGTAATCCCACATGATCTCTCAGTGTTACCTAAATGTATGCAAAGGCGATGTTATATTACTGCACAGCCTAAGTCACCTCTAGTAATCCCACATGAGCTCACTGTTACCTAAATGTATGTACAGGCGATGTTATATTACTGCACAGCCCATGTCACCTCTAGTAATCCCACATGATCTCAGTGTTACCTAAATGTATGCACAGGCGATGTTATATTTCTGCACAGTCCATCTCACCTCTAGTAATCCCACATGATCTCTGTGTTACCTAAATGTATGCACAGGCGATGTTATATTACTGCACAGCCCATGTCACCTCTAGTAATCCCACACAATCTCAGTGTTACCTAAATGTATGCACAGGCAATGTTATATTACTGCACAGCCCAAGTCACCTCTAGTAATCCCACATGATCTCTCAGTGTTACCTAAATGTATGCACAGGCGACGTTATATTACTGCACAGCCCAAGTCACCTCTAGTAATCCCACACGATCTCTGTGTTACCTAAATGTATGCACAGGCGATGTTATATTACTGCACAGTCCATGTCACCTCTAGTAATCCCACATGATCTTTCAATGTTACCTAAATGTATGCACAGGCGATGTTATATTACTGCACAGTCCATGTCACCTCTAGTAATCCCACATGATCTCTCAGTGTAACCTAAATGTATGCACAGGTGATGTTATATTACTGCCCATGTCACCTCTAGTAATCCCACATGATCTCAGTGTTACCTAAATGTATGCACAGGCGATGTTATATTACTGCACAGCCCATGTCACCTCTAGTAATCCCACATGATCCCAGTGTTACCTAAATGTATGCACAGGCGACGTTATATTACTGCACAGCCCATGTCACCTCTAGTAATCCCACATGATCTCTCAGTGTTACCTAAATGTATGCACAGGAGATGTTATATTACTTCACAGCCCATGTCACCTCTTGTAATCCCACATGTTCTCTCAGTGTTGCCTAAATGTATGCACAGGCGATGTTATATTACTGCACAGCCCATGTCACCTCTAGTAATCCCACATGATCTCAGTGTTACCTAAATGTATGCACAGGCGATGTTATATTACTGCACAGCCCATGTCACCTCTAGTAATCCCACATGATCTCTCAGTGTTACCTAAATGTATGCACAGGCGATGTTATATTACTGCACAGCCCGTGTCACCTCTAGTAATCCCACATGATCTCTCAGCGTTACCTAAATGTATGCACAGGCGATGTTATATTACTGCACACCCCGTGTCACCTCTAGTAATCCCACATGATGTCTCAGCGTTACCTAAATGTATGCACAGGCGATGTTATATTACTGCACACCCCGTGTCACCTCTAGTAATCCCACATGATCTCTCAGTGTTACCTAAATGTATGCACAGGAGATGTTATATTACTTCACAGCCCATGTCACCTCTTGTAATCCCACATGTTCTCTCAGTGTTGCCTAAATGTATGTACAGGCGATGTTATATTACTGCACAGCCCATGTCACCTCTAGTAATCCCACATGATCTCAGTGTTACCTAAATGTATGCACAGGCGACGTTATATTACTGCACAGCCCAAGTCACCTCTAGTAATCCCACATGAGCTCAGTGTTACCTAAATGTATGCACAGACGATGTTATATTACTGCACAGTCCATGTCACCTCTAGTAATCCCACATGATCTCTCAGTGTTACCTAAATGTATGCACAGGCGATGTTATATTACTGCACAGCCCATGTCACCTCTAGTAATACCACATGATCTCAGTGTTACCTAAATGTATGCACAGGCGATGTTATATTACTGCACAGGCCATGTCACCTCTAGTAATCCCACATGATCTCTCAGTGTTACCTAAATGTATGCACAGGCGATGTTATATTACTGCACAGGCCATGTCACCTCTAGTAATCCCACATGATCTCTCAGTGTTACCTAAATGTATGCACAGGCGATGTTATATTACTGCACAGCCCATATCACCTCTAGTAATCCTACATGATCTCTCAGTGTTACCTAAATGTATGCACAGGTGATGTTATATTACTGCACAGCCCATGTCACCTCTAGTAATCCCACATGATCTCTCAGCGTTACCTAAATGTATGCACAGGCAATGTTATATTACTGCACAGCCCATGTCACTTCTAGTAATCCCACATGATCTCAGTGTTACCTAAATGTATGCACAGGCGATGTTATATTACTGCACAGCCCATGTCACCTCTAGTAATCCCACATGATCTCTCAGTGTTACCTACATGTATGCACTGGTGATGTTATATTACTGCACAGCCCATGTCACCTCTAGTAATCCCACATGATCTCAGTGTTACCTAAATGTATGCACAGGCGATGTTATATTACTGCACAGCCCATGTCACCTCTAGTAATCCCACATGATCTCTCAGTGTAACCTAAATGTATGCACAGGTGATGTTATATTACTGCCCATGTCACCTCTAGTAATCCCACATGATCTCAGTGTTACCTAAATGTATGCACAGGCGATGTTATATTACTGCACAGCCCATGTCACCTCTAGTAATCCCACATGATCTCTCAGTGTAACCTAAATGTATGCACAGGAGATGTTATATTACTGCACAGCCCATGTCATCTCTAGTAATACCACATGATCTCTCAGTGTTACCTAACTGTATGCACGGGCGATGTTATATTACTGTACAGCCCATGTCATCTCTAGTAATCCCACATGTTCTCAGTGTTAACTAAATGTATGCACAGGTGATGTTATATTACTGCACAGCCCATGTCACCTCTAGTAATCCCACATGATCTCAGTGTTACCTACATGTATGCACAGGTGATGTTATATTACTACACAGCCCATGTCACCTCTAGTAATCCCACATGATCTCTGTGTTACCTAAATGTATGCACAGGTGATGTTATATTACTGCACAGCCCATGTCACCTCTAGTAATACCACATGATCTCTCAGTGTTACCTAAATGTATGCACAGGCGATGTTATATTACTGCACAGCCCATGTCACCTCTAGTAATCCCACATGATCTCAGTGTTACCTACATGTATGCACAGGTGATGTTATATTACTGCACAGCCCGTGTCACCTCTAGTAATCCCACATGATCTCAGTGTTACCTAAATGTATGCACAGGCGATGTTATATTACTGCACAGCCCATGTCACCTCTAGTAATCCCACATGATCTCTCAGTGTAACCTAAATGTATGCACAGGTGATGTTATATTACTGCCCATGTCACCTCTAGTAATCCCACATGATCTCAGTGTTACCTAAATGTATGCACAGGCGATGTTATATTACTGCACAGCCCATGTCACCTCTAGTAATCCCACATGATCTCTCAGTGTAACCTAAATGTATGCACAGGAGATGTTATATTACTGCACAGCCCATGTCATCTCTAGTAATACCACATGATCTCAGTGTTACCTAACTGTATGCACGGGCGATGTTATATTACTGTACAGCCCATGTCATCTCTAGTAATCCCACATGTTCTCAGTGTTAACTAAATGTATGCACAGGTGATGTTATATTACTGCACAGCCCATGTCACCTCTAGTAATCCCACATGATCTCAGTGTTACCTAAATGTATGCACAGGTGATGTTATATTACTGCACAGCCTAAGTCACCTCTAGTAATCCCACATGAGCTCACTGTTACCTAAATGTATGTACAGGCGATGTTATATTTCTGCACAGTCCATGTCACCTCTAGTAATCCCATATGATCTCTGTGTTACCTAAATGTATGCACAGGCGATGTTATATTACTGCACAGCCCATGTCACCTCTAGTAATCCCACATGATCTCAGTGTTACCTAAATGTATGCACAGGCGATGTTATATTACTTCACAGCCTAAGTCACCTCTAGTAATCCCACATGAGCTCACTGTTACCTAAATGTATGTACAGGCGATGTTATATTACTGCACAGCCCATGTCACCTCTAGTAATCCCACATGATCTCAGTGTTACCTAAATGTATGCACAGGCGATGTTATATTTCTGCACAGTCCATCTCACCTCTAGTAATCCCACATGATCTCTCAGTGTTACCTAAATGTATGCACAGGCGATGTTATATTACTGCACAGCCCATGTCACCTCTAGTAATCCCACACAATCTCAGTGTTACCTAAATGTATGCACAGGCGATGTTATATTACTGCACAGCCCAAGTCACCTCTAGTAATCCCACATGATCTCTCAGTGTAACCTAAATGTATGCACAGGAGATGTTATATTACTGCACAGCCCATGTCATCTCTAGTAATACCACATGATCTCAGTGTTACCTAAATGTATGCACAGGTGATGTTATATTACTGCACAGCCCATGTCACCTCTAGTAATACCACATGATCTCAGTATTACCTACATGTATGCACAGGTGATGTTATATTACTGCACAGCCCATGTCACCTCTAGTAATCCCACATGATCTCAGTGTTACCTAAATGTATGCACAGGCGATGTTATATTACTGCACAGCCCATGTCACCTCTAGTAATCCCACATGATCTCTCAGTGTAACCTAAATGTATGCACAGGTGATGTTATATTACTGCCCATGTCACCTCTAGTAATCCCACATGATCTCAGTGTTACCTAAATGTATGCACAGGCGATGTTATATTACTGCACAGTCCATGTCACCTCTAGTAATCCCACATGATCTTTCAATGTTACCTAAATGTATGCACAGGCGATGTTATATTACTGCACAGTCCATGTCACCTCTAGTAATCCCACATGATCTCTCAGTGTAACCTAAATGTATGCACAGGTGATGTTATATTACTGCCCATGTCACCTCTAGTAATCCCACATGATCTCAGTGTTACCTAAATGTATGCACAGGCGATGTTATATTACTGCACAGCCCATGTCACCTCTAGTAATCCCACATGATCCCAGTGTTACCTAAATGTATGCACAGGCGACGTTATATTACTGCACAGCCCATGTCACCTCTAGTAATCCCACATGATCTCTCAGTGTTACCTAAATGTATGCACAGGAGATGTTATATTACTTCACAGCCCATGTCACCTCTTGTAATCCCACATGTTCTCTCAGTGTTGCCTAAATGTATGCACAGGCGATGTTATATTACTGCACAGCCCATGTCACCTCTAGTAATCCCACATGATCTCAGTGTTACCTAAATGTATGCACAGGCGATGTTATATTACTGCACAGCCCATGTCACCTCTAGTAATCCCACATGATCTCTCAGTGTAACCTAAATGTATGCACAGGCGATGTTATATTACTGCACAGCCCGTGTCACCTCTAGTAATCCCACATGATCTCTCAGCGTTACCTAAATGTATGCACAGGCGATGTTATATTACTGCACACCCCGTGTCACCTCTAGTAATCCCACATGATCTCTCAGCGTTACCTAAATGTATGCACAGGCAATGTTATATTACTGCACAGCCCATGTCACTTCTAGTAATCCCACATGATCTCAGTGTTACCTAAATGTATGCACAGGCGATGTTATATTACTGCACAGCCCATGTCACCTCTAGTAATCCCACATGATCTCTCAGTGTTACCTACATGTATGCACTGGTGATGTTATATTACTGCACAGCCCATGTCACCTCTAGTAATCCCACATGATCTCAGTGTTACCTAAATGTATGCACAGGCGATGTTATATTACTGCACAGCCCATGTCACCTCTAGTAATCCCACATGATCTCTCAGTGTAACCTAAATGTATGCACAGGTGATGTTATATTACTGCCCATGTCACCTCTAGTAATCCCACATGATCTCAGTGTTACCTAAATGTATGCACAGGCGATGTTATATTACTGCACAGCCCATGTCACCTCTAGTAATCCCACATGATCTCTCAGTGTAACCTAAATGTATGCACAGGAGATGTTATATTACTGCACAGCCCATGTCATCTCTAGTAATACCACATGATCTCTCAGTGTTACCTAACTGTATGCACGGGCGATGTTATATTACTGTACAGCCCATGTCATCTCTAGTAATCCCACATGTTCTCAGTGTTAACTAAATGTATGCACAGGTGATGTTATATTACTGCACAGCCCATGTCACCTCTAGTAATCCCACATGATCTCAGTGTTACCTACATGTATGCACAGGTGATGTTATATTACTACACAGCCCATGTCACCTCTAGTAATCCCACATGATCTCTGTGTTACCTAAATGTATGCACAGGTGATGTTATATTACTGCACAGCCCATGTCACCTCTAGTAATACCACATGATCTCAGTGTTACCTAAATGTATGCACAGGTGATGTTATATTACTGCACAGCCCATGTCACCTCTAGTAATCCCACATGATCTCTCAGTGTTACCTAAATGTATGCAAAGGCGATGTTATATTACTGCACAGCCTAAGTCACCTCTAGTAATCCCACATGAGCTCACTGTTACCTAAATGTATGTACAGGCGATGTTATATTACTGCACAGCCCATGTCACCTCTAGTAATCCCACATGATCTCAGTGTTACCTAAATGTATGCACAGGCGATGTTATATTTCTGCACAGTCCATCTCACCTCTAGTAATCCCACATGATCTCTGTGTTACCTAAATGTATGCACAGGCGATGTTATATTACTGCACAGCCCATGTCACCTCTAGTAATCCCACACAATCTCAGTGTTACCTAAATGTATGCACAGGCAATGTTATATTACTGCACAGCCCAAGTCACCTCTAGTAATCCCACATGATCTCTCAGTGTTACCTAAATGTATGCACAGGCGACGTTATATTACTGCACAGCCCAAGTCACCTCTAGTAATCCCACACGATCTCTGTGTTACCTAAATGTATGCACAGGCGATGTTATATTACTGCACAGTCCATGTCACCTCTAGTAATCCCACATGATCTTTCAATGTTACCTAAATGTATGCACAGGCGATGTTATATTACTGCACAGTCCATGTCACCTCTAGTAATCCCACATGATCTCTCAGTGTAACCTAAATGTATGCACAGGTGATGTTATATTACTGCCCATGTCACCTCTAGTAATCCCACATGATCTCAGTGTTACCTAAATGTATGCACAGGCGATGTTATATTACTGCACAGCCCATGTCACCTCTAGTAATCCCACATGATCCCAGTGTTACCTAAATGTATGCACAGGCGACGTTATATTACTGCACAGCCCATGTCACCTCTAGTAATCCCACATGATCTCTCAGTGTTACCTAAATGTATGCACAGGAGATGTTATATTACTTCACAGCCCATGTCACCTCTTGTAATCCCACATGTTCTCTCAGTGTTGCCTAAATGTATGCACAGGCGATGTTATATTACTGCACAGCCCATGTCACCTCTAGTAATCCCACATGATCTCAGTGTTACCTAAATGTATGCACAGGCGATGTTATATTACTGCACAGCCCATGTCACCTCTAGTAATCCCACATGATCTCTCAGTGTTACCTAAATGTATGCACAGGCGATGTTATATTACTGCACAGCCCGTGTCACCTCTAGTAATCCCACATGATCTCTCAGCGTTACCTAAATGTATGCACAGGCGATGTTATATTACTGCACACCCCGTGTCACCTCTAGTAATCCCACATGATGTCTCAGCGTTACCTAAATGTATGCACAGGCGATGTTATATTACTGCACACCCCGTGTCACCTCTAGTAATCCCACATGATCTCTCAGTGTTACCTAAATGTATGCACAGGAGATGTTATATTACTTCACAGCCCATGTCACCTCTTGTAATCCCACATGTTCTCTCAGTGTTGCCTAAATGTATGTACAGGCGATGTTATATTACTGCACAGCCCATGTCACCTCTAGTAATCCCACATGATCTCAGTGTTACCTAAATGTATGCACAGGCGACGTTATATTACTGCACAGCCCAAGTCACCTCTAGTAATCCCACATGAGCTCAGTGTTACCTAAATGTATGCACAGACGATGTTATATTACTGCACAGTCCATGTCACCTCTAGTAATCCCACATGATCTCTCAGTGTTACCTAAATGTATGCACAGGCGATGTTATATTACTGCACAGCCCATGTCACCTCTAGTAATACCACATGATCTCAGTGTTACCTAAATGTATGCACAGGCGATGTTATATTACTGCACAGGCCATGTCACCTCTAGTAATCCCACATGATCTCTCAGTGTTACCTAAATGTATGCACAGGCGATGTTATATTACTGCACAGGCCATGTCACCTCTAGTAATCCCACATGATCTCTCAGTGTTACCTAAATGTATGCACAGGCGATGTTATATTACTGCACAGCCCATATCACCTCTAGTAATCCTACATGATCTCTCAGTGTTACCTAAATGTATGCACAGGTGATGTTATATTACTGCACAGCCCATGTCACCTCTAGTAATCCCACATGATCTCTCAGCGTTACCTAAATGTATGCACAGGCAATGTTATATTACTGCACAGCCCATGTCACTTCTAGTAATCCCACATGATCTCAGTGTTACCTAAATGTATGCACAGGCGATGTTATATTACTGCACAGCCCATGTCACCTCTAGTAATCCCACATGATCTCTCAGTGTTACCTACATGTATGCACTGGTGATGTTATATTACTGCACAGCCCATGTCACCTCTAGTAATCCCACATGATCTCAGTGTTACCTAAATGTATGCACAGGCGATGTTATATTACTGCACAGCCCATGTCACCTCTAGTAATCCCACATGATCTCTCAGTGTAACCTAAATGTATGCACAGGTGATGTTATATTACTGCCCATGTCACCTCTAGTAATCCCACATGATCTCAGTGTTACCTAAATGTATGCACAGGCGATGTTATATTACTGCACAGCCCATGTCACCTCTAGTAATCCCACATGATCTCTCAGTGTAACCTAAATGTATGCACAGGAGATGTTATATTACTGCACAGCCCATGTCATCTCTAGTAATACCACATGATCTCTCAGTGTTACCTAACTGTATGCACGGGCGATGTTATATTACTGTACAGCCCATGTCATCTCTAGTAATCCCACATGTTCTCAGTGTTAACTAAATGTATGCACAGGTGATGTTATATTACTGCACAGCCCATGTCACCTCTAGTAATCCCACATGATCTCAGTGTTACCTACATGTATGCACAGGTGATGTTATATTACTACACAGCCCATGTCACCTCTAGTAATCCCACATGATCTCTGTGTTACCTAAATGTATGCACAGGTGATGTTATATTACTGCACAGCCCATGTCACCTCTAGTAATACCACATGATCTCTCAGTGTTACCTAAATGTATGCACAGGCGATGTTATATTACTGCACAGCCCATGTCACCTCTAGTAATCCCACATGATCTCAGTGTTACCTACATGTATGCACAGGTGATGTTATATTACTGCACAGCCCGTGTCACCTCTAGTAATCCCACATGATCTCAGTGTTACCTAAATGTATGCACAGGCGATGTTATATTACTGCACAGCCCATGTCACCTCTAGTAATCCCACATGATCTCTCAGTGTAACCTAAATGTATGCACAGGTGATGTTATATTACTGCCCATGTCACCTCTAGTAATCCCACATGATCTCAGTGTTACCTAAATGTATGCACAGGCGATGTTATATTACTGCACAGCCCATGTCACCTCTAGTAATCCCACATGATCTCTCAGTGTAACCTAAATGTATGCACAGGAGATGTTATATTACTGCACAGCCCATGTCATCTCTAGTAATACCACATGATCTCAGTGTTACCTAACTGTATGCACGGGCGATGTTATATTACTGTACAGCCCATGTCATCTCTAGTAATCCCACATGTTCTCAGTGTTAACTAAATGTATGCACAGGTGATGTTATATTACTGCACAGCCCATGTCACCTCTAGTAATCCCACATGATCTCAGTGTTACCTAAATGTATGCACAGGTGATGTTATATTACTGCACAGCCTAAGTCACCTCTAGTAATCCCACATGAGCTCACTGTTACCTAAATGTATGTACAGGCGATGTTATATTTCTGCACAGTCCATGTCACCTCTAGTAATCCCATATGATCTCTGTGTTACCTAAATGTATGCACAGGCGATGTTATATTACTGCACAGCCCATGTCACCTCTAGTAATCCCACATGATCTCAGTGTTACCTAAATGTATGCACAGGCGATGTTATATTACTTCACAGCCTAAGTCACCTCTAGTAATCCCACATGAGCTCACTGTTACCTAAATGTATGTACAGGCGATGTTATATTACTGCACAGCCCATGTCACCTCTAGTAATCCCACATGATCTCAGTGTTACCTAAATGTATGCACAGGCGATGTTATATTTCTGCACAGTCCATCTCACCTCTAGTAATCCCACATGATCTCTCAGTGTTACCTAAATGTATGCACAGGCGATGTTATATTACTGCACAGCCCATGTCACCTCTAGTAATCCCACACAATCTCAGTGTTACCTAAATGTATGCACAGGCGATGTTATATTACTGCACAGCCCAAGTCACCTCTAGTAATCCCACATGATCTCTCAGTGTAACCTAAATGTATGCACAGGAGATGTTATATTACTGCACAGCCCATGTCATCTCTAGTAATACCACATGATCTCAGTGTTACCTAAATGTATGCACAGGTGATGTTATATTACTGCACAGCCCATGTCACCTCTAGTAATACCACATGATCTCAGTATTACCTACATGTATGCACAGGTGATGTTATATTACTGCACAGCCCATGTCACCTCTAGTAATCCCACATGATCTCAGTGTTACCTAAATGTATGCACAGGCGATGTTATATTACTGCACAGCCCATGTCACCTCTAGTAATCCCACATGATCTCTCAGTGTAACCTAAATGTATGCACAGGTGATGTTATATTACTGCCCATGTCACCTCTAGTAATCCCACATGATCTCAGTGTTACCTAAATGTATGCACAGGCGATGTTATATTACTGCACAGTCCATGTCACCTCTAGTAATCCCACATGATCTTTCAATGTTACCTAAATGTATGCACAGGCGATGTTATATTACTGCACAGTCCATGTCACCTCTAGTAATCCCACATGATCTCTCAGTGTAACCTAAATGTATGCACAGGTGATGTTATATTACTGCCCATGTCACCTCTAGTAATCCCACATGATCTCAGTGTTACCTAAATGTATGCACAGGCGATGTTATATTACTGCACAGCCCATGTCACCTCTAGTAATCCCACATGATCCCAGTGTTACCTAAATGTATGCACAGGCGACGTTATATTACTGCACAGCCCATGTCACCTCTAGTAATCCCACATGATCTCTCAGTGTTACCTAAATGTATGCACAGGAGATGTTATATTACTTCACAGCCCATGTCACCTCTTGTAATCCCACATGTTCTCTCAGTGTTGCCTAAATGTATGCACAGGCGATGTTATATTACTGCACAGCCCATGTCACCTCTAGTAATCCCACATGATCTCAGTGTTACCTAAATGTATGCACAGGCGATGTTATATTACTGCACAGCCCATGTCACCTCTAGTAATCCCACATGATCTCTCAGTGTAACCTAAATGTATGCACAGGCGATGTTATATTACTGCACAGCCCGTGTCACCTCTAGTAATCCCACATGATCTCTCAGCGTTACCTAAATGTATGCACAGGCGATGTTATATTACTGCACACCCCGTGTCACCTCTAGTAATCCCACATGATCTCTCAGCGTTACCTAAATGTATGCACAGGCAATGTTATATTACTGCACAGCCCATGTCACTTCTAGTAATCCCACATGATCTCAGTGTTACCTAAATGTATGCACAGGCGATGTTATATTACTGCACAGCCCATGTCACCTCTAGTAATCCCACATGATCTCTCAGTGTTACCTACATGTATGCACTGGTGATGTTATATTACTGCACAGCCCATGTCACCTCTAGTAATCCCACATGATCTCAGTGTTACCTAAATGTATGCACAGGCGATGTTATATTACTGCACAGCCCATGTCACCTCTAGTAATCCCACATGATCTCTCAGTGTAACCTAAATGTATGCACAGGTGATGTTATATTACTGCCCATGTCACCTCTAGTAATCCCACATGATCTCAGTGTTACCTAAATGTATGCACAGGCGATGTTATATTACTGCACAGCCCATGTCACCTCTAGTAATCCCACATGATCTCTCAGTGTAACCTAAATGTATGCACAGGAGATGTTATATTACTGCACAGCCCATGTCATCTCTAGTAATACCACATGATCTCTCAGTGTTACCTAACTGTATGCACGGGCGATGTTATATTACTGTACAGCCCATGTCATCTCTAGTAATCCCACATGTTCTCAGTGTTAACTAAATGTATGCACAGGTGATGTTATATTACTGCACAGCCCATGTCACCTCTAGTAATCCCACATGATCTCAGTGTTACCTACATGTATGCACAGGTGATGTTATATTACTACACAGCCCATGTCACCTCTAGTAATCCCACATGATCTCTGTGTTACCTAAATGTATGCACAGGTGATGTTATATTACTGCACAGCCCATGTCACCTCTAGTAATACCACATGATCTCTCAGTGTTACCTAAATGTATGCACAGGCGATGTTATATTACTGCACAGCCCATGTCACCTCTAGTAATCCCACATGATCTCAGTGTTACCTACATGTATGCACAGGTGATGTTATATTACTGCACAGCCCGTGTCACCTCTAGTAATCCCACATGATCTCAGTGTTACCTAAATGTATGCACAGGCGATGTTATATTACTGCACAGCCCATGTCACCTCTAGTAATCCCACATGATCTCTCAGTGTAACCTAAATGTATGCACAGGTGATGTTATATTACTGCCCATGTCACCTCTAGTAATCCCACATGATCTCAGTGTTACCTAAATGTATGCACAGGCGATGTTATATTACTGCACAGCCCATGTCACCTCTAGTAATCCCACATGATCTCTCAGTGTAACCTAAATGTATGCACAGGAGATGTTATATTACTGCACAGCCCATGTCATCTCTAGTAATACCACATGATCTCAGTGTTACCTAACTGTATGCACGGGCGATGTTATATTACTGTACAGCCCATGTCATCTCTAGTAATCCCACATGTTCTCAGTGTTAACTAAATGTATGCACAGGTGATGTTATATTACTGCACAGCCCATGTCACCTCTAGTAATCCCACATGATCTCAGTGTTACCTAAATGTATGCACAGGTGATGTTATATTACTGCACAGCCTAAGTCACCTCTAGTAATCCCACATGAGCTCACTGTTACCTAAATGTATGTACAGGCGATGTTATATTTCTGCACAGTCCATGTCACCTCTAGTAATCCCATATGATCTCTGTGTTACCTAAATGTATGCACAGGCGATGTTATATTACTGCACAGCCCATGTCACCTCTAGTAATCCCACATGATCTCAGTGTTACCTAAATGTATGCACAGGCGATGTTATATTACTGCACAGCCTAAGTCACCTCTAGTAATCCCACATGAGCTCACTGTTACCTAAATGTATGTACAGGCGATGTTATATTACTGCACAGCCCATGTCACCTCTAGTAATCCCACATGATCTCAGTGTTACCTAAATGTATGCACAGGCGATGTTATATTTCTGCACAGTCCATCTCACCTCTAGTAATCCCACATGATCTCTCAGTGTTACCTAAATGTATGCACAGGCGATGTTATATTACTGCACAGCCCATGTCACCTCTAGTAATCCCACACAATCTCAGTGTTACCTAAATGTATGCACAGGCGATGTTATATTACTGCACAGCCCAAGTCACCTCTAGTAATCCCACATGATCTCTCAGTGTAACCTAAATGTATGCACAGGAGATGTTATATTACTGCACAGCCCATGTCATCTCTAGTAATACCACATGATCTCAGTGTTACCTAAATGTATGCACAGGTGATGTTATATTACTGCACAGCCCATGTCACCTCTAGTAATACCACATGATCTCAGTATTACCTACATGTATGCACAGGTGATGTTATATTACTGCACAGCCCATGTCACCTCTAGTAATCCCACATGATCTCAGTGTTACCTAAATGTATGCACAGGCGATGTTATATTACTGCACAGCCCATGTCACCTCTAGTAATCCCACATGATCTCTCAGTGTAACCTAAATGTATGCACAGGTGATGTTATATTACTGCCCATGTCACCTCTAGTAATCCCACATGATCTCAGTGTTACCTAAATGTATGCACAGGCGATGTTATATTACTGCACAGTCCATGTCACCTCTAGTAATCCCACATGATTTTTCAATGTTACCTAAATGTATGCACAGGCGATGTTATATTACTGCACAGTCCATGTCACCTCTAGTAATCCCACATGATCTCTCAGTGTAACCTAAATGTATGCACAGGTGATGTTATATTACTGCCCATGTCACCTCTAGTAATCCCACATGATCTCAGTGTTACCTAAATGTATGCACAGGCGATGTTATATTACTGCACAGCCCATGTCACCTCTAGTAATCCCACATGATCCCAGTGTTACCTAAATGTATGCACAGGCGACGTTATATTACTGCACAGCCCATGTCACCTCTAGTAATCCCACATGATCTCTCAGTGTTACCTAAATGTATGCACAGGAGATGTTATATTACTTCACAGCCCATGTCACCTCTTGTAATCCCACATGTTCTCTCAGTGTTGCCTAAATGTATGCACAGGCGATGTTATATTACTGCACAGCCCATGTCACCTCTAGTAATCCCACATGATCTCAGTGTTACCTAAATGTATGCACAGGCGATGTTATATTACTGCACAGCCCATGTCACCTCTAGTAATCCCACATGATCTCTCAGTGTAACCTAAATGTATGCACAGGCGATGTTATATTACTGCACAGCCCGTGTCACCTCTAGTAATCCCACATGATCTCTCAGCGTTACCTAAATGTATGCACAGGCGATGTTATATTACTGCACACCCCGTGTCACCTCTAGTAATCCCACATGATCTCTCAGCGTTACCTAAATGTATGCACAGGAGATGTTATATTACTTCACAGCCCATGTCACCTCTTGTAATCCCACATGTTCTCTCAGTGTTGCCTAAATGTATGTACAGGCGATGTTATATTACTGCACAGCCCATGTCACCTCTAGTAATCCCACATGATCTCAGTGTTACCTAAATGTATGCACAGGCGACGTTATATTACTGCACAGCCCAAGTCACCTCTAGTAATCCCACATGAGCTCAGTGTTACCTAAATGTATGCACAGACGATGTTATATTACTGCACAGTCCATGTCACCTCTAGTAATCCCACATGATCTCTCAGTGTTACCTAAATGTATGCACAGGCGATGTTATATTACTGCACAGTCCATGTCACCTCTAGTAATACCACATGATCTCAGTGTTACCTACATGTATGCACAGGTGATGTTATATTACTGCACAGCCCATGTCACCTCTAGTAATCCCACATGATCTCAGTGTTACCTAAATGTATGCACAGGCGATGTTCTATTACTGCACAGCCCATGTCACCTCTAGTAATCCCACATGATCTCAGTATTACCTACATGTATGCAAAGGCGATGTTATATTACTGCACAGCCCATGTCACCTCTAGTAATCCCACATGATCTCTCAGTGTAACCTAAATGTATGCACAGGTGATGTTATATTACTGCCCATGTCACCTCTAGTAATCCCACATGATCTCAGTGTTACCTAAATGTATGCACAGGCGATGTTATATTTCTGCACAGTCCATCTCACCTCTAGTAATCCCACATGATCTCTCAGTGTTACCTAAATGTATGCACAGGCGATGTTATATTACTGCACAGCCCATGTCACCTCTAGTAATCCCACACAATCTCAGTGTTACCTAAATGTATGCACAGGCGATGTTATATTACTGCACAGCCCAAGTCACCTCTAGTAATCCCACATGATCTCTCAGTGTAACCTAAATGTATGCACAGGAGATGTTATATTACTGCACAGCCCATGTCATCTCTAGTAATACCACATGATCTCAGTGTTACCTAAATGTATGCACAGGTGATGTTATATTACTGCACAGCCCATGTCACCTCTAGTAATACCACATGATCTCAGTATTACCTACATGTATGCACAGGTGATGTTATATTACTGCACAGCCCATGTCACCTCTAGTAATCCCACATGATCTCAGTGTTACCTAAATGTATGCACAGGCGATGTTATATTACTGCACAGCCCATGTCACCTCTAGTAATCCCACATGATCTCTCAGTGTAACCTAAATGTATGCACAGGTGATGTTATATTACTGCCCATGTCACCTCTAGTAATCCCACATGATCTCAGTGTTACCTAAATGTATGCACAGGCGATGTTATATTACTGCACAGTCCATGTCACCTCTAGTAATCCCACATGATCTTTCAATGTTACCTAAATGTATGCACAGGCGATGTTATATTACTGCACAGTCCATGTCACCTCTAGTAATCCCACATGATCTCTCAGTGTAACCTAAATGTATGCACAGGTGATGTTATATTACTGCCCATGTCACCTCTAGTAATCCCACATGATCTCAGTGTTACCTAAATGTATGCACAGGCGATGTTATATTACTGCACAGCCCATGTCACCTCTAGTAATCCCACATGATCCCAGTGTTACCTAAATGTATGCACAGGCGACGTTATATTACTGCACAGCCCATGTCACCTCTAGTAATCCCACATGATCTCTCAGTGTTACCTAAATGTATGCACAGGAGATGTTATATTACTTCACAGCCCATGTCACCTCTTGTAATCCCACATGTTCTCTCAGTGTTGCCTAAATGTATGCACAGGCGATGTTATATTACTGCACAGCCCATGTCACCTCTAGTAATCCCACATGATCTCAGTGTTACCTAAATGTATGCACAGGCGATGTTATATTACTGCACAGCCCATGTCACCTCTAGTAATCCCACATGATCTCTCAGTGTAACCTAAATGTATGCACAGGCGATGTTATATTACTGCACAGCCCGTGTCACCTCTAGTAATCCCACATGATCTCTCAGCGTTACCTAAATGTATGCACAGGCGATGTTATATTACTGCACACCCCGTGTCACCTCTAGTAATCCCACATGATCTCTCAGCGTTACCTAAATGTATGCACAGGCAATGTTATATTACTGCACAGCCCATGTCACTTCTAGTAATCCCACATGATCTCAGTGTTACCTAAATGTATGCACAGGCGATGTTATATTACTGCACAGCCCATGTCACCTCTAGTAATCCCACATGATCTCTCAGTGTTACCTACATGTATGCACTGGTGATGTTATATTACTGCACAGCCCGTGTCACCTCTAGTAATCCCACATGATCTCTCAGCGTTACCTAAATGTATGCACAGGCGATGTTATATTACTGCACACCCCGTGTCACCTCTAGTAATCCCACATGATCTCTCAGCGTTACCTAAATGTATGCACAGGCGATGTTATATTACTGCACACCCCGTGTCACCTCTAGTAATCCCACATGATCTCTCAGTGTTACCTAAATGTATGCACAGGAGATGTTATATTACTTCACAGCCCATGTCACCTCTTGTAATCCCACATGTTCTCTCAGTGTTGCCTAAATGTATGTACAGGCGATGTTATATTACTGCACAGCCCATGTCACCTCTAGTAATCCCACATGATCTCAGTGTTACCTAAATGTATGCACAGGCGACGTTATATTACTGCACAGCCCAAGTCACCTCTAGTAATCCCACATGAGCTCAGTGTTACCTAAATGTATGCACAGACGATGTTATATTACTGCACAGTCCATGTCACCTCTAGTAATCCCACATGATCTCTCAGTGTTACCTAAATGTATGCACAGGCGATGTTATATTACTGCACAGCCCATGTCACCTCTAGTAATACCACATGATCTCAGTGTTACCTACATGTATGCACAGGTGATGTTATATTACTGCACAGCCCATGTCACCTCTAGTAATCCCACATGATCTCAGTGTTACCTAAATGTATGCACAGGCGATGTTCTATTACTGCACAGCCCATGTCACCTCTAGTAATCCCACATGATCTCAGTATTACCTACATGTATGCAAAGGCGATGTTATATTACTGCACAGCCCATGTCACCTCTAGTAATCCCACATGATCTCTCAGTGTAACCTAAATGTATGCACAGGTGATGTTATATTACTGCCCATGTCACCTCTAGTAATCCCACATGATCTCAGTGTTACCTAAATGTATGCACAGGCGATGTTATATTTCTGCACAGTCCATCTCACCTCTAGTAATCCCACATGATCTCTCAGTGTTACCTAAATGTATGCACAGGCGATGTTATATTACTGCACAGCCCATGTCACCTCTAGTAATCCCACACAATCTCAGTGTTACCTAAATGTATGCACAGGCGATGTTATATTACTGCACAGCCCATGTCACCTCTAGTAATCCCACATGATCTCTCAGTGTAACCTAAATGTATGCACAGGAGATGTTATATTACTGCACAGCCCATGTCATCTCTAGTAATACCACATGATCTCAGTGTTACCTAAATGTATGCACAGGTGATGTTATATTACTGCACAGCCCATGTCACCTCTAGTAATACCACATGATCTCAGTATTACCTACATGTATGCACAGGTGATGTTATATTACTGCACAGCCCATGTCACCTCTAGTAATCCCACATGATCTCAGTGTTACCTAAATGTATGCACAGGCGATGTTATATTACTGCACAGCCCATGTCACCTCTAGTAATCCCACATGATCTCTCAGTGTAACCTAAATGTATGCACAGGTGATGTTATATTACTGCCCATGTCACCTCTAGTAATCCCACATGATCTCAGTGTTACCTAAATGTATGCACAGGCGATGTTATATTACTGCACAGCCCATGTCACCTCTAGTAATCCCACATGATCTCTGTGTTACCTAAATGTATGCACAGGAGATGTTATATTACTGCACAGCCCATGTCATCTCTAGTAATACCACATGATCTCAGTGTTACCTAACTGTATGCACGGGCGATGTTATATTACTGCACAGCCCATGTCATCTCTAGTAATCCCACATGTTCTCAGTGTTAACTAAATGTATGCACAGGTGATGTTATATTACTGCACAGCCCATGTCACCTCTAGTAATCCCACATGATCTCAGTGTTACCTAAATGTATGCACAGGCGATGTTATATTACTGCACAGCCCATGTCACCTCTAGTAATCCCACATGATCTCAGTGTTACCTAAATGTATGCACAGGCGATGTTATGTTACTGCACAGCCCATGTCACCTCTAGTAATCCCACATGATCTCAGTGTTACCTAAATGTATGCACAGGCGATGTTATATTACTGCACAGCCCATGTCACCTCTAGTAATCCCACATGATCTCAGTGTTACCTAAATGTATGCACAGGTGATGTTATATTTCTGCACAGTCCATGTCACCTCTAGTAATCCCATATGATCTCTCAGTGTTACCTAAATGTATGCACAGGCGATGTTATATTACTGCACAGCCCATGTCACCTCTAGTAATCCCACATGATCTCAGTGTTACCTAAATGTATGCACAGGCGATGTTATATTACTGCACAGCCTAAGTCACCTCTAGTAATCCCACATGAGCTCACTGTTACCTAAATGTATGCACAGATGATGTTATATTACTGCACAGTCCATGTCACCTCTAGCAATCCCACATGATCTCTCAGTGTTACCTAAATGTATGCACAGGCAATGTTATATTACTGCACAGCCCATGTCACCTCTAGTAATCCCACATGATCTCAGTGTTACCTAAAAGTATGCACAGGCGATGTTATATTACTGCACAGCCCATGTCACCTCTAGTAATCCCACATGATCTCTCAGTGTTACCTAAATGTATGCACAGGCGATGTTATATTACTGCACAGCCCAAGACACCTCTAGTAATCCCACATGATCTCAGTGTTACCTAAATGTATGCACAGGTGATGTTATATTACTGCACAGCCCATGTCACCTCTAGTAATCCCACATGATCTCTCAGTGTTACCTAAATGTATGCACAGGCGATGTTATATTACTACACAGCCCATGTCACCTCTAATAATCCCACATGATCTCAGTGTTACCTAAATGTATGCACAGGCGATGTTATATTACTGCACAGGCCATGTCACCTCTAGTAATCCCACATGATCTCTCAGTGTTACCTAAATGTATGCACAGGCGATGTTATATTACTGCACACCCCGTGTCACCTCTAGTAATCCCACATGATCTCTCAGTGTTACCTAAATGTATGCACAGGAGATGTTATATTACTGCACAGCCCATGTCACCTCTAGTAATACCACATGATCTCAGTGTTACCTACATGTATGCACAGGTGATGTTATATTACTGCACAGCCCATGTCACCTCTAGTAATCCCACATGATCTCAGTGTTACCTAAATGTATGCACAGGCGATGTTCTATTACTGCACAGCCCATGTCACCTCTAGTAATCCCACATGATCTCAGTGTTACCTAAATGTATGCACAGGCGATGTTATATTACTGCACAGCCCGTGTCACCTCTAGTAATCCCACATGATCTCTCAGCGTTACCTAAATGTATGCACAGGCAATGTTATATTACTGCACAGCCCATGTCACCTCTAGCAATCCCACATGATCTCTCCGTGTTACCTAAATGTATGCACAGGCAATGTTATATTACTGCACAGCCCATGTCACCTCTTGTAATCCCACATGTTCTCTCAGTGTTGCCTAAATGTAAGTACAGGCGATGTTATATTACTGCACAGCCCATGTCACCTCTAGTAATCCCACATGATCTCAGTGTTACCTAAATGTATGCACAGGCGACGTTATATTACTGCACAGCCCAAGTCACCTCTAGTAATCCCACATGAGCTCAGTGTTACCTAAATGTATGCACAGACGATGTTATATTACTGCACAGTCCATGTCACCTCTAGCAATCCCACATGATCTCTCAGTGTTACCTAAATGTATGCACAGGCAATGTTATATTACTGCACAGCCCATGTCACCTCTAGTAATCCCACATGATCTCAGTGTTACCTAAAAGTATGCACAGGCGATGTTATATTACTGCACAGCCCATGTCACCTCTAGTAATCCCACATGATCTCTCAGTGTTACCTAAATGTATGCACAGGCGATGTTATATTACTGCACAGCCCAAGACACCTCTAGTAATCCCACATGATCTCAGTGTTACCTAAATGTATGCACAGGTGATGTTATATTACTGCACAGCCCATGTCACCTCTAGTAATCCCACATGATCTCTCAGTGTTACCTAAATGTATGCACAGGCGATGTTATATTACTACACAGCCCATGTCACCTCTAATAATCCCACATGATCTCAGTGTTACCTAAATGTATGCACAGGCGATGTTATATTACTGCACAGGCCATGTCACCTCTAGTAATCCCACATGATCTCTCAGTGTTACCTAAATGTATGCACAGGCGATGTTATATTACTGCACACCCCGTGTCACCTCTAGTAATCCCACATGATCTCTCAGTGTTACCTAAATGTATGCACAGGAGATGTTATATTACTGCACAGCCCATGTCACCTCTAGTAATACCACATGATCTCAGTGTTACCTACATGTATGCACAGGTGATGTTATATTACTGCACAGCCCATGTCACCTCTAGTAATCCCACATGATCTCAGTGTTACCTAAATGTATGCACAGGCGATGTTCTATTACTGCACAGCCCATGTCACCTCTAGTAATCCCACATGATCTCAGTGTTACCTAAATGTATGCACAGGCGATGTTATATTACTGCACAGCCCGTGTCACCTCTAGTAATCCCACATGATCTCTCAGCGTTACCTAAATGTATGCACAGGCAATGTTATATTACTGCACAGCCCATGTCACCTCTAGCAATCCCACATGATATCTCAGTGTTACCTAAATGTATGCACAGGCAATGTTATATTACTGCACAGCCCATGTCACCTCTTGTAATCCCACATGTTCTCTCAGTGTTGCCTAAATGTATGTACAGGCGATGTTATATTACTGCACAGCCCATGTCACCTCTAGTAATCCCACATGATCTCAGTGTTACCTAAATGTATGCACAGGCGACGTTATATTACTGCACAGCCCAAGTCACCTCTAGTAATCCCACATGAGCTCAGTGTTACCTAAATGTATGCACAGACGATGTTATATTACTGCACAGTCCATGTCACCTCTAGTAATCCCACATGATCTCTCAGTGTTACCTAAATGTATGCACAGGCGATGTTATATTACTGCACAGCCCATGTCACCTCTAGTAATACCACATGATCTCAGTGTTACCTACATGTATGCACAGGTGATGTTATATTACTGCACAGCCCATGTCACCTCTAGTAATCCCACATGATCTCAGTGTTACCTAAATGTATGCACAGGCGATGTTCTATTACTGCACAGCCCATGTCACCTCTAGTAATCCCACATGATCTCAGTATTACCTACATGTATGCAAAGGCGATGTTATATTACTGCACAGCCCATGTCACCTCTAGTAATCCCACATGATCTCTCAGTGTAACCTAAATGTATGCACAGGTGATGTTATATTACTGCCCATGTCACCTCTAGTAATCCCACATGATCTCAGTGTTACCTAAATGTATGCACAGGCGATGTTATATTACTGCACAGCCCATGTCACCTCTAGTAATCCCACATGATCTCTCAGTGTAACCTAAATGTATGCACAGGAGATGTTATATTACTGCACAGCCCATGTCATCTCTAGTAATACCACATGATCTCAGTGTTACCTAACTGTATGCACGGGCGATGTTATATTACTGTACAGCCCATGTCATCTCTAGTAATCCCACATGTTCTCAGTGTTAACTAACTGTATGCACAGGTGATGTTATATTACTGCACAGCCCATGTCACCTCTAGTAATCCCACATGATCTCAGTGTTACCTAAATGTATGCACAGGCGATGTTATATTTCTGCACAGTCCATGTCACCTCTAGTAATCCCATATGATCTCTCAATGTTACCTAAATGTATGCACAGGCAATGTTATATTACTGCACAGCCCATGTCACCTCTAGTAATCCCACATGATCTCAGTGTTACCTAAATGTATGCACAGGCGACGTTATATTACTGCACAGCCCAAGTCACCTCTAGTAATCCCACATGAGCTCAGTGTTACCAAAATGTATGTACAGGCGATGTTATATTACTGCACAGCCCATGTCACCTCTAGTAATCCCACATGATCTCAGTGTTACCTAAATGTATGCACAGGCGATGTTATATTTCTGCACAGTCCATCTCACCTCTAGTAATCCCACATGATCTCTCAGTGTTACCTAAATGTATGCACAGGCGATGTTATATTACTGCACAGCCCATGTTACCTCTAGTAATCCCACACAATCTCAGTGTTACCTAAATGTATGCACAGGCGATGTTATATTACTGCACAGCCCATGTCACCTCTAGTAATCCCACATGATCTCTCAGTGTTACCTAAATGTATGCACAGGCGATGTTACATTACTGCACAGCCCATGTCACCTCTAGTAATCCCACACGATCTCAGTGTTACCTAAATGTATGCACAGGCGATGTTATATTACTGCACACCCCAAGTCACCTCTAGTAATCCCACATGATCTCTCAGTGTTACCTAAATGTATGCACAGGCGACGTTATATTACTGCACAGCCCAAGTCACCTCTAGTAATCCCACATGATCTCTGTGTTACCTAAATGTATGCACAGGAGATGTTATATTACTGCACAGCCCATGTCATCTCTAGTAATACCACATGATCTCAGTGTTACCTAACTGTATGCACGGGCGATGTTATATTACTGCACAGCCCATGTCATCTCTAGTAATCCCACATGTTCTCAGTGTTAACTAAATGTATGCACAGGTGATGTTATATTACTGCACAGCCCATGTCACCTCTAGTAATCCCACATGATCTCAGTGTTACCTAAATGTATGCACAGGCGATGTTATATTACTGCACAGCCCATGTCACCTCTAGTAATCCCACATGATCTCAGTGTTACCTAAATGTATGCACAGGCGATGTTATGTTACTGCACAGCCCATGTCACCTCTAGTAATCCCACATGATCTCAGTGTTACCTAAATGTATGCACAGGCGATGTTATATTACTGCACAGCCCATGTCACCTCTAGTAATCCCACATGATCTCAGTGTTACCTAAATGTATGCACAGGTGATGTTATATTTCTGCACAGTCCATGTCACCTCTAGTAATCCCATATGATCTCTCAGTGTTACCTAAATGTATGCACAGGCGATGTTATATTACTGCACAGCCCATGTCACCTCTAGTAATCCCACATGATCTCAGTGTTACCTAAATGTATGCACAAGCGATGTTATATTACTGCACAGCCTAAATCACCTCTAGTAATCCCACATGAGCTCACTGTTACCTAAATGTATGTACAGGCGATGTTATATTACTGCACAGCCCATGTCACCTCTAGTAATCCCACATGATCTCAGTGTTACCTAAATGTATGCACAGGCGATGTTATATTTCTGCACAGTCCATCTCACCTCTAGTAATCCCACATGATCTCTCAGTGTTACCTAAATGTATGCACAGGCGATGTTATATTACTGCACAGCCCATGTCACCTCTAGTAATCCCACACAATCTCAGTGTTACCTAAATGTATGCACAGGCGATGTTATATTACTGCACAGCCCAAGTCACCTCTAGTAATCCCACATGATCTCTCAGTGTTACCTAAATGTATGCACAGGCGACGTTATATTACTGCACAGCCCAAGTCACCTCTAGTAATCCCACATGATCTCTGTGTTACCTAAATGTATGCACAGGCGATGTTATATTACTGCACAGTCCATGTCACCTCTAGTAATCCCACATGATCTTTCAATGTTACCTAAATGTATGCACAGGCGATGTTATATTACTGCACAGTCCATGTCACCTCTAGTAATCCCACATGATCTCTCAGTGTAACCTAAATGTATGCACAGGTGATGTTATATTACTGCCCATGTCACCTCTAGTAATCCGACATGATCTCAGTGTTACCTAAATGTATGCACAGGCGATGTTATATTACTGCACAGCCCATGTCACCTCTAGTAATCCCACATGATCCCAGTGTTACCTAAATGTATGCACAGGCGACGTTATATTACTGCACAGCCCATGTCACCTCTAGTAATCCCACATGTTCTCTCAGTGTTGCCTAAATGTATGCACAGGCGATGTTATATTACTGCACAGCCCATGTCACCTCTAGTAATCCCACATGATCTCAGTGTTACCTAAATGTATGCACAGGCGATGTTATATTACTGCACAGCCCATGTCACCTCTAGTAATCCCACATGATCTCTCAGTGTTACCTAAATGTATGCACAGGCGATATTATATTACTGTATAGCCCATGTCACCTCTAGTAATCCCACATGATCTCTGTGTTACCTAAATGTATGCACAGGCGATGTTATATTACTGCACAGCCCGTGTCACCTCTAGTAATCCCACATGATCTCTCAGCGTTACCTAAATGTATGCACAGGCAATGTTATATTACTGCACAGCCCATGTCACCTCTAGCAATCCCACATGATCTCTCAGTGTTACCTAAATGTATGCACAGGCAATGTTATATTACTGCACAGCCCATGTCACCTCTAGTAATCCCACATGATCTCAGTGTTACCTAAAAGTATGCACAGGCGATGTTATATTACTGCACAGCCCATGTCACCTCTAGTAATCCCACATGATCTCTCAGTGTTACCTAAATGTATGCACAGGCGATGTTATATTACTGCACAGCCCAAGACACCTCTAGTAATCCCACATGATCTCAGTGTTACCTAAATGTATGCACAGGCGATGTTATATTACTGCACAGCCCATGTCACCTCTAGTAATCCCACATGATCTCTCAGTGTTACCTAAATGTATGCACAGGCGATGTTATATTACTACACAGCCCATGTCACCTCTAATAATCCCACATGATCTCAGTGTTACCTAAATGTATGCACAGGCGATGTTATATTACTGCACAGGCCATGTCACCTCTAGTAATCCCACATGATCTCTCAGTGTTACCTAAATGTATGCACAGGCGATGTTATATTACTGCACACCCCGTGTCACCTCTAGTAATCCCACATGATCTCTCAGTGTTACCTAAATGTATGCACAGGAGATGTTATATTACTGCACAGCCCATGTCACCTCTAGTAATACCACATGATCTCAGTGTTACCTACATGTATGCACAGGTGATGTTATATTACTGCACAGCCCATGTCACCTCTAGTAATCCCACATGATCTCAGTGTTACCTAAATGTATGCACAGGCGATGTTCTATTACTGCACATCCCATGTCACCTCTAGTAATCCCACATGATCTCAGTGTTACCTAAATGTATGCACAGGCGATGTTATATTACTGCACAGCCCGTGTCACCTCTAGTAATCCCACATGATCTCTCAGCGTTACCTAAATGTATGCACAGGCAATGTTATATTACTGCACAGCCCATGTCACCTCTAGCAATCCCACATGATCTCTCAGTGTTACCTAAATGTATGCACAGGCAATGTTATATTACTGCACAGCCCATGTCACCTCTTGTAATCCCACATGTTCTCTCAGTGTTGCCTAAATGTATGTACAGGCGATGTTATATTACTGCACAGCCCATGTCACCTCTAGTAATCCCACATGATCTCAGTGTTACCTAAATGTATGCACAGGCGACGTTATATTACTGCACAGCCCAAGTCACCTCTAGTAATCCCACATGAGCTCAGTGTTTCCTAAATGTATGCACAGGCGATGTTATATTACTGCACAGCCCATGTCACCTCTAGTAATCCCACATGATCTCTCAGTGTTACCTAAATGTATGCACAGGCGATGTTATATTACTACACAGCCCATGTCACCTCTAATAATCCCACATGATCTCAGTGTTACCTAAATGTATGCACAGGCGATGTTATATTACTGCACAGGCCATGTCACCTCTAGTAATCCCACATGATCTCTCAGTGTTACCTAAATGTATGCACAGGCGATGTTATATTACTGCACACCCCGTGTCACCTCTAGTAATCCCACATGATCTCTCAGTGTTACCTAAATGTATGCACAGGAGATGTTATATTACTGCACAGCCCATGTCACCTCTAGTAATACCACATGATCTCAGTGTTACCTACATGTATGCACAGGTGATGTTATATTACTGCACAGCCCATGTCACCTCTAGTAATCCCACATGATCTCAGTGTTACCTAAATGTATGCACAGGCGATGTTCTATTACTGCACAGCCCATGTCACCTCTAGTAATCCCACATGATCTCAGTGTTACCTAAATGTATGCACAGGCGATGTTATATTACTGCACAGCCCGTGTCACCTCTAGTAATCCCACATGATCTCTCAGCGTTACCTAAATGTATGCACAGGCAATGTTATATTACTGCACAGCCCATGTCACCTCTAGCAATCCCACATGATCTCTCAGTGTTACCTAAATGTATGCACAGGCAATGTTATATTACTGCACAGCCCATGTCACCTCTTGTAATCCCACATGTTCTCTCAGTGTTGCCTAAATGTATGTACAGGCGATGTTATATTACTGCACAGCCCATGTCACCTCTAGTAATCCCACATGATCTCAGTGTTACCTAAATGTATGCACAGGCGACGTTATATTACTGCACAGCCCAAGTCACCTCTAGTAATCCCACATGAGCTCAGTGTTACCTAAATGTATGCACAGACGATGTTATATTACTGCACAGTCCATGTCACCTCTAGCAATCCCACATGATCTCTCAGTGTTACCTAAATGTATGCACAGGCAATGTTATATTACTGCACAGCCCATGTCACCTCTAGTAATCCCACATGATCTCAGTGTTACCTAAAAGTATGCACAGGCAATGTTATATTACTGCACAGCCCATGTCACCTCTAGTAATCCCACATGATCTCTCAGTGTTACCTAAATGTATGCACAGGCGATGTTATATTACTGCACAGCCCAAGACACCTCTAGTAATCCCACATGATCTCAGTGTTACCTAAATGTATGCACAGGTGATGTTATATTACTGCACAGCCCATGTCACCTCTAGTAATCCCACATGATCTCTCAGTGTTACCTAAATGTATGCACAGGCGATGTTATATTACTACACAGCCCATGTCACCTCTAATAATCCCACATGATCTCAGTGTTACCTAAATGTATGCACAGGCGATGTTATATTACTGCACAGGCCATGTCACCTCTAGTAATCCCACATGATCTCTCAGTGTTACCTAAATGTATGCACAGGCGATGTTATATTACTGCACACCCCGTGTCACCTCTAGTAATCCCACATGATCTCTCAGTGTTACCTAAATGTATGCACAGGAGATGTTATATTACTGCACAGCCCATGTCACCTCTAGTAATACCACATGATCTCAGTGTTACCTACATGTATGCACAGGTGATGTTATATTACTGCACAGCCCATGTCACCTCTAGTAATCCCACATGATCTCAGTGTTACCTAAATGTATGCACAGGCGATGTTCTATTACTGCACAGCCCATGTCACCTCTAGTAATCCCACATGATCTCAGTGTTACCTAAATGTATGCACAGGCGATGTTATATTACTGCACAGCCCGTGTCACCTCTAGTAATCCCACATGATCTCTCAGCGTTACCTAAATGTATGCACAGGCAATGTTATATTACTGCACAGCCCATGTCACCTCTAGCAATCCCACATGATATCTCAGTGTTACCTAAATGTATGCACAGGCAATGTTATATTACTGCACAGCCCATGTCACCTCTTGTAATCCCACATGTTCTCTCAGTGTTGCCTAAATGTATGTACAGGCGATGTTATATTACTGCACAGCCCATGTCACCTCTAGTAATCCCACATGATCTCAGTGTTACCTAAATGTATGCACAGGCGACGTTATATTACTGCACAGCCCAAGTCACCTCTAGTAATCCCACATGAGCTCAGTGTTACCTAAATGTATGCACAGACGATGTTATATTACTGCACAGTCCATGTCACCTCTAGTAATCCCACATGATCTCTCAGTGTTACCTAAATGTATGCACAGGCGATGTTATATTACTGCACAGCCCATGTCACCTCTAGTAATACCACATGATCTCAGTGTTACCTACATGTATGCACAGGTGATGTTATATTACTGCACAGCCCATGTCACCTCTAGTAATCCCACATGATCTCAGTGTTACCTAAATGTATGCACAGGCGATGTTCTATTACTGCACAGCCCATGTCACCTCTAGTAATCCCACATGATCTCAGTATTACCTACATGTATGCAAAGGCGATGTTATATTACTGCACAGCCCATGTCACCTCTAGTAATCCCACATGATCTCTCAGTGTAACCTAAATGTATGCACAGGTGATGTTATATTACTGCCCATGTCACCTCTAGTAATCCCACATGATCTCAGTGTTACCTAAATGTATGCACAGGCGATGTTATATTACTGCACAGCCCATGTCACCTCTAGTAATCCCACATGATCTCTCAGTGTAACCTAAATGTATGCACAGGAGATGTTATATTACTGCACAGCCCATGTCATCTCTAGTAATACCACATGATCTCAGTGTTACCTAACTGTATGCACGGGCGATGTTATATTACTGTACAGCCCATGTCATCTCTAGTAATCCCACATGTTCTCAGTGTTAACTAAATGTATGCACAGGTGATGTTATATTACTGCACAGCCCATGTCACCTCTAGTAATCCCACATGATCTCAGTGTTACCTAAATGTATGCACAGGCGATGTTATATTTCTGCACAGTCCATGTCACCTCTAGTAATCCCATATGATCTCTCAATGTTACCTAAATGTATGCACAGGCGATGTTATATTACTGCACAGCCCATGTCACCTCTAGTAATCCCACATGATCTCAGTGTTACCTAAATGTATGCACAGGCGACGTTATATTACTGCACAGCCCAAGTCACCTCTAGTAATCCCACATGAGCTCAGTGTTACCAAAATGTATGTACAGGCGATGTTATATTACTGCACAGCCCATGTCACCTCTAGTAATCCCACATGATCTCAGTGTTACCTAAATGTATGCACAGGCGATGTTATATTTCTGCACAGTCCATCTCACCTCTAGTAATCCCACATGATCTCTCAGTGTTACCTAAATGTATGCACAGGCGATGTTATATTACTGCACAGCCCATGTCACCTCTAGTAATCCCACACAATCTCAGTGTTACCTAAATGTATGCACAGGCGATGTTATATTACTGCACAGCCCATGTCACCTCTAGTAATCCCACATGATCTCTCAGTGTTACCTAAATGTATGCACAGGCGATGTTACATTACTGCACAGCCCATGTCACCTCTAGTAATCCCACACGATCTCAGTGTTACCTAAATGTATGCACAGGCGATGTTATATTACTGCACACCCCAAGTCACCTCTAGTAATCCCACATGATCTCTCAGTGTTACCTAAATGTATGCACAGGCGACGTTATATTACTGCACAGCCCAAGTCACCTCTAGTAATCCCACATGATCTCTGTGTTACCTAAATGTATGCACAGGCGATGTTATATTACTGCACAGTCCATGTCACCTCTAGTAATCCCACATGATCTTTCAGTGTTACCTAAATGTATGCACAGGCGATGTTATATTACTGCACAGTCCATGTCACCTCTAGTAATCCCACATGATCTCTCAGTGTTACCTAAATGTATGCACAGGCGATGTTATATTACTGCACAGCCCATGTCACCTCTAGTAATCCCACATGATCTCAGTATTGCCTACATGTATGCAAAGGCGATGTTGTATTACTGCACAGGCCATGTCACCTCTAGTAATCCCACATGATCTCTCAGTGTAACCTAAATGTATGCACAGGTGATGTTATATTACTGCCCATGTCACCTCTAGTAATCCCACATGATCTCTCAGTGTTACCTAAATGTATGCACAGGCGATGTTATATTACTGCACAGCCCATGTCACCTCTAGTAATCCCACATGATCTCAGTGTTACCTAAATGTATGCACAGGCGATGTTATATTTCTGCACAGTCCATCTCACCTCTAGTAATCCCACATGATCTCTCAGTGTTACCTAAATGTATGCACAGGCGATGTTATATTACTGCACAGCCCATGTCACCTCTAGTAATCCCACACAATCTCAGTGTTACCTAAATGTATGCACAGGCGATGTTATATTACTGCACAGCCCATGTCACCTCTAGTAATCCCACATGATCTCTCAGTGTAACCTAAATGTATGCACAGGAGATGTTATATTACTGCACAGCCCATGTCATCTCTAGTAATACCACATGATCTCAGTGTTACCTAAATGTATGCACAGGTGATGTTATATTACTGCACAGCCCATGTCACCTCTAGTAATACCACATGATCTCAGTATTACCTACATGTATGCACAGGTGATGTTATATTACTGCACAGCCCATGTCACCTCTAGTAATCCCACATGATCTCAGTGTTACCTAAATGTATGCACAGGCGATGTTATATTACTGCACAGCCCATGTCACCTCTAGTAATCCCACATGATCTCTCAGTGTAACCTAAATGTATGCACAGGTGATGTTATATTACTGCCCATGTCACCTCTAGTAATCCCACATGATCTCAGTGTTACCTAAATGTATGCACAGGCGATGTTATATTACTGCACAGCCCATGTCACCTCTAGTAATCCCACATCATCTCTCAGTGTTACCTAAATGTATGCACAGGCGACGTTATATTACTGCACAGCCCAAGTCACCTCTAGTAATCCCACACGATCTCTGTGTTATCTAAATGTATGCACAGGCGATGTTATATTACTGCACAGTCCATGTCACCTCTAGTAATCCCACATGATCTTTCAATGTTACCTAAATGTATGCACAGGCGATGTTATATTACTGCACAGTCCATGTCACCTCTAGTAATCCCACATGATCTCTCAGTGTAACCTAAATGTATGCACAGGTGATGTTATATTACTGCCCATGTCACCTCTAGTAATCCCACATGATCTCAGTGTTACCTAAATGTATGCACAGGCGATGTTATATTACTGCACAGCCCATGTCACCTCTAGTAATCCCACATGATCCCAGTGTTACCTAAATGTATGCACAGGCGACGTTATATTACTGCACAGCCCATGTCACCTCTAGTAATCCCACATGATCTCTCAGTGTTACCTAAATGTATGCACAGGAGATGTTATATTACTTCACAGCCCATGTCACCTCTTGTAATCCCACATGTTCTCTCAGTGTTGCCTAAATGTATGCACAGGCGATGTTATATTACTGCACAGCCCATGTCACCTCTAGTAATCCCACATGATCTCAGTGTTACCTAAATGTATGCACAGGCGATGTTATATTACTGCACAGCCCATGTCACCTCTAGTAATCCCACATGATCTCTCAGTGTTACCTAAATGTATGCACAGGCGATGTTATATTACTGCACAGCCCGTGTCACCTCTAGTAATCCCACATGATCTCTCAGCGTTACCTAAATGTATGCACAGGCGATGTTATATTACTGCACACCCCGTGTCACCTCTAGTAATCCCACATGATCTCTCAGCGTTACCTAAATGTATGCACAGGCGATGTTATATTACTGCACACCCCGTGTCACCTCTAGTAATCCCACATGATCTCTCAGTGTTACCTAAATGTATGCACAGGAGATGTTATATTACTTCACAGCCCATGTCACCTCTTGTAATCCCACATGTTCTCTCAGTGTTGCCTAAATGTATGTACAGGCGATGTTATATTACTACACAGCCCATGTCACCTCTAGTAATCCCACATGATCTCAGTGTTACCTAAATGTATGCACAGGCGACGTTATATTACTGCACAGCCCAAGTCACCTCTAGTAATCCCACATGAGCTCAGTGTTACCTAAATGTATGCACAGACGATGTTATATTACTGCACAGTCCATGTCACCTCTAGTAATCCCACATGATCTCTCAGTGTTACCTAAATGTATGCACAGGCGATGTTATATTACTGCACAGCCCATGTCAACTCTAGTAATACCACATGATCTCAGTGTTACCTACATGTATGCACAGGTGATGTTATATTACTGCACAGCCCATGTCACCTCTAGTAATCCCACATGATCTCAGTGTTACCTAAATGTATGCACAGGCGATGTTCTATTACTGCACAGCCCATGTCACCTCTAGTAATCCCACATGATCTCAGTATTACCTACATGTATGCAAAGGCGATGTTATATTACTGCACAGCCCATGTCACCTCTAGTAATCCCACATGATCTCTCAGTGTAACCTAAATGTATGCACAGGTGATGTTATATTACTGCCCATGTCACCTCTAGTAATCCCACATGATCTCAGTGTTACCTAAATGTATGCACAGGCGATGTTATATTTCTGCACAGTCCATCTCACCTCTAGTAATCCCACATGATCTCTCAGTGTTACCTAAATGTATGCACAGGCGATGTTATATTACTGCACAGCCCATGTCACCTCTAGTAATCCCACACAATCTCAGTGTTACCTAAATGTATGCACAGGCGATGTTATATTACTGCACAGCCCATGTCACCTCTAGTAATCCCACATGATCTCTCAGTGTAACCTAAATGTATGCACAGGAGATGTTATATTACTGCACAGCCCATGTCATCTCTAGTAATACCACATGATCTCAGTGTTACCTAAATGTATGCACAGGTGATGTTATATTACTGCACAGCCCATGTCACCTCTAGTAATACCACATGATCTCAGTATTACCTACATGTATGCACAGGTGATGTTATATTACTGCACAGCCCATGTCACCTCTAGTAATCCCACATGATCTCAGTGTTACCTAAATGTATGCACAGGCGATGTTATATTACTGCACAGCCCATGTCACCTCTAGTAATCCCACATGATCTCTCAGTGTAACCTAAATGTATGCACAGGTGATGTTATATTACTGCCCATGTCACCTCTAGTAATCCCACATGATCTCAGTGTTACCTTAATGTATGCACAGGCGATGTTATATTACTGCACAGCCCATGTCACCTCTAGTAATCCCACATGATCTCTGTGTTACCTAAATGTATGCACAGGAGATGTTATATTACTGCACAGCCCATGTCATCTCTAGTAATCCCACATGATCTCTCAGTGTTACCTAACTGTATGCACGGGCGATGTTATATTACTGCACAGCCCATGTCATCTCTAGTAATCCCACATGTTCTCAGTGTTAACTAAATGTATGCACAGGTGATGTTATATTACTGCACAGCCCATGTCACCTCTAGTAATCCCACATGATCTCAGTGTTACCTAAATGTATGCACAGGCGATGTTATATTACTGCACAGCCCATGTCACCTCTAGTAATCCCACATGATCTCAGTGTTACCTAAATGTATGCACAGGCGATGTTATGTTACTGCACAGCCCATGTCACCTCTAGTAATCCCACATGATCTCAGTGTTACCTAAATGTATGCACAGGCGATGTTATATTACTGCACAGCCCATGTCACCTCTAGTAATCCCACATGATCTCAGTGTTACCTAAATGTATGCACAGGTGATGTTATATTTCTGCACAGTCCATGTCACCTCTAGTAATCCCATATGATCTCTCAGTGTTACCTAAATGTATGCACAGGCGATGTTATATTACTGCACAGCCCATGTCACCTCTAGTAATCCCACATGATCTCAGTGTTACCTAAATGTATGCACAGGCGATGTTATATTACTGCACAGCCTAAGTCACCTCTAGTAATCCCACATGAGCTCACTGTTACCTAAATGTATGTACAGGCGATGTTATATTACTGCACAGCCCATGTCACCTCTAGTAATCCCACATGATCTCAGTGTTACCTAAATGTATGCACAGGCGATGTTATATTTCTGCACAGTCCATCTCACCTCTAGTAATCCCACATGATCTCTCAGTGTTACCTAAATGTATGCACAGGCGATGTTATATTACTGCACAGCCCATGTCACCTCTAGTAATCCCACACAATCTCAGTGTTACCTAAATGTATGCACAGGCGATGTTATATTACTGCACAGCCCAAGTCACCTCTAGTAATCCCACATGATCTCTCAGTGTTACCTAAATGTATGCACAGGCGACGTTATATTACTGCACAGCCCAAGTCACCTCTAGTAATCCCACATGATCTCTGTGTTACCTAAATGTATGCACAGGCGATGTTATATTACTGCACAGTCCATGTCACCTCTAGTAATCCCACATGATCTTTCAATGTTACCTAAATGTATGCACAGGCGATGTTATATTACTGCACAGTCCATGTCACCTCTAGTAATCCCACATGATCTCTCAGTGTAACCTAAATGTATGCACAGGTGATGTTATATTACTGCCCATGTCACCTCTAGTAATCCGACATGATCTCAGTGTTACCTAAATGTATGCACAGGCGATGTTATATTACTGCACAGCCCATGTCACCTCTAGTAATCCCACATGATCCCAGTGTTACCTAAATGTATGCACAGGCGACGTTATATTACTGCACAGCCCATGTCACCTCTAGTAATCCCACATGTTCTCTCAGTGTTGCCTAAATGTATGCACAGGCGATGTTATATTACTGCACAGCCCATGTCACCTCTAGTAATCCCACATGATCTCAGTGTTACCTAAATGTATGCACAGGCGATGTTATATTACTGCACAGCCCATGTCACCTCTAGTAATCCCACATGATCTCTCAGTGTTACCTAAATGTATGCACAGGCGATATTATATTACTGTATAGCCCATGTCACCTCTAGTAATCCCACATGATCTCTGTGTTACCTAAATGTATGCACAGGCGATGTTATATTACTGCACAGCCCGTGTCACCTCTAGTAATCCCACATGATCTCTCAGCGTTACCTAAATGTATGCACAGGCAATGTTATATTACTGCACAGCCCATGTCACCTCTAGCAATCCCACATGATCTCTCAGTGTTACCTAAATGTATGCACAGGCAATGTTATATTACTGCACAGCCCATGTCACCTCTAGTAATCCCACATGATCTCAGTGTTACCTAAAAGTATGCACAGGCGATGTTATATTACTGCACAGCCCATGTCACCTCTAGTAATCCCACATGATCTCTCAGTGTTACCTAAATGTATGCACAGGCGATGTTATATTACTGCACAGCCCAAGACACCTCTAGTAATCCCACATGATCTCAGTGTTACCTAAATGTATGCACAGGTGATGTTATATTACTGCACAGCCCATGTCACCTCTAGTAATCCCACATGATCTCTCAGTGTTACCTAAATGTATGCACAGGCGATGTTATATTACTACACAGCCCATGTCACCTCTAATAATCCCACATGATCTCAGTGTTACCTAAATGTATGCACAGGCGATGTTATATTACTGCACAGGCCATGTCACCTCTAGTAATCCCACATGATCTCTCAGTGTTACCTAAATGTATGCACAGGCGATGTTATATTACTGCACACCCCGTGTCACCTCTAGTAATCCCACATGATCTCTCAGTGTTACCTAAATGTATGCACAGGAGATGTTATATTACTGCACAGCCCATGTCACCTCTAGTAATACCACATGATCTCAGTGTTACCTACATGTATGCACAGGTGATGTTATATTACTGCACAGCCCATGTCACCTCTAGTAATCCCACATGATCTCAGTGTTACCTAAATGTATGCACAGGCGATGTTCTATTACTGCACAGCCCATGTCACCTCTAGTAATCCCACATGATCTCAGTGTTACCTAAATGTATGCACAGGCGATGTTATATTACTGCACAGCCCGTGTCACCTCTAGTAATCCCACATGATCTCTCAGCGTTACCTAAATGTATGCACAGGCAATGTTATATTACTGCACAGCCCATGTCACCTCTAGCAATCCCACATGATCTCTCAGTGTTACCTAAATGTATGCACAGGCAATGTTATATTACTGCACAGCCCATGTCACCTCTTGTAATCCCACATGTTCTCTCAGTGTTGCCTAAATGTATGTACAGGCGATGTTATATTACTGCACAGCCCATGTCACCTCTAGTAATCCCACATGATCTCAGTGTTACCTAAATGTATGCACAGGCGACGTTATATTACTGCACAGCCCAAGTCACCTCTAGTAATCCCACATGAGCTCAGTGTTACCTAAATGTATGCACAGACGATGTTATATTACTGCACAGTCCATGTCACCTCTAGCAATCCCACATGATCTCTCAGTGTTACCTAAATGTATGCACAGGCAATGTTATATTACTGCACAGCCCATGTCACCTCTAGTAATCCCACATGATCTCAGTGTTACCTAAAAGTATGCACAGGCGATGTTATATTACTGCACAGCCCATGTCACCTCTAGTAATCCCACATGATCTCTCAGTGTTACCTAAATGTATGCACAGGCGATGTTATATTACTGCACAGCCCAAGACACCTTTAGTAATCCCACATGATCTCAGTGTTACCTAAATGTATGCACAGGTGATGTTATATTACTGCACAGCCCATGTCACCTCTAGTAATCCCACATGATCTCTCAGTGTTACCTAAATGTATGCACAGGCGATGTTATATTACTACACAGCCCATGTCACCTCTAATAATCCCACATGATCTCAGTGTTACCTAAATGTATGCACAGGCGATGTTATATTACTGCACAGGCCATGTCACCTCTAGTAATCCCACATGATCTCTCAGTGTTACCTAAATGTATGCACAGGCGATGTTATATTACTGCACACCCCGTGTCACCTCTAGTAATCCCACATGATCTCTCAGTGTTACCTAAATGTATGCACAGGAGATGTTATATTACTGCACAGCCCATGTCACCTCTAGTAATACCACATGATCTCAGTGTTACCTACATGTATGCACAGGTGATGTTATATTACTGCACAGCCCATGTCACCTCTAGTAATCCCACATGATCTCAGTGTTACCTAAATGTATGCACAGGCGATGTTCTATTACTGCACAGCCCATGTCACCTCTAGTAATCCCACATGATCTCAGTGTTACCTAAATGTATGCACAGGCGATGTTATATTACTGCACAGCCCGTGTCACCTCTAGTAATCCCACATGATCTCTCAGCGTTACCTAAATGTATGCACAGGCAATGTTATATTACTGCACAGCCCATGTCACCTCTAGCAATCCCACATGATATCTCAGTGTTACCTAAATGTATGCACAGGCAATGTTATATTACTGCACAGCCCATGTCACCTCTTGTAATCCCACATGTTCTCTCAGTGTTGCCTAAATGTATGTACAGGCGATGTTATATTACTGCACAGCCCATGTCACCTCTAGTAATCCCACATGATCTCAGTGTTACCTAAATGTATGCACAGGCGACGTTATATTACTGCACAGCCCAAGTCACCTCTAGTAATCCCACATGAGCTCAGTGTTACCTAAATGTATGCACAGACGATGTTATATTACTGCACAGACCATGTCACCTCTAGTAATCCCACATGATCTCTCAGTGTTACCTAAATGTATGCACAGGCGATGTTATATTACTGCACAGCCCATGTCACCTCTAGTAATACCACATGATCTCAGTGTTACCTACATGTATGCACAGGTGATGTTATATTACTGCACAGCCCATGTCACCTCTAGTAATCCCACATGATCTCAGTGTTACCTAAATGTATGCACAGGCGATGTTCTATTACTGCACAGCCCATGTCACCTCTAGTAATCCCACATGATCTCAGTATTACCTACATGTATGCAAAGGCGATGTGATATTACTGCACAGCCCATGTCACCTCTAGTAATCCCACATGATCTCTCAGTGTAACCTAAATGTATGCACAGGTGATGTTATATTACTGCCCATGTCACCTCTAGTAATCCCACATGATCTCAGTGTTACCTAAATGTATGCACAGGCGATGTTATATTACTGCACAGCCCATGTCACCTCTAGTAATCCCACATGATCTCTCAGTGTAACCTAAATGTATGCACAGGAGATGTTATATTACTGCACAGCCCATGTCATCTCTAGTAATACCACATGATCTCAGTGTTACCTAACTGTATGCACGGGCGATGTTATATTACTGTACAGCCCATGTCATCTCTAGTAATCCCACATGTTCTCAGTGTTAACTAAATGTATGCACAGGTGATGTTATATTACTGCACAGCCCATGTCACCTCTAGTAATCCCACATGATCTCAGTGTTACCTAAATGTATGCACAGGCGATGTTATATTTCTGCACAGTCCATGTCACCTCTAGTAATCCCATATGATCTCTCAATGTTACCTAAATGTATGCACAGGCGATGTTATATTACTGCACAGCCCATGTCACCTCTAGTAATCCCACATGATCTCAGTGTTACCTAAATGTATGCACAGGCGACGTTATATTACTGCACAGCCCAAGTCACCTCTAGTAATCCCACATGAGCTCAGTGTTACCAAAATGTATGTACAGGCGATGTTATATTACTGCACAGCCCATGTCACCTCTAGTAATCCCACATGATCTCAGTGTTACCTAAATGTATGCACAGGCGATGTTATATTTCTGCACAGTCCATCTCACCTCTAGTAATCCCACATGATCTCTCAGTGTTACCTAAATGTATGCACAGGCGATGTTATATTACTGCACAGCCCATGTCACCTCTAGTAATCCCACACAATCTCAGTGTTACCTAAATGTATGCACAGGCGATGTTATATTACTGCACAGCCCATGTCACCTCTAGTAATCCCACATGATCTCTCAGTGTTACCTAAATGTATGCACAGGCGATGTTACATTACTGCACAGCCCATGTCACCTCTAGTAATCCCACACGATCTCAGTGTTACCTAAATGTATGCACAGGCGATGTTATATTACTGCACACCCCAAGTCACCTCTAGTAATCCCACATGATCTCTCAGTGTTACCTAAATGTATGCACAGGCGACGTTATATTACTGCACAGCCCAAGTCACCTCTAGTAATCCCACATGAGCTCAGTGTTACCTAAATGTATGCACAGACGATGTTATATTACTGCACAGTCCATGTCACCTCTAGCAATCCCACATGATCTCTCAGTGTTACCTAAATGTATGCACAGGCAATGTTATATTACTGCACAGCCCATGTCACCTCTAGTAATCCCACATGATCTCTCAGTGTTACCTAAATGTATGCACAGGCGATGTTATATTACTGCACAGCCCAAGACACCTTTAGTAATCCCACATGATCTCAGTGTTACCTAAATGTATGCACAGGTGATGTTATATTACTGCACAGCCCATGTCACCTCTAGTAATCCCACATGATCTCTCAGTGTTACCTAAATGTATGCACAGGCGATGTTATATTACTACACAGCCCATGTCACCTCTAATAATCCCACATGATCTCAGTGTTACCTAAATGTATGCACAGGCGATGTTATATTACTGCACAGGCCATGTCACCTCTAGTAATCCCACATGATCTCTCAGTGTTACCTAAATGTATGCACAGGCGATGTTATATTACTGCACACCCCGTGTCACCTCTAGTAATCCCACATGATCTCTCAGTGTTACCTAAATGTATGCACAAGAGATGTTATATTACTGCACAGCCCATGTCACCTCTAGTAATACCACATGATCTCAGTGTTACCTACATGTATGCACAGGTGATGTTATATTACTGCACAGCCCATGTCACCTCTAGTAATCCCACATGATCTCAGTGTTACCTAAATGTATACACAGGCGATGTTCTATTACTGCACAGCCCATGTCACCTCTAGTAATCCCACATGATCTCAGTGTTACCTAAATGTATGCACAGGCGATGTTATATTACTGCACAGCCCGTGTCACCTCTAGTAATCCCACATGATCTCTCAGCGTTACCTAAATGTATGCACAGGCAATGTTATATTACTGCACAGCCCATGTCACCTCTAGCAATCCCACATGATATCTCAGTGTTACCTAAATGTATGCACAGGCAATGTTATATTACTGCACAGCCCATGTCACCTCTTGTAATCCCACATGTTCTCTCAGTGTTGCCTAAATGTATGTACAGGCGATGTTATATTACTGCACAGCCCATGTCACCTCTAGTAATCCCACATGATCTCAGTGTTACCTAAATGTATGCACAGGCGACGTTATATTACTGCACAGCCCAAGTCACCTCTAGTAATCCCACATGAGCTCAGTGTTACCTAAATGTATGCACAGACGATGTTATATTACTGCACAGTCCATGTCACCTCTAGTAATCCCACATGATCTCTCAGTGTTACCTAAATGTATGCACAGGCGATGTTATATTACTGCACAGCCCATGTCACCTCTAGTAATACCACATGATCTCAGTGTTACCTACATGTATGCACAGGTGATGTTATATTACTGCACAGCCCATGTCACCTCTAGTAATCCCACATGATCTCAGTGTTACCTAAATGTATGCACAGGCGATGTTCTATTACTGCACAGCCCATGTCACCTCTAGTAATCCCACATGATCTCAGTATTACCTACATGTATGCAAAGGCGATGTTATATTACTGCACAGCCCATGTCACCTCTAGTAATCCCACATGATCTCTCAGTGTAACCTAAATGTATGCACAGGTGATGTTATATTACTGCCCATGTCACCTCTAGTAATCCCACATGATCTCAGTGTTACCTAAATGTATGCACAGGCGATGTTATATTACTGCACAGCCCATGTCACCTCTAGTAATCCCACATGATCTCTCAGTGTAACCTAAATGTATGCACAGGAGATGTTATATTACTGCACAGCCCATGTCATCTCTAGTAATACCACATGATCTCAGTGTTACCTAACTGTATGCACGGGCGATGTTATATTACTGTACAGCCCATGTCATCTCTAGTAATCCCACATGTTCTCAGTGTTAACTAAATGTATGCACAGGTGATGTTATATTACTGCACAGCCCATGTCACCTCTAGTAATCCCACATGATCTCAGTGTTACCTAAATGTATGCACAGGCGATGTTATATTTCTGCACAGTCCATGTCACCTCTAGTAATCCCATATGATCTCTCAATGTTACCTAAATGTATGCACAGGCGATGTTATATTACTGCACAGCCCATGTCACCTCTAGTAATCCCACATGATCTCAGTGTTACCTAAATGTATGCACAGGCGACGTTATATTACTGCACAGCCCAAGTCACCTCTAGTAATCCCACATGAGCTCAGTGTTACCAAAATGTATGTACAGGCGATGTTATATTACTGCACAGCCCATGTCACCTCTAGTAATCCCACATGATCTCAGTGTTACCTAAATGTATGCACAGGCGATGTTATATTTCTGCACAGTCCATCTCACCTCTAGTAATCCCACATGATCTCTCAGTGTTACCTAAATGTATGCACAGGCGATGTTATATTACTGCACAGCCCATGTCACCTCTAGTAATCCCACACAATCTCAGTGTTACCTAAATGTATGCACAGGCGATGTTATATTACTGCACAGCCCATGTCACCTCTAGTAATCCCACATGATCTCTCAGTGTTACCTAAATGTATGCACAGGCGATGTTACATTACTGCACAGCCCATGTCACCTCTAGTAATCCCACACGATCTCAGTGTTACCTAAATGTATGCACAGGCGATGTTATATTACTGCACACCCCAAGTCACCTCTAGTAATCCCACATGATCTCTCAGTGTTACCTAAATGTATGCACAGGCGACGTTATATTACTGCACAGCCCAAGTCACCTCTAGTAATCCCACATGATCTCTGTGTTACCTAAATGTATGCACAGGCGATGTTATATTACTGCACAGTCCATGTCACCTCTAGTAATCCCACATGATCTTTCAGTGTTACCTAAATGTATGCACAGGCGATGTTATATTACTGCACAATCCATGTCACCTCTAGTAATCCCACATGATCTCTCAGTGTTACCTAAATGTATGCACAGGTGATGTTATATTACTGCACAGCCCATGTCACCTCTAGTAATCCCACATGATCTCAGTATTGCCTACATGTATGCAAAGGCGATGTTGTATTACTGCACAGGCCATGTCACCTCTAGTAATCCCACATGATCTCTCAGTGTAACCTAAATGTATGCACAGGTGATGTTATATTACTGCCCATGTCACCTCTAGTAATCCCACATGATCTCTCAGTGTTACCTAAATGTATGCACAGGCGATGTTATATTACTGCACAGCCCATGTCACCTCTAGTAATCCCACATGATCTCAGTGTTACCTAAATGTATGCACAGGCGACGTTATATTACTGCACAGCCCATGTCACCTCTAGTAATCCCACATGATCTCTCAGTGTTACCTAAATGTATGCACAGGAGATGTTATATTACTTCACAGCCCATGTCACCTCTTGTAATCCCACATGTTCTCTCAGTTTTGCCTAAATGTATGTACAGGCGATGTTATATTACTGCACAGCCCATGTCACCTCTAGTAATCCCACATGATCTCAGTGTTACCTAAATGTATGCACAGGCGACGTTATATTACTGCACAGCCCAAGTCACCTCTAGTAATCCCACATGAGCTCAGTGTTACCTAAATGTATGCACAGACGATGTTATATTACTGCACAGTCCATGTCACCTCTAGTAATCCCACATGATCTCTCAGTGTTACCTAAATGTATGCACAGGCGATGTTATATTACTGCACAGCCCGTGTCACCTCTAGTAATCCCACATGTTCTCTCAGTGTTGCCTAAATGTATGTACAGGCGATGTTATATTACTGCACAGCCCATGTCACCTCTAGTAATCCCACATGATCTCAGTGTTACCTAAATGTATGCACAGGCGACGTTATATTACTGCACAGCCCAAGTCACCTCTAGTAATCCCACATGAGCTCAGTGTTACCTAAATGTATGCACAGACGATGTTATATTACTGCACAGTCCATGTCACCTCTAGTAATCCCACATGATCTCTCAGTGTTACCTAAATGTATGCACAGGCGATGTTATATTACTGCACAGCCCATGTCACCTCTAGTAATACCACATGATCTCAGTGTTACCTACATGTATGCACAGGTGATGTTATATTACTGCACAGCCCATGTCACCTCTAGTAATCCCACATGATCTCAGTGTTACCTAAATGTATGCACAGGCGATGTTCTATTACTGCACAGCCCATGTCACCTCTAGTAATCCCACATGATCTCAGTATTACCTACATGTATGCAAAGGCGATGTTATATTACTGCACAGCCCATGTCACCTCTAGTAATCCCACATGATCTCTCAGTGTAACCTAAATGTATGCACAGGTGATGTTATATTACTGCCCATGTCACCTCTAGTAATCCCACATGATCTCAGTGTTACCTAAATGTATGCACAGGCGATGTTATATTACTGCACAGCCCATGTCACCTCTAGTAATCCCACATGATCTCAGTGTTACCTAACTGTATGCACGGGCGATGTTATATTACTGTACAGCCCATGTCATCTCTAGTAATCCCACATGTTCTCAGTGTTAACTAAATGTATGCACAGGTGATGTTATATTACTGCACAGCCCATGTCACCTCTAGTAATCCCACATGATCTCAGTGTTACCTAAATGTATGCACAGGCGATGTTATATTTCTGCACAGTCCATGTCACCTCTAGTAATCCCATATGATCTCTCAATGTTACCTAAATGTATGCACAGGCGATGTTATATTACTGCACAGCCCATGTCACCTCTAGTAATCCCACATGATCTCAGTGTTACCTAAATGTATGCACAGGCGACGTTATATTACTGCACAGCCCAAGTCACCTCTAGTAATCCCACATGAGCTCAGTGTTACCAAAATGTATGTACAGGCAATGTTATATTACTGCACAGCCCATGTCACCTCTAGTAATCCCACATGATCTCAGTGTTACCTAAATGTATGCACAGGCGATGTTATATTTCTGCACAGTCCATCTCACCTCTAGTAATCCCACATGATCTCTCAGTGTTACCTAAATGTATGCACAGGCGATGTTATATTACTGCACAGCCCATGTCACCTCTAGTAATCCCACACAATCTCAGTGTTACCTAAATGTATGCACAGGCGATGTTATATTACTGCACAGCCCATGTCACCTCTAGTAATCCCACATGATCTCTCAGTGTTACCTAAATGTATGCACAGGCGATGTTACATTACTGCACAGCCCATGTCACCTCTAGTAATCCCACACGATCTCAGTGTTACCTAAATGTATGCACAGGCGATGTTATATTACTGCACACCCCAAGTCACCTCTAGTAATCCCACATGATCTCTCAGTGTTACCTAAATGTATGCACAGGCGACGTTATATTACTGCACAGCCCAAGTCACCTCTAGTAATCCCACATGATCTCTGTGTTACCTAAATGTATGCACAGGCGATGTTATATTACTGCACAGTCCATGTCACCTCTAGTAATCCCACATGATCTTTCAGTGTTACCTAAATGTATGCACAGGCGATGTTATATTACTGCACAGTCCATGTCACCTCTAGTAATCCCACATGATCTCTCAGTGTTACCTAAATGTATGCACAGGCGATGTTATATTACTGCACAGCCCATGTCACCTCTAGTAATCCCACATGATCTCAGTATTGCCTACATGTATGCAAAGGCGATGTTGTATTACTGCACAGGCAATGTCACCTCTAGTAATCCCACATGATCTCTCAGTGTAACCTAAATGTATGCACAGGTGATGTTATATTACTGCCCATGTCACCTCTAGTAATCCCACATGATCTCTCAGTGTTACCTAAATGTATGCACAGGCGATGTTATATTACTGCACAGCCCATGTCACCTCTAGTAATCCCACATGATCTCAGTGTTACCTAAATGTATGCACAGGCGACGTTATATTACTGCACAGTCCATGTCACCTCTAGTAATCCCACATGATCTTTCAGTGTTACCTAAATGTATGCAAAGGCGATGTTGTATTACTGCACAGGCCATGTCACCTCTAGTAATCCCACATGATCTCTCAGTGTTACCTAAATGTATGCACAGGAGATGTTATATTACTTCACAGCCCATGTCACCTCTTGTAATCCCACATGTTCTCTCAGTTTTGCCTAAATGTATGCACAGGAGATGTTATATTACTTCACAGCCCATGTCACCTCTTGTAATCCCACATGTTCTCTCATTGTTCCCTAAATGTATGCACAGGCTATGTTATATTACTGCACAGCCCATGTCACCTCTAGTAATACCACATGATCTCAGTGTTACCTACATGTATGCACAGGTGATGTTATATTACTGCACAGCCCATGTCACCTCTAGTAATCCCACATGATCTCAGTGTTACCTAAATGTATGCACAGGCGATGTTCTATTATTGCACAGCCCATGATACCTCTAGTAATCCCACATGATCTCAGTATTACCTAAATGTATGCACAGGCGATGTTCTATTATTGCACAGCCCATGTCACCTCTAGTAATCCCACATGATCTCAGTATTACCTACATGTATGCAAAGGCGATGTTATATTACTGCACAGCCCATGTCACCTCTAGTAATCCCACATGATCTCTCGGTGTAACCTAAATGTATGCACAGGTGATGTTATATTACTGCCCATGTCACCTCTAGTAATCCCACATGATCTCAGTGTTACCTAAATGTATGCACATGCGATGTTATATTACTGCACACCCCAAGTCACCTCTAGTAATCCCACATGATCTCTCAGTGTTACCTAAATGTATGCACAGGCGACGTTATATTACTGCACAGCCCAAGTCACCTCTAGTAATCCCACATGATCTCTGTGTTACCTAAATGTATGCACAGGCGATGTTATATTACTGCACAGTCCATGTCACCTCTAGTAATCCCACATGATCTTTCAGTGTTACCTAAATGTATGCACAGGCGATGTTATATTACTGCACAATCCATGTCACCTCTAGTAATCCCACATGATCTCTCAGTGTTACCTAAATGTATGCACAGGCGATGTTATATTACTGCACAGCCCATGTCACCTCTAGTAATCCCACATGATCTCAGTATTGCCTACATGTATGCAAAGGCGATGTTGTATTACTGCACAGGCCATGTCACCTCTAGTAATCCCACATGATCTCTCAGTGTAACCTAAATGTATGCACAGGTGATGTTATATTACTGCCCATGTCACCTCTAGTAATCCCACATGATCTCTCAGTGTTACCTAAATGTATGCACAGGCGATGTTATATTACTGCACAGCCCATGTCACCTCTAGTAATCCCACATGATCTCAGTGTTACCTAAATGTATGCACAGGCGACGTTATATTACTGCACAGCCCATGTCACCTCTAGTAATCCCACATGATCTCTCAGTGTTACCTAAATGTATGCACAGGAGATGTTATATTACTTCACAGCCCATGTCACCTCTTGTAATCCCACATGTTCTCTCAGTTTTGCCTAAATGTATGTACAGGCGATGTTATATTACTGCACAGCCCATGTCACCTCTAGTAATCCCACATGATCTCAGTGTTACCTAAATGTATGCACAGGCGACGTTATATTACTGCACAGCCCAAGTCACCTCTAGTAATCCCACATGAGCTCAGTGTTACCTAAATGTATGCACAGACGATGTTATATTACTGCACAGTCCATGTCACCTCTAGTAATCCCACATGATCTCTCAGTGTTACCTAAATGTATGCACAGGCGATGTTATATTACTGCACAGCCCGTGTCACCTCTAGTAATCCCACATGTTCTCTCAGTGTTGCCTAAATGTATGTACAGGCGATGTTATATTACTGCACAGCCCATGTCACCTCTAGTAATCCCACATGATCTCAGTGTTACCTAAATGTATGCACAGGCGACGTTATATTACTGCACAGCCCAAGTCACCTCTAGTAATCCCACATGAGCTCAGTGTTACCTAAATGTATGCACAGACGATGTTATATTACTGCACAGTCCATGTCACCTCTAGTAATCCCACATGATCTCTCAGTGTTACCTAAATGTATGCACAGGCGATGTTATATTACTGCACAGCCCATGTCACCTCTAGTAATACCACATGATCTCAGTGTTACCTACATGTATGCACAGGTGATGTTATATTACTGCACAGCCCATGTCACCTCTAGTAATCCCACATGATCTCAGTGTTACCTAAATGTATGCACAGGCGATGTTCTATTACTGCACAGCCCATGTCACCTCTAGTAATCCCACATGATCTCAGTATTACCTACATGTATGCAAAGGCGATGTTATATTACTGCACAGCCCATGTCACCTCTAGTAATCCCACATGATCTCTCAGTGTAACCTAAATGTATGCACAGGTGATGTTATATTACTGCCCATGTCACCTCTAGTAATCCCACATGATCTCAGTGTTACCTAAATGTATGCACAGGCGATGTTATATTACTGCACAGCCCATGTCACCTCTAGTAATCCCACATGATCTCAGTGTTACCTAACTGTATGCACGGGCGATGTTATATTACTGTACAGCCCATGTCATCTCTAGTAATCCCACATGTTCTCAGTGTTAACTAAATGTATGCACAGGTGATGTTATATTACTGCACAGCCCATGTCACCTCTAGTAATCCCACATGATCTCAGTGTTACCTAAATGTATGCACAGGCGATGTTATATTTCTGCACAGTCCATGTCACCTCTAGTAATCCCATATGATCTCTCAATGTTACCTAAATGTATGCACAGGCGATGTTATATTACTGCACAGCCCATGTCACCTCTAGTAATCCCACATGATCTCAGTGTTACCTAAATGTATGCACAGGCGACGTTATATTACTGCACAGCCCAAGTCACCTCTAGTAATCCCACATGAGCTCAGTGTTACCAAAATGTATGTACAGGCAATGTTATATTACTGCACAGCCCATGTCACCTCTAGTAATCCCACATGATCTCAGTGTTACCTAAATGTATGCACAGGCGATGTTATATTTCTGCACAGTCCATCTCACCTCTAGTAATCCCACATGATCTCTCAGTGTTACCTAAATGTATGCACAGGCGATGTTATATTACTGCACAGCCCATGTCACCTCTAGTAATCCCACACAATCTCAGTGTTACCTAAATGTATGCACAGGCGATGTTATATTACTGCACAGCCCATGTCACCTCTAGTAATCCCACATGATCTCTCAGTGTTACCTAAATGTATGCACAGGCGATGTTACATTACTGCACAGCCCATGTCACCTCTAGTAATCCCACACGATCTCAGTGTTACCTAAATGTATGCACAGGCGATGTTATATTACTGCACACCCCAAGTCACCTCTAGTAATCCCACATGATCTCTCAGTGTTACCTAAATGTATGCACAGGCGACGTTATATTACTGCACAGCCCAAGTCACCTCTAGTAATCCCACATGATCTCTGTGTTACCTAAATGTATGCACAGGCGATGTTATATTACTGCACAGTCCATGTCACCTCTAGTAATCCCACATGATCTTTCAGTGTTACCTAAATGTATGCACAGGCGATGTTATATTACTGCACAGTCCATGTCACCTCTAGTAATCCCACATGATCTCTCAGTGTTACCTAAATGTATGCACAGGCGATGTTATATTACTGCACAGCCCATGTCACCTCTAGTAATCCCACATGATCTCAGTATTGCCTACATGTATGCAAAGGCGATGTTGTATTACTGCACAGGCAATGTCACCTCTAGTAATCCCACATGATCTCTCAGTGTAACCTAAATGTATGCACAGGTGATGTTATATTACTGCCCATGTCACCTCTAGTAATCCCACATGATCTCTCAGTGTTACCTAAATGTATGCACAGGCGATGTTATATTACTGCACAGCCCATGTCACCTCTAGTAATCCCACATGATCTCAGTGTTACCTAAATGTATGCACAGGCGACGTTATATTACTGCACAGTCCATGTCACCTCTAGTAATCCCACATGATCTTTCAGTGTTACCTAAATGTATGCAAAGGCGATGTTGTATTACTGCACAGGCCATGTCACCTCTAGTAATCCCACATGATCTCTCAGTGTTACCTAAATGTATGCACAGGAGATGTTATATTACTTCACAGCCCATGTCACCTCTTGTAATCCCACATGTTCTCTCAGTTTTGCCTAAATGTATGCACAGGAGATGTTATATTACTTCACAGCCCATGTCACCTCTTGTAATCCCACATGTTCTCTCATTGTTCCCTAAATGTATGCACAGGCTATGTTATATTACTGCACAGCCCATGTCACCTCTAGTAATACCACATGATCTCAGTGTTACCTACATGTATGCACAGGTGATGTTATATTACTGCACAGCCCATGTCACCTCTAGTAATCCCACATGATCTCAGTGTTACCTAAATGTATGCACAGGCGATGTTCTATTATTGCACAGCCCATGATACCTCTAGTAATCCCACATGATCTCAGTATTACCTAAATGTATGCACAGGCGATGTTCTATTATTGCACAGCCCATGTCACCTCTAGTAATCCCACATGATCTCAGTATTACCTACATGTATGCAAAGGCGATGTTATATTACTGCACAGCCCATGTCACCTCTAGTAATCCCACATGATCTCTCGGTGTAACCTAAATGTATGCACAGGTGATGTTATATTACTGCCCATGTCACCTCTAGTAATCCCACATGATCTCAGTGTTACCTAAATGTATGCACAGGCGATGTTATATTACTGCACAGCCCATGTCACCTCTAGTAATCCCACATGATCTCTCAGTGTAACCTAAATGTATGCACAGGAGATGTTATATTACTGCACAGCCCATGTCATCTCTAGTAATACCACATGATCTCAGTGTTACCTAACTGTATGCACGGGCGATGTTATATTACTGTACAGCCCATGTCATCTCTAGTAATCCCACATGTTCTCAGTGTTAACTAAATGTATGCACAGGTGATGTTATATTACTGCACAGCCCATGTCACCTCTAGTAATCCCACATGATCTCAGTGTTACCTAAATGTATGCACAGGCGATGTTATATTTCTGCACAGTCCATGTCACCTCTAGTAATCCCATATGATCTCTCAGTGTTACCTAAATGTATGCACAGGCGATGTTATATTACTGCACAGCCCATGTCACCTCTAGTAATCCCACATGATCTCAGTGTTACCTAAATGTATGCACAGGTGATGTTATATTACTGCCCATGTCACCTCTAGTAATCCCACATGATCTCTCAGTGTTACCTAAATGTATGCACAGGCGATGTTATATTACTGCACAGCCCATGTCACCTCTAGTAATCCCACATGATCTCAGTGTTACCTAAATGTATGCACAGGCGACGTTATATTACTGCACAGCCCATGTCACCTCTAGTAATCCCACATGATCTCTCAGTGTTACCTAAATGTATGCACAGGAGATGTTATATTACTTCACAGCCCATGTCACCTCTTGTAATCCCACATGTTCTCTCAGTTTTGCCTAAATGTATGTACAGGCGATGTTATATTACTGCACAGCCCATGTCACCTCTAGTAATCCCACATGATCTCAGTGTTACCTAAATGTATGCACAGGCGACGTTATATTACTGCACAGCCCAAGTCACCTCTAGTAATCCCACATGAGCTCAGTGTTACCTAAATGTATGCACAGACGATGTTATATTACTGCACAGTCCATGTCACCTCTAGTAATCCCACATGATCTCTCAGTGTTACCTAAATGTATGCACAGGCGATGTTATATTACTGCACAGCCCGTGTCACCTCTAGTAATCCCACATGATCTCTCAGTGTTACCTAAATGTATGCACAGGTGATGTTATATTACTGCACAGCCCATGTCATCTCTAGTAATCCCACATGATCTATCAGTGTTACCTAAATGTATGCACAGGCGATGTTATATTACTGCACAGCCCGTGTCACCTCTAGTAATCCCACATGATCTCTCAGCGTTACCTAAATGTATGCACAGGCAATGTTATATTACTGCACAGCCCATGTCACCTCTAGTAATCCCACATGATCTCAGTGTTACCTAAATGTATGCACAGGCGATGTTATATTACTGCACAGCCCATGTCACCTCTAGTAATCCCACATGATCTCTGTGTTACCTAAATGTATGCACAGGTGATGTTATATTACTGCACAGCCCATGTCACCTCTAGTAATACCACATGATCTCAGTGTTACCTACATGTATGCACAGGTGATGTTATATTACTGCACAGCCCATGTCACCTCTAGTAATCCCACATGATCTCAGTGTTACCTAAATGTATGCACAGGCGATGTTCTATTACTGCACAGCCCATGTCACCTCTAGTAATCCCACATGATCTCTCAGTGTAACCTAAATGTATGCACAGGTGATGTTATATTACTGCCCATGTCACCTCTAGTAATCCCACATGATCTCAGTGTTACCTAAATGTATGCACAGGCGATGTTATATTACTGCACAGCCCATGTCACCTCTAGTAATCCCACATGATCTCTCAGTGTAACCTAAATGTATGCACAGGAGATGTTATATTACTGCACAGCCCATGTCATCTCTAGTAATACCACATGATCTCAGTGTTACCTAACTGTATGCACGGGCGATGTTATATTACTGTACAGCCCATGTCATCTCTAGTAATCCCACATGTTCTCAGTGTTAACTAAATGTATGCACAGGTGATGTTATATTACTGCACAGCCCATGTCACCTCTAGTAATCCCACATGATCTCAGTGTTACCTAAATGTATGCACAGGCGATGTTATATTTCTGCACTGTCCATGTCACCTCTAGTAATCCCATATGATCTCTCAGTGTTACCTAAATGTATGCACAGGCGATGTTATATTACTGCACAGCCCATGTCACCTCTAGTAATCCCACATGATCTCAGTGTTACCTAAATGTATGCACAGGCGATGTTATATTACTGCACAGCCCAAGTCACCTCTAGTAATCCCACATGAGCTCAGTGTTACCAAAATGTATGTACAGGCGATGTTATATTACTGCACAGCCCATGTCACCTCTAGTAATCCCACATGATCTCAGTGTTACCTAAATGTATGCACAGGCGATGTTATATTTCTGCACAGTCCATCTCACCTCTAGTAATCCCACATGATCTCTCAGTGTTACCTAAATGTATGCACAGGCGATGTTATATTACTGCACAGCCCATGTCACCTCTAGTAATCCCACACAATCTCAGTGTTACCTAAATGTATGCACAGGCGATGTTATATTACTGCACAGCCCAAGTCACCTCTAGTAATCCCACATGATCTCTCAGTGTTACCTAAATGTATGCACAGGCGATGTTACATTACTGCACAGCCCATGTCACCTCTAGTAATCCCACACGATCTCAGTGTTACCTAAATGTGTGCACAGGCGATGTTATATTACTGCACAGCCCAAGTCACCTCTAGTAATCCCACATGATCTCTCAGTGTTACCTAAATGTATGCACAGGCGACGTTATATTACTGCACAGCCCAAGTCACCTCTAGTAATACCACATGATCTCAGTGTTACCTAAATGTATGCACAGACGATGTTATATTACTGCACAGTCCATGTCACCTCTAGTAATCCCACATGATCTCTCAGTGTTACCTAAATGTATGCACAGGAGATGTTATATTACTTCACAGCCCATGTCACCTCTTGTAATCCCACATGTTCTCTCATTGTTCCCTAAATGTATGCACAGGCTATGTTATATTACTGTACAGCCCATGTCACCTCTAGTAATACCACATGATCTCAGTGTTACCTACATGTATGCACAGGTGATGTTATATTACTGCACAGCCCATGTCACCTCTAGTAATCCCACATGATCTCAGTGTTACCTAAATGTATGCACAGGCGATGTTCTATTACTGCACAGCCCATGTCACCTCTAGTAATCTCAGTATTACCTACATGTATGCAAAGGCGATGTTATATTACTGCACAGCCCATGTCACCTCTAGTAATCCCACATGATCTCTCAGTGTAACCTAAATGTATGCACAGGTGATGTTATATTACTGCCCATGTCACCTCTAGTAATCCCACATGATCTCAGTGTTACCTAAATGTATGCACAGGCGATGTTATATTACTGCACAGTCCATGTCACCTCTAGTAATCCCACATGATCTTTCAGTGTTACCTAAATGTATGCACAGGCGATGTTATATTACTGCACAGCCCATGTCACCTCTAGTAATCCCACATGATCTCAGTATTGCCTACATGTATGCAAAGGCGATGTTGTATTACTGCACAGGCCATGTCACCTCTAGTAATCCCACATGATCTCTCAGTGTTACCTAAATGTATGCACAGGAGATGTTATATTACTTCACAGCCCATGTCACCTCTTGTAATCCCACACGTTCTCTCAGTTTTGCCTAAATGTATGCACAGGAGATGTTATATTACTTCACAGCCCATGTCACCTCTTGTAATCCCACATGTTCTCTCATTGTTCCCTAAATGTATGCACAGGCTATGTTATATTACTGCACAGCCCATGTCACCTCTAGTAATACCACATGATCTCAGTGTTACCTACATGTATGCACAGGTGATGTTATATTACTGCACAGCCCATGTCACCTCTAGTAATCCCACATGATCTCAGTGTTACCTAAATGTATGCACAGGCGATGTTCTATTATTGCACAGCCCATGTCACCTCTAGTAATCCCACATGATCTCAGTATTACCTAAATGTATGCACAGGCGATGTTCTATTATTGCACAGCCCATGTCACCTCTAGTAATCCCACATGATCTCAGTATTACCTACATGTATGCAAAGGCGATGTTATATTACTGCACAGCCCATGTCACCTCTAGTAATCCCACATGATCTCTCGGTGTAACCTAAATGTATGCACAGGTGATGTTATATTACTGCCAATGTCACCTCTAGTAATCCCACATGATCTCAGTGTTACCTAAATGTATGCACAGGCGATGTTATATTACTGCACAGCCCATGTCACCTCTAGTAATCCCACATGATCTCTCAGTGTAACCTAAATGTATGCACAGGAGATGTTATATTACTGCACAGCCCATGTCATCTCTAGTAATACCACATGATCTCAGTGTTACCTAACTGTATGCACGGGCGATGTTATATTACTGTACAGCCCATGTCATCTCTAGTAATCCCACATGTTCTCAGTGTTAACTAAATGTATGCACAGGTGATGTTATATTACTGCACAGCCCATGTCACCTCTAGTAATCCCACATGATCTCAGTGTTACCTAAATGTATGCACAGGCGATGTTATATTTCTGCACAGCCCATGTCACCTCTAGTAATCCCACATGTTCTCTCAGTGTTACCTAAATGTATGCACAGGCGGTGTTATATTACTGCACAGCCCATGTCACCTCTAGTAATCCCACATGATCTCAGTGTTACCTAAATGTATGCACAGGCGATGTTATATTACTGCACAGCCCATGTCACCTCTAGTAATCCCACATGATCTCAGTGTTACCTAAATGTATGCACAGGCGATGTTATATTTCTGCACAGCCCATGTCACCTCTAGTAATCCCACATGTTCTCTCAGTGTTACCTAAATGTATGCACAGGCGATGTTATATTACTGCATAGCCCATGTCACCTCTAGTAATACCACATGATCTCAGTGTTACCTAAATGTATGCACAGGCGATGTTATATTTCTGCACAGTCCATGTCACCTCTAGTAATCCCATATGATCTCTCAGTGTTACCTAAATGTATGCACAGGCGATGTTATATTACTGCACAGCCCATGTCACCTCTAGTAATCCCACATGATCTCAGTGTTACCTAAATGTATGCACAGGTGATGTTATATTACTGCACAGCCCATGTCACCTCTAGTAATACCACATGATCTCAGTGTTACCTAAATGTATGCACAGGCGATGTTATATTACTACACAGCCCATGTCACCTCTAGTAATCCCACATGATCTCTGTGTTACCTAAATGTATGCACAGGTGATGTTATATTACTGCACAGCCCATGTCACCTCTAGTAATCCCACATGATCTTGGTGTTACCTAAATGTATGCACAGGCGATGTTATATTACTGCACAGCCCATGTCACCTCTAGTAATCCCACATGATCTCTGTGTTACCTAAATGTATGCACAGGCGATGTTATATTACTGCACAGCCCATGTCACCTCTAGTAATCCCACATGATCTTTCAGTGTTGCCTAAATGTATGCACAGGTAATGTTATATTACTGCACAGCCCATGTCACCTCTAGTAATCCCACATGATCTCAGTGTTACCTAAATGTATGCACAGGAGATGTTATATTACTGCACAGCCCATGTCACCTCTAGTAATCCCACATGATCTCTGTGTTACCTACATGTATGCACAGGCGATGTTATATTACTGCACAGCCCATGTCACCTCTAGTAATCCCACATGATCTCAGTGTTACCTACATGTATGCACAGGTGATGTTATATTACTGCACAGCCCATGTCACCTCTAGTAATCCCACATGATCTTTCAGTGTTGCCTAAATGTATGCACAGGTAATGTTATATTACTGCACAGCCCATGTCACCTCTAGTAATCCCACATGATCTCAGTGTTACCTAAATGTATGCACAGGAGATGTTATATTACTACACAGCCCATGTCACCTCTAGTAATCCCACATGATCTCTGTGTTACCTAAATGTATGCACAGGTGATGTTATATTACTGCACAGCCCATGTCACCTCTAGTAATCCCACATGATCTCGGTGTTACCTAAATGTATGCACAGGTGATGTTATATTACTGCACAGCCCATGTCACCTCTAGTAATCCCACATGATCTCCGTGTTACCTAAATGTATGCACAGGCGATGTTATATTACTGCACAGCCCATGTCACCTCTAGTAATCCCACATGATCTCTCATTGTTAGTAACACTCCTTTCCAAGATTCCTAGTATTATTTTAAAGATAAACATAAAAGCAATGCCAGAAATACAGTACTGGATACAATGTCTGTTACAGAATTATATATTGTACCATGTAACACCCTGGGTCTTGTCTATCATTTTCTAGTAATTTTCCAGTTTTGATCATGATATTTACCAGATTTTAATTGTTTTATGAAAATTCACATTTCCAAAATGTATTTTATTTCCAGCAGATGGACACAGAAGCAGGAATATCTCAGAAGGACATCTAATATCATCCCCGGATTGTGAAATAAAAGATGACAGTAGACAGGATTCTCCAGGAACTAATCTCATTACCCCAATTATACATCCAGCTCTATCAGCTGATCCCTCTGATCCTGGGAAATGTTCTCCTGATCACTCTGATATTGGTGCATCTGTTACAGCTCTGACAGTAGATACAGTGTTTTCCTGTTCTATAGATGCACCTTGTTTTACACAGAACACAAAGCTTATTGCACATCAGCCATCTAAGGCAGGTGAGAGACCATTTCCATGTTCTGAGTGTGGGAAATGTTTTACACGGAAATTACATCTTGTTCAACATGAGAGAAGTCACACCGGAGAGAAGCCATTTTCATGTTCTGAGTGTGGGAAATGTTTTGCACTGAAATCAACTCTTATTAGACATGAGAGAAGTCACACCGGAGAGAAGCCATTATCATGTGCTGAGTGTGGGAAATGTTTTGCAGTGAAATCAACACTTATTAGACATGAGAGAAGTCACACCGGAGAGAAGCCATTTACATGTTCTGAGTGTGGGAAATGTTTTACACAGAAATCATTTCTTGTTATACATGAGAGAAGTCACACCGGAGAGAAGCCATTTTCTTGTTCTGAGTGTGGAAAAGGTTTTTCACACAAGTCATATCTTCTTATACATGAGAGAATTCACACTGGAGTGAAGCCATTTACATGTTCTGAGTGTGGGAAATGTTTTTCACTGAAATCGAATCTTGTTCAACATGAGAGAAGTCACACCGGAGAGAAGCCATTTTCATGTTGTGAGTGTGGAAAACGTTTTTCACACAAATCATGTCTTGTTACACATGAGAGAAATCACACCGGAGAGGGGCCATTTTCATGTTCTGAGTGTGGGAAATGTTTTGCACAGAAATCAACTCTTGTTATACATGAGAGAAGTCACACCGGAGAGAAGCCATTTACATGTTCTGAGTGTGGGAAATGTTTTTCACTGAAATCGAATCTTGTTCAACATGAGAGAAGTCACACTGGAGAGAAGCCATTTTCTTGTTTTGAGTGTGGAAAAGGTTTTTCACACAAGTCATATCTTGTTATACATGAGAAAAGTCACACCGGAGTGAAGCCATTTACATGTTCTGAGTGTGGGAAATGTTTTTCACTGAAATCGAATCTTGTTCAACATGAGAGAAGTCACACTGGAGAGAAGCCATTTTCTTGTTCTGAGTGTGGAAAAGGTTTTTCACAAAAGTCACAACTTGTTACACATGAGAGAACTCACACTGGAGAGAAGCCATTTTCTTGTTCTGAGTGTGGAAAAGGTTTTTCACACAACTCACATCTTGTTACACATGAGAGAAGTCACACAGGTGAGAGGCTATTTTCATGTTCTGAGTGTGGGAAAGGGTTTATACGGAAATCACATCTTGTTACACATGAGAGACGTCACACAGGTGAGAAGCCATTTTCATGTTCTGAGTGTGGGAAAAGTTTTATACAGAAATCACATCTTGTTCAACATGAGAGAACTCACAGACGTTTGAAGCCATTCGCATTCTCTGAGTGATTAATAAATCACCTCTTGTTGGACACAGTAGACATCACACAGGTGGGGAACCATTTTAATCTTCTGGAGTATACTCATCTTCACCATTTCCCTGCATTGTTCCTTCAGGTTTTATCCTATGTCCTGTGTTTTGTTTTTTGTTTTTTACAATATAAATGCTGCTACTGGGTGAAATAATAAGACGTCATGTCCTCCTTTACCTCTACTATGCAGATAACCTGTCTTTGCTCCAGGTACTGAAAACAATACCAATACTAAATGTCTAGCTGAACTCCAGGTGTGGGTGATGCCAGTTGGCCGTGACTCAGTCCTAGCGAAACAGGTCCATATGCTAATGCACGCCGACTCTCCTGTCTTCTGATTACTTCCTCACACTCCTATCCAAGATTTTTCACGTGCTGCTCCCTTTCTCTGGAATTCCCTACCTCTCCCCCTCAGACTGTTACCAGCAGTACCAAGAATCTGCCATAATTCATTTGTGGTTGATCTGTTAGCTATGCAGCCCTGACCATGGAACCTGCTGCCTCGCACAGTCCAAGAGACCTCCACCCTGGAGACCACAAACAGACTGATGACGGTTACTCACATGTTTCATTAATGTTCCTTCACTTCCTAAATATACATCCCACATGCTGAGGTCTTTATTCTGTTCTACTTATTGTCTATCTTGTCCTCTGTGTAATTGTGAATGTAAAGTTCTGTGAGTTCTATTAGGAGGAAAGTGATCTATAAGTAACATTATTACTGGTGAGACTGACAGGAGTCAGATCTAGTTACACCATACATTACATATACAGAAGGGGAAATGTATAAGTAACATTATTACTGGTGAGAATAACAGGAGTCATATCTAGTTACACCATACGTTACATATACAGAAGGGGAAATGTATAAGTAACATTATTACTGGTGAGAATGACAGAAGTCAGATCTAGTTACACCATACGTTACATATACAGAAGGGGAAATGTATAAGTAACATTATTACTGGTGAGAATAACAGGAGTCAGATCTAATTACACCATACGTTATATATACAGAAGGGGAAATGTATAAGTAACATTACTGGTGAGAATGACAGGAGTCAGATCTAGTTACACCATACGTCACATATACAGAAGGGAAATGTATAAGTAACATTATTACTGGTGAGAATGACAGGAGTCAGATCTAGTTACACCATACTTTACATGTACAGAAGGGGAAATGTATAAGTAACATTATTACTGGTGAGAATGACAGGAGTCAGATCTAGTTACACCATACGCAGGGACGGATTGGGAAATGAAAGTGGCCCTGGAAAAATTTCTAGAAGTGGCCTCATGTGGGCGGCACCAAACCAACTGTAGGCGGAGCCAATACCAAAGTAGGCGGGATTACTTAAAAATGTAATATAGGCGTTGTTACACCAACAAAAGGCAGGGTAGGTCATATTAGCTGGACCTAACTCATTAAACCTATTAGATAGTATTGTGTTGTAGCGGAAGTATTTAAGCAATTGAAACTGGTTTGACATTTAATCCTCTTTACACTCACTAAATACATTTTAAAGCAATTACAGCTATACTCTATTACAGTGGTTCTCAAGCTCGGTCCTCAGGACCCCAAACAGCTCACGTTATCCAGGTCACCCGACATGTGCACAGGTATATTCATTACTCACTAAGGCTAGAGCCACACATTGCGTTTTAGAGGGTCCCGTTCAGTTGAACCCGTTTGGCAGCAAGGAGCCTGTACATTCAAATTATACCACACGGTATGAGCCGAAATTCACATTATAGCACTCCGAATGAGCCGAAATTCACATTATAGCACACGGTATGAGCCAAAATTCACATTATAGCACACAGTATGAGCCAAAATTCACAATATACCACACAGAATGAGACGAAATTCACAGTATACCACATGGTATGAGCCAAAATTCACATTATAGCACACAGTATGCGCCACAATTCACATTATAGCACACGGTATGAGCCGAAATTCACATTATAGCACACAGTATGAGCCGAAATTCACATTATAGCACACAGTATGAGCCAAAATTCACATTATAGCACAGGGTATGAGCTGCAATTCACATTACAGCACAAGGTATGAGCTGAAATTCACATTATAGCACAGGGTATGAGACGAAATTCACATTATACCACACAGTATGAGCCAAAATTCACATTATAGCATACAGAATGAGCCGAAATTCACATTATAGCACAGAATGAGCCGAAATTCACATTATAGCACACAGAATGAGCCGAAATTCACATTATAGCACACAGAATGAGCCGAAATTCACATTATACCACACAGTATGAGCCAAAATTCACATTATACCACACAGTATGAGCCGAAATTCACATTATAGCACACAGAATGAGCCGAAATTCACATTATAGCACACAGAATGAGCCGAAATTCACATTATAGCACACAGTATGAACCGAAATTCACATTATGAAACATGGTATGAGACAAAATTCAAGGAGAGTGACAGCAGGGACATAGGGACAGGGAGAGTGACAGAGGGACAGCGGTAGTGACAGCAGAGACATTGAGAGTGACAGCAGGGACAGGGAAAGTGACAGCAGAGACCTAGGGATAGGGAGAGTGACAGAGGGACAGGGAAAGTGATAGCAGGGACATAGGGACAGGGAGAGTGACAGAGAGGGACAGCAGGGCATACAGTAGGGACTAGGAAGAGAAAAAGGCAGCAGGGTAAGATTACCTATTTAGCAGCGGTGGTGTTGAGGAGGCTGTGGTCTGCGGTGCGGTAGATGAGGAGGCTGTGGTCAGCGCAAGGTGGAGGAGGCTGTGGGCCTCGTAGATGGTGCGGAAGAGGAGACTGTGGGAGTTGGCAGAGAAGGACTGAGGGTGGCGGCGAGGAGGCTGAGGGCGGCAGCCTTTGGTGCGGCGCTGTGCTCCTATGACCACGGCGCTACTATTTCAAATCTGCCGCAGACCGGCAGCCAATCAGGAGCAGCCGCGTGGCTGCTCCTGATTGGCTTTCGGTCCGCAGCAGATTTGAAATAGTAGCGCTGCAGTCACAGGAGGGAGAGCGCAATGCTGCGGCGGGGTTCTTCAAACTCAGTGCTCAAAGAAGTGCTTGTATACCAGCCCACTTCGAGCACTGACCACTTCGAGCACTGACCTTTGGCAATAGCCCCCTCAGAGAGATCATCTCTCCCTAGCACAGAATAGCAAACCCACCCCCAAACTCCCTGCAGATCATCTCTCCCTAGAACAGAATATCCCCATTAGATCATCTCCCCCAGCACTAAATAACCGTCCTATGTAATATCTCCTTCCTTCCCCCCCCCCCATGCAGATCTCCATGTCCCCCTATCAGTCTTTAAAAAAAAAAATGTCCTGTAAGCTGCAGGACATTTTTTTTTATTTTAAAGACTGACTGCAGCAGATGTCAATAACAGTGCAAGCAGACTTTTTCTCCTGACCAGCCCCGATGTCCCCTCCTCTCACCACAGGCTGCCAGCGGCCCAGGGAGCGGAGAGCAGGCTGCTGGACGCACCCGTTCTTCCTTTGAGGTGCGTGACATCACTGGCGCTTGCGGCGCGCGCACCTCCACCTTTTTACCTCCCCTCCTGGGTAGCGCAACCTTCTTCTAGAGCAGGGGTGGGGAACCTTTTTTCTACCGAGGGCCATTTGGATATTTATAAAATCCTTCGGGGGCCATACAAAAATTCTCAACTTAAAAAATTACCCTGCCCCCCAGTAGGTCTGCCCCTTAGAGGTACTGTGTGTGCGCGCCGGAGGCACGCATGCGCCAAAAAAATGGGTGTGGCCAGTTAAAATGGGACGTGATACACATATGCCCCCCATAGTGCGGTGCCAGATCCACAATTGCCCCCACAGTGCCAGGTATACAAATGCCCCCCACAGTGCCAGGTATACAGATGCCCCCACAGTGCCAGGTGTACAAATGCCCCCCACAGTGCCAGGTGTACAAATGCCCCCCACAGTGCCAGGTGTACAAATGCCCCCCACAGTGCCAGGTATACAAATGCCCCCACAGTGCCAGGTATGCAGATGCCCCCACAGTGCCAGATATACAGATGCCCCCACAGTGCCAGGTGTACAAATGCCCCCCACAGTGCCAGGTATGCAGATGCCCCCACAGTGCCAGGTATACAGATGCCCCCACAGTGCCAGGTGTACAAATGCCCCCCACAGTGCCAGGTATACAGATGCCCCCCACAGTGCCAGGTATACAGATGCCCCCACAGTGCCAGGTATACAGATGCCCCCACAGTGCCAGGTATACAGATGCCCCCACAGTGCCAGGTATGCAGATGCCCCCCACAGTGCCAGGTATACAGATGCCCCCCACAGTGCCAGGTATACAAATGCCCCCACAGTGCCAGGTATGCAAATGCCCCCACAGTGCCAGGTATGCAGATGCCCCCACAGTGCCAGGTATACAGATGCCCCCCACAGTGCCTGGTATGCAGATGCCCCCACAGTGCCAGGTATGCAGATGCCCCCACAGTGCCAGGTATGCAGATGCCCCCCACAGTGCCAGGTATGCAGATGCCCCCACAGTGCCAGGTATGCAAATGCCCCCACAGTGCCAGGTATACAGATGCCCCCCACAGTGCCAGGTATGCAGATGCCCCCACAGTGCCAGGTATGCAGATGCCCCCACAGTGCCAGGTATGCAGATGCCCCCACAGTGCCAGGTATGCAGATGCCCCCACAGTGCCAGGTATGCAGATGCCCCCACAGTGACAGGTAAGCAGATGCCCCCACAGTGCCAGGTATGCAGATGCCCCCACAGTGCCAGGTATACAAATGCCCCCCACAGTGCCAGGTATGCAGATGCCCCCACAGTGCCAGGTATGCAGATGCCCCCACAGTGACAGGTATACAGATGCCCCCCACAGTGCCAGGTATGCAGATGCCCCCACAGTGCCAGGTATGCAGATGCCCCCACAGTGCCAGGTATGCAGATGCCCCCACAGTGACAGGTAAGCAGATGTCCCCACAGTGCCAGGTATGCAGATGCCCCCCACAGTGCCAGGTATACAAATGCCCCCCACAGTGCCAGGTATACAGATGCCCCCACAGTGCCAGGTATGCAGATGCCCCCACAGTGCCAGGTATGCAGATGCCCCCACAGTGACAGGTAAGCAGATGCCCCCACAGTGCCAGGTATGCAGATGCCCCCCACAGTGCCAGGTATACAAATGCCCCCCACAGTGCCAGGTATACAGATGCCCCCACAGTGCCAGGTATACAGATGCCCCCCACAGTGCCAGGTATACAAATGCCCCCCACAGTGCCAGGTATGCAGATGCCCCCACAGTGCCAGGTATGCAGATGCCCCCCACAGTGCCAGGTATACAAATGCCCCCCACAGTGACAGGTATACAGGTGCCCCCACAGTGCCAGATATAAGGATGCCTCCACAGTGCCAGGTATGCAGATGCCCCCACAGTGCCAGGTATGCAGATGCCCCCACAGTGCCAGGTATACAGATGCCCCCCACGGTGCCAGGTATGCAGTTGCCCCCACAGTGCCAGGTATGCAGTTGCCCTCCCCCCTCCCCTCCGTGCTGCTGCAGCTTACCTGAGAGACGGAGGAGAGCGCGGCTGTCGTGTGGGAGCGGAGGCGCCGTGTAGTACTTCAAACAAGCCGCCGGTTCGAGAGCCAATCAGAGCTCGCGGACCGGCAGCCGCGGCTCCTGATTGGCTGCCGGTCCGCGAGCTCTGATTGGCTCACGGACCGGCGGCTGGTTTGAAGTTCTACACGCCGCTGGTCCCACTCGACACAGCCGCGCTCTCCTCCGTCTCCCTGTGCTGACAGCTGAGACACGCTGCCGCCCGACTGAGCGGCAGCGTGTCTCACTGACAAGCTGGTGGGCCGGACCAAACGGCTTTGCGGGCCGTATACGGCCCGCGGGCCGGAGGTTCCCCACCCCTGTTCTAGAGGCTGCACTAGTAGTATCCGTGACAGGCAGCCGACGGACTGCCTGTCGTGTAGAAAACCTGTCACGGCGATATGCTGTGGGGGGCGGAGCCACAGATGGCAGGCGGCCCCTCACACCGCCTGGCCCACCGGGGATCTCCCCGGTAAATGTAATGGCCAATCCGGCCCTGACCATACGTCACATATACAGAAGGGAAATGTATAAGTAACAATATTCCTGGTGAAAATGACAGTAGTCAGATCTAGTTACACCATACGTTACATATACAGAAGGGGAAATGTATAAGTAACATTATTACTGGTGAGAATGACAGGAGTCAGATCTAGTTACACCATACGTTACATATACAGAAGGGGAAATGTATAAGTAACATTATTACTGGTGAGAATGACAGGAGTCAGATCTAGTTACACCATACGTCAGATATACAGAAGGGAAATGTATAAGTAACAATATTCCTGGTGAAAATGACAGTAGTCAGATCTAGTTACACCATACGTTACATATACAGAAGGGGAAATGTATAAGTAACATTATTACTGGTCAGAATGACAGGAGTCATATCTAGTTACACCATACGTCACATATACAGAAGGGAAATGTATAAGTAACATTATTACTGATGAGAATGACAGGAGTCAGATCTAGTTACACCATACGTTACATATACAGAAGGGGAAATGTATTAGTAACATTATTACTGGTGAGAGTGACAGGAGTCAGATCTAGTTACACCATACGTTACATATACAGAAGGGGAAATGTATAAGTAACATTATTACTGGTGAGAGTGACAGGAGTCAGATCTAGTTACACCATACGTTACATATACAGAAGGGGAAATGTATAAGTAACATTATTACTGGTGAGAATGACAGGAGTCAGATCTAGTTACACCATACATTACATATACAGAAGGGGAAATGTATAAGTAACATTACTGGTGAGAATGACAGGCGTCAGATCTAGTTACACCATACGTTACATATACAGAAGGGGAAATGTATAAGTAACATTACTGGTGAGAATGACAGGAGTCAGATCTACTTACACCATACGTTCCATATACAGAAGGGGAAATGTATAATTAACATTATTACTGGTGAGAATGACAGAAGTCAGATCTAGTTACACCATACGTTACATATACAGAAGGAGAAATGTATAATTAACATTATTACTGGTGAGAATGACGGGAGTCAGATCTAGTTACACCATATGTTACATATACAGTTGGGGAAATGTATAAGTAATATTATTACCGGTGAGAACAACAGGAGTCAGGTCTACTTACACCATACGTTCCATATACAGAAGGGGAAATGTATAAGTAACATTATTACCATAGAGAATGACAGGAGTCAGATCTAGTTACACCATACGTTCCATATACAGAAGGGGAAATGTATAATTAACATTATTACTGGTGAGAATGACGGGAGTCAGATCTAGTTACACCATACGTTCTATATACAGAAGGGGAAATGTATAAGTAACATTATTACTGGTGAGAATGACAGGAGTCAGATCTAGTTACACCATACGTTCCATATACAGAAGGGGAAATGTATAAGTAACATTATTATTGGTGAGAATGACAGGAGTCAGATCTAGTCACACCATACATTCCATACACAGAAGGGGAAATGTATAAGTAACATTATCGGTGAGAATGACATGAGTCAGATCTAGTTACACCATACGTTCCATATGCAGAATGGGAAATGTATAAGTAACATTATTACTGGTGATAATGACAGGAGTCAGACCTAGTTACACCATACATTACATATACTGAAGAGGAAATGTATAAGTAACATTATTACTGGTGAGAATGACAGGAGTCAGATCTAGTTACACCATACGTAACATATACAGAAGGAGAAATGTATAATTAACATTATTACTGGTGAGAATGACAGGAGTCAGATCTAGTTACACCATACGTTCTATATACAGAAGGGGAAATGTATAAGTAACATTATTACTGGTGAGAATGACAGGAGTCAGATCAAGTTACACCATGCGTTACATATACAGAAGGGGAAATGTATAAGTAACATTATTATTGGTGAGAATGACAGGAGTCAGATCTAGTTACACCATACGTTCCATATACAGAAGGGGAAATGTATAAGTAACAATATTCTGGTGAAAATGACAGGAGTCAGATCTAGTTACACCATACGTTACATATACAGAAGGGGAAATGTATAAGTAACATTATTACTGGTGAGAATGACAGGAGTCAGATCTAGTTACACCATACTTTATATATACAGAAGGGGAAATGTATAAGTAACATTATTACTGGTGAGAATGACAGGAGTCAGATCTAGTTACACCATACGTTCCATATACAGAAGGGGAAATGTATAAGTAACATTATTATTGGTGAGAATGACAGGAGTCAGATCTAGTTACACCATACATTCCATACACAGAAGGGGAAATGTATAAGTAACATTATTACTGGTGAGAATGACATGAGTCAGATCTAGTTACACCATCTGTTCCATATACAGAAGGGGAAATGTATAAGTAACATTACTGGTGAGAATAACAGGAGTCAGATCTAGTTACACCATGCGTTACATATACAGAAGGGGAAATGTATAAGTAACATTACTACTGGTGAGAATGACAGGAGTCAGATCCAATTACACCATACATTACATATACAGAAGGGGAAATGTATAAGTAACATTATCACTGATGAGAATGACGAGTCATATCTAGTTATAACATACGTTACATATACAGAAGGGGAAATGTATAAGTAACATTATTACTGGTGAGAATGACAGGAGTCAGATCTAGTTACACCATATGTTACATATACAGTTGGGGAAATGTATAAGTAATATTATTACCGGTGAGAACAACAGGAGTCAGATCTAATTACACCATACGTTCCATATACAGAAGGGCAAATGTATAAGTAACATTATTACCATAGAGAATGACAGTAGTCAGATCTAGTTACACCATACATTACATATACAGAAGGGGAAATGTATAAGTAACATTATTACTGGTGAGAATGACAGGAGTCAGATCTAGTTATACCATACATTACATATACAGAAGGGGAAATGTATAAGTATCATTATTACTGGTGAGAATGACAGGAGTCAGATCTAGTTACACCATACGTTCCATATACAGAAGGGCAAATATATAAGTAACATTATTACTGGTGAGAATGACAGGAGTCAGATCTAGTTACACCATACGTTACATATACAGAAGGGGAAATGTATAAGTAACATTATTACTGGTGAGAATGACAGGAGTCAGATCTAGTTACACCATACGTTCCATATACAGAAGGGGAAATGTATAATTAACATTATTACTGGTGAGAATGACAGAAGTCTAATCTAGTTACACCATACGTTACATATACAGAAGGGGAAATGTATAAGTAACATTATTACTGGTGAGAATGACAGGAGTCAGATCTAGTTACACCATACATTCCATACACAGAAGGGGATATGTATAAGTAACATTATCAGTGAGAATGACATGAGTCAGATCTAGTTACACCATACGTTCCATATACAGAAGGGGAAATGTATAAGTAACATTATTACTGATGAGAATGACAGGAGTCAGATCTAGTTACACCATGCTTTACATATACAGAAGGGGGAAATGTTTAGGTAACATTACTACTGGTGAGAATGACAGGAGTTAGATCTAGTTACACCATACGTTACATATACAGAAGGGGAAATATATAAGTAACATTATTACTGGTGTGAATGACAGGAGTCAGATCCAGTTACACCATACATTACATATACAGAAGGGGAAATGTATAAGTAACATTATCACTGATGAGAATAACGTGTCATATCTAGTTATAACATATGTTACTTATACAGAAGGGGAAATGTGTAAGTAACATTACTGGTGAGAATAACAGGAGTCAGATCTAGTTACACCATATGTTACATATACAGTTGGGGAAATGTATAAGTAATATTATTACCGGTGAGAACAACAGGAGTCAGATCTACTTACACCATACGTTCCATATACAGAAGGGGAAATGTATAAGTAACAATATTACCATAGAGAATGACAGTAGTCAGATCTAGTTACACTATACGTTACATATACAGAAGGGGAAATGTATAAGTAACATTATTACTGGTGAGAATGACAGGAGTCAGATCTAGTTACACCATACGTTCCATATACAGAAGGGGAAATGTATAAGTAACATTATTACTGGTGAGAATGACAGGAGTCAGATCTAGTTACACCATACGTTACATATACAGAAGGGGAAATGTATAAGAAACATTATTACAGGTGAGAATACCAGGAGTCAGATCTAGTTACACCATACGTTACATATACAGAAGGGGAAATGTATAAGTAACATTATTACTGGTGAGAGTGACAGAAGTCTGATCTAGTTACACCATACATTCCATATACAGAAGGGGAAATGTATAAGTAACATTATTACTGGTGAGAATGACAGGAGTCAGATCTAGTTACACCATACTTTACATGTACAGAAGGGGAAATGTATAAGTAACATTATTACTGGTGAGAATGACAGGAGTCAGATCTAGTTACACCATACGTCGCATATACAGAAGGGAAATGTATAAGTAACAATATTCCTGGTGAAAATGACAGTAGTCAGATCTAGTTACACCATACGTTACATATACAGAAGGGGAAATGTATAAGTAACATTATTACTGGTCAGAATGACAGGAGTCCGATCTAGTTACACCATACGTTCCATATACAGAAGGGGAAATGTATAAGTAACATTATTACTGGTGAGAGTGACAGGAGTCAGATCTAGTTACACCATACGTTACATATACAGAAGGGGAAATGTATAAGTAACATTATTACTGGTGAGAATGACAGGAGTCAGATCTAGTTACACCATACATTACATATACAGAAGGGGAAATGTATAAGTAACATTATCACTAATGAGAATGATGACTCAGATCTAGTTACACCATACGTTACATATACAGAAGGGGAAATGTATAAGTAACATTACTGGTGAGAATAACAGGCGTCAGATCTAGTTACACCATACGTTACATATACAGAAGGGGAAATGTATAAGTAACATTACTGGTGAGAATGACAGGAGTCAGATCTACTTACACCATACGTTCCATATACAGAAGGGGAAATGTATAATTAACATTATTACTGGTGAGAATGACAGAAGTCAGATCTAGTTACACCATACGTTACATATACAGAAGGAGAAATGTATAATTAACATTATTACTGGTGAGAATGACGGGAGTCAGATCTAGTTACACCATATGTTACATATACAGTTGGGGAAATGTATAAGTAATATTATTACCGGTGAGAACAAGAGGAGTCAGATCTACTTACACCATACGTTCCATATACAGAAGGGGAAATGTATAAGTAACATTATTACCATAGAGAATGACAGGAGTCAGATCTAGTTACACCATACGTTCCATATACAGAAGGGGAAATGTATAATTAACATTATTACTGGTGAGAATGACGGGAGTCAGATCTAGTTACACCATACGTTCTATATACAGAAGGGAAAATGTATAAGTAACATTATTACTGGTGAGAATGACAGGAGTCAGATCTAGTTACACCATACGTTCCATATACAGAAGGGGAAATGTATAAGTAACATTATTATTGGTGAGAATGACAGGAGTCAGATCTAGTCACACCATACATTCCATACACAGAAGGGGGAATGTATAAGTAACATTATCGGTGAGAATGACATGAGTCAGATCTAGTTACACCATACGTTCCATATGCAGAATGGGAAATGTATAAGTAACATTATTACTGGTGATAATGACAGGAGTCAGACCTAGTTACACCATACATTACATATACTGAAGAGGAAATGTATAAGTAACATTATTACTGGTGAGAATGACAGGAGTCAGATCTAGTTACACCATACGTTACATATACAGAAGGAGAAATGTATAATTAACATTATTACTGGTGAGAATGACAGGAGTCAGATCTAGTTACACCATACGTTCTATATACAGAAGGGGAAATGTATAAGTAACATTATTACTGGTGAGAATGACAGGAGTCAGATCAAGTTACACCATACGTTACATATACAGAAGGGGAAATGTATAAGTAACATTATTATTGGTGAGAATGACAGGAGTCAGATCTAGTTACACCATACTTTACATATACAGAAAGGGAAATGTATAAGTAACATTATTACTGGTGAGAATGACAGGAGTCAGATCTAGTTACACCATACATTACATATACAGAAGGGGAAATGTATAAGTAACATTATTACTGGTGAGAATGACAGGAGTCAGATCTAGTTACACCATACATTACATATACAGAAGAGGAAATGTATAAGTAACATTATTACTGGTGACAATAACAGGAGTCAGTTCTAGTTACACCATATGTTACATATACAGAAGGGGAAATGTATAAGTAACATTATTACCGATGAGAATGACAGAAGTCAGATCTAGTTACACCATATGTTACATATACAGAAGAGGAAATGTATAAGTAACATTATTACTGGTGAGAATGACAGGAGTCAGATCTAGTTACACCATATGTTCCATATACAGAAGGGGAAATGTATAAGTAACATTATTACTGGTGAGAATGACAGGAGTCAGATCTAGTTACACCATATGTTCCATATACAGAAGGGGAAATGTATAAGTAACATTATTACTGGTGAGAATGACAGGAGTCAGATCTAGTTACACCATACGTTCCATATACAGAAGGGGAAATGTATAAGTAACATTATTACTGGTGAGAATGACAGGAGTCAGATCTAGTTACACCATACGTTACATATACAGAAGGGGAAATGTTATATCACCTGACAGAGACTTCGTATCTAACAATAGAGACCCTTGTATTTAGATATCCAGAACTTAATGACATTTCATGATGGTTTTATGTCAGGAGAAAGAGGACATGATAATGAATATCTGATGGACCTTCGCTTTGGACAAACAACATGCCATGATGAACAAGAATGACCTTTATGCTGACAAGGCCTACTGAGAAGCCCAATTGATGTGACTAGGAGATCCAAGACTCATGGAGCCAGTCTGCCATCTTCAGAAGAAGATCAGCCAGTGCAATTAGCTCAGCTGACCATATTTGGCACTTCCGGTTATTCACCATCAATCAATCCATGTTCCCCATGATATCTAGATGTATGCCCAATTGATTAATCGGTTATGAATTATAGTATAATCATGTACTATATATATGTAAGCCTGAAATGCCCTGAAGGCACAGGTATCATTGATGAAGTCTGTCTTGGGTCACGTTTCTCTACGCAGAATTATAGGCGTGGCCTCTTATTTGATAATAAATTCTATATGCTGAATATCATCGCAACGGAGACTTCCCAATTCTTTTTATGATAAATCGACATTATCATTTGGGGGCAACGTTCAATTAACTTCGACCTGCTTCTATGGCAGACCACCTTTCCCAGGTGTAACAGACAAAGGGGACATCACCCGGCTGCTCTCAGAGGTAACTATACCTTTTATATATATATAATACCTGTACCCTTGCTCTGCTGCCTCTGGTCAAAGTATTCTGTGGCTGCTGGGACGCTGGTTATACTGAACTCGGAACAGTTGGTGAGTTCTTGCGATCCATATTCATGCATAAGTAACACATTACGGTACTGTTATGTCTTTTACATGATTTTATTCTCTCGTCTCTCTGCACTGTTTATCAAGGCACTGATAGTACTGCATAGTATGCGTATACCATTGAGATAAAGGGAAATTGCCTCATCCTAACTGATGTCGCTGTATTATTATGTTATTTCATAGTCTAAAGTACATAGATAAGATATTGTAGTATTTATGCCGGCTTGAATAGAAAAGTGAGTTTAGTTTTGGATTTTGATGTTGTTTTAGTTACGGAATAGTATTCCCTGTGAAGGAATAAGGGAATAGAGAAGTGAGTCACTTGTTGATATAACGTATAGTTTGGCATCACAAATTTCTGAAAGACGCTCACGCGCTGTCTATTTGAGACTCTTTGTGGCCACAGAGAGCAGTCCAGGCGACAAATTGGGAGAAATAATATACTGTGTTGTTGAAAAACGGGAAGTGACTCTTCAGAGAGTAATGACAGTACTGCTGCTAATTGTATGTTCAGCCTTTATGGACAACCGTGTGTCCAGTATGTTTCTAAGTGGAATGACATCACACAGGATGAGACTGTACCATTTCCTAACACGGGCAGTTTTGACCCCGTAGTACTTCAATGCCTTGAGAAACGGGTAAAGTCAGTTATAAAACCTAATGAGCGCATTAAACATTTGCAAGTTTTAGATTTCTGGAAAAAGGAAATGTGTAACTGGACTGCAGATAACGTTAAGATTAACCTCGGTATTGACACATGTACTGACACCAAACCCACATAGTAATCCTCCACCATACAACAATATCACAGCATCACCAGCATCTCTATATCCAGTAAGAGAATTAGTCACTACAGAATACACCTAATGACATATCCAGCCTAGAGGATGACGCAGCATTCATCCAGTTTCCAGCTTTTCACAGTGCAGTTCCTCCTGCTGTACACCCTTATTACATACCTCCACCAGCACAGGACGCCCAGGGCTCTGCCCTCCTGTAATATCCACAAGTACACAACACATAGTCCACCTATGGCACATGGCTCTGACCAAAGAAGCCCACACCAAGAACAAGATGGTGACACAGAACATGACATTGACATATTACAGGAAAATCTTACACCTTGTCTATAATCTCTGATGACTCTTCTGCTTCTTCTGTCTCCCATCCATCTGCTAACTCCCCTGATTTCTATCAGCTTCTGCTACCTAAGCTTTCCTTTGCTACTCCACCAGTGACCTCTCCTGTATATATAAGTGGTAATCAAGCATGTCTCAATGTCACCAGTACACCTGGACATATTGCACAGTCCATAAGAACACTCAGAGATGGACCCAGGTTTAATTACAGAATACTAAATAACACAGGACAGCGTGTATTCCACCGCATAGGGACAAGAGAAATCATTGAGGCAGACAAGATCAGCTTGCAGCGTACACCATACAAGTGCCTACAGACCAAGCCATCATAGATACTGACAGTGAGACCAGAGCATTGAATACTATGCGCACAACGAAATTACCGGGTAGGGCAGAAGTAAAAGGTGAAGGAGATACTGTTGTAGGCCCGGCTGTACCAGCTTCCTCAGTTGAGGTCAGTTACCCACTATCAAAAACTGACCTGTTAAGTGTAAAAACTGGATTCCCAGACCAGAGGAAAAACTCTAATGCCACTTGTAGGTACCTCTTACAGGTGTATTATGTACATAAGTTTACTTGCAGGGATCTAGAACAGATATCATATACTTTACCTGAGGATTTAGCAGAATCCCTCACAACCAGTATTGATCTCTCTGCAAATGATTATGGTGACCCAACTAAAGGAAAGATAGATGCACTTAATGCTAAGCTGCGTGACCTATACCCACCAGTCCCATAATGGGACATTTTGTTCACAATCAGACTGTTATGACCCACGGCAGTGGTTATGTATTTTATGTTGTACTCCTGTTTCTGTTCCCCTTGGCTTATATGGAGTGTCCGGAGTCCACCCTTCAGGAGAGGGTACTGTTATGACCCACGGCAGTGGTTATGTATTTTATGTTGTACTCCTGTTTCTGTTCCCCTTGGCTTATATGGAGTGTCCGGAGTCCACCCTTCAGTAGAGGGTACTGTTATGACCTACAAGCAGTGGTTATGTATTTATGTTGTACTCCTGTTTCTGTTCCCCTTGGCTTATATGGAGAGTCCGGAGTCCACCCTTCAGGAGAGGGTACTGTTATGACCCACGGCAGTGGTTATGTATTTTATGTTGTACTCCTGTTTCTGTTCTCCTTGGCTTATATGGAGAGTCCGGAGTCCACCCTTCAGGAGAGGGTACTGTTATGACCCACGGCAGTGGTTATGTATTTTATGTTGTACTCCTGTTTCTGTTCCCCTTGGCTTATATGGAGAGTCCGGAGTCCACCCTTCAGGAGAGGGTACTGTTATGAGCCACGGCAGTGGTTATGTATTTTATGTTGTACTCCTGTTTCTGTTCCCCTTGGCTTATATGGAGTGTCCGGAGTCCACCCTTCAGGAGAGGGTACTGTTATGACCCACGGCAGTGGTTATGTATTTTATGTTGTACTCCTGTTTCTGTTCCCCTTGGCTTATATGGAGTGTCCGGAGTCCACCCTTCAGGAGAGGGTACTGTTTTGACCCACAGCAGTGGTTATGTATTTTATGTTGTACTCCTGTTTCTGTTCCCCTTGGCTTATATGGAGTGTCCGGAGTCCACCCTTCAGGAGAGGGTACTGTTATGACCCACGGCAGTGGTTATGTATTTTATGTTATACTCCTGTTTCTGTTCCCCTTGGCTTATATGGAGTGTCCGGAGTCCACCCTTCAGGAGAGGGTACTGTTATGACCCACGGCAGTGGTTATGTATTTTATGTTGTACTCCTGTTCCTGTTCCCCTTGGCTTATATGGAGAGTCCGGAGTCCACCCTTCAGGAGAGGGTACTGTTATGACCCACGGCAGTGGTTATGTATTTTATGTTGTACTCCTGTTTCTGTTCCCCTTGGCTTATATGGAGTGTCCGGAGTCCACCCTTCAGGAGAGGGTACTGTTATGACCCACAGCAGTGGTTATGTATTTTATGTTGTACTCCTGTTTCTGTTCCCCTTGGCTTATATGGAGAGTCCGGAGTCCACCCTTCAGGAGAGGGTACTGTTATGACCCACGGCAGTGGTTATGTATTTTATGTTGTACTCCTGTTTCTGTTCCCCTTGGCTTATATGGAGTGTCCGGAGTCCACCCTTCAGGAGAGGGTACTGTTATGACCCACAGCAGTGGTTATGTATTTTATGTTGTACTCCTGTTTCTGTTCCCCTTGGCTTATATGGAGAGTCCGGAGTCCACCCTTCAGGAGAGGGTACTGTTATGACCCACGGCAGTGGTTATGTATTTTATGTTGTACTCCTGTTTCTGTTCCCCTTGGCTTATATGGAGAGTCCGGAGTCCACCCTTCAGGAGAGGGTACTGTTATGAGCCACGGCAGTGGTTATGTATTTTATGTTGTACTCCTGTTTCTGTTCCCCTTGGCTTATATGGAGAGTCCGGAGTCCACCCTTCAGGAGAGGGTACTGTTATGACCCACGGCAGTGGTTATGTATTTTATGTTGTACTCCTGTTTCTGTTCCCCTTGGCTTATATGGAGAGTCCGGAGTCCACCCTTCAGGAGAGGGTACTGTTATGACCCACGGCAGTGGTTATGTATTTTATGTTGTACTCCTGTTTCTGTTCCCCTTGGCTTATATGGAGTGTCCGGAGTCCACCCTTCAGGAGAGGGTACTGTTATGACCTACAAGCAGTGGTTATGTATTTTATGTTGTACTCCTGTTTCTGTTCCCCTTGGCTTATATGGAGAGTCCGGAGTCCACCCTTCAGGAGAGGGTACTGTTATGACCCACGGCAGTGGTTATGTATTTTATGTTGTACTCCTGTTTCTGTTCCCCTTGGCTTATATGGAGTGTCCGGAGTCCACCCTTCAGGAGAGGGTACTGTTATGAGCCACGGCAGTGGTTATGTATTTTATGTTGTACTCCTGTTTCTGTTCCCCTTGGCTTATATGGAGTGTCCGGAGTCCACCCTTCAGGAGAGGGTACTGTTTTGACCCACAGCAGTGGTTATGTATTTTATGTTGTACTCCTGTTTCTGTTCCCCTTGGCTTATATGGAGTGTCCGGAGTCCACCCTTCAGGAGAGGGTACTGTTATGACCCACAGCAGTGGTTATGTATTTTATGTTGTACTCCTGTTTCTGTTCCCCTTGGCTTATATGGAGTGTCCTGAGTCCACCCTTCAGGAGAGGGTACTGTTATGACCCACGGCAGTGGTTATGTATTTTATGTTGTACTCCTGTTTCTGTTCCCCTTGGCTTATATGGAGTGTCCGGAGTCCACCCTTCAGGAGAGGGTACTGTTATGAGCCACAGCAGTGGTTATGTATTTTATGTTGTACTCCTGTTTCTGTTCCCCTTGGCTTATATGGAGAGTCCGGAGTCCACCCTTCAGGAGAGGGTACTGTTATGAGCCACGGCAGTGGTTATGTATTTTATGTTGTACTCCTGTTTCTGTTCCCCTTGGCTTATATGGAGTGTCCGGAGTCCACCCTTCAGGAGAGGGTACTGTAATGACCTACAAGAAGTGGTTATGTATTTTATGTTGTACTCCTGTTTCTGTTCCCCTTGGCTTATATGGAGAGTCCGGAGTCCACCCTTCAGGAGAGGGTACTTTTATGACCCACGGCAGTGGTTATGTATTTTATGTTGTACTCCTGTTTCTGTTCCCCTTGGCTTATATGGAGTGTCCGGAGTCCACCCTTCAGGAGAGGGTACTGTTATGACCCACGGCAGTGGTTATGTATTTTATGTTGTACTCCTGTTTCTGTTCCCCTTGGCTTATATGGAGTGTCTGGAGTCCACCCTTCAGGAGAGGGTACTGTTATGACCTACATGAAGTGGTTATGTATTTTATGTTGTACTCCTGTTTCTGTTCCCCTTGGCTTATATGGAGAGTCCGGAGTCCACCCTTCAGGAGAGGGTACTTTTATGACCCACGGCAGTGGTTATGTATTTTATGTTGTACTCCTGTTTCTGTTCCCCTTGGCTTATATGGAGTGTCCGGAGTCCACCCTTCAGGAGAGGGTACTGTTATGAGCCACGGCATTGGTTATGTATTTTATGTTGCACTCCTGTTTCTGTTCCCCTTGGCTTATATAGAGTGTCCGGAGTCCACCCTTCAGGAGAGGGTACTGTTATGACCCACGGCAGTGGTTATGTATTTTATGTTGTACTCCTGTTTCTGTTCCCCTTGGCTTATATGGAGAGTCCGGAGTCCACCCTTCAGGAGAGGGTACTGTTATGAGCCACGGCAGTGGTTATGTATTTTATGTTGTACTCCTGTTTCTGTTCCCCTTGGCTTATATGGAGTGTCCGGAGTCCACCCTTCAGGAGAGGGTACTGTTATGAGCCACGGCAGTGGTTATGTATTTTATGTTGTACTCCTGTTTCTGTTCCCCTTAGCTTATATGGAGTGTCCGGAGTCCACCCTTCAGGAGAGGGTACTGTTATGAGCCACGGCAGTGGTTATGTATTTTATGTTGTACTCCTGTTTCTGTTCCCCTTGGCTTATATGGAGTGTCCGGAGTCCACCCTTTAGGAGAGGGTACTGTTATGACCCACAGCAGTGGTTATGTAATTTATGTTGTACTCCTGTTTCTGTTCCCCTTGGCTTATATGGAGAGTCCGGAGTCCACCCTTCAGGAGAGGGTACTGTTATGACCCACGGCATTGGTTATGTATTTTATGTTGTACTCCTGTTTCTGTTCCCCTTGGCTTATATGGAGAGTCCGGAGTCCACCCTTCAGGAGAGGGTACTGTTATGACCCACGGCAGTGGTTATGTATTTTATGTTGTACTCCTGTTTCTGTTCCCCTTGGCTTATATGGAGAGTCCGGAGTCCACCCTTCAGGAGAGGGTACTGTTATGACCCACGGCAGTGGTTATGTATTTTATGTTGTACTCCTGTTTCTGTTCCCCTTGGCTTATATAGAGTGTCCGGAGTCCACCCTTCAGGAGAGGGTACTGTTATGACCCACGGCAGTGGTTATGTATTTTATGTTGTACTCCTGTTTCTGTTCCCCTTGGCTTATATGGAGTGTCCGGAGTCCACCCTTCAGGAGAGGGTACTGTTATGACCCACGGCATTGGTTATGTATTTTATGTTGTACTCCTGTTTCTGTTCCCCTTGGCTTATATGGAGAGTCCGGAGTCCACCCTTCAGGAGAGGGTACTGTTATGACCCACAGCAGTGGTTATGTATTTTATGTTGTACTCCTGTTTCTGTTCCCCTTGGCTTATATGGAGAGTCCGGAGTCCACCCTTCAGGAGAGGGTACTGTTATGACCCACGGCAGTGGTTATGTATTTTATGTTGTACTCCTGTTTCTGTTCCCCTTGGCTTATATGGAGTGTCCGGAGTCCATCCTTCAGGAGAGGGTACTGTTATGACCCACAAGCAGTGGTTATGTATTTTATGTTGTACTCCTGTTTCTGTTCCCCTTGGCTTATATGGAGTATCCTGAGTCCACCCTTCAGGAGAGGGTACTGTTATGACCCACAGCAGTGGTTATGTATTGCACCAGCAGAGATAAAGGAGAGATATGGTGACTAAATCAGAGAAAAAATAAGATTTTATTCACTGGTAAATCTATTTCTCGTAGTCCGTAGTGGATGCTGGGGACTCCGTAAGGACCATGGGGAATAGACGTTCTCCGCAGGAGACTGGGCACTCTAAAGAAAGATTTAGGACTATCTGGTGTGCACTGGCTCCTCCCCCTATGACCCTCCTCCAAGCCTCAGTTAGGAACTGTGCCCGGAAGAGCTGACACAATAAGGAAGGATTTTGAATCCCGAGTAAGACTCATACCAGCCACACCAATCACACCATATAACATGTGATGGGAACCCCGGTTAACAGTATGATAACAATGGAGCCTCTGAATAGATGGCTCGCAATAACAACCCGAGTTTTGTAACAATAACTATGTACAAGTATTGCAGATAAACCGCACTTGGGATGGGCGCACAGCATCCACTACGGACTACGAGAAATAGAATTATCGGTGAGTAAATTCTTATTTTCTCTGACGTCCTAGTGGATGCTGGGGACTCCGTAAGGACCATGGGGGTTATACCAAAGCTCCCAAACGGGCGGGAGAGTGCGGATGACTCTGCAGCACCGAATGAGAGAACTCCAGGTCCTCCTCAGCCAGGGTATCAAATTTGTAGAATTTTGCAAACGTGTTTGCCCCTGACCAAGTAGCAGCTCTGCAAAGTTGTAAAGCCGAGACCCCTCGGGCAGCCGCCCAAGATGAGCCCACCTTCCTTGTGGAATGGGCTTTTATTGATTTAGGCTGCAGTAATCCCACCGCAGAATGCGCCAGCTGAATAGTGCTACAAATCCAGTGCGCAATAGACTGCTTAGAAGCAGGAGCACCCAGCTTGTTGGGTGCATACAGGATAAACAGCAAGTCAGTTATTCTGACTCCAGCCGTCCTGGAAACATATATTTTCAGGGCCCTGACTACGTCCAGCAACTTGGAATCCTCCAAGTCCCTAGTAGCCGCAGGCACCACAATAGGTTGGTTCAAGTGAAAAACTGAGACCACCTTCGGGAGAAACTGAGGACGAGTCCTCAATTCTGCCCTATCCATATGGAAAATCAGATAAGGGCTTTTACAAGACAAAGCCGCCAATTCTGAAACCCGCCTGGCCGAAGCCAGGGCCAACAGCATGACCACTTTCCACGTGAGATATTTTAAATCCACAGTCTTAAGTGGTTCGAACCAATGTGATTTCAGGAATTCCAAAACCACATGGAGATCCCAAGGTGCCACTGGGGGCACAGAAGGAGGCTGAATATGCAAAACTCCTTTGACAAAGGTCTGAACTTCAGGCAATGAAGCCAGTTCTTTCTGGAAGAAAATCGACAGAGCCGAAATCTGGACCTTGATGGACCCCAATTTGAGGCCCAACGTCACTCCTGCTTGCAGGAAGTGCAGGAATCGACCCAGTTGAAATTCCTCCGTCGGGGCCTTCATGGCCACACACCAAGCAACATATTTCCGCCAAATGCGGTGATAATGTCTTGCGGTGACATCCTTCCTGGCTTTGATCAGGGTAGGGATGACTTCCTCCGGAATACCCTTTTCCTTTAGGATCCGGTGTTCAACCGCCATGCCGTCAAACGTAGCCGCGGTAAGTCTTGGAACAGACAGGGTCCCTGCTGCAGCAGGTCTTGTCTGAGCGGCAGAGGCCAAGGGTCCTCTGCAAGCATCTCTTGAAGTTCCTGGTACCAAGCTCTTCTTGGCCAATCTGGAACTACGAGTATAGTTTTCACTCCTCGCCTTCTTCTTATTCTCAGTACCTTGGGTATGAGCGGTAGAGGAGGAAACACATAAACCGACTGGTACACCCACGGTGTCACTAGAGCGTCAACAGCTATCGCCTGAGGGTCCCTTGACCTGGCGCAATATCTTTTTAGCTTTTTGTTGAGGCGGGACGCCATCATGTCCACCTTTGGTCTTTCCCAACAGTTTACCAGCATTTGGAAGACTTCTGGATGAAGTCCCCATTCTCCCGGGTGGAGGTCGTGCCTGCTGAGGAAGTCAGCTTCCCAGTTGTCCACTCCCGGAATGAACACTGCTGTCAGTGCTAACACATGATTCTCTGCCCATTGGAGAATCCTTGTGGCTTCTGCCATCGCCATCCTGCTTCTTGTGCCGCCCTGTCTGTTTACATGGGCGACCGCCGTGATGTTGTCTGATTGGATCAGTACCGGCTGGTTCTGAAGCAGGGGCCTTGCCTGGCTTAGGGCATTGTAAATGGCCCTTAGCTCCAGGATATTTATGTGAAGAGAAATCTCCTGATCTGACCACAGTCCTTGGAAATTTCTTCCCTTTGTGACTGCACCCCAGCCCCGAAGGCTGGCATCCGTGGTCACCAGGACCCAGAACTGTATTCCGAATCTGCGGCCCTCTAGTAGATGAGCCCTCTGCAGCCACCACAGCAGCGACACCCTGGTTCTTGACGATAGGGTTATCCGCTGTTGCATCTGGAGATGGGACCCGGACCATTTGTCCAACAGGTCCCACTGGAACGTCCTTGCGTGGAACCTTCCGAATGGAATTGCTTCGTATGAAGCTACCATTTTCCCCAGGACTCGTATGCATTGATGTACCGACACTTTTCCTGGTTTTAGGATGTCTCTGACTAGAGATGACAACTCCTCTGCTTTTTCCACTGGAAGAAACACTCTTTTCTGGTCTGTGTCCAGAATCATTCCCAGGAACAGAAGACGTGTCGTCGGGACCAGCTGTGACTTTGGAATATTGAGAATCCAGCCGTGCTGTTGTAGCACTTCCCGAGAAAGTGCTACCCCCACTACCAACTGTTCTTTGGACCTCGCCTTTATCAGGAGATTGTCCGAGTACGGGATAATTAAAACTCCCTTCTTGTGAAGGAGTATCATCATTTCGGCCATTACCTTGGTAAAGACCCTTGGTGCCGTGGATAACCCAAACGGCAGCGTCTGGAACTGATAGTGACAGTCCTGTACCAGGTACTCCTGGTGCGGAGGGTAAATGGGGACATGCAGGTACACATCCTTGATGTCCAGGGAGACCATGTAATCCCCCTCCTCCAGGCTCGCAATAACCGCCCTGAGCGATTCCATCTTGAACTTGAACCTTCTGAGATAAGTGTTCAAGGATTTTATTTAAGATGGGTCTCACCGAACCGTCCGGTTTCGGTACCACAAACATTGTGGAATAGTAACCTTGTCCTTGTTGAAGGAGGGGTACTTTGACAATCACTTGCTGTGAATATAGTTTCTGAATAGCCACCAACACCGCCTCCCTGGCAGAGGGAGTTGCCGGTAGGGCAGATTTTAGGAAACTACTTGAAGGACCCAGGAATCCACCTGTGAGAGAGCCCCCTGTGCGCTGAAATTCCTGAGATGGGCCCCCACCGTTCCCGGTTCCGCCTGAGCAGCCCCAGCGTCATGCTGTGGACTTACCGGACGCAGGGGAGGACTACTGCTCTTGGGAACTAGCTGTGTGCTGCAGCTTTTTCCCCCTTCCTCTGCCCCTCGGCAGAAAGGATGAGCCTCTAACCCTCTTATTTTTCTGGGGCCGAAAGGACTGTACCTGATAATACGGTGCTTTCTTTTGCTGTAGGGTAGCCTGTGGCAAAAAGGTCGATTTCCCAGCAGTAGCTGTGGAAATGAGGTCTGAAAGGCCCTCCCCAAAAAGTTCCACCCCTTTATAGGGTAAAACTTCCATGTGCCGCTTTGAGTCTGCATCACCTGACCATTGCCTAGTCCATAACCCCCTTCTGGCGGCAATGGACATAGCGCTTATTTTTGATGCCAGCCGGCAAATATCCCTCTGTTAGGCGCCGGGGTCCGCTCGTCGGTGCGGCCCGGCGCCTAGCAACCAGGGACGCCGTGCGCGTTCAGCCGTCGGCTCCCTGGCAACGCTGACGCCGGGCGCACAGAGCCGCTCTGACCTTAGCAACGGGGACGCCACGTTCAGCCGCGTTCCCCGTTGCTGGGTCTGTACTAAATTACCTGATTATGTGCTGGCCGTGCAGCATGCAAGCTGCACGGCATTTCCATTAATTACCCTGGCTGGATCTTGATTGGAGGGTTCCTGAATAAAGGCACCCTCAGGACTTCCTACAGACGCCGGTGATAGCTTCCTGTTTGCCTGTGTCTGCTACAGAGAGTTTCCAGTTCTGCTCAATCCGGTTGTTCCTGTCCTCAGAGATCCTGTACTCGGAAGTTTGCCATCTATTCCTGGAGTCTGACCGAGCACCTTTAACATCCTGGGGTGTTCGTGAGTCGCGGCTCAGCCGTGTGTTGCGGCTTGTCCGCTTACTGTTTATTATTTAGTTTATTTGTGTTCTGGAGCTTTTGCGGAGGATTCCGCTCCCACAGATCCACTCTGGTATCCAGCGGTGTTGGATAGGAGTAACGGATCAGTGGATCTTTGGTTGTCCTTTTCCCTGGCGGCTTGTCCGCACATACCTTTGGTTAAAGTTAGTTAGCTTGTAACCCCTGGCCTGGTTGCTTAGTCAGAGGGCCCCTTGTTATCACCCTGTCTCGGATTTCCCTTTGTCTCCCATTAAGACCTGTGGGGGCATCGGGGTTGGGCAGACATAATCCGCCCTTCGAACGCGGCTGCCATGGGCTCAAGCAACCATAGTCTCGCAAGGGATTTCTGATAACACGGGCGAGACAACGGAGTTAGGGCGCCAGGGGTTACTAGGCTCTCCTGCTCCCACAACCAGCATATATTCCCAGTACTCAGACCTTTGTTATAAGATCTCTCCTGGTCTGGAGTACGGGAATCATAACATTATCACCGGCCATACAAAAGAAAAAATTTTAACAAGAGTTAATTTTTTCACTTATTCAGTTGGGAGATTTGTGTCGGCCTCATGAATCCCGCCGGTGTTGGGCCAAATCCTGGCCAGTTTCTAGTTAGTCAGATTCAAGAACTTACTCAGATGGTTCAGGATCTGTCCCTCCGGGTGAGCTCACAGGAAGATCTGTTACGGACCTCCCCGAGGGTCGTCCCTGAACCAAAAATGCATTTGCCTGACCGTTTTTCTGGGGATAGAAAACAGTTTTTTAATTTCAAAGAGTCTTGTAAACTTTATTTTCGTTTAAGACCAGTCTCCTCAGGTACGGAGGCTCAGCGGGTTGGAATTATTATTTCTCTGCTTCAGGGGGATCCTCAGACCTGGGCTTTTGGTTTAAAGACAGACGATCCGGCCTTATCGTCTGTAGACGCATTTTTAAAATCTTTAGGGCTATTGTATGACGACCCTGATAGAGAGGCGTCCGCTGAGAGTCAGTTGCGTGCTCTTAGACAGGGTAGGAATCCCGCAGAGAATTATTGTACGGAGTTTCGCCGTTGGTCGAACGACTGTGGATGGAATGACCCAGCCCTGCGCAGTCAGTTTCGCCTCGGCTTATCTGAATCTATAAAAGACAGTCTCCTTCAGTATCCCGCTCCTGAGACTCTCGATAAACTCATGGAGCTCTCTATTAAGATAGATCGTCGGCTCAGAGAGCGGAGGGTTGAAAAAGGGGCATCTGTCGGGTCTACTCCTTGTGTGCTTTCCATTCCTGTAGACATGGAGGAGCCTATGCAGATAGGTCTCTCCAAATTGTCTCCTGAAGAAAGAACCAGGAGGCAAAATTCTGGTCTTTGTTTATACTGTGGAGGTAAGGGACATTTTGCCCGTAGTTGTCCGAACAAATCGGGAAACTTCCTGACCAAGTGAGTTGTGAGGGGGTTCACTTTGGTCTGCAGCTCATCTCCTCAAATAATTCACTGTTAGTTCCTGCTAAAGTTTCCTTTGGCAGCCTCTGTTCCTCGGTCTCTGCTTTTGTGGACAGTGGAGCTGCAGGGAACTTTATGGATTTAACATGGGCCAAGGCCTTAGGTATTCCTCAGTTAACCTTGGGTAGGTGTGTCACCATGCATGGTTTAGATGGGAGTCCCTTGTCCAATGGGGTCATTTCTCTAGGTACACCTCCTGTTTTACTCTCGGTGGGTGCCCTGCATTCTGAAAAGATTGAGTTTTTTCTTACTCATTGTCCAGCAGTTCCTGTGGTTCTGGGTCACCCTTGGCTGGCCTTTCATAATCCCATCATTGATTGGCAGTCGGGGGAGATCTTACAATGGGGTACCATCTGTAATAAAGAATGTATTACGCTTCCTATCCGAGTAGCTGCCGCCGTTCCTGCACCCATTCCTGAGGAATATCAGGATTTTGTCGACGTGTTTTCCAAGGGCAATGCGGATATTCTGCCTCCCCATAGGCCTTACGATTGTGCCATTGAGCTAATTCCTGGTGCCACGTTGCCTAAAGGAAGGTTATATGCATTGTCTGGTCTTGAAACTGTGGCCATGAATGAGTATGTGAAAGAAAGCCTTGGGAAAGGATTTATCAGGCCATCTAAATCCCCTTTAAGTGCAGGCTTCTTCTTCGTGGAGAAGAAGGATGGATCACTCAGACCTTGCATTGACTTTAGAGCCTTGAATAAAATCTCAGTAAAGAATACTTACCCTTTGCCGCTGATTTCTGTCCTCTTTGATCAGCTACGTTCGGCTGTGATTTTTTCTAAGATTGACCTGAGAGGAGCATATAACCTCATCAGAATCAAGTCAGGGGATGAGTGGAAAACGGCATTCAGTACTCAATCAGGCCACTATGAGTATCTGGTTATGCCATTCGGCCTGTCTAACGCTCCGGCAGTTTTCCAGGATCTCATTAATGATGTGCTCCGTGAATTTCTTGGAAGATTCGTTGTTGTTACGATTCCTGTACTCCAGACTGGAGAAGATCTTATGGCAGAGATCTGAGTACAGGAATGAAATACAGGTTGTGGGAGCTGGAGAGCCTAGTAACCCCTGGCGCCCTAACTCCGTTGTCTCGCCCGTGTTATCAGAAATCCCCTGCGAGACTATGGTTGCTTGAGCCCATGGCAGCCGCGTTCGAAGGGCGGATTATGTCTGCCCAACCCCGATGCCCCCGCAGGTCTTAATGGGAGACAAGGGGAAGTCCGAGACAGGGTGATAACAAGGGGCCCTCTGACTAAGCAACCAAGCCAGGGGTTACAAGCTAACTAAACTAAATCAAAAGGTATGTGCGGACTAGCCGCCAGGGAAAAGGACAACCAAAGATCCACGGATCCGACACTCCTATCCGGCACCGCTGGACACCAAAGTGGATCTTGTGGAAGCGGAATCCTCCGCAAAGCTCCAGAACTCAAAATAAACACAATAATAAATAGTAGCGGACAAGCCGCAACACACGGCTGCGCCGCGACTCACGAACGCCACCAGATGTTAAAGGTGCTCGATCAGACTCCAGGAACAGATGGTAACTTCCGAGTACAGGATCACTGAGAACAGGAACAAACGAACAGACCGGGACTGGGAACTCTCTCTGCAGCAGAATCAGGCAAACAGGAAGCTATCACCGGCGTCTGTGAGGAGTCCTGGGAGTGCTTTTAACAGAGAGTCTTCCAATCAGCTGTTTGGAGGCTGATTGGATTAAATGCCATGCAGCTGACAAGCTGCATGGCCAGGGAAACAGATGAGTGATAATTACAACATGCCGTGCAGCTGCATGCTACACAGCCAGGAAACCAGTGATGATATAACCTTAGACCCAGCAACGGGGAACACGATCCGACAGTGGCGTCCCCGTTGCTAGGCGCCGGCCGCACTGACGAGCGGACCCTCGGCGCCTAACAGTACCCCCCCCCCTTGAGGAGGGGTCAAGGAACCCCTAAATCCGTGTTTCTGAGGAAATTCTTGAAAAAATGCCCTTTTGAGCCTTGGGGCATGAAGGTCCTCATCTAGGACCCACGACCTTTCCTCAGGACCATAACCTCTCCAATGCACCAAAAAATAAAGCCGACCCCGGGACAACTTGGAATCGAGAACCTTCTCAACCACGAACTCCTGCTGACCCTGTACATTAACTGGTGATCTCCCCTGAGGTTTTTTACGAGGAAATCTGCTAGATGAAACATATGGTTTGAGCAAAGAGCAATGGAAGGTATTTCCGATCCGTAACGTTTTTGGTAGCTGTAACCGGAAAGCAACTGGATTGACTTTTTTGATAATGAGAAATGGTCCAATAAATCTAGGACCCAATCTGGCTGAGGTTTGTCGAAGTTTGATATTGCGAGTCGACAGCCACACCCTGTCTCCTACTCTAAAAGTGCACGGCCGCCGGAACCTGTCCGAAAAATCTTTTTCCCTGAAAGCTGCTTTTCTGAGAGCTATGTGCACTTTTTTCCAAATAAGTTTAAGATGAGAGGTCAGGGCCAGAGAGGAGACAGAGGAATGTTGGAAAAATGAATTAGCTCTGGGGTGGAAACCAAAAACTGCAAAAAATGGAGACACATTGGTGGAGGAATGACAGGCATTATTATAAGCAAACTCTGCCAATGGAAGAAACTCAGACCAGTCATTTTGGAGTTTGGCCGAGTACAAACGCAAATATTGTTTTAAGGATTGGTTCACTCGCTCAGTCTGTCCATTTGATTGTGGATGATAACCGGAGGTTAATGATAATTTCATTTTTAACGAAGCACAAAAAGACTTCCAAAACTGTGCAATGAATTGTGGACCCCTGTCAGAAACAATATCAGTGGGTAACCCATGGAGTCTGAAAACATGACGGAGGAACAAGACTGCCAATCCCTGGGCAGATGGCAACCGGGGAAGACCAATAAAATGAGCCATCTTACTAAAACGGTCCACTACCACCCATATGACTGTGCATCCAGCTGACAGAGGGAGATCCACCACAAAATCCATGGAGATATGCGACCATGGTCTAAGGGGAACATTCAATGGCATAAGTTGACCAATAGGCAAAGAACGGGGAACTTTATGCTGTGCACAGACCTGACACGAAACAACAAACTCTTTAATGTCTTTAGAAAGACCAGGCCACCACACTGAGCGGGATACCAATTCAAAAGTTTTAGCGACTTCCAGATGCCCTGCAACTTTGCTATCATGAAATTCCTCCAAAACAGTTGCTCTCAAAAACTCAGGAACAAAAAGACGGCCAGCAGGAGTATTTCCCGGAGCTTGATGTTGAAGCAGCTTCAACTGAGAAAAAACATCCTGTGTGAGACCTGCCTGAATGACTGAAGGCGGAAGTATGAGAGTAACCGGACTGTTGTCTTGAACGGGAAGAAAACTGCGTGAGAGGGCATCTGCCTTGGTATTCTTGGAACCAGGTCTGAAGGTGATAATGAATTTGAAACGAGTGAAAAATAAAGCCCAACGAGCCTGTCGGGCATTCAGTCGCTTAGCTGATTCAATGTATTGAAGATTTTTGTGATCCGTCAAAACAGAAATGGTATGGGTCGCTCCTTCAAGCCAATGTCTCCACTCCTCAAAAGCCCATTTAATAGCCAGCAACTCCCGATTACCAACATCGTAGTTGGATTCAGCAGATGAGAATTTCCTGGACATAAAGGCACAAGGATGTAACTCAAGGGAATCTGGATCCTTCTGAGAAAGGATAGCCCCTACACCAACCTCCGAGGCATCTACCTCAACGATGAAAGGCAATTCTGGGTTGGGATGTCTAAGGACAGGGGCTGAGACAAAGGCTTGTTTCAAGGCCTGAAAAGATACTTTAGCTTCACATGACCAATTGGTAGGATCTGCTCCCTTCTTAGTGAGTGCCACAATGGGAGCAACTATGTCAGAGAAAGAGTGAATAAACCTTCTATAGTAGTTTGCAAACCCTAAAAAGCGCTGAATTGCTTTTAAGTTGGTGGGTTGCGCCCAACTCAGGATGGCTTGGAGCTTCTTAGGTTCCATTCGGAATCCCCGAGGGGAAATAATGTACCCTAAAAAGGATACCTCCGTGACGTGAAATTCACACTTCTCCGGTTTGGCATACAAGTGATTTTCACGTAATTTCTTAAGTACCTGACGCACCTGGGTAACATGTTGTTCTATAGAGTCAGAATAAATCAAAATGTCGTCTAAATAGACCACAACGAATCTTCCCAGAAACTCACGGAGCACATCATTAATGAGATCCTGAAAGACTGCCGGAGCGTTAGATAGGCCGAATGGCATGACCAGATACTCATAGTGACCTGATTGAGTACTGAATGCCGTTTTCCACTCATCCCCTGATCTGATTCTAATGAGATTATATGCTCCTCTCAGGTCAATCTTAGAAAAAATAACAGCCGAACGTAGCTGATCAAAGAGGACAGAGATCAGAGGCAGAGGGTAAGTATTCTTTACTGAGATTTTATTCAGGGCTCGAAAGTCAATGCAGGGTCTGAGGGAACCATCCTTCTTCTCTACGAAGAAAAAACCTGCACTTAAAGGGGATTTAGATGGCCTGATAAACCCTTTCTCAAGACTTTCTTTCACATACTCATTCATGGCCACAGTTTCAGGACCAGACAATGCATATAACCTTCCTTTAGGCAACGTGGCACCAGGAATTAACTCAATGGTACAATCATAAGGCCTATGGGGAGGCAAAATATCCGCATTGCCCTTGGAAAACACATCCAAAAAATCTTGGTATTCTCCAGGAATATGTGCGGACCTGGCAGCAGCTACTCGGATAGGAAGTGTAATACATTCTTTATCACAGATGGTACTCCATTGTAGGATCTCCCCAGACTGCCAATCTATGATGGGATTATGAAAGGCCAGCCAAGGGTGACCCAGAACCACAGGAACTGCTGGACAATGGGTAAGAAAAAACTCAATCTTTTCAGAATGTAGAGCTCCCACCGAGAGCAAAACAGGAGGTGTACATAGAGAAATAACCCCATTGGATAGGGGACTCCCATCTAAACCATGCATGGTGATACACCTACTTAAGGTTAACTGAGGAATACCTAAGGCCTTGGCCCATGTTAAGTCCATAAAGTTTCCTGCAGCTCCACTGTCCACAAAAGCAGAGACCGAGGAACAGAGGCTGTCATAAGAAACTTTAGCAGGAACCAATAGTGAATTATTTGAGGAGATGAGCTGTAGACCAAAGTGAACCCCCTCACTATTCACTTGGTCAGGAAGTTTCCCGACTTGTTTGGGCAACTACGGGCAAAATGTCCCTTACCTCCGCAGTACAAACACAGACCAGAATTTTGCCTCCTGGTTCTTTCTTCCGGAGACAATTTGGAGAGACCAATCTGCATAGGCTCCTCCATGTCTACCGGAACGGAAGAAACACAGGGAAAAGAAACTACAGATGCCCCTTTCTCAGTCCTCCGCTCTCTGAGCCTACGATCTATTTTAATAGAGAGCTCCATGAGTTTATCAAGGTTCTCAGGAGCGGGATACTGAAGGAGGCTGTCTTTTATAGATTCAGATAAGCCGAGGCGAAACTGACTGCGCAGGGCAGGATCATTCCAGCCACAGTCGTTCGACCAACGGCGAAACTCTGTACAATAATTCTCTGCAGGATTCCTACCCTGTCTTAGAGCACGCAACTGACTTTCTGCGGATGCCTCTCTATCAGGGTCGTCATACAATAGCCCTAAAGATTTCAAAAAGGCGTCTACAGACGATAAGGCCGGATCGTCTGTCTTTAAACCAAAAGCCCAGGTCTGAGGATCCCCCTGAAGCAGAGAAATTATAATTCCAACCCGCTGAGCCTCCGTACCTGAGGAAACTGGTCTTAAACGAAAATACAGTTTACAAGACTCTTTAAAATTAAAAAACTGTTTTCTATCCCCAGAAAAACGGTCAGGCAGATGCATTTTTGGTTCAGGGATGACCCTCGGGGAAGTCCGTAACAGATCTTCCTGTGAGCTTACCCGGAGGGACAGATCCTGAACCATCTGGGTAAGTTCCTGAATCTGACTAACCAAAAACTGGCCAGGATTTGGCCCAACACCGGTGGGATTCATGAGGCCGACAAAATTCTCCCAACTGGATAAGTGAAAAAATTAACTCCTGTTGAAAATTTTTTCTTTTGTCTGGCCGGTGATAATGTTACGATTCCTGTACTCCAGACTGGAGAAGATCTTATGGCAGAGATCTGAGTACAGGAATGAAATACAGGTTGTGGGAGCTGGAGAGCCTAGTAACCCCTGGCGCCCTAACTCCGTTGTCTCGCCCGTGTTATCAGAAATCCCCTGCGAGACTATGGTTGCTTGAGCCCATGGCAGCCGCGTTCGAAGGGCGGATTATGTCTGCCCAACCCCGATGCCCCCGCAGGTCTTAATGGGAGACAAGGGGAAGTCCGAGACAGGGTGATAACAAGGGGCCCTCTGACTAAGCAACCAAGCCAGGGGTTACAAGCTAACTAAACTAAATCAAAAGGTATGTGCGGACTAGCCGCCAGGGAAAAGGACAACCAAAGATCCACGGATCCGACACTCCTATCCGGCACCGCTGGACACCAGAGTGGATCTTGTGGAAGCGGAATCCTCCGCAAAGCTCCAGAACTCAAAATAAACACAATAATAAATAGTAGCGGACAAGCCGCAACACACGGCTGCGCCGCGACTCACGAACGCCACCAGATGTTAAAGGTGCTCGATCAGACTCCAGGAACAGATGGTAACTTCCGAGTACAGGATCACTGAGAACAGGAACAAACGAACAGACCGGGACTGGGAACTCTCTCTGCAGCAGAATCAGGCAAACAGGAAGCTATCACCGGCGTCTGTGAGGAGTCCTGGGAGTGCTTTTAACAGAGAGTCTTCCAATCAGCTGTTTGGAGGCTGATTGGATTAAATGCCATGCAGCTGACAAGCTGCATGGCCAGGGAAACAGATGAGTGATAATTACAACATGCCGTGCAGCTGCATGCTACACAGCCAGGAAACCAGTGATGATATAACCTTAGACCCAGCAACGGGGAACACGATCCGACAGTGGCGTCCCCGTTGCTAGGCGCCGGCCGCACTGACGAGCGGACCCTCGGCGCCTAACAGTTGTAGTCTATTTAGACGATATTTTGATTTATTCTGACTCCGTAGAACAACATGTTACCCAGGTGCGTCAGGTGCTAAAGAAATTACGTGAAAATCACCTATATGCCAAACTGGAGAAGTGTGAATTTCATGTCACGGAGGTATCCTTTTTAGGGTACATTATTTCCCCTCGGGGATTCCGTATGGAACCTAAGAAGCTCCAAGCCATTCTTAGTTGGGCGCAACCCACCAATTTAAAAGCAATTCAGCGCTTTTTAGGGTTTGCGAACTACTATAGAAGATTTATTCACTCTTTCTCTGACCTAGTTGCTCCCATTGTGGCACTTACTAAAAAGGGAGCAGATCCTACCAATTGGTCATGTGAAGCTGAGTTATCTTTTCAGGCCCTGAAACAAGCCTTTGTCTCTGCCCCTGTCCTTAGACATCCCAACCCAGAATTGCCTTTCATTGTTGAGGTTGATGCCTCGGAGGTTGGAGTAGGGGCTATCCTTTCTCAGAAGGATCCAGATTCCCTTGAATTACATCCTTGTGCCTTTATGTCCAGGAAATTCTCATCTGCAGAATCCAACTACGATGTTGGTAACCGGGAATTGCTGGCTATTAAATGGGCTTTCGAGGAGTGGAGGCATTGGCTTGAAGGAGCGACCCATACCATTTCAGTTTTGACTGATCACAAAAATCTTCAAAACATTGAATCTGCTAAACGACTGAATGCCCGGCAGGCTTGTTGGGCTTTATTTTTTACTCGTTTCAAATTCATTATCACCTTCAGGCCAGGTTCCAAGAATACTAAGGCAGATGCCCTGTCACGCAGTTTTCTTCCAGTTCAAGACAACAGTCCTGTTACTCCCATACTTCCGTCTTCAGTCATTCGGGCAGGCTGTATTTACCCAGTTAAAGCTGCTTCAACATCAAGCTCCTGGAAATACTCCTGCTGGTCGTCTTTTTGTCCCTGAGTTTTTGAGAGCTACTGTTTTGGCGGAGTTTCATGATAGCAAGGTTGCCGGGCATCCGGGAATCGCTAAGACTTTGGAATTAGTCTCCCGCTCAGTATGGTGGCCTGGTCTTTCCAAAGACATTAAAGAGTTTGTTTTTTCTTGTCAGGTCTGTGCACAGCATAAAGTTCCCCGTTCTTTGCCTATTGGTCAACTTATGCCCTTGAATGTTCCCCTTAGGCCATGGTCGCATATCTCCATGGATTTTGTGGTGGACCTCCCTCTGTCAGCAGGATGCCGAGTCATATGGGTGGTAGTGGACCGTTTTAGCAAAATGGCCCATTTCATTGCTCTTCCCCGATTGCCATCTGCCCAGGGATTGGCAGTCTTGTTCCTCCGCCATGTTTTCAGACTCCATGGCTTACCCACTGATATTGTCTCTGACAGGGGTCCACAATTCATTGCACTATTTTGGAAGTCCTTTTGTGCTTCGTTGAAGATGAAATTATCATTAACCTCCGGCTATCATCCCCAATCCAATGGACAGACTGAGCGAGTTAACCAATCTCTTAAACAATATTTGCGTTTGTACTCGGCCAAACTCCAAAATGACTGGTCTGAGTTTCTTCCATTGGCGGAGTTTGCTTATAATAATGCCTGTCATTCCTCCACCAATGTGTCTCCATTTTTTGCAGTTTTTGGTTTTCACCCCAGAGCTAATTCATTTTTTCAACATTCCTCTGTCTCCTCTCTGGCCCTGACCTCTCATCTTAGACTTATTTGGAAAAAAGTGCACCTGGCTCTCAGAAAAGCAGCATTCCGGGAGAAAAGATTTTCTGACAGGCTCCGGCGGCCGTGCACTTTTAAAGTAGGAGACAGGGTGTGGTTGTCGACTCGCAACATTAAACTCCGACAAACCTCAGCCAGATTGGGTCCTAGATTTATTGGACCATTTCTCATTATCAAAAAAGTCAATCCAGTTGCTTTCCGGTTACGCTTACCAAAGACTTTACGGATCGGAAATACCTTCCATTGCTCATTGCTTAAACCTTATGTTTCGTCCAGTAGATTTCCTCGTAAAATATCTCAGGGGAGATCTCCAGTTAATGTACAGGGTCAGCAGGAGTTCTTGGTGGAGAAGGTTCTCGATTCCAAGTTGTCCCGGGGTCGGCTTTATTTTTTGGTACATTGGAGAGGTTATGGGCCAGAGGAAAGGTCTTGGGTCCTGGATGAGGACCTTCATGCCCCAAGGCTCAAAAGGGAATTTTTTCGAGAATTTCCTCAGAAACCTGGCTTTAGGGGTTCCTTGACCCCTCCTCAAGGGGGGGTACTGTTAGGCGCCGGGGTCCGCTCGTCGGTGCGGCCCGGCGCCTAGCAACCAGGGACGCCATGCGCGTTCATCCGCCGGCTCCCTGGCAACGCTGACGCCGGGCGCACAGAGCCGCTCTGACCTTAGCAACGGGGACGCCACGTTCAGCCGCGTTCCCCGTTGCTGGGTCTGTCCTAAATTACCTGATTATGTGCTGGCCGTGCAGCATGCAAGCTGCACGGCATTTCCATTAATTACCCTGGCTGGATCTTGATTGGAGGGTTCCTGAATAAAGGCACCCTCAGGACTTCCTACAAACGCCGGTGATAGCTTCCTGTTTGCCTGTGTCTGCTACAGAGAGTTTCCAGTTCTGCTCAATCCGGTTGTTCCTGTCCTCAGAGATCCTGTACTCGGAAGTTTGCCATCTATTCCTGGAGTCTGACCGAGCACCTTTAACATCCTGGGGTGTTCGTGAGTCGCGGCTCAGCCGTGTGTTGCGGCTTGTCCGCTTACTGTTTATTATTTAGTTTATTTGTGTTCTGGAGCTTTTGCGGAGGATTCCGCTCCCACAGATCCACTCTGGTATCCAGCGGTGTTGGATAGGAGTAACGGATCAGTGGATCTTTCGTTGTCCTTTTCCCTGGCGGCTTGTCCGCACATACCTTTGGTTAAAGTTAGTTAGCTTGTAACCCCTGGCCTGGTTGCTTAGTCAGAGGGCCCCTTGTTATCACCCTGTCTCGGATTTCCCTTTGTCTCCCATTAAGACCTGCGGGGGCATCGGGGTTGGGCAGACATAATCCGCCCTTCGAACACGGCTGCCATGGGCTCAAGCAACCATAGTCTCGCAAGGGATTTCTGATAACACGGGCGAGACAACGGAGTTAGGGCGCCAGGGGTTACTAGGCTCTCCTGCTCCCACAACCAGCATATATTCCCAGTACTCAGACCTTTGTTATAAGATCTCTCCTGGTCTGGAGTACGGGAATCATAACACCTCTGTGCATCACGCATTTATAAGACGGCGTCTTTTATATGCTCAATCGTCAGCAAAATATTGTCCCTATCCATGGTATCAATATTATCCGACAGGGAATCTGACCACGCAGCAGCAGCACTGCACATCCATGCTGATGCAATAGCTGGTCTCAATATAATGCCCGTGTGTGTGTAAATAGCTTTTAGGGTAGCTTCCTGCTTCCTATCAGCAGGTTCCTTCAGGGTGGCCGTATCCGGAGACGGTAGTGCCACCTTCTTTGATAAGCGTGTCAGCGCCTTATCTACCCTAGGGGGTGTTTTCCAACGTGACGTTTTGAAATTATAAATTTCTTATCTGGGGAAGTCCACGCTTCCTCACACACCTCATTTAATTCCTCAGATGCAGGAAAAACTACAGATAGTTTTTTCTCACCAAACATAATACCCTTTTTTGTGGTACCTGGGGTATTATCAGAAATGTGCAAAACATTTTTCATTGCCTCAATCATGTAACGGGTGGACCTATTGGAGGGTACACTAGTCTCATCATCGTCGACACTGGAGTTGGTATCCGTGTCGACGTCTGTATCTGTCACCTGAGGTAGCGGGCGTTTTAAAGCCCCTGATGACATTTGAGACGCTGGAACAGGCACAAGCTGTGTAGCCGGCTGTCCTATGTCGTCAAACCTTTTGTGTAAGGAGTTGACACTTTCACGCAATTCCTTCCATAAGTCCAACCACACAGGTGTCGATCCCGCAGGGGGTGACATCACATTAACAGGCATTTGCTCCGCCTCCACATCATTTTCCTCCTCATACATGTCGACACAGCAGTACCGACACACAGCAGACACACAGGGAATGCTCTTACAGAGGACAGGACCCCACAAAGCCCTTTGGGGAGACAGAGGGAGAGTATGCCAGCACACACCATAGCGCTATATATCACAGGGATATCACCTATAAAAACGTGTTTTCCCCTTATAGCTGCATAATATATTTATACAGCGCCTAATTTGTGCCCCCCCTCTCTTTTTTACCCTTTTCTGTAGTGCAGGACCGCAGGGGAGAGCCAGGGAGCTTCCTTGCAGCGGAGCTGTGAGGGAAAAATGGCGCCAGTGTGCTGAGGGAGATGGCTCCGCCCCTTTTTTGGCGGGCTTTCTCCCGCTATTGTAAAAGTTCTGGCAGGGGTTAATAAACACCTGTATAGCCCCTGGGGCTATATATGGTGCCATTTCGCCAGCCAAGGTGTTAATATTGTGCTCAGGGCGACCTTCCCCCAGCGCCCTGCACCCATCAGTGACCGCAGTGTGTGGTGTGCATGAGGAGCAATGGCGCACAGCTGCAGTGCTGTGCGCTACCTTGGAGAAGACAGAAGTCTTCAGCCGCCTATTTTCCGGACCTTCTTGCTTCTGGCTCTGTAAGGGGGACGACGGCGCGGCTCCGGGAACGGACGACGAGGTCGGGTCCTGTGTTCGATCCCTCTGGAGCTACTTCGCTTCTTCTCCCCTTAGTCCCTCGATGCAGTGAGCTTGTTGCCAGCAGGTCTCACTGAAAATAAAAAACATAACATATACTTTCTTCCTAGGAGCTCAGGAGAGCCCCTAGTGTGCATCCAGCTCGGCCGGGCACAGAAATCTAACTGAGGCTTGGAGGAGGGGCATAGAGGGAGGAGCCAGTGCACACCAGATAGTACCAAATCTTTCCTTAGAGTGCCCAGTCTCCTGCGGAGCCCGTCTATTCCCCATGGTCCTTACGGAGTCCCCAGCATCCACTAGGATGTCAGAGAAATAAGCTTTATTAACAATGAAACAGACATACAGTGATATCTATTAACTAATGTGAATTAAAAACACAAGTTAAGAAATGCCATATAACAGTGATTATGGGTCCAGAGTTATATATGTGAACTTCCCTCATATTAATGTGTCTTTTGGTAATCTATGTGTGTTAGCTAACATTGTTCTCAAAACTCCAATGTTAAATTATGGAATGAATCATATAGGGAGCTGGCTCTAAAGAAAGCATTGTAACCCTAAATTTCATTTAGCCCCCTAGGGGAAATAGTACCCAGGGTATAAATCCATCTGGATTCTTTTTGTAACAGCACCCTGTCCCTGTTACCGCCCCTGAGGGATTTAGGTACATGGTCTATTAGAATCGCCCTAATTGAGGCAACTCCATGTTTGCCCTCTAAGCAGTGCCTTGCAAATGGTTGATCACTTTGGTTCTTTTCATGGGCCTTTTTAATGGCACTGCGATGAAGGGCCATCCTCTCCCTAAATTGACGAATAGTCTTGCCCACATAGGCAAGACCACAGGGACAAGTTAAAAGGTATATTACATGTGTAGTTGTGCAGGTAAGTCTGTGCCGGATTTAAATTTTTTGACCACTATGTGGGTGGTTAAATGTTGCTCCTGTAATAAGAGTATTACAGGTAGCACACCCTAGACATTTAAAACATCCCTGTTTTTGTCACAGAAAATAGGACTGACTAATCTTAGTAAGTTTCATAACATAATCCCCTAGATTTTTGCCACGTGTGTGGCAAGGCATGAGACGAGTTTCTGCTAATGTGGACAATGCCTGATCAGTCTGTATGATTGGCCACATTTGTTTTGCTTTCTTAACCACCCGTTTACTTGCTGTCGTATATTTATTGACCCAGGTTAGTTTTTTAACCCCCGAAACCCTATTTCTAATTTTGGGTGTGAGAGCCTGCTCCCGTGGCATATTAAGAACCCTTGTCTTAGATGGGTGTGGTTCGTTTTATCGACAGAGCCTTGGTCGACAATGTTTAGGTCGACCACTATTGGTCGACAGTCACTAGGTCGACATGGATGGAAGGTCGACAGGGTTCCTAAGTCGACATGTGCTAGGTCGACAGGTCTAAAGGTCGACATGAGTTGTTGTTGTTTTTCGTTTTCTTCGTAAAGTGACCGGGATCCCAAATTAGCGCACCGCGTCCCCTCGCATGGCTCGCCATGCTTCGGGCATGGTGCCTTCGCTCCGCTACCGCTTTGCTCGGCACACTTTACCGTTCCAATCGTAGTCGACATGGATCGTTAAGTATGAAAAAATAAAAAAAATAAAAAAACTCATGTCGACCTTTAGACCTGTTGACCTAGCACATGTCGACCTAGAAACCCTGTCGACCTTCCATCCATGTCGACCTAGTGACTGTCGACCAATAGTGGTCGACCTAAACATTGTCGACCTAGGCACTGTCGATCTTCAGACCGGATCCCGTCTTTGACGCCTGTAATGCTTTCATTGGATATCCACGCTGGGCAAATTTAGTCAACATGTTATCCAATGCCACTATGGTTTCTGCCGGGTCTGAGGTAATTCTTCTAACCCGCAGAAAATGCGAGTAGGGGAGTCCGGTCTTGAGAGCCAAAGGATGAAACATTTGATGACTAAGTAATGTATTCCGATCGGTGGGTTTGATGTAAATGGAGATAGATACCCCTTTGTCACTACGGGTGATGGATACATCTAAAAAATTTATTGTAAACTCGTCCAATGTTGTGGTGAACTTCACTACATGTTCTGTTTGATTATGTTTTTCCCATAGTTGGACCAGATCTTCCTTAGAGCCTTGCCAAAACACCAGGTCATCAATATAGCGTTTGTAATAAACTACCTGCGACATAACAGTTGTGTTAAAATAAAACATTTGTTTTTCAACATAGTGCATGAAGGCGCAGGCGTTCGATGGGGCCACTACCGACCCCATCGCACAGCACGCTATTTGTAAAAAGAATCCTCCATTAAAGACAAAGTAATTCCGACTCAAAACCAAATGTAACAACTTCAAAAAAAACTCCTAGGTCGGGGCCCGTATTTAAATGGTTCTCATTTAGTAGTAGATGCAGGTGTAGAGGCTAGTGACATCAGCACTACACATCAACATGTGCTCAGGTAAGTCACCCAATTCTTGCATTTGTATCAAGAGAGTAGTTGTGTCTTTTACATAAGACGGTGTAGCTTGGATGCATGGATTTAAAATGCATCCAAAAATAATGATACTGGATGATATAAAGAGCCCCTGGCCGACACTATAGGTCGGCCAGGTAGGTCTACGAGTGACTTATGTATCTTAGGCACAGTGTAAAAAAGGGGCACTTTCGGATATTCTACACACAATGCTTTCTTAACTTCAGAAGAAATAAGGCCCTGTTCACAAACATCCTGTAAATACTGGTCCAATTCTGTTTTAAACTCTCGAGTTGGGTCCCTAGTCAGTCTCCTATAAGTGGATGTGTCGTTGAGCTGACGATCACATTCACGTATATAAGACCCAAGGTATATATATGTATATATGTATTGTTCCATTAAATATTAAGGACACCGTGTATGGATACCGTGTGTGGGATCAAATTGTTCAGGGCCACATAAGTAATAATTCGGTGGTTGCGAGGATATTGTCACATATTACGGCAACAAGTTATTAGCGATACCGGATTCATGTATATTACTGTATGATACTGTGGTCGGTTTGATCTGGTCTTTAGGTGGGAGCCCAGAAGTAACCTGTAATCACATCACAAGATTAGGTGTCGCTCAGTGTTCGAGCTGACCAATGACCCGCAGTGTACTGAATATGTCCCGCCCCTGGACCAATGGAAGATCTTACATTCCCCATTGTACTGTTATTGGAACATTGTATAAAAGGACGCACCTGGGCCAGGTTTCAGTCACCTTTCTCAGAGGTCATCTTGTAAGACGACTGAGGCCTGGAATCCGGTGGCGCAGCGTATGTATGACGGTAACTGTTACTATTGTATTGGTATAGTTGTATTGCTAATTGTACTTGCATTTATTTCCCGTGTCTGTTGTATATTATTGTATCCTTGAATTGTATTGTGTTGCTACAGTGCAGCATTGTTATCCCTTTGTGTCCGCTAGGGACTAATATATATGGTTATTGGGTTGGACCTTTAATCCAAATTTACCCATCTGTCTCGTCTGTTATTTTGTTAATCTGGCGAAGCGTCAGGGACACTTCCGACACTCTACTAAGGTCTAAGTGTGTTATATTGCTGTAGCCATATATATTCACCAAAGTATTATGAGTGCATCAACGCTCAAAAGGTACGCTAAGTGGTGCTACGCATAGGTACGCCCGTAGCTAGGAATAAAGTGTAAACAGCGTAACATTGAGGAAACTGCGCAACTGACCTATTGTCCATCAGTTTACTTTAAAAACAGTTTATCAGAGTAAAAAAAAACAACAGAACAGTTGAACAGACAAAATTTAATTAAAACCAACAAATGATAAAACTATTTAATTACACAGAGACCCCCCCCCCTTCCCCCGTAATATCATCCCACTATTCAAATGCGCTGTCAAAATCGGACATAGCCAAAATTGCACCAGAAATATTTTGCTTTTAAACGACTTTATTTCACATCTTTAATACACATATTTTTGTCTGTATTTTAAACTTAAAAAATACTTTACTCTGCACAACAGCCTATGGGGGTCATTCAGACCCATCCGCAATAGTGGCCCGCAGCAGTTTACCCGGTGGTGGCAAAATGCACATGCACAGCGGCCGTGCAGACACACACATTGTGGTCGCATCCCTGAGGGGTGAACGCGGGTGGGCCGGGACCATTTTCCAGGAGGGGGGGGGGGGGTTGCGTGATGTCACATCTGCGTTCATCTGATTAACCCCCTATAAGCTTCCAGAGTGCACCTCATATCTCATCTTTTCCAAGTTACTACAAATGATATGAGATCGGTAGCAGCACTACTTTCAGGATTATTACACAGAACACACATAAAGCAAATAACAGTAACACATACAAGGGATTAATTAGAAATAAGGAAGCATAATCATCATTAAGTCTAATTATCAACTGATTCTGTGTGGAACACATACACCTCTTTACTGCCTCCAGCAGCCCCTGGTACTGCACTGTGACCACCCGCCCCATCTCCCCCCACTATTGCCATCCACCCCATGTCTCCCCCACTACTGCCACGCACCCTGTCCTCTCCCCACTACTGCCACCCACCCTGTCTCCCCCCACTACTGCCACTGCCCTGTCTCCCCCCCACTACTGACATCCACCCGTGTCTCCCCTACTACTGCCACCTGCCCTGTCTCCCCTACTACTGCCGCCCGTCCCATCTCCCCCCACTATTGCCATCCACCCGTGTCTCCCCTACTACTGCCACCTGCCCTGTCACCCCGCTCTGACACCTCAGCCCTGCTTGCAGATGTTTACCCACATAGACATTGCCTCCAGCAGCTCCCACTACTGCCACTCACCCTGTCTCCCTCCTCAGCCCTGCTTGGGGACGTTTACCCACATACACATTGCCTCCAGCAGCTCCTACTACTGCCCCCTGCCCTATCTCCCTCAGCACTGCTTGGGGACAATATTACCCACATAGACATTGCCTCCAGTAGCCCCCGCTACTGCACTACTGCCACCCACCCTGTTTCCCCTGACATCTTAGCACTGCTTGGGAATTTATGGTACTGCTAACAGTCCATCAACAGATGGAAGAAACCCAGGCAGTACGGATGCAGCAGCTGCTTCTGGTATCATGGTCATGCAAGGCTGGGAGTCAGTAAGATTACTTAATAGAGGGTCTAAATTCAGTAAAGATAGCAGATGCTGCTAATTAGCAATCCTTTTCCTAGCGTGCTAGGGGCCGCCCATCGCAAGGCCACCCAGCATGCTGACCACCGCCTACCCCCTTGATGAAACAGAAATTGCGATTGCCTCACAATTTCTGCTTTATCGTAGAAATTAGTGAAGCCTCCTGCTGCCGCTGCTTGCGCAGGAGGCCCGCTGCATTTTTCTTGATCATGGCGGCTGCATGTGATGTCACACAGCCGTGATCATGCCCGTCTGTCCTCCGTTCGCGCCACACTGCCCCAGCACCGATCCGTCTCCTCCCTGGAAATGGAGCATTGCCCGCCCACCCCCGTGACTGCCTCTGCCTGACAGGCAATCACATTTTCTGCGTCCCCTCTGCAGAAAATGCAGGTGCATGCACGGGATGGGCGCAGTGGATGCGCCCGCAATTTTTCAATAATTCCGTTTGGATCACACACTGCGATCAGACCTGAATTAGGCCCCGAGTCATCTTACAGGCAGCCAGTGATGGGAGCAGAGAATGGGTGTTATGTGGCAGGAACGGGCTGGTTAGGTAACAGCCTGGCTGCTGCATTCTGTACAAGCTACAAGCTCAGTAATTCTTTTGCTGGGAGACCCAGGTAGAGGACATTGCAGTAGTCTGTGCGTGATGATACAAGTACATGTATGACTGTAGGTAGATCTTCTGAGGGAAATAAGTGCTGGAGTCTGGCTATGTTCCTCAGATGAGGATCTGATTGTGGCTGATACCTGATGTCTAAGTGTCACTCCACAATCCAGGACACCAAGATTCTGCACAGGATCAGAATTTTGTAACTCTGAACCCCCAAGTGTAAGTCTGGTTGGTTTGCAAAGCTGAGCTGTAGCCCTGTCCTTTGTTGGTGAGCTTCTACCATATGGACCTGTTTCACCAGGACTGAGTCACAGCCAACTGGCATCACCCACACCTGGAGCTCAGCTAGACAACCATTTAGGATTGGGACTGGGTTCTCAGTGTCTGGAGCAAAAGACAGATCATCTGCATAGCAGTGGTAGATGAGGACATGACATCTGATTATTTCACCATGCAGTAGCATGTATATTGCAAGATACGATAAGAACCTTGAAGAACAACGCATGGCAATGATGAGTATACTCCAGAAGATTAAAATGGCTTCTCACCTGTGTGTCTTCTCTGGTGTGTAACAAATTGTGATTTGTGTGTAAAACATTTCCCACACTCAGAACATGGAAATGGCTTCTCACCTGTGTGACTTTGCTGATGTCTAACAAGATGTGATTTCTGTGTAAAACATGTCCCACACTCAGAGCAAGAAAATGGCTTCTCACCTGTGTGACTTCTGTGATGTATAACAAGAGCTGATTTGAGTGCAAAACATTTCCCACACTCAGAGCATGAAAATGGATTCTCACCTGTGTGAATTTGCTGATGTGTAACAAGATGTGATTTCTGTGTAAAACATTTCCCACACTCAGAGCAAGAAAATGGCTTCTCACCTGTGTGACTTCTGTGATGTATAACAAGAGCTGATTTGAGTGCAAAACATTTCCCACACTCAGAGCAAGAAAATGGCTTCTCACCTGTGTGACTTCTGTGATGTATAACAAGAGCTGATTTGAGTGCTAAACATTTCCCACACTCAGAGCATGGAAATGGCTTCTCACCTGTGTGACTTTTCTCATGTTTAAAAAGATCTCTTTTGTGTGCAAAACATTTCCCACATTCAGGACATGGAAATGGCTTCTCACCTGTGTGACTTCTCTTATGTTTAACAAGATCTGATTTGTTTGCAAAACATTTCCCACACTCAGAGCATGGAAAAGGCTTCTCACCTGTGTGACTTCTCTGATGTTTAACAAGTTGTGATTTCCAGGCAAAACATTTCCCACACTCAGAGCAAGAAATTGGATTCTCGCCTGTGTGACTTCTGTTATGACTAACAAGATCTGAATTTTGTGCAAAACATTTACCACACTCAGGACATGGAAATGGCTTCTCACCTGTGTGACTTCTCTGATGTCTAGCAAGTTGTGATTTTTGTGCAAAATATTTCCCACACTCAGAACATGGAAATGGTGATGTACCTGTGTGACTTCTCTTATGTGCATCAAGAGTTGATTTGTATGTAAAACAGTTCCCACACTCAGAACAGGAATATGGTTTCTCACCTGTATGTATTCTCTTATGTATTACAAGTTGTGATTTATATGTAAAACATTTCCCACACTCAGAACATGGAAATGGATTTTCACCTGTGTGACTTTGCAGATGTGTAACAAGTTGTGATTTCCAGGTAAAACATTTCCCACACTCAGAACATGAAAATGGCTTCTCACCTGTGTGATTTCTGTTATGACTAACAAGATCTGATTTATGTGCAAAACATTTCCCACACTCAGGACATGGAAATGGCCTTTCACCTGTGTGACTTCGCTGATGTGTAATAAGTTGTGATTTCTGGGTAAAACATTTCCCACACTCAGAACAGGAATATGGTTTCTCACCTGTATGTATTCTCTCATGTGTAACAAGACCTGATTTGTATGTAAAACATTTTCCACACTCAGAACATGGAAATTGCTTCTCATCTGCCTTAGCAGGCTGATGGGTAATAAGCTTTGTGTTCTGTGTAAAACATTTGGCATCTATAGAACACAGAAACACTGTATCTACTCTTAGAGCTGTAACAGATGCACCAATATCAGAGGGATCAGGAGAACATCTCCCAGGATCAGAGGGATCAGCTGATAGAGCTGGATGTATAATTGGGGTAATGGGAGTAGGTCCTGGAGAATCCTGTCTACTGTCATCTTTTATGTCACAATCCGGGGATAACATTAGATGTCCTTCTGAGATATTCCTGCTTGTGTGTCCATCTGCTGGAAATAAAACACATTATGGATATGTGAAATTTTCTGTAACAATATTAATCTTGTAAACAATAGGAGAAGACGACTTTCTGGGACACTTAATAGTAAATGTGTGTATTAAAACATAACTTTTAATGAAGGCTTTATAATAATGTCTCCTAATATTACTCCTGGAAGCATTGGTAAGGTAGCATTCCTTTATGTGTGTGCTCATATGCTGGTAAGCCTGTACATGTGTTACTCACCCTTATATAAGGTATATTGCTACAGCAGAGTAGGTGTGGAACAAGGTATTTTACATGCAATACACCATATAATACCCTGTAATCATCATCATCTACTAGGTTATAATCCACTGTAACACCCCCATCTTCAGTGTCTTACCTCTATTCTCTCACTTGTAATAAGGATGATGTGTGTACGGTAAGTATGATACAGAGAATTACATATCAGGATCTATACAGCAGCCACCATACTTCTGCATCTCATACGTGTGCTACTGGCAGCAGTGAACATCTGAGTGAGAGTGCCGGGAAGACAGCAGAGTCTGATGAGAAAGAGATTGGATCTGCCTTTGCAGGGATGTACCACACTTGTTAGTATATAAAATAATAAATAAGAGGGGCCTGAGTCCATCCAGACGTGCTTTCTGGAGTTCTCCTCACTAAGTGGCTTATCTACCCTCCTTGATAACTCTCAGCCACCGGCTGGGACCAAGACCCAATCTATTAAGTACCCCACTCCTCCTGCCCTAAAGCCGCTCACTCTGCTCAGTCCGGGCACCGTTCACTGCTGCAGCCTAGTGACACAGCTGAAGCCATGGGCTGTATTCTGGGGCTAAGTGCGCCAAGTCTTTCTTGCACGCTCCGCGCTTTTGCCTCAGGTGGGAGCACTGGCTCTTGCTACTGCAGGGGGCAGAATGGGCTGCGCACAGTCACTGGAGCCCCTTGGAAAGTGAGGTGATGATCAAGCACTCTTGCTCCATTGCCCTTTCTCCGAATTCCACTAGCCGATCTGCTTAGGTATCCGTGTCGCCCCCCCAGGGATGTTGGACCTTCGGCCCTGCTAGGTATGAAACATGGCTGCTGCTAGTAGAGAGGGTGGGGCTTGTGGGTCTCAACGGTTCTGTACAAAGGTCCACTGGTAGGCCGCCCTCTTTGATGCCAACGCCCTTAGCACTCTCTACCTCCACCAAGCTCACGAGTGCCGCCATCATGATGCTTCTGGACGTGTTGAAAAAGGATATCCACACCCTTCTCCTGATACACGATCTCCAGATCATCCTTAGACATTCCGCTGAAGTCCGCCATCTTGTGCGTTCTCCTGCGCTGCAGTTACTCCTCTCCTAACTCGGCTTCTCCAATCAGGTGACTGAAAAGCCACCTAAGATTATCCCACCGCTATGCCAGCAATTTCTGTGACCGGACGGTTCTGTATGAAAGCCCTCGCATCCTGCCCCAGTCACGGAATGGATGTTTAGGTCACACGGGATCTGGCCACTTAGGAGATTCCCACTTACCATCAGTAACCACCTATTACTGACTCCACCCACTGTGCAGTGGGTGGGTACTACGCTGCCACCAGATTCTTTGTTGCCATGGAGACTGGAACCATGGTACTGCTCTGTATGCGTCGACACGCTGTATTACCACACCTGCATGGTGTTGACAAATCACTACTAGTCACTGGACTAGGCCTCCACACGGTAGCTGGTGGGAGGCGGATCTTGGGGATGCTGAGTGGACCCTGGACAGCCGTAAAACTGAACTATGTTTGGCATAGCACTGCAGGTCACAAGATGAAGCGGTCGTCTTGAGGCAGATGTTTATTCACTCAAACAGTCTTAAAATAGACTCTTCCCTATTGCTAGTGGCAACAGCAATACAGCAAAATGTTTACAGCAGAGTGAAAATGGTATAATACCTCTGGAGGCTCACAGGCCTCCTCTTTTTTTCTTACTCCAATACACATACCACAGGGGGTAAGTCCACCGTGCTGTTCTCAACCAATCATTGTTTACCCATGTGATGTGCATGCCTTGGCCACATGCACAGCTAACATTGTCCTCTGTGGACGGTGGGGAGTAGTCACTCTCCTTTGACCGTCCCATCCTGGAGGGTTGTTATCCGCCCTGGTGACGTTCAGTCTAGGCAGGGGGAAGCTTTCTCATCTAAACTACTTCCATGAATCTGCCCGGGTTCCCAGCTCACCATCTCCAGCCTAAACTTGGGCTCCAGAGATGGGAGGCCTAGATCCCCGGTTAGGGTTTCCTGCCCACCGAGGGTGATCCCTACGGAGCTCCAGAAAACCATTCAGCTTGTTTTAAAGCTGAGCTGCTCCTCTCTCTCCCCATGATACTTCCATGTGGGAGGCTAGAGAGGAAGGCATTCCATTTTTGGGGAAAAGTACTGGAGGAATCCATCTGCCGGCACAGTAATGGATTCCCCCCTCCTGGGACACACAACCAAGTAAGTGCATTTCACTTTAAATACAATTCAAGTACACTATACACATTGTTGCTTAAATATACACTGAGCCAGTGGCCTGCACAGGCTCCAAATACCCAGGCACTGCAGTGCCTCACCATACTATTTATATATATATATATATATATATATATATATATACATACTTACACACATATATATACACATACATATATACACACACACAGTGTTCGCAAATGTATTTTACCCAGATCAGAGGATGGGGACTCACTTTTCTAAAACGTGTGGGTCCCCGAAAGACGCGCTGCACTGCTGCCAATTCCTGGCTCTCAATTGACTGCACTTCCTGCCTGTAAAAGAGGAGGTGGAGCCTTACCACTACCAGTCCTCTGGCGGTGCCTCCCCTCCTGGTCACATGCAGCCGCGGATTCACACGGGGGCCGGGCAGAGAATGAAGACGGCTCTACGGCTGCTCTACGCTGTGCTGTGGGCGGGAGGTGAGTGCCGGTGACAGCGTAAGTGCTGTGGGGTAGGGTAAGTAGCCTAGGAGCGGGTGGCTGAACTTGGGTGGTGGCTTTCATTGCATGCCTTGTGTGTCTTCTGGGAGTGTCATGGGCTTGTAGCCCGACCTCAGTGGTTGTTTCAGACGTCCACTATAGTAAGTTTCCCTGATATTCCCAGCGCCATTCACATCTAGACCAAGCTAAGGATCTATGAGAATATAACATGAATCTACTGTGCAGGCACTGCTGGTACCTGTGGTACACCCGCTACTTCTGGGATCATCCTGTCAAGCTGCCTAAAACGTCTGCTTCTGTCAAAAGCATTTATACAAGTGATCTGAGCCAGGGCTACATCATATAAGGCTAGAAATGAGAAACCACACCGGCATCCCAATCGCAGCACTGCCGACACCTAACACCCCCATACCCAAAGCCTAACCTCCCCCCAGCAGTGCCTAAACCTAACCTCCCCTTACCCACAGCCTAACCCTAACCTACCCCCAGCAGTGCCTAAACCTAACCCCCCTTACCCATAGTCTAACCCTAACCTCCCCCCAGCAGTGCCTAAACCTAACCTCCCCTTACCCACAGCCTAACCCTAACCTCCCCCCAGCAGTGCCAAAACCTAACCCCCTTACCCACAGCCTAACCATAACCTCCCCCCAGCAGTGCCTAAACCTAACCCCTCTTACCCACAGCCTAACCCTAACCTCCCCCCAGCAGTGCCTAAACCTAACCCCCCTTACCCACAGCCTAACCTTAACCTCCCCCCAGCAGTGCCTAAACCTAACCCCCCCTTACCCACAGCTTAACCTTAACCTCCCCCCAGCAGTGCCTAAACCTAACCCACCCTCCTTAGTGCCTAACCCTAACCTCCCCCCAGCAGTGCCTAAACCTAACCCCCCTTACCCACAGCCTAACCCTAACCTCCCCCCAGCAGTGCCTAAACCTAACCCCCCTTACCCACAGCCTAACCCTAACCTCCCCCCAGCAGTGCCTAAACCTAACCCCCCTTACCCACAACCTAACCCTAACCTCCCCCCAGCACTGCCGACACCTAACCCCCCTTACCCACAGCCTAAACCTAACCCCCTTACCCACAGCCTAACCCTATCCCCCCAGCAGTGCCTAACCCCTTACACACAGCCTAACCCTATCACCCCTCTCTGCAGAACTAACCCCCCAAGAAGTGCCTAAACCTAACCCCCCTTACCCACAGCCTAAATCTAACCCGCCCCCTTAGTGCCTAACCCTATCCCCCCTCACTGCAGCCTAACCCTAACCTCCCCCACCCCATACCCTATACCGCCCCCCTGGGTGTGCCTAAACCTATCCCCCCTCCCGCACGCTAAACCTGTGGCGGCGGGATCCTGATCTCCTCGGGATGCCGGCATCGGTATTCTGGCGGCTGTCGGGATTCTGGCGTCGGTATTACGGCTGCCGGGATCCTGGATGCATACCTCCGGTATGATAACAGCCCAGCAGCATTGTCACCCTCTCGCTTCCCCTGCAACACTTTTGTAGCGTCTAAGGCCCTCATTCCGAGTTGATCGCTCGCTAGCTATTCTTTGCAGCGCAGCGATCAGATAGTCGCCACCTATAGGGGAGTGTATATTCGCTTTGTAAGTGTGCGATCGCTTGTGCGAGGGAGCGTTGCAAAAAAAATTTGTGCAGTTTCTAAGTTTCTAAGATCATTTCTGTCTTTTTGGAGCCGGAATGGACGTCAGACACCCGCCCTGCAAACGCCTGGACACCCCTGCGTTTTCCCAAACACACCCAGAAAACTGTCAATTGCCACCCACAAACGCCCTCTTCCTGTCAATCACCTTGCGACCAGCGTTGCAAATGGATTCTTCGTTAAATCCATCGCTCAGCAACGATTCGCTTTGTACCTGTACGACCCGCCTGCGCATTGTGGTGCATACACATGCGCAGTAGTAATCTGTTCACTGTGCTGCGAAAAACTGCAGCGAGCGATCAACTCGGAATGACCCCTAAATCCAGTCTGGGGCTTCTATTATAGCAGCACCATAAACCCATTACATATATAAAATGTATTATTTACTAATGTGTTTAGAAGCATTTATTGTCCTGTTTTTTAATCATATAAATGTTCTGCCTGCTGCAATGTGTATAACGTGCTCTACCTGCTGCAATGTGTATAACGTGCTCTACCTGCTGCAATGTGTATAACGTGCTCTACCTGCTGCAATGTGTATAACGTGCTCTACCTGCTGCAATGTGTATAACGTGTTCTACCTGCTGCAATGTGTATAACGTGCTCTACCTGGTGCAATATGTATAACGTGCTCTACCTGGTGCAATGTGTATAACGTGCTCTACCTGCTGCAATGTGTATAACGTGCTCTACCTGCTGCAATGTGTATAACGTGCTCTACCTGCTGCAATGTGTATAACGTGCTCTACCTGCTGCAATGTGTATAACGTGCTCTACCTGCTGCAATGTGTATAACGTGCTCTACCTGGTGCAATATGTATAACGTGCTCTACCTGCTGCAATGTGTATAACGTGCTCTACCTGCTGCAATGTGTATAACGTGCTCTACCTGCTGCAATGTGTATAACGTGCTCTACCTGCTGCAATGTGTATAACGTGCTCTACCTGCTGCAATGTGTATAACGTGCTCTACCTGCTGCAATGTGTATAACGTGCTCTACCTGCTGCAATGTGTATAACGTGTTCTACCTGCTGCAATGTGTATAACGTGCTCTACCTGGTGCAATATGTATAACGTGCTCTACCTGGTGCAATGTGTATAACGTGCTCTACCTGCTGCAATGTGTATAACGTGCTCTACCTGGTGCAATGTGTATAACGTGCTCTACCTGCTGCAATGTGTATAACGTGCTCTACCTGCTGCAATGTGTATAACGTGCTCTACCTGCTGCAATGTATATAACGTGCTCTACCTGCTGCAATGTGTATAACGTGCTCTACCTGCTGCAATGTGTATAACGTGCTCTACCTGCTGCAATGTGTATAACGTGCTCTACCTGCTGCAATGTGTATAACGTGCTCTACCTGCTGCAATGTGTATAACGTGTTCTACCTGCTGCAATGTGTATAACGTGCTCTACCTGGTGCAATATGTATAACGTGCTCTACCTGGTGCAATGTGTATAACGTGCTCTACCTGCTGCAATGTGTATAACGTGCTCTACCTGGTGCAATGTGTGTAACGTGCTCTACATGCTGCAATGTGTATAACGTCCTCTACCTGGTGCAATGTGTATAACGTGCTCTACCTGCTGCAATGTGTATAACGTGCTCTACCTGGTGCAATGTGTGTAACGTGCTCTACCTGCTGCAATGTGTATAACGTGCTCTACCTGCTGCAATGTGTATAACGTGCTCTACCTGCTGCAATGTGTATAACGTGCTCTACCTGGCGCATTGTGTATAACATGCTCTACCTGCTGCAATGTGTATAACGCGCTCTACCTGGTGCAATGTGTATAACGCGCTCTACCTGGCGCAATGTGTATAACGTGCTCCACCTGCTGCAATGTGTATAACGTGCTCTACCTGCTGCAATGTGTGTAACGCGCTCTACCTGCTGCAATGTGTATAACGCGCTCTACCTGGCGCAATGTGTATAACGTGCTCTACCTGCTGCAATGTGTATAAAGTGCTCTACCTGCTGCAATGTGTATAACGTGCTCTACCTGCTGCAATGTGTATAACGTGCTCTACCTGCTGCAATGTGTATAACGCGCTCTACCTGGTGCAATGTGTATAACGCGCTCTACCTGGCGCAATGTGTATAACGTGCTCTACCTGCTGCAATGTGTATAACGTGCTCTACCTGCTGCAATGTGTATAACGCGCTCTACCTGGTGCAATGTGTATAACGTGCTCTACCTGGCGCAATGTGTATAACGTGCTCTACCTGCTGCAATGTGTATAACGTGCTCTACCTGCTGCAATGTGTATAACGTGCTCTACCTGCTGCAATGTATATAACGTGCTCTACCTGCTGCAATGTGTATAACGTGCTCTACCTGCTGCAATGTGTATAACGTGCTCTACCTGCTGCAATGTGTATAACGTGCTTTACCTGCTGCAATGTGTAGAATGTGCTCTACCTGCTGCAATGTGTATAATGTGCTCTACCTGCTGCAATGTGTATAACGTGCTCTACCTGCTGCAATGTGTATAACGTGCTCTACCTGCTGCAATGTGTATAACGTGCTCTACTTGCTGCAATGTGTATAACGTGCTCTACCTGCTGCAATGTGTATAACGTGCTCTACCTGCTGCAATGTGTATAACGTGCTCTACCTGCTGCAATGTGTATAACGTGATCTACCTGCTGCAATGTGTATAACGTGCTCTACCTGCTGCAATGTGTATAACGTGCTCTACCTGCTGCAATGTGTATAACGTGCTCTACCTGCTGCAATGTGTATAACGTGCTCTACCTGCTGCAATGTGTATAACGTGCTCTACCTGCTGCAATGTGTATAGCGTACTCTACCTGGTGCAATGTGTATAACGTGCTTTACCTGCTGCAATGTGTATAATGCACTCTACCTGATGCAATGTGTATAACACGCTCTCCCTGGTGCAATGTGTATAACGTGCTCTACCTGGCGCAATGTGTATAACATTCTCTACCTGGCACAATGTGTATAATGTGCTCAACCTGGTGCAATGTGTATAATGAGCTCTACCTGGTGCAATGTGTGTAACGTGCTCTACCTGCTGCAATGTGTATAACGTGCTCTACCTGCTGCAATGTGTATAACGTGCTCTACCTGCTGCAATGTGTATAACGTGCTCTACCTGGCGCATTGTGTATAACATGCTCTACCTGCTGCAATGTGTATAACGCGCTCTACCTGGTGCAATGTGTATAACGCGCTCTACCTGGCGCAATGTGTATAACGTGCTCTACCTGCTGCAATGTGTATAACGTGCTCTACCTGCTGCAATGTGTATAACGTGCTCTACCTGCTGCAATGTGTATAACGTGCTCTACCTGCTGCAATGTGTGTAACGTGCTCTACCTGGTGCAATGTGTATAACCTGCTCTACCTGGTGCAATATGTATAACGTGCTCTACCTGCTGCAATGTGTATAACGTGCTCTACCTGCTGCAATGTGTATAACGTGCTCTACCTGCTGCAATGTGTATAACGTGCTCTACCTGCTGCAATGTGTATAACGTGCTCTACCTGCTGCAATGTGTATAACGTGCTCTACCTGCTGCAATGTGTATAACGTGCTCTACCTGCTGCAATGTGTATAACGTGTTCTACCTGCTGCAATGTGTATAACGTGCTCTACCTGGTGCAATATGTATAACGTGCTCTACCTGGTGCAATGTGTATAACGTGCTCTACCTGCTGCAATGTGTATAACGTGCTCTACCTGGTGCAATGTGTGTAACGTGCTCTACCTGCTGCAATGTGTATAACGTGCTCTACCTGCTGCAATGTGTATAACGTGCTCTACCTGCTGCAATGTGTATAACGTGCTCTACCTGGCGCATTGTGTATAACATGCTCTACCTGCTGCAATGTGTATAACGCGCTCTACCTGGTGCAATGTGTATAACGCGCTCTACCTGGCGCAATGTGTATAACGTGCTCCACCTGCTGCAATGTGTATAACGTGCTCTACCTGCTGCAATGTGTGTAACGTGCTCTACCTGCTGCAATGTGTATAACGCGCTCTACCTGGCGCAATGTGTATAACGTGCTCTACCTGCTGCAATGTGTATAAAGTGCTCTACCTGCTGCAATGTGTATAACGTGCTCTACCTGCTGCAATGTGTATAACGCGCTCTACCTGGTGCAATGTGTATAACGTGCTCTACCTGGCGCAATGTGTATAACGTGCTCTACCTGCTGCAATGTGTATAACGTGCTCTACCTGCTGCAATGTGTATAACGCGCTCTACCTGGTGCAATGTGTATAACGTGCTCTACCTGGCGCAATGTGTATAACGTGCTCTACCTGCTGCAATGTGTATAACGTGCTCTACCTGCTGCAATGTGTATAACGTGCTCTACCTGCTGCAATGTGTATAACGTGCTCTACCTGCTGCAATGTATATAACGTGCTCTACCTGCTGCAATGTGTATAACGTGCTCTACCTGCTGCAATGTGTATAACGTGCTCTACCTGCTGCAATGTGTATAACGTGCTCTACTTGCTGCAATGTGTATAACGTGCTCTACCTGCTGCAATGTGTATAACGTGCTCTACCTGCTGCAATGTGTATAACGTGCTCTACCTGCTGCAATGTGTATAACGTGCTCTACCTGCTGCAATGTGTATAACGTGCTCTACCTGCTGCAATGTGTAGAATGTGCTCTACCTGCTGCAATGTGTATAATGTGCTCTACCTGCTGCAATGTGTATAACGTGCTCTACCTGCTGCAATGTGTATAACGTGCTCTACCTGCTGCAATTTGTGTAACGTGCTCTACCTGCTGCAATGTGTGTAACGTGCTCTACCTGCTGCAATGTGTATAACGTGCTCTACCTGCTGCAATGTGTATAACGTGCTCTACCTGCTGCAATGTGTGTAACGTGCTCTACCTGGTGCAATGTGTATAACGTGCTCTACCTGCTGCAATGTGTATAACGTGCTCTACCTGCTGCAATGTGTATAACGTGCTCTACCTGGTGCAATGTGTATAGCGTACTCTACCTGGTGCAATGTGTATAACGTGCTTTACCTGCTGCAATGTGTATAATGCACTCTACCTGATGCAATGTGTATAACACGCTCTCCCTGGTGCAATGTGTATAACGTGCTCTACCTGGCGCAATGTGTATAACATTCTCTACCTGGCACAATGTGTATAATGTGCTCAACCTGGTGCAATGTGTATAATGAGCTCTACCTGATGCAATGTGTATAACGTGCTCTACCTGGCGCAATATGTATAACGTGCTCTACCTGGCGCATTGTGTATAACGTGCTCTACCTGGGGCAAAATATGTATAACGTGCTCTACCTGGCGCAATGTGTAGAACGCGCTCTACCTGGCGCAATGTTTATAACATGCTCTACCTGGTGCAATGTGTATAATGCACTCTACCTGGCGCTGTGTGTATAATGTGCTCTACCTGGTGCAATGTGTATAATGAGCTATACCTGGTGCAATCTGTATAACGTGCTGTACCTGGCGCTATGTGTATAATGTGCTCTACCTGGCGCAATGTGTATAATGTGCTCTACCTGGTGCAATGTGTATACCATGCTCTACCTGGCGCAATGTGTATAATGAGCTATACCTGGTGCAATGTGTATAATGAGCTATACCTGGTGCAATGTGTATAACGTGCTGTACCTGGCGCTGTGTATAATGTGCTCTACCTGGCGCAATGTGTATAATGTGCTCTACCTGCTGCAATGTGTATAACGTGCTCTACCTGCTGCAATGTGTAGAACGTGCTCTACCTGGTGCAATGTGTATAACGTGCTTTACCTGCTGCAATGTGTATAATGCACTCTACCTGATGCAATGTGTATAACACGCTCTCCCTGGTGCAATGTGTATAACGTGCTCTACCTGGCGCAATGTGTATAATGTGCTCTACCTGCTGCAATGTGTAGAACGTGCTCTACCTGGTGCAATGTGTATAACGTGCTTTACCTGCTGCAATGTGTATAATGCACTCTACCTGATGCAATGTGTATAACACGCTCTCCCTGGTGCAATGTGTATAATGAGCTCTACCTGATGCAATGTGTATAACGTGCTCTACCTGGCGCAATCTGTATAACGTGCTGTACCTGGCGCTATGTGTATAATGTGCTCTACCTGGTGCAATGTGTATACCATGCTCTACCTGGCGCAATGTGTATAATGAGCTATACCTGGTGCAATGTGTATAATGAGCTATACCTGGTGCAATGTGTATAACGTGCTGTACCTGGCGCTTTGTGTATAATGTGCTCTACCTGGCGCAATGTGTATAATGTGCTCTACCTGCTGCAATGTGTATAACGTGCTCTACCTGCTGCAATGTGTAGAACGTGCTCTACCCGGTGCAATGTGTAGAACGTGCTCTACCTGGTGCAATGTGTAGAACGTGCTCTACCTGGTGCAATGTGTATAACGTGCTCTACCTGCTGCAATGTGTATAACGTGCTCTACCTGCTGCAATGTGTATAACGTGCTCTACCTGGTGCAATGTGTATAACGTGCTCTACCTGCTGCAATGTGTATAACGTGCTCTACCTGCTGCAATGTGTATAACGTGCTCTACCTGCTGCAATGTGTATAACGTGCTCTACCTGCTGCAATGTGTATAACACGCTCTACCTGCTGCAATGTGTATAACATGCTCTACCTGCTGCAATGTGTGTAACGTGCTCTACCTGCTGCAATGTGTATAACGTGCTCTACCTGCTGCAATGTGTGTAACGTTCTCTACCTGCTGCAATGTGTATAACGTGCTCTACCTGGTGCAATGTGTATAACGTGCTCTACCTGCTGCAATGTGTATAACGTGCTCTACCTGCTGCAATGTGTATAATGTGCTCTACCTGGTGCAATGTGTATAACGTGCTCTACCTGCTGCAATGTGTATAACGTGCTCTACCTGCTGCAATGTGTATAACGTGCTCTACCTGCTGCAATGTGTATAACGTGCTCTACCTGCTGCAATGTGTATAACACGCTCTACCTGCTGCAATGTGTATAACATGCTCTACCTGCTGCAATGTGTGTAACGTGCTCTACCTGCTGCAATGTGTATAACGTGCTCTACCTGCTGCAATGTGTGTAACGTTCTCTACCTGCTGCAATGTGTATAACGTGCTCTACCTGCTGCAATGTGTATAACGTGCTCTACCTGCTGCAATGTGTATAACGTGCTCTACCTGCTGCAATGTGTATAACGTGCTCTACCTGCTGCAATGTGTATAACGTGCTCTACCTGCTGCAATGTGTATAACGTGCTCTACCTGCTGCAATGTGTATAACGTGCTCTACCTGCTGCAATGTGTATAACATGCTCTACCTGGTGCAATGTGTATAACGCGCTCTACCTGCTGCAATGTGTATAACGTGCTCTACCTGCTGCAATGTGTATAATGTGCTCTACCTGGTGCAATGTGTATAATAAGCTATACCTGGTGCAATGTGTATAACGAGCTCTACCTGCTGCAATGTGTATAACGTGCTCTACCTGGTGCAATGTGTATAACGTGCTCTACCTGCTGCAATGTGTATAACGTGCTCTACCTGGTGCAATGTGTATAATGAGCTCTACCTGCTGCAATGTGTATAATGTGCTCTACCTGCTGCAATGTGTATAACGTGCTCTACCTGCTGCAATGTGTATAACGTGCTCTACCTGGTGCAATGTGTATAACGTGCTCTACCTGCTGCAATGTGTATAACATGCTCTACCTGCTGCAATGTGTATAATGTGCTCTACCTGGCGCAATGTGTATAACGTGCTCTGCCTGGCGCAATGTGTATAAGCAGCACTACTGAGTGGTGCAATGTGAATTGGTACTATGATGTGGCCACGCCCCTTCTCAACGAAGTCATTCCCCTAATTTTTTACTGCACGCGCTCCGCGCACACTGACTTTGCTTTTCGCAATGGGAGGGGGAGCACCAATTCACTTTCTGACAAAATATTTAGTTACATGTCTGGTGCAGAGTGTCCGGTATAGCTACACAGCCCAGCAGCACTGTCACCCCCCCCCTTGCAGCACTGTCACCCCTCCTACCCCTTGCAGCACTTTTGTAGTGTTCAAATCAAGTCTGAGTTTTTATATTTAAATCATTAATAAGAACCTTAATTCCGTTGGAAACCAGAAAAGGACAGGTAGGACCCCAACTTTTAAAAGTGAGGGGTCACTGGGACCCACTTTTTTGGGGGCTCATCGCGATCACTCCCTGGAGCGCTGAGGTGCCGGGAGCATAGCTCCCGGACCCCAGCGCCCTACTACTACCCGCCGCATAGGGAGCCGGTTAGCCTGGACCCCGTGAGCAGCGCACATCCCTGCAGCCATACGGTCAAGCTGCTCCCACAACAGCTCAGTGGGGTTGAGATCTGGTGACTGCACTGGCCACTCCATTACAGACAGAATACCAGCTGCCGGCTTCTTCCATAAATAGGTCTTGTATAATTTGGAGGTGTGCTTTGGGTCATTGTCCTCTTGTAGGAAAAAATTGGCTCCAGTCAAGCGCTGTCCACAGGGTATGGCATGGCGTTGCAAAATGGAGTGATAGCCTTCCTTATTCACAATCCCTTTTACCTTGTTCAAATCTCCCACATTACCAGCACCAAAGCAGCCCCAGACCATCACATTACCTCCACCATGCTTGACCGATGGCATCAGGCACTCTTCCAGCATCTTTTCACTTGTTCTGCGTCTCACAAATGTTCTTCTGTGTGATCCAAACACCTCAAACTTCGATTCATCTGTCCATAACACTTTTTCCTCTGTCCAATGTCTGTGTTCTTTTGCCCATATTAATCTTTTCCTTTTATTAGCGTTTTCTTTGCCACTCTGCCTAGAAGGCCAGCATCCCGGAGTCACCTCTTCACTGTAGACATTGACACTAGTGTTTTGCGGGTACCATTTAATGAAGCTGCCAGCTAGGACCTGTGAGGCATCTGCTGCCAGTTAGGACCTGTGAGGCATCTATTTATCAAACTAGAGACTCTAATGTACTTGTCTTCTTGCTCAGTTGTGCACCGGGGCCTCCCACTTCTCTTTCTACTCTGGTTAGAGCCTGTTTGTGCTGTTCTCTGAAGGGAGTAGTACACACCGTTGTAGGAAATGTTCAGTTTCTCAGCAAGTTCTCGCATGGAATAGCCTTCATTTCTAAGAACAAGAATAGACTGTTGAGTTTCACATGAAAGGTCTCCTTTTCTTGCCACTTTCAGAGTATAATCGAACCCACAAATGTGATGCTCCAGACACTCAACTAACTCAAAGATAGCCCAGTGTTATAGCTTCTCTAACGAGCAAAGCCATTTTCAGCTGTGCTAACATAACTGCACAAGGGTTTTATAATCATCCATTAGTCTTCTACCGTGATTAGCAAACACAATGTACCATTAGAACACTGGAGTGATGGTTGCTGGAAATGGGCCCCTAGACACCTCTGTAGATATTCCATTAAAAACCATACGTTTGCAGCTAGTACAGTCATTTACCATATCAACAATGTATAGAGTGTATTTCTGATTAATTTAATGTTATCTTCATTGAAAAAAGCAGTGCTTTTCCTTAAAAATAAATAAATGTCTAAGTGACCCCAAACATTTGAACGGTAGTGTATGATCTGGTGCATCTGAAGATGTGAACCGGACCACTAGCTCAGGAGATCTAATTGAAATGTTCTGGCATGGAACCTTCCATACTGGATCGCCTCGTATGAGGCTAACATCTTTCCCAACAATCTTATGCAAAGATGGATGGAGATCTGATTCAGTCGTATAACTGCTCGGACCATATCCTGGAGCGTCCTTGCCTTGTCCTCTGGGAGGAACACTTTCTGAGCCACTGTATCCAGAAACATTCCCAGGAACAGGAGCCACTGAGTAGGCTCCTGTTCCTGGGAATGTTCCTCAGAAGTAGGGACTTCTGTAAATTGAAGATCAACCCATGATGTGACAGAAGCTGAATAGTGCGGCCTATATTGAGCAATAGAAGCTCCCTGGATCTCACCTTTATCAAGAGCTCGTCTAGGTAAGGGACAATATTGATCCCCTGGACTCGGAGCTGGAACATCATCTCCGTCATCACGTTTGTGAAGACCCTTGGAGCTGTGGCCAGGCCGAAGGGTAGCGCCTGGAACGGGTAGTGATCATTCAAGCAGGGCAAACCGTAGGTAAGCCTGGTGAGGCGGTCAAATCGAGATATGGAGATAAGCATCCTTTATATCAAACAAAACCATGAACTCCTGTTCTTCCAGACCCGCAATCATTGCTCACAAGGATTCCATTGTGAACTCGAAAACCTTTAGTGAAGGATTCAAGGATTTTAGATTCAAAATAGGCTTTAACGAAACCGTCCGGTTTTGGTACCACAAACAGGATGGAGTAGTAACCCAATCCCTGATATTGTAGTGGCACTGGAACAATGACTTGGGACTGGGCCAACTTTAGTATGGCCTGTTGCAGCGTTACTCGTGTATCCTGCAAAACTAGTAAACTTGATTAGAAAAATCGTTGGGGAGCAGCACTGCTGAACTGCAGCTTGTAGCCAAGAAATTAGGTCCTTTACCCAGGCATCCTGGCAGGAGCTTTCCCAGATGCGGCTGAAGTGACGCATGTCAGTGTCCGGAGCCTTACCTCCGGCGCGGTCTCATGGGTGTTGCGATCCGGGTGGTTGGCGCAGTTGCGGCGGCACGGAGCTGCTTGCAGTGGGTCCTTGGGCGCATGTGCGGCTTCCGGAGGTCAGGGGCCGGTGACCCGGATGCTGCGGCGGGTAGTTGCTGCAGCAGAGCCCTCTGGTGGTGAATCTGTCTCAGGAAGTCAAGGCCGGAGCTGGGTTATCTTAAGTGCTGCAGCTGAGAATGTCCCCAGTGCTGGGGGTGGCCATGTTGGAGACCTGGGATCTGCCAATGAAATCCACACTCTGTATCCAGCCAATCCAGTGCAGTCTTCCCTTATAAAAGGGAGACTGGCTCAGGGAGAGAGTGCCAGTGCTTCAAGTTACTTTCCTGTGAAAGTTGCTACAGCTCTGTGATCCCAGGCTGCTCCTGGTTCCCTGGTTCCCATCATCTGTCCATGACCTATCACTGCTGCAGTCCTGTCGCTTAACCCGGCGCCACTCGTGGAGGCGCTCACGGGGCTCCCGGTCGTAAAGGGGCTTCGGGTTCTAAACGTTGGTTCCTACGAGCGTCTCGCAAGCTCAAGCCACAGTCTTTGCTTCTTCAAAGTCAGAGTTTCTCAGCCTCATCTACCAGTCACAAGCCACAGTCTTTCAGTTCTTCAAAAACCCAGTCTCCTTCAGCCTTGTCTACCAACCACAAACCACAGTTTTTCAGTTCCGCAATACCGGTGATCTTCAGCTCCATTCCTCACCTCGTTTAATCATAGACTTCAGTTCATTATTCCGTGTCTTTCAATTCCTCAAGTATCGGTGTACAGTTGTTTCTTCATTAAAAACACAGTTATCCTTCTACAGAGTTCTCATTCTTTTTATGCCCTCCAGCCAACTCTAACACCCACTAGGCCTCCACTTCATGAGGAAGAACTACATTCAACCTCCTCGTCTACTTCCTACACAGTCAGCTGTCCTCCCAGCCCAAGCTCGATTGTTGGAACCCCCAATCCCCGCCAACGCAGTCGAGATCACACCCCGAGATCCCCTCAGGGTTGGGGGGGCACCATCATGCCAAGGCCCTAGTGGAGGCTGAACTGGTGCTTTGTTACCGAGAACCTGCGGCGGCTGGTTTTCTTGTTTTGCCTCTGGTGCCTCTCACTCATTTGAGGTGCCAACGGCTCTTGGTCTGAACCTGGCAGTCCGAAAGGACTGGGTAAGACCTCCCGGGGTGGGAACGCCTAGCCAGTGGGGCCCCAGAGGGGAGAAACGTGGATTTACCCACAGTAACCTTTGAAATCTATGTATCCAACTCAACCCCGAATAGCCACTCCCCTGAGAAAGGAAGAGACTCCACATTCTGCGCTTGGAATCTGCATCCGCTATCCACTGACGCAGCCACAAAGTTCTGCGTGCCGACACTGCCATGGCAGTAGTCCTAGCGTTAATAGCGCCTATCCCCTTGAGAGAGTCACACAGGAGGCGTGCAGTGTCCTGAATGTGCTTTATGAGAGTCACCAGGGACGTATATCTCCAGCAAGGCTTTCTTGAATGTGACTCGCCCATGTATGAATGGCATGTGTCATCCGGTAACCCGCTATCACAGGTCTTTGTGATACACCAGCTGCTGTGTAAATAGACTTTAATGTAGTCTCTATTTTCCTATCCCCAGGGTCCTTTAATGCAGAGGAGCCAGGGACTGGTAATAGCACTTTCTTTGATAGGCGAGAGACTGATAAGTCTACTGCCGGGGGCTCTCCCCAGTGTTTCCTACCATCAGGAGCAAATGGGAAAGTGTGCAGAAACCGATTTGTCACCTGGTATTTTTTATCAGGATTTTTCCAGGTTAACTTAAACATGTCATCTAGTTCCTTAGAATCGGGGAAAGTGACACTAGTTTCTTTTTCTGTGCTAAGAAAAACGACCGCTGTACGGCAGCGTCTTCCAAAGGGACTTTTATCACATCCCTGATAGCAAGTATAAGGGGCTCAATACCCTGTGCAGAAGGTAAATCCTCTTAATAGGATCCCATTCCTCCCCCTCCTCCTGTACCTCGTCCTCAGATTCTGAGAGTAAATCGTGCAGCCCACAACTATATGGACCTGAGCTGGGGGGGGGGGACGGGACGGGACGGACTGTTTATTATCGGCCTTTGCAGCTAGGTCTGCTACAGCCTGCTGATTATTAGCAGTGAGCTGGGATGACATGTCTGCCATCATGGTTTTTATGTCACTGAGCCAAGATGGCTCCTGACCCTCCCCCCAAGTCTCCTCACTAACTTGGGAGGACTGGCTGCATTGTTCACATGAGTGGGAACCAGCCGCAGAGGGAGAGAATCACAGATAAGTATATTAAATAGCAAGCCTGCCCAGACTGGTATGTGAAAAGGACACACAGAGAGAGAGGAACGGCACACCCAAAGCCTGTCAGACTCAGTGAGACTGCAGGCTGTTTATCACAGTATAACACAGGAGTCTTGTACTTTTTAGGACACTATAGTGTGTATAATAGCGGCTCTCCCCTTATTTACACCGCTGTACCAGTTTCCTGTGTATCACAAGTGTCTGCAGGAGCTGTGTGTCCTTGCTGCTGCAGCTGTAAGCAGAGGAAGGCGCCAAAACGCCGCTGCTCCCGCTCTAAGGAAGCTCCGCCCCCTGTAACGGCATTGGAGCTCTATAGATATTTATACTGGCAATGTCTCCTAACAGGTGTAAAACGGAACATGAATGCCTGTTTCCACCACCGCTGCCAGTGTACACAGGGGGGCTATAGCGGATCCCTCCGTAGAGCGTCCGTATGCCGCCCCTGTAATCGTGCCGCACGAAGAGCCGGGGACCCCCTTGTGGGTCCCCTGGTTTGTACTCGCCACTCTTCTGACCTCCCGCCATTGTTAGGGGTGTGCGGCGTGCTGCGATTGCATTTGGAAGAAATTTAAAGTGCATCAGCTCCTTTGGACCCCATCTATACCCCATTGTAATAAGTCCCCAGTATCCCTTATGTAAGTTAGAGAAAAAATAAATAAAGAGTAGTTTAAATATAGACCGGCGTGTGCTAATAGAGACACTCTCAGGGCATGTAATACCATAGACAGAGGTACTGCTAGCGACACACAGTGACATGATGTGAGGGGGAGAGCAGGAGTATAATAGGGGCTGATGGCTCCTGATGTATGAGATACACCAGAGAGTGAGGGGAGGAGACTGGTCAGATCTCTGGGCTGGTAACACAGTGACATGATGTGACGGGGAGAGCAGGAGTATAATAGGGGCTGATGGCTCCTGATGTATGAGATATACCAGAGAGTGTGGGGAGGAGACTGGTCAGATCTCTGGGCTGGTAACACACAGTGACATGATGTGAGGGGGAGAGCAGGAGTATAATAGGGGCTGATGGCTCCTGATGTATGAGATATACCAGAGAGTGTGGGGAGGAGACTGGTCAGATCTCTGGGCTGGTAACACACAGTGACATGATGTGAGGGGAGAGAAGAAGTATAATAGGGGCTGATGGCTCCTGATGTATGAGATACACCAGAGAGTGTGGGGAGGAGACTGGTCAGATCTCTGGGCTGGTAACACACAGTGACATGATGTGAGGGGGAGAGCAGGAGTATAATAGGGGCTGATGGCTCCTGATGTATGAGATACACCATAGAGTGTGGGGAGGAGACTGGTCAGATCTCTGGGCTGGTAACACACAGTGACATGATGTGAGGGGGAGAGCAGGAGTATAATAGGGGCTGATGGCTCCTGATGTATGAGATACACCAGAGAGTGTGGGGAGTAGACTGGTCAGATCTCTGGGCTGGTGACACACAGTGACATGATGTGAGGAGGAGAGCAGGAGTATAATAGGGGCTGATGGCTCCTGATGTATGAGATACACCAGAGAGTGTGGGGAGTAGACTGGTCAGATCTCTGGGCTGGTGACACACAGTGACATGATGTGAGGGGAGAGCAGGAGTATAATAGGGGCTGATGGCTCCTGATGTATGAGATACACCAGAGAGTGTGGGGAGGAGACTGGTCAGATCTCTGGGCTGGTAACACACAGTGACATGATGTGAGGGGGAGAGCAGGAGAATAATAGGGGCTGATGGCTCCTGATGTATGAGATACACCAGAGAGTGTGGGGAGTAGACTGGTCAGATCTCTGGGCTGGTGACACACAGTGGCATGATGTGAGGGGAGAGCAGGAGTATAATAGGAGCTGATGGCTCCTGATGTATGAGATACACCAGAGAGTGTGGGGAGGAGACTGGTCAGATCTCTGGGCTGGTAACACACAGTGACATGATGTGAGGGGGAGAGCAGGAGTATAATAGGGGCTGATGGCTCCTGATGTATGAGATACACCATAGAGTGTGGGGAGGAGACTGGTCAGATCTCTGGGCTGGTAGCCCACAGTGACATGATGTGTGGGGGAGAGCAGGAGTATAATAGGGGCAGATGTCTCCTGACTCCACCACTGGGCAGATACATTTCCCTCATTAGTCTGTACTGAGCAAGGAGAATATGTGACTCTTTTCTGTAATAAGTGTTTATTACTCACCTGTGCTGATATCTGTAGGGATCTCCTCCTCCTTACACTGCTGATCACCCCTCACATACGTATCTTCTTCTCCCTCTATATCTTCTGCCTTTATATCAGTCACATACGTCTCTTCTTCTCCCTCTATATCTTCTGCCTTCATATCAGTCACATACGTCTCTTCTTCTCCCTCTATATCTTCTGCCTTTATATCAGTCACATACGTCTCTTCTTCTCTCCTTATATCTTCTGCCTTCATATCAGTCACATACGTCTCTTCTTCTCCCTCTGTATCTTCTGCCATTATATCAGTCACATACGTCTCTTCTTCTCCCTCTATATCTTCTACCTTTATACGAGAAAGACGTTCTACCTAAATAACCCAAAAAATACAATGGCATTTGCATACTGTTTGATTAAATTGAGGTGAAACAGTATAATATCAGTGTATAAGACACACAGCTCCTCTACACATCAAATAGTGACAGTCACTTTGGTATATTGGATGAGACCCTAAATCCCACCTACCTGATCCTCTTGTGGGATCCTGTGATTCTCCCCTGTACAATCCTGGGAATACAGAGGACGGGGACATCTCTCTGCGGTATCTCTGTTACTGGGCCCATCTGTAGGAGACACACAGTGACTGAGTACAGTGTATATATGTGATTATCAGATGATGTGTGTATATAGGGGCCCCCATACCTGCTCTCCCCTGTACAATACATGACAGTCTCCTCTTACCCAGTGATGTGAGGGGCCGGTGATTCTCCATCATCACGTCCTTGTACAGACCCCTGTGTTCCTCTATATACTCCTCCTCCTGCATGGAGACATAGACAGTGACATCCTGATACCTTATAGAAACCTAACACACACAGTGATACAGTCATAACCCAGACACGTCCCCAGGTGTTACTGTATAATGTCCCATTTCCAGCAGTCACCTCTCCAGTCATCACCCAGACACGTCCCCCGGTGTTACTGTATAATGCCCCATTCCCAGCAGTCACCTCTCCAGTCATCACACAGACACGTCCCCTGGTGTTACTGTATAATGCCCCATTCCCGGCAGTCACCTCTCCAGTCATCACTCAGACACGTCCCCTGGTGTTACTGTATAATGTCCCATTCCCAGCAGTCACCTCTCCAGTCACCACCCAGACACGTCCCCTGGTGTTACTGTATAATGTCCTATTCCCAGCAGTCACCTCTCCAGTCATCACTCAGACACGTCCCCTGGTGTTACTGTATAATGCCCCATTCCCAGCAGTCACCTCTCCAGTCATCACCCAGACACATCCCCTGGTGTTACTGTATAATGTCCCATTCCCAGCAGTCACCACTCCAGTCATCACCCAGACACATCCCCTGGTGTTACTGTATAATGTCCCATTCCCAGCAGTCACCCCTCCAGTCATCACCTAGACACATCCCCTGGTGTTACTGTATAATGTCCCATTCCCAGCAGTCACCTCTCCAGTCATCACCCAGACACATCCCCTGGTGTTACTTTATAATGTCCCATTACTAGCAGTCACCTCTCCAGTCATCACCCAGACACATCCCCTGGTGTTACTGTATAATGCCCCATTCCCAGCGGTCACCTCTCCAGTCATCACACAGACACATCCCCTGGTGTTACTGTATAATGTCCCATTCCCAGCAGTCACCTCTCCAGTCATCACCCAGACACATCCCCCGGTGTTACTGTATAATGTGCAATTCCCAGCAGTCACCTCTCCAGTCATCACCCAGACACGTTCCCTGGTGTTACTGTATAATGCCCCATTCCCAGCAGTCACCACTCCAGTCATCACCCAGACACATCCCCTGGTGTTACTGTATAATGTCCCATTCCCAGCAGTCACCCCTCCAGTCATCACCTAGACACATCCCCTGGTGTTACTGTATAATGTCCCATTCCCAGCAGTCACCTCTCCAGTCATCACCCAGACACATCCCCTGGTGTTACTGTATAATGTCCCCTTCCCAGCAGTCACCTCTCCAGTCATCACCCAGACACGTCCCCTGGAGTTACTGTATAATGCCCCATTCCCAGCAGTCACCTCTCCAGTCATCACCCAGACACATCCCCGGTGCTACTGTACTCCCAAGTCTCCTCAGACCCCAGTCATGTCCCTGTATCATTACTATAGATATAAGTGACGTTATTGTGACGCTCCCAGATCCCCTCATCTCCCCAGTCATGTCCCTGTATTATTACTATAGATATAAGTGACGTTATTGTGACGCTCCCAGATCCCCTCTCCTCCCCAGTCATGTCCCTGTATTATTACTATAGATATAAGTGATATCACTGTGACACTCCCGGTCCCCTCACCTCCCCAGTCATGTCCCTGCACTATTACTGTAGTACCCTAGTGATCTGAAGGCCTTTGGACACTATGAGGGGGCAAATCAATTAATGAATGTGTAGTTCTATAAGGTAATAGAGATGCTGCCAACTGATGTATACCATATATGTGATAATAACTTGGATCTTTCTAGTGATCCAATAATGTATAGTGTTTATGCATGTTATTATTCTGTGCCTGCTGAAGGTGAGGGGACTCTGGTAAGCGCGCAGTGCGCGGTGGAGATCGTGGAGAAGCTTCCAGAGGTCCCGTGTGCTGAGAGAGGTGGCTGGGCGCGTGTAGCGGCGGTTTTGTTGGTGGGCTGACTAAGGGGAGAGAAAAAGGCTGGCGGCTGAGACGAGGGAGCTTACAGGAAGGCGGTTCCCTGCGAGTGAGAGAGCCCCTGTGGGGGAAAGGAATTGGATGTCTCCCGCTGTGGGTGAGAAGCGCTGTGTTAATTTCCCCTGGTGGACGCTGAGCAGGGACGTCCCGGTGCCTGGTTGTCATGGAGAGTGCTGGGAGGCGGAGCGCTGGCGGGGCAGGCTAGTACATGGAAGGAGACCGCAGTGCGGGCAGCAGCTACCAGGAGTCCAGCAGTAGCAGACAGTTTCCCCCCCAAGGCAGAGCCGAGTCCCTCATCCCATCCAACCCGCAGGGAGAGCCCGGTTGTTGGTGGAGGAGTCGGGGGGAGGTCCAGACCGGGCACACTATTATTGTAAGTGCAGGATGCCCCCATATAAATCCTGCTAATCTGCATACTCCCCTATCATCCTTTAACTATTAAAGTACCAGCCCCCAGCACAGTAGCACAGGGACCAGCAGCATCGGTGGATCTGAGGAGTATAAATATCACCTCTAGAGACTCCATATCCATTAGATAATGACCAGCCGGGTAGCAGTCAGAGTGCGGTGGTGTATAATGATGAAAGCAGCTCGGAGAGGGCGCAGGGTCACCTAAACTTGGAAATGATACACTAGGGAGACTAAGCACCCCTCACCTATCAGAGACAGGTCCCAATAACAGGGACTTCTGTATGTTCTGGAGCCACCCCCACGGATCTACAGTGGGGCTATGCTTATACTGGGACAGGTAACACAGATCATCACCCCACTATATGTAACGAGTAGACCACGGGTGTCAGGGATTCCAGGGTGGAGAGCTCTACGTACTACCTTCCTGTTTCAGGTTGTCTAGGAGCGCTACAATTAGATCTTCCATGGAAACCATGCTATTCATTGCCGTGAAGTAGGGATTGCTCAACAATCGTGAGGACAATTGCTACAAGTGGAGACCCATACAACCCAGAGGACTTCTTATACACAGACACGAAAGGGCCGCAACCGTGCACGATTATAGTAAGAGAACCCGGGTGGTTTTTCAAACACAGCCCCACAACATTCTTATGGAATCGTATGTTCTGTATTGCATGCGTTACCTTATGTATAGGTGGGGTATATTATTATGTATAGGTGGGGTATATTATTATGTATAGGTGGGGTATATTATTATGTATAGGTGGTGTATATTATTATGTATAGGAGGGGTATATTATTATGAATAGGTGGGGTATATTATTATGTATAGGTGGGGTATATTATTATGTATAGGTGGGGTATATTATTATGTATAGGTGGGGTATATTATTATGTATAGGTGAGGTATATTATTATGTATAGGTGGGGGATATTATTATGTATAGGCGGGGGATATTATTATGTATAGGTGGGGTATATTATTATGTATAGGTGAGGTATATTATTATGTATAGGTGGGGTATATTATTATGTATAGGTGGGGGATATTATTATGTATAGGCGGGGTATATTATTATGTATAGGTGGGGTATATTATTATGTATAGGTGAGGTATATTATTATGTATAGGTGGGGTATATTATTATGTATAGGTGGGGTATGTTATTATGTATAGGTGGGTTATATTATTATGTATAGGTGGGGTATATTACTATGTATAGGTGGGGTATATTACTATGTATAGGTGGAGTATATTATTATGTATAGGTGGGGTATATTATTATGTATAGGTGGGGTATACTATTATGTATAGGTGGAGTATATTATTATGTATAGGTGGGGTATATTATTATGTATAGGTGGGGTATATTATTATGTATAGGTGGGGTATATTATTATGTATAGGTAGGGTATATTATTATGTATAGGTGGGGTATGTTATTATGTATAGGTGGGTTATATTATTAGAACGGTTCATGGTTTGAGTATTATATGATATAACTGTATAGGGTGGCCTATAACTTCTTACATATAAAACTAGTATACTTACCGGTGGAACTGTCTCCGTATCTGTGGAAGAGCCTGAAATCACAAAGGAAAGGTACGATAGGTAAATGTGCATAGTCCTATCTGGTTACATCACATACTAATGTTATAGGCGACCACTACAGGGGTAGGGTATTTCTTAAGCAATTAGAGTATTGGGCTCTAAATAGCTTTGGTGGAGGCACGTTGCACATATACACTGTACCCCCAGGTAAAAGAGGGGTTACATTACTATAGATATGTGATGTCACTGTGACACTCCCAGTTCCCCTCACCTCCCCAGTCATGTTCCTGTATTATTACTATAGATATGTGATGTCACTGTGACACTGCCAGTTCCCCTCACCTCACCAGTCATGTCCCTATATTATTACTATAGAAATAAGTGATGTCACTGTGACGCTCCCAGTTCCCCTCACCTCACCAGTCATGTCCCTGTATTATTACTATAGATATGTGATGTCACTGTGACATTCCCAGTTCCCCTCACCTCACCAGTCATGTCCCTGTATTATTACTATAGATATAAGTGACGTCACTGTGACACTCCCAGTTCCCCTCACCTCCCCAGTCATGCCCCTGTATTATTACTATAGATATAAGTGATGTCACTGTGACGCTCCCAGTTCCCCTCACCTCACCAGTCATGTCCCTGTATTATTACTATAGATATAAGTGATGTCAATGTGACACTCCCAGTTCCCTCACCTCCCCAGTCATGTCCCTGTATTATTACTATAGATATAAGTGATGTCACAGTGACACTCCCAGATTCCCTCACCTGCCCAGTCATGTCCCTGTATTATTACTATAGATATAAGTGATGTCACAATGACACTCCCAGGAGTCTGATATACATTTGCTTCATACTGAGCAATATTTTCAATCCTCACAATTACATATAATAAAATTAATAATAATAATAATAATAATAATAATGACACTAAAGGCTGCACCCCAGTATAAAAATAATAACAGATGTCTTTAAAAGCAGGACACCTCAGACCATTCCTCCTGTATTGTAGGACATCACCACCACTCCCAACACATAATAATAATACCAGGACACCACAAGCTGGTGTCCCTGTATAATAATAACTGTACACAAAAACCTGCTCCACCTGTATAACACTAATAATAACAGGACACCACAGGCTGCTCCTCCTGTATAACAATAATAATAATAATAACAGGACACCACAGGCTGCTCCTCCTGTAAAATAATAAAAACAGGACACCACATGCTGCTCCCCCTGTATAATAATAATAGGACACCACAGGCTGCTCCCCCTGTATAATAATAATAATAATAATAACAACAACAGGACACCACAGGCCGCTCACTCTGTATAATAATAACAGGACACCATAGGCTGCTCCCACTGTATAATAATAACAACAGCAGGACAACACAGGCTGCTCCCCCTGTATAGTATTAATAACAGAACACCACGGGCTGCTCCCCTGTATAATAATAACAGGACACCACAGGCTGCTCCCCCTGTATTATAATAATATCTGGACACCACATGCTGCTCCTCCTGTATAGTAAGACGCCATTACCTGATTTCCACGGACACTGGGAGGCTGCAGCAGTCGATGAAAACTCACTTCCTGCATGTGGAACGCACAGTCCGGAAGTCAGGTGGAACGCACAGGCAGGAAGTAGGGCATGATTGGCAAAAGCTGCTTACAGGTTACTGGCCCCTCCCCTCGTACACCACTCCCACAGCCCCGCCCTCTGTAATAACAATTACAATACATGTCCTCAGTGCCGGAGGCCGGCGGCCATTTTCTTGTAGACCACTCCGGCAGCAGCAATAGGTTCCCTGGCCGTGTAGTGACGTCAGGAGCGGCGGCCATTTTCCACTGGTCTGAGCTCCGCCTTCCTTCTATCATTCCCACAAGGCAGCAGGAGCAGAGAGCAGCCATTGCTGTGTCTGGCAGCAGGTAATGATATTATTATTATTATTCTATAGGCTGAGCAGCTCTGGTGTCAGGTTCTGTACTACAGGGGGAGCAGCCTCTGGTGCCTTGTTATAGTGCAGCTGGAGCAGCCTCTGGTGCTGCATTATCCCTGTACAGGTGGCTGACACTATAGTGTCCTATTACCGTAATACAGGTGGCGCAGACCCCGCCGTTACTGTAATACAGGTGGAGCAGACCCCGCCGTTACCGTAATACAGGTGTATCAGACCCCGCCGTTACCGTAATACAGGTGTATCAGACCCCGCCGTTACTGTAATACAGGTGGAGCAGACCCCGCCGCTACCGTTATTCTATACATATAATGGCATTGTACTATACAGTGGAGCGCTATGTGTTGTACTACTGTACAGGGGGAGCGACCTGGGGCATCCTCCGATACAGGGGTAGTGGATTATGACATCCTACTACACAGGGGGAGCAGCCTGTGTTGCCCTTTTATACAGGGGTAAGTGCCTGTGGTGTCTTGTTACTATTATTATATAGGGTGAGCGGCATGTAATGTCTTTCTATACAGAAGGAGTGGCATGTGTTGTCATAATATACAGGGGTAGCATCGTGAGCTGTCATAGTATACAGCGGGAGCAGCCTATGTTGTCATAGTATACAGGGGAAGCAGCCTGTGTTGTCTTAGTATACAGGTAGAGCGTCCTGTGTTGTCATAATATACAAGGGTAGGATCCTGTGCTGTCATAATATACAGGGGGAGTGGCCTGTGTTGTCATAATATACAGGGGTAGCATCCTGTGTTGCCATAGTATACAGGGGGAGCAGCCTGTGTTGTCTTAGTATACAGGTAGAGCGGCCTGTGTTGTCATAATATACAAGGGTAGGATCCTGTGCTGTCATAATATACAGGGGGAGCGGCCTGTGTTGTCATAATATACAGGGGGAGTGGCCTGTGTTGTCATAATATACAGGGGGAGTGGCCTGTGTTATCATAATATACAGGGGTAGCATCCTGTGTTGCCATAGTATACAGGGGGAGCAGCCTGTGTTGTCTTAGTATACAGGTAGAGCGGCCTGTGTTGTCATAATATACAAGGGTAGGATCCTGTGCTGTCATAATATACAGGGGGAGCGGCCTGTGTTGTCATAATATACAGGGGGAGTGGCCTGTGTTGTCATAATATACAGGGGGAGTGGCTTGTGTTGTCATAATATACAGGGGTAGCATCCTGTGTTGCCATAATATAAAGGGTTAGCATCCTGTGATGTCATAGAATACAGGAGGAGCAGCCTATGTTGTCATAATATACAGGGATAGCATCCTGTGCTGTCATAGTATACAGGAGGAGCGTCCTGTGTTGTCATAATATACAGGGGTAGCATCCTGTGCTGTCATACTATACAGGAGGAGCGGCCTGTGTTGTCATAAAATACAGGGGGTAGCATCCTGTGCTGTTATAGTATACAATGGTAGCATCCTGTGCTGTCATAATATACAGGGGTAGCATCCTGTGTTGTCATAATATACAGGGGGAGTGTCCTGTGTTGTCATAATATACAGGGGGAGCATCCTGTGCTGTCATATTATACAGGGGTAGCGGCCTGTGTTGTTATATACAGGGTTAGCATCCTGTGTTGTCATTGTATAGAGGGAGAGTGGCCTGTGTTGTCATAATATACAGGGGGAGTGGCCTGTGTTGTCATAATATACAGGGGAGTGGCCTGTGTTGTCATAATATACAGGGGTAGCATCCTGTGTTGCCATAATATACAGGGTTAGCATCCTGTGATGTCATAGTATACAGGAGGAGCAGCCTATGTTGTCATAATATACAGGGGTAGCATCCTGTGCTGTCATAGTATACAGGAGGAGCGGCCCGTGTTGTCATAATATACAGGGGTAGCATCCTGTGCTGTCATACTATACAGGAGGAGCGGCCTGTGTTGTCATAAAATACAGGGGGTAGCATCCTGTGCTGTTATAGTATACAATGGTAGCATCCTGTGCTGTCATAATATACAGGGGTAGCATCCTGAACCCATACTTATGAATATTCAAATTCAAGATGGAGTCTCGGTGATCTCAGGTCTGGAGGAAGGGGAATTCCTGGTGTCTCTGGATATCAAGGATGCATTCCTTCATATTCCGATCTGGCCATCTCATCAGGCTTATCTAAGGTTTGCAATACAGGACTGTCACTACCAGTTCCAGGCCCTGCCATTTGGCCTCTCCACAGCACTGAGGGTGTTCACCAAGGTCATGGTAGAGATGATGATGCTTCTCCTCTATAAACAGGGAGTGAACATAATTTCATACCTGGACGATCTACTGATAAAGGCATCCCCCAGGAAGAGGTTGTTACAAAGCATTGCCCTCTCAACTCAACTACTCCATGATCACATGTGGATTCTGAACCTTCCAAATTCACACTTGGAACCGACAAATAGGCTTCCCTTCTTGGGAATGATACTCGATACAGAAGTACAGATGGTGTTCCTTCCATTGGAAAAGGCATTGGTGATCCAGTCAATGGTCCGGGATGTCCTGAAGCCAACTTGGATATCGGTACATCAGTGCATTTGCCTACTGTGGAAGATGGTAGCCTCCTACGAGGCACTGCAGAACGGAAGGTTTCACACAAGGTCCTTCCAGCTGGATCTCTTGGACAAGTGGTCCGGATCGCATCTTCACATGCACCAGAAGATACGCCTCTCGCCGAAAGCCAGGATTTCACTCCTCTGGTGGCTACAGACTTCTCACCTGATTGAAGGCTGCGGCTTCGGGATTCAAAATTGTATTCTACTAACCACATGTGCAAGCCTCAGAGGTTGGGGAGCAGTCACCTAGAGGGAAAACTTACAGGGAAAATGGTCAAATCAAGAAGCCATTCTTCCAATAAACATTCTGGAACTTAGGGCCATATACTATGCCCTTCAATAAGCGGCACATCTTCTTCAAGATCAAGCCATTCAGGTACAGTCGGACAATTTGACGGCGGTGTCGTACATAAACCGGCAGGGTGGAACAAAGAGCAGAGCTGCAATGTTAGAGGTAACAAGAATTCTCCTCTGGGCAGAAAAACACGATGTGGCATTGTCGGCAATCTTCATTCTGGGATTAGACAACTGGAAAGCAGACTTCCTCAGCTGAAGTGACCTACACCAAGGAAGGTGGGGCCTCCACCCAGAGGTGTTCGGTGACGTGACAAGTCGGTGGAGAATTCCTCAGATCGACATAATGGCCTCTCATCTCAGCAAGAAGCTCAGGTGGTATTGTTCCAGGTCGAGAGACCCACAAGCAGTGTCGGTGGACGCGCTGGTGACTCCGTGGGTTTACCAGACAGTGTATGTGTTCCCTCCACTTCTGCTCTTCACAAAAATTCTCAAAATAATCAAAAAGATAAGGATTCAGGAGTTGCTCCTAGAGGATCCGTGGCCTCTTTACGAGGACCTTCTGCAACAGGGGCCGTTCATCTACCAAGACTTACCACAGCTACGTTTGATGGCATGGAAGTTGAGCGTCAGATTCTAGCCCGGAAAAAGGATCCCGTACAAGGTAATTCCAACCCAGGAAGGGAGTAATGTCTAAGCATTACCATCATATTTGGAAAAAATGTGTCTTGGTGTGAATCCAAGCAGTTTCCTGCGGTGGAGTTTCAACTGAGATGTTTACTTCTCTTTCTGGAAGCAGGTGTGGATGTGGGCCTTCACCTGGGCTCTATAAAAGTCCAGATTTCGGCCTCGTCCATTTTCTTCCAGAAATAATTGGCTGCCCTCCCCGACGTTCAGACGTTTCTTAAAAAGGGGTTCTGCACATCCAACCGCTCTTTGTGCCTCCTACAGCACCTTGGGATCTTAATGTGGTGTTGCAGTTCCTGCAATCAGATTGGTTTGAGCCTTTACAGGCGGTGTTGGCCTTCGTGTCAGCAAGAGGTGTGTCGGAATTGGGGGCGTTGTCTCATAAGAGCCCATACTTAATATTCCATGAGGATAGAGCTAAACTCAGAACGCATCAGCAATTTCTTCCTAAGGTTGTGTCGGCTTTTCATATCAACCAACCTATTGTCAGTGGCTACTGACACCTCGGCTACTTCAAGGGCCTTGGATGTTGTGAGGGCCTTGAAGGTGTATGTAAAGCGGACAGCTCATCAAAGGAAATCGGATGCGCTATTTGTGCTTTATGATCCCAATAAGATTGGGTGTCTAAGCAGACAATTGCTCGCTGGATCAGGCTTACTATCCAGCATGCTTATTCCATGGCAGGATTGCCGGTTTTAAGATCTGTACAGGCCCACTCTACTCGTTCAGTGGGTTCTTCCTGGGCGGCTGCCTGGGGTGTCTTGACTTTACAACTTTGCAGAGCGGCTACCTGGTCAGGTTCGAACACGTTTGCCAAGTTCGATACTTTGGCCTCTGAGGACCTTCAGTTTGGTCAGTGTGTTCTTGTTCTACAGGAACCTCAGCACTCTCTCACCCGGTTTGGGAGCTTTGGTACATCCCCATGGTACTAAATGGAACCCCAGTATCCTCTAGGATGTAAGAGAAAATAGGATTTTAATTACCTACCGGTAAATTCTTTTCTCGTAGTCCGTAGAGGATGCTGGGCGCCCGCCCAGTGCTTTGTGTTTTCCTGCATATTTACTAGGTTAAGTATTGTTGGTTCAGCTGTTGCTGTTCCTGTTCAAGTTTGCTTAGCATGGCTTTCCTCTTGTTATGTGTGTGCTGGTTCGAATCTCACCACTGTCCTTGTATATCCTTCTCTCGAAGTATGTCTGTCTCCCCCGGCACAGTTTCTAGACTGAGTCTGGTAGGAGGGGCATAGAAGGAGGAGCCAGCCCACACTATTAAATTCTTAAAGTGCCTTTGGCTCCTAGTGGACACGTGTTTACCCCATGGAATGAAATGGACCCCAGCATCCTCTACGGACTACGAGAAAAGGATTTATTGGTAGGTAATTAAAATCCTATAGCTGGTGTATCACAAAGACCTGTGATAGCGGGTTGCTGGATGACACATGCCATTCACACATGGGCGGGTCAAATTCAAGAGGTCCTTGCAGGAGAAATTTCCCTGGTAACTACAGTGACTCTCATAAAACACAATCAGGACAGTGCACGCATCTTGTGTGACTCTCTCAAGGAGATAGGTGCTATTAACGCTAGGACTACTGCCATGGCAGTGTTGACGCGCAGAGCTTTGTGGCTGCGTCATTGGATAGCGGACGCAGATTCCAAGCGCAGTGTGGAGTCTCTTCCTTTTTCAGGGGAGTGGCCATTCGGGGTTGAGTTGGATACGTGAATTTCAAAGGTTACTGCGGGGAAATCCACGTTTCTCCCCTCCGGGGCCCTGCCGGCTAAGCGTTCCTACCCAGGGCTGTCTACCCAGTACTTTCGGACTGCCAGGTTCAGATCAAGAGCCAGATACACCTGAAACGCGGCGAGAGGCACTAGAGGCAAGACAAAAAAAACAGCCGCCGCAGGTTCTTGGGAACAAAGCACCAGTTCAGTTTCCACGAGGGCCTCAGCATGATGGTGACCCCCCCATCCTGATGGGATCTCGAGGTGGGAGCGCGATTGTATTACTTCAGCCGCATCTGGGAAAGCTCCTGCCAGGATGCCTGGATAAAGGATCTCATTTCTCAGGGCTACAAGCTGGAGTTCAGCAGTGCTCCTCCCCAACGATTTTTCAAGTCAAGCTTACCAGTTTAGGAAGATACATGAGTTACGCTGCAACAGGCCATTCTAAAGTAGGCCCAGTCCCAAGTCATTGTTCCAGTGCCACTACAACAGGGAAAGGGTTACTACTCCAACCTGTTTGTGGTACCAAAACCGGATGGTTCGGTAAAGCCCATTTTGAATCTAAAATCCTTGAACCCTTACCTAAAGGTTTTCAAGTTCAAGATGGAATCCTTGTGAGCAGTGCTTGCGGGTTTGGAAGAACAGGAGTTCATGGATATAGAGGACGCTTATCTCCATATCCCAATTTGGCCGCCTCACCAGGCTTACCTACGGTTTGCCCTGCTGAACGATCACTACCAGTTCCAGGTGCTACCCTTCGGCCTGTCCACAGCTCTGAGGGTCTTCACGAAGGTGATGACAGAGATAATGTTCCAACTCCGAGTCTAGGGGATCAGTATTGTCCCTTACCTAGACGATCTCTTGATAAAAGAAAGATACCTGCCTTTGGAAGAAGACGCCCTGCTGGCGTTGAAACGCGTTAGGATACAGGTGCTTATTGTTGCTAACCTCACTTGGAGCCTCATCCAGCTTTACTCTGTGCGGGAGATCTGCTATCTTCATTAATATTGCTACTACGGTATACCACTGATTACGGACCAGCCGCCGCCTGAGTGTTCATCCATCTTCTATACACACTGGCAATTGCAGGGAGGCTCAATCGGAGCTGCCCGTGGGAGCACAGGTCAGCCGCCTGCTGTTGAGAGCCCATACATTGTACCACGCAAGGTAACAGCCAACCGTCCGGATATTGCAGCCGCGTGTCAGCTATACACAGCCGCATTTCATCCAGTCCAGCGGTCACTTCAGGTACGGCTTTCCACTCCCCGTGCAGGAGCCAGCGGCTGACCGCAGCAACATTGCTCCGGGCTCTCCCCCTTGTCACAGCGGCCAGTGGTTTACCAATTATGCATTTGCTCACAGCATCAACTACATAAGTTTCTATTTTATGTTATAAAAGTCCGGTCTACTACAGGATCATTGGATTAAGCTCACAGTTATAAATGATCAGGACTGTTCGGTATTCATGTGGACCAAGTGAGTTTATGTATGTCTACACAGACTTTTTCTTTTAACAGATAATATTCATTTCTGTTGGTAATATTCTATTTAAAGTGATATCCCTGGGGTCATAAGCTCTGGAATAGTACTAATTTGTACTTCTGTTATAAAATTAGCAGTAGGTCTATAATTATAGAGATGTCATTCTAAAGTGTGTATTTTACTCCCGGGAGAATTGTTGTTATCATAATACATTTTATGCATTCAAATAAATGCTTTTTTATTTGATTGTCTAGCGCAACTTGGTAATTTTTTCTATCTAAGTGTGCTTTTGGGGATTGGCATTCCCTTCCCAAGCTGCTGCTGATAATCATCTATACACCACCACTCACTTAGCGCTTAGCTAATTTTCCCCTCGATCTCTTGATAAAGGCTAGATCCAGGGAGCTTCTGTTGCGCAATATAGGCCGCACTATTCAGCTTCTGTCACAACATGGGTGGATCCCACCTGGAGCCTACTCAGCGGCTCCTATTACTGGGAATGTTTCTCAATGCAGTGGCTCAGAAAGTGTTCCTCCTAGAGGTCAAGGCAAGGACGCTCCAGGATGTGGTCCGAGAGGTTCTACGACAGAATCGGATCTCCATCCATCTTTGCATAAGATTGTTGGGAAAGATCTAAGCCTCATACGAGGCGATCCAGTATGGAATGTTCCAGGCCAGAACATTTTAATTGGATCTCCTGATATAGTGGTCCGGTTCACATCTTCAGATACCCCGGATCATACACTACCGTTCAACAGTTTGGGGTCACTTAGAAATGTCCTTTTTTTTTTTTTAAGGAAAAGCACTGTTTTTTTCAATGAAGATAACATTAAATTAATCAGAAATACACTCTATACATTGTTGATGTGGTAAATGACTGTACTAGCTGCAAACGTCTGTTTTTCAATGGAATATCTACAGAGTTGTATAGAGGCCCATTTCCAGCAACCATCACTTTAGTGTTCTAATGGAGGTTAGGGTTAGGATGTGGGTAAGGGGGGTTAAGTTTAGGCACTGCTGGTGGGAGGTTAGGGTTAGGCTGTGGGTAAGGGTGGTTAGGTTTAGGCACTGCTGGGGAGAGGTTCGGTTAGGCTGTGGGTAAGGGTGGTTAGATTTAGGCACTGTTGGGGGGAGGTTAGGGTTAGGCTGTGGGTAAGGGGGGGTTAGGTTTAGGCACTGCTGGGGGAGGATATGTTTAGGCTGTGGGTAAGGTTTTGGCACTGTTGGTGGGAGGTTAAGTTTAGGCTATGGGTAAAGGGGGTTAGGTTTAGGCACTGCTGGGGGGAGGTTAGGGATAGGCTGTGAGTAAGGGGGGTAGGTTTTGGCACTGCTGGGGGGAGGTTAGGTTTAGGCTGTGGATAAGGGGGGTTAGGTTTAGGCACTGCTGGGGGGAGGTTAGGTTTAGGCTGTGGGTAAGGGGGGTTAGGTTTAGGCACTGCTGGGGTAGGTTAGGTTTAGGCTGTGGGTAAGGAGGGTTATGTTTATGCACTGCTGGGGGGAGGTTAGGTTTAGGCTGTGGGTAAGGGGGTAGGTTTAGGCACTGCTGGGGGGAGGTTAGGTTTAGGCTGTGGGTAAGGGGGGTTAGGTTTAGGCACTGCTGGGGGGAGGTTAGGGTTAGGCTGTGGGTAAGGAGGGTTATGTTTATGCACTGCTGGGGGAGGTTAGGTTTAGGCTGTGGGTAAGGGGGTAGGTTTAGGCACTGCCGAGGGGAGGTTAGGGTTAGACTATGGGTAAGGGGGTAGGTTTAGGCACTGCTGGGGGGAGGTTAGGGTTAGGCTGTGGGTAAGGGGGGTTAGTTGTCGGCAGTGCTGGGGGGAGGTTACGGTTAGGCTGTGTGTGGGAGAGTTACGTGTCGGCAGTGCTGCGATTGGGGTGCCGGTGTGGTTTCTCATTTCTAGCCTTATATGATGTAGCCCTGGCTCAGATCACTTGTATAAATGCTTTTGACGGAAGCAGACGTTTTAGGCAGCTTGACAGGATGATCCCAGACGTAACGGGTGCACCACAGGTAGCAGCAGTGCCTGCACATTAGATTCATGTTATATTCTCATAGATCCTTAGCTTGGTCTAGTTGTGAATGGCGCTGGGAATATCCGGGAAACTTACTGTAGTGGACGCCTGAAATAACCACTGAGGTCGGCTACAAGCCCATGACACTCCCAGAAGACACACAAGGCATGCAAGGAAAGCCACCACCCAAGCTCAGCCACCCGCTCCTAGGCTACTTACCCTACCCCATAGCACTTACGCTGTCACCGGCGCTCACCTCCCGCCCGCAGCACAGCGTAGAGCAGCCGTAGAGCCATCTTCACTTTCTGCCCGGCCCCCGTGTGAAGCTGCGGCTGCATGTGACCAGGAGGGGGAGGCACCGCCAGAGGACTGGTAGTGGTAAGGCTCCACCTCCTCTTTACAGGCAGGAAGCGCAGTCAATTGAGAGCCAGTAATTGGCTGCAGCGGAGCGCGTCCTCGGGGACCCACACGTTTTTGAAAAGTGAGTCCCCGTCCTCTGATCTGGGTAAAATACGCGCTATAGCGCGTATTTGCGTACACTGTGTGTGTATGTATATGTGTGTGTGTGTATGTGTGTATATATATATATATATATATATATTAAGCAACAATGTGGGTCATTCCGAGTTGTTCGCAAGCAGCTGTAGTTCGTTCGTTGCGCATCGATCAGGCAAAAAATCGGCACTTCTGCGCATGCGTATGCGGTGCAATGCGTATGCGGCGCAATGCGCACGCACGGCGTTCTTTTACAACGATTGATGTAGTTTCACACAAGGTATAGCGACGCTTTTCAGTCGCACTGCTGGCCGCAGAGTGATTGACAGGAAGAGGGCATTACTGGGTGTCAACTGACCGTTTTCAGGGAGTGTTCAGCGTGCCAGAAAAATGCAGGTGTAGCTGGCAGAACGCAGGGCGTGTTTGTGACATCAAAACAGGAACTGAACAGTCTGAAGTGAGTAGTGTCTGAAGCTACTCTGAAGCTGCACAAAAAATATTGTAGCCGCGCTGCGATCCTTTCGAACGCACTTCTGCTAAGCTAACATAAACTCCCAGAGAGTGGCGGCTTAGCGTTTGCACGGCTGCTAAAAACAGCTAGCGAATGAACAACTCGGAATGAGGGCCAATGTGTATAGTGTATTTGAATTGTATTTAAGGTGGAATGCACTTGGTTGTGTGTCCCAGGAGGGGGGAATCCATTACTGTGTAGCCCAGGCATGTCCAAACTGCTGCCCTCCAGCTGTTGAGAAACTACACATCCCAGCATGCCCTGACACAGCTTTAGCATTCTCTGACAGCAAAACTGTCAGGGCATGCTGGGATATGTAGTTTCACAACAGCTGGAGGGCCGCAATTTGGACATGCCTGGTGTAGGCTGGTGGATTCCCCCAGTACTTTCCCCCCAAAATGGAATGCCTTCCTCTCTAGCCTCCCACATGGAAGTATCACGAGGAGAGAGAGGAGCAGCTCAGCTTTAAAACAAGCTGAGTGGTTTTCTGGAGCTCCTTAGGGATCACCTTTGGTGGACAAGAAAGCCTGACCGGGGATCTAGGCTGCCCATCTCTGGAGCCCAATTTTAGGCTGGAGATGGTGAGCTGGGTACCTGGGCAGATTCCTGAAAGTAGTTTAGATGGGAAAACCTTCCCCCAGCCTAGACTGAGCGTTACCAGGGCGGATAACAACCCTCCGGGATGGGACGGTCAAAGGAGAGTGACTACTCCCCACCGTCCATAGAGGACAATGTTAGCTGTGCATGTGGCCAAGGCATGCACATCACATGGGTAAACAATGATTGGTTGAGAACAGCACGGTGGACTTACCGCCTGTGGTATGTGTATTGGCGTAAGATAAAAAGAGGAGGGCTGTGAGCCTCCAGAGGTATTGTACCATTTTCACTCTGCTGTAAACATCTTGCTGTATTGCTGTTGCCACTAGCAATAAGGAACAGTCTTTTTTAAGACTGGGTGAATAAACATCTGCCTCAAGATGACCGCTTCATCTTGTGACCTGCAGTGCTATGCCAAACATAGTTCCGTTTTCCGGCTGTCCAGGGTGCACTCAGCGTCTCCAAGCATCGCCTCCCACCAGCTACTGTGCAGAGGCCAAGTCCAGCGACTAGTGGTGATTCGTCGACACCACACAGGTGTGGTAAGACAGCGTGTTGACACATATAGAGCAGTACCATGGTTCCAGACTCCATAGCGACAAGGAGTCTGGTGGTGGCAGTGTAGTACCCGCCCACTACGCAGTGGGTGGAGTCAGTAATAGGCGGTTACTGATGGTAATGGGAATCCCCTAATTGATCAGATCCCGTGTAACCTAAACATCCATTCTGTGACTGGGGCGGAACGCGAGGCAGGGTGAGGGCTTTCATACAGAACCATCCAGTCACAGAAATTGCTGGCATAGCGGTGGGATAATCCTAGGTGGCTTTTCGGTCACCTGATTGGAGAAGATGAGTTTGGAGAGGAGTAACTGCAGGGCAGGAGAACGCACAAGATGGCGGTCTTCAGTGTATCAGGAGAAGGGTGTGGATATCCCTTTCAACGCGTCCAGAAGCGTCATGAGGGCGGCAGTCGTGAGCTTGGAGGAGTCCCGCCGGGCGGAGGTAGAGAGTGCTAAGGGCATTGGCATTGAAGAGGGCAGCCTACCAGTGGACCTTTGTACAGAACCGGTGAGACCCACAAGCCCCACCCTCTCTATCAGCAGCAGCCATGTTTCATACCTAGCAGGGCCGGAGGTCCAACGTCCCAGGTGGGGCCACACGGATACCTTAGCAGATCGGCTAGTGGAATTCGGAGAAAGGGCAACGGAGCAAGAGTGCTTGATCATCACCTCACTTTCCAATATCACTGCCGGGCTCCGGTGACTTTGCGCAGCCCGTTCTGCCCCCAGGAGTAGCGGAAGAGCCAGTGCTCCCACCTGAGGCAAAAGTGCCTCCAAGTCAGGTATTCGGAGCGTGCAGGAAAGACTGGGCACACTTAGCTCCAGAATACAGCCCGTGGCTTCAGCTGCGTCACTAGGCTGCAGCAGTGAACGGTGCCCGGAGTGAGCGGCTTTAGGGCAGGAGAAGTGGGGTATTTAATAGATTGGGTCTTGGTCCCAGTGGTGGCTGAGAGCTATCAGGTAGGGTAGATAAGAAGCCACATAGTAATGAAAGCTCCAGAAAGCACCTCTGGATGGACTCAGGCCCCTCTTATTTATTATTTATATACTAACAGGGGTGACAGGTGTGGTACATCCCTGCAAAGGCAGATCCAATCTCTTTCTCATCAGACTCTGCTGTCTTCCCTGCACTCTCACTCAGATGTTCACTGCTGCCAGTAGCACACGTATGAGAAGCAGAAGTATGGCGGCAGCAGTATAGATTCTGATATGTAATTCTCTATATCATACCATACACACATCTTCCTTATTACTACTGAGAATATAGAGGTAATACACTGATTATGGGGGTTTAACAGTGGATTATAACCTAGCAGATGATGATTACAGGGTATTATATGGTGTATTGCATGTAAAATACCTTGTTCCACACCTACTCTGCTGTAGCAATATACGTTATATAAGGGTGAGTAACACATGTACAGGCTTACCAGCGTATGAGCACACACATAAAGGAATGCTACATTACCAAGGCTTCCAGGAGTAATGTTAGGAGACATTTCTCTGATCCATCAGCTCATATGACTGATGTTATTGTTCATCTAGAATCTCCAATTCATACGATATGTTCCCCATCCATTGTTTTACATTGGTGCTGGCATAGGACTTGGCGAGTGACTACATCTCCATTTATACTTCATGGTTAGTTACCAGTACAAGAGAGAGATATATCTAAGTCTTATTATAATATTACATTTGTTATTGTGAGTGTTCTCAGGAGGGTGGACAAAATGATCGTCTGAGACACAATATTATAAAGCCTTCATTAAAAGTTATGTTTTATTATACACACACATTTACAATTAACTGTCCCAGAGAGTCGTCTTCTCCTATTGTTTACAAGATTAATATTGGTACAGAAAATGTCACATTTCCATAATGTATTTTATTTCCAGCAGATGGACACACCGGCAGGAATATCTCAGAAGGACATCTAATGTTATCCCCGGATTGTGACATAAAAGATAATGACAGCAGACAGGATTCTCCAGGAGATAACCCCATTACCCCAATTATACATCCAGCTCTATCAGCTGATCCCTCTGATCCTGGGAAATGTTCTCCTGATCACTCTGATATTGGTGCATCTGTTACAGCTCTGAGAGTAGATACAGTGTTTCCGTGTTGTATAGATGCCAAATGTTTTACACAGAACACAAAGCCTATTAACCCACACACAGGTAAGGCAGGTGAGAGGCCATTTCTATGTTCTGAGTGTGGGAAATGTTTTACATACAAATCAGCTCTTGTTACACATCAGAGAAGGCACACAGGTGAGAAGCCATTTCCATGTTCTAAGTGTGGGAAATGTTTTACATACAAAACGACTCTTGATGCACATAAGAGAAGTCACACAAGTACACCACCATTTCTTTTTCATCCACTAGGGGTCACTGGAGTACTCTTGGGATATGGACGGCTTCCACCGGAAGAAGGCACTGAATAAATTAATTTTTGAGACTACACCTCCCCTCCATATCCTCGGGCACTTCAGTGTTTTTTCTGTGCTCGACACAGTTAGAAGGCATAGTGGAGCTCGTCCACAAAGTATTGGAATTTTTTCTTTTTTATTCTAAGTTTTTCTTCTTTTCAAGATTTCCACGTTCTTTCCCCCCTTCTAACAGGCGTGGGTCAGGGACAGTGGAAGCGGCTGAGATCAGCCGTGAGTGTCGGACCTCTCTGTAAAGAGCTCCCTCACTCCACCTGCAGGCTGCCTGCAAAAAGCTGGACGGAGCTTGGATGAGAAGCCCCGTCATAGACTTTGGTCACGGTCCAGGTATGTTAGGGGCGGTCAGCTCTTGCTGCCGCTCCACTGTTGGGGATTGTATTGGGTACTCACCGCTGCCCGGAGCGCGTGTGCATGGGCCGCTTCACGGCTCCATGCGGCGCGCTCTGACTCTCTGCTCCCAGACCGCTGCTCCCCGGCGCCGCAGCAGCGCTGCCTGGCTACACAGACACTCCGCAAAATGTGTGTGGCGGCCGGAAGCGCGTGTGCATAGGCCGCTCCAAGGCTCTATGCAGCACGCTCGCTGTTTCTACTATCCGCCCGCAGCAGCCGAGGTTCCACGCTGCCTGGGCCTACAGGTACAGGCCGCTCACACGGCCCTATGCAGACTTCCACAGGCCCCGACCCGATGCTGTACACGGAGGTCGTGGGTGTGGGGGGTGGAGACATTGGCAGTATTTAACAGTGTTAAGCTTTGAGAAAGACTTGGTGCTTAATATGTTAATGTTCTCCTGTCTGTTCCAGGTTTTCCTATATTACATCTCGGCTAAGAGTGGTACTAGGGGAATTTTGGGGTCAGTTTCTTATTGCTGGCAGGCACTGCACTTGCCTGATATATACCAGGAACTTTGGTGTTATTACTGAGTCGTGCAGTCTGTCTGTGTGTAGTTTGTATTGTCTGTCTTTATAATGAGTAAGACACCAGCAAAATCTAAGAAACATTTTTCATGTCATGTCTGTAAGAGTGTGTTGCCTGATGGATCCACCACATGTACAGCATGTGTTGTTAATACAGCCACAAATACGATTTCCATTCCAGAAGTAAAGCCAGCATCTCTGGACCCTCCATGGGCTTTACTTGCAGATGTATTAGTGGGTTTACAATCAGAACTGGCCGCCTCTCGTGAAGAAAGAGAGGCGGCAAGATCTGAGTTTAAAATGAGACCATTTGAGTTACCAGAGTCTCAATCTGGTCAGAGGCCCACCTTGAGTGGAAAAGATAAATTTCCTTTTCCTAATAATTCTCCAGTCTCTGGGATACTAGACCTCACTGAACAGGAGTATGAGGAGGGCGAAATAGGGCAACAGTCAGATAGTGACGATTTTGACAGCCCAGGTATTGACAATCTCATCAGAGCAGTACGTCAGTCGCTGGAGTTTACGGAAACTGAGGAGCCCCTGACGAATGATGAGGTAGTTTTTACTAAACGACAGAGATCTCCGATGTGTTTCCCTATTTCGGAATCTCTTAATAAAATGTTACTGGAATCACGGAAAAATCCGGATAAACGGTTTTCTATTCCTCGTAGATTTAAATCGAGTTACCCGTTTCCAGAGTCCATGACAGCTACTTGGGAGAACCCACCATTGGTGGACTCATCCGTATCTAAACTTACAAGGAAGTTAACCATACCAGTACCAACTGCTACTACGCTTAAAGACCCTGCAGATCGTAAGATAGAGGCTATGCTAAGGTCCATGTATACAGCAGCTGGAGTGCTGCTGAGACCTGGGTTGGTTGGCATTTGGGTTACTAAAGCATTAATGGTATGGATAAAAGAGCTCAAGTCGGCTCTGCAAGATGACCATCTTATACTTCTCGCGGATCAAATCTGGGAAGCTGCTGAATATCTATGTACAGCTTCTACTGACGTCTGTCAGCTTACTTCTCGCCTGTCCTCATCGCTAGTCATAGTACGACGAGCACTTTGGCTGCGTTCTTGGCAGGCGGAGACGGAGGTTAAAAAAGGTATAGAGGCATTGCCTTTTGATGGCGAGAAGCTTTTCGGTCCTGAATTGGACAAATGGATTTCTGAGGCTACTGGAGGAAAGTCTGTGTTTCTTCCATCGCCTACAACTATACCTAAACGGAAATATTCTGGTCCGGCGTTCAAATCCTTTAGAACTCAGCCCTTTCGTGGGCAGGGCACAGGAGCAGTCACGCCAGGTAGAAGAGGTCGGGGACGTAGTGCCCAACAAACCAATGCACGTCGTCAAGACACTAAGACCACTAACAAACCAGTGGCATGACGGGCTCCCAGCCCATCTCGGATCTCCAATTGTGGGAGCACGCCTTCAGAGCTTTCAGGGGGCGTGGCTACAGACGTCCACAGATGGGTGGATCCGCAAGTTAGTATTAGAGGGTTACAAAATAGAGTTCGATTATCTTCCGACAGGAAGATTTTTCACGACAGGACTGCCTGTGTCGGAAGACAAGAAAGCAGTTCTGCAGGTTGCCATTCAGTCTCTGCTGAATGCTGCAGTTGTAATTCCGGTCCCCGTGCAGGAACAGGGGCAGGGTTATTATTCCAGTCTGTTTCTGGTACCAAAACCAGATGGCTCAGTCAGGCCAATATTGAACCTAAAAGGTCTCAATCATTACGTCACTTACCACAGATTCAAGATGGAATCTCTCAGGTCAGTAATTGCAGGGTTAGAGCCGCAGGAATTCATGATTGCACTGGATCTCAAGGATGCGTACTTACACATTCCGATTTGGCCACCTCACCAGAGTTTCTTAAGGTTTGCGATAAGGCGAGACCATTACCAGTTTCAGGCTCTCCCGTTTGGCCTCTCATCAGCGCCTCGGGTATTCACCAAGGTAATGTCCGTGATGATAGCTCATCTCAGGTCCCTAGGGGTAATAATTGTTCCGTATTTGGACGATCTACTCATAAAAGCTCCGTCTCAACAATTGCTTCTCCAGCATGCTTTGCTAACGTACAATGTACTAGTTCAGCACGGTTGGATAGTCAGTTTAAAGAAATCACATCTAATTCCGTGTCAACGACTTCAATTCCTAGGGATGATTCTCGACACAGTAAAACAAAAGGTTTACCTGCCACAACAGAAAGTACAGGTCATTCGTCATCTGGTGCAATTAGTGCTCAAGCCACGCACAGTCTCAGTACATTTGTGCATTCGCCTTTTAGGCACAATGGTGGCGGCTTTCGAAGCACTTCAGTTCGGGAGATTTCACTCACGTCCGTTTCAACTGGAGGTGTTAGCGCAATGGTCGGGATCACATCTGCAGTTGCACCACAGGGTGAGATTGTCACCACAAGTCAGGGTGTCTCTTCTCTGGTGGTTAAAAATACACAATCTATCTGCAGGGAGACGATTCGGCGTCGTGAATTGGATAATTCTGACAACAGACGCAAGTCTCAGAGGTTGGGGAGCTGTAGTTCAGAGTCATCGGCTCCAGGGCCTCTGGGCAGATCACGAGAGATTGCTATCTATAAATGTCCTGGAACTCCGGGCGATTTACAATGCGCTAAGACAAGCAGTGCACATGTTTCGTTTTCAGACTGTTCAGGTGCAGTCAGACAATGCGACGGTAGTCGCATACATAAACAAACAAGGAGGTACGAGAAGCCGCATGGCAATGCGAGAAGTAGCTCGGATCCTCAGATGGGCCGAATATCACCAGGTGATATTGTCGGCAGTGTTCATTCCGGGAGTGGACAACTGGGAGGCAGATTTTCTCAGTCGTCGGGATTTTCATCCAGGAGAGTGGGCATTAAATCCAGAAGTATTTCAGACGTTGATCCAGAAGTGGGGGTACCCTCAGGTGGATCTGATGGCATCCCACCACAATCATCAGGTGTCACGATATGTGTCCAGAACAAGAGATCCAAGGGCAGTGGCGGTGGATGCTCTCACAGCCGCGTGGCCGTACAGCCTTGTGTATCTGTTTCCACCGTTTCCGCTGCTCCCGCTGTTGCTAAAACGGATCAAGAGAGGGTCCGTCACAGTCATACTAATAGCGCCTCATTGGCCTCGGAGGGCTTGGTTCTCGGATCTCCTCGGTTTACTCGCAGACGATCCGTGGCCACTCCCACTACGTCCGGACCTGTTACAACAGGGTCCGTTCCTTTACCCCGATTTAGCGCGGCTGCGTTTGACGGGGTGGCTGTTGAAAAGGCCATCTTAAGGAGAGAGGGCATTCCTGAGTCTGTTATACCAACCATGGTACGAGCTAGGAAGCCGGTTACGGCAGCTCATTATTACAGAGTCTGGCGTACTTATATAAGTTGGTGTGAAGCTCGGAAATTTCCGACATCATCTTTTAATTTATCCCGTCTTTTGTCATTTTTACAGATGGGGTTAGATGGAGGACTACGTCTTTCCACACTAAAGGTGCAGGTATCTGCGTTGTCAATTTTCTTTCAAAGGAAATTGGCCTCGTTGTCATTAATACATACGTTCCTACAGGGTGTAAAGAGGATACAGCCTCCTTTCATTCCACCTACAGCACCATGGGACTTGAATCTGGTTTTAGATTTCTTACAGTCCGATTACTTTGAACCCTTACAACAAGTGGATATTAAATTTCTCACTTGGAAAACGATTTTTCTTTTAGCCTTAGCTTCGGCTAGGCGTGTTTCAGATCTGGGTGCCTTGTCGTGCAAGTCACCATATTTAGTTTTTCATGATGACAGAGCGGAACTTCGGACGAATCCCGCTTTTCTACCAAAGGTAGTGTCGTCTTTTCACATCAATCAACCAATAGTAGTTCCTGTGTTAACAGGAGATTCTGGAACGTTGGATGTGGTTCGCGCGTTGCGCATCTATGTATCCCGAACGTCTACTGTGCGTAAGACGGATACGTTGTTTGTTCTCTATGATGCAGCTAAGAGGGGTTGGCCAGCCTCTAAGCAGACCTTATCCAGATGGATCAAACTGACCATACGTCAGGCTTACCTTTATGCTAGGTTACAGCCACCTACTTCAGTAACAGCTCATTCCACACGTTCTGTGGGAACATCATGGGCAGCGAGTCGTGGGGCTTCTACGACACAGCTTTGCCGTGCGGCTACTTGGTCTTCAGTGCACACGTTTGTGCGCTTTTACAAGTTTGATACGTTCGCGGCATCAGCATCTAGCTTTGGCCGTTTAGTGTTACAGGTGCCAAACAGCTCTCCCGCCACGGAGGAAACTTTGGTACATCCCAAGAGTACTCCAGTGACCCCTAGTGGATGAAAAAGAAAATAGGATTTTGGTACTTACCAGGTAAATCCTTTTCTTTGAATCCATAGGGGGCACTGGACGCCCACCCACAGCAGTTTACCTGTTTTAGGAAGTTCAGTGGTTCTTATGGTAACACACTTTCACGACTGGTTTAAATTTAACAATGGTGTCAACTGTTTAGTTGTCTGTTACGTTTGTGTCAACTTTATTGTTGTCCTTGAGACTATATGTAATTCTCCTTTTGTCAATCTCTCTATCGATCCTGTTCGGCTCAGTAAAAAACACTGAAGTGCCCGAGGATATGGAGGGGAGGTGTAGTCTCAAAAATTAATTTATTCAGTGCCTTCTTCCGGTGGAGCCGTCCATATCCCAAGAGTACTCCAGTGCCCCCTATGGATTCAAAGAAAAGGATTTACCTGGTAAGTACCAAAATCCTATTTTCCATGTTCTGAGTGTGGGAAATATTTTGCACAGAAATCACAACGTGCTAGACATCAGAGAAGTCACACAAGTGAGAGGCCATTTCCATGTCCTGAGTGTTGGAAATGGTTTGCACAGAAATCAGATGTTGTTAAACATCAGATAAGTCACACAGGTGAGAGGCTATTTCCATGTTCTGAGTGTGGGAAATGGTTTGCACGGAAATCAGATCTTGTTAAACATCAGAGAAGTCACACAGGTGAGAAGCCATTTTCTTGCTCTGAGTGCGCAAAATGTTATAGTCGGAAAGCACAACTTGTTATACATCAGAGAAGTCACACAGGTGAGAAGCCATTTCCATGTTCTGAGTGTGGGAAATGTTTTGCACACAAATCAGATCTTGTTAGTCATAACAGAAGTCACACAGTGGAGAATCCAATTTCTTGCTCTGAGTGTGGGAAATGTTTTACAAAGAAATCACAACTTGTTACACATCAGCGAAGTCACACAGGTGAGAGGCCATTTCAATGTCCTGAGTGTGGGAAAGGGTTTGCACAGAAATCAAATCTTGTTAGACATCAGAGAAGTCACACAGGTGAGAAGCCATTTCCATGTTCTGAATGTGGGAAATGTTTTGCACACAAATCAGATCTTGTTAGTCATAACAGAAGTCACACAGTGGAGAATCCAATTTCTTGCTCTGAGTGTGGGAAATGTTTTACACGGAAATGCCGTCTTGTTATACATCAGAGAAGTCACACAGGTGAGAAGCCATTTCCATGTTCTGAGTGTGGGAAATGTTTTGCACTCAAATCATCTCTTGTTAGACATCACAGAAGTCACACAGGTGAGAAGCTATTTTCTTGCACCGAGTGTGGGAAATGTTTTACACAGAAATCACATCTTGTTAGACATCAGCAAAGTCACACATGTGAGAATCCATTTCCATGCACTGAGTGTGGGAAATGTTTTACACAGAAATCACAACTTGTTACACATCAGAGAAGTCACACAGGTGAGAAGCCATTTTAATCTTCTGGAGTATACTTATCATTGCCAGGCATTGTTCTTCAAGGTTCTTATCCTATCTCCTATGCTTTTTGCAATATACATGCTACCGCAGGGTGAAATAATCAGATGTCATGCCCTCATCTGCCACTGCTATACAGATGACCTGTCTTTTACTCCGTGTACCGAGAACCCAGTACCAATCCTAAATGGTTGTCTAGCTGAGCTCCAGGTGTGGGTGATGCCAGTTGGCTGTGACTCAGTCCTGGTGAAACATGTCATTATGATAGAAGTTCACCAACAAAGGGCAGGGCTACAACTCAACTTTGCTAACCAACCAGACTTATGCTTGGGGGTTCAGAGTTACAAAATGCTGATCCTGTGCGGAATCTAGGTGTCCAGGATGGTGGAGTGACACTTAGACATCAGGTATCAGCCACAATCAGATCCTCTTATGAGGAACATAGCCACACTCCAGCATTTATTTCCCTCAGAAGATCTACCTGATGTCATACATGCACTTGTATCCTCCCATTTAGACTACTGCAATGTCCTCTATCTGGGTCTCCCAGCAATAGAATTGCACCGCTTCTAGCTTGTACAGAATGCAGCAGCCAGGCTGTTACCTAACCAGCCCGTTCCTGCCACATAACACCCATTCTCTGCTCCCTTCACCGGCTGCCTGTAAGATGGTGACTCTGGGCCTAATTCAGGTTGGATCGCAGTGTGTTCCAAATGGAATTATTCAGAAAAAGTTGCGGATGCATGCGCAGTGCCAATCCTGCGCATGCGCCCATCCTGCGCATGCGCCCGCATATTCTGCAGAAAATGCGATTGCCTGTCAGGCAGAGGCAGTCACCTGGGGTGAGCGGGCAATGCTCCATTTCCAGGGAGGAGGCGGTGTGGCGTGAATGGAGGGCAGAGGCGGACAAGCGGGCATCATCACGGTGGCTTTGTGACATCACATGCAGCCGCCGTGATTGAGAAGAATGCGGCGGGCCTCCTGCGGTAGCAGCTAAGCTGCGGTAGCAGGAGGCTTCACTCATTTCTACGATGAAGCGGAAATGGTGAGGCAATCGCAATTTCTATTTCATCAAGGGGGGGAGGCGGCGGTCAGCATGCTGGTTGGCCTTGCCCTGTGATGGGGAGACAGGGTGGGTGGCAGTAGTGGGGGCTGCTGGAGGCAGTGTCTAAGTGGGTAATATTGTTCCCAAGCAGCGCTGAGGTGTCAGTGGGAAGATAGGGCAGGTGGCAGTAGTGGGGTGAGACAGGGTGGATGACAGTAGTGGGGGAAGACAGGGCGGTGGCAGTAGTGGGAGGAGACAGGGCAGGTGGCAGTAGTGGGGGGAGACGGGGCAGGCGGCAGTAGTGGGAGGAGACAGGGCAGATGGCAGTAGTGAGGGAGACAGGGTGGGTGGCAGTAGTGGGGGAGACAGGGTGGGTGGCTGCAGTGCAGTACCAGGGGCTGTTGGAGGCAGTAAAGAGGTGTATGTGTTCCACACAGAATCAGTTGATAATTAGACTTAATGATTGTTATGCTTCCTTATTTCTAATTATTCCCTTGTATGTGTTACTGTTACTTGCTGTGTCAGCCTTTATGTGTGTTCTGTGTAATAATCCTGAAAGTAGTGCTGCTACCGATCTCATATAATTTGAATTAACTTGGAAAAGATTAGATATTGTTAGGTGCGGCGGTGCTCGCCCGCTCTCTGACAGAGCAGCAATCACGGCCACCGCGCCTCTCTCCCTGTCCGTCTCCGCACGTCGCCTAGGGACACCGGGAGCGCGATAGCCGCCGGCTCCCTGGCAACGCTAGGACGCCGTGCGTTCAGGGCCGCCGGGTCCATAGCAACGGGGACGCCACAGGCGGACCGCGTTCCCCGTTGCACTAATTAAAGCATTCACCTGTTTTCCCTTGCTCGTGCAGCAAGGCAGCTGCACGACATTTATTAATTAGGCTCTGTACTCCCATTGGAGGCTTCCCTGTTATATGCCTCCTCAGTGCCTCACACTAACGCCGGTGATAGCTTCCTGTATGCTGTTTATGTCTGGTGAACGTCTGTTCCTGGTCTGCTGTATCCGGTCCATCCTGCTCCCTGTGTCCTTGTATCCAGGAGTTCTTTAGCCGGTCCTGGGAATCCTTCTGGTCCTCGTGAACCTGTGGCTGTCGTTTGGGGTTCTCGCCTGGTTTCGTGTTGCGGCCTAGCCCGCTTTAGTATTGCATTATTTTGTACTGGTGCATTTGGGGAGGTTTCCGCTTCCACTGTCCTCCCCGGAACTCGGCGGTGCCGTGTAGGGGAGTGGACAGTGGTATCTTTTTGGTTGTTTTTTTACTTTGGCGGCAAGCCGCGCATACATTTAGTTTTAGGCTAGTCAGTAGCCCCTGGCTTTGGTTGTTTCAGTTAGAGGTCCCCTTATTATTACCCTGTCTCAGTTCACGCTTTGTCTCTCCTTAAGACCTGAGGGGGCATCGGAGTTGGGCAGACCTAATCCGCCCTTCAAACGCGGCTGCCATGGGCCCAAGAAACCATAGTCCTACAAGAGTGAATTGACAACACAGGTAAAACAACGGAGGTAGGGTGCCAGGGGCTATTCCCGTTCTATAGCACCAATTCCAGCATTACGTCCTGGTGCTCCGGACTCACTTCATAACATCTTCCGTGTTCTGAGCGCCAGGGATCGTAACAGATATGCACTCTGGAAGCATATAGGGGGGTCAATCAAAGTTGAACGCAGATGTGACATCACGCAGCCCCCCATCCCCCCGGAAAATTGTCCCGGCCCGCCCACGTTCAGCCCTCAGGGATGTGACCGCAATGTGTGTGTCTGCGTGGCCACTGCGCGTGTACATTTTGCCACCACCGGGTAAACTGCTGCGGGCCACTATTGCAGCTGGGTCTGAATGACCCCCATAGGCTGTTGTGCAGAGTAAAGTATTTTTTAAGTTAAAAATATAGATAAAATATGTGTATTAAAGATATGAAATAAAGTCGTTTAAAAGCAAAAAATAGATTTCTGGTGCAATTTTGGCAGTGTTACGGGGGGTCTCTCTGCCTATTTAAATAGTTTTATCATTTGTTGTATTCAAATAAATTTGTCTATTCAAAAGTTCTGTTTTTTTTTACTTGTAGGTGAATTAGGGTTGTTGTATTTAAAAAAACAAAACAACTTACCTGACCCTTGCCTGGAAATGTCCATATATGAAGGTATGGGAGATACCTGCTGCAGTCCCTTCTACTTACATTTGGGAGGTCTGGTTTTGGGGGAATTAGCAGCAAATAGTAAATGATACATTGTCTCCATAACGTCTCGCTGACACTCTGATTTTTACAAAAATATGTTGCACAAAATGACATTTGCATTAACAGCCATTGATTGAACAAGAAAAACAACGCAATTTTAAAATACCCAAAACTTTATATATAAATAATAGAAGAAAACCACCAATTCTGGTCTTCATTCTTTGACTATCAGGAGAATGCCAACAGTAACCAGTAGAGGAATCAGGCGTATCCCACAGAATATCAGCGCTGCCACCATACATCGGGGAGAGAAGATAAAGTGCAGATTCTGAACAGTGCTTTTAGAAGGAACACAAGAAGTGTATAGATCACAATGATCAGAAGTCCGGGACAATGAGGTCAAGAAACCAACGCTGTGGTACTAATGACCTCAATACAGGACACTTGGAGGAAGAGACTAGGGTAAGGGCAACAACAATTTTTCAAACAACTAAAAAAAAACAGTTTGAAAAAAAATTAATTATAAATGTAAAAAATGAGGATCGTCCAGTACAGTGGACTGTGTACTCAGCATGTCTAAGTACATACCACTGGATGACGCGCTGGAATGGGAGGAGGGGGTGGGCTGTATGGGTCCCAGCGGAAAACAGCTCATCTGTTGAGGGTTTCCCGCCACATAAGAAGACTGCACCTGGTGGGTGTTATCTGACACGCCTCATCAAGAGATTATTAATTTGCGTGTGAGGTAGCATCAAGAACCAGAAGCTTGAAGATCTTTTGATCCTCATTCATCAGTCGCATCTCCGCCATGATGTAATTTCCAACAAATGGCTCCAAGTCCGGGGGCCTATTAAGAACCTCCTCGGCGAGAGTAAAAAACTGTTGTGAGCTGGGCGGGGCAGAAGTGGGTTTCCGGATGACCTCCGTTGTGTCGGGGGTCATGCCTGTGGGGTGTGGTCATCCACTTCAGTTGCCTCGCTCATGGAAGGCACCACTTTCAGCTCCGGTGTAATATCCTGCAATATAAAACAAAAATGAACTCCATGTAAAAATGTGTGGGTACAATACAATACAAATGTGTGTGTACTTACCAGATCCAGACTCTCCGATGCCTCCTCTTCCACAAGAATGGGAGAATCCGGATCCAGGTTACACCATGACCTTATCCTTGGCTCTTGCTTCAAAGTGAATTTCATGAGGTCATAATACCACAGCGAAATACACAAAAATAGTGGACACAGATAAGTCACAAGCGCTCTGAATGAATAATACTTCCCTCTTGTAAGACGGAAGCAATGTAGGTGAGATGAAGATGTTCCTTCTTTGTGCTAGATTTCAATCTTGGGTAAGATCATCAATGCTCAAAGGAAACATAAAACAGAATAAAAACACATCATGGTGTAATACGTCCACAATAGAGATTGATGTGACTCCAAAAAATGTGTTGAATTAAGTGAATCAGGAGGTTCTAGATGGCGTACCATACTCACTCCGTGGAAATGGTAAATTAACATATAATGGTATATTTATGTGGAACCCACTCTTGAATGGATATATCCTAGTTTAGAAGTGAAAAATCCCAAATGATGTAGTTGTGGGTATTTACGTGTGCATACCCAAACTCACACTATCAGCGTAGATGAAAACACATAAAGGTATCTTTCAACTGAAATCAGCTAGTGATGGTTTTTCAATAAGGATGTGCGTACCCCACTCACAATGATTTATGCTGTTACACTCACATCAAGGTTTCTTTATACCGGAGACAGGAAAAAGAACCAAATACCAGATTCCAAGTCCATAGAAAAGGGGGTTACAGTTTATTAAAAATCATCACAAAGTAATAAAAAAAACATCCATAGAAAAGTTAAAAAACATAGAGGACACGTACTCGGCTAGGTGGTTGGTGAGTGGGCAGTCCGGAACGCCCAACACCCCCTTTTTCCATCTTTTTTACACCTGTGGTTATTTTTTGTGCCGAGTACATGTCCTCTAAGTTTTTTACTGAGAAATTTTCTTCAGTTTTGTTTTAAACTTTGCTATTTTTGGCATACTGTCTGGGCAACAGTATACCTGCACCGTGGGAGTTAGAGGGGAGGGTTACCGGCCTCTGTAAGGTGTCAGAGCCACTTCCCCTCTGCACAGCCACCGCCCTGAGAGGTTGTTGTTCTGTGGGGCACTGTGTCTTGGCGTTCACAATTGCATCGCGCCGCACACCCCTAACGCTGCCTGAAGGTGAGAAAAGTGGTGAGCAAAAAACCAGTGCCCCCGGTTCTTGGTGTTGTCCAACACGGCGGCGGACGGGACCCTCCACGGGGATACCCGCTTCAGCCCCCCTGTACAGAACTCTCAGCGATTGTACAATCTAGCTAATCTGTGAGGTTTGCACACTGTGGGAGACTTGGCCAGTATAAATATTGTCAGTGGCTCCATCGCCATTATAGGGGGAGGAGCTTGTCAGAGCGGTACCAGCGGCATTTTAGTGCCTTCCTCTGCATAAGCAGCAGCTTTAAGGACACACAGCTCCTCCAGAGATCCGGGAGACACTGGAAACTGGTACAGGGGTGTACTAGCAGGGGGCGAGCCGCTATTGCACACAATACGGTGTTTTTTTTTTCACTGTTACATTGTGGTTGTGTATCACAGATATTGTGCATTACGTTATATGAACCATTTTCAATATTGTAATAAAATTGATTGGTCAACTGTGTGATTATCTGTAGACTGCTCATGCACAAGGTACTTTGCTGTCCTGCTCTTAAAGAGAATTCCAATGTAGAATGATTGACAGGAAGAGACCATTTGGGGGAGATAACAGGGAGTGGCGAGCAATAACGCAGGCGTGTCACTGACTTTTTTTGGCGTGTTTCTGTCTTCAGCTGCGATCAACTACATAGAGAAAAATGGCACCAGCTAAACTGCGTGACGGATAATGGAATTGGCGTGAATCAGGAAGGAATATATAGTGCTACAGATTGTGTGAGGGAGGGGCCCCACACCAGTGTCTTACCTAGGGCCCCATGAGGTGTAAATCCGCCTCTGGCCAGGACGTACTCCTACAGTGATAGAACCAGGCTGATCGGGGCCGGAGCGGACGCCACACACCCGCCCTGAAAACGCTTCGGCACAGGATATTGGGGAATTTGGCGTTGTGCCTGCACATTACGCTCCGTACACAGGCGCAGTCGTTTCATAACACCGGTCAGCACAAATTGTGAGTCCGGGTTCTGCATATCTGATTTATATTTCTTCCACATTACTAATTAAAGAAAAAATAGTTTTACCAGAAAAAGTTTCCTCTTGTAGCTACCGGAATGAAATTACGGATTGTTAGAAAATTTCCCTATTTTCATAACTTTATTGCATGTAAAAATAAAACAAACTTTTGTTTTGAATTTGAATTACTTTTATTTACAAAAATAAAAAACTACTGTAACAGAAAATATAAAAAAAGGTTTAGAAATGAATATTTGTCGTATTTCTCCTGTGAGTGGATGGACTTTCTCGTATTAGCCCCCAGATATAATACCCCCTCATCCTCCATGTTTGTTACTACTCCATTATCTGCGCATGAGTTGCTGACAGGCTGCGTTACGTCTCCTCTACCCCAGAGTCTTTCATCTTATTTCCGTGCGTGTTTATTCTCTTATCTGTTACATGTACAGTGACCTATTCCGCAGAACTACAGCTATATTATATGGACAATCCAGTTACATGTACAGCGACCTATTCTGCAGAACTACAGCTGTATTATATGGACAATCACTCCAGTCAGTATTAATAAAAGGTTTGCACTTCCAGAAATCTCATCCTCTCTGCATTGAGAGATGGACATGGGCCCTCATTCCGAGTTGTTCGCTCGGAGTTTTTCATCGCATCGCAGTGAAATTCCGCTTAGTGCGCATGCGCAATGTTCGCACTGCGACTGCGCCAAGTAACTTTACTAAGAAGAAAGTATTTTTACTCACGGCTTTTTCATCGCTCCGGCGATCGCATTGTGATTGACAGGAAATGGGTGTTACTGGGCGGAAACACGGCGTTTTGGGGGCGTGTGGCTGAAAACGCTACCGTTTCCGGAAAAAACGCAGGAGTGGCCGGGGAAACGGTGGGAGTGCCTGGGCGAACGCTGGGTGTGTTTATGACGTCAGGCAGGAACGACAAGCACTGAACTGATCGCACAGGCAGAGTAAGTCTGAAGCTACTCTAAAACTGCTAAGTCGTTTGTGATCGCAATATTGCGCATACATCGGTCGCAATTTTAAGAAGCTAAGATTCACTCCCAGTAGGCGGCGGCTTAGCGTGTGTAACTCTGCTACATTCGCATTGCGACCGATCAACTCGGAATGAGGGCCATGGTTCAGCTATCTGAGTAGTTACACACTGCTTACGTGTAATGAGGGTCAGAATACCACTTGCTCTCCCCCCGCTCGTCCCCTCTGTTACTTACTAAAATATGCTTCTCCTTATATGGTCATTCAAAAACTTTCATTTCTCTTTCATCCACTAGGGGGCACTGGAACAGCTAATACAGTAGGGTGTGAAGTTAGCAACCAGAGGTGTGGCACAATCTAAGATAAAAAAATGTATGCACAGCTGGCTCCTCCCCCTTCCCGCCCCCTCATCCCTCAGTTTGAAAGATTGTGTTGGAGGCACAGCCCTGAAAAGGAGCTCCTGCTCCATTACAAAAGTACTGAGGCTGCATCAACCTAATTAAAAGAGGGACAAAAGCCTTAAGATTAGAGAGACAGCGATCCCATCTGAAGGGATCTGCATCTCTCTACAGGAGATCCAGGAGCACAGAGAGATTAATGCAGCAGCCAGCCCTGAGTTATTACTGGTTGTATCCAGAGCACTAGTGTTAGGGAGAAGGGATATATAGGAATAGTCTACAAGGGGGTCCTGACCGTACATGAACCGGCACCCACACCACTTTATTCCTCCCGGCTCCCAGTGGCTCTTTATGTAAGCGCAGCCATCCTCTTCTCGCCCCGCTCCCTCCGCTGGCACATGTGACCAGAGAACGCAGCGCTCAGCGGGACCTCTGGTGGCGAAGGCTGGGGGAGGTTACTGATGAGAAAGAGTCTAGATGGGGAGAGGGATGGACGCGGAGCACTGGGACTGGCAGCGACATAGGTAGGATGCGATGTGCGGTAATAGAGCGGCCACACAGGTGCTCCAGCGGTACAGACGTGGAGCAGCACAATACAGACCGGCAGCGGCGTAGGTAGGATGCTCTATGCACAATACAGACAGGCAGCGGAGCGCTGGTACCAGCAGTGGTGTAGGTAGGACGCGCTGCACGATAATAGAGCGGCCACACAGGTGCACCAGCGGTACAGACATGGAGCAGAACGATACAGACAGGCAGCGGAGCGCTGGGACTGGCAGCGGCATAGGTAGGACGTGCTGCGCGGTAATATAGCGGCCACACAGGTGCTGCAGCGGTACAGACATGGAGCAGCACAATACAGACAGGCAGTGGAGCGCTGGGACCGGCAGCGGTGTAAGTAGGACACGCTGCACGATAATAGAGCGGCCACACAGGTGCACCAGCGGTACAGACATGGAGCAGAACGATACAGACAGGCAGCGGAGCGCTGGGACCGGCAGCGGCGTTGGTAGGACACGCTGCGCGGTAATAGAGCAGCCACACAGGTGCTGCAGCGGTACAGACGTGGTGCAGCACAATACAGACAGGCAGCGGAGCGCTGGGACTGTGAGAAGGCCGGGGGGGGGAGGGGCAGAAACGTGATGCTTATGAAAATGTTCATTTGCGGCCATCTTTAATATGGATAAGAGGCGACAATACTGAGGTAGGAAGGGTGTACGCCCATCTCAGTGGGGAGACAGAGAGCTGGCCTGGTAAATCAGAGGGAGGGATCTCTAGTAAAAAGAGATGAGCTGCTCCCTCTACTGGTAACATATGAATAGTGGTCTCTGCTGCAAATGGATCTTCCTGTATTTTATTATCTGCATCTTATGCTTTATATATTTTCAAGTGACTTCTACTAAAAGGACCCTGAGAAAATAAAGGGAAGCGACTGGATCTCAACCCCCGACATCAAAGCTGAATCACAGTTGGGTGTGCGAGGGTCACAACAGAGCTGGTGGAATTTGTGTTTGTTATATAGAGAGATCCAGCCAGGCGACTCCAGTTCACCTTTTCTTCCATCATCCGTTACGGTCTTTCTCTTCCTATAGTATAAGGGGACAGTACTACGGATGCTCTGTGGGGGGGGGGGGGGGGGCGGTTCCACATGTCAAGAGCACCAACCAAGAACACTAAGACGTATTATGTTTGCAGGAAATATAATAAGAGCACAAGGGTAGGCAGCTCCGGGGTGTGCCATTCATGTGTGGGAAGGGACGCACAACCCGGGAGCAGTGCTCCATCTGGGTCAGGGGAACAGGCCTTGGCAGATATTTCTAAGGAGATGGAGGAACCCCGCAAGCAGCATTCAGAATGGGCTGCAGGATTTCCAAAGACCATGGAGGAATTTCTGGTTAAATTAACACCACCTGCGCAAGCAGATAACAGTGTGCACAAGGTGGTTAAGAGACCCCTCCCCATCCTACAAGAGTCAGAGGAGGGTCTTGTCATGGATGAGAGGAAGGTGAGTTAATGGAAACTGCCTTGGATGTCGGTACTCAGGAGGAGGACACAGAGGTTAGGGGGTTTAGATTCCCTTATAGATGCAATAAAGGAGATCCTAAACTTCAAAGAGGAGGAAGATAAGGAACCAGAGAGTTTTGATTTATTAGAATCCAGAAACTGCTGTCTGCAGTGTTCCCAGTTCCTCAAACTCTCCAGACTCAGATGGTGGAAGCATGGAAGCAGCCTGATAAACGCTTTCAAGTTCCAAAGAGGTTTGAGGCAAATTACCCATTAGCAAAAAGTGTTATGGCTAAATGGGAGGTGCCGCCTATTGTGGATGCCTCTTTAGCTAGGTTGGCTAAAAAGACAATTCTACCAATTTCTAACGTAACCACTTTAAAGGGTGTGTCAGATGGCAAGGTAGACACAGCATTGACATCAATCTTTGTAGCAGCGTCACACAGGCCTACAATTATCAGCGCTTGGGTAAACAAGGCCACTGCTGCATGGGCTGGGCGTATTGTAGAGGCTATTGAAGAGGAAAATAGCCTAGAGGAAATTTCTTGCTTAGCGGAACATATTCGAGACTCAGCTACTAACTAGCGTCACTCATCTCGGCTTCGACCATATTGGCTAGAAGGATTTTATGGCTCAGAGAATGGCAAGTGGATTCTGGCTCCAAGAAAGCAGTAGATGTTATTCCCTTTGGGGGTCAAATGTTATTTGGTCCTGAGTTGGACAAATGGATTTCGCAGGCAACTGCAGGGAAATCTACCGTTCTACCTAATTCTTATGTGAGAACCACTCCACAGGTTAAAAGAGGTTACTCAGGCCCAGCGTTTAATTCATTTAGATCGCAGTCCTTTAGAGCCAGAGGAAGAGGTTTTGGAGCACAAACTCGTGGAAACAGAGGTAGAGGTAATTCCCAGACAACATCCAGAAAGCTGGATAAGCATGTTGACAAGACCATGGCATGACGGTCTCCCAGCTCACCTGGGGTCTCCCTTGGTGGGCGCATGGTTGGAAGGGTTTCGGGACGCCAGGGCTGAAATCTCACCGAAGGTCTGGGTTAACAAGATTATATCCCAGGGTTACCAGATAGATTTTCAACAGCGCCCTCACAGTCCGTTCTTTACAAAAGGATTGCCTCGGTGTCCTCTGAAAGAAAGAGCACTACAAACAGCAATTCAAAAACTATTGCACACAAGGGTAATTCTTCCAGTCCCGGATTCTCTGAGAGGAAAGGTATTTTATTCAAATCTTTTTGTAGTGCCAAAATCGTACGAGTCGGTCAGACCGATACTCAATTTAAACGTTTTAAACCAATTTCTAACGGTTTACAGATTCAAGATGGAGTCAATCCAGTCAGTTATTGCAGGTTTGGAACAAGTAGAGTTCATGGTGTCCATGAACATAAAGGATGCATACTTTAATGTACCAATTTGGCTCCTCACCAAGCTTACTTATTATTTGCATTGGAGAAGAATCACTACCAGTTTGGAGCCTTGCCATTTGGCCTATCTACTGCCCCAAGAATTTTTACATAGATCATGGCGATAATGGTCATGAAATTGAGAGCGTTAGGAGTCATGATCATAACTTACCTGGATGATCTACTGATCAAGGCCCATTCTCAGGAACAGCTGATCAGGGATGCTCAACAACTCATCAATTTCTCATTCAACACGGCTGGATTGTGGACTTTAAGAAATCCAACCTGATACCAATGCAGAGGATTCAATTCCAAGGTCTAATATTGGACACAATACAATTGAGGGTGTTTCTGCCAGAGAACAATATTCAGGACATAAGGAAGCTGGTGGATCAGGTATTCTTCTTGGGAAGATAATGGCATCTTATGAAGCTGTACAGTACGGCAGACTTCACTCCAGACCTTTCCAGATTAACCTGATTGCTCAGGGAGCAGTCTCACATTGGTTTCTACATAGAAGGATCCGGCTGTCAACACAGTGCAGAACCTTGTTAATTTGGTGGTCATTACACAGAACTCTCACATTAGGCAAGAGATTCGAAATTTGAAATTGGAGGATCCTAACAACAGGTGCAAGTCTCAGAGGTTGGGGTACCGTTCTGGTGGACCATCAGTATCAGGGCAGATGGACACCACTAGAAAGCACTCTACCCATAAATATTCTGGAACTGAGAGCAATTTACAATGTGCTTCTCCTAGCCGAGTATCTTGTCCACAAAAATACAGCCGGACAATGTCACAGCAACGGCCTGCAACATTATTTTCTCAGCAGTTTTCATTCCAGGAGTGGAAAGCTGGGAGACAGACTCTCTCAGTTGCCAAGACATGCATCCAGGGGAGTGGTGTCTACACCCGCAAGTCTTCGAGATGGTAGTGAGGAGATGGGGCCTACCTCAGGTAGACCCAATGGCATCTCAAAACAATCATCAGTTACCCAGGTATGTGACCAGAATGAGAGACCCAGCAGCAGAAGTAGTGGACGCGTTGACACTTCCATGGTCTTACAGACGAGTGTACATTTTTCCACCATTCCCTATCATACCCAGAGTACTGAAGAAGGCAAAAATGGGAAAGTGTGTGGGCAATTCTAATTAGACCAGACTGGCCTCGCAGGAGTTGGTATTCAGACTTGAGGGGACTGCTAGCGGAAGAGCCCTGGAGGTTTCCTCAGAGAGAAGACTTACTGTCACAGGGGCCATTCCTACATCCAGACCTGAACCGGTTGCATTTGACGGTGTGGCTATTGAGACCTGGATATGAGAGACAAAGGAATACCAAAAGCGGCCATCCCTGCTATGCTAACCACTCGGAAACCAGTCACAGCTATGCACTACTACAGAATATGGAAAAGATACATGGAGTAGTGTTAGGAAAGGGGGTAGAATTCAAAAGAATTCCACCTGTATAGACTTCTACGTGTCCTACAAGCCGGCTTGGAATTAGGCCTAAGACTTGGTTCTTTGAAAGTTCAAATTTCATTTCTCTCTATTCTGTTTCAGCAACGTCTGGCATCCCTACAGGAAGTTCAGACATTCTTGCAGGGGGTTCTGAGGATACTACCTCCTTTCCGTCCTCCCAGAGCACCGTGGGACTTGAACTTAGTACTAGAATATTTGAAATCAGCAGTTTTTCATCCTTTGTAAAAAGCATAATTGAAATATATCTCCTGGAACGTCACTGTTTTACTAGCCTTAGCTTCATCAAGAAGGTTCTCTGAGTTGGCAGCCCTATCGTGTAAGAGTCCTTTTCCATGAAGATAGGGCAGAACTCCGTACCAGGGCAGAGTTCCTCCCTAAGGTAGTTTCAGGGTTTCACGTGAATCAGCCCATCGTGGTCCAATCCTTTCAAGGATCTGCAGAAGGGGACGTGTCCTTGGATGTGGTAAGAGCTCTATGGATTTACGTACAGGTTACGTCATCCATCAGGTCAGACCATTTGTTTGTCCTTTATGATGGTCCGAAGAAGGATTGGCCAGCATCTAAGCAGACTCTGGCCAGATGGATTCAGCTTACCATTAGACAAGCTTATACATCCTGTGGTAAACAGGTTCCGTTTCAGGTAGGTGCCCATACTACCAGATCGGTGGGTGCCTCATGGGCGGCAGTCAGAGGTGCCTCTACTATTTAGCTTTGCAGAGTGACAACGTGGTCATCTGCACACCCATTCATGAGATTCTACAAGTTTGATACGTTTGTATCCAGGGATTCAAGGTTTGGACGATTTGTTTTGCAGGCCACGGACAGCACTCCCGCCCTTGGGAGTAACTTTGGGATGTCCCCAAATGTCTAACCTGTTCCAGTGTCCCCTAGTGGATGAAAGAGAAAAGAGGATTTTGGTACTTACCAATAAATCCATTTCTCTGAATCTACTCGGGGACACTGGACGCCCGCCTCGATGCTGTCAGCCTGCTGTGTTCTTGTTAATAAAACAGTTCATGCAAACAGTGTTAGATTCTTTTATGAAAGTTCTTGGTTGCCATTTGATTTGTTGTTACGATAGGCTCCTCACCATAGTCTTGTAGTTTCTTGTCCTCTTCTCTCTGTCAAATTTTCCAAACTGAGGGATGGGGTACACAAAGGGGGAGGAGCCGGCTGTGCATAAAATTTCAAATTTCAGATTGTGCCACACCTCCAGTTGCTAACTTCACATCCCAGCCATCTAAGCTGTTCCAGTGTCCCCGAGTAGATTCAGAGACATGGATTTATCGGTAAGTACCAAAATCCTCTTATTTATTGATCATTATAAAAGGGTGATAGAGTCATTTATCTACCTTTTAACATTAGCTATATACTAATACCGTGTAGCCGTAATGGCCGCTAAACCACGTGCACGTGATACGCACTCCGTACGCTATTTGCATATGAAGGCCTCGCACGTGGTACGCAAATTACGTACACACGCTACGCTGGGTGTACGGAATACACACAGCGAGCGTACACACAGACAGTAACCTTTATAAACTTTAAACACAGAATATGTTCACACTGTATACCTTGGTACTGTAACACTGTAATAATGTACTGCTTATAGACCTTCTTAACCTTGTTAATATTAAAGCTGCTTGAGCGATTGAGACGCTCCAAATACCCTCAGCAATGTAATAAACACACAATACCTTGCTAAGGTTCCAAAACCTTTACTAACGAGATTTAGTTATGTAAAAAGGGAAAATACAGTTAACATCTTATATGCTACAGGCTAACATCAATATCTAACAGAATAACTACACATAAATATACAATAGCATCACAATCCTAACACTAACAGAGAGAGATAACGTGGCAAAATACAGTCAGAGAATAAGGTGGTCCTAGAGAGTACTTACACACTGGGAATGATTCGCTGCGCAGCCCTGGTTACCAGCTCCTGGTTAGTCAATGATGAAAACCATTGTGGGGAGTAGACTGAGCTGGTCCAGTCTGGCTGTTCCCTATATACACTGCATAAAGTACACTACAGAGGGCCCTACACTCTCATTGTTCATTGGACACAGGAATCTGTCTTTACATTATAACAAAAGGTCATAGGTTTGTTTGAACAGGTGGGCTGTGACTATTTCAGACTGCTCAGGTGGGAGGGAATCTCAGGATTCCCAATACATGGACAATGAATTGCAAATACAGTAAATGTCAAGGAACTACTTATAGACATAACTATACGCAGAAGCAATTAATCTCTACCTAACCAGCACCGGATTGTTTCTAATAAAATACTCTTCGGTTAGGTACCAAACACCACTGCTCAAACCCTGTCTGACCCTTCGTATCATGCAAAGAGGAATTCCTCTGTCCAGTCACCAGTTACATTAAACAGACTTACAGGTATTATTAAGGGGAACATTACTTATAAAACATACTATTTAGATTAACTATGTAACAATTGAGTCGCCCACCAGACGCACACAAACTCTACAGTAAATGCGCATACCACGAGCCAATGCGCACGGCCGTGGAGGCGCAGTCACGCAACTGCGAATATGCGCACGCACCGGAGAGAATGTGCACGTGCAGCAGGCAAGCGCATGGGGTGAATATATGGCAACGTGTAGCATGATATTTTTCCGACTTTGACAGTGGACAAAAGCAAAGTTTTTAAAAAATGAACCAAAGTTTTGGGTATTTTTCGATATAGATATTTTGTTACTACACAGCGATGACGAATCAATTGGATGGTGATATTGAAGTAGTATTCTCTGTTTTGGATATAAATCAGATACATTTAGTTACTCTGATACTGATGCTGCAGATATAAGATTTAAAGATAATTGGAATTCCACAGCAGGAAACTGTGAAAACATCCATTTATTTCGGGATCTACTTAAACTCAGAAAAAGAGAGCAGGATTTTTATTTTCATGGTGTAACTATGTCGGATTACCACCATGAGAGAAAAATTCCATGTGGGTTCCGTGTAAAAAATGTACTGACAATTGGGAGATGGAATGCAGCTTTCTGTGAAAAGTGGATAGCAATCCTCAATAAATGCTCTTATGATTTAATGTTGGTGATAGAGGAGGTGACGCGTGAATTAACATCAGTGAGGTCACAAATTGAGAGCTTTGAGGGATTGCATAAACCAGCTTTAACAACAGACCCTATGAATAATTGGTCTGAAAATTTTCCTCCCAAATTGAGAAATATTGGCCCTCATTCCGAGTTGTTCGCTCGGAGTTTTTCATCGCATCGCAGTGAAAATTCTCTAAGTGCGCATGCGCAATGTTCGCACTGCGACTGCGCCAAGTAACTTTACTATGAAGTTAGTATTTGTACTCACGGCTTTTTCATCGCTCCGACGTTCGCATTGTGATTGACAGGAAATGGGTGTTACTGGGCGGAAACACGGCGTTTTAAGGGCGTGTGACTCAAAACGCTACCGTTTCCGGAAAAAACGCAGGCGTGTCTGGAGAAACGGTGGGAGTGCTTGGCCGAACGCTGGGTGTGTTTATGACGTCAGCCAGGACCGAAAAGCACTGAACTGATCGCACAGGCAGAGTAAGTCTGGAGTTACTCAGAAACTGCTAACTCGTTTTTGATCGCAAAAATGCGCATACATCGGTCGCACATTTAAGAAGTTTAGATTCACTCCCAGTAGGCGGCGGCTTAGCGTGTGTAACTCTGCTATAATCGCCTTGCGAGCGAACAACTCGGAATGAGGGCCATAGGAAAGAACTGATTGAGTACAAATGGTACAAACGTGAGAAAGTAAATAATGATTATACAACTAAATAAGAAGTACCCCTGGCTGTCCGGTGCCCCCAGTAATAGGAGGTTCCAAAAGAAAATAAGATTTTACTCACCGGTAAATCTATTTCTCGTAGTCCGTAGTGGATGCTGGGGACTCCGTAAGGACCATGGGGAATAGACGGGCTCCGCAGGAGACTGGGCACTCTAAGAAAGATTTAGGACTACCTGGTGTGCACTGGCTCCTCCCCCTACGACCCTCCTCCAAGCCTCAATTAGGACACTGTGCCCGGAAGAGCTGACACAATAAGGAAGGATTTTTGAATCCCGGGTAAGACTCATACCAGCCACACCAATCACACCATGTAACTCGTGATAGGAACCCCGGTTAACAGCATGATAACAAAAAAGGAGCCTCTGAAGAGATGGCTCGCAATAACAACCCAAATTTTGTAACAATAACTATTTACAAGTATTGCAGACAATCCGCACTTGGGATGGGCGCCCAGCATCCACTACGGACTACGAGAAATAGATTTACCGGTGAGTAAAATCTTATTTTCTCTAACGTCCTAGTGGATGCTGGGGACTCTGTAAGGACAATGGGGATTATATTAAAGCTCCCAAACGGGCGGGAGAGTGCGTATGACTCTGCAACACCGAATGAGAGAACTCCAGGTCCTCCTCAGCCAGGGTATCAAATTTATAAAATTTTGCAAACGTTTGCCCCTGACCAAGTAGCAGCTCGGCAAAGTTGTAAAGCCGAGACCCCTCCGGCAGCCGCCCAAGATGAGCCCACCTTCCTCGTGGAATGGGCTTTTACAGATTCAGGCTGCGGTAGTCCTACCGCAGAATGCGCCAGCTGAATAGTGCTACAAATCCAGCGCGCAATAGTCTGCTTAGAAGCAGGAGCACCCATCTTGTTGGGTGCATACAGGATAAACAGCGAGTCAGTCTTTCTGACTCCAGCCGTCCTGGAAACATACAATTTCAGGGCCCTGACTACGTCCAGCAACTTGGAATCCTCCAAGTCCCTAGTAGCCGCAGGCACCACAATAGGTTGGTTCAAGTGAAACGCTGATACCACCTTCGGGAGAAATTGAGGCCGAGTCCTCAATTCAGCCCTATCCATATGGAAAATCAGATAGGGGCTTTTACAGGACAAAGCCGCCAATTCTGACACACGTCTGGCCGAAGCCAGAGCCAATAGCATGATCACTTTCCACGACGTGAGATATTTTAAATCCACAGTCTTAAGTGGCTCAAACCAATGTGATTTCACATTGAGATCCCAAGGTGCCACTGGGGGCACAAAAGGAGGCTGAATATGCAGAACTTCCTTAACAAAAGTCTGAACTTCAGGCAATGAAGCCAGTTCTTTCTGGAAGAAAATCGATAGGGCCAAAATCTGGACTGTAATGGACCCCAATTTGAGGCCCACAATCACACCTGCTTGCAGGAAATGTAGGAAACGACCCAGTTGAAATTCCTCCGTTGGGGCCTTTCTGGCCTCACACCAAGCAACATATTTTCGCCAAATGCAGTGATAATGCTTTGCGGTGACATCCTTCCTGGCCCTAATCAGGGTAGGGATGACTTCCTCCGGAATGCCCTTTTCCTTCAGGATCCGGCGTTCAACCGCCATGCCGTCAAACGCAGCCGCGGTAAGTCTTGAAACAGACAAGGTCCCTGCTGCAGCAGGTCCTGCCTGAGTGGCAGAAGCCAAGGGTCCTCTGCGAGTATCTCTTGAAGTTCCGGGTACCAGGCTCTTCTTGGCCAATCTGGAGCCACGAGAATAGTTCTCACTCCTCACCTTCTTATTATTCTTAGTACCTTGGGTATGAGAGGTAGAGGAGGAAAAACATAAACCGACTGGTACACCCATGGTGTCACTAGAGCGTCCACAGCGATCGCCTGAGGGTCTCTTGACCTGGCGCAATACCGTTTTAGATTTTTGTTGAGGCGGGACGCCATCATGTCCACCTGTGGTTTTTCCCAACGGTTTACCAGCTTCTGGAAAACTTCTGGATGAAGTTCCCATTCTCCCGGGTGGAGGTCGTGCCTGCTGAGGAAGTCTGCTTCCCAGTTGTCCACTCCCGGAATGAATACTGCTGTCAATGCTAGCACATGATTCTCTGCCAACCGCAGAATTCTTGTGGCTTCTGCCATTGCCCTCCTGATTCTTGTGCCGCCCTGTCTGTTTACATGGGCGACCACCGTGATGTTGTCTGACTGTATCAGCACTGGCCGGTTCTGAAGCAGGGGTCTTGCTTGACTTAGGGCGTTGTAAATGGCCCTTAGCTCCAGAATATTTATGTGCAGCGATATCTCCTGAGCTGACCACAGCCCCTGGAAATTTCTTCCCTGTGTGACTGCCCCCCAGCCCCAAAGGCTGGCATCCGTGGTCACCAGGACCCATTCCTGTATTCCGAATCTGCGGCCCTCTAATAGATGAGCCGTCTGCAGCCACCACAGCAGCGACACCCTGGTCCTTGCCGACAGGGTTATCCGCTGTTGCATCTGGAGATGGGACCCGGACCATTTGTCCAACAGGTCCCACTGGAACGGCCTTGCGTGGAACCGTCCGAATGGAATCGCCTCGTACGAGGCTACCATTTTTCCCAGGACTCGTGTGCATTGATGTACCGACACCTGTTCTGGTTTTAGGATGTCTCTGACTAGAGATGACAATTCCTCGGCTTTTTCCACTGGAAGAAACACTCTTTTCTGGTCTGTGTCCAGAATCATTCCCAGGAACAGAAGACGTGTCGTCGGAACCAGCTGTGACTTTGGAATATTGAGAATCCGGCCGTGCTGTTGTAGCACTTCCTGAGAAAGTGCTACCCCCACTACCAACTGTTCCTTGGACCTCGCCTTTATCAGGAGATCGTCCAAGTACGGGATAATTAAAACTCCCTTCTTGCGAAGGAGTATCATCATTTCGGCCATTACCTTGGTAAAGACCCTCGGTGCCGTGGATAACCCAAATGGCAGTGTCTGGAACTGATAGTGACAGTCCTGTACCACAAATCTGAGGTACTCCTGGTGCGGAAGGTAAATGGGGACATGCAGGTACGCATCCTTGATGTCCAGGGAGACCATGTAATCTCCTTCCTCCAGGCTCGCAATAACCGCCCTGAGCGATTCCATCTTGAACTTGAACCTTTTGATATAAGTGTTCAAGGCTTTTAAATTTAAGATGGGCCTCACCGAACCGTCCGGTTTCGGTACCACAAACAGTGTGGAATAGTAACCCTTTCCTTGCTGAGGGAAACGGTGGTGGGGGGGGGGGGTTGTCTCGAATTCCAGCCTGTACCCCTGAAGTACTACTTGAAGGACCCAGGGATCCACCTGTGAGCGAGCCCACTGTGCGCTGAAATTTTTGAGACGGGCCCCCACCGTATCCTGTTCCGCCTGGGCAGCCCCAGCATCATGCTGTGGACTTACCGGACGCAGGGGTAGACTTCTGCTCCTGGGAAGTAGCTGTGTGTTGCAGCTTTTTCACTCTACCTCTGCCTCTCGGCAGAAAGGATGAGCCTCTAGCCCACTTGCTTTTCTGGGGCCGAAAGGACTGTACCTGATAATACGGTGCTTTCTTTTGCTGCGGGGCAGCATGTGGCAAAAAGGTCGATTTCCCAGCAGTAGCTGTGGACACGAGGTCCGAAAGACCATCCCCAAACAGTTCCACCCCCTTATAGGGTAAAACTTCCATGTGCCGCTTTGAGTCGGCATCACCGGACCATTGCCTAGTCCATAACCCCCGTCTGGCGGCAATAGACATCGCGCTTACTCGTGATGCCAGCCGGCAAAGATCCCTCTGTGCATCACGCATGTATAAGTCTGCGTCTTTTATATGCTCAAGCGTCAGCAAAATATTGTCCCTTTCCATGGTATCAATATTATCCAAAAGGGAATCTGACCACGCAGCAGCAGCACTGCACATCCAAGCTGATGCAATCGCAGGTCGCAATATAATGCCTGAGTGTGTGTAAATAGCCTTTAGGGTATTTTCCTGCTTTCTAACAGTAGGTTCCTTCAGGGCGGCCGTATCCGGAGACGGTAGTGCCACTTTCTTTGACAAGCGTGTCAGCGCCTTGTCTACCCTAGGGGGTGTTTTCCAACGTGACCTATCCCCTAGTGGGAAAGGGTACGCTGCCAATAATCGTTTTGAAATTATCAATTTCTTATCGGGGGAAGTCCACGCTTCCTCGCACACCTCATTTAATTCGTCAGATGCAGGAAAAACTACAGGTAGTTTTTTCTCACCAAACATAATACCCTTTTTTGTGGTACCTGGGGTATTATCAGAAATGTGTAAAACATTTTTCATTGCCTCAATCATGTAACGGGTGGACCTATTGGAGGGTACACTAGTCTCATCACCGTCGACACTGGAGTCGGTATTCGTGTCGACGTCTGTATCTGTCACCTGAGGTAGCGGGCGTTTTAAAGTCCCTGATGACATTTGAGACGCTGGAACAGGCACAAGCTGAGTAGCCGGCTGTCCTATGTCGTCAAACCTTTTGTGTAAGGAGTTGACACTTTCACACAATTCCTTCCATAAGTCCAGCCACACCGGTGCCGACCCCTCAGGGGGTGACAACACATTCACAGGCATTTGCTCCGCCTCCACATCATTTTCCAGACACACAGGGAATGCTCTTACAGAGGGTAGGACCCCACAAAGCCCTTTGGGGAGACAGAGGGAGAGTATGCCAGCACACACCAGAGCGCTATATATCAGAGGGATATCACCTATAAAAGTGTGTTTTTCCCTTATAGCTGCTATATAATTATATACTGCGCCTAACTTGTGCCCCCCCCCCCTCTCTTTTTTACCCTTTTCTGTAGTGCAGGACTGCAGGGGAGAGCCAGGGAGCGATCCTTCCAGCGGAGCTGTGAGGGAAAAATGACGCCAGTGTGCTGAGGGAGAAGGCCCCGCCCCTTTTTCGGCTGGCTTTCTCCCGCTATTTTAATGTATCTGGCAGGGGTTAATATACACCTATATAGCCCCTGGGGCTATATATGGTGCCAGTTTGCCAGCCAAGGTGTCAGCATTGCTGCTCAGGGCGCCCCCCCCCAGCGCCCAGTACCCATCAGTGACCGCTGTGTGTGGTGTGCATGAGGAGCAATGGCGCACAGCTGCAGTGCTGTGCGCTACCTTGGAGAAGACAGAAGTCTTCAGCCGCCGATTTTCCGGACCTTTTCTTGCTTCTGGCTCTGTAAGGGTGACGGCGGCGCGGCTCCGGGAACGGACGACGAGATCTGTGCCTGTGTTCGAACCCTCTGGAGCTAATGGTGTCCAGTAGCCTAAGAAGCGCAAGCTACCACCACTTAGGTAGGTTCGCTTCTTCTCCCCTTAGTCCCTCGTTGCAGTGAGCCTGTTGCCAGCAGGTCTCACTGAAAATAAAAAACCTAAACTATACTTTCTTTCTAGGAGCTCAGGAGAGCCCCTAGTGTGCATCCAGCTCAGCCGGGCACAGAAATCTAACTGAGGCTTGGAGGAGCGTCATAGGGGGAGGAGCCAGTGCACACCAGGTAGTCCTAAATCTTTCTTAGAGTGCCCAGTCTCCTGCGGAGCCCGTCTATTCCCCATGGTCCTTACGGAGTCCCCAGCATCCACTAGGACGTTAGAGAAATGACTATTTAATAGACATGCATACTGCGACACTGATTCATCTACAGAAGGCACAGCATTAGCTAGTGAGGCTTCCCCCTTTATGCGTGCGCACCAGAGCACAGCTTGCAGACCCAAGCGGTGCTACACGAGGCGGGCGAGGCAGAACCAAAGGTCATGGCACATGTCGTCCATATCGCCAGATACGGAAGTAATATTCAATCTTTCCAATAGAATACTCACCCCTTTAGAGGTGAAGGTATTATCAAAGGGACTAAATTTTGTTCCTACAAATAAATGGAACCCGTTTGAATGGAAAGTGGAACAGTATAAATTAGAAAGACAACTACAGCTGAAAGATTTTTTTAATTCTAACCAACCTCAAGCTATTCCTACCAAGGACATTCCTATGAAACTAAAGAAGAAATCTAAGTTTGACCCTGCCTCACAGAACACATCCATTAAAACCTTTTGTAGGACGTTAGATTCTTAGGTCCAGACAGCAACTAAGCAGAATACATCTATTATTGACAAAAGAAGAATGGGAAGCATTGCACTGTTTAAGCAAGTAAGAAGATGTGGTACTTCGCTCTGCCGACAAGGGCGGAGCAATTGTAGTGCAAAACACGAGTGATTATATTAATGAATTGAATCGACAACTCAGGGACAGTGACACATATCGGAAATTGTCTTCAGATCCGACAGGAGAATTTAAAAAGGAATTGGATGGAGTGTTGAAACAAGCATTAAATTCTAATATTATTTCACAATCTATATTTGATGCTTTGTCGACGGCATACCCTGTTGTGCCGTTGTTATATTCACTGCCGAAGATTCATAAAGATAATCAACATCCTCCTGCTAGACCAATAATATCAGCTAGAGGCTCTTTATAGCAAAATGTCTCTATCTTATGTGATTATTACCTGCAGCCATGTGTTCAAGCACAATCTACTTACTTGAAGGACACAACTGCATTACTGAACAAGTTATCTGAGATGGAAAGTGTACCTGATAATTGCTTATTGGCAGTTATCGATGTTAAAGGTTTATACACGTGTATACCTCATTCAGATGGTCTGACTTCGCTCAGGACACTGATTGAGGGTAATATACTGTATGAAGGTCCGAATGGGGATTTTTTCCCTGCACCTATTACAGCTAATTATGCAACGGAATAACTTTTTGTTTAATAGAGGTTACTATGTTCAACTCCAGGGCTGTTCTATAGGAACCAATGTGTCCCCGGCATTTGCGAATAGTTATATGTTCACAGTGGTGGAAGAGTTGTTCCTTAAAAATATTGAAGTTCAATCTAAGGTACTTATGTATCAATGATATATAGATGACCTACTCCTACTGCAGACAGGCACCAGGGAAGATCTAGAATTGTTACTTATATCACATAACCAGTCATCTTCACCTGTAAAATTGACATACTTGATGGATCCTATCAGTGTAAATGATTTGGATGTCCATATAGAAATTTTGCACAGGAAAATGTGTATGGATATGTTTGTGAAAGACACAGATTGTGATAATCTGTTGGTGGCTTGGAGCCATCATCCCATTTCCCTATGTAGAGGATTGCGGTATTCCCAGACGTTGCGCATAGTAAGTGATGAGTCTAAATTAGCAGCACCACTGGATGTTGCTGTTAGTAAATTCCTGGGGAGAGGATACAGGTTAAACGATTTGAAGGGTCTCAAATAAAAGGTGATGAATATTCCACGTATTAGCACGTTAAAATCAAACAAATCTGCTGTTAAAAAACAAGATAGATTAATATAGGTTATCAGGTTTAATACGCAAAGTAATAAAATGAATGGGATAAGTAAAACATTCTGGCCCGTAATACAGACAGATAAAGCTTTGAGTGGATTGTGTAAAGTACAGCTAATGCCAACATATAAACGGGGGAATAATATAAGAGATTATGTAGTTAAGACTAACATACATGCTCCAACTACAATTTGATAGAAACGTCTTTTGTTGCTGTACTTTCCTATCTACTCAAAAGCCTGGAAGCTTTCAGGGCCTAGGATGTATTACATGCAGCCATATGTTGGTGGGAGATATGTTCTGTCCCCCTCATTCAGGGAAAAAATATACAATTAGATACAGAGTGTCTTGCACCACAAAATATGTGGTGTATTTATTGAGTTGCTCGTGCGGACTTCATTACTTCGGTAAGACAGAATGTATGATGAAGGAACGCATGGCGGGGAATAGACATGCAATTAGATCTTCGTTGAACGCGGGCCACAGTGACCAGCCAGTGACCCGGCACTTTCTTAATGCTAAACTCTCCATAGCGGTGTTGAGACACTGGATTATTGATTACATCCCACCTCTGGAGAGGGGTGGAGACAGGGGTTTACTATTACGTAACGCAGAAGGTAAGCGGATTTTCACACTAGATACCCTCTCTACGAGCAATTGGGATTATCATGTTTTCTGTAATAAAGTGGACATAGTTTCCATAGGATTCCCTTGATATTGCTTTTGCTGATCTATTTAGATGCTAGGAATGTGATATTATATAATCATCTTATATTGTCTGTAGTTACTTTTTTGGATTGATTATGAATAGAATATGACACAATAGTGAGGTAAGATCTATAAGACATCGCGCTTAGGAATGTATACTATAATTATATAATATAACGATATAGCAAAAAAATAATAATTTGGTTTTGGAAGAATGGCTGTGAAGTAGTCAGAAATGAGGTTGGGAGACTGTTTATAGATAATAAAAAAGATACATTTTATTTAAACTCTTAGATAATGCTAGGAAGTATGCGAAGAAACTCTGCAGGGAAGACTTACTGAGCAAAAAAACCCTCAATAAAACTACACTAGGAATACCACCGAGCCTGGGAAGGGAAATACCCTCAACCAATTCGGAAGAAATAGAACCCTTCAGCCCTAAGGAAGATGAGTGTGTAAACATCATCTTCCTATCAAAATTTAACCATAAATCAAGGGAAATCAAAAAGGTCATCTGCAATAATTTTGGGTTACTAGAACAGGATCCTATTTTGAGAAACATAATCAGAAAAAAACCGGCAGTAATTTAAAAAAAAAACACTAACTTGGGGAATTTATTAGCCCCAAGTATGTTAAAAACTTTAGAAAACACAGAATCATCAAATAACTGGCTCAAAACTAAAATGGTGGGCTCTTATAGATGCAATAAAACCATTTGTTTAACATGTAAATTTATGCTTAACAAAATCACTAGCATAACTTCAAGCTCCAATGGGGATACCTTTGATATAAAACAATATATTAACTGTGAGTCCACATATTGTATATATGTTCTCCAATGTCCATGTTCCCTACAGTATGTAGGAAGGACGACTAGAAGTATAAAGAGCAGATTTAGGGAACACAGATGTAACATTATGAATAGAAAAATGACACACAGTGTTTCTCGTCATTTTGCAAAACACCATGGAGGAAATCCTATGGGCTTGTCTATTACAGCAGTAGAAAGATTTACCAATACTAAAAGAGGTGGAAATAGGTTTAGACAATTGTGTATTGGTGAGTCCTCTTGGATATTTAAATTAGAAACCCTTGTACCTAAAGGTCTAAATGAGGCACTTGACTATACGTGCCTAGATGATTGAGTATATATGTCATGCAAAGTTCGGTTTAAAGATGGATAATATATATGATATTGACAGAAAATTATTCACAGGTGTGTGTGTGCGCCTGTGTATATACATATATATATCTTTGCGTGTGTGTGTATACACATATATGCTCATTCTTAAACACATATATATATATATATATATATATATATATATATATATAAAAAAAATTCCCACTTTCCTCTTTCCTTTTCTGATTTTCTACCCTCTATATAGAAGAGAACTGTGGCTGCTCACATCAGGTTCAGACACCTGATTAATTGAACTGAGTTCAGCTGAGATACTTACTAAAGTTACTAATGATTCTTTTAAACCTTATGAAAAGAGAGCTCTAAGGTTGGGAGACCTTTTTTCTAAATGTAATTTATGTTATTTTATATATCTTATTTTATTTTAGTTTGTTATTGATATGTGTATATTTATTAATGGCACAATACTCTAAGAAGCATCTCAAATTAAACTATATAAGAGTCTAGATACCTGTGAAAGAAAAACCATCTGCTGTGAACAGCTGTAATTGATTAGAAATTACTGCTAGCTATAAAAGAGGAACCCTCTAACTAAATGGTATTCCTGAGGAAGTCCCAAGGCATTGTGGGACGAAACGCGTTGACACCATTGAATAATCAGCAGTACACCAGTCCACCGTGATAGAACTTGTTTGGTTTTGGATAATAACTTACAGAGGTACCGCTGCCCATTATCATCAATGGGCTCCTTCCTGCATCACACTTGGCAACAACACGCCTGTCAACCCGTCAGCTAATTACTATTACGCCGCAGAGTGCAGACGACAAGATCTCTGCAAGTAACAACTACGGACCCTCCGAGTACATCACCCGGGGCGGTGACGGCCCCACCACCGGGGAGCGGAGAGACGGCAGCAAACATCTAAGCGGGGAGACGGGTGAGTCCTTTGATGCTATCTGCTATACGGACATACGCTACAATATACCCGGCGCGGTGATAGCCTCACCACCGGGATAAGAGAGACTGCCTAACTACATTTGTGAGAATTACGGGCAACGGTCTTCAGTCTTTTTTGAACCAAAAACTGTGGCCGGGACGCCGGCACCCTCAGCCATCATTTATAAATGTGTGGATATTTCAAAGGAGTGTAATTACCGATATTTATTGCTTCCTAAGAGGACATTTTAGGATCCATCCTATTATAAATACAACTTTTAAATTAGAGTTGGTATAAATAGCTAGCTACGTATTTTTGGAATATATTAACTAATTGATGCTTTTTAAAAACTATACACATGTTATTTTATCTTTCATATGATGGATTATTTGGTATAAAATAAAATGTATCTTTTTTATTATCTATAAACAGTCTCCCAACCTCATTTCTGACTACTTCACAGCCATTCTTCCAAAACCAAATTTTTTTTTTTGCTATATCGTTATATTATATAATTATAGTATACATTCCTAAGCGCGATGTCTTATAGATCTTACCTCACTATTGTGTCATATTCTATTCATAATCAATCCAAAAAAGTAACTACAGACAATATAAGATGATTATATAATATCACATTCCTGGCATCTAAATAGATCAGCAAAAGCAATATCAAGGGAATCCTATGGAAACTATGTCCACTTTATTACAGAAAACATGATAATCCCAATTGCTCGTAGAGAGGGTATCTAGTGTGAAAATCCGCTTACCTTCTGCGTTACGTAATAGTAAACCCCTGTCTCCACCCCTCTCCAGAGGTGGGATGTAATCAATAATCCGGTGTCTCTACACCGCTATGGAGAGTTTAGCTTTAAGAAAGTGCCTGGTCACTGTGGCCCGCGTTCAATGAAGATCTAATCGCATGTCTATCCCCCGCATTGCTATATCGTTATATTATATAATTATAGTATACATTCCTAAGCGCGATGTCTTATAGATCTTTCCTTGTTTAGTTTATGCTAGAGACTCTGACCAAGTCTCAAGACATTCGCTGCTGTCTGCCTATACTGGTTGTATTTTTTTTATCTAGAAAAGATTATATTTATTATACATTTTTTATATATATATATATATAAGCGCCGGGAGAGTGGGACTGGCATACCACTAGAGATCCGTCTATCTCTCTATATCCTAGTACAATAGTGAGGTGTCATGAATAAGATAAATGTAGTCATCGGATGGATAGTACAAAATGTGCCTGTCCCATATACTGGGTGTGGGTTGATCTATTTTGTGTTTTACTTTGTGTACTGTTTTTAATCAATCAGCTATTTGTTATATGTAATAAAATATTGTATAATGTTATAACATTGGGTGCTCTGGTCCCACCCTCCAGTGACGATGATGCCGACGCCAGACTCCTAGCGATGACGTCAGTTTTTACGGAGCGGGAGGTGGCGGGCGGTGTGCGCCGTGGAGGGGAGGACAGAGGTATTTAGGTGAGTGAATTGTATTGTGTTGTATCGTCCTGATGAAAAAGTTCAATGAACTCTGAAACGTTGACTTAAAGACGTGGTGTGGTCTATTCTCCTGAAGTGCCCGGAGTGCCGCCGAAGGGGTAACAGTAATATTTAAATATTGCAATATTTTTGGATCTCCCTTCCTGGGGAGGAAAACAAATCTAAAACCAAATTAGGAATTCGATATCCTGGGTTAGAATAATAACATACAGATGGAGCCAGCGTTATCTTAGCTGGCCCAGGAGTGACTACGCGATCCATCCGCCTAGTCACACTGGGAGTGCACAGAGACGCTCCCATTCAGACCGACTCTGTCCAGGAGCGCGGATGGAGACACTCTCCATTCAAGTGAATGGGGTACATCTTCGTCCGGGCGCATGTCCCATCCAGACGGAGACGCTCGCAGTGACTAGGTGCGCCTAATCACACAAATTAGACATATAAGGGCGGAATTACTCAGACGGGAATATAAAACAGACAAAAAAAGCTATAATGCAATAATTAGCTGCAAACAAAAGCTTTTATTATGAAATCATACAGAGGAGTATCCGCACCATATAGGTGTAACATACAACAAACCACCGCAGATGGAACCCGGGTGACTCTAATGCACATGGTAATGTATATATGGATAGGATCTTGTATCCCACAACACTCCTGATTAAGATGATCAGGTGAGATAAGAATGGGAAACTAGAAGTGGAAACACGTTCCTATGGCCACCATATTGTCGTGCAGCAATATAGATAGTACAAACTGGTATTACACAATCACACAAAGCACAAGTTACAAAATAAACAACAGAACAAAGAACTAAGCATGTGGGATATATGTAAGAACTACAGGAGCATTAATGAAATGAGTAACAGGTCAGTCATCAGCCTGCTTGTGAAGGGCTCTAGGGTGGAGGCCTCTTGGACTGTGCGAGGCAGCAAGTTCCATGGCCAGGGCTACAAAGATAAAATTTTGACCCCCAAATGCATTATGGGAGTTTCCTGGTACTGCTGGTAACAGTCCTTTCTCTGCAGAAATAAACAAGTGAGGCAGTAGGGAGGCAGAAGCAGCTTCTGGTACCTTGGACCATGTAATGTTGGGCTGGGAAGGTCAGTTAGCCGATTATTAAATAGATTTTCCATCTTACAGGCAGCCGGTGGAGGGAGTAGAGAATGGGTGTTAGGTAACAGACTGGCTGCTGCATTCTGTACAAGCTACAAGCGGTGTAATTCTTTTGCTGGGAGACCCAGGTAGAGGACATTGCAGTAGTCTGTGTGAGAGGATACAAATGCATGTATGGCTGTAGGCAGGTCTTCTGAGGGAATCAAGAGCTCGATTCTGGCTATGGTCCTCAGATGGAAGAACGAAGATTTGAATGTGGCAGATACCCGATGTCTGTGTCAGCCACAATCCAGGACCACACAAAGTTTTCGCAGTCAGCATTTTGTCACTCTGAACCCCAAAGCATAAGTCATGATGGTTGGTAAAGCTGTAGTCTTGTCCTTTGTTTGTGAACTTCTATTACGTATCACTAAGACTGAGTCACAGCCAACTGGCATCATCCACCCCTGGAGCTCAGCTAGACAACCATTTAGGATGGGATGTAGTTAATATCCCGACATTCAGAATTCCCGACAGCCGGGAATGCCAACAGCACTCACCACAGCTATTCTCACTCGTGGGTGTCTACGACACCCATAGAGTGGGAATAATACCTGTGGTGAACACAATGAGCCACTGCGCCTGCAGCATAGCGAGAACAGGGAGCCCGCAAGGGAACTCTTTGCACTCACCCCACTGCTGGTATTCCACTATTGGTATATTGACAGCCAGCATTCTGTCCACCGGGATAGCATTACCATCCCATTTAGTATTGGTGTTGGGTTCTCAGTACATGGAGCAAAAGACAAGTCATCTGCATAGAAGTGGTAGGCCAGGTCATGACGTCTGATTATTTCTACAAGTGGTAGCATGTATATTGCAAAAAGTATAGGAGATAGGATTGATCCTTGAGGAACAATGCATGGCAATGATGATTATACTCAAGAAGATTAAAATGGTTCCTCACTTGGGTAATGTCTAATGTGTTCAATAAGATCTGATTTATTTCCCACACTCAGGGAATGGAAACGGCTTCTCACCTGTGAGTTCTCTGATGTTTAACAAGATGGGCTTTACTTAAAAAAACATTTCCCACACTCAGAACATGGAAATGGCTTCTCACCTGTATGAGTTCTCTGATTTTTAATCATATTTGAGCTCTGTGTAAAACATTTCCCACACTCATGAGCATGCAAATGGCATTTAAACTGTGTGAGTTCTCTGATGTCTAACAAGATGTGATTTACTTGAAAAACATTTCCCACACTCTGAGCATGCAAATGGCCTCTCACCTGTGTGAGTTCTCTGATGTGTAACAAGATTTAATTTATTTAAAAAACATTTCCCACACTCAGGACATGGATATGGCCTCTCACCTGTGTGACTTCTCTGATGTTTAACAAGATTTGATTTCAGTGTAAAACATTTCTCACACTCAGAACATGAAAATGGCTTCTCACCTGTGTGACTTCTCTGATGTGTAACTAGATGTGCTTTACGAAAAAAATATTTCCCACACTCAGAACAGAAAAATGGCTTCTCACCTGTGTGACTTCTCTGATGTGAAACTAGATGTGCTTTACTAAAAAAATATTTCCCACACTCAGAACAGGAAAATGGCTTCTCACCTGTGTGACTTCTCTGATGTGTAATAAGATTCGATTTATTTAAAAAACATTTCCCACACTCAGAGCATGAAAACAGCTTTTCACCTGTGTGACTTCTCTGATGTTTAACAAGACAGACTTTACGTAAAAAACATTTTCCACACTCAGAACAGGAAAATGGCTTCTCACCTGTATGAGTTCTCTGATGTTTAATCATATTTGAGCTCTGTGTAAAACATTTCCCACACTCTGAGCATGCAAATGGAATCTCAACTGTGTGAGTTCTCTGATGTCTAACAAGATGTGATTTACTTGAAAAACATTTCCCACACTCTGAGCATGCAAATGGCCTCTCACCTGTGTGAGTTCTCTGATGCGCAACAAGATTTGATTTATTTAAAAAACATTTCCCACACTCTGAGCATGCAAATGGCCTCTCACCTGTGTGACTTCTCTGATGTTTAACAAGATTTGATTTCAGTGTAAAACATTCCTCACACTCAGAACATGGAAATGGCTTCTCACCTGTGTGACTTCTCTGATGTGTAACAAGATTTGATTTCCGTGTAAAAATTTTGCCACACTCAGAACATGGAAATGGCTTCTCACCTGTGTGACTTCTCTGATGTGAAACAAGAGCTGATTTGCATGTAAAACATTCCTCACACTCAGAACATGGAAATGGCTTCTCACCTGTGTGACTTCTCTGATGTGTAACAAGATTTGATTTCCGTGTAAAAAATTTGCCACACTCAGAACATGGAAATGGCTTCTCACCTGTGTGACTTCTCTGATGTGAAACAAGAGCTGATTTGCATGTAAAACATTTCTCACACTCAGAACATGGAAACTGCCTCTCACCTGTCTTAGCAGGCTGATGGGTAATAAGCTTTGTGGGCTGCGTAAAACATTTGGAATCTATTGAACAGGTAAACACTGAATCTACTGTCAGAGCTGTAACAGATGCACCAACATCAGAGTGATCAGGAGAACATTTCCCAGGATCAGAGGGACCAGCTGATAGAGCTGGATGTATAATTGGGGTAAAGGGGTTATCTCCTGGAGAATCCTGTATTCTGTCATTATCTTTTATGTCACAATCCGGGGATAACATTAGATGTCCTTCTGAGATATTCCTGCTTGTGTGTCCATCTGCTGGAAATAAAATACATTATGGAAACTCAAATTGGCAAATAATTATAAAATGAGTAGACAAGACCCAGGATGTCATAGGGTGCAATTGATAACACTGTAACTCGTACTTTAGTGCTGGGTTTGCTTTAATGTTTAAAAAAAAAAAAAGACTAAAATGCTTGGACTGGAGCTTGATCAACGCTGAAAGCTCATGTGGGATTACTAGAGGTGACATGGACGCTCATGTGGGATTACTAGAGGTGACATGGACGCTGATGTGGGATTACTAGAGGTGAAATGGACGCTCATGTGGGATTACTAGAGGTGACACGGGCGCTCATGTGGGATTACTAGAGGTGACACGGACTTTCATGTGGAATTACTAGAGGTGACATGGACGCTCGTGTGGGATTACTAGAGGTGACACGGATGCTCATGTGGGATTACTAGAGGTGACACGGATGCTCGTGTGGGATTACTAGAGGTGACACGGATGCTCATGTGGGATTACTAGAGGTGACATGGATGCTCATGTGGGATTACTAGAGGTGACATGGGCGCTCATGTGGGATTACTAGAGGTGACATGAGCGCTCATGTGGGATTACTAGTGGTGACATGGACGCTCATGTGGAATTACTAGAGGTGACATGGACGCTCATGTGGAATTACTAGAGGTGACATGGACATTGCTATAATAAAACACCAAAGAGAAAGTGTTCTGCTGTTTGCGCACTAATAAATAATATATAACCTTTATTTAGTACAGTAAAGTATGTAAGATAAATCAGTGATACATTAAACAGAAAGATAAGTATATAAAGAGGTGAATAAAGTAATAAAAAAAATCCAAGTGTGTTTGTTGTTAGAAATCAGCATGTATATTATATTGGGTGTTAATTGATTCAGTGTTGGTAATCCTGTTCAGTAATAAATTACACTCAATAAATCTTATTCATACCAGGGCTGGCTAAATTACACGTTATATTCTATTGTGGCAGAGTTTCCTCCAGCTGTAATCGCAATGTAACGTCATATGTATAAACACTTCATGGGGGGAATTCAGTTGATCATAAAAACTCCCTATCTGTTACGCACACCAGTGCTAACAGGAGTATACCGGTGTATGAACAGAGAGGGATGCGAAGCAAACGAACTCACAGACAGTATAACATAACATACACAGGAGGTGATGGAATAACTAATAAACACAAAGTGAATGGAGAAGCCCAAAGGCTCAGGAACTGGGTGTCTCCCTAGTGTCAGGAATGCTCAGATGGAATAGAGCGGACAATGAAGCGAGATGTAGTGATTTAACATGTGGAGCACCCGAAATGATGTTGCTAAGAGCAACAGAAAAAACCCCAAAGGGTTACCAACGGGTGTGGGAATAAACTCCTTGGTCAGAGATAGAAATATAGACACAATGAGAGTATCCACAATCCTAACCCCCACTTGCAGGGCACAGGTTCAGCTTACTGCCACTAAGCTGACACCTGGACGCCCTGCACAGTGAGGGAGGATTAAGCAAGCAGGTCTGAGAGTACAGCCGCAAACCTGCTAGGTTCACAGAATAGCAAGAAAACCCCAGCAGGTTAAACAACTGACTCCAGTCTTACTGTTAGGTCCGGATTGGCAGAATGAAGTACCGAATCCCAAGGCCTATTCGCAGTAAGCAACAAGTAAATACAAAGTCACACAGTACTAGGTAACTCTCTGGAACTGACTAACAAACAAAGATTCAGCAGCATTTGCCTAGCCTGAGAGGATGGTTTATATAGCAGGTGCTGTCCACGCCCCACTGAGACCTCACAGACTGTGAGCACAAAACCAGCGCCGGATTCCCTGCCGTGCACAGAGCCTGTAACCACTACACAGTAAAAACCCGGACCAGAGTATCAGGTGCGCTCAGGTTACTTCGCTAACACTTGCCTCCCGGTTGCCATGGCGACGTGGCAGCACAGAGCAGGAGATCCTAACAGTACCCCCCCTCTGACGAGGGGTCAAAGAACACCTACCACCAGGTTTATCGGGAACTGCGAGAAGAAAGAGCGTATCAGTCTGGGGGCATGAAGATCACAACTGCGCACCCACGACCACTCCTCCGGGCCATACCCCTTCCAGTGCACCAAAAATGACAGCCGACCCCGAACCATCTTGGAGTCAAGAACCCTTTCAACCACAAACTCCCTCTGACCCCGTATCAGAAGAGGAGAAGGTCTTCCACTGGAAGAAGGATTACTAACCGCCAGTTTTAAAAGGGAACAATGAAATGTTTTATTGATACCCAATGAACGGGGCAGATCTAACTGAAATGCCACCGGATTGATAACCCTGGTGATCTTATAAGGGCCGATGAACCGGGGGCCTAACTTACGAGATGGCTGTCTTAACTTCAAATTCTTGGTGGACAACCAGACGAAGTCTCCTAATTTGAAGCTCCAGGGTCTTCTCCGCTTATCAAAAAACCCTTTTGGTCACTAATGACACAGACACAAGGGCTTTCTTCACTTTCCTCCAAATAACCCTAAGGGCCGAAACCACAGAGGAACCACCAGGCGTGGAATCCAGGGGGTCAAAAGAATTGGCCTTAGGATGATGCCCACACACAAAGGAAGGGAGAGATCCCTGTAGCAGAGTGAGCCGCGTTGTTATAGGCAAACTCCGCCATGGACAGATGAGCAACCCAGTCAGTATGACACTTGGAGACATAACATCTGAGGAACTGCTCCAAGGACTGGTTCACCCTCTCAGTCTGCCCATTAGACGGTGGATGGTAGCCTGACGACAAGCTCACAGAAATCTGGAGATCAGAACAAAATGCCCTCCAGAATTTGGCCACAAACTGGGATCCACGGTCAGAGACCACATCAAGTAGCAACCCGTGGAGGCGCACAACATGCTGCATAAATAACTCAGACAGGCGTCTGGCCGATGGCAACCCAACCAGTAGAACGAAATGCGCCATCTTCGAAAACCTGTCAGCAACAACCCAAATGGCTGTCATCCCCGAGGATTTGGGCAAGTCCACCACAAAATCCATGGAAATGTGGGTCCATGGCTTAGATGGAATAGAGAGTGGATGTAATGGGCCGACAGGAACCCCTCTAGGAGTTTTATTTCGGGCACAAACGTCACATGCCCGAACCCACTGATCCACATCCCTAGCCACCGAGGGCCACCACACCGCCCTAGACAGCAACTCCCGAGTTCTGGCAATACCCGGATGCCCTGCCGACCTCTTGGCATGGAATTCCAGGAACACTCGCTGTCTTAACCTAGGAGGCACAAACAAGAGACCTACCGGAAGGTCTGGAGGAGCCTGCTCCTGTGCTCTAAGGACTAATGACAAGAGGTCCTGGGTAATACCCACTTTAATACATGATGGAGACACAATGGGCAATGGCTCCTCGGTGGTCTCTTGGACTGGAGCAAAACTCTGCGAGAGCGCATCAGCCTTGATGTTTTTTGACCCAGGGCGATATGTTATAAAAAAATTAAAGCAACCAAAAAACAAAGCCCATCGTGCCTGCCTGGCATTGAGCCGCTTCGCTGACTCTAAATATGCCAGATTCTTATGGTCGGTGAGAATTGAGACCATAAACTTAGCCCCCTCAAGTCAGTGTCTCCACTCCCCGAGTGCATCCTTTATAGCCAACAATTCCCGGTTACCCACATCATAATTCATCTCGGCAGACGAAAATTTACGGGAAAAGTAAGCACAGGGATGAAGGTGATTATCAGACACCCCCATCTGAGAGAGCACTGCCCCAATACCTATCTCAGAGGCATCCACTTCCACCACAAAAGGACGCTCTGGATCTGGGTGTCGCAGCACCTTGGCCGAGAGAAATGCCATTTTGAGACGGGCAAAGGCCGCTTTGGCCTCACAAGACCAGTGAGCAACATACGCCCCTTTCTTAGTGAGTGCCACCAAGGGGGCCAGTATAGACGAAAATCCAGCGATAAACCGTCTATAAAAATTCGCAAAGCCCAGAAAACGCTGAAGCGCCTTCAAACTAGTGGGCTGACCCAATCCAGGACTGCCTATACCTTAGAACCCTCCATTTGGAAACCTTCTGAGGAGATAATATACCCTAGAAATGCGATTTGCTGGACTTCAAATTCGCACTTCTCCAGCTTCGCCCCAAGCTGGTGGTCTCTGAGTTTCTGGAGGACTAAGCGTACATGCTTCCAATGTTCCTCCAGGGAATGGGAGAAGATTAGGATGTCATCTAGATAAGCAACTAAGAATCTATCCAAATATTCCCTGAGCACATCGTTCATGAATTCCTGGAAGACTGCCGGGGCATTAGAGAGCCCAAAAGGCATCACCAAATATTCATAATGCCCTGAGTGGGTATTAAAGGCAGTCTTCCATTCATCCCCCTCTCTTATTCGGATTAGATTGTAAGCACCGCATAGGTCAATCTTAGAAAAAATGGTGGCAGTACGAAGCTGGTCAAACAAAACCGAAATGAGAGGCAGTGGGTACGAGTTTTTAATCGTAATACGGTTCAATTCCCTGAAGTCGATGCAGGGTCGCAATGAACCGTCCTTTTTACACACAAAGAAGAACCCCGACCCAACTGGGGACTGTGAGGGTCTGATAAATCCCTTAGTCAGGTTCTCCTGAAATTACTCTGCCATAGCCTGAGTCTCAGGACGTGACAGGGAGTACAACCTGCTCTTGGGAAGCTTAGCATCCGGCAATAAAGCAATGGCACAGTCATAGGGGCGATGGGGAGGTAGTACCTCCGCAACTTTTTTGGAGAACACATCCGCAAAATCTGCATAACATCCTGGCAATCTTAGATGCGAGAGCCTGACTGGAAGGCTCGAGCAACTCCTGAAACAATCACTACCCCAACTAAGAATCTCCCCAGAGACCCAGTCAAATTGAGGGTTATGGGCCCTTAACCAGGGTAACCCCAAAACCAATGGAGCAAAAGAACAGACAGTCACATAGAAAGACAATTTTTCAGAGTGTGTGGCTCCAATAAACAAAGGAATTTGGCTGGTGCAGGAGGTAATTTTACCCTGGGATAATGGTTCCCCGTTTAACCCACAGATCTCAATCTCTGATGCCAAAGGTACTGAGGGAACAGAGTGTTCCAGGGCGAATTGACGGTCCATGAAAACCCCATCAGCCCCACTGTCAACAAAGGCCTCAGTCTTGACAGTTTGACCGAGGATCTCCAAAGTCACCGGAATGAGAAAAGTCTTTTTGGGAAATTCTGACTTCTGGCCTGACAGGATATTTCCCATCACCCTCAGGCCCTGAAGTTTTCCGGCTTTTCTGGGCATGATACTACAACATGACCTTTATTCCCACAGTACAAACACAAACCCTGCTGTCTCCTCCGCGTCTTCTCACGCCCCAATCTGCATAGGCTCCTCGGAATATTCCTCAGAGTCTGAGGTTCCCTTGGGAAAAAAGGAAACTGACGTCTCCCTTTCAAGCCTATGCTCTCTCAGCCGTCTATCCACCCGGATGGATAACTGCATGAGCTGATCCAAGCTATCAGGCGAGGGATATTGTACCAGTTGGTCCTTTATCTGGTCAGAAAGGCCCCTTCGGTACTGGTTTCTCAGGGCTGGGTCATTCCACTGGGTATCATGAGCCAACCTCCGAAACTCCGTACTATAAACCTCAGCTGGCCGTCGCCCTTGCTTAAGGACCGTAATCTGAGCCTCGGCTGAAGCCATCTTGTCAGGGTCATCATACAAAATGCCCAGTGCCGTACAAAAAGCATCAACACTTTTAAGTGACGGACAGTCAGGCTGCAACCCATATGCCCAGACCTGTGGGTCTCCTTGTAGCAAGGAAATCACCATGCCCACCCGCTGAATCTCCGACCCAGAAGACTGCGGCCTAAGCCTGAAATATAGCTTACAGCTCTCCTTGCAACAGAAGAACTGCGAGCGATCTCCAGAAAAACAATCCGGGAAATTTACTTTCGGCTCCTTAACCCCTGAACTTGCCGCTGTTGCTGTGGGAGCTCCGCCTGCGGGGTGTTCATTTTTTTTTTTTTTTATATATTTCTTTATTAGACAGCCATAAAGTCACAACATACATTGTCAGATTTTAAAGTACAAGGTTATTCAGCAGTGACATACAGTCAAATTCCAGTATGAATAAAATACAGAGGATTGAAGGCTGTACAGTTTTTTGTTTTTCTTTGTAAGAGAAGAAAAATAGATGCAATTCACATCAAATAATGCAAACTCAGCTGTCTAGTAATAATGGTAGTAGTAGTACCAGGAGGGGGGTGGGGGGGGGGTGGGAGGGCGTTTAACACGCGTGCACCCCCTCCTCCAATAATAAGAAACATACCAAACAAATGAGTTAAATATCACATCAGTTGAGGGAAAGTAGGGATAGGAAAGAGAAAGGAAGAAAGAAAAAAGAAAGGAAATAAAGGAGAAAAGGATATGTTAGAGAGCAAAGAGAAAGCATTAGTACCGAGGTACCATAAATGGTTAGCGTTCGTTGCCGGGGGGGGGGGTCAAATCCTTATTCTGGGCAAGGAGAGTAGCTCATGGGTTTGGAGTGAATATTATACCATGTTAATCCCTAATGAGGAGTGTCTACGCTGTAAACTAGGCATCTCATTTAAATTCATCTTTCATCCCACCTGTGGTCAAGTAATGGTTCCCACTATCCGACTAGTCCAATACCATGTAGTGTCGCGGAATACCTTCCAGATACATTCACGCCTGTCTAGGGGTAAAGTCTCTATATAGGTTCCCCATTTTTTGTGGAAAAGCTTCACTCCATTTTCAATTTGAAAAGTGGCCATTCGCCTCTCACAAAACAGTATATCTAGTAAGGCAGATTCCCATTCTCCCATTGATGGAGCAGTTTTATATATCCAGTGTCTCAGTATCACCTGTCTCGCCACCGTGACCATCACAGTCAGTAGCGGGATCATAGAGGCAAGGTCAAACTGCGACAACCAGGATGAGGAGTCCGCGAACAGCAACGGGCCCACCTCTTCTGGAAGGGGTAATTTAAGTAAACGGGATAGATATTGGAGAAACTTACGCCAGAACCGTTTGATTTTCCTACATAACCAAAAATTGTGCGTGAGGGATGCTCCACTCTCTCCACATTTAGGGCAACTGCCCGTCTCACCGGGGCGGAAGTGTTGTCTTTGAGAGGGGGCTATATACATCCTGTTTAAAGTTCTTAAATGTATTTCCTGCAGTGTGGCGGATTTTAGAGCTTTGAGGACCAGTTCAGTGTTCTTAGACATCTCGTCCATCGCGGATGCCTCCGGGAGTTCCCGCCGCCATGAAGCAGAGAGAGGGGACCAAGAGGGGGCTGACACCTCAATCAGGTCACTATATAGATAGCGAATTTTGAATGGGTTATGTCTACAAAACGTGAGAGTATCGAGTATTGTTCGAGGAGAGGCCTTTTTACCCAGGGGGTCACCTAGGGAGGTAATGTAGTGGCGCGCTTGGAGATACATAAAGAAATTAGTGTGGGGCAAAGAAAATCTGTCACGTAGTTGCTGAAAGGAGAGCATCTGGCCACCAGGATCAAAGACATCCCTGATAGAACAAATTCCTTTACCTTTCCACGTGTAAAAGTGTCGATTGTCTAAGGAGGAGGGGAAATTAGGGTTGCCCCATAAGGGAATATACGGTGACTCAAAGGGGTTAGTATGGAACAATTTATGAATGGAGATCCAGGCCCTATAAGTGTCCCAAAACAGAATATTAGTCTTTAGTTTTTGGGGTATTTTGGAGAGTGGTGTGTGAAGCAACGCTGCTGGGGAGTAAGGGAAAAACAATGCTTCTTCCAATTCCAGGTTCGTAGATAGAGCTGATCGGAGCAGCCAGTCTGAGGCAAATTTAAATAGTGCTGCTCTAGCAAACATCGTCACATTGGGCATACTCAGACCACCTTTACGTTTGTTAATATAAGTTCGGGCTTTGGGCATGCGAGGCTTAGCGTTTTTCCATATAAATTTTGAAAATATTTGCGAGCAGAGTAGGGAGTCTTGTTTAGTAATCGTGACAGGGAGCATTTGGAGCAAATATGCCAGTTTAGGGAATATAACGGATTTTATCACGACTATTCTGCCTAGTAGAGAAAGTTTAAGATCTTTCCAGGTTTCTAGTCGTGTTTTGATTTGTTGGATAATGGGAGTGTAATTGAATGTATACAGCCGGGAGAGTTCTGAAGGGATATAAATACCCAAGTATTTTAGTTTAGTAGGGGTCAGCGTAAATTGAGAAGCAAAATCAGTATAGATGTGGGGGTCTTTTATGTTAGTCAGTGGGAGTAATTCAGATTTATGTGTGTTTATACGGTAGCCAGCAAAGGTACTAAAACAGTGTATGGTGTCGAAAATAGCTGGTATCGAAGTACGGGGGTTGGAAACAAATAAAATCATATCATCTGCAAATAATCCAAGTTTAACTTCTCTTTCTCCTACCGAGATCCCCGAAAAGGTTGGTAATTGTCTCAGTGCTATGGCCAGTGGTTCCAATGCAGCCACAAAAAGCAGAGGGGATAAGGGGCATCGCTGTCTAGTCCCCCTATGGATCATTAGGGGCCGTGATAGATATCTGTTTGTGAAAATTTGTGTAGATGCATTATGATAGATAGTGCGTATAACGGCTATAAATCTGTCAGGAAATCCGAAGCGTTGGAGTGTCTCAAACAGATGGTCCCACGCCAGATCAAACGCCTTTTCGGCGTCTAAAGACAATAGGAAGTTGGGATCACCCGTCTCCACCTCGCTCAGGGACTGTATAACTGTCAGAACCTTACGGATATTGGTTACAGAATGTCTGCCTGAGATAAAACCGGTTTGGTCTTCATGAATCATTTCAGGCAGGATAAATTTTAGGCGATCTGCCAACAGTTTAGTAAACAGTTTGTAGTCTACATTAAGCAAGGAGATAGGGCGATAAGAGGACGGGAGTAACGGGTCTCTACCAGGTTTGGGTATAACTCGAAGCAAGGCCGAGTTGAAATACTGTGGGATAGTAAGGTTGGAAAAAATAGAATTAAAAAAGGCCGTTAGAGAGTCCACTATTTTAGGAGAGAGCAATTTAAAGAATTCTCCGGATAAACCATCTGGGCCCGGGGTTTTCAGTGGTTTAAGGTTTTTAATAGCCTCTGTCACTTCAGTGACAGTGACAGGGGCCATGAGAGAGTCTGACTGATCTGGGGAGATCTGAGGCAGTTGTATTTTTTCCCAAAAGGAGTTTTTAGTAGGTTGTTCAATGTCACTGTGTGAGTAGAGATCGGTATAAAAGGAGTGAAAAATATCTGTGATCGCCTTTCCTTCAGATTGTATACCAGAGGATGGGTCTTTCAGAGCAGTTACATGTTGGGGCCCCTTATCAGATTTAAGCAGATTGGAAAGCATTCGGCTAGGCTTATCTCCATATTGAAAAAATTTATATTTCCCTGCAATAAGGAATTTATTATCCATTTGTGTCAGAGTGTGATCAAATTGAGTCTTAGCGTCTCTATATTTCTGTTTGTTAGATAGCGTGGGTGAGGATTTAAACTTTTGAAATGAGGAAGTGAGTTCGGACTGTGCCGTCCTGTATGCGGCGTCTTGTTCTCGTCTATATTTCGCCATGTATGCTATTATGTCTCCTCGTAAGACAGCTTTGGCTGTCTGCCAAATCAATGCAGGATCAGACGCGTGGGTTGAGTTATTAAGTGCGTAAGATTCCCAGGATGTCGTCAGCATAGTTTTAAAGTCTGGAGAAGCCGCCATCTTAGCAGGGAATCTCCAATGGGAATTAGTACCTAAAGTGAGTCTACCCTGTAGTACTATCGATATAGGGGCATGGTCTGAGATGGATATGGGCTTGATAGTTGCCTCAATGATCCTGGTGGACAGATCAGTGGAAATGAAAAAATAATCAATACGTGAAAAGGAATTATGGGTTGAAGAGTAGTAAGTATATTCCAATTCTACGGGATTATGAAGACGCCATATATCAATCAGTCCCAGTTGTGCAGACATGTAACTTAGGTTGATCTTGGGAAGTCGGGTCCTCTGAGACGAGGCACTCTTCTTGTCCAAGACCAGAGAGGACACCATATTCATATCTCCTCCAATAATAAGGGAGGTATGCGAATATGGGCGTAGAATATTTGTTATATCTAGATAGAATGATTTATCATAGACAGCTGGGGCATAAACGTTGCACAAGGTCAGTCTGGTGCCCTCCAAAGTTATATCTAGGACAATGTATCTACCCAGAGAGTCAATAATCTGATGGTGTACGTCAAAGGCCACCCCCTTACGAATGAGGATCGCAACCCCTCTCGCCTTAGAGGTGAATGAAGAAAAAGCTACGACTTCTTGTCTAAACATGGTGAGTTTAGCGTGTTCAGCGGGGGTCAGATGTGTCTCCTGAAGCATAGAGACATCCGCTTTTATTTTATTTAAGTAGGTAAGGATACGTCTCCGTTTAATAGGAGAATTAATACCCCTGACATTCCACGATATTATGTTAAGTTGTGACATTTATACCACCAGTAGGAGAACACATAAGGGCCTTATCAGGTCCTGAGACAATAAGCCTCCTTATATAAGTAATCCAGAATATCATGGACACAGACTGTTCCCACCCCCACCAGCTAAGCATCTTCAGGGAAGGAGGAGCAGAGAAGAAAAAAGAAATAGTCAGAAAGTAGAGAAGAAAGTAAACATAGAGGTTAAGACAAGAACAACATATGGGAGCGTTCCCACCAGTATACATCAGTATATACTGTCTGCATGGGCTCGCTGCAATGTAGAACATCAATAAAAAAAAAAGAGAATAACAGCATAACCAACAGGCAATACCTAGAATGAACTTTAGAAACATCTTTATGACCCTTATATAAAGAGAATGGAGTGATAACTAAATTAACCCGGTAGCAGTTAAATCAAATCAAATCCACCCCGCAATAGAAGAGAAACATCAACTATATCGATCTACCGAATAATTTGAACTAAGACCTGAAATCAAGTTCAACTGTTATCGTCGTCTCTGCTTGGAGGAGACGAGTGTGAGGCTGAGGGTGACCGCATGGATCCTTCCAGCTCCGTCATAAATTCCTTAGCTGAGTCCACTGAAGTGAAATCTTTCGGACCTTGCGGGGTGAAAATGCGCAGCCGCGCAGGATAAAGTAGGGCAAATCGTATACCGCTTTTCACTAGGTGAGAGCATAATGGAGACATTTCTCTTCTGGCTCTAGAGACTTCTGCGGAATAATCCTGGAAGAGAAACAGCCGTTGTCCATCCCAGTGAAGTGGGCCCCGGCTTCGTGCCGCAGACCACATCAGTTCTTTATGTTTAAAGTTTAAGCATTTAAAGATAACCGGGCGGGGTCTGGTTTGGTTAGAGTCGCGTGGCGGACCCAGTCTATGAGCTCGCTCAATCTCCATCGAAGACAGGTCTTCCGGGATGCCTAGGAGGTCGGAGAGTAAAAACTTTAGGAGATCAGGGCCTTTCAGTGACTCTTTAAGGCCCACAATTCTCAGATTGTTACGACTCGAGCGATTTTCCAGGTCGTCTATCTTCATCATCATATGTTGGTGTGAAGATGTTAAAGATACGACCTGTTCCTTGAGATCTTCGATTTCTTTGAAATTGGCTCCAATCCTATTCTCATTCACGGAGATTCTGCGAGTCATAGACCCAAGCTCTGATTTAAGGTCTGATACCGCAGTCATAAATTTGTCCGCCTGTGCTTGTATTAACGGTTCCACGGTTTCCTTGATTGCTTTCACTATTTCCAAATAGGAAGGAGGGGCGGGGGGGAGCTTTTGGGGCCATGGTAGATGATGATTCAACTTCGTGGTTGAAACCGACAGGGTTGAAAGACAGCGGCGGAGAGACGGGGCTCGGCTCCCTGCGTTTATTTCCACTTCTATTTCTTTGTGGTTTTGGTGCAGAAGAACTTAAAAATTTGTCCATAGTAGTAATTATGAGCTCCTGAGGGTCGGATAGGTGGGATGGTATGCCTTTGGTCATGCAAGAGTGCAGAATTCTACATCACAACTGCTGGTGGTGCAAGTTCACATAACGCTGCGAAATGTGTCGACTACAGGCAAACTGAGGATGGGCGCAGTTCGCCAAGTTGTCAACGGGATGTAATTGTGTCAACCGGGTATAAATTTGATGTCGCCAATCTATGCAGGAGGGCGAGCAGGTTGATTTAGAGAGCGTGGCAAATATACTCAGTGGTGTAATATATCAATTATAATGGCAATCCGGCCAGCGGCATCGCCGTATGACCACGCCCACGAAAGAGTAATCAGTAAGTAATGGATTAGTCGTTCTCACCTCTCACATACGTGGCGACAAGAGGGGGGTAGTGGATGTAATTCACTTTGTGGCAGCAGACTGGAGAAACAGCACCGCTTCTGAGAATCAATAGTGATGTTATATTCCCTTTTCTCCGCAGTGTAATCTGGAAGTTGGCCAGCTCGGTGGAAGGATTTGACCAGCTGGGGATGGAGGGAAGTGAGGCTTAGTAGGTCTGTAATGTTAGTGTGCCAGTTGATCTCCTCCAGCCCTCCCCTTTAACTGTGGGGTGTATAGGGCTCCCCAATTGCACAGATCCCTGCAATCCCCACTAACTGCAGCAGCTTATATTGTCAGGGGGAGAAGGGTATAGAGAGGAGACTGGAGGGGAGACTGCCACCTCACCAAGAGTCCGCGTCTGGCAGGGAGAGAGAGCCGCGCTGCTGCAGGACCGGAAGTCCGGGGTGTTCATTTTAATGGACATCTCATTAAATTGTCGAGTCAGGACCTGCACCTGATCGACCACCTGTTGCAAAGTATTTTGAGGGGTATGCTCACAAAATTTCAACAGGAGTAGGGCTGCTGAATATGTTACGCACACCAGTGCTAACAGGAGTATACCGGTGTATGAACAGAGAGGGATGCGAAGCAAACGAACTCACAGACAGTATAACATAACATACACATGAGGTGATGGAATAACTAATAAACACAAAGTGAATGGAGAAGCCCAAAGGCTCAGGAACTGGGTGTCTCCCTAGTGTCAGGAATGCTCAGATGGAATAGAGCGAACAATGAAGCGAGATGTAGTGATTTAACATGTGGACCACCCGAAATGATGTTGCTAAGAGCAACAGAAAAAACCCCAAAGGGTTACCAACGGGTGTGGGAATAAACTCCTTGGTCAGAGATAGAAATATAGACACAAGGAGAGTATCCACAATCCTAACCCCCACTTGCAGGGCACAGGTTCAGCTTACTGCCACTAAACTGACACCTGGACGCCCTGCACAGTGAGGGAGGATTAAGCAGGCAGGTCTGAGAGTACAGCCGCAAACCTGCTGGGTTCACAGAATAGCAAAAGAACCCCAGCAGGTAAAACAACTGACTCCAGTCTTACTGCTAGGTCCGGATTGGCAGAATGAAGTACCGAATCCCAAGGCCTATTCGCAGTAAGCAACAAGTAAATACAAAGTCACACAGTACTAGCGAACTCTCTGGAACTGACTAACAAACAAAGATTCAGCAGCATTTGCCTAGCCTGAGAGGATGGTTTATATAGCAGATGCTGTCCACACCCCACTCAGACCTCACAGTCAGCACAAAACCAGCGCCGGATTCCCTGCCGTGCACGGAGCCTGTAACCACTACACAGTAAAAACCCGGACCGGAGTATCAGCTGCGCTCAGGTTACTTCGCTAACACTTGCCTCCCGGTTGCCATGGTGACGTGGCAGCACAGAACAGGAGATCCTAACACTATCCAATTATCCGCAAAAAGTGATAATTCGCCAAAGGTTTTAGTGCAAATGTTTAATTTTCTCATGCAATTGTCGCCGTACTATGCAGTTGTGCAGTGTTAGAACTCATGTGAAAGGGTTTATTAGATTATAAAAAACAATAATAAACAATAACACTTGTTTATCAGGCGCAAGTTTCCCTTAAGTCTAATTGAACACTTGTAAATAAATAATTGTAGTTGCTGCTCCCAACAGGTGATTTGGATTATCACCTAATTAAAGACAATATTTGGAAATAAATGAGAGCGCAATTGCAATTAAAAATATAGTAAATACTTTAATACATGCATCGCTCACAGATTGTTGTAGATAATTGTGGAGTACGGAGCACGGGCTGACAGGGACACTGTGACAGCCACTCTTTCCTCTCTTCATACGGCATTTGGATCCAGAGAGGTGGATGCTCCTTCTCCCTCCGCTGCACCAGATATTGGGAAGTTTATTGCTATTGAACTCCAGCAGCGGTGAGCATCAGATTTACTTCTAAAAAACCATCATTCTGTGGAACTCTATTCAAACATAGTAGAAAAAGCTACCAACATTTGAGACAGTGATTGATTTACAGGCAATTACCGGATCGGTTACAGGTTGTGGAACCCTCTGGGGGGGTGTCAAGCACCAATAATCAATTTGACTTTTTAGAATAACCTTTTAGAATAACTTTGTTTTTAATTTTGTCTAATATATGTTGTGCATGTATTAAAGTATTTACTATATTTTTAATTGCAATTGCGCTCTCATTTATTTCCAAATATTGGGTTTATTAGATTGTTTCCTACTGTATTGTCTTACTGACCTATAGTTGCTTACTGTATCGTCTTACTGACCTATAGTTTCCTACTGTAGTCTTACTGACCTATAGTTGCATACTGTATTGTCTTACTGACATATAGTTGCTTACTGTATTGTCTTACTAACCTATAGTTTCCTTCTGTATTGTCTTACTGACCTATAGTTCCAACTATATTGTCTTACTGACCTATAATTTCCTACTGTATTGTCTTACTGACCTATAGTTGCTTACTGTATTGTCTTACTGACATATAGTTGCTTACTGTATTTTCTTACTCACCTATAGTTTCTTACTGTATTGTCTTACTGACCTATAGCTTCCTTCTGTATTGTCTTACTGACCTATAGTTCGTACTATATTGTCTTACTGACCTATAGTTTCTTAAGTATTTAGAATGCTGACGTGATGGAGAATGAGAATAATTACACCGTCACTTTTGCCAGAGAAGATTAGTATCACCTAATTTGTCTCCAGAAGACAGGGCCCCTATAAACGGGTATTCGCCAGGTATTTTATTTGACCAAGCATCTGCTGCCCAGGTGCCTATATCCAGGTTGTTTCCCTAGCCCAGGTGCCTATAGCCAGGCCCTTCCCCTAGCCCAGACGCCTATAGCCAGGCCCTTCCCCTAGCCCAAGGGCCTATAGCCAGGCCCTTCCCCTAGCCCAGAGGCCTATAGCCAGGCCCTTCCCCTAGCCCAAGGGCCTATAGCCAGGCCCTTCCCCTAGCCCAGAGGCCTATAGCCAGGCCATTCCCCTAGCCCAGGGGCCTATATCCAGTTAATTTCCCTAGCCCAGGGGCCTATAGCCAGGCCCTTCCCCTAGCCCAGAGGCCTATAGCCAGTCCCTTCCCCTAGCCCAGAGGCCTATAGCCAGTCCCTTCCCCTAGCCCAGAGGCCTATAGCCACGCCCTTCCCCTAGCCCAGAGGCCTATAGCCAGGCCATTCCCCTAGCCCAGGGGCCTATATCCAGTTAATTTCCCTAGCCATGGGGCCTATAGCCAGGCCCTTCCCCTAGTCCAGAGGCCTATAGCCAGTCCCTTCCCCTAGCCCAGAGGCCTATAGCCAGGCCCTTCCCCTAGCCCAGAGGCCTATAGCCAGTCCCTTCCCCTAGCCCAGAGGCCTATAGCCAGGCCCTTCCCCTAGCCCAGAGGCCTATAGCCAGGCCCTTCCAATAGCCACTCTAGCTGATGCTGTAGACCTGAAAATACAAGGTGCTCAAATAAACCGCCAACAGGAATTCTTTCCCTCTTTACATGATCACCACTCTGTACACAGGGATGGTCTGGATACCTTCTCCAGGACATCCGTACAGAATCCCCATAATCATTGGTTTCCTCATGAATTATGAAGCAAATCTCTACCTATGAGGTCTCTATACTAGCAATGCCAATACCTTACGGACCAATTTTGTATTTCTTCATCCTTTAATGTATACAGATGTTACATACAGGTCCCATTACTCTGCTTTAGAAATTGGGAACTATGAAGCGGTTCTGGGTCCTATCTACGGTATAGTCCCCTGAAGCCAGCGACCTCCCATGGTGCATTGTGCATGCATGCGCAGAATACCATTGGCGACATCCAGGACTGATACAAAGATCGGACCGGTGATCTCCGGTAGTGAGCTCAGTTCTCGGTTTGCCTTCATGTGGCAGAGAACCAACAAGTAAGCTACAGAAAAAGGAGAGTTATGGTAATACTTACCTTTGTTTACTCTCTTTGAGGTCCATAGGGTCCACAGGGATTACCATGGGGGATGCAGGTGGTGAAGGACCTGGGCAACAAGCAGTTACGTTTCTGGTATCTCAAGAAGCATTGGTCCTTCCCCCCTATACCACACCTCCATACTCAGGCATGCTCAGTTTTGCCAACAAGCCCAAGGCAGGAGCAGGACAGGAGAGAAGGGAGATTATGGCACACACAAGAACACACACTTTCTGATAAGAGTAGGGAACCGGTGACTACGAAGAGTCGCCCACAGAATCCAGGTGTGTCAGGGTGGGCAACCTGTGGACCCTATCGACCTCGAAGAAAGAATTAACAAAAGGTAAGTGTGGCCGGAGATCCTGGGGGCCACATGGTTAATGGCGGCCACGGCACATAAGGGGTTAAACCTTAAGTGCCCAGCGCCATTTTAAGGACAACTGGTGCTAGGCACCATATTTGAAATGTACTTAGGGCGGCGGGCGCGGACTGCTTAAAAATATGTTTAATGATGTGTTTTACCATGTCATATGTAGTGCTCTGTGCACAGCTGTAGGATTGCATGTTTACATGTATTTATATGTAAGATGTGGTCACATGTATTTTAAAGGGAAAAATGCACTTACTATGTAGGACTGAATAATGATCCCCTACCTTCTGTGACCAGGAAATGGGCTGATAATTGCCCTCTCCTAGCAGATCTTGTGAATGAAAAACGAGTTTTATGGTAAGAACTTACCTTTGTTAAAACTCTTTCTGAGAGGTACACTGGGCTCCACAAGGATAGACATTGGGGTGTAGAGTAGGATCTTGATCTGAAGCACCAACAGGCTCAAAAGCTTTGACCTTCTTCCCAAAATGCATAGCGCCGCCTCCTATATCACCCCGCCCCCGTGCACAGGAGCTCAGTTTTGTTACCAGCCCAATGTAGTAGCAAGTAAAAGAGACGACAACTGCCAATTGCAACAAACACACTCTCCCGACAGGAGAAGTGTCAGCGGCTAATGCCATACCAACCCAAAGAAGCTCAGTGCGTCAGGGTGGGCGCCTTGTGGAGCCCAGTGTACCTCGCAGAAAGAGTTTTAACAAAGGTGAGTTCTTACCATAAAACTCGTTTTCTGATGCGTGGTACACTGGGCTCCACAAGGATAGACATTGGGGATGTCCTAAATGGGAGGGGACTCACAGTAGCGGGCACAAGAACCCGGCGTCCAAAGGAAGCATCCTAGAAAGCGGTGGTATCGAAGGCATAGAACCTAATGAACATGTTCACTAAGGACCACGTAGCCACCATGCACAATTGTACAAGGGTCGCACCACGGCGGGCCGCCCAAGAAGGTCCAACAGACCGAGTAGAATGGGCAGTAATGTGAGCAGGAGCTGACAGACCAGCCCTCACATAAGCATGTGCAATCACCATTCTAATCCATCTGGCCAAAGTCTGCTTGTGAGCAGGCCAGCCCCATTTGTGAAATACAAACAGAATAAAGAGAGAATCAGATTTCCTAACAGAAGCAGTTCTCTTTACATAGATACGGAGAGCCCGTACCACATCCAAAGACCGCTCTTTGGGAGACAAATCAGGAGACACAAAGGCCGGAACTTCAATCTCCTGATTAAGGTGGAACGAAGAAACCACCTTAGGTAAATATCCGGGACGAATCCTAAGAACCGTCCTGTCACGGTGAAAAATCAGATATGGGGAACTACAAGACAAGGCAACCAAATCCGACACTCTTCTAGCAGAGGCAATATCCAGCAAGAACACCACCTTAAGGGAAAGCCACTTAAGGTCAGCTGAACCAAGAGGTTCAAATGGAGGCTCCTGCAACGCCTCCAAAACCACTGACAAGTCCCAAGGAGCCACAGGCGGGACATAGGAAGGTTGCATACACAACACACCCTGAGTGAAAGTATGAACATCAGGCAAAGTCACAATTTTTCTCTGAAACCACACCGACAAGGCAGAAATATGAACCTTTAGGGAGGCCAGACGCAGGCCAAAACTCTAGGCCTTGCTGCAAAAAAAGCCAAAAGCTTGGCTGTACTAAACTTGGAAGCGTCATAATTGTTAGATGCGAACCAAAGTAGGAATGCCAGACCCTATGGTAAATCCGAGCAGAAGCTGGTTTCCGGGCCCGCAACATAGTTTTAATGACCTCTTCAGAAAAACCCTTAGCCCTCAAGACGGAAGCTTCAAGAGCCACGCCGTCAAAGACAGCCGGGCTAGGTCCTGGTAGACACAGGGGCCCTGAACAAGGAGGTCTGGGCGTTGTGGAAGTAGAATAGGACGCTCTGACGATAGACCCTGAAGGTCTGAGAACCAGTGCTGTCTGGGCCACGTCTGAGCTATGAGAAGCAGATTTCCTTTTTCTTGCTTGAACTTCCGAATTACCCTGGGCAGGAGTGACACCGGAGGGAACACATATGGCAGCCGAAACCTCCACGGCACCGCAGGCGCATCCAGGAATGCTGCTTGAGGATCCCATGTCCTTGCTCCGAAGACCGGAACCTTGTGATAGTGTTGAGACGCCATCAGATCCACGTCTGGAAGACCCCACTTTTCCACGAGGAGTTGAAACACTTCTGGATGGAGACCCCACTCGCCGGCATGCACGTCCTGACGACTGAGAAAGTCCACTTCCCAATTCAGGACTCCCGGAATGAAGATTGCCGATATGGCCGGTAAATGGGGTTCCGCCCAACGTAGAATCCGTGAGACTTCCTTCATTGCCAAACGGCTTTGAGTGCCGCCTTGATGATTTCTGTAAGCCACCGTGGTGGCATTGTCCGACTGTACTTGAACAGGATGGTTCTGAATTAAATGCTGGGCCAGGTTCAACGCATTGAAGACCACCTGCAATTCCAGAATGTTGATCGAGAGGAGAGATTCCTCCTTGGTCCACCGACCCTGAAGGGAGTGTTGCTCCAGCACCATGCTCCAACCTCTTAGACTGGCATCTGTCGTCAACAGGACCCAGTTGGATATCCAGAAGGGACGACCCCTGCACAATTGTAGGTCCCGGAGCCACCAGTGTAGCGACAGACGGACCTCCAGAGTCAATAAGATCATTTGAGATCTGATCTGGTGAGGCAGGCCGTCCCACTTGGCTAGAATCAGCCTCTGGTTGGGGCGAGAATGGAATTGAGCATACTCCACCATGTCAAATGCGGATACCATTAGGTTCAGCACCCGCCTTGCCGAATGTATCGACACTTTCGGACGAGAAAGGAAGCAACAAATCCTATCCTGAAGCTTCAGGACTTTCTCCTGAGACAAGAAAAACCTCTGGTTGTGACTGTCCAATAACGCTCCCAGGTGCATCATGCTCTGAGCAGGGACCAGGGAGGATTTCTTCCAGTTGATGAGCCACCCGTGGGCTTGTAGAAACCGGACCGGCATATCCAGATGACGTAGGAGAAGATCTGGGGAATTTGACCGGGATTAACAAGTCGTCCAGATACGGCAGTATCCTGACCCCTTGACGGCGGAGTACCACCGTCATCACCGCCATGACTTTGGTGAAGACTCGCGGAGCCGTTGTTAAACCAAAAGGTAACGCCCGAAACTGGTATGGAGGTTGTCAATAGCGAACCTCAGGTATTGTTGATGTGACACTGCTATAGGAATATGCAGGTAAGCATCCTGTATGTCCAGGGAGACCATGTAGTCCCCAGGTTCCAAGGCCAGAACTATAGAGTGAAGGGTTTCCATACGGAAATTGGAAACCTTCACAAACCTGTTCAATGCCTTGAGGTTGAGAATGGGCCGGGAGGACCCATTCTGTTTCGGGACTAGAAACAGCAGAGAATAGTACCCCCGGCCCCTCTGAGCAAGAGGCACCTATACTACGACTCCTGTATCCAGGAGGGTCTGTACCACCAAGTGTAGAGTTTTTGCCTTTGTCTGGTCCAAACGGACGTCTGTCTGGAAAAATCGATGAGGGGGTCGGTATTTGAAGGCTATGGTGTAACCCCGAGTGACGACTTCCCGTACCCAGGCATCTGAAGTGGTCTTCAACCATTCCTGGGTATACCCCAGAAGCCGGCCCCCCACCCTGGGATCCCCAAGGGGAGGCCCGCCCCGTCATGCGGCAGGCTTATCGGTCTTGGTGACTGGCTGACGGGCAGCCCAGGCTCTTTTGGGCCTCGGCTTACCAGGTTTGGAAGTGCGGGCCTGCTTATGCTACGCCTGACCTTTTGCTTTACCTGAAGGACGAAAGGGGCGAAAGGACGTACCTTTAGCCTTCGACACAGAAGGAGCGGTATTAGGCAGACAGGCAGTTTTGGTAGCAGCCAAGTCAGCCACTATCTTATTTAAGTCCTCCCCAAACAGAATATCTCCCTTGAAAGGGAGTACCTCCAGGGTTTTTCTAGAATCCAGATCCACAGACCAGGATCTCAGCCACAATAGTCGGCGAGCCAGGACTGACGTAGTAGAAGCCATGGCTGCCAGAACACCAGCATCAGAAGCCGCCTCTTTAATATATCAAGAAGCTGTGACAATATATAACATTGTCTAGCATGGTCAGAAGAGATTTCAGCTTCTAACTCCAAGGCACATGCTTCAATAGCCTCTGCAGCCCATGTAACTGCAATAGTGGGCCTTTGTGCAGCATCCGTGAGGGTGTAAATTGCTTTTAGACAACCCTCCACACGTTTATCCGTAGGCTCTTTTAGAGACGTGACGGTAGTGACAGGTAGAGCTGAGGAAACCCCCATCCTAGCCACATGTGAGTCCACTGAAGGAGGTGTTTCCCAATTTTTAGACAGCTCTGGCGCGAGGGGATAGCGAGCCAGTGCTTCTTTTGAGGCACAAACTTCGTACCCGGGTTTTCCTAGGGTTCCTGACGTATATCCACTAGGTGATCAGAGTGAGGTAAAACTTGTTTAACCACTTTCTGACGCTTGAACCTATCTGGTTTCTTAGGAGGGACGGATGGCTCGGGATCATCCGTAATCTGCAGAATTAACTTAATAGCCTCCAAAAGATCAGGAACATCCACATGTGAACTACCCTCCCCATCAGCCATATCTGAGTCAGAACCTGAGGGGTCAGTATATGTGCCGTCTTCATCAGACGAGGTGTCAGTGACAGCAGTGGATTGTGAGGAGATAAGCGCTCGCTTAGAGGACCTCTTGGACTTAGGCGAGCGTTGGTCAGACTTTTTAGTAGTCAAGGACTGGTTCAACTTCTTTAAATGAGCAGATAAATCGTCCGCCCACGGCGGGTTAGCTGCAGGGACCACATACGGTTGTACCAGCATTGGGGGTCCCCTAGGGGGAGTTAGTTTATGAACTAGCATATGCAGAGGCGTGGAAAAAGCGGCCCACGGTGGGTCAGTATGTGCCTCCGTTGCCACAGTCCCACTGGGGGGCAAGGAGCCCCCAGAACCAGAGCCCACAGCTGCTATATTCTCCTGATATGGCCCTGTGGCTTCAGCAACACCAGCAGTGTGTTCAGCCCCAGAACCGTTACCCTCAGAAGCAGACATGATATAACTTGCAGTATCAGGTAACACAGTACAATTATCAGCAGCACTATACCTCTAAACCCAAACCCCTGCGCAGTGTAGTCAGCACCAGCAGAGATAAAGGAGAGATATGGTGACTAAATCACAGAGAAAATATGTAATACAGTATATCTTTGTGAAAATCCTATATTAGATAACACCTGACGCACCAAGCCCCCTCAGGTTATAGAATATAGGGATAGCAGGTTGAGTGAAAGACACAAAATGGACACCACTCAGCTATCAAATGCACACACAGATAGTCACAGTCTGTACAATGCAGAGGTTATGACTGACAATAATACTGCACTGGACTAGCTTACACAGCTATATAACAATAGATATAACAGTACACAGTAAGAACTGGATGTATATCACAGGGTAATTGTACTATAAAACCCTGACTAAATGCACACTTTCTTACTAACACTGACTAAAAAGGCAGGTAGAATACTTAAGTGTCATGTAAAGTCACAGCGCTGAAAACAAGGCGGCTTCACATAGGAGGATTTGCCCAAGCAGTCCCAGGAACAGTGAGCTGAGGGATAATGGCGCCACAGACACTGCCAGGGAGTGAGGGAGAGACAGATATGCAGCTCCAGGGCGGGAACACTTGCTGGAAATGGCGCCCTGGGGCTGGGGGAGGGGCTTCAGGTCTAAGCTCTATCCCCCTGCTGGCAAAACCACTGGGTACTGTGGGCGATATAAGAATTGGTTTAGAGAGAAAACCTGACCTGCGCCCATGCCCTGGTGATCTAGTGGGATCGCCTGTACTGCCACAGTGTCCACCGCCAGCGCGCGCGGCCCGACTCCCACTGACTGCGCCAGATCGCGATAAAGACCGGGTCCCGCAAGCGGGACCCACTTACCACCTCCCGAAGCGCGGCCACGCGATCCCGGAGAGCCCCAGCCGTGTGTGTCTAACGTGAAGAAAACTGGAGCCTCCGCTGTAGGTACCCGGCCACCAGGGCTCGGGAGTGTACAGCGCCGCTGGGGGAGAGATGGAGCTGCAGCAGGCAATGTCTACTGACATCCAGCACAATCTGTGCCTCTGCTGCAGCCCTTGTAGTCTTCTTTTTTCCTCAGAAAAAGCTTTTTCTAGAGCTGCACCAACTACAAACTGAGCTCCTGTGCATGGAGGCGGGGTGATATAGGAGGCGGCGCTATGCATCATGGGAAGAAGGTCAAAGCTTTTGAGCCTGTTGGTGCTTCGGATCAAGATCCTACTCTACACCCCAATGTCTATCCTTGTGGAGCCCAGTGTACCCCGCAGCAGAAAAACCTTTTTGATGTTGGACAGTGCCCGGCAGGTAAATGCTGAGACTGTGTGAATATGTAAAGTGGTATGGATTGGTATGGGTTTGGAACCTGTATTTATTTATGTAGCTGGTTTGATTGATATACGAATCCTGAATGGTATATGCAGGAAGGATGAGGAACATTTGTTTGGGAAATCAAATACAAACCGTATCTTGAAGCTATGTGATAAATGTATCATAGGCGAATTGTAAACTCCCTGGTGGTAAGGACTGGACTTTAAAGGACACCAAACTGTGTGTGTGACAGGAAGGAGGAAATTGCTTCATGTACTTATATCCTTTTAAAATGTAATTTATTAATATTTTGTAAGATATCCTGATTGGATGGAAAGGACTCGGGGGGGGGGGCTACTCCTGAGATGCAGTGTGGTTTCACTGTATAAAACGAGGAGGCCTGTGAGCTCTATTATAACAACTACTTTCTGCTGTAACATCTTGCTGTATTGCTGTTGCCCCTAGCAATAGGGAAGTCTTTTTGAAGGCTATTTGAGTAAATAAACATCTGGCTCAAGATGACTGCTTCATCTTGTGACCTGCAGAGCTAAGCCAAACCTAGCTCCATTTTGCGGCTGTCCTGGGAGCACCCAGTGTCTTCATCTCTGCTTCCAGCCAGCTACCGGTTAGAGGCCTAGTCAAGTGACTAGTGAGGATTCGTCAACACCACACAGGTGTGGTAAGACAGTGTGTTGACGCATACAGAGCAGAACCGTGGTTCCAGACACCATGGCTATGATGAGTCTGGTGGTGGCAGCATAGTATCGGCCCACTGCGCAGTGGGTGGAGTCAGTAACAGGCGGCTACTGACGATAAGTGGGAATCCCCTATGTGGCCAGGTCCCGTGTGACCTAAAACTCCATTCTGTGACTGGGGACGGGACACAAAGCGGAGAGGGCTGTCATACGGGACCTTCCGGTCATAGAAAGTTTTACCATAACTCTCATTTTCTTCTTTGGGTTCCATATGGCTCCACAGGGATTACCATGGGGATATCCCAAAGCAGTTATTTAAGGGAAGGGATGCTCTTGAGTGGATAAAAGAATCCATCAATTCCAAATGAAGCATCTTGGGAAGTGAATGTATCAAAGGCATACAACCTAAGAAAGGATAGAAGACCATGTACCCACCTTGCACAATTGTCCTGCAGACATGCCACGGTGTGCTGCCCACAAGGGACCCACAGAGTGAATAGAATAAGCTGAAACTGTAGCGGGTACAGGAAGGTCAGCCTGACTGTACACTTCTGATATAGTCCTACAAATCCATCTGGCCAGAGTCTGTTTGTCTGCTGGTCACCCCCTCTTGTTGAGGCCACAAAGGACAAAGAGGGAGTCTGATTTCCAAAGGGAACTGGAACGATCCACATAACTCCTTAGAGCAATGACCACATCAAGGGAGGGCTCCCCAGTCAAAAGTTTGGAGAGAGGAAGGCCACTACCACAATTACCTCATTAATATGTGACTGGGACATTACCTTAGGAAGGAAATTGGGCCTAGTACGTAGAACAACCCTGTCCCTATGAAAAATAAGAAAGGGGGAGCGAGAGGACAGCACTCCCAAATCTGATACCCTGCGGAAGCAAAAGCTAGCAGGAATACGGCTTTTGTTTTCGTTAACCACTGTAGATCCACTTATTCCAGAGGTTCAAACGGAGGCTTCTGAAAAGCTTTGAGGACCACTGATAAATCCCATGGCACTACCTGAGTTACATATGGAGGTTGAACATGGAGTACACCTTGGAGAAAAGTACGAACATCCGGTAGTGAAGTAATTTACTGTTGGAACCAGATGGAAAGCGCAGAGATGTGCACTTTCAACGTTGTTAAGCGAAGTCCAGCTTGGAGGAAGGTGAGAATCCTAGATACTCTATAAAACTGTTGGTTATAGCACATTGTAGCGCACCACTGAAGGTATATATGCCACACTCGATAATAGATACGTGCAGATTCCAGCTTTCTCGCTTTAAGCATGGTCTGGACAACCGACTGAGAATCCTTTTGCTCTTAGGATGGATGACTCAAGAGCCACGCCATCAAATTTAGATGAGCTAGGTCTGGAGGTAGACAGGGACCCTCAGACAACAAGTCTGGTAGCTGGGGAAGTGGAAAGGGAGCGTCTATGGATAGGTTCTGTAGATCGAAGAACCAATGACATATGGGCCTTGTCGGGACTACCACTTTGATGGTACCTCCTTCTTGTTTGAATTTCCAAAGACCCCTCGGAAAAAGTGGTCAGGAAGAGCCTCTGGACTCAAGATTACAAAAGTGCTCTCTGATGTATCATACACTGTGAAGGCGTGAGGGATGACTTATTCCAGTTGATGAGCCATATTTGTTGTAGAAAGGAAAGAGTCAGCTGGAGACAGTTGTTTAGTACCTCCAGGTCATCCAGATAAGGAAGAATTCTGACTCCCTGACAACGTATATGTGCTGCCATAACCGCCATAATTTTCGTGAAGACCCTGGGCGCAGTGGAGAGTCCAAAAAGGCAATGCCTGAAATTGGTAATTTTGGTGAATAATAGCAAACCATAGGAATTTTTGGTGGGTAGGTACTATAGGAACTTGCAAGTAAACATCCTAAATGTCTAGTCACCATGAAATCCCCCGGCTCCATTGCTAGAACAATGGAGCATAGTGTTTCCATATGGAGCTTGGGTACTCTGACAAATTTGAGAGACTAAGGTTTACCATAGGTCGATGAGATCCATTCGGTTTCTGCATCAGGAATAGTGTTGAATAGAACCCGGTCCCATATTGAGAGCAAGGGACTGGTATCTTCACTCCTGATTGCAGGAGGGATTGAATAACCTTTTGTAGGGCCAAAACCTTGCTGGGGTCTGAAGGGAGGCCTGTACAAAAGAACTGTTGAGGGGGTCGTCTCTTGAAGTAGCCAGCGTACCCATGAGAGACCACTTCTTGCACTCAGGCGTCTGTTGTAGTTAGGCACCAGGCGTGCACAAACTAAAGAAGTTGGCCTACCACCCTGGGGTCCCCCAGGAGGAGGCCCACCCTGTCATGCTACAAGCCTGTCATCACATTTGGCTGGTGGCCTGCTTGGACCTAGGTTTGTAGTCTCAGTAGACTTTTTTGTCTAAGGAAGGTCTGGCTTTCCCTTGTGGGCAAAAGGCACGAAAAGTGGATGTCCGAGCCCTTGGCGTAGGAGCCAAGGGCAGGAAAGCCGTCTTGGCAGCCGCTAGTGTAGCCATTATTTTATCCAATTCCACTCCATATAAGATATCCCCCATGAAGGGTAAGAATCCCAATGCCTTCTTAGAATCCATATCCTCTTTCCATAAGCAGAGTGAGGAGATGCGTCTAGCAAGGACAGAGGTAGCCGACGCTTTGGAGGCCATTCTGCTATCCACAGTTTTCTTTAAGGAAGACGTTGAAGGAATAGGCAAGGTGGGTGATTTCACCAAACGTGCGCAATGAGAATCCACCGGTGGGGGAATCTCTCACTTTGTACAGTCAGTAGCTGGAACAGTGTGGAAAGAAGTTCATTGCTTAGGCAGCGGAAACTTCTTTCCCGGAGTATTCCAAGCATCACGCCTGAGTTCCATAAGGTGTTCAGGCTGAGGAAACTCCTCCTTGGAGCCTAAAACGGTGCAAGTTTTTCGGTTCAGGAGCAGGCTCATCATCCTCCACTTTCAGGATGGATTTGACCAGTACTCAGTGCAGCCACATCCAGGGCGAGTGAACCTCCTACCCTTCTGAGGGGAACCATTTGAGAGAGAAATCTGCCTCTTCTTCTTCACCAGATGATGCCTCTGAATATGTAATTTGTGCAGATGAGAGGATGAGACAGTACGCCTAGTGGCCCTAGAGGGTAAAGGCCTGTCATTCAGTAACATCTGCTGGAAGGCCACATAGGTTTGCATCAGGCTCTGTACTGAGGTAGAGAGCACGTCCAACGAAGGGGATTAATGGCTGTGACTGGCATAGCCGGAGACATTGGGGACTGATATAGCAGTATATACCTGCTGAGGAACTCCCACAGGGGGAATAACTGCAGCAGTAGCCAGGTGGTCAGTTATATGACCCAGTAACTGAGAAAAAGGAAGCCCATGGGGGTTCCTGCCCAGAGACTGAAGGAGAAACTGAGGTAGGTGGACTATAACAAGCTGCACAAAACCCATCCTGTATAATGTCCTGATGTGACACACCTGCAGAACAGGACTTGCATGAAATTAACAGAGGTGCCTCAGCCTCTTTGTGACCCTTGCCTTTACCATACAATGCTACTAGGGAATTACTACACACAAGTCCTAATTCAGACCTGATCGCAGCAGCAAAATAGTTTTCTAATGGGCAAAACCATGTACACTGCACAGAAACAATATAACCCACCCAAACCTCTCTCTCTGCACATGTTAGATTTACCCCACCGGCAGTGCACATAGTCTTGCCCATTAGAGAACAATTTTGCTGCTGCGATCAGGTCTGAATTAGGCCCACAGTATGGTATTAGTTACTGAGCAACGCTCACAGATCTGTGACTATTTGCACTAGCTCTATAGAGCAGTGAATATTTTAGAACCCTTTAACTTGCACAGCGAAAATACCTTCCCCCTGTAGGTGGCGACTTTCTGATCGCAGGGCGGCAAAACTCGCTGCGTAGCGCTCAGGTCTGAATTCCCCCCTTTGTCTGTGTGACAGGAAGGAGGAAACTGATTCATGCAGTTATCTCCTTTTACAGTGTAATTTATTTATCATCCTGATTGGATGGAAAAGACATGGAGGGCTTACCCCAGGATGCCAAACGTAGCCCGGTCTGCTGTCCAGGGTAACCCTGGCATCTCCAAGCTGCCTTCAAACATTTACCATGCAGAACCCTGGTCAGGTGACCAGAGGGGATCAATCATCGCCACACAGGTGTGGTAAGACAGCGTGTCAACGTATACGGAGCAGAACCGAGCCACGGGAACCAGGAGTCTGGTGGTGGCAGCATTGTACCCGCCCACTGTCCAGTGTGTGGAGTCAGTAACAGGCGATTGTAAGCGTGAATCCTCTAATTGGTCAGGTCCCGTGTGACCTAAACCCATTCCGTGACAGTAGGACGCGCGGCCTTAGGAAGCGTCTGGTCACAGCGCTCTGTTCCTCTCCACTAACTATATTGTCTCATGTGATCACTGACTAAGAAGCTGCAATTCACATACGAAATGAGTGTCATATAGCCATTATTATAAGAGATTGTCTTCTCATATATATTTCTCTACACGTGTGTTACACCGTTACCTGTGCACCTCTGCATCCACTACTATACATAATCCTTTATTATTATTATTAACTTCTGCTTGTTATTTTGAATAACATTATAGTAAAGTGCGTAATAACTCTCCATGTGATATTTGTCATGGATAAACTTCTGTTATAAACACCCAACTGAGAACAGGGCTGATGGCAGAGGAGGGTGTAGGATAAGAGATTGCTGTAGTGACTGAACAATGAGAATATGTGACTTCTGTAATAAGTGTTTATTACTCACCTGTGCTGATATCTGTAGGGATCTCCTCCTCCTTACACTGCTGATCACCACTCACATATGTCTCTTCTTCTCCCTCTATATCTTCTGCCTTTATATCAGTCACATATACGTCTCTTCTTCTACCTCTATATCTTCTGCCTTTATATCAGTCACATACATCTCTTCTTCTCCCTCTATATCTTCTGCCTTTATATCAGTCACATACATCTCTTCTTCTCCCTCTATATCTTCTGCCTTTATATCAGTCACATACGTCTCTTCTTCTCCCTCTATATCTTCTGCCTTTATATCAGTCACATATGTCTCTTCTTCTCCCTCTATATCTTCTGCCTTTATATCAGTCACATACATCTCTTCTTCTTCCTCTATATCTTCCTTCATATCAGTCACATACGTCTCTTCTTCTCCCTCTATATCTTCTGCCTTCATATCAGTCACATACGTCTCTTCTTCTCCCTCTATATCTTCTGCCTTTATATCAGTCACATACGTCTCTTCTTCTCCCTCTATATCTTCTGCCTTTATATCAGTCACATACGTCTCTTCTTCTCCCTCTATATCTTCTGCCTTTATATCAGTCACATGTGTCTCTTCTTCTCCCTCTATATCTTCTGCCTTTATATCAGTCACATACGTCTCTTCTTCTTCCTCTATATCTTCTGCCTTTATATCAGTCACATACGTCTCTTCTTCTCCCTCTATATCTTCTGCCTTTATAACAGTCACATACGTCTCTTCTTCTCCCTCTATATCTTCTGCCTTTATAACAGTCACATACGTCTCTTCACCTCCCTCTATATCTTCTGCCTTTATATCAGTCTCATATGTCTCTTCTTCTCCCTCTGTATCTTCTACCTTTATATCAGTCACATACGTCTCTTCTTCTCCCTCTGTATCGTCTGCCTTTATATCAGTCACATACGTCTCTTCTTCTCCATCTATGTCTTCTGCCTTTATATCGGTCACATACGTCTCTTCTTCTCCCTCTATATCTTCTACCTTTATATCAGTCACATACGTCTCTTCTTCACCCTCTGTATCTTCTGTTTTAATATCAGACAGACGTTCTACCTAAAAAGAAAAAAAAAAACCACTATAATGACATTTGCATACAGTCACATTAAACTGAGGTGAGACAGTATAATATCAGTGTATAAGACACACAGCTCCTCTACAGATCATATAGTGACAGTCACTTTGGTATATTCGGGAGACCCTTAATCCCACCTACCTGATCCTACTGTGGGATCCTGTGATTCTCCTCTGTACAATCCTGGGAATACAGAGGACGGGGACATCTCTCTGGGGTATCTCTGTTACTGGGCCCATCTGTAGGAAACACACAGTGACTGAGTACAGTGTATATATGTGATTGTCAGGTGATGTGTGTATATAGGGGCCCCCATACCTGCTCTCCCCTGTACAATACATGACAGTCTCCTCTTACCCAGTGATGTGAGGGGCTGGTGATTCTCCATCATGACGTCCTTGTACAGAACCCTGTGTTCCTCTATATACTGCCCCTCCTGCATGGAGACATAGACAGTGACATCCTGACACCTTATAGGAACCTGACACACACAGTGATACAGTCATCACCCAGACACACCCCCTGGTGTTACTGTATAATGTCCCATTCCCAGCAGTCACCTCTCCAGTCATCACCCAGACACATTCCCCGGTGTTACTGTATAATGACCCATTCCCAGCAGTCACCTCTCCAGTCATCACCCAGACACATCTCCTGGTGTTACTATATAATGTCCCATTCCCAGCAATCACCTCTCCAGTCATCACCCAGACACATCCCCTGGTGTTACTGTATAATGCCCCATTCCCAGCAGTCACCTCTCCAGTCATCGCCCAGACACATCCCCTGGTGTTACTGTATAATGTCCCATTCCCAGCAGTCACCTCTCCAGTCATCACCCAGACACGTCCCCCGGTGTTACTGTATAATGTCCCATTCCCAGCAGTCACCCCTCCAGTCATCACCCAGACACATCCCCTGGTGTTACTGTATAATGTACCATTCCCAGCAGTCACCTCTCCAGTCATCACCCAGACACATCCCCTGGTGTTACTGTATAATGTCCCATTCCCAGCAGTCACCCCTCCAGTCATCACCCAGACACATCCCCTGGTGTTACTGTATAATGTCCCATTCCCAGCAGTCACCCGTCCAGTCATCACCCAGACACATCCCCTGGTGTTACTGTATAATGCCCCATTCCCAGCAGTCACCTCTCCAGTCATCGCCCAGACACATCCCCTGGTGTTCCTGTATAATGTCCCATTCCCAGCAGTCACCTCTCCAGTCATCACCCAGACACGTCCCCCGGTGTTACTGTATAATGTCCCATTCCCAGCAGTCACCCCTCCAGTCATCACCCAGACACATCCCCTGGTGTTACTGTATAATGCCCAATTCCCAGCAGTCACCTCTCCAGTCATCGCCCAGACACATCCCCTGGTGTTACTGTATAATGTACCATTCCCAGCAGTCACCTCTCCAGTCATCACCCAGACACGTCCCCCGGTGTTACTGTATAATGTCCCATTCCCAGCAGTCACCTCTCCAGTCATCACCCAGACACGTCCCCCGGTGTTACTGTATAATGTCCCATTCCCAGCAGTCACCTCTCCAGTCATCGCCCAGACACATCCCCTGGTGTTACTGTATAATGTCCCATTCCCAGCAGTCACCTCTCCAGTCATCACCCAGACACGTCCCCCGGTGTTACTGTATAATGTCCCATTCCCAGCAGTCACCCCTCCAGTCATCGCCCAGACACATCCCCTGGTGTAACTGTATAATGCCCCATTCCCAGCAGTCACCTCTCCAGTCAGAAGCTGAATGATCTTGTTGGTGAGTTCCAAGATCTTTTGGTCATTGTGTCTCTCATGTATTAGTAAATGAGGTGGAGGCACCGTGATGGGGCTCTGGGTCCTGCTCAGTCCTCCTGATACACAGGGACGGCTGCTGGATGTCTTCTTCACTACTGTGTAATCCTGCAAAATGAGGGAAACATCAATATCATTGTAAATACTCCCAGATCACCTTCCCAGTCATGTTCCTGTATTATTACCTTAGATAAAAGTGACGTCACTGTGACGCTCCCAGATCCCCTCACCTCCCCAATCATGTCTCTATATTATTACTTTAGATATATGTGATGTCACTGTGATGCTACCAGTTCCTGTATTATTACTATATATAAGCGATGTCACTGTGTCGCTCCCAGACTCCCTCACCTCCTTAGTCATGTCTATGTATTATTATTATTATTATAGATATAAGTGATGTCACTGTGAAGCTCCCAGATCCCCTCACCTCCCCAGTCATGTCCCTGTATTATTACTATAGATATAAGTGATGTCACTGTGAAGCTCCCAGATCTCCTCACCTCCCCAGTCATGTCCCTGAATTATTATTATAGATATAAGTGACGTCACAGTGACACTTCTAGATCCCCTCACCTCCTTAGTCATGTCTATGTATTATTATTATTATTATTATAGATATAAGTGATGTCACTGTGATGCTTCCAGACCCCCTCACCTCCCAGTCATGTAAATGTATTATTACTATAGATATATGTGATGTCACTGTGACACCAAAAAGGAAAAAGAAAAAAGAAAGACTCTGTGTTGGGGCACTCTTATGATTGTAGTCAAACAATAAAACGTAACTTTTAATTCAATATTAAAATAATATTAAGTAGCACACAACTTCAAAGCATTATTTTTTGTATATATGCAAATTAACAGTTTATTTTGCATAATTGGCACCCCATAGATGGAGTTGCACTTGATAATGAATAACTGCCTAGGTGAAAATATTTGACTTAATAAATAATTACTTGAATGTCACTGTCTATACTCAGCATCACAAGACAGATTAATTATCCCCACAGGGTTCATCGTTCAGCGGTCTGTATAGTTGCAAATAATTCCTTACTATTATCACTCTCAACGGTACAAGTCATAGATCTCAGTGAGTAAAAGTGTTGCCTCTATGGGTACTTAAACACCTGCTGCTCTACGTTGAGACAGTGGTGTTAGCATAAGGCTTTTTAATTCAAAGGATTAGTACCTCCTTGAGGTAGTGTTCATTCTAGCACCCTGCACCTTTCAAAATCAATGCAGTTCCTCTTTCCTGCCTGGGGTGTCGCTCTCTGCTGTGGTGCTTCTCAGCATACTCTGATCTGTTAGTCAGTGCTGTGATACAGGCCTGTGTGTGCTGAGAAGCACCAGAGCAGAGAGCGACACCTCAGGCAGCAAAGAGGAACTGCACAGGATTTGAAAGGTGCAGGGTGCTAGAATGAACACTATTGAGGTGTGATCATCAAAAAGACATTAGTTACAAAGCCCGTATCTCTCAATGCCCCTTGCAGAAGGGGGGCTATTAGTATGGGGTATCCCCTTTGTTGTGGGGGTTCATGATACCTAAAACGGATCCATATCACATACCCCTCGTATTTTTATAAAGAAGGTCTCACATAGAGTGTCCAGGTAGACAGTGAAAATTAGATGGAAAATAGATGGTAGGTGGGTAGTTTCCTTCTGCTGTTCAGCATATAGGTTTACTGCACCTGGTATTCATTGCAGGTCTCCCCATCAATTACTGACCAGGCCTACCGGAGATTGGCTTCCAAGATCGGAAGAGATTGAGCTTATCCTATGGAGTATGGCAGTAATCTTTGCTGAATGAGTGAGTACTCTTACCAAGCAGGAAACAAGAGCTTCTGCTGTCCAACCGGATGAGAGAGCACGCTTAGAATAAAGAAAAGAGAAGAAAAAAGAGAAAGAAGAATAGAGAAAATGAAAGATGATAATGGAGCTAGCCAAGTTTTACGGGTAAAGATATGCGTGAGGTTGGCAATCCAGGGTTACACAGTCTTATTGGCAACAAAATGACCAAATTGTGACATAAATTAAATTCAAGAATCATATAAGAAACTGACCGCGAGTAACCTCACCGCTGACCGCAAAGTTCCCACCATTGGATACAATGGAGCGCATAGGCGCTACATTGTATCTCTGCCGTGTGCCGCTCACTGACACTACAGGAGCACACAGCCAATCAGGAGAGTGCCACGACGTAAGTATGTATGTATAGAGGTGTGCATGTATGTAATAAACTTTTACTGTCACGGTGTGTGTGTCCTGTTTTTTGTTGGGTATTTTTTTAGTAGTAGTACTACAGGTACCAGCGGGCCCGGATTTTCCACCGCATGCTGGTACTTGTGGTTCTCCAACTACCAGCTTGCAGGGGGACTTGCTGGGACTTGTAGTACTGCTACTAAAAACAATATTCTGAATTTTGACACTTGGCTATCAGCCCCCCATCCGCCACCCTTGGATGGGGGGGACAGCCTTGGGCTTCACCCCTAGCCCTTGGGTGGCTGGAGGGGGGGACCCCTTGATTTAAGGGGTTCCCACTCCTCCAGGGTACCCCGGCCAGGGGTGACTAGTTGGGGATGTAATGCCAGGGCCGCCAGGACCACAATAAAAGCGTCCCCCGGCTCTGGCATTATGTACCTGGCTAGTGGAGCCCGGTGCTGGTTCAAAAAATACGGGGGACCCCTACGCTTTTTGTCCCCCGTATTTTTTGCATCAGGACCAGGCGCAGAGCCCGTTGCTGGTTGATTAAATATGGGGGAACCCCAGTCATTTTTTTCCTCATATTCTTTTAACCAGGACCGGCTCAAAGAGCCGAGGCTGGTTTTGCTTAGGAGGGGGGACCCCACGCATTTTTTTTCCGACTTTAAACTATTTTTTATTTTTTTAAAGATGCACAATGAAACCCTGCACGGATCTCACAGATCCGTCCGAGTTTCATTGTTTTAATGTCGGCAGTGTTTTACTATTCACTCCCGTAAAACACTGCCAGAAAATACGAATGACATCGACATCGGAAAACACGAAAATGTAAAATACGACAGCTTAGTAAATTAGTCGGAAAAAATTCAAAAAGTTGCAGTTTCACACACTCGATGTAATTCGTGTTTGAACTTTAACCTCATTCTGAAAATTACGAATTTTAGTAAATATACCCCTGTATGTTGAAAATCTGCACCATGGATGCACCTGGTTGATAAATGAGACAGCTCCTATAATTGGGAGGCCGATATATTTACTGAAAACAGAGGCTTATCCTGCCGCAGAGACATTCTGGTATATCACTCAAAAAACTAATCGTCCGAGTGCAGAAGAAGAAAACACTTATTTCTTACAGGTGAATTGCTGTTTACCAGCAAGGGTTAAGAGATAATAATAAAATTATAGGTGGACCTTTGTCCTGGAGTATGTGATGATCAGCTGTTGTATTACATGTCTGTTATACCAGAGAGTGAATGGTAACCTGTGAGATACTAATCATACCCAAATAGAAACATTCACATTGTACGACTTCTCAGTATCTACTAATTACTCAAATGTTACATCAGCAACTTTGAAAATTACACTTAAAAGTAATCATATAGAGTACAATCAAATAAGCCCAAATGGGCGCTTACTGGACCGGGGAACCCCTGGAGTAGGTATGGGCTGCGCAGTCTCAATACCCACGTGGACCAAATGGACCGTTTCACCTCAAGTGGGCTTGTTCTTTTTTTTTTTTCCTGTTTGCTATGCATTTTACTGACTCTGGGAACACCACCGACATTTGAAATCAACACACCATGTGTAAATTGGTAATATAGTCGGTTAGGGATTAATATCCATCAAAGGTTATAGTCTTATGTTTCAACCTGTTGCGGAACTACTCACTTTGTAGTCACTGTGACACCCCCAGATCCCCTCACCTCCCCAGTCACGTCCCTGTATTATTACTATAGATATAAGTGACGTCACTATGATGCTCCCAGATCCCCTCACCTCCCCAGTCATGTCCCTGAATTACTACTAGAGATATAAGTGACATCACTGTGATGCTCCCAGATCCCTTCACCTTCCGAGTCATGGCCCTGTATTATTACTATAGATATAAATGACATCACTGTGATGCTCCCAGATCCCTTCACCTTCCGAATCATGTCCCTGTATTATTACTATAGATATTAGTGATGTCACAGTGATAATCCCAGATCCCCTCACCTACCCAGTCATGTCCCTGTATTATTACTATAGATATGTGATGTCACAGTGATACTCCCAGATCCCCTCACCTACCCAGTCATGTCCCTGTATTATTACTATAGATATAAGTGATGTCACTATGATGCTTCCAGATCCCCTCACCTCCCCAGTCATGTCCCTGTATTATTACTATAGATATAAGTGATGTCACTGTGACACTCCCAGATCCCCTCACCTCCCCAGTCATGTCCCTGTATTATTACTATAGATATAAGTGATGTCACTGTGACACTCCCAGATCCCCTCACCTCACCAGACATGTCCCTGTATTATTACTATAGATATAAGTGACGTCACTATGATGCTCCCAGATCCCCTCACCTCCCTAGTCATGTCCCTGAATTACTACTAGAGATATAAGTGACATCACTGTGATGCTCCCAGATCCCTTCACCTTCCGAGTCTTGGCCCTGTATTATTACTATAGATATAAATGACATCACTGTGATGCTCCCAGATCCCTTCACCTTCCGAGTCATGTCCCTGTATTATTACTATAGATATTAGTGATGTCACTGTGACACTCCCAGATCCCCTCACCTCCCCAGTCATGTCCCTTTATTATTACTATAGATATAAGTGATGTCACAGTGATACTCCCAGATCCCCTCACCTACCCAGTCATGTCCCTGTATTATTACTATAGATATAAGTGATGTCACTATGATGCTTCCAGATCCCCTCACCTCCCCAGTCATGTCCCTGTATTATTACTATAGATATAAGTGATGTCACTGTGACACTCCCAGATCCCCTCACCTCCCCAGTCATGTCCCTTTATTATTACTATAGATATAAGTGACGTCACAGTGATACTCCCAGATCCCCTCACCTCCCCAGTCATGTCCCTGTATTATTACTATAGATATTAGTGATGTCACTGTGACACTCCCAGCTCCCCTCACCTCCCCAGTCTAGTCACTGTAATGATACGATCATACTGTAAATCTTGCATGCTAATGTTTCAACAATAAATGGATACAAAGTATTTAGAAGAAACAATAATGGTGAATTTTATCAGTTAAAGAAAACAATTTAGTATTATCTTTTATTTATATGGTGCCATAAGGGATCTGCAGTGCCCATTACACAGTACATAAACAAATGAGCAGAAAACACAGTGTGAGACAATATGGGACAAATACAAGGTACATGCAGAAAACCAGGGGTTAGATGCCATCAAAGGGAGTATGAAGTATAAGATAGTGTAAGTAATATTGTTCACTCTAGGATTTGGGCAGGGCGCCGGACTGTGAGAGGCAGAAGTGTGTGCGCTGAAAAAGGGGTGTGCCCATGCAAAATAAAGGGTGTGGTCATTTCACGTAATAAAAGTGGGCGGTTCAGCCCACAGACGTTAAAACGGGGCGTAAGTGGCTGGCGGCATCACTGTTTGGGGCATGCCCAGCACCTATGGAGGTGCTGGGCTTTCCCCAAGCTCTCTTACAGCGCGAATGGATGCCGCGCGCATGCGCATGGCATCTTTACAAACTGGGAGGGCAGGAAGCGGGTGGCTGTTCTAGCAGGGCGCCGCAGAAATTGCAGGGCGGATTTTGCCCTTAAAAAAAATCGGGCAGGGCGCTGCACCCTGCTAAAACAGCCTAGCGTGAACACTAAGTAAGAGAAGGCAAGGCACATGATGGAGAAGGCCCTACTCTTGCAAGCTTACAATCTAAAAGGTGAAGGGCTAACAGACCATGGTGACATAGAAGGGGTAGACTGTGAGCGTGGACAAGAGGGTTAGGAGGATAGTTGGCTGGGGTTGGTGAAGAAGTGGGTCTTGAGAGCTCAATTGAAGTTTTGTAGAGAGTCGGATGGGGAGAGGTAGAGAATTCTAGAGAAAGGGAGCAGCAGGTTTTAAATCTTGTAGGTAGGAGTGGGAGGAGGTAATCATTTGGCTGGAGAGGCGGCGTGCATTAGCAGAGCGAAGAGGGCGGGTGGTGGTGTAAAGAGAGATAAGGTCAGAGATGTAAATGGGAGAGGAGTGGGTGAGGGCTTTGTAAGTGAGTGTGAGAAGTTTGAATTGGATTCTGAAGGGGAAGGAGAGTGTCGAAGTCGAATATATTACAGCCATACACATCACGTAAAAACTTCACACAGATGGCCTTCGTGCGGGTACTTGTTCCACTGTGCGTGCGCATACTCGCAAGTTGCGTATGATCACTCCCGCGATCGTGCGTGTTAGCGCGTGGTATGAGTATTTATGGTAGCATATGCATTCGCATGGAAAAGCCTCAAAGACATATTCTATATTTAAGTCACATAGCACAGAATTTACACATAGCCTACATGCACCCCACCAGCGAGTTTCATTTATGTAAAAGGTAAAACAACAGAGGGATTTGACTTTAGAGGATATGAGGGGACAGAATTAGGTTAGGAGGTGGTGTTTGGTATCCATCTGTAAGGTATATTAAGAGCAATATTCCGATAGCAGTTTGCAGAAGGTAGCATGCTCCTGCGCATAATTATGCGCAGGAACAGAATATTAATATCTTACTGTACACATGATATTCGGCGGGAACCCACTGGAGAACAACTGTAACTGCACCCGGACCAGGCATCGCCCACCTATTCAAACCGACCTATGACCCCTCCTGTACTGTAAATGACCATCCCAGTGACCTATAGGTGAAGAGATTACAGTTTCCATTGTATCATGTTTTGGACAAATGTATAAAAACCCAGCTGCATGGCCGGCCACACACATTCTCTGAAGGTCATCTATCTTGATTGATTGAGGACCGGGTGGAGCTGGCGAACAAACGTATGTACCATTGATTGTAGCCTCTTCTCTTATTGTGTTTGTATTATTGTTGTAACCCCCTGCTAGTAAATAACCGTTGGTGGGTCGGACCCCAACATATTTTAAATACAATTGGTGTCGTGTTCCTTTCCTGCTAAAGGTTTAAAGTGTATCTCAGCCACTCGGGCTGCTGCATTGTGCTCACAGCATGTAGGCTTGTGTACACAAAGTGTGTACTTATTACGCCCGTTCGGCATGAGTACGCATAGTGCATACACGGTGCTAGCTTGTGTACGTAAGGTGCGTAAACAGTACAGAGGTTAAGGATTATATTCAGCGGCCGCAGCGGCTGGAACTTTATTGAAATCAGGTGTTGCTTTTTCGTCCTGTAAGTTAATCATCTTTAACAGGAGCCAGTGAAGGGCTTGTAGGAGAGGGGAGGTGGACGTAGTACATTTAATGAGGAAGATGAGCCAGGCAGCAGCATTGAGGGTAGATTGGAGTGGAGATATGTATGTGTTAGGGCTGCCAGTCAGGAGGAGAGTACAGGAGAGGGAGGAGGGAAGGAATACACCAAGACAGCGCACTTGGGGGCTAGAGAAGATAGTAGTGCCATCAGTAGATAATGACATTGTGGGAGGTGAGGTTATGCGGGAGGGAGGGAAGATGATCAGCTCGGTCTTAGACATGTTAGGTGTAATAAAGCGCTGGGACATCCAAACAGAGACAGCAGAGAGACAGTTGAATATACGAGTGAGGAGAGCAAGAGAGAGGTCCGGAGACAGGAAAGATAGATTTCAGTGTCATCAGCATAGAGATGATATTAGAAATCAAAATAATGAATGAGCTTACCTAGTGAGGACGTATAGAGAGAAAAGAAGAGGACCTAGGACAGAACCTTGGGGGACAGCTACAGTTAGTGGAAGTGGGGGGAGGTGGAGTCATGAGAGGAGACAGAGAAGTAACGGCCAGACAGATAGGAAGAGAGAGCAGTATCACGCAGACCAATGGAGTGAAGGATTTGCAGTAGGAGAGAGTGGTCCACAGTGTCAAAAGCAGCAGAGAGATCAAGAAGAATAAGTAGAGAGTAGGATTTAGCAGCATGGAGGTCATTGCAGACCTTTGTAAGGGCAGTTCACTGAAGTGGGGAGGACGGAAGCCAGACTGGAATGGGTCAAGCAGTGAGTGTGAGGAAAGAAAGGAATATTATAACACAGGCCGCTCCCCCTGTAGAGTAGGATGCCACAGGCTGCTCCTCCCGTCTATTATGACAACACAGTCCACTCCCCCTGTATACTATGACAACACAGTCCACTCCCCCTGTATATTATGACAACACAGTCCACTCCCCCTGTATACTATGACAACACAGGAAGCTACCCCTGTATATTATGACAACACAGTCCACTTCCCCTGTATATTATGACAACACAGTCCACTCCCCCTGTATATTATGACAACACAGTCCACTCCCCCTGTATACTATGACAACACAGGATGCTACCCCTGTATATTATGACAACACAGTCCACTTCCCCTGTATATTATGACAACACAGGATGCTACCCCTGTATATTATGACAACACAGTCCACTCCCCCTGTATACTATGACAACACAGGATGCTCCCCCTGTATATTATGACAACACAGGCCACTCCCCCTGTATATTATGACAACACAGGATGCTACCCCTGTATACTATGACAGCACAGGTCGCTCTCCCTGTATATTATGACAACACAGGCCACTCCCCCTGTATATTATGACAACACAGGCCACTCCCCCTGCATATTATGACAACACAGGATGCTACCCCTGTATATTATGACAACACAGGATGCTACCCCTGTATATTATGACAGCACAGGATGCTACCCCTGTATATTATGACAGCACAGGATGCTACCCCTGTATATTATGACAACACAGGATGCTACCCCTGTATATTATGACAACACAGGATGCTACCCCTGTATATTATGACAACACAGGATGCTACCCCTGTATATTATGACAACACAGGATGCTACCCCTGTATATTATGACAACACAGGATGCTACCCCTGTATATTATGACAACACAGGATGCTACCCCTGTATATTATGACAACACAGCCGGCTCCCCCTGTATATTATGACAACACAGGATGCTACCCCTGTATATTATGACAACACAGGATGCTACCCCTGTATATTATGACAACACAGGATGCTACCCTTGTATATTATGACAATACAGGCCGCTCCCCCTGTATATTATGACAACACAGGATGCTCCCCCTGTATATTATGACAACACAGCCGGCTCCCCCTGTATATTATGACAATACAGGATGCTCCCCCTGTATATTATGACAATACAGGATGCTCCCCCTGTATATTATGACAATACAGGCCGCTCCCCCTGTATATTATGACAACACAGCCGGCTCCCCCTGTATATTATGACAACACAGGATGCTCCCCCTGTATATTATGACAATACAGGCCGCTCCCCCTGTATATTATGACAACACAGGATGCTCCCCCTGTATATTATGACAACACAGCCGGCTCCCCCTGTATATTATGACAGCACAGGATGCTCCCCCTGTATATTATGACAACACAGCCGGCTCCCCCTGTATACTATGACAACACAGGATGCTACCCCTGTATATTATGACAACACAGGATGCTACCCCTGTATATTATGACAACACAGGATGCTCCCCCTGTATATTATGACAACACAGCCGGCTCCCCCTGTATACTATGACAACACAGGATGCTACCCCTGTATATTATGAAAACACAGGCCACTCCCCCTGTATATTATGACAACACAGGATGCTACCCCTGTATATTATGACAACACAGGATGCTCCCCCTGTATATTATGACAACACAGGATGCTACCCCTGTATATTATGACAACACAGGATGCTACCCCTGTATATTATGACAACACAGGCCGCTCCTTCTGTATATTATGACAACACAGGCTGCTCCCCCTGTATACTATGACAACACAGGATGCTACCCCTGTATATTATGACAACACAGGATGCTACCCCTGTATATTATGACAACACAGGATGCTATCCCTGTATATTATGACAACACAGGCCGCTCCTTCTGTATATTATGACAACACAGGATGCTCCCCCTGTATATTATAACAACAGAGGATGCTATCCCTGTATATTATGACAGCACAGGATGCTACCCCTGTATATTATGACAGCACAGGCTGCTCCCCTTGTATACTATGACAACACAGGATGCTACCCCTGTATATTATGATCGCACAGGATGCTACCCCTGTATATTATAACAACACAGGCCGCTCCCTCTGTATATTATGACAACACAGGCTGCTCCCCTTGTATACTATGACAACACAGGATGCTACCCCTGTATATTATGATCGCACAGGATGCTACCCCTGTATACTATGACAACACAGGATGCTATCCCTGTATATTATAACAACACAGGCCGCTCCCTCTGTATATTATGACAACACAGGATGCTACCCCTGTATATTATGACAACACAGGTCGCTCCCCCTGTATATTATGACAGCACAGGATGCTACCCCTGTATATTATGACAACATAGGCCGCTCCTCCTGTATACTATGATAGCACAGGTCGCTCTCCCTGTATACTATGACAACATAGGCCGCTCCCCCTGTATACTATGACAACACAGGATGCTACCCCTGTATATTATGACAACGCAGGCCGCTCCTTCTGTATAGAAAGACATTACATGCCGCTCACCCTATATAATAATACTAACACGACACCACAGGCACCTCCCCATGTATAGAAGGGCAACACAGTTCGCTCCCCCTGTAGAGTAGGACAACACATAGCGCTCCCCTGTATAGTACAATGCCATTATATGTATAGAATAACGGTAACGGCGGGGTCTGCACCACCTGTATTACGGTAACGGCGGGGTCTGCGCCACCTGTATTACGGTAAGGGTGGGGTATGCTCCACCGGTATTACGGTAACGGCGGGCTCTGCGCCACCTGTATTACGGTAACGGCGGGCTCTGCGCCACCTGTATTACGGTAACGGCGGGCTCTGCGCCACCGGTATTACGGTAACGGCGGAGTCTGCGCCACCTGTATTACGGTAACGGCGGGGTCTGCGCCACTTCTATTACGGTAACGGCGGGGTCTGCGCCACCTGTATTACGGTAACGGCAGGGTCTGCGCCACCTGTATTACGGTAACGGCGGGGTCTGCACCACCTGTATTACGGTAACGGTGGGGTCTGTGCCCCCTGTATTACGGTAACGGCGGGGTCTGCGCCACCTGTATTACGGTAACGGCACGATCTGCGCCACCTGTATTATGGTAACGGCGGGGTCTGCGCCACCTATATTACGGTAACGGCGGGGTCTACGCCACCTGTATTACGGTAACGCCGTGGTCTGCTCCACCTGTATTACAGTAATAGGACACTAGAGTGTCAGCCACCTGTACAGGGATAATGCAGCACCAGAGGTTGCTCCAGCTGCACTATAACAAGGCACCAGAGGCTGCTCCCCCTGTAGTACAGAACCTGACACCAGAGCTGCTCAGCCTATAGAATAATAATAATAATATCATTACCTGCTGCCAGACACAGCAATGGCTGCTCTCTGCTCCTGCTGCCTTGTGGGAATGATAGAAGGAAGGCGGAGCTCAGACCAGGGGAAAATGGCCGCCGCTCCTGACGTCACTACTCGGCCAGGGAACCTATTGCTGCTGCCAGACTGGTCTACAAGAAAATGGCCGCCGGCCTCCTGCACTGATGACATGTCCAGTAATAATCGTTACAGAGGGCGGGGCTGTAGGCGGGGTGAAGGAGGGGAGGGGCCAGCAACCAGTAAGCGGCCTGTGCCAATCATACCCTACTTCCTGTCTGTGCGGTCCACCTTACTTCCGTACTGTGCGTTCCACATACAGGAAGTGAGTTTTCGTCGACTGTTGCAGCCTCCCAGTGTCCGTGGAGATCAGGTAATGGCGTCTTACTATACAGGGGGAGCAGCCTGTGGTGTCCTGATATTATTATTATACAGTGTGAGCAGCCTTTGGTGTCCTGTTATTATTACTATACAGGGGGAGCAGCCTGTGATGTCCTGTCATTATTATTACTATACAGGGGAAGCAGCCTGTGGTGTCTTGTTATTATTATACAGAGGGAGCGGCCTGTGGTTTCCTGTTGTTATTATTATACAGAGGGAGTGGCCTGTGGTGTCCTGTTATTATTATTATTATTATTATACAGAGGGAGCAGCCTGTGGTGTCCTGTTGTTATTATTTTTATACAGGGGGAGCGGCATGTGGTGTCCTGTTGTTGTTATTATTATACAGAAGGAGCGGCCTGTGGTGTCCTGTTGCTATTACTGTTATACAGGGGGAGCAGGTTTTTGTGTACGGTTATTGTACAGGGACAGCGGCTTGTGGTGTCCAGGTATTATTATTATACATTGGGAGTGGTGGTGATGTCCTACAATACAGGAGGAATGGCCTGATGTGTCCTGCTTTTAAAGACATCTGTTATTATTTTTATACTGGGGTGCAGCCTTTAGTGTCGTTATTATTATTAATTTTATTATATGTAATTTTGGGGATTGAAAATATTGCTTAGTATGAAGCAAATGTATATCACACACCTGGGAGTGTACAGGGACATCACTTATATCTATAGTAATGTAACCCCTTTTTTACCTGGGGGTAAAGTGTATATGTGCAATGTGCCTCCACCCAAGCTATTCAGAGCCCAATACTCTAATCGCTTAGGAATTAAACTACCCCTGTAGTGGTCGCCTATAACATTAGTATGTGATGTAACCAGATAGGACTATGCACATTTACCTATCGTACCTTTCCTTTGTGATTTCAGGCTCTTCCACAGATACGGAGACAGTTCCACCCGTAAGTATACTAGTTTTAATATGCAAGAAGTTATAGGCCACTTTATACAGTTCTATCATATAATACTCAAACCATGAACCGTTCTAATAATATACCCCACCTATACATCAGTGATCGCAAAAATGCGCTATGGCGCATATTTTACCCAATAATTGATTGAGGGGACTCAAAAATAAAAACACCCAGGGTCCCGCAGGACGCGCTCTGACCAGCAGCGCTGTCAGTCAGATTCCGTCTCCACGGCAGCAGAGGGAGGAACTTGGAAGGGGAGGAGACCCTGTGAGAGTGTGTCTGTGTGTTCTCCCGCCCCGCCTCTCCTCACCGTCTGCTCCGCGCGCGCCGCACATGACAGGAATCATCCTGCTGTGTGTGTGGGCCGTAGCTAGGGCTGTGACCTCCGCGGGCGGGCTGAGGAAATCCACGGTGCCCCTCCAGCGACCTACAGGAGTCAGACAGCGGAGGAAGCAGGAAGATGCCAGCGGTAAGTGGAGGGACAAGAGGCGGCTGCGGGTGCTACAGCATGAGGGTCATATGGGCTGGAGAGGAGTAGGGGGAAGCTCCTGCAGGACCAGACCCGCCCCATTCATTCCCTCTAACCTGCCGCTCTGTATTGTAATCTAAACCCTGTCACCCGCTCCCCTCTTCCACGATACTCTGTTGAAACACCACAGGGCACAGGAGCAGGGTAATACTGGAGGAATACAAGAACTGCCCCCCCTCCCCTTTTCCCCAGTGTGTATAATAACTGCCCCTTCCTCCCTTCTTCTGTGTGTATAACTGCCTCCCCCCCACCCCCCTTCCCCTGTGTGTGTAATAACTCCCCCCCCGCCCCCCTTCCCCTGTGTGTGTGTAATAACTTCCCCCCCCACCCCCCTTCCCCTGTGTGTGTGTAATAACTTCCCCCACCCCCTTCCCCTGTGTGTGTAATAACTCCCCCCCTTCCCCTGTGTGTGTAATAACTCCCCCCCTTCCCCTGTGTGTGTAATAACTTCCCCCTTCCCCTGTGTGTGTAATAACTTCCCCCCCTTCCCCTGTGTGTATAACTGCCTCCCCCCCACCCCCGTTCCCCTGTGTGTGTAATAACTTCCCCACTTCCCCTGTGTGTATAACTGCCTCCCCCCCACCCCCCTTCCCCTGTGTGTGTAATAACTTCCCCCCTTCCCCTGTGTGTGTAATAACTTCCCCCCTTCCCCTGTGTGTGTAATAACTTCCCCACTTCCCCTGTGTGTATAACTGCTTCCCCCCCACCCCCCTGTGTGTGTAATAACTTCCCCCCTTCCCCTGTGTGTGTAATAACTTCCCCCCTTCCCCTGTGTGTGTAATAACTTCCCCCCTTCCCCTGTGCTCTGCCTGGTGGAATGTGTATAATGCAGTGATTGCAAAATAAGTGCTATGGCGCGTTTTTACGTGCTACAAGCAGAGGGGGACTGTTTTTTTTTAAATGAGCGGGTCCTGTAAGACGTGCTGTCTCTAACTGACCAGTGCGTCTCTGCCAATACCGTTCTTCAGTGCCTCTCTCGCCATTAAATCGCCGCCGGCAGTTTCTCCCTGTCCAATCGCGCTGTCCGCAGCTTCTCCCTGTGCAATCGCGCTGCCCGCAGCTTCTCCCCATCCAATCGCGCTGCCGGCAATGTCTCCCCATTCAAGTGCGGCTGAGATGTGACGTCCCTCCTCCCTGTCCGCCAGCGTACTCGCCGTTCTGCTCCAAACTACAGTAAGAAGCAGCTGCAAGCAGGCGCCGGGGCGGGCTGTGTTATGACACACAGTGGCTGCTCACTAGCCAGCGCAGCGCAATCATTGAGGAAGCCTGTGTCTCTCTGGCTGCATACTTATAATCAACTAACAGGGAGCGTATGTGTGTGGGAGGGAAGAGAGTGTCGGCAGCTAATGATGCAGATATGGAGGATGGGGCAGTGCCCATCATACACTCTGCCCATACCTCCTCAGTGTCCATTATAAACACACCAAATTCTTCCACTGTGGGCAACATACACCCTCCCAACACATACCCACAGAGTGACCATCACATGCACACCCACAGTGGCAATTATATACTGCTCTACCTGGCGCAATGTGTATAATGTGCTCTACCTGGCGTAATGTATATAACGTTCTCTACCTGTCGCAATGTGTGTAACGTTCTCTACCTGTTGCAATGTGTATAACATGCTCTGCCTGGCGCAATGTGTATAACGTGCTCTGCCTGGCGCAATGTGTATAACGTGCTCTGCCTGGCGCAATGTGTATAACGTGCTCTGCCTGGCGCAATGTGTATAACGTGCTCTGCCTGGCGCAATGTGTATAACGTGCTCTGCCTGGCGCAATGTATATAGGTGGTTCTACCTGATGCAATGAGTATAATGTGCTCTACCTGGCTCAGTGTGTATATAGGTGCTTCTACCTGGTGCAATGTGTATATATAATGTGCTTTGCCTGGCGCAAAGTGTATAATGTACTCTACCTGGTGCAATGTGTATAATGTGCTCTGCCTGGCTCAGTGTGTATAGGCGGTTCTACCTGGTGCAATGTGTATAATGTGCTCTAACTGGTGCAATGTGTATTAATATGCTCTACCTGGCGCAGTGTGTATAGGTGGTTCTACATGGTGTAATGTGTATAAGCGGCGCTACTCTGTGGTGTAATGTGAATTGGTACTATTATGTGGCCAAGCCCCTTCCCCACAAAGCCAGACCCTTACATTTTTTAAGCGCGCCTTCGGCGCGCACTGTCCATACTTTCCAATATGGGAGGGGGACCACCAATTCACTCTCTGCCAAAGGGCACCAAAATGTCTAGGTACAGCTCTGGAGCAGTGTTCTGTATACTACACAGCCCAGCAGAGCTGTCACCCCCTTCTTCCCCTTGCAACACTTTTGTAGTGTCCAAATCAAGTTGTGGGGTTTCATATTTGAATAATTAATAAGATTAATAACCTTCATTCCGATGGGACCCAGAATAGGACAGGTAGGACCCCAATTTTTAAAAGTGAAGGGTCCCTGGGACCCACTTTTTTTAGGCTCAGCGCGATCACTGATACATAATAACATACCCCACCTATACATAATAATATACCCCACCTATACATAATAATATACCCCACCTATACATAATAATATACCCCACCTATACATAAGGTAATGCATGCAATACAAAAAATATGATTCCATAAGAAAGTTGTGGGGCTGCGTTTGAAAAACCACCCAGGTTCTCTTACTATAATCGTGCACGGTTGGGGCCCTTTCATGTCTGTGTATAAGAAGTACTCTGGGTTATATGGGTATCCACTAGGAGCAATTGTCCTCACAATTGTTGAGCAATGCCTACTTCACGGCAATGAATAGCATGGTTTCCATGGAAGATCTAATTGTAGCGCTCCTAGACAACCTGAAACAGGAAGGTAGTACGTGGAGCTCTCCACCCTGGAATCCATGACACCCGTGGTCTACTCGTTACATATAGTGGGGTGATGATCTGTGTTACCTGTCCCAGTATAAGCATAGCCCCACTGTAGATCCGTGGGGGTGGCTCCAGAACGTACAGAAGTCACTGTTATTGGCACCTGTCTCTGATAGGTGAGGGGTACTTAGTCTCCATAGTGTATTATTTCCAAGTTTAGGTGACCCTGCGCCCTCTCCGAGCTGCTTTCATCATTATACACCACCGCACTCTATGACTGCTATCCTGCTGGTCATTATCTAATGCAGTGGTTCTTAAACTCGGTCCTCATGACCCCACACAGTGCATGTTTTGCAGGTAACCCAGCAAGTGCACAGGTGTATTAATTACTCACACATTTTAAAAGGTCGACAGGTGGAGCTAATTATTTCACTTTTGATTCTGTGAGGAGACCTGCAAAACATGCACCGTGTGGGGTCCTGAGGACCGAGTTTGAGAACCTGTGCTCTAATGGATATGGAGTCTCTAGAGGTGATATTTGTACTTCTCAGATCCACCGATGCTGCTGGTCCCTGTGCTACTGTGCTGGGGGCTGGTACTGTAATAGTTAAAGGATGATAGGGAAGTATGCAGATTAGCAGGATTTATATGGGGGCATCCTGCATTTACAATGATAGTGTGCCCGGTCTGGACCTCCCCCCGACTCCACCTCCTCCAGCAACCGGGCTCTCCCTGCGGGTTGGATGGGATGAGGGGCACAGCTCTGCCTCGGGGGGGGGGGGAAACTGTCTGCTACTGCTGGACTCCTGGTAGCTGCTGCCTGCACTGCGGTCTCCTCCCATGTACTAGCCTGCCCCGCCAGCGCTCCGCCTCCCAGCACTCTCCGTGACAACCAGCCACCGGGACGTCCCTGCTCAGCGTCCACCAGGGGAAATTAACACAGCGCTTCTCACCCGCAGCGGGAGACATCCAATTCCTTTCCCCCACAGGGGCTCTCTCACTCGCAGGGAACCGCCTTCCTGTAATCTCCCTTGTCTCAGCCGCCAGCCTTTTTCTCTCCCCTTAGTCAGCCCACCAACAAAACCGCCGCTACACGCGCCCAGCCACCTCTCTCAGCACACGGGACCTCTGGAAGCTTCTCCGTGATCTCCCCCGCACACTGCGCGCTTACCAGAGTCCCCTCACCTTCAGCAGGCACAGAATAATAACATGCATAAACACTATACATTATTGTATCACTAGAAAGATCCAAGTTATTATCACATATATGGTATACATCAGTTGGCAGCATCTCTATTACCTTATAAATCTACACATTCATTCATTGATTTGCCCCCTCATAGTGTCCCAAGGCCTTCAGATCACTAGGGTACTACAGTAATAATACAGAGACATGACTGGGGAGGTGAGGGGATCTGGGAGCGTCACAATAACGTCACTTCTATCTATAGTAATAATACAGGGACATAACTGGGGAGGTGAGGGGATCTGGGAGCGTCACAATAACGTCACTTCTATCTATAGTAATAATACAGGGACATAACTGGGGAGGTGAGGGGATCTGGGAGCGTCACAATAACGTCACTTCTATCTATAGTAATAATACAGGGACATGACTGGGGAGGTGAGGGGATCTGGGAGCGTCACAATAACGTCACTTCTATCTATAGTAATAATACAGGGACATGACTGGGGACGTGAGGGGATCTGGAAGTGTCACAATAACGTCACTTATATCTATAGTAATAATACAGGGACATGACTGGGGAGATGAGGGGATCGGGAGTGTCACAGTGACATCACATATCTATAGTAATAATACAGGGACATGACTGGGGTCTGAGGAGACTTGGGAGTACAGTAACACCGGGGGATGTGTCTGGGTGATGACTGGAGAGGTGACTGCTGGGAATGGGACATTATACAGTAGCACCGGGGGATTTGTCTGGGTGATGACTGGAGAGGTGACTGCTGGGAATGGGACATTATACAGTAACACCAGGGGACGTGTCTGGGTGATGACTGTATCACTGTGTGTCAGGTGTCTATAAGGTGTCAGGATGTCACTGTCTATGTCTCCATGCAGGAGGGGGAGTATATAGAAGAGCACAGGGGTCTGTACAAGGACGTGATGATGGAGAATCACCGCCCCCTCACATCACTGGGTAAGACTGTCATGTATTGTACAAGGGAGAGCAGGTATGGGGGCCCCCTATATACACACATCATCTGATAATCACATATAAACACTGTACTCAGTCACTGTGTGTCTCCTACAGATGGGCACAGTAACAGAGATACACCAGAGAGATGTCCCCATCCTCTGTATTCCCAGGACTGTACAGAGGAGAATCACAGGACCCCACAGGAGGATCAGGTAGGTGGGATTTAGGGTCTCATCCAATACACCAAAGTGACTGTCACTATATGATGTTCAGAGAAGCTGTGTGCGTATAGTACAGTAATATTATACTGTTTCACCTCAATTTAATCAAACAATATGCAAATGCCATTGTATTTTTTGGGTTATTTAGGTAGAACATCTTTCTCGTATAAAGGCAGAAGCTATAAGGAGAAAAGAAGAGACGGATGTGAGAGATATGAAGGCAGAAGATACAGAAGGAGAAGAAGAGACGTATGTGACTGATATAAAGGCTGAAGATATAGAGGAAGAAGAGGAGACTTATGTGACTGATATAAAGGCAGAAGATCTAGAGGGAGAAGAAGAGACGTATGTGACTGATATAAAGGCAGAATATATAGATGGAGAAGAAGAGACATATGTGACTGATATAAAGGCAGAAGATATAGAGGGAGAAGAAGAGACGTATGTGATTGATATGAAGGTAGAAGATACAGAGGGAGAAGAAGAGACGTATGTGACTGATATGAAGGCAGAAGATATAGAGGGAGAAGAAGAGACGTATGTGACTGATATGAAGGCAGAATATACAGAGGGAGAAGAAGAGACATATGTGACTGATATGAAGGAAGAAGATACAGAGGGAGAAGAAGACACGTATGTGAGGGGTGATCAGCAGTGTAAGGAGGAGGAGATCCCTACAGATATCAGCACAGGTGAGTAATAAACACTTATTACAGAAGTCACATATTCTCATTGCTCAGTCACTACAGCAATCTTTTATTCTACGCCCTCCTCCGCCATCAGCCCTGTTCTCAGTTGGGTGTTTTTAACACAAGGCTATCCATGACAAACATCAGATGAAGAGAGTTATTACACACATCACTATAGTGTTATTAAAAGTAACAAGCAGAAGTTTATTTTTAGGGATCATATATAAGTAGTATTGTGTTTTTTGTGTAGCGTCTAATTTGTATGGGATCTAAATTTCTCAGTTTAGCAACCTTTTATTAAATAACCTTCATTTTGTTAGATGATGCACGTATTAAATAACTCCTTGTATATAGTAGACCTATTTGGCCATTTGTGGTCAGGTTTACTATATCTTTACATTTAGCGAGGTGTAGTCGTGGTGTAAAGGACAGAGTGTGATTCCTGATTAGTTAAAAAAACAAATACCAAATACAGAGCAACATCACGAAACAGGTAATTTCAACTTTAAACTTGTCATTTATTTTGTACTGTCTGGACATGGCTACTAATAACAGATGCACAAACATAATTCTTATAGCTATGTGTGTAAATGCTAGAAGCTTAGGAGACAAAATTCCAGAGCTAATTGTGATAATGACCAAGGATAACCGGGATATTGTGTCAATTACAGTCATGGTGCAATGAGAATCATGACTGGGCCATAGCTATACCAGGATACAATTTATTTAGGAAGGATAGAATAGTCAGTATAGGAGGAAGGGTAGCAATGTATGTGGGAAAAAAGCATAAATGCTACTTCAATTGACACAAAACATTGAAGAAAATCTGAGGCCCTTTGGGTCACCACAGAAACCGTGGAGAAGGACATTATTCGCATTGGGGTGATCTGTAGACCACCTGGCCAGGGGCAGGATTTGGATAGGAATCTATTGTTGGACATCACTAAAATGGCTTTAAAGGGAGAAGTCATAATCATGGGAGACTTTAATTTAACTGATGCAAATTGGGAGGGGTCTTTTGCAAGTTCAGCTACAAGTGGCAAATTTCTATATTCCTTACAGGGAGCATCTCTCAATAAACAGCAGATATTTCCCTTCTGCATAGAAAAGCGGTTGGGAAAGAAAGAAGTAAACATCCTTTCTCTTTCATCCACTAGGGGACACTGGAGTCTTATACAGTAGGGGTGTGAAGCTTTCAACCGGAGGTGTGGCACAATCTAAAAATTAGTATTGTCTGCACAGCCGGCTCCTCCCCCTTCACATCCCTCAGTTTGAAAAATTGTGCCAAGGAGGTACAAGCACAAGAAGGGAGCTCCTCCTCCATTTCAGTACTGAGACTGAGTTAACCTAATGTAAAGGGGGACGAAAGTCTTAAGAATAGAGAGACAATGATCCTTACTAAATGGGATCTGCATCTCTCCTCAGAAAATCCGGAGCACAGAGTCAGCAGTGAGTACTGGTTGTAAAGGGGCCCTAGTTACAGTTACACTTACGGTAACCATAGCTTCTTCATGGATCCAGGAGGCAGTTTGACAGACTTCCTCCCACGGACCGCACACAACGCTGCTACCTTCTGGCTCTTAGCCCTGGGACTCAGCAGCGCAGCTTCCCCGCTGCCCCCTCCTTCCGCTGCCGCTGTGACAGAACAATCGGTCTGAAACACTCCCTGGCCGTCTATACACTCCCGCTTCATGTCAGCTCCCCCGCCCTCCTTCCTCTACCGACAGAGGGCTGAGGGAGAAGCAGCGCGGCTGTCAGCGGCAGCGTATACCGCCGCCTCTTAAACACACAGCGGGGCGCTTGAAAAGAGCGCCGCCGCCCACTGAAACGACATATCTCTCATGGCTGCAGCCGCAGCTTCTCCTGCACTCGCCGGGACCCGGGCTATATCCCCCGCACACTTCCTCCCACCGTCGGCGCTAGTACGAGGGCGCGGAGGGCTGGAAAAGATGACGGGGGAACGAGCAGCAGCGGCTTCTCATACGCTGCTGCCTTATAACTTAAGACCTGGTAGGCTAGCAGCGCAGCTCCTCCGCCGCTCCCCTTTTATAGAGAGTAGAGGCTATTCCATTTGGGGGTTAGATGATGTTTGATGAGTTAGACAAGTGGATTTCACAAGCAACTGCAGTGACATCTACCTTTCTACCTACTTCTTACTCGAGCACCACGTCACACGTTAGAGGAGGTTGCTCGGGACCAGTGTTTAAATTCATTTGATCGCTGTCGTACCGAGCCAGAAGAGGTTTTGGAGCAACAGACTCGTGGAACCAGAGGTAGAGGTCATTCACAGTCGACACCAGAAAAGCAGGGCAGACCTGCTGACAAACCCGTGGTATGATGGTTTTCCTGCTCACCTGGGGTCCCCCTTGGGGGGCGCAGAGTTGGAAGGTTTTCGGGACGCCTGGACCAAAACATCACCAGACGTCTGGATCATCCAGATATTTCCCAGGGTTATAGGATAGTTTACAAGAGCGTCCACACGGTCCATTTATTTGCAGCGCGAGGGCCTAGGTGCCCGTTGTGAGCAGGAGCGTTACAGGAGGCAACTTCAAAGACTCCTGCATACAAAGGGTTAAGTCGCCAGTCCCATATCCTCAATGAGGAACAGGATTTTATTCAAAACTTTTGGTAGTGCAAAATACCTTCATATCCCGATTTGGACGTCTCACCAAGCTTACTTAAGATTTGCACCGGTGTGGGATCACTACCGAATCAGGGCTCTGCCATTCGGTCTATCATCAGCTCCAAGAATCTTTATAAAGATCAAAGCAATAGTGGTGACAGGATTGAGACAGGGGTCACGATCATACCTTATCTAGACAATCTACTGATCAAGGCCTCATCTCAGAAACAGCTGATAAAGGATGCTCAGGCATCTCATCAATTTCTCATTCAACATGGGTGGATTGTGAACCTCCAGAAATCCAACCACATGCCAACTCCACAGATTCATTTCCTCGATTTCATCTTGGACACGATACAATTAAGAGTATTCCTACCAGAGAACTAGATCTAGGACCCACAGAGGTTAGTGGCTCAGGTACTAAGGACACAGACGGGTTCTCTACACCTCTGTGCTACTTCTCGAGAAGAGGGTGGCGCCGTTCGCAGCTCTCCGGTACGGCGGACTTCATTCCTGACCATTCCAGATGAAACTCATTGCTCAGGGAGCAGGTTCGCACTGGCTTCTACATCGAAGAATCCAGCTTCCACCACACATACGAACCTACTTGATTTGGTGGTCGTTGCACAAGAATCTCGCAGCAGGCAAGAGATTCGGCATTTGGGATTGGAGGATCCTGACAACGGACGCCACTCTCAGAGGTTGCGGTGCCGTCCTAGTGGAACAAATTCCTAATGGTTTGCAGATTCAAGATGGAATAAATCCAGTCAGTTATTGTGGGTTTAGAACATGGAGGGGTCATGGTATCCATGGACATAAAGGATGGACGTTACAGGAGAGCAGCCTACCCATAGACATTCTCGAACTGAGAGCAGTTTACAATGTGCTTCTCTTAGCCGCAGACCTAGTCATGGGTCAACACTTAAAGATACAGTCGGACAATGTCACGATGACGTCTTACATAAACCATCAAGGAGGAACAAAGAGCAGGATGGCGTTAAAGGAAGCCACAAAGATCTTTTTGTGGGCAAAAAGGCGAAACATCATCCTCTCGGCAGTGTTCATTCCAGGTGTAGAAAACTGTGAAGCAGATTATCTCAGCCGCCAGGACATGCATCCGGGAGAGTGGTGCCTACATCCACGGATTTTCGAAATGGTGTTGAGGAGATGGGGTCTATCTCAAGTCGATCTAATGGCGTCTTGGCAAAACCATCAGCTGCCTAGATATGTGTCCAGGACAAAAGATCCAGCAGCAGAAGGAGTGGACGCATTAACACTTCCTTGGTGTTACAGGAGGGTTTACATTTTTCCACCTTTCCCACTCATACCCAGGGTTCTGAAACGGTTGAAACGAGAACGAGTGTGGGCATTTCTAATCGCACTAGATTAGCCCCGCAAGAGTTGGTACTCAGACCTGCGAGGGTTACTAGTGGAAGATCCTTGGCGGTTACCTCAGAGGGAGGACCTGCTATCTCAGGGACTGTTCCAACACCCACACCTGCACAGGCTGCGTTTAACGGCGTGGCTATTGAAACCCGGATCTTAAGAAACGGAAGGATACCAAGAACGGCCATTCCTACAATGTTTGCCGCTAGGAAGCCGGTCACAGCCATGCACTACTACAGGATTTGGAAGAGGTACATGGACTTATGTCAAGAATGTGGGTGGAATTCAACGATCTTCCACTTATCCAGACTTCTACTTTTCCTTCAGGCCGGTCTAGATGTAGGACTGAGGCTAGGCCCTCTGAAGGTTCAAATTTCGTTTCTCTCTATACTATTTCAACAAGCGGTTAGCATTCTTGCCAGAGGTTCAAACCTTTTTACAGGGGGTTCTGAGGATACAACCCCCTTTTAGTCCTACCACTGCGCCATGGGACTTAAATTTGGTGTTGGAATTTTTGAGATCTCCAACTTTTGAGCCGTTAGCAAGAACAGACCTGAAATATCTCTTTTGGAAGGTCACATTATTGATTGCCTTGGTTTCGGCCAGGCGGGTTTCTGAGTTGGGAGCCTTATCGTGTAAGAGTCCTATGAATGTTTCATGAGGATAGGGCAGAACTCCGTACAAGAGCAGGTTTCCTTCCTAAGGTTTGTTTCACGTAAACCAGCCAATTGTGGTCCCATCTTTTCAGGGTCTCGCAGATGGGGAAGTGTCCTTGGATGTTGTCTGAGCTTTAAGGGTATATGTACAAGTTACGTCGTCCTTCAGAAAGTCGGACCATTGTTTGTTCTTTATGATGGGCCAAAGAAGGGGTGCCAGCATCTAAGCAGCCTTTGTCTAGATGGATTCGACTTGCCATTCGGCAAGCTTATATTTCCTGTGGCAAACAGGTTACGGTTCAGACGGGTGCTTATACCACCAGATCAGTGGGTGCCTCATGGGCGGCTGCCAGATGTGTTTCCACTACTCAACAGACAATGAGGAGTGGGTGCAAATCCACTCCCCCAAATTCCCTTCCGCACGCTGAAAATGACCCTGTAACCATACCTGAACCTATCTGGTAATAAAATTCAGAGAATTAGTCACAAATGTTTGCAAACACATGTTTAGCTGCTGAGCCACGTCACGCCTTCTCTGATACAGCAGTCCTAACCTACATAATAGCAGTGCCCACATAGGGCCATGTAATTTGTCACAGTAGGCCTCATGATAAAGGCTATTACTAAAACACTTCCAGACAGACAGCTAACTTACCCTGGAGTCACCCCCAGGATCTCCCATTGGCACTACAAGGAACAGCATGCCTTCCAAATGCTGCTCCCATTCAATTCCACTACTCAACTTTGCAGAGCGGCGACGTGGTCCTCAGCCCACACGTTCGTGAAATTTGACAAGTTTGATACCTTTGGGTCCGTAGACTGTAAGTTCGGACGTTTTTTTGGGAGCACTCTTGTTAATTTAATTGCAATTAAAATATAACCTTTAGGAAATATACACTAAAAATTCATATAAATTGATCCTACTTAATTAAAAGAAAGATTACTATTGACTGAATTGTCTTACTATCAGTATTATATCAATCAGGGTGAAAAATATTTTATTTAGAAGAAATATATTCATATGTGTAATACTTTACCATCTAGAACAATGCCAGACAGCCGTGGGCTCTCCCTATTGTTTCCTGTAAATAGAATCAGTTACATGTGCATGGTATCCACACATACACCTTATTCATTATCATTTTCAGAAGGGAGACGCTGAGGCTTATATATACTGTCTATGTATGGTAGGTATCCCTTCCATACCTACCATACATAGACAGGAAAACTATGTATATAGGAAACTATAGGTCTGTAAGACAATACAGAAGAAACTATAGGTCAGCAAGACAATAGAGAAGGAAACTATAGGTCAGTAAAACAATACAGAATAAACTATAGGTCAGCAAGACAATACAGAAGGAAACTATAGGTCAGAAAGACTACAGTAAGCCACTATACGTCAGTAAGACAAACTATAGGTCATTAAGACAATACAGAAGAAACTATAGGTCAGTAAGACAATACAGAAGAAACTAGGTCAGTAAGTCAATACAGTAGGAAACTATAGGTCAGTAAGACAATACAGTAGGAAACTATAGGTCAGTAAGACAATACACTAAGAAACTAGGTCAGTAAGACAATACAGTAGGAAACTAGGTCAGTAAAACAATACAGAAGAAACTAGGTCAGCAAGACAATACAGTAGGAAACTATAGGTCAGTAAGACAATACAGTAGGAAACTATAGGTCAGTAAGACAATACAGTAAGAAATAATATGTCAGTTAGACAATACAGTAAGAAACTATAGGTCAGTAAGACATTACAGAAGGAAACTAAGTCAATAAAACAATACAGAAGAAACTATAGGTCAGTAAAACAATACAGAAGAAACTATAGGTCAGTAAGACAATACAGTAGTAAACTATAGGTCAGTAAGACAATATGGAAGGAAACTATAGGTCAGTAAGACAATACAGAAGGAAACTATAGATCAGTAAGACAATGCAGAAGGAAACTATAGGTCACTAAGACAATACTGAAGGAAACTATAGGTCAGTAAGACAATACTGTAGGAAACTATAGGTCACTAAGACAATACTGAAGGAAACTATAGGTCAGTAAGACAATACTGTAGGAAACTATAGGTCAGTAAGACAATGCAGTGAGAATACTGGGGATGGCAGTAGTGAATGAAAGGGGGAAGGAGTAGGGGGTAGGGAAAGAGCAGCCGGCAAGAGTATTAACATGGGTATTAAAGTTTTTACCAAAACACTAGCTAATAATGATTATGGGTCACCGTTGCTGCATAAAGAGAATGATGCCCCTAGCACAGGGGGAAATACTGATCTTAATTGTATGTATGTAAACGCTAGAAGCCTTACAGGAAAAAGGGGGAACTAGAAATCCTTGCAGCAAGCAAACAGTATGATACTATAGGCATTACTGAAACTTTGGTGGGACGAATCTCATTATTGGACAGTCAATCTAGAGGGTTATACGCTGTTCAGGAGAGACCGCTTAAATAAACGGGGTGGAGGGGTATGTCTTTATGTAAAGCCGTTATTAAAACCTCATATATGGGAAGATATTCAACAGGGGACTGTAAATACTGTTGAGACGTTCTGGGTAGAAATTGCATGCGGGGGTAAAGCAATAGAAAAGTTATTGGAGTTATGCTACAGGCCGCCTGGTATTAATGTGTCTGATGAGGAATTGTTACTGCAGCAAATTGAAAGAGCAGCAGGAGTAGGAGACATAGTAGTGATGGGAGACTTTAACTATCCAGAGATAAACTGGAAAATCCATTCATGTGATACTGCTAGGGGCAATATGTTTTTACACACACTAAATGATATCTACTATATTCAATTAATCGAGGAACCAACTGGTACTGTCACAACTGAGGGCCTGAGCTGACGGGAGGCAGCCTCAGTTGTAGGGGCTGAGATGTACCGGAACCTGGGAGGTTGTATCAGACCCCTGGACATGTAAGTAACATGAATAATAACTGCCCGAAGGCGTGACCACGACAACTTGGATAAAAGTCAATGATGTTTATTATGACAACTCCGCAACACAGCAGCAGTAAAAGAAAACGTAAAAGTCAGCAAAGAATAAATACAGTTCCTGAGTACTACAGGATGGCAGGAGCCACAGGGCACTGGTAGTGTGAGATAGTTCTTATGATCTTCTAGATGGAAAGTCCTTACCAGGCCCGACTGTAGCAATGGAGATAACCCAGGATTGTGCCAGCTGGTGTTCCAGGAAAAGCTGGGTTGCTGAAGGTAAAACAGCTGCTGTGGATACTGGCTGGAACCAGACTGTTGTTAGCACGGAGTGGATACTGGCTGGAACCAGTTAAATAATAAATGAACTTGGGAGCGATGAAATATGAACTGAAATGTAGAACTTGGGAGCGGAGAAATAATAATACCGGTGGAGAGTGGTAAAGTGTAGAAAGGACACCGGCCCTTTAAGGGAAGCTGTACTCTGCTGGAAGCAGGTAATGTTGTAGCTGGAAACAGATGAATCCACAATGGATTGGAGAGTCAGGCTACACCGCAGGTGGAATGCTGGTGCGGGTCTCTATGGTGGAAGTCTTGAGACAGGAGCTGGAACCTGAAAGACAATCACAGGAGAGAGACAAACAGGAACTAGGTTTGACAACCAAAGCACTGACGTCTTCCTTGCTCAGGTACAGCTTACTTATACCTGCAGCAAGGAAGGGGTTGGCTAGGCAATTATGCAAATCAACAATACAGACAGCAGATTGGTGGAAATGATCAGATGACAGAATCCAAGATGGCTGCGCCCATGCAGACACTTGGAGGGAAGTTTGGTTTGTAATCCATGTGGTCTGGGAAACAGTAATGGCGGCGCCGGCCACCGGAGACAGGAGACGCCAGGCTGATAGATGCACATTTAACCACGCGGGCACAGCGGAGGCCGCGGCTGATGAAAACACCACTCTGACACTCTGCATGTGGAAACTCAGGAACAGCGGAATCCGGTCCTGGAACGCTGAGCCCGCCTTAGGAGGCATCTGAAGGGTAAGTAATGGCGTCCAGATACCCGGATCGTGACAGGTACAATGCAATCTTAGTCCTGGTATTAACAAACAATGGGGAATTGGTATCAAATATTATAGTAGGGGAGCCCATAGGAAACAGCGACCACGATATGGTCTCAGTCAATATCAGCGTTCATAAGCAGTCCTATACTGGCTCAAGGATTGTAACAAAATATGCAAAAAAGAAATAAGAGGCTAAAGTAGAAACTGAAAAACTAGCAGCAAAGGAAAGCAAAGCAAATCCCATTTTTTTTTAAATATATCAACAGCAAGATATTAAAGGAGAGTATAGACCAGTGTTTCCCAACCACGGTCCTCAAGGCACACTAAAGGTTGGTACACACTAATAGATATATCTGCAGATCAATTGATCTGCAGATACAGGTTGAGTATCCCTTATCCAAATATTCCGAAATACGGACTTTTTTGAGTGAGACTGAGATAGTGAAACCTTTGTTTTTTGATGACTCAATGTACACAAACTTTGTTAAATACACACAGTTATTAAAAATATTGTATTAAATGACCTTCAGGCTGTGTGTATAAGGTGTATATGAAATATAAATAAATTGTATGCATGTAGACACACTTTGTTTAATGCACAAATTTATAAAAAATATTGGTTAAAATGACATTCAGGCTGTGTGTATAAGGTATATATGTAATATAAATGCATTCTGTGCTTAGATTTAGGTCCCATCACCATGATATCTCATTATATTATGCAAATATTCCAATATACGGAAAAATCCCATATCCAAAATACCTCTGGTCCCAAGCATTTTGAATAAGGGATACTCAACCTGTATATCTATGGACGGATCGGGCAGTGTGTTCAGCATACACACTGCCCGATCCGTCGGGGACTGACGTCATGAACTGGGCAGGCGTGTACACACGGCCGCCCAGTCCAGCTGTCAATCACCGCCGGCCGCCGCAGCATGTGTACGGGCGGTCGGCCAACCGCCCCGTACACACACAGCGACGCGTCAATATATCGGTAGATATATTGGCTGTCGGCTGTACTGCGCGGCCGACACAATACGTCTGTGAACGACGGAGTTCACAGATGTATCGCCGTACACACTGGCCGACGGTCCAATGATATATCGGCCATTCAAGAGAACGGCCGATATATCGACCAGTGTGTACGGGCCTTGACAGTCCTGGTTTTAGTGACATCCAGGCTTGAACACAGGTGACATAATTAGTAGCTCAGTTATTTTGATTTAACCATCTGTGCTGAAGCCTGGATATCACTAAAACCTGCACTGTTGGTGTGCCTTGAGGACCGCGTTTGGGAATGCCTGATATAGACCCTTTAAAAGACAAAATGGGAGTCTTAATCAAAAATGATAATGACATAGCGGACAAATTAATTTAGTTTTTTTTTCAACTGTATGTACAAGAGAAGACCAAATGCAGGGACTAACACACAATGTCACCAAAGATAATGTCCCACTGCTAAGTGCTTATTTATGTGAGGATGTAGTCTGTGACCGATTAATTAATGTAAAGATTAGTAAGTCACCGGGTCCCGATGGAATTCACCCAAGAGTTCTTATGGAGCTTCACTCTGAACTTGCAAGGCCGCTATCTTTGATCTTTAAAGATTCAGTTATATCAGGTATGGTTCCCAAAGACTGGCGTATAGCTGAAGTACAGATGGATCCACGGTTATCTTGACTAGTTTTCTGCGCCTAGGCACAACATGACTTATTAGCATAAACCAGGCCTGGCCAACCTGTGGCTCTCCAGCTGTTGTAAAACTACAAGTCCCATCATGCTTTGCCACAGTTTTGCTAGTAGGGAAGGCTAAAACTGTGGCAGGGCATGCTGGGATGTGTAGTTTTACAACATCTGGAGAGCCACAGGTTGGCCAGGCCTGGCATAAACCCTTCATCTATTGTTTTCAGCAGCAATACAATACAGAGAACAATACAGCAGGGGATTAAGTAATTACAGCAGGGGATTAAGTCCGACTGGCCAGTCTCAGTTACTCCTATTAAAGGTCAAGATAAATGTGGACCCATCTGTAGTGCCAATATTCAAAAAGGGAAGTAAAGCTGAACCAGGTAATTATAGACCAGTTAGTCTTATATCTATAGTGGGGAAAGTATTGGAAGGTATTCTAAGAGATAGTATTCAGAAGTTCAATAAGGTCATTAAAAGGAACCAACATGGATTTGTGAAGGACAGATCATGTCAAACCAACTTACTTGGCTTTTATGAAACAGTAAGTGCGATCCTTGATCAGGGTAAGGAGGTGGATGTAATCTTTTTAGACTTTGCCAAAGCTTTCGACACAGTACCACACATGCGTCTTATCTATAAACTACAAGGAATAGGGCTAGGGAGCACAATATGCACTTGGGTCCGTAATTGGTTAGATAATAGGGAGCAGTGCATTGTGGTTAATGGATCATTTTCAAATTGGACTGAAGTGCTAAGTGGTGTGCCGCAAGGGTCTGTACCAGGATCACTATTGTTCACGACCTGTCAGAAGGTCTATGGAGCATGGTGTAAATTTTTGCAGACGATACCAAATTGTGTAAGGTTATAAATAACGGAGGGGGGTGCTGAGTCTTCTGAACGACTTGGTTAAACTAGAAGCATTGGCAGCCAATCGAGAATGAGCGTCAACACAGACAAGTGTAAGTTAATGCACTGTGGTAGCAAGAACAAAACTTACACCTACCTACTAAATGGGGTAATATTAGGGGATTCTGTACTGGAAAAGGACTTAGGTGTCCTCATAGATAGCAAGCTAAGCAGTAGTACCCAAAGTAGGAGTGCAGCAAAGAAGGCTAATAAGATATTAGCATGCATAAAACGGGGTATTGATGCTAGGGATGAGAGTATTATATTCCCGTTATATAAATCACTAGTGAGGACACATCTTGAATACTGTGTACAATTGTGGGCACCATACTACAAAAAGGATATCCTGGAGCTAGAAAAGGTTCAGAGGCGGGCGACCAAACTAATTAAGGGCATGGAGACTCTGGAATACGAGGAAAGGCTTGCTAGGCTAGGCATGTTTATACTGGAAAAGAGGAGACTAAGAGGGGACATGATCAACATCTACAAATATATAAGGGGACAATACACAGAGCTTGCGCGGGACCTGTGTTTGGTAAGATCAGCACAGAGGACACATGGACACTTGCTTAGGTTAGAGGAGAGAAAATTCTGCACAAAGCGGGGAAATGTTTTTTTCGCGGTAAGGACAATACGTGTTTGGAATTCCCTGCCTGAGAGTTATAATGGTGGACTCGGTCAACACCTTTAAGAATGGGTTGGATAAATTCCTAATGGATAATGAAATTCAGGATTATGGTGCGTAGTAACGCACTATAGTTATTATAAAAAAAAGGAATAAACACAACGGCTGACATCAGCATCAGACTAAATTTAGTCCAAAAACAATACTGCACAGGAAACCACAAATAGGTTGAACTCGATGGACAAATTGTCTTTTCTCACGTCCTAGAGGATGCTGGGGTCCATATTAGTACCATGGGGTATAGACGGGTCCACCAGGAGCCATTGGCACTTTAAAAGTATAATAGTGTGGGCTGGCTCCTCCCTCTATGCCCATCCTTCCAGACTCAGTTTAGAAAATGTGCCCGGAGGAGCCGGTCACAGCTAGGGGAGCTCTACAGAGCTTTCTTAGTAAAAGTTTTTCTTAGAGTTTTTATTTTACAGGGAGGCTGCTGGCAACAGTCTCCCTGCATCGAGGGACTGAGGGGGAGAGCAGTGTCCACCCTGCGGGGTCTGAGCCACTGTCTGCCCTGTACCCTGTGTGTATGTGGTGTGAGTGGTGTGTAACAGCAAACATGTCTACAGACTCTGTCTCATATGCTGCAGAGGATTCATCTTCTCAGGAAGATCCCATCCCATGTAATCAGGATTGCACTGTTGTAGCGCAGATCCCAGCTAGAGAACCGGAGTGGTTAACCTCTCTTAGAGGAACTATTCCTCAGATTTCTGAGAGGGTTACAAGATCTGAGCATGTCACTCAGGTACTGCAATCCTCTATGGTTGTATGGTCTGATACTGCTCCCTCAGGGTCCCCTGCGGTACATTCTCACAAACGTGCGCTTGCCAAGATTATGCAGGATGACACAGACACCGATTCTGACACTGCAGACGGTGACGGGGATGTGTCATGGGGGACGGCATCACTTGCTAAGGGGTTGCAGTTGAAGATTGAGGCCGTACGGGATGTGTTGCGTATTTCGGACACTCCTCCTGAGCAGGTAGAGGAGGCCTTTTTCATGGACAGTAAGAAGGCCCCTCTTACCTTTCCAACATCTGAGGAATTAAATGCTATATTTGAAAAGGCCTGGGAAAATCCAGTGAAAAAATTACAGATCCCTAAGAAGGGTCTTGGTTGTTTTTCCATTCCCAGAGGATGATAGAATGAAATGGGAGTCTCCACCTATAGTGGACGCCTCTGTTTCCAGGCTGTAAAAATAAGTGGTTTTACCAGTCCCGGGATCTACCGCGTTGAAGGACCCGGCTGATCGCAAGGTGGATGCTATGCTCAAATCCAAATATACGGCTTCAGGGCTATAGCCAGATGGTCAATCACTCTGCAGGACGACTTGACTACGATGGATAAAGGTGATGTTGATTTATTCGTACGTAACATTCAGTATTCTGCGAGGCCTACAAAGAACAAACCTCACACCTTCTTTAGAGGTGGTCGTGCTAAAGGAAAAAAGCCTGCTCCCGCAGGTTCCCAAGACCAGAAGCCTGCTTCTGGTACCCACAAGTACTCCGCATGACGGTGGACTACACAGCCTGGAGGAAAGTCAGATGGGACCAAGACTCCGGCATTTCAGCCACGTCTGGGTGTCGTCTGGCCTGGACCCTTGGATATAGGATATGGTGTCCTGGGGGTACAGTCTGGAGTTTCAAACTCTCCCACCTCATCGTTTCTTCAAATCAGGCTTACCGGCTTTGCAGGCAGATAGAGCAATTCTTCTGGAAGCTATCTGAAAATTGGTAGTGTCCGAGGTCATTGTTCCAGTTCTGCCTCATCAGTGGAACAAGGTTTACTATTCGAACCTTCTCATGGTACTGAAGCCGGATGGTTCTGTACGGCCAATTCTGAACTTAAAGTATTTGAACCCTTATCTCAGGGAGTTTAAGTTCAAGATGGAGTCTCTGAGAGCTGTCATCTCAGGACTGATGGAGGGGGAATTCTTGGTGTCCCTGGACATCAAGGATGCGTACCTCCACATTCCCATTTGGTCGACGCATCAGGCTTATCTCAAGTTTGCACTCTTTAGACGATCACTATCCGTTTCAACCGAGGGTCTTCACCAAGGTGATGGCAGAGATGATGGTTCTCCTCCGCAAGCAGGGTGTGAACACAATTCCGTATCTGGATGATCTCCTGATCAAGGCAACATCCAGGGAGAAGTTATTAAGATTGAATGCCCTCATGACACATCTGCTCAAGGAGCACGGTTGGATCCTGAACCTTCCAAAGTCTCATCTGGAGCTGACAAGGAGGCTGCCTTTCCTGGGAATGATCCTCAACACGGAGGTGCAGAGGGTGTTTCTACCGGTAGAGAAAGCACTAGTGATTCAAACAATGGTCCGGGATGTCTTGAAGCCTTCATGGGTATCGGTTCATCAGTGCATCCACCTTCTGGGGAAGATGGTTGCCTCCTACGAGGCTCTGCAGTATGGAGGATTCAATGCTCGCTCCTTTAGCTGGATCTCTTGGACCAGTGGTTGGGATCTCACCTACATATGCATCAGAGGATACATCTGTCACCAAAGCCAGGATTTCACTCCTCTGGTGGCTACAACTACCACACCTTCTGGAAGGCCGAAGGTTCAGGGTTCAGGACTGGATCCTTCTAACCACGGATGCAAGTCTAAGCGGTTGGGGAGCAGTCGCTCAGGGAGAAACCTTCCAAGGAAGGTGGTCGTATCAAGAATCCCTTCTCCCAATAAACATCCTGGAGCTAAGGGCCATGTACAACTGCCTTCTTCAAGCAGCACACCTACAGGATTGAGCTGTTCTGGTGCAGTCGGACAACGTGACCACAGTGGCCTACATAAACCAACAAGGCGGAACGAAGAGCAGGGCTGCAATGTCAGAGGTGTCAAGAATCCTCCTCTGGGCAGAAAGGCATGCAGTGGCGATGTCAGCAATCTTCATTCCGGGATTAGAAATATGGGAAGCAGACTTCTTCAGCAGACACTATCTCCATCCAGGAGAATGGGGCCTTCACCCAGAGGTGTTTGAGGAGGTAACCTGTTGGTGGGGGGTTCCTCACATAGACATGATGGCCTCCCATCTCAACAAGAAGCTGCGGAGGTACTTTTCCAGGTCGAGAGACCCGCAGGCAGTGGCGGTGGACTCACTGGTAACACTGTGGGTGTTCACGTCAGTGTATGTGTTCCCTCCACTTCCTCTGATTCCAAGAGTTCTTCAACTTGTAAGAAGAACAAAGGTTCTGGCAATCCTCATTGCTCCAGACAGGCCAAGGAGGGCTTGGTACGCGGATCTGCTGGATCTTCTGCAAGATCCACAGCTCTTACCTCTTCGGGAGGATCTGCTGCTGCGGGGGCTGTTCGCCTATCAAGACTTACCAAGGCTACGTTTGATGGCATGGCGGTTGAGCACCAGATCTTAGCTCGAAAGGGTATCCCAAGCGAGGTGATTCCTACCCTGATACAGGCTAGGAATGGGGTAACATCTAAATATTACCATCGAATTTGGAAATAATATGTGTCTTGGGGTGAATCCAAGAAATTTCCTGCTGTGGAGTTTCAACTTGGACGTTTGCTCCTTTTCCTGCAAGCAGGTGTGGATATGGGCCTGAGATTGGGATCTATCAAGGTTCAGATCCCGGCTTTATCCATTTTCTTACAAAAGCAATTGGCTGTCCTCCCTGAGGTTTAGACCTTTTTGAAGAGGTTCTGTACATCCAGCTTCCCTTTGTGGCGCCAATGGCACCCTGGGATCTTGGTGTGGTATTCGTTCCTGCAGTCGGATTGGTTTGAGCCTCTACAGGAGGCTAAAATCAAGTTTCTCACGTGGAAGGCGGTCACTTTGTTGGCCTTAGCTATCTGCTCGACGCGTGTCAGAATTGGGAGCTTTTTCCTGTAAAAGTCCCTATCTGATCTTCCATGAAGATAGGGCGGAACTCAGGACTTGTCGTTCCTGCCTAAGGTTGTCTCAGCTTTTCATATCAACCAACCTATTGTTGTGCCAGTGGCTACTGACACCTCAATTGCTTCAAAGGCCTTGGATGTTGTAAGGGCTTTGAAGATTTATGTGAAGAGGACGGCTCATCATAGGAAAACTGACTCTGTCCTCTATGATCCCAAGAAAATTGGGTGTCCTGCTTCTAAGCAGTCGATTTCACGCTGGATCAGGTTCACCATCCTGCATGCATATTCTATGGCAGGATTGCCGTGTCCAAAATCTGTAAAGGTCCACTCTACTCGTAAGGTGGGCTCTTCCTGGGCGGCTGCCCGGGGTGTCTCGTCTGTACAGCTTTGCTGAGCTACTTGGTCTGTGTCGAACATGTTTGCTAAGGTTTAAAGAAGTAATAGAGAACACGAATGGCGCCAATAGCAACAAGCAGCAACCCCTTTGCACCAGTGGTAATCCCTTGTACCAATATGAAATAGTGAACAGATAAAGTAAGTGCAATAGGATGCGCTAAATGCGGAAATGGGTGGACAGATCTAATTATCCCTTGTGTGTAATATTAAAAGTTGATACTTCCCTTAATATCACCTATATGCATACACTTCTTGAATCCGTTCCACATGTGAAAAAAATAGATAAATGCATATAGTGTAGTATATTTTAGATAGGACAAAATTTAATACAATCAATTGTCAGATTCATACATAAAAAATGCACAAAAAATGCAGATTAAATTCCTAAAAACACTTTTTCACCCAAATGTAGGGTAATAAAGGTGGAGGATTACCAGATGAAAGTGATCAGTGAGCGTATCAGATGTAACCTTAGGGTAACTGGCTCCGGAACCGGGTTCCCTCGTCCACGTCCCAATCGTCTGGTCAGCCTTACACCTGTTGATAATTCAATGCATACACCACATACAGTCACATATCCCTCCTGTCCCATACGTGAAGGAGGGATATGTGACTCCTGACCCGGAAGTAATATATGACTCCTGACCCGGAAGTAATCTAGGTTGAAGGTACAAAAAGGAAGTCTTTTCACTCCACTCTCACTGCCTGATGAAGGGACATTCCCGAAACGCGTAGCAGCAGGAGAGTGGTGTATGCATTGAATTATCAACAGGTGTAAGGCTGACCAGACGATTGGGACGTGGACGAGGGAACCCGGTTCCGGAGCCAGTTACCCTAAGGTTACATCTGATACGCTCACTGATCACTTTCATCTGGTAATCCTCCACCTTTATTACCCTACATTTGGGTGAAAAAGTGTTTTTAGGAATTTAATCTGCATTTTTTGTGCATTTTTTATGTATAAATCTGACAATTGATTGTATTAAATTTTGTCCTATCTAAAATATACTACACTATATGCATTTATCTATTTTTTTCACATGTGGAACGGATTCAAGAAGTGTATGCATATAGGTGATATTAAGGGAAGTATCAACTTTTAATATTACACACAAGGGATAATTAGATCTGTCCACCCATTTCCGCATTTAGCGCATCCTATTGCACTTACTTTATCTGTTCACTATGTTTGCTAAGGTTTACAAGTTCGATACCTTGGCCTCTGATGACCTCAAGTTTGGTCAAGCAGTTTTGCAGGAGCCTTCGCGCTCTCCATCCTGTTCTGGGAGCTTTGGTACATCCCCATGGTACTTATATGGACCCCAGTATCCTCTAAGAGAAAATAGGATTTTAATTACCTACCGGTAAATCCTTTTCTCGTAATCTGTAGAGGATGCTGGGCGCCCGCCCAGCGCTTTGTTTTCCTGCTTTGGTTTTATAGTTCAGTACTGCCTGGTTCCTAGGTAAGTTCTGCGTTATTTACTGTTTCAGCTGTTGCTGAGTTTTTCGGCATGTTGGCCGGATTTGCCTGTTGTGTGAGCTGGTATGAATCTTGCCACTATCTGTGTATTTCCTTCTCTCGAAGTATGTCGTCTCCTCGGGCACAGTTTCTAGAGTCTGGTAGGAGGGGCATAGAGGGAGGAGCCAGCCCACACTATTAAACTCTTAAAGTGCTCATGGCTTCTAGTGGACCCGTCTATACCCCCATGGTACTGATATGGACCAGCATCCTCTACGGACTACGAGAAAAGGATTTACCGGTAGGTAATTAAAATTCTATTTTTTATACCTTAGATAATAAGATTTTACTTACCGATAAATCTATTTCTCGTAGTCCGTAGTGGATGCTGGGGACTCCGTCAGGACCATGGGGAATAGCGGCTCCGCAGGAGACAGGGCACAAAAGCAAGCTTTTAGGATCACATGGTGTGTACTGGCTCCTCCCCCTATGACCCTCCTCCAAGCCTCAGTTAGGTACTGTGCCCGGACGAGCGTACACAATAAGGAAGGATCTTGAATCCCGGGTAAGACTCATACCAGCCACACCAATCACACTGTACAACCTGTGATCTGAACCCAGTTAACAGTATGATAACAATGAAGTAGCCTCTAAAAAAGATGGCTCACAACAATAATAACCCGATTTTTGTAACAATAACTATGTACAAGTAATGCAGACAATCCGCACTTGGGATGGGCGCCCAGCATCCACTACGGACTACGAGAAATAGATTTATCGGTAAGTAAAATCTTATTTTCTCTAACGTCCTAGTGGATGCTGGGGACTCCGTCAGGACCATGGGGATTATACCAAAGCTCCCAAACGGGCGGGAGAGTGCGGATGACTCTGCAGCACCGAATGAGAGAACTCCAGGTCCTCCTCAGCCAGGGTATCAAATTTGTAGAATTTTACAAACGTGTTCCCCCCTGACCACGTAGCTGCTCTGCAAAATTTTTAAAGCCGAGACCCCCTCGGGCATCCGCCCAAGATGAGCCCACCTTCCTTGTGGAATGGGCATTTACAGATTTTGGCTGTGGCAGGCCTGCCACAGAATGTGCAAGCTGAATTGTACTACAAATCCAACAAGCAATAGTCTGCTTAGAAGCAGGAGCACCCAGCTTGTTGGGTGCATACAATATAAACAGCAAGTCAGACTTTCTGACTCCAGCCGTCCTGGAAATATATATATATATATATATATATATATCTATATATTTTTAGGGCCCCGACAACGTCTAGCAACTTGGAGTCCTCCAAGTCCCTAGTAGCCGCAGGCACCACAATATGATGTTTCAGGTGAAACGCTGACACCACCTTAGGAAGAAACTGGGGACGAGTCCGCAGCTCTGCCCTGTCCGAATGGAAAAACAAATATGGGCTTTTTTAAGACAAAGCCCCCAATTCTGACAATCGCCTGGCCGAGGCCAGTGCCACAACATGGTCCCTTTCCATGTGACATATTTCAAATCCAGAGATTTGAGCGGTTCAAACCAATATGATTTGAGGAATCCCAACACTACGTTGAGATCCCACGGTGCCACTGGAGGCACACAAGGGGCTGTATATGCAATACTCCCTTGACAAACGTCTGGACTTCAGGCATTGAAGCCAATTTTTTCTGGAAGCAAATCTACAGGGCCGAAACTTGAACCTTAATGGACCCCAATTTGAGGCTCATAGACACTCCTGTTTTCAGGAAGTGCAGAAATCGACCTAGTTGAAATTTTTTCGTGGGGCCTTCCTGGCCTCACCCACGCAACATATTTTCACCACATGTGGTGATAACGTTGTGCGGTCACCTCCTTCCCGGCTTTGACCAGGGTAGGTCTGACCTCTTCCGGAATGCCTTTTCCCTTAGGATCCGGCGTTCAACCGCCATGTCGTCAAACGCAGTCGCGGTAAGTCTTGGAACAGACAAGGTCCCTGCTGGAGCAGGTCCTTTCTTAGAGGCAGATTCCACGGTTCCTCTTGGAACAGACATGGTTCTTGCTGAAAGCAAATCCCATCTTAGCTCCCGAGGCCATTAGTCCTCTGTGAGCATCTCTTGAAGTTCCGGGTACCAAGTCCCTCTTGGCCAATCCGGAGCCACGAGTATAGTTCTTACTCCTCTACGTCTTATAATTCTCAATACTTGGTTATGAGAAGCAGAGGAGGGAACACATACACCGACTGTTACACCCATGGTGTTACCAGGACGTCCACAGCTATCGCCTGAAGGTCTCGTGACCTGGCGCAATACCTGTCCCGTTTTTTGTTCGGGCGGGACGCCATCATGTCCACCTTTGGTCTTTCCCAACGGTTCACAATCATGCGGAAAACTTCCCGATGAAGTTCCCACTCTCCCGGGTGGAGGTCGTGCCTGCTGAGGAAGTCTGCTTCCCAGTCGTCCACTCCCGGAATGAACACTGCTGACAGTGCTATCACATGATTTTCCGCCTAGCGAAAAATCCTTGCAGTTTTGACCACTGCCCTCCTGCTTCTTGTGCCGCCCTTACTGTTTACGTGGGCGACTGCCGTGATGTTATCCCACTGGATCAATATCGGCTGACCTTGAAGCAGAGGCCTTGCTAAGCTTAGAGCATTAAAAATTTTCTCTTAGCTCCAGTATATTTATGTGGAGAGAATTCTCCAGACTTGATCACACTCCCTGGAAATTTTGTGTGACTGCTCCCCAGCCTCTCAGGCTGGCCTCCGTGGTTACCAGCATCCAATCCTGAATGCCGAATCTGCGGCCCTCTAGAAGATGAGCACTCTGTAATCACCACAGGAGAGACACCCTTGTCCTTGGATATAGGGTTATCCGCTGATGCATCTGAAGATGCGATCCGGACCATTTGTCCAGCAGATCCCACTGAAGAGTTCTTGCGTGAAATCTGCCGAATGGAAGTGCTTCGTAATAAGCCACCATTTTTACCAGGACTCTTGTGCAATGATGCACTGACACTTTTCCTGGTTTTAGGAGGATCCCGATTAGCTCGGATAACTCCCTGGCTTTCTCCTCCGGGAGAAACACCTTTTCCTGGACTGTGTCCAGAATCATCCTAGGACCAGCAGACGTGTCGTCGGAACAACTGCGGTTTTGGAATATTTAGAATCCACCCGTGCTGTCGTAGAACTACTTGAGATAGTGCTATTCCGACCTCCAACTGTTCTCTGGACCTTGTTCTTATCAGGAGGTCGTCCATTTTCTTTGAAGACGAATCCTCATTTCGGTCATTACCTTGGTAAGGACCCGGGGTGCCTTGGACAATCCAACGGCATCGTCTGAAACTGATAGTGACAGTTCTGTACCACGAACCTGAGGTACCCTTGGTGAGAAAAGCAAATTTTGGGACATGGAGGTAAGCCTCCCTGATGTCCCGGGACACCATATAGTCCCCTTGTTCCCGGTTCGCTATCACTGCTCTGAGTGACTCCATCTGGATTTGAACCCTTGTAAGTGTTCAAATTTTTCAGATTTAGAATCGGTCTCACCTAGCCTTCTGGCTTCAGTACCACCATATAGTGTGGAATAATACCCCTTTCCTTGTTGTAGGAGAGGTAATTTTATTATCACCTGCTGGGAATACAGCTTGTGAATTGTTTTCAATACTGCCTCCCTGTCGGAGGGAGACATTGGTACAGCAGACTACAGGAACCTGCGAGGGGGGGAACGCCTCGACATTCCAATCTGTACCCCTTTGATACTACTTGTAGGATCCAGGGGTCCTGTACGGTCCCAGCGTCATGCTGAGAACTTAGTAGAAGCGGTGGAGGGCTTCTGTTCCTGGGAATGGGCTGCCTGCTGCAGTCTTCTTCCCTTTCCTCTATCCCTGGGCAGATATGACTCTTATAGGGATGAAAAGACTGAGGCTGAAAAGACGGTGTCTTTTTCTGCAGAGATGTGACTTAGGGTAAAAAACTGTGGATTTTTCAGCCGTTGCCGTGGCCACCAGGTCCCATGGACCGACCCCAAATAACTCCTCCCCTTTATACGGCAATATATCTTTGTGCCGTTTGGAATCTGCATCACCTGACCACTGTCGTGTCCATAAACATCTTCTTACAGATATGGACATAGCATTTACTCTTGATGCCAGAGTGCAAATATCCCTCTGCGCATCTCGCATATATAGAAATGCATCCTTTAAATGCTCTATAGTCAATAAAATACTGTCCCTGTCAAGGGTATCAATATTTTTAGTCAGTGAATCCGACCAAGCCACCTCAGCTCTGTACCTCCAGGCTGAGGCGATCGCTGCTCGCAGTATAACACCAGCATGTGTGTGTATACTTTTTTGGATATTTTTCAGCCTCCTATCGGCTGGCTCCTTAAGTACGGCCCTATCTGTAGATGGTACCGCCACTTGTTCTGATAAGCGTGTGAGCGCCTTATCCACCCTAAGGGGTGTTTCCCAACGCGCCTTAACTTCTGGCGGGAAAAGGTATACCGCCAATATTTTCTGTCGGGGGAAACCCACGTATCATCACACACTTCATGTAATTTATCTGATTCAGGAAAAAACTACCGGTAGTTTTTTTCACCTCCCACATAATACCCTTTTTTGTGGTACTTGGAGTATCAGAAATATGTAACACCTCCTTCATTGCCCTTAACGTGTGGCCCTAAAGGAAAATACGTTTGTTTCTTCACCGTTGACACTGAAATCAGTATCCGTGTCTGGGTCTGTCGACCGACTGAGGTAAATGGGCATTTTACAGCCCCTGACGGTGTTTGAGACGCCTGGACAGATACTAATTTGTTCGCCGGCCCTCTCATGTCGTCAACCGGCTTGCAGCGTGTTGACATTATCACGTAATTCCATAAATAAGCCATCCATTCCGGTGTCGACTCCCTAGAGAGTGACATCACCATTACAGGCAATTTGCTCCGCCTCCTCACCAACATTTTCCTCATACATGTCGACACACACGTACCGACATACAGCACACACACAGGGAATGCTCTGATAGAGGACAGGACCCACTAGCCCTTTGGGGAGACAGAGGGAGAGTTTGCCAGCACACACCAAAATGCTATAATTATACAGGGACAACCTTTATATAAGTGTTCCTCCCTTATAGCATTTAATATATATTTATATCGCCAAATCAGTGCCCCCCCCCTCTCTGTTTTAACCCTGTTTCTGTAGTGCAGTGCAGGGGAGAGCATGGGAGCCTTCCCCTCAGCCTTTCTGTGAGGGAAAATGGCGCTGTGTGCTGAGGAGAATAGGCCCCGCCCCCTTTTCGGCAGGCTTCTTCTCCGGAGATTGTGATATCTGGCAGGGGTTAAATACATCCATATAGCCTCAAGGGCTATATGTGATGTATTTTTCGCCATACAGGTATTCTACATTGCTGCCAGGGCGCCCCCCCCGCGCCCTGCACCCTCCGTGACCGCTGTGTGAAGTGTGCTGACAGACAATGGCGCACAGCTGCAGTGCTGTGCGCTACCTGAGGAAGACTGAAAGTCTTCTGCCGCCTGGTTCCGGACCTCTTCAATTTTCAGCATCTGCAAGGGGGGTCGGCGGCGCGGCTCCGGGACGAACCCCAGGGCGAGACCTGTGTTCCGACTCCCTCTGGAGCTAATGGTGTCCAGTAGCCTAAGAATCCAATCCATCCTGCATGCAGGTGAGTTGAAATTCTCTCCCCTAAGTCCCTCGATGCAGTGAGCCTGTTGCCAGCAGGACTCACTGAAAATAAAGAACCTAAAAACTTTTTCTAAGCAACTCTTTAAGAGAGCCACCTAGATTGCACCCTTCTCGGACGGGCACAAAAACCTAACTGAGGCTTGGAGGAGGGTCATAGGGGGAGGAGCCAGTACACACCATGTGATCCTAAAAGCTTGCTTTTGTGCCCTGTCTCCTGCGGAGCCGCTATTCCCCATGGTCCTGACGGAGTCCCCAGCATCCACTAGGACGTTAGAGAAACTATGTTACTATGTAATACAGAAGGAAACTATAGGTCAGTAAGGCAATACAGTAGGAAACTATAGGTCAGTAAGACAATACAGTAGAAAAGAAGGTCAGTAAGGCAATACAGTGGGAAACTGTAGGTCAGTAAGATAATACAGTGGGAAACTATAGGTCAGTAAGACAATACAATAGGAAACTATAGGTCAGTTAGACAATACAGTAAACTATAGGCCAGTAAGACAATACAATAGGAAACTATAGGTCAGTTAGACAATACAGTAAACTATAGGCCAGTAAGACAATACAGTAGGAAACTATAGGCCAGTAAGACAATACAGTAGGAAACTATAGGTCAGTAAGACAATACAGTAGGAAACTATAGGTCAGTAAGACAATACAGTAGGAAACTATAGGTCAGTAAGACAATACAGTAGGAAACTATAGGTCAGTAAGACAATACAGTAAGAAACTATAGGCCAGTAAGACAATACAGTAGGAAACTATAGGTCAGTAAGACAATACAGTAAGAAACTATAGGTCAGTAAGACAATACAGTAGGAAACTATTGGTCAGTAAGACAATACAGTAAGAAACTATAGGCCAGTAAGACAATACAGTAAGAAACTATAGGTCAGTAAGACAATACAGTAAGAAACTATAGGTCAGTAAGACAATACAGTAGGAAACTATAGGTCAGTAAGACAATACAGTTGGAAACTATTGGTCAGTAAGACAATACAGTAGGAAACATCTAAAAAGCCTTTTTAAATGAGTTCCTCCTAACACCGCACAACTGCTCAGTGCGCAGATATTTGTGAGCAAAATAAAAAACCTATGGAGAATTATCAGCAATAACTTTTTGCGGCTAATTGGATAGGGAGTTTTTGCAATGAACTGAATCCCCCCCATAAAATGTTTATACATACAGTATGATTTCACATTGAGATTACCGCTGGAGGATACTCTGCCTCAATATTATTCAATGTGTAATTTATCCCATCCTCGTATGGGTGTAATATATTACTACAGTGGTTCTCAAACTCGGTCCTCAGGACCCCACACGGTGCATGTTTTGCAGGTAACCCAGCAGGTGCACAGGTGTATTAATTACTCACTGACACATTTTAAAAGATCCACAGGTGGAGTTAATTATTTCACTTGCGATTCTGTGAGGATACCTGCAAAACATGCACCGTGTGGGGTCCTGAGGACCGAGTTTGAGAACCTGTGTATTACTATATTCTTACTGAACAGGATTATTAGCACTGAATCAGTTATCACCCAATATAATATACATGCTGATGTTTAACAACAAATACACTTGTTTCTTTATTACTTTATTCACCTTTATACATTTACCTTTGTGTTTAATATATCACGGATTTATCTTACATACTTTACTGTACTTAATGAAGGTTATATATTATTTATTAGTGTGCAAACAGGACAGCACTGTCTCTTTTTTGGTGTTTTTTTATTGCAAAGCCCATGTCACCTCTAGTAATCCCACATGAGCGTCCATGTCACCTCTAGTAATCCCACATGAGCATCCGTGTCACCTCCAGTAATCCCACATGAACGTCCATGTCAACTCCAGTAATCCCACATGAGCGTCCATGTCACCTCTAGTAATCCCACATGAGCATCCATGTCACCTCTAGTGATCCCACATGAGCGTCCGTGTCACCTCTAGTGATCCCACATGAGCGTCCGTGTCACCTCTAGTGATCCCACATGAGCGTCCGTGTCACCTCTAGTGATCCCACGTGATCGCCTGTGTCACCTCTAGTAATCCCACGTGATCGCCCGTGACACCTCTAGTAATCCCACGTGAGCGTCCACGTCACCTCTAGTAATCCCACGTGAGCGTCCACGTCACCTCTAGTAATCCCACGTGAGCGTCCACGTCACCTCTTGTAATCCCACGTGAGCGTCCACGTCACCTCTTGTAATCCCACATGAGCGTCCACGTCACCTCTAGTAATCTCACATGAGCGTTCAGTGTTGATCAAGGTCCAGTCTAAGCATCCTAGCTTTTTTTTGTTTTTTAATAAACATAAAAGCAATGATTACAGGTAAAAATGTCTGTTATAGAATTATATATTGTATCCTGTAACACCCTGGGTCTTGTCTACTCATTATATATATTAATGTATTTTATTTCCAGCAGATGGACACACAAGCAGGAATATCACAGAAGGACATCTAATGTTATCCCTGGATTCTGAAATAACCAATTATGACAGTAGACAGTATTCTCCAGGAGCTAACCCCATTACCCCAATTATACATCCAGCTCTATCAGCTGATCCCTCTGATCCTGGGAAATGTTCTCCTGATCACTCTGATATTGGTGCATCTGTTACAGCTCTGAGAGTAGATACAGTGTTTCCCTGGTCTATAGATGCCAAATGTTTTACACAGAACACAAACCTTATTACTCATCAGCCAGCTAAGGCAGGTGAGAGGCCATTTCCATGTTCTGAGTGTGGGAAATGTTTTACATATAAATCATATCTTGTTAGACATGAGAGAAGTCACACAGGTGACATGCCATATTCCTGTTCTGAGTGTGGGAAATGTTTTGCACAGAAATTACATTTTGTTACACATCAGAGAAGTCACACAGGTGAGAAGCCGTATTCCTGTTCTGAGTGTGGGAAATGTTTTTCATCGAAATACCATCTTGTTAGTCATCAGATAAGTCACACAGGTGAGAAGCCATATTCCTGTTCTGAGTGTAGGAAATGTTTTGCACGGAAATCACATCTTGTTATACATCAGAGAAGTCACACAGGTGAGAAGCCATATTCCTGTTCTGAGTGTGGGAAATGTTTTTCATCGAAATCAGATCTTGTTATACATCAGAGAAGTCACACAGGTGAGAAGCCGTATTCCTGTTCTGAGTGTGGGAAATGTTTTGCACACAAATCACATTTTGTTATACATCAGAGAAGTCACACAGGTGAGAAGCCGTATTCCTGTTCTGAGTGTGGGAAATGTTTTTCATCGAAATACCAACTTGTTAGTCATCAGAGAAGTCACACAGGTGAGAAGCCGTATTCCTGTTCTGAGTGTGGGAAATGTTTTTCATCGAAATACCAACTTGTTAGTCATCAGAGAAGTCACACAGGTGAGAAGCCATATTCCTGTTCTGAGTGTAGGAAATGTTTTGCACGGAAATCAGATCTTGTTATACATCAGAGAAGTCACACAGGTGAGAAGCCGTATTCCTGTTCTGAGTGTGGGAAATGTTTTGCACACAAATCACAATTTGTTATTCATCAGCATGCGCACACAGGTGAGATGCCATTTTCCTGTTCTGAGTGTGGGAAATGTTTCGCACAGAAATCCGCTCTTGTTACACATCAGAGAATTCACACAGGTGAGAAGCCATATTCCCGTTCTCGGTGTGGGATATAAGCTCTTTTTTTTAAATTGTGTATTCTTTATTGTAAGTTTTTTAACCCCCCCCCCCCCCCAAAAAAAAATACAACAAACAATTATTAAAATACTTGTAACGAGCGCTAAAAATTATGAGAATTATAAGAAAGTGGCACCTGTAAGAAAAATTTGTTAATACAAAACGTGTTTACAGCTCCTTTTGGAGAATTTGAGCTCAGTCCGTCACGATTTCACAAAATGTGGAAGTTCTAACTTTCCCTAACTACTAACCGGTACCATGCAGGGCTCCAAGATGTAGTATGGTAAGTCCTCTTCTCCCGTGCCACTGCGTCCAGCCGTGGGAGATCGCGGTTAGTTGTTAAGTCGCGGCTCGATGACGTCACACTGCGGCTCGGCGTCAGGGAATTCGGGACGGTCAAATGGTAAACTAGCTCTGTGCCTCCAACGCGTTTTGTGCGTCACAATCATGGCAGATACAGTAGAGCATGCAATATGCCGACAGGAGTACTGTCAGACAATGTATACCAAATAAAATTACAATACATACCCAACAAAAACAGGATATATAAAGCACTCATCAGTATAACATTAAGCAATAGGAGCACACAGGCGCCATGTGAGCTCACATATCTAGGATAAAGTGAGAGTAACCTATAGCTGAGGAATATAGAGATACAGAGATAACTATATTGCAGGCCATGAATAGAATAGGCATAGAGTGAAGGAATATTGAAAAAAATATATATAATTCCGGAGACATCTGCCATAAATCTAAACAGAATAAAACAAAACCCTACAGTCTCTAACTAAATCAAAACAAACCCCGCACCCTGTATAACCTAACCCCAACCTAGGTATACCTGGATCCCCATAACCCGCCCACCTAAGCTACTTAACTTGTCTAAGCCCTAAACCCCACCCCATACCCAAAATGAGGATAAATAAAATAGATATATGACTGGGGCAACTGAAAAGATAATATCAAAGGATCTAACTCTAGTAGAACTTCCACGTATAAACTTACATATGTGAACATAAAATATGAAGGATAGTGTTTGCTATACCCAATAGATATTCCAATGCGTATCTAGATACATAAGCTCTTAAATGAACATTTTTCAAATTAAACATAGTGTGTAACTATGTAATAAAGTTAGGCCGATAATAAGACATACAAAAAACATGAGAATGGACAATATTTTACAGAGAATCAGTGAGAATAAAACATAGCGAGGGTCCTGGCAACAGTGAATCAGTACACAGACTTGGAAAGAAACAAATTCAGTCTGGGGGACGGGCCCATTCCGGAACCATATAGCCCAACAATTCACAAACAGTAACCAGCAAACAAATGGAGTCATCAGCCATCTTGTACAGCATTATCCAAGTAGAGAAGAGTAAAGGCCTCAGGTCCACATAAATTACAGAATGGAAATCCATCCCCCTCCCTAGCACCTCAACGGACTGCAATGTGATACAGTACAGTTCTCCAGTGTTCAAAAAGTCACATTTTGAGGCCCTGAATGAGATGGTGTGGGTCCACACAGTCCTAATGACGAGATGGAGACTGCCGCTGACATCCCATGCACCATCGCCAACCAGGAATAACGGCGAATACGCATGGGATTAATCCGCAACTCCCCCAATTTATAACTTGTTGTGTAGCGGAACCCACAGGCTCACCCAAGGGCTCCGAGGGCATCAACACAGGTAGGCAGGCAGACTGTTCAGGAGAAACGGGCACCGCAACAGTCTCTTCTCCAAACATAGCAAGAATCCTTTTCTCAGATTCCATAGCAGCCTTCAGGATAGAGGAGGTTAGATGTTCAGAGGTACTAGCAGGGTTAAACATGGCTGCAGGGGGTGCCTCACCGAAGCCAGTAATATGTAAAGAAGCACTGAATAGCAGATAGAAATATTAGAAAGGTCCAGTCTCAAACAGTCAATATCAGAGGTATGAAACGCAGAAGAAATGGCAGTTCTGTGTGTTCATGATGAAGGAGACCTCAGTGTTCAGCAGAGAGCTATAGTGAAAAAAAGGTGTGCACTCACTAGGGAAGCATAGGAGAGAAGTAATGAAGTTCCTAGGGGCCCGGTCAAAAGATGGCATCTCCGTGGCGGGAAAGCACTCTTAATAAGCTGCTCACAGGGTCGGCCAAAATGCAAGGATTCCGCTCGCAATATAAGGCGACAGCAGCGGCACAGACACGGAGTTAAAAGCACCACTCAGAAGAAGCCGCCCCGCATTCAGCTTGGGTAAATAGTCGGGTAGTAGAAGTGGCGGATCCGCAGCAGGTAAGTTTGGCCACAGTAAACATGCGGTCAATCCCGGTGATGTAGTAGTCTCCCACCACAGCCAGTCAGTGCCAGCAGTCCCCGAATCAGCAGCCCACCAGCCGGAGTGGTCAGGAGAGGAGAGCCGTAGCTGGAAGTGAACTTGCGCACAGCACAATGTCAGGCAGTGAGGCCGGTCGCGACACCCAGGATGTAGGCCGCACTACGCAGCTCCGCAATGCCAAGGTTTTTCTGCAGCTAGAGACAGCACAGACACCAAAAGATGCAGCACACTGGAACACCCCTGTGGAGCAATTTCCAACGAGAACGTAGTAGGGAGCAGGATATATCAGCAGGATGTTGGTCGGGAAATAAGCTCTTGATCGGCATGAGAGAAGTCACACAGGTGAGAAGCCGTATTCCTGTTCTGAGTGTGGGAAATGTTTTGCACAGAAATCACATCTTGTTACACATCAGAGAAGTTACACAGGTGAGAAGCCATTTTCCAGTTCTGAGTGTGGGAAATGTTTTGCATATAAATCACATCTTGTTACACATCAGAGGAGTCACACAGATGAGAAGCCATTTTCATGCTGTGAGAGAAATAAATCCGCTCTTGTTGAACACATTAGACATTACCCAAGTACGGAACCATTTACATCTTCTGGAGTATAATTATCACTGTCGTCCAATGTTCCTCGGGTGAATCCTATCTCCTATGCTTTATAAAATATACATGCTACCACTGGGTGATATAATCAGACGTCATGGCCTGGTCTACCACTGCTATGCAGATGACCTGCTTTTTGCTCCATGTACTGAGAACCGAATACCAATAAATGGTTGTCTAGCTGAGCGCCAGGGGTGGATGATGCCAGTTGGCTGTGACTCAGTCTTTGTGAAACATAATAGAAGCTCCCCAACAAAGGACAAGACTACAGCTTTACCAACCATCTGGATTTATGCTTTGGTGTTCAGAATTGCAAAATACTGAACATGTGCTGAATCTTTGTGTTGTCCTGGTATGTGGCTGACACAGACATCAGGTATCTGCCACATACAAATCCTCATTCTTCCATCTGTGAACCATAGCCAGAATCAAGCACTTGATTCCCTCAGAAGTTCATAGACTACTGCAATGCCATCTACCTGGGTCACCCAGCAAAAGAATTACAAAGCTTGCAGCTAGTACAGAATGCAGCAGCCAAGCTGTTACCTAACCTGCCCGTTCCTGCCTCCTAACACCCATTCTCTACTCCCTTCACCGGCTGCCTGTAAGATGGAAAATCTATTTCATTATTGGCTAACTGACCTTCCCAGCCCAACATTACATGGTCCAAGGTACTAGAAGCAGCTTCTGCCTCCTTACTGCCCTGCTTGCTTGCTCCTACAGATGAAGGACTGTTACCAGCAGTACCAAGAATCTCCTGTCATTCATTTATGGGTTGAACGTTTAGTTTTGCTGCCCTGACCATGGAACTCGCTGCCTTGCACAGTCCAAGAGGCCTCCACTCTAGAGACCTTCACAAACAGACTAATGACTGTTACTCACGCTTTTCATTAATGTACCTCTATTTACTTCCTAAATAATACATCCCAAATGCTTAGGTCTTTTTTCTGCTGTTTATTTTGTATCTTGTGCTTTGTGTAAATGTGAATGTCTAATACCAGTTTCCACAATCTGTATTGTTGCACGACAATATGGCGGCCATTGGAACGTGTTTTCACTTCTAGTTTGCCTAACTTGTTGCAGACACTCATCTTGATAAGGAGTGCTGAGTGTTTTCTGATACAAGATCCTATCCATATATACCCTGTACATTACCATGTGCATTAGAGTCACCCGGGTTCCATCTGCGGTGGTTTGTTGTATGTTACATCTATATGGTGCGGATACTCCCCTGTATGATTTCATAATAAAAGCTTTTGTTTGCATCTAATTATTACATTATAGCTTCTTTTTATTCTATTTTATATTCCCGTCTGAGTAATTACGCCATAATGTTTAATCTCGGAGTGGACCCCAGAAGATGTAAAGAAACCGTGTAAGTGTTCCATCATTCTGTTTCGTGTAAGCATACAGGTAAGTGATGGCACGGTGGTCACTGACCGTCACATTCAGGTGGTATAATGGAAGTGGGACTGTCTCGGCTTATTCTAGTCTACTGCAGAAATAAAAAACTCAGCCTTTATCCTGCTTATAAAAATGACAAAGCCCATAAATCAAGCTTGGTCAGACAAGACAGAGGCCACATTAATGGTGGCACATCATATAGGCTGAGGACCCATACTTCTGGGATATATGGCATAACTCCCTCTTCACCCACAAAACCTTCCCTTCACCATTCACAATGTCCACCATTGCCCCTTCAGAAGGGACACAACTTTCCTTTGCTATTCCACCTCCTCCTCTACAGAGCCCAGGACCATCTCCATGACCATTTCATGTTTATCTGGAGGCCTTGTATCTGGGAGGTTCATGGCCTGAGATGACCACAGAACCACCAGGTAGTGGGCAAGAAGAATCCACAGCCTCCTGAGGAACTGGAGAGTCCAAGGATCCACCCCACATGAGGCAGGGAAGGGTCAAACACAGGGTCTGGCTCACCAATTTCCTTCCTAAAAGCTGCTCTTTACCCAGTTTGGTACCTCTGGGATCCCACTCCAATTTCCCTTGAGAGTCCTTACTAATCCCTTCTGAACCTACCAGTTCCTTCCCCTTCCAACCACTCCTCCTTTTTAAGCTTTTCACCACCTGCTGTGTGAGTCCCATCCAACCACTCCTCCATTCCTTGACTCATTGGTGTAGCAACCCCCTTCTCCCCACCCCACCACACTGCTACACTGCAGTTAAGCTGTGAGACTTGCTGCTAGCAGTACTCACTACTCAGCACACACACACACTCACATCATGATTACACAGCTGTGCCAGAGACACTGTCTCACTGACAAATAAATAATAAATAAATAAAATAAAGGAATAAGGGACAATAAACAAATAAAAACAAATATATATAAATAAATGGATAGGATAAGGATAAATTTAGTACAAATACAGGGACTCAACAATAAAATGCAGTAATGGACAAAGGAAGACAATCAGTTATACAACACAGTGGGAAAAGCTAATAGGGAAAGTTAATACTTATCTGCTCCACTGATCTGCACAGAAGTTGTTCTCCCCGGCTGCAGGCTCCCTTCCCCACCAGCTGCTGGCTCCCTCCGGCCACTGCTTCCTCCTGACTATTGTCTCTCCCCGGCCGCTGGCTTCCCCCTTGCTGCCGGCTTCTGGCTCCCCCGGCTCACGGCTCTAGCACCTTGTCGCTCCATCCTCGTGTGCGTCCTTGTGTGTGCGTGCCCAATGTCACTTCCGGTTCCAGTCGCTTGATGCTCAATCAGTAATAGGTTTCTCCAACATACTTGAAATGTATTTGTAGTTGACTATGTGCTCCTATTGCTGATTATACTAATGTATAACCTGTGACTGCTGCATTTACTATAATTCTGTCAGTTTTTTTCTGACTATTCCGATCTTCAATGCTTGTGCAAAGCAAGGTAGGGTCGGATTTTATGTCACTTTAACAAAATTTTAAGTGATTACAGTCACAAATTGTGTAGTACACTGTGCAAGTGTCTGATTATTTATCATGTCTAAGAGCGGCAAGGGTGAGGAAAATACACTCACAGCAACACCAATACTCATCATGTTTGTCAAAGCTGGGTTAACCTATCAGGATCTGGTTCAGAAACATAGTTTTAGCTTTCATCAAAGTCTTGACAAATCCAAGGAGGACACAGGTGCAAGTTGAACCCCCATGGGCTACCTTTTTATAGACAATATCCAGTGTAGCTGAGCGGATAATTCCAACTTCTGTACCAGGGTTAGGTTACACTATTAACCCTTACATGCAGCATTCCACCTGGGGTTTATCACATCCAGCAGGGGAAGCAGCAGCCTCACAACAAAAACAGGCTGAAAGGACAGTGGTAAGTAAATCACATAGACATGAAACAATATCTTTACAGTCTACACATGCTTCAGATGAGGATTCGTTGGAGAATGAAGACTCATTACACTCTGGTTCTGCATACGAAGCTGAGGCGGAAGGTCTCAGCTCAGTGGACGTATCTGAGTTAATTAATGCGATGAAAGCCATTCTATCCTTAGAATAATCAGCAGAGCCTGTGTTAAAATCCAAGTCACCTGTGTTTAAATGTCCCAAAACAGTCAGGACTGAGTTTCCTGGGTCAGGACAGCTGAAGGAAATTTATAGAAGAGGCTTTGGTTACACCCAGTAAGAAATTTAGAATTCCAAGGAAATGGAATTCCAGTTATCCTCTTCTGGCTGAGGACTGTTTAAACAGGGAGGTGGCCCCCAAAGTAGATACGCATGTAATTCTATTAGTGGGAATATCCACATTACCTCTGCCTTCAACATCATTAAATGGTGTCATGGATAGGAGAGTTGATGGTTTTTGGTAAAAAAAAATATTTTGCCCCGTCTGGGGCAATCATAAGATCAATCAAAGCTTCAGCCTGGCTGGCAAAAGCAGTGGCTGCCTGGGCTGATGCATTGGAAATGGTTCTTTCAATTGCATATAGGCCCTCATTCCGAGTTGTTCGCTCGCAAGGCGATTATAGCAGAGTTACACACGCTAAGCCGCCGCCTACTGGGAGTGAATCTAAACTTCTTAAATGTGCGACCGATGTATGCGCAAAATTGCGATCACAAACGAGTTAGCAGTTTTTGAGTAACTCCAGACTTACTCTGCCTGTGCGATCAGTTCAGTGCTTTTCGGTCCCGGCTGACGTCATAAACACACCCAGCGTTCGGACAAGCACTCCCACCGTTTCTCCAGACACGCCTGTGTTTTTTCCGGAAACGGTAGCGTTTTGAGTCACACGCCCTTAAAACGCTGTGTTTCCGCCCAGTAACACCCATTTCCTGTCAATCACATTACGATCGCCGGAGCGATGAAAACACAGTGAGTAAAAGTACTAACTTCATAGTAAAGTTACTTGGCGCAGTCGCAGTGCGAACTTTGCGCATGCGCTCTAAGCGGAATTTCACTGCGATGCGATGAAAAACTCCGAGCGAACAACTCGGAATGAGGGCCATAGAGAGCAAAAATTTCATGTAGCACATATCAAACAGGTTGCAATGAATATGGGTACTATTGCCTCTCAGGCATCAGCTTCAGCAGTAGCCGCTCGCAGAGTGGTTTGGCTACGTACATGGAAAGCTGATTCAGAATCCAAAAAGGTTTTGGAGTGTTTACCTTTTACTGGAGATATTCTTTTTGGTAAAGAATTAACCAGTATCTTGGAGTCAGAAGCAGACTCCAAAAAAGTGAAGTTTCCTTCCACATGTAAATTCAAGCCTAAAATTCCGGCTTTTCAGCCCTTTCTGTCTCAAGGGAAAACAAAAAGAAAAGGAGATGGTAAACAGTCCCAATACAACAAGTCTGGTGTTAAAGCCGAATTATAATAATAATAGAGAGTTCTCCGTTGTGATGATATTCAGCATATAGAATTTATTATCAAAGAGGGAACCACACCCAATATTCTGCGCAGAAGAGCGTGGACCAAGACAGAATTCATCAATGAGCCTGTGTCTTTAGAACACTGACTTTACATTATTTATACCATAACATTATACAATTATTCAGAGCTTATTTACACACAAGGCGTACATATAGATTAAATCATGGAGATACATTGGTTGATGAACAATTAGGGGAAATGCCAAATATGGTCAGATTAGCTAATTAAAGAGAGTGGTTTTATCCATAAGATGGCAGACTTGTCCATGAATCTTGAATCTCCTATACATAACAATTAGGTTCTCTAATAGGCTTCGTTGTCATAAAGGTCATTCTTGTTCATAATGACGTGTTGTCTAAAGTGAAGGTCCATCAGATATTCCATGATATGTCCTTGTTCTGACACAAAGTCTCATACAATATCATTGAGCTCTCGTTATCTACACACAGGCCTTGCTACTAGCCACGTAAACACCTAATCAAATGATGCTCAAGGGTTGAGGGAGAATATTACTCTGTGCATAGTAACTCTATACTAAAAGAAAACACTGTTTAAGGGAACATTATAATATCAAGAATGATAGCACAATTAATGAGACAATACAGGATATTTGATATAACTTCAACATTCCACCGTTTTGTTTAATCTCTAAACAACTATCATATAATAAATCAAATACTCACCATGTGTAAATGATTTGTCTGGTGATGAGTGGAGTAGTGTGAGATAGAATAAGGAAAACCCGTTCTCTGGATACAATCGCTGGCACTAGTCCGCTGAGTATCGATGCGAAAAGCCTCAACCCTCCCGAAAACTTGTATAGATAAGAGAAATGGAAGAGATAGCGACAGAACATGTTGTTTCTTTACCCTGGCTATAGGTTGAGATTCTTCTTGCTGTGTGTGTGTATGAAGCAAAAGCATGTAAGCACCTATTAAGTGTATATTTCTGTTAGTGTGATCATGTGTGGGCTACCGCAGTGTAGGTAACCGGGGTCATCACCATAAGATTAGTTTTTGGCTTTCTTTGGGGTGTTAGTATTTTGCCACACTGTCGACCAAGGGCCGGCAGACATTTGATGCTTACATAGAGTATGAAAATTATAAGAGTTATCATCATGACATAATGTAACACTTGATATAGCCACTTAGAAATACTAGCTCCCATCCATCCAAAAAGATCCCAATCAGCCGATTGGTTCATGTGTTCCTGTAAATCTTGTAGTAATTTAACCTTCTGTTCAATGGGATTGTAATTATCTGAGATATTAAAACACATTCCTTTAAATTGTTCCCATCCGCTACCTTCTCTGAGCAGTAACTAATGGATGGCTACTGGATATTGAATCATACATTCTCTAATGTCTCTCAGTTCTTCATTAATGAGTCCTATAGAGGTGCTTGTAGCCTTTATATTTTTAGCTAGTCCATAAAAGTAAAACTTCCTAGGTCTATCACAAGTCTATATAGTAAGCCAAAAGGCATATCAGTAAGGGTATTTTTTATAGTAAATTAATTGTAAATCATAGTATTTTAGCTCTATAACCACGAGATATAAATAAATACTTTTGGTAAGCATGTCTCAATTGATAAGTGATATATTTCTTCTTCTGCTCAAGTACATATTCATCAGTATCTTATCAAAACATAATTTTGTACATATTCCTAGTGTCATTATATCTTCATATGCCATGGCCAGTGTGGGGAACATACTATATGTTTATGTTATTTTCCTTAAGCCATTATGGCTCATGGTGTAGGGAGAAATGTCATCAGTCACATAGAACCCACAGGTGAATTGTTACCTTACTTGCCACAGTAACAAGTGTCACGATCCGGGTTATTACCCCCATTATTTACCTGCTAAGTGCCTTCTGAGACTGGCCCGGCGTTCCAGGCCAGGGTTCCACCTGCGCTGTCTGCGGGCAGCGCGCTGCATATCTGTGTCCCAAGGTGCTTCTCTGTGATCGCAGCAGCTCTGACATGGCAACATCATAATAAGCATTCATCTGTTCAAAGTATGGCGTCTCCTGCCTCTGTGGCCTAGACCGCCATTACTGACGATTCTCACATGTGGAATACAAACAGACTTTCCCTCCAGTTTCAGACATTGGACGGCTTTTTGCAGGACAGTCCTGTCCGCCAGTAGAGCTGGAAAGCGAGGAGGGAGATTTTGAAATTCCAGTCTGTACCCCTTGGACACAATATCTCGCACCCAAGGGCCCAGGCTGGACGACACCCAGACATGACTGAAATGCCTGAGTTTCGCTCCCACTGGCCACACCTCTGGGGCATGCAGTCCACCGTCATGCAGAGGACTTTGGTGTACCTGAAGCCGGTTTCTGTTCCTGGGAGCCTACAGCAGCAGGTATCTTGGACTTGGGCCGACCTCCCCAAAAGAAGGTGTTGTACAGCCTGGCCTTTCTGAGCTTGGCAGCCCGAAAGGGCTGTATTGCAGTTAAAGAAAAGGGTTTCTTCAGATCAGTTGAAGCTGAGGGAAGAAAAGGTGACTTACCCACTGTAGCTGTGGAGATCCATGTATCTACTGCTTCCCCAAAGAGAGCCTGACCTGTATAGGGTTGGGAATCCACACTTCTCCTGGATTCCACGTCAGCAGACCACTAACGCAGCCACAGTCCTCAACGAGCGGAGACAGACATGGAAGAAATTCCTGCAGCCATGCAACCCAGGTCTTTCATGGATTCCACCAGAAATCCTTCCGAATCCTGAATGTGAAGCAAAAACAATTCAACATCACATTTCTCCATAGTATCCAAATCTTCAAGTAACGTGCCTGACCACTTTACTATAGCTTTGGCAATCCAATCACTGGCAATAGTAGGACGTAGTATTGCCCCTGAAGCTGTGTACATGGATTTGAGCGTATTATCAATTTTACGATCTACCGGCTCTTTCAAGGCAGTAGATCCTGGAACAGGTAAAACCCACCTTTTTTGTGAGTCTGGATACTGATGTGTCAACAATGGGTGGGTTTTCCCATTTTTTTCTATCCACATCAGGGAAACAAAACGCCATATTTTAGGGATCTGGAATTTTTTATCCGGGTTTTCCCAAGCACTTTCAAAAAATAAGAATTTACTTACCGATAATTCTATTTCTCGGAGTCCGTAGTGGATGCTGGGGTTCCTGAAAGGACCATGGGGAATAGCGGCTCCGCAGGAGACAGGGCACAAAAAGTAAAGCTTTTACAGGTCAGGTGGTGTGTACTGGCTCCTCCCCCTATGACCCTCCTCCAGACTCCAGTTAGGTACTGTGCCCGGACGAGCGTACACAATAAGGGAGGATTTTGAATCCCGGGTAAGACTCATACCAGCCACACCAATCACACCGTACAACTTGTGATCTAAACCCAGTTAACAGTATGATAACAGAGGAGCCTCTGAAAGATGGCTCCCTAAACAAATAACCCGAAATAGTTAACAATAACTATGTACAAGTCTTGCAGATAATCCGCACTTGGGATGGGCGCCCAGCATCCACTACGGACTCCGAGAAATAGAATTATCGGTAAGTAAATTCTTATTTTCTCTATCGTCCTAAGTGGATGCTGGGGTTCCTGAAAGGACCATGGGGATTATACCAAAGCTCCCAAACGGGCGGGAGAGTGCGGATGACTCTGCAGCACCGAATGAGAGAACTCCAGGTCCTCTTTTGCCAGGGTATCAAATTTGTAAAATTTTACAAACGTGTTCTCCCCTGACCACGTAGCTGCTCGGCAGAGTTGTAATGCCGAGACCCCTCGGGCAGCCGCCCAAGATGAGCCCACCTTCCTTGTGGAATGGGCCTTAACAGATTTAGGCTGTGGCAGGCCTGCCACAGAATGTGCAAGTTGAATCGTGTTACAAATCCAACGAGCAATCGACTGCTTAGAAGCAGGTGCACCCAACTTGTTGGGTGCATACAGTATAAACAGCGAGTCAGATTTTCTGACTCCAGCCGTCCTTGATATGTATATCTTTAAAGCTCTGACAACGTCCAACAACTTGGAGTCCTCCAAGTCGTTTGTAGCCGCAGGCACTACAATCGGCTGGTTCAGGTGAAACGCTGATACCACCTTCGGGAGAAAATGCGGACGCGTCCGCAGCTCTGCCCTATCCGAATGGAAAATTAAATAAGGACTTTTATAAGATAAAGCCGCCAGTTCTGATACTCTCCTGGCCGAAGCCAGGGCCAGTAACATAGTCACTTTCCATGTGAGATATTTCAAATCCACCTTCTTAAGTGGTTCAAACCAATGGGATTTGAGGAAATCTAAAACTACATTTAGATCCCACGGTGCCACCGGAGGCACCACAGGAGGCTGTATATGCAGTACTCCTTTGACAAAAGTCTGGACCTCAGGGACTGAGGCCAATTCTTTTTGGAAGAATATAGACAGGGCCGAAATTTGAACCTTAATAGATCCCAATTTGAGACCCATAGACAATCCTGATTGCAGGAAATGTAGGAAACGACCCAGTTGAAATTCCTCCGTCGGAGCATTCCGAACCTCGCACCATGCCACATATTTCCGCCAAATGCGGTGATAATGCTTTGCGGTGACTTCCTTCCTTGCCTTAATCAAGGTAGGAATGACTTCTTCAGGAATGCCTTTTCCTTTTAGAATCTGGCGTTCAACCGCCATGCCGTCAAACGCAGCCGCGGTAAGTCTTGAAAGAGACAAGGACCCTGCTGAAGCAGGTCCCTTCTCAGAGGTAGAGGCCACGGATCGTCCGTGACCATCTCTTGAAGTTCCGGGTACCAAGTCCTTCTTGGCCAATCCGGAGCCACTAGTATCGTTCTTACTCCTCTTTGCCGTATAATCCTCAATACCTTTGGTATGAGAGGCAGAGGAGGAAACACATATACCGACTGGTACACCCAAGGTGTTACCAGCGCGTCCACAGCTATTGCCTGCGGATCTCTTGACCTGGCGCAATACCTGTCCAGTTTTTTGTTGAGGCGAGACGCCATCATGTCCACCATTGGTTTTTTCCAACGGTTTATTAGCATGTGGAAAACTTCTGAATGAAGTCCCCACTCTCCCGGGTGAAGATCGTGTCTGCTGAGGAAGTCTGCTTCCCAGTTGTCCACGCCCGGGATGAATACTGCTGACAATGCTATCACGTGATTCTCCGCCCAGCGAAGGATCCTGGCAGCTTCTGCCATTGCACTCCTGCTTCTTGTGCCGCCCTGTCTGTTTACATGGGCGACTGCCGTGATGTTGTCCGACTGGATCAACACCGGTCTTCCTTGAAGCAGAGGTTCCGCCTGGCTTAGAGCATTGTAGATTGCTCTTAGTTCCAGAATGTTTATGTGAAGAGACTTTTCCAGGCTCGTCCACACTCCCTGGAAGTTTCTTCCCTGTGTGACTGCTCCCCAGCCTCTCAGGCTGGCGTCCGTGGTCACCAGGATCCAATCCTGTATGCCGAATCTGCGGCCCTCCAATAGATGAGCCTCCTGCAACCACCACAGAAGAGATACCCTTGTCCTTGGCGACAGGGTTATCCGCAGGTGCATCTGAAGATGCGACCCTGACCATTTGTCCAACAGATCCCTTTGGAAAATTCTTGCATGGAATCTGCCGAATGGAATTGCTTCGTAAGAAGCTACCATTTTTCCCAGGACTCTTGTGCATTGATGTACAGACACCTTTCCTGGTTTTAGGAGGTTCCTGACCAGGTCGGATAACTCCTTGGCTTTTTCCTCGGGAAGAAAAACCTTTTTCTGAACTGTGTCCAGAATCATCCCCAGGAACAGCAGACGAGTTGTCGGCATTAATTGGGATTTTGGAATATTCAGAATCCATCCGTGCTGCTTTAGCACCTCTTGAGATAGTGCTAATCCCATCTCTAGCTGTTCTCTGGACCTTGCCCTTATTAGGAGATCGTCCAAGTATGGGATAATTAATACGCCTTTTCTTCGAAGAAGAATCATCATCTCGGCCATTACCTTTGTAAAGACCCGAGGTGCCGTGGACAAACCAAACGGCAGCGTCTGAAACTGATAGTGACAGTTTTGTACAACGAACCTGAGGTACCCCTGGTGTGAGGGGTAAATTGGAACGTGGAGATACGCATCCTTGATGTCCAAGGATACCATAAAGTCCCCTTCTTCCAGGTTCGCTATCACTGCTCTGAGTGACTCCATCTTGAACTTGAACTTCTTTATGTACAGGTTCAAGGACTTCAGATTTAGAATAGGCCTTACCGAGCCATCCGGCTTCGGTACCACAAATAGAGTGGAATAATACCCCTTCCCTTGTTGTAGAAGAGGTACCTTGACTATCACCTGCTGAGAGTACAGCTTGTGAATGGCTTCCAAAATCGTCTCCCTTTCGGAAGGGGACATTGGTAAAGCAGACTTCAGGAAACGGCGAGGTGGCTCTGTCTCTAATTCCAACCTGTACCCCTGAGATATTATCTGCAGGATCCAGGGATCTACCTGCGAGTGAGCCCACTGCGCGCTGTAATTCTTGAGACGAGCGCCCACCGCCCCCGAGTCCGCTTGAGAAGCCCCAGCGTCATGCTGAGGCTTTTGTAGAAGCCGGGGAGGGCTTCTGTTCCTGGGAAGGAGCTGCCTGTTGCTGTCTCTTCCCTCGACCTCTGCCTCGTGGCAGATATGAATAGCCCTTTGCTCTCTTATTTTTAAAGGAACGAAAGGGCTGCGGTTGAAAAGTCGGTGCCTTTTTCTGTTGGGGAGTGACTTGAGGTAGAAAGGTGGATTTCCCGGCTGTAGCCGTGGCCACCAAATCCGATAGACCGACTCCAAATAACTCCTCCCCTTTATACGGCAAAACTTCCATATGCCGTTTTGAATCCGCATCGCCTGTCCACTGTCGTGTCCATAAAGCTCTTCTGGCCGAAATGGACATAGCACTTACCCGTGATGCCAGTGTGCAGATATCCCTCTGTGCATCACGCATATAAAGAAATGCATCCTTTATTTGTTCTAACGACAGTAAAATATTGTCCCTGTCCAGGGTATCAATATTTTCGATCAGGGATTCTGACCAAACTACCCCAGCACTGCACATCCAGGCAGTCGCAATAGCTGGTCGTAGTATAACACCTGCATGTGTGTATATACTTTTTTGGATATTTTCCATCCTCCTATCTGATGGATCTTTAAGTGCGGCCGTCTCAGGAGAGGGTAACGCCACTTGTTTTGATAAGCGTGTTAGCGCTTTGTCCACCCTAGGAGGTGTTTCCCAGCGCTCCCTAACCTCTGGCGGGAAAGGGTATAATGCCAATAATTTCTTTGAAATTATCAGCTTTTTATCAGGGGCAACCCACGCTTCATCACACACGTCATTTAATTCTTCTGATTCAGGAAAAACTATAGGTAGTTTTTTCACACCCCACATAATACCCTGTTTAGTGGTACCTGTAGTATCAGCTAAATGTAACGCCTCCTTCATTGCCAAAATCATATAACGTGTGGCCCTACTGGAAAATACGGTTGATTCGTCACCGTCCCCACTGGAATCAGTGCCTGTGTCTGGGTCTGTGTCGACCGACTGAGGCAAAGGGCGTTTTACAGCCCCTGACGGTGTTTGAGGCGCCTGGACAGGCACTAATTGATTGTCCGGCCGCCTCATGTCGTCAAACGACTGCTTAAGCGAGTTGACGCTATCCCGTAATTCCACAAATAAAGGCATCCATTCAGGTGTCGACCCCCTAGGAGGTGACATCCTCATATTTGGCAATTGCTCCGCCTCCACACCAATATCGTCCTCATACATGTCGACACACACGTACCGACACACAGCAGACACACAGGGAATGCTCTATACGAAGACAGGACCCAACTAGCCCTTTGGGGAGACAGAGGGAGAGTCTGCCAGCACACACCAAAAAAGCGCTATATATAACAGGGATAGCCTTATGATTAAGTGCTCCCTTATAGCTGCTTTTATATTAAAATATAGCCATTAATATGCCCCCCTCTCTGTTTTACCCTGTTTCTGTAGTGCAGTGCAGGGGAGAGACCTGGGAGCCGTCCTGACCAGCGGAGCTGTGAGAGGAAATGGCGCCGTGTGCTGAGGAGATAGGCCCCGCCCCTTTTTCGGCGGGCTCGTCTCCCGCTATTTATTGCATTTAGGCAGGGGTTAAATATCTCCATATAGCCTCTGGGGCTATATGTGAGGTATTTTTAGCCTTTTTTAAGGTTTTCATTTGCCTCCCAGGGCGCCCCCCCCCAGCGCCCTGCACCCTCAGTGACTGCGTGTGAAGTGTGCTGAGAGGAAAATGGCGCACAGCTGCAGTGCTGTGCGCTACCTTTAGAAGACTGTTGGAGTCTTCAGCCGCCGATTCTGGACCTCTTCTTACTTCAGCATCTGCGAGGGGGCCGGCGGCGTGGCTCCGGTGACCATCCAGGCTGTACCTGTGATCGTCCCTCTGGAGCTGATGTCCAGTAGCCAAGAAGCCAATCCATCCTGCACGCAGGTGAGTTCACTTCTTCTCCCCTCTGTCCCTCGTTGCAGTGATCCTGTTGCCAGCAGGAATCACTGTAAAATAAAAAACCTAAGCTAAACTCTCTAAGCAGCTCTTTAGGAGAGCCACCTAGATTGCACCCTTCTCGGCCGGGCACAAAAATCTAACTGGAGTCTGGAGGAGGGTCATAGGGGGAGGAGCCAGTACACACCACCTGACCTGTAAAAGCTTTACTTTTTGTGCCCTGTCTCCTGCGGAGCCGCTATTCCCCATGGTCCTTTCAGGAACCCCAGCATCCACTTAGGACGATAGAGAAATAATACAATGGCATTTGCATAGTGTTAGCTTAAACTAAGGGTGAAACAGTATAATATCAGTGTATAATACACACAGCTCCTCTACAGATCATATAGTGACAGTCACTTTGGTATATTGGTGAGACCCTAAATCCCACCTGCCTGATCCTCCTGTGGGGTCCTGTGATTCTCCTCTGTACAATCCTGGGAATACAGAGGACGGGGACATCTCTCTGGGGTATCTCTGTTACTGGGTCCATCTGTAGGAGACACACAGTGACTGAGTACAGTGTATATATGTGATTATCAGATGATGTGTGTATATAGGGGCCCCCATACCTGCTCTCCACTGTACATTACATGACAGTCTCCTCTTACCCAGTGATGTGAGGGGCCGGTGATTCTCCATCATCACGTCCTTGTACAGACCCCTGTGTTCCTCTACATACTCCCCCTCCTGCATGGAGACATAGACAGTGACATCCTGACACCTTATAGGAACCTGATACACACAGTGATACAGTCATCACCCAGACACATATCCTGGTGTTACTGTATAATATCCCATTCCCAGCAGTCACCTCTCCAGTCATCACCCAGACACGTCCCCTGGTGTTACTGTATAATGTCCCATTCCCAGCAGTCACCTCTCCAGTCATCACCCTGACACGTCCCCTGGTGTTACTGTATAATGTCCCATTCCCAGCAGTCACCTCTCCAGTCATCACCCAGACACGTCACCTGGTGTTACTGTATAATGTCCCATTCCCAGCAGTCACCTCTCCAGTCATCACCCAGACACATCCCCCGGTGTTACTGTATAATGTCCCATTCCCAGCAGTCACCTCTCCAGTCATCACCCAGACACATCCCCCGGTGTTACTGTATAATGCCCCATTCCCAGCAGTCACCTCTCCAGTCATCACCCAGACACATCCACTGGTGTTACTGTATAATACCCCATTCCCAGCAGTCACCTCTCCAGTCATCACCCAGACACATCCCCTGGTGTTACTGTATAATGCCCCATTCCCAGCAGTCACCTCTCCAGTCATCGCCCAGACACATCCCCCGGTGTTACTGTATAATGTCCCATTCCCAGCAGTCACCTCTCCAGTCATCACCCAGACACGTTCCCTGGTGTTACTGTATAATGTCCCATTCCCAGCAGTCACCTCTCCAGTCATCACCCAGACACGTCCCCTGGTGTTACTGTATAATGTACCATTCCCAGCAGTCACCTCTCCAGTCATCACCCAGACACGTCCCCTCGTGTTACTGTATAATGTCCCATTCCCAGCAGTCACCTCTCCAGTCATCACCCAGACACATCCCCTGGTGTTACTGTATAATGTCCCATTCCCAGCAGTCACCTCTCCAGTCATCACCCAGACACGTTCCCTAGTGTTACTGTATAATGTCCCATTCCCAGCAGTCACCTCTCCAGTCATCACCCAGACACATCCCCCGGTGTTACTGTATAATGTCCCATTCCCAGCAGTCACCTCTCCAGTCATCACCCAGACACATCCCCTGGTGTTACTGTATAATGCCCCATTCCCAGCAGTCACCTCTCCAGTCATCACCTAGACACATCCCCTGGTGTTACTGTATAATGTCCCATTCCCAGCAGTCACCTCTCCAGTCATCACCCGGACACGTCCCCTGGTGTTACTGTATAATGCCCCATTCCCAGAAGTCACCTCTCCAGTCATCACCCAGACATGTCCCCTGGTGTTACTGTATAATGTCCCATTCCCAGCAGTCACCTCTCCAGTCATCACCCAGACACATCCCCTGGTGTTACTGTATAATGTCCCATTCCCAGCAGTTACCTCTCCAGTCATCACCCAGACACATCCCCTGGTGTTACTGTATAATGCCCCATTCCCAGCAGTCACCTCTCCAGTCATCACCTAGACACGTCCCCCGGTGTTACTGTATAATGTTCCATTCCCAGCAGTCACCTCTCCAGTCATCACCCAGATACATTCCCTGGTGTTACTGTATAATACCCCATTCCCAGCAGTCACCTCTCCAGTCATCACCCAGACACGTTCCCTGGTGTTACTGTATAATGTACCATTCCCAGCAGTCACCTCTCCAGTCATAACCCAAACACGTCCCATGGTGTTACTGTATAATGTACCATTCCCAGCAGTCACCTCTCCAGTCATCACCCAGACACATTCCCTGGTGTTACTGTATAATGCCCCATTCCCAGCAGTCACCTCTCCAGTCATCACCCAGACACATCCCTTAGTGTTACTGTATAATGTCCCATTCCCAGCAGTCACCTCTCCAGTCATCACCCAGACACATCTCCTGGTGTTACTGATAATGTCCCATTCCCAGCAGTCACCTCTCCAGTCATCACCCAGACACATCCCCTGGTGTTACTGTATAATGCCCCATTCCCAGCAGTCACCTCTCCAGTCATCACCCAGACACATCCCCTGGTGTTACTGTATAATGCCCCATTTCCAGCAGTCACCTCTCCAGTCATCACCCAGACACGACCCCGGTGTTACTGTATAATGCCCCATTCCCAGCAGTCATCTCTCCAGTCATCACCCAGACACATCCCCTGGTGTCACTGTGTAATGTCAAGGGGTCAGCTTTCTGGGGGTAGCTTGCGTGGAATTTAATAAGTGTGGAATTAAGAAGTGTGTTATCCGAACAGTTAAATAAACAGTTGAACAAACATTGAGCACCATTAAGGAAAGGTAATTTACTTAAAGAACTTTTATCTCACAAACGACCACAGCATGTTCATCAAACTACTGTTTCTTATTTCAATTCATGGAATTCTCACCAAATGTAACACATTCTACACACACCCTAAAACTCACCCCTCTGTGCACATTACAGCTTCTATTCTCCACTCCCCTCTTCTAACCACTCATGAGCTTTATACTTACTTCTCTACAAGTACTTTGACAACCACAATTGGCCACTAGAATAAACACTCGCAAACATCCACCAATATTTATCTCACTCTTCTGCTTTTATTAGCTGGTGCCATATCACCAAATCCAGGCCCCAAACCACCTGTCCCTCTCACACTCAGCTATCTCAAAACAACATAGAAATCCATCTAACCTCATAAATATCACGTGTATTCCATCCCCCTCCAAGTCACTAAAATGTGGCTTATGGAATGCACGCTCTGTTTGTAACAAATTGCCATCCATCCATGACCTCTTTATCTCTCACAACTTTAATCTGCTGGCTATAACAGAAACCTGGCTCACACAATCAGACACAGCCTCCCCTGCAGCACTGTCACACGGTGGTTTCCACTTCACACACACACCCCCAGGCCTGGTAATAGTAAAGGTGGTGGGGTTGGAATCTTACTGTTCCAATTTTTCACATACACTGTTCTACCTCAGGTTCCATCACTCGCACTCACATCATTTGAAGTTCACTCTATCAGGATTTTCACCTCTTTTCTCTGCATTTTGCAGCTATCTATTGCCCTCCTGGGCAACTCGAACAACAATTTCTAGAAGATTTTTCTGCCTGGCTTCTACGCATCTTATCCTCTGACATCTCCACCATCATTATGGGGGATTTCAATATAGCTCTTGACAGTCCACAATCTGTTCATGCCTCCAAACTCTTCTCTCTAACCTCCTCTCTTGGCCTCACCCAATGGTCTGACTCCTCTACTCACCAGGAGGGCCACTACCTTGATGTTGTGTTCACCAGGCTCTGCCCAGTTTCTGAATTCATTAACACTCCTTTCCCTCTCTCTGATCACAACCTGATCACCTTCACAATCTCTTCTATTACTCTAAATTCTATGACACTATAACCTAGCAAGCCTCCTCTAACCCGCAGAAATACTAACAATATACATTTTCACCAACTTTCCATTTCTCTGCAACAACTGCTCTCACCAATCCCTACATTTACCACACCTGACACTGCTGTATCCCACCTGCACAAGACCCTAGAGAGGCTCCAGCTACCCATCATACTCTTGATGAAGTGGCTCCAGCTACCCATCACACTCTACATAGGCTTAGATGCCAACCATGGAACTCTAAATCAACAAGACACCTACAAAAACTGTCATGTAAAGTAGAACGTCAGTGGCGTAAATCTCAGAATCCTCAGATACAAGACCACCTACCACTCCTATCATCAGGCCCTGGACACTGCCAAACATATTTCCAGTCTCTCATCTCTTCTCATGCCACCAACCCCAAGCAACTTTTTAATACATTTAAATCACTTCTTTACCCTCCCTCACCTCCCCCACTAGCTACTATCAGTGCCTACAACAGCACAAACCAGTCCAGGTGGTTACTCCATATACCGGCCCTGTTTGAATGTTACCGATCAATCCATCTCAAGCCCTGCATGGGAGTCAGGAAGCTAATCCCCCTGCAGCTTATATCATCCACCACGGGACTCTCACCATACGGCCTTATACAGCGGTTCACATGCTGACATTACCAACAGCGCCCATATCCCAGGGCCAATCAGCCCAACGATAAAGCTGTAGCGGCAGCACAAACAAGGTACGAGTCACCTCAAGTCCCATATAAGAGACGGGAATCCAAACTGCCCCCAGTCTGAAAAATTGACTATGGTTTATATATCCACCGCGAGATCTTCACTATTTAGCGGCAATTCCATCCCCGCTGTGGACACGGTCCACACGCCGCTTCTATCAACAGTGTTAATATCTTGGGACCGTTACCCATACAATCCAGCTATAGTGGAAGAGGTGACGTAATCCTGGAGGAGAATATACATCAAGCGCATAACGGATTTTCCACCAATGGACTTGACGGTTCTCTTCTCATCAGTTCCGCGCCGGCACCCACCTGGGCTTGGCATATAAACGTGTTTTTATCTTCCAGCAGTTGTTTTTAAGCCACAACCAATATTTTCTTTCCGGGGACGCCCGGTTGGATATATTGGTCATATTACCACTGAACAATTACATTAATATATGTATTTGGTTTCTAGATGCTTTTTATATGACTCTGTAAGTACTGTTAATTAATTATACAAGTGTTATGAAATTGCTACACAATTGTACAAGAATAGTTAATATTTAATAGCAATATATACAGATACAAAAGTATTTGTTATTTATAATAAAGTCATTTTAATAACTATTGGGACTCCATGGCTGTTATCTTGTTGGGTACAGTGTTTTGATATATGAGCGCCCCTATCATATTTCTTTCATGTAGTTATTCCTAATTGGAGCAATACACAACTCCTATATATTGGTGAACGTATACCAAGCATTGTCCCCACCAATGAATTTTTTTAAATATTTTTTCTGATTTTATTTAATTGATGCAGGCGCTGCAAATAATAGTGTTTTGTGTATCAGTGCACAAGAACTTGCCTCCTACTTCAAGGATAAGGTTGATAAAATCTGAGATGAAATGGTATGCTCTTCCTCAGCCAGTGACCTGCTCAATTCCCTACCTGAACCCTAAGGCACTTTCTCTTCATTTGATCCCACAAGTGAAGATGAAGTATCATCAGTCTTTCCATCCTCCTACTGCACTACCTCTCCTCTTGATCCTATACCCTCACAGGTCAGTAAAACTTTGTCTCCTGTGCTTATCCCAACCTTAACTAACATCTGTAATCTCTCTCTCTCTCTACTGGTATCTTTCCTTCTCTGTTTAAGCATGCAGTGATTACTCCCATTACTAAACAAACACACCTCTGACCCAAACACACTCTCTAACTACCGTCCCATTTCTCAGCTACCCAGTCCCTCCAAGCTACTTGAGAGACTTGCCTACACTCGCCTAACACACTTTCTTAACTCCCACAACTTATTGGACCCACTTCAGTCAGGCTTTCATGCCCAACACTCCACAGAGACGGCGCTGACCATAGTAGTGAATGATCTAGTCACTGCTAGATCTAAAGGCCATTACACACTACTCATTCTTCTAGATCTCTCTGCTGCTTATGACACTGTTGACCACTCTCTTCTCAATTACTACAATCTTTAGGTCTTCAGGACACAGCCCTCTCCTGGTTCTCATCCTACCTATCTAATCGCTCTTTCAGTGTTTACGTCTCTGATTCTACCTCTTCTTCTCTACCTCTATCAGTTGGAGTAACGCAAGGCTCAGTCTTGGGTCCTCTGCTGTTCTCAGTCTGTACCTCATCTCATCGCTGGGTGATCATATCATACAACCCATTAAGAAACTGGCAAGCTGGTGGACCATTATGCAACAGGTAGCATCTATCCTTGTGTATCAATGCCTATTTCCCTATAGATTGTAAGCTTGCGAGCAGGACCTTCCTACCTCTATGTCTGTCTGTTTTTACCCAGTTTTGTTCTATTACTGCTGTTCTAATTGTAAAGCGCAACAGAATATGCTGCGCTATATAAGAAACTGCTAATAAATATAACACAGGTCGCTCCCCCTGTATACTATGACAGCACAGGAAGCTACCCCTGTATACTATGACAACACAGGCCGCAGCCCCTGTATACTATGACAGCACAGATAGCTACCCCTGTATATTATGACAACACAGGCCGCTGCCCCTGTATATTATGACAACACATGCCGCTGCCCCTGTATATTATGACAACACATGCCGCTCCCCCTGTATACTATGACAACACAGGATGCTACCCCTGTATATTATGACAACACAGGCCGCTGCCCCTGTATATTATGACAACACAGGCCACGCATTCTGTATAGAAAGAAAATACATTCCGCCCACCCTATATAATAATAGTAACAAGACACCACAGGTCTCTCCACTTGTATATTATGACAACACAGGCCACTCCCCCTGTATACTATGACAGTACAGGATGCTACCCCTGTAATATGACAACACAGGCCACTCCTTCTGTATAGAAAGACAATACATGTCGCTCACCCTATATAATAAAAGTAACAAGACACCACAGGCCACTTACCCTGTATAAAAGGGCAACACAGGCTGCTCCCCCTGTATAGTAGGATGTCATAATCCACTACCCCGTATAGGAGGATGCCCCAGGTCGCTCCCCCTGTACAGTAGGACAACACATGCCACTCCCCTGTATTTTAATACAGCTCCACTGAATATTAATACAACATATGCCGCTCCACCTGTATAGTACAATGCCACAGGACACAACACCTGTAATGTCCCGTTTATAGAATTACAGTAACGGCGGGTTCTGTGCTACCTGAATCACTGTAAAGGCGGGATGTGCGCCATCTGTATTACGGTAACAGTGGGGACTGCGCCACCTGTATTACGGTAACGGTGCGGTCTTGCGCCACCTGTATTACGGTAACGACGGGGTCTGCGCCACCTGTATTACGGTAACGACGGGGTCTGCGCCACCTGTATTACGGTAACGGCGGGGTCTGCGCCACCTGTATTACGGTAACAGTGGGGACTGCGCCACCTGTATTACGGTAACGGTGGGGTCTGCGCCACCTGTATTACGGTAACGGCGGGGGCTGTGTCACCTGTATTACGGTAACGGCGGGGTCTGCGCCACCTGAATTACGGTAACGGCGGGGGCTGCGTCACCTGTATTACGGTAACGGTGCGGTCTTGCGCCACCTGTATTACGGTAACGACGGGGTCTGCGCCACCTGTATTACGGTAACGGCGGGGTCTGCGCCACCTGTATTACGGTAACGGCGGGGGCTGTGTCACCTGTATTACAGTAACGGCGGGGTCTGCGCCACCTGTATTACGGTAACAGTGGGGACTGCGCCACCTGTATTACGGTAACGGCGGGGGCTGTGTCACCTGTATTACGGTAACGGCGGGGGCTGTGTCACCTGTATTACGGTAACGGCAGGGTCTGCGCCACCTGTATTACGGTAACGGCGGGGTCTGAGCCACCTGTATTACGGTAACGGCGGGGTCTGCGCCACCTGTATTACGGTAACGGCGGGGTCTGCTCCACCTGTATTACGGTAACGGCGGGGTCTGCGCCACCTGTATTACGGTAACGGCGGGGTCTGAGCCACCTGTATTACGGTAACGGCGGGGTCTGCGCCACCTGTATTACGGTAACGGCGGGGTCTGCTCCACCTGTATTATGGTAACGGCGGGGTCTGCGCCACCTGTATGACGGTAACGGCGGGGTCTGCGCCCCCTGTATTACGGTAACGGCGGGGTCTGCGCCCCCTGTATTTCGGTAACGGCGGGGTCTGCGACACCTGTATTACAGTAATAGGACACTAGAGTGTCAGCCACCTGTACAGGGATAATGCAGCACCAGAGGCTGCTCCAGCTGCACTATAACAAGGCACCAGAGGCTGCTCCCCCTGTAGTACAGAACCTGACACCAGAGCTGCTCAGCCTATAGAATAATAATAATAATAATAATATCATTACCTGCTGCCAGACACAGCAATGGCTGCTCTCTGCTCCTGCTGCCTTGTGGGAATGAGTCTGAGCTCTGATAATGACGTAACAGGGAGCCGGGGACAGAGAGTAGGCGGGGCTAATGATGGCTGAGTGACAGGAATCTGCGTGCTGTGGGCGGAGCTGGAGCTAGTTGAGTGACGGGGCATTGCGGCCTATGAGACGGAGAGAGGGCGGGGCTGGGTGTAACAGTGACTGGAAGCTGCGATTTATGAGCAGGAGAGTGGGCGTTGCCGCGGCCAATGGACAGGAGAGTGATAGAATACGGCGGCCAATGGGCGGGAGAGTGGGCGGGCAGGGAGAGGTTGTTGACGCTGCATCCAATGGGCAATGAGTGGGCGGGGCTGGAGGTAAATGAGTGACAGAGCATTGCGGCCTATGAGAGGGAGTAAGGATGGGGATGAGTGTGATAGTGACTGGAAGCCGCGGCCTATAAGCAGTGAGTGGGCGGGGCTGCTCCTGGTTGCTGAGTTACCGTTGTAGTCACTACCCATAATCCTATGCGTTATGCTGATCCCACGGAAATTCCGCCCCGCCCACTTCCGGTACACATTTCTCCGTCCAGGCCAGGGTGTGAGCTGCTGCCTTATCCTCCAGGTAATGTCCCCTCATCCCTCCTGTCTCCTGCCCCCACCTCTCCTAATACCCCCTCTCCTGCCCCCAACCTCTCCTACCCCCTCTCCTGCCCCAACCCTCCTAATACCCCTTCTCCTGTCCCAACCTCTACTAATACCCCTCTCCTGTCCCCATCCTCTCCTAATACCCCCTCTCCTGCCCCCATCCTCTCCTAATACCCCCTCTCCTGCCCCCATCCTCTCCTAATACCCCCTCTCCTGCCCCATCCTCTCCTAATACCCCCTCTCATGCCCCAACCTCTCCTAATACCCCCTCTCCTGCCCCCATCCTCTCCTAATACCCCCTCTCCTGCCACCAACCTCTCCTAATACCCCCTCTCCTGCCCCCATCCTCTCCTAATACCCTCTCCTGCCCCCAACCTCTCCTAATACCCTCTCCTGCCCCCAACCTCTCCTAACACCCCCTCTCCTGCCCCCATCCTCTCCTAATACCCCCTCTCCTGCCCCCACCTCTCCTAATACCCCCTCTCCTGCCCCCATCCTCTCCTAATACCCCCTCTCCTGCCCCCATTCTCTCCCAATACCCCTCTCCTGCCTCCAACCTCTCCTAATACCCCCTCTCCTGCCCCAACCCTCCTAATACCCCCTCTCCTGCCTCTCCTAATGCCCCTCTCCTGCCCCCAACCTCTCCTAATGCCCCCTCTCCTGCCCCCAACCTCTCCTAATACCCCCTCTCTTGCCCCCAACCTCTCCTAATACCCCCTCTCTTGCCCCCAACCTCTCCTAATACCCCCTCTCCTGCCCCAACCTCTCCTAATACCCCCTCTCCTGCCCCAACCTCTCCTAATACCCCCTCTCCTGCCCCAACCTCTCCTAATACCCCCTCTCCTGCCCCCATCCTCTCCTAATACCCCCTCTCCTGCCCCCATCCTCTCCTAATGCCCCCATCCTCTCCTAATACCCCCTCTCCTGCCCCCATCCTCTCCTAATACCCCCTCTCCTGCCTCCAACCTCTCCTAATACACCCTCTCCTGCCCCAACCCTCCTAATACCCCCTCTCCTGCCCCAACCCTCCTAATACCCCCTCTCCTGCCCCAACCCTCCTAATACCCCCTCTCCTGCCTCTCCTAATGCCCCTCTCCTGCCCCCAACCTCTCCTAATGCCCCCTCTCCTGCCCCCAACCTCTCCTAATACCCCCTCTCCTGCCCCCAACCTCTCCTAATACCCCCTCTCCTGCCCCCAACCTCTCCTAATACCCCCTCTCCTGCCCCCAACCTCTCCTAATACCCCCTCTCTTGCCCCCAACCTCTCCTAATACCCCCTCTCTTGCCCCCAACCTCTCCTAATACCCCCTCTCTTGCCCCCAACCTCTCCTAATACCCCCTCTCTTGCCCCCAACCTCTCCTAATACCCCCTCTCTTGCCCCCATCCTCTCCTAATACCCCCTCTCCTGCCCCCATCCTCTCCTAATACCCCCTCTCCTGCCCCCATCCTCTCCTAATACCCCCTCTCCTGCCCCAACCTCTCCTAATACCCCCTCTCCTGCCCCCATCCTCTCCTAATATCCCCTCTCCTGCCCCAACCTCTCCTAATATCCCCTCTCCTGCCCCAACCTCTCCTAATACCCCCTCTCCTACCCCCATCCTCTCCTAATACCCCCTCTCCTGCCCCCATCCTCTCCTAATACCCCCTCTCCTGCCCCCATCCTCTCCTAATACCCCCTCTCCTGCCCCCATCCTCTCCTAATACCCCCTCTCCTTCCCCAACCCTCCTAATACCCCCTCTCCTGCCTCTCCTAATGCCTCCTCTCCTGCCCCCAACCTCTCCTAATGCCCCCTCTCCTGCCCCCAACCTCTCCTAATACCCCCTCTCTTGCCCCCAACCTCTCCTAATACCCCCTCTCCTGCCCCAACCTCTCTTAATACCCCCTATCCTGCTCCCAACCTCTCCTAATACCCCCTCTCCTGCCCCAACCTCTCTTAATACCCCCTATCCTGCTCCCAACCTCTCTTAATACCCCCTATCCTGCTCCCAACCTCTCCTAATACCCCCTCTCCTGCCCCCAACCTCTCCTAATACCCCCTCTCCCGCCCCCAACCTCTCCTAATGCCCCCTCTCCCGCCCCCATCCTCTCCTAATGCCCCCTCTCCCGCCCCCAACCTCTCCTAATGCCCCCTCTCCCGCCCCCATCCTCTCCTAATGCCCCCTCTCCCGCCCCCATCCTCTCCTAATGCCCCCTCTCCCGCCCCCATCCTCTCCTAATGCCGAGCAATAGTCTGCTTTGAAGCAGGAGCACCCAGCTTGTTGGATGCATACAGGATAAACAGCGAGTCAGTCTTCCTGACTCCAGCCGTCCTGGAAACATAAATTCTCAGGGCCCTGACCACGTCCAGTAACTTGGAATCCTCCAAGTCCCTAGTAGCCACAGGCACTACAATAGGCTGGTTCAAGTGAAAAACTGATACCACCTTCAGGAGAAAATGAGGACGAGTCCTCAACTCTGCCCTATCCGTATGGAAAATCAGATAAGGGCTTTTACAAGATAAGGCCGCCAATTCTGACACACGCCTGGCCGAAGCCAGGGCCAACAGCATGACCACTTTCCACGTGAGATATTTCAAATCCACGGTTTTAAGTGGCTCGAACCAATGTGATTTCAAGAACCCCAAAACCACATTGAGATCCCAAGGTGCCACTGGAGGCACAAAAGGGGGCTGAATATGCAGCACGCACTTCGCAAATGTCTGAACTTCAGGCAGTGAAGCCAATTCTTTTTGGAAGAAAATTGACAGAGACGAAATCTGTACCTTAATGGACCCTAATTTTAGGCCCATATTCACTCCTGCTTGCAGGAAATGCAGAAAACGACCCAGTTGAAACTCCTCCGTTGGGGCCTTTTTGGCCTCACACCAAGCAACATATTTTCGCCAAATGCGGTGATAATGTTTTGCCGTGACATCCTTCCTGGCTTTGATCAGGGTAGGGATGACTTCCTCCGGAATACCCTTTTCCTTCAGGATCCGGTGTTCAACCGCCATGCCGTCAAACGCAGCCGCGGTAAGTCTTGGAATAGACAGGGCCCCTGCTGGAGCAGGTCCCGTCTTAGCGGTAGAGGCCATGGGTCCTCTGTGAGCATCTCTTGAAGTTCCGGGTACCAAGCTCTTCTTGGCCACTCTGGAACCACGAGCATCGTTCTTACTCCGCTCCTTCGCACAATTCTCAGTACCTTTGGAATTAGAGGCAGAGGAGGGAACACATAAACCGACTGGTACACCCACGGTGTCACTAGAGCGTCCACAGCTATCGCCTGAGGGTCCCTTGACCTGGCGCAATACCTTTCTAGTTTTTTGTTGAGGCGGGACGCCATCATGTCCACCTTTGGTCGTTCCCAACGGTTTACAATCATTTGGAAAACTTCCGGATGAAGTCCCCATTCTCCCGGGTGGAGGTTGTGTCTGCTTAGGAAGTCTTCTTCCCAGTTGTCTACTCCCGGGATGAACACTGCTGTCAGTGCTGACACGTGATTTTCCGCCCATCGGAGAATCTTTGTGGCTTCTGCCATCGCGCTCCTGCTTCTTGTGCCGCCCTGTCTGTTTACATGGGCGACCGCCGTGATGTTGTCTGATTGTATCAGTACCGGCTGGTTTTGAAGCAGAGGTCTTGCCTGGCTTAGGGCGTTGTAGATGGCCCTTAGTTCCAGGATATTTATGTGAAGTGAAATTTCCTGGTTTGACCACAGTCCCTGGAAATTTCGTCCCTGTGTGACTGCCCCCCAGCCTCGAAGGCTGGCATCCGTAGTTACCAGGACCCAGTCCTGTATCCCAAATCTGCAGCCCTCTAGAAGATGAGCACTCTGCAGCCACCACAGTAGCGACACCCTGGTCCTTGGCGACAGGGTTATCCGCCGATGCATCTGAAGATGCGATCCGGACCACTTGTCCAACAGGTCCCACTGGAAGGTTCTTGCGTGGAATCTGCCGAATGGAATTGCTTCGTACGAAGCTACCATCTTTCCCAGGACTTTCGTGCATTGATGCACTGACACCTGTCCTGGCTTTAGAAGGTTTCTTACTAGAAATGACAACCCCCTTTTTTTTTTTCCTCTGGAAGAAACACTTTTCTGGTCTGTATCCAGAATATCCCCAGGAACAGAAGACGTGTCGTGGGGACCAGCTGTGACTTTGGGATGTTGAGAATCCAACCATGCTGTTGTAGCACTTCCTGAGAAAGTGCTACCCCCACCAGCAACTGCTTCCTGGACCTCGCCTTTATCAGGAGATCGTCCAAGTACGGGATAATTGAAACCCCTTTCTTTCGAAGGAGAATCATCATTTCGGCCATTACCTTGGTAAAGACCCTCGGTGCCGGGATAACCCAAACGGCAGCGTCTGGAACTGGTAGTGACAGTCCTGTACCACAAACCTGAGGTACTCCTGGTGAGGAGGGTAAATGGGGACATGCAGGTAAGCATCCTTGATGTCCAGAGATACCATGTAATCCCCTTCCTCCAGGCTGGAGATAACCGCTCTGAGCGATTCCATCTTGAACTTGAACTTTTTGATATACTTGTTCAAGGATTTTAAATTTAAAATGGGTCTCACCGAACCGTCCGGTTTCGGTACCACAAACATTGTGGAATAATAACCCTTTCCTTGTTGAAGGAGAGGTACCCTGTTTATCACTTGCTGGGAATACAGCTTGTGAATTGCCTGTAACACTGCCTCTCTGTCAGAGAGTGTTGTTGGTAAGGCAGATTTTAGGAAACGGCGTGGTGGAGGCGTCTCGAATTCCAGCATGTACCCCTGAGATACTACCTGAAGGATCCAGGGATCCACCTGTGAGCGAGCCCACTGTGTGCTGAAATTCCTGAGACGTGCCCCCACCGTACCTAGATCCGCCTGTGAAGCCCCATCGTCATGCTGTGGACTTGGCGGAAGCGGGGGAGGACTCCTGGTCCTGGGAACTGGCTGTATGCTGCAGCTTTTTTCCCTTACCTCTGCCTTTTGGCAAAAAAGAGGCGCCTCTTGCCCTTATGGGGCCGAAAGGACTGTGCTTGATAATACTGTGCTTTCTTTTGCTGCGAGGTAACCTGGGGCAGAAAAGTTGATTTTCCAGCTGTTGCCGTGGAAACGAGGTCTGACAGACCTTCCCCAAACAACTCCACCCCTTTATAAGGCAAAATCTCCATGTGCCTTTTTGAATCGGCATCCCCTGACCACTGCCGAGTCCATAATCCAGTCTAGCGGAAATGGACATTGCACTTACTTTTGATGCCAGTCGGCAAATATCCCTCTGTGCATCACGCATGTATAAGAGAGCATCTTTTATATGCTCTAAAGTCAGTAAAATATTGTCCCTATCCAGGGTCTCAATATTCTCTGTCAGGGAATCCGACCACGCAACCGCAGCACTACACATCCATGCTGAGGCTATAGCTGGTCGTAGTATAACACCAGTGTGTGTGTATATAGACTTTAGGATAGTCTCCTGCTTTCTGTCAGCAGGCTCTTTAAGGGCGGCCGTATCCGGAGACGGTAGTGCCACCTTCTTTGACAAACGTGTGAGCGCTTTATCAACCCTAGGGGGTGTTTCCCAACGTGACCTATCCTCTGGCGGGAAAGGGTACGCTGCCAATAGCCGTTTAGAAATTACTAATTTCTTATCGGGGGAAGTCCATGCTTCTTCACAAACTTCATTTAATTCCTCAGATGCAGGAAAAATTACTGGTAGTTTTTTCTCACCAAACATAATACCCTTTTTTGTGGTACCTGGGGTAATATCAGTAATGTGTAATACATTTTTCATTGCCTCAATCATGTAACGTGTGGCCCTATTGGAAGTTACAGTCGTCTCCTCATCGTCGACACTGGAGTCGGTATCCGTGTCAACGTCTGTGTCTGCCATCTGAGGTAACTGGCGTTTTACAGCCCCTGATGGCCTTTGAGACGCCTGGACAGGCACAAGCTGAGTTGCCGGCTGTCCCATGTCGTCAAGCCTTTTATGTAAGGAGTTGACACTTTCCCGTAATTCCTTCCATAAGTCCATCCACACAGGTGTCGACCCCGCAGGGGGTGACATCACATTTACCGGCATTTGCTCCGCCTCCACATAATTTTCCTCCTCATACATGTCGACACAGCCGTACCGACACACAGCACACACACAGGGAATGCTCTAAAAAAGAGGACAGGACCCCACAAAGCTCTTTGGAGAGACAGAGGGAGAGTATGCCAGCACACACCAGAGCACTATATACACTGGGGTGACACCTATACAGAGTGTTTTCCCCTATAGCTGCATAGAATAACTATAATGCGCCTAAAATATGTGCCCCCCTCTCTTTTTTACCCTTTTCTGTAGTGCAGGACTGCAGGGGAGAGCCAGGGAGCCTTCCTTCCAGCGGAGCTGTGAGGGAAAATGGTGCCGGTATGCTGAGGGAGATAGCTCCGCCCCCTTTTTGGCGGACTTTAGGAAATCTGGCAGGGGTTAATTTACACCTATATAGCCCCTGGGGCTATATATGGTGTATATTTGCCAGCCAAGGTGTTATTTATTGCTGCTCAGGGCGCCCCCCCCCAGCGCCCTGCACCCATCAGTGACCGGAGTGTGAGGTGTGCATGAGGAGCAATGGCGCACAGCTGCAGTGCTGTGCGCTACCTTGGAGAAGACAGAAGTCTTCAGCCGCCGATTTTCCGGACCTTCTTGCTTCTGGCTCTGTAAGGGGGACGGCGGCGCGGCTCCGGGAACGGACATCGAGGTCGAGTCCTGCGTTCAATCCCTCTGGAGCTAATGGTGTCCAGTAGCCTAAGAAGCCCGAACTGGCTGCAAGCAGGCAGGTTCGCTTCTTCTCCCCTTAGTCCCTCGTAGCAGTGAGCCTGTTGCCAGCAGGTCTCATTGAAAATAAAAAACCTAAACTATACTTTCTTTTCTAGGAGGCTCAGGAGAGCCCCTAGTGTGCATCCAGCTCGGCCGGGAACAAAGATCTAACTGAGGTCTGGAGGAGGGTCATAGGGGGAGGAGCCAGTGCACACCAGTTAGTCCTAAAGCTTTCTTTTAGTTGTGCCCAGTCTCCTGCGGAGCCCGCTATTCCCCATGGTCCTTACGGAGTTCCCAGCATCCACTAGGACGTCAGAGAAATATAAAATAAGTAGACAAGACCCAGGGTGTTACAGGATACAATATATAATTCTATAACTGACATGTTTTACCTGTAATCATTTTTATGTGTATTAAAAAAAAAAAAAGATAGGATGCTTAGACTGGAGCTTGATCAACACTGAACGCTCATCTGGGATTACTAGAGGTGACATGGACGCTCATGTGGGATTACTAGAGGCGACATGGATGCTCATGGGGGATTACTAGAGGTGACATGGACGCTCATGGGGAATTACTAGAGGTGACACGGACGCTCATGTGGGATTACAAGAGGTGACACGGACGCTCATGTGGGATTACTAGAGGCGACATGGATGCTCATGGGGGATTACTAGAGGTGACATGGACGCTCATGGGGGATTACTAGAGGTGACATGGACGCTCATGGGGGATCACTAGAGGTGACATGGACGCTCATGGGGGATTACTAGAGGTGACATGGACGCTCATGGGGGATTACTAGAGGTGACATGGACGCTCATGGGGGATTACTAGAGGTGACATGGACGCTCATGGGGGATTACTGGAGGTGACACTGATGCTCGTGGGATTACTAGAGGTGACATGGACGCTCATGTGGGATTACTAGAGGTGACATGGCCGCTCATGTGGGATTACTGGAGGAGACATGGCCGCTCATGTGGGATTACTAGAGGTGACATGGATGCTCATGTGGGATTACTGGAGGAGACATGGACGCTCGTGTGGGATTACTGGAGGTGACAAGGACGCTCATGTGGGATTACTAGACATGGTTGTAATAATAAAACACCAAAGAAGAGAAAATGCTGTCCTGCTTGCGCACTTATAAATAATAGGATTTTAATACCTGCCGGTAAATCTTTTTCTCTGAGTTCGTAGAGGATGCTGGGGTCATCAATAGAACCATGGGGTATAGACAGGATCCGCAGGAGAAATGGGCACTTTAAGACTTTAATAAGGGCGTGAACTGGCTCCTCCCTCTATGCCCCTCCTCCAGACCTCAGTTATAGGAACTGTGCCGAGGGAGACGGACATTAGGTTGGTTTATATGAAAAGAAGAAACCACCTTCTGCAGAAACTGTTGACGAGTTCTCAACTCTGCTCTATCTTCATGGAAGATCAAATAAGGGCTCTTGTGAGACTAGGCCGCCAATTCGGACACCCGCCGTGCAGATGCCAAGGCCAATAAAATGACCACTTTCCAAGTGAGGAATTTCAAATCCACCTTTTGAAAAAGGTTCAAACAGTGAGATTGAAGGAACTGTAACATCACGTTAAGGTCCCAAGGTGCCACAGGAGGCACAAAAGGTGGTTGGATGTGTAACACCCCCTTTACAAACGTTTGCACCTCAGGAAGTGAGGCCAATTGTTTCTGAAACAAAACTGACAATGCAGAAATTTGTACTTTAATGGATCCTAATTTAAGGCCCGCATCCACTCCAGCTTGTAAAAAGTGGAGAAAATGTCCAAGTAAAAATTTTTCCGCATAAGCCTTCTTGGACTCGCACCAGGAAATATATTTCCTCCAAATGTGGTGATCGTGTTTTGCCGTAACATCCTTTCTATCCTGAATAAGAGTGGGAATGACTTCACTGGGAATACCCTTCTGGGCTAGAATCTGGCGTTCAACCGCCATGCCGTCAAACGTAGCCGCAGTAAATCTTGATACTGACACGGCCCCTGCTGTAACAGGTCCTCTCGTAGAGGAAGCAGCCAGGGATTTCCTATGCGTAAATCCTGAAGATCGGGATACCAAGCCCTCCTTGGCCAATCTGGAACAATGAGGATCGTTGGAACCTTTCTTCTTCTTATAATTTTTAACACTCTCGGAATGAGAGGAAGTGGAGGGAACACATACCGACTGAAACACCCACGGTGTCACCAGAGCGCCCACTGCTATGGCTTGAGGGTACCTTGACCTGGCGCAATCATTTTGGAGTTTCTTGTTGAGACGAGACGCCATCATGTCTACTTGGGGAGTACCCCAGCGACTTGTCACTTCTGTGAAGACTCCTGGATGGAGATCGTGTCTGCTGAGGAAGTCTGCTTCCCAGTTGTCCACTCCTGGAATGAAGATAACTGACAGAGCGCTTAGATGTTTCTCCGCCCAGCGGAGAATCCTTGTGGCTTCTGTCATTGCTGCTCTGCTTTTTGTTCCGCCCTGGCTGTTGATGTAAGCTACTGCTGTTACATTCTCCGACTGGATGAGGAAGGGTCGACTTTGAAAAAGGCGTTCAGTTTGTAGAAGGCCGTTGTAAATGGCCCTTAATTCCAGAACGTTTATGTGGAGACAAGTCTCCTGACTTGACCATCTTCCTTGCACCCCAACCCCGGGGACTTGCATCCGTGGTCACTAGAATCCAATCCTGAATACCGAACCTGCGTCCCTCGAGGAGGTGAGAACTGTGCAGCCACCACAGCAGTGATATTCTTGTCTTTGAGGACAGGACTATCGTCCGTTGCATGTGTAGGTGGGAACCGGACCACTTGTCCAACAGGTCCCACTGGAATACTCTGGCATGGAATCTGCCAAACTGAATGGCCTCGTAGGCCGCCACCATCTTTCCCAGCAAGCGAGTGCATTGATGGATCGACACTCTGGTTGATTTTAAGATTTGTTCCAGAGCTTTTTCTTCCGGAAGAAAAACTCTCTGTAGTTCTGTGTCCAGATTCATCCCCAGAAACGACAGGTGGGTCGTAGGGATCAACTGAGATTTCAGCAGGTTGAGGAGCCAGCCATGTTGTTGCAACACCTTCAGGGACAGTGCAATGTTCTGTAACAACTTGTCCCTGCATCTGGCTTTCATCAGGAGATCGTCCAAGTATGGGATAATCATGACACCTTGCATGCGAAGAAGAATCATCATCTCCGCCATCACTTGGGTAAAAATCCTCGGAGCCGTGGACAGCCCAAATGGCAACGTCTGAAATTGGTAATGACAATCCTGAACCACAAAGCGCAGGAAGGCCTGATGAGGAGGATAAATGGGAACATGTAGGTAGGCATCCTTTATGTCTAAGGAGACCATAAAGTCCCCTTCCTCCAGACTGGAGATCACTGCTCTGAGAGACTCCATCTTGAATTTCTGCAGAAAGTAATTTAGGTTAAGGTTGAGGATCGGTCTGACCGAGCCGTCCGGCTTCGGAACCACGAATAAACTGGAATAAAAGCCTTGTCCCTGTTGCGCAGGGGGAACCGTGATAATGACCTGGTTCTGACACAATTTTTGTATTGCGTCGCACACTACCTCTCTGCCAGTCAGAGAAGCTGGCAAGGCTGATTTTAATAATCGGCGAGGGGGAACGTCTTAAAATTTTAGTTTGTACCCTTGTGACACAATTTTTAAAATCCAAGGTTCCAGGCCCGAGCAAACCCAGACCTGGCTAAAGAGCTTGAGACGTGCCCCAACCGGCGAGGACTCCCGCAGGGAAACCCCAGCGTCATGCGGTAGACTTGGCAGAAGCCGGGGAGGACTTCTGTTCTTGGGAGGCAGAGAAGCCTGGGTTTCTTTTACCTCTTTCCCTGCCTCTAGCAGCAAGGAAGGCAGAGCCTCTTCCTCTTCGGTATCTATTGGGCCGAAAGGACTGCATTTGATGATGCGTTTTCTTATGTTTTGGGGGAACATAAGGTAAAAATTAAGATTTTCCAGCAGTAGCTGTAGAGACTAGGTCTGTAACCGGTAGGTATTAACATCCTATTTTTTCATACGTCCTAAAGGATGCTGGGGATGCTTCAAAACCATGGGGTTTATACCAATGCTCTAGAACGGGCTGGAGAGTGCAGATGACTCTGCAGCACCGACTGATCAAACATGAGGTCCTCCTCAGCCAGGGTATCAAACTTGTAAAACTTCACAAAGGTGTTTGAACCTGATCAAGTAGCAGCTGGCCAAAGTTGTAATGCAGAAACCCCTCGGGCAGCCGCCCAGAATGAGTCCACCTTTCTGGTAGAATGAACTTTCACCGATTTCGGTAACGGCAACCCTGAAGTAGAATGAGCCTGCTGAATCGTATTACAGATCCAGCGCGCAATACTCTGCTTGGAAGCAGGAGCCCCAATCTTGTTGGGAGCCCACAGGACAAACAGAGCCTCTGTTTTCCTAATCTGCACCGTTCTGCCGACATAGATTTTCAAAGCTCTGACCACATTGAGACTTCGATTCCGCCAAGGCATCAGTAGCCACTGGCACCACAATAGGCTGGTTTACGTGAAATGAGGAAACCACTTTTAGTAGAAATTGCTGATGAGTTCTCAACTCCGCTCTATCAGCATGGAAGATTAAATAGGGTCTTTTGTGAGACAAAGCCGCCAATTCAGAAACTCACCTTTATGACGCCAAGGCCAACAACATGACTACTTAAGATCCCACGGTGCCACTGGGGGCCCAAATGGAGGTTGGATGTGCAGCACACCTGACGAAGGTCTGAACTTCCGGAAGGTAGGGCAATTCTTTCTGAAAGAAAATTGATAAGGCTGAAATTTGTTCCGCCCTGGCGGTTTACGTACGCCACTGCTGTTATGTTGTCTGATTGAATCAAGACGGGCAGACCGCGAAGATATTCCGCTTGCAGAATGCCGTTGTAAATGGCCCTTAATTCCAGAATGTTTATGTGCAGACAAGCTTCCTGGCTTGACCATTTTCCGTGAAAGTTTCACCCCTGTGTGACTGCTCCCCTGCCTCGGAGACTTGCATCTGTGGTTACCAGGATCCAATCCTGAATCCCGAACCTGCGTCCCTCCAGAAGGTGAGAACTGTGCAGCCACCACAGAAAGAAGATCCTGGTCCTGGAAGATAGGAGTATTTTCCGGTGCATGTCCAGGTGAGACTCGGACCACTTGTCCAACAGGTCTCTGAAGCACCCCTCGCATGGAACCTGCCATAAGGAATGGCCTCGTAGGCCGCCACCATCTTCCCCAGCAATCGAGTGCATTGAAGAACTGACACTTTTGCCGGTTTCAGAATCTGTTTTACCATGTTCTGTATTTCCAGAGCCTTTTCCACTGGAAGAAAAACTCTCCGTAATTCTGTATCCAGAATCATACCCAAGAACGACAGGCGTGTCGTCGGATCCCACTGCCGTCTTCTGCAGTCACTGAAGTCTTCTGATCTTCCTTTACTCATCCGGCTTCTGTCTTCTGGCTCTGTGAGGGGGGTGACGGTGCGGCTCCGGGAACAAGCAGCTAGGTGCACCAAGTGATCTGAACCTCTGGAGCTAATGGTGTCCAGTAGCCTAAGAAGCAGAGCCTTTGAACTCACAGAAGTAGGTCCTGCTTCTCCCCCTCACTCCCACGATGCAGAGAGCCTGTAGACAGCAGGTCTCCCTGAAAATTATAAACCTAAATAAAGTATTTTTTCTGAGAAACTGTGGAGAGCTCCTAAGTGTATCCAGTATCGCTGGGCACAGAATCTAACTGGAGTCTGGAGGAGGGGCATAGAGGGAGGAGCCAGTTCACACCCCTTTTAAAGTCTTAAAGTGCCCATGTCTCCTGCGGATCCCATCTTTACCCCATGGTTCTCAAAGCGTCCCCAGCATCCTCTAGGACGTATGAGAAAACGCTCTACATGTGATATTTGTCATGGATAGCCTTGTGTTAGAAACACCCAACTGAGAACAGGGCTGATGACAGAGGAGGGTGTAGGATAAGAGATTGCTGTAGTGATTGAGCAATGAGAATATGTGACTTCTGTAATAAGTGTTTATTACTAACCTGTGCTGATATCTGTAGGGATCTCCTCCTCCTTACACTGCTGATCACCCCTCACATACGTCTCTTCTTCTCCCTCTATATCTTCTGCCTTTATATCAGTCACATACGTCTCTTCTTCTCCCTCTATATCTTCTGCCTTTATATCAGTCACATACATCTCTTCTTCTTCCTCTATATCTTCTACCTTTATATCAGTCACATACGTCTCATCTTCTCCCTCTGTATCTTCTGCCTTCATATCAGTCACATACATCTCTTCTTCTCCCTCTATATCTTCTGCCTTTATATCAGTCACATACGTCTCTTCTTCTCCCTCTATATCTTCTGTCTTCATATCAGTCACATACGTCTCTTCTTCTCCCTCTGTATCTTCTGCCTTTATATCAGTCACATACGTCTCTTCTTCTCCCTCTGTATCTTCTGCCTTTATATCAGTCACATCCGTCTCTTCTTCTCCCTCTATATCTTCTGCCTTTATATCAGTCACATACGTCTCTTCTTCTCCCTCTATATCTTCTGCCTTTATATCAGTCACATACGTCTCTTCTTCCTCTATATATTCTGCCTTTATATCAGTCACATACGTCTCTTCTTCTACCTCTGTACCTTCTATTTTAATATCAGACAGACATTCTACCTAAAAAAACAAAACACTATAATGACATTTGCATACAGTCAGATTAAACTGAGGTGAAACAGTATAATATCAGTGTATAAGACACAGCTCCTCTACAGATCATATAGTGACAGTCACTTTAGTATATTGGGGAGACCCTAAATCCCACCTACTTGATCCTCCTGTGGGATCCTGTGATTCTCCTCTGTACAATCCTGGAAATACAGAGGACGGGGACATCTCTCTGGGGTATCTCTGTTACTGGGCCCATCTGTAGGAGACACACAGTGACTGAGTACAGTATATATAATAAGAATTTACTTACCGATAATTCTATTTCTCGTAGTCCGTAGTGGATGCTGGGACTCCGTCAGGACCATGGGGAATAGCGGCTCCGCAGGAGACTGGGCACAAAAGTAAAAGCTTTAGGACTACCCGGTGTGCACTGGCTCCTCCCCCTATGACCCTCCTCCAAGCCTCAGTTAGGATACTGTGCCCGGACGAGCGTACACAATAAGGAAGGATTTTTGAATCCGGGTAAGACTCATACCAGCCACACCAATCACACCATATAACTTGTGATCTAAACCCAGTTAACAGTATGATAACATGAGGAGCCTCCAGAACAGATGGCTCACTACAACAAAATCCGAATTTTTTGGCAACAATAACTATGTACAAGTATTGCAGACAATCCGCACTTGGGATGGGCGCCCAGCATCCACTACGGACTCCGAGAAATAGAATTATCGGTAAGGAAATTCTTATTTTCTCTGACGTCCTTGTGGATGCTGGGACTCCGTCAGGACCATGGGGATTATACCAAAGCTCCCAAACGGGCGGGAGAGTGCGGATGACTCTGCAGCACCGAATGAGAGAACTCCAGGTCCATCTTAGCCAGGGTATCAAATTTGTAGAATTTTACAAACGTGTTTTCCCCTGACCACGTAGCTGCTCGGCAAAGTTGTAAAGCCGAGACCCCTAAGGCAGCCGCCCAAGATGAGCCCACCTTCCTTGTGGAATGGGCATTGACAGATTTTGGCTGTGGCAGGCCTGCCACAGAATGTGCAAGCTGAATTGTACTACAAATCCAACGAGCAATAGTCTGCTTAGAAGCAGGAGCACCCAGCTTGTTGGGTGCATATAATATAAACAGCGAGTCAGATTTCCTGACTCCAGCCGTCCTGGAAACATATATTTTCAGGGCCCTGACTACATCCAGTAACTTGGAATCCTCCAAGTCCCCAGTAGCCGCAGGCACCACAATAGGTTGGTTCAGGTGAAACGCTGAAACCACCTTAGGGAGAAATTGAGGGCGAGTCCTCAATTCCGCCCTATCCGAATGAAAAATCAGGTAAGGGCTTTTATAGGATAAAGCCGCCAATTCTGATACGCGCCTGGCTGAAGCCAGGGCCAACAGCATTACCACTTTCCATGTGGGATATTTTAAATCCACTGTGGCAAGTGGTTCGAACCAATGTGATTTTAGGAATCCCAAAACCACTTTGAGATCCCAGGGTGCCACTGGAGGCACAAAGGGAGGCTGTATATGCAGTACCCCCTTTACAAAAGTCTGGACTTCAGGAACTGAAGCCAATTCTTTCTGGAAGAAAATCGACAAGGCCGAAATTTGAACCTTAATGGATCCTAATTTTAGGCCCATGGACAGTCCTGTTTGCAGGAAATGCAGGAAACGACCTAGTTGAAATTCCTCTGTCGGGGCCTTCCTGGCCTCGCACCACGCAACATATTTCCTCCAAATACGGTGATAATGTTGTGCAGTTACATCCTTCCTGGCTTTGATCAGGGTAGGGATGACTTCATCTGGAATGCCTTTTTCCTTCAGGATCCGGCGTTCAACCGCCATGCCGTCAAACGCAGCCGCGGTAAGTCTTGGAACAGACAGGGTCCTTGCTGAAGCAGGTCCCTTCTTAGAGGTAGAGGCCACGGATCCTCCGTGAGCATCTCTTGAAGTTCCGGGTACCAAGACCTTCTTGGCCAATCCGGAGCCACGCGTATAGTTCTTACTCCTCTCCGTCTTATAATCCTCAGTACCTTTGGTATGAGAGGCAGAGGAGGGAACACATACACTGACTGGTACACCCAAGGTGTTACCAGAGCGTCCACCGCTATTGCCTGAGGGTCCCTTGACCTGGCGCAATACCTGTCTAGTTTTTTGTTGAGGCGGGACGCCATCATGTCCACCTTTGGTTTTTCCCAACGGTTTACAATTACTTGGAAGACTTCTGGATGAAGTCCCCACTCTCCCGGGTGGAGATCGTGTCTGCGGAGAAAATCTGCTTCCCAGTTGTCCACTCCGGGAATGAACACTGCTGACAGTGCTATCACATGATTTTCCGCCCAGCGAAGAATCCTTGCAGCTTCTGCCATCGCTCTCCTGCTTCTTGTGCCGCCCTGTCTGTTTACGTGGGCGACTGCCGTGATGTTGTCCGACTGTATTAACACCGGCTGACCCTGAAGCAGAGGCCTTGCTTGACTTAGGGCATTGTAAATGGCCCTTAGTTCCAGGATATTTATGTGAAATGACTTTTCCATGCTTGACCACAAGCCCTGGAAGTTTCTTCCCTGTGTGACTGCTCCCCAGCCTCTCAGGCTGGCATCCATGGTCACCAGGACCCAGTCCTGAATGCCGAATCTGCGGCCCTCTAGAAGATGAGCACTCTGCAACCACCACAGGAGAGACACCCTTGTCCTCGGAGATAGGGTTATCCGCTGATGCATCTGAAGATGCGATCCGGACCATTTGTCCAGCAGATCCCACTGAAAGGTTCTTGCGTGGAATCTGCCGAATGGAATCGCTTCGTAAGAAGCCACCATTTTTCCCAGGACCCTTGTGCATTGATGCACTGACACTTGGCCTGGTTTTAGGAGGTTCCTGACTAGCTCGGATAACTCCCTGGCTTTCTCCTCCGGGAGAAAAACACCTTTTTCTGGACTGTGTCCAGTATCATCCCTAAGAACAGCAGACGTGTCGTCGGAATCAGCTGCGATTTTGGAATATTTAGAATCCACCCGTGCTGTCTTAGCACTACTTGAGATAGTGCTACTCCGACCTCTAACTGTTCCCTGGACTTTGCCCTTATCAGGAGATCGTCCAAGTAAGGGATAATTAAGACGCCTTTTCTTCGAAGAAGAATCATCATTTCGGCCATTACCTTGGTAAAGACCCGGGGTGCCGTGGACAATCCAAACGGCAGCGTCTGAAACTGATAATGACAGTTCTGTACCACAAACCTGAGGTACCCTTGGTGAGAAGGGCAAATTGGGACATGGAGGTAAGCATCCTTGATGTCCAGAGACACCATATAGTCCCCTTCTTCCAGGTTCGCTATCACTGCTCTGAGTGACTCCATCTTGAATTTGAACCTTTGTATGTAAGTGTTCAAGGATTTCAGATTTAAAATAGGTCTCACCGAGCCGCCTGGCTTCGGTACCACAAACAGCGTGGAATAGTACCCCTTTCCCTGTTGCAGGAGGGGTACCTTGATTATCACCTGCTGGGAATACAGCTTGTGAATGGCTTCCAATACTGCCTCCCTGTCAGAGGGAGACGTTGGTAGAGCAGACTTCAGGAACCGGCGAGGGGGAGACGCCTCGAATTCCAATTTGTACCCCTGAGATACTACCTGCAGGATCCAGGGGTCCACTTGCGAGTGAGCCCACTGCGCGCTGAAATTCTTGAGACGGCCCCCCACCGTGCCTGAGTCCGCTTGTAAGGCCCCAGCGTCATGCTGAGGACTTGGCAGAAGCGGGGGAGGGCTTCTGTTCCTGGGAAGAGGCTGCCTGATGCAGTCTTTTTCCCCTTCCTCTGCCCCGGGGCAGAAAGGAGTGGCCTTTTGCCCGCTTGCCCTTAGGGGGACGAAAGGACTGAGCCTGAAAAGACGGTGTCTTTTTCTGCTGAGAGGTGACCTGGGGTAAAAAGGTGTATTTCCCGGCCGTTGCCGTGGCCACCAGGTCCGATAGACCAACCCCAAATAACTACTCCCCTTTATACGGCAATACTTCCATATGCCGTTTGGAATCCGCATCACCTGACCACTGTCGCGTCCATAACCCTCTTCTGGCAGAAATGGACAGCGCACTTACTCTTGATGCCAGGGTGCAAATATCCCTCTGTGCATCTCGCATATATAGAAATGCATCCTTTAAATGATCTATAGTCAATAATATACTGTCCCTATCCAGGGTATCAATATTTTCAGTCAGGGAATCCGACCAAACCACCCCAGCACTGCACATCCAGGCTGAGGCGATTGCTGGTCGCAGTATAACACCAGTATGTGTGTATATACTTTTTAGGATATTTTCCAGCTTCCTATCAGCTGGTTCCTTGAGGGCGGCCGTATCAGGAGACGGTAATGCCACTTGTTTTGATAAGCGTGTGAGCGCTTTATCTACCCTAGGGGGTGTTTCCCAACGCGCCCTAACCTCTGGCAGGAAAGGGTATAATGCCAATAATTTTTTAGGAATTATCAGTTTTTTATCGGGGGAAACCCACGCTTCATCACACACCTCATTTAATTCATCTGATTCAGGAAAAACTACGGGTAGTTTTTTCACACCCCACATAATACCCTTTTTTGTGGTACTTGTAGTATCAGAAATGTTCAAAACCTCCTTCATTGCCGTGATCATGTAACGTGTGGCCCTACTGGAAATCACGTTTGTTTCCTCACCGTCGACACTGGAGTCAGTGTCCATGTCTGGGTCTGTGTCGACCATCTGAGGTAACGGGCGCTTTAGAGCCCCTGACGGTGTTTGAGACGCCTGGACAGGCACTAGCTGATTTGCCGGCTGTCTCATGTCGTCAACAGTTTTTTGTAAAGTGCTGACGCTATCACGTAATTCCTTCCATAAGACCATCCACTCAGGTGTCGACTCCCTAGGGGGTGACATCACTATTACAGGCAATTGCTCCGCCTCCACACCATTTTCCTCCTCATACATGTCGACACAAACGTACCGACACACAGCACACACACAGGGAATGCTCTGATAGAGGACAGGACCCCACTAGCCCTTTGGGGAGACAGAGGGAGAGTTTGCCAGCACACACCAGAGCGCTATGTAGGACTGCAGGGGAGAGTCAGGGAGACGTCCTTCCAGCGGAGCTGTGAGGGAAAATGGCGCTTGTGTGCTGAGGAAATAGGCTCCGCCCCCTTCTCGGCGGCCTTTCTCCCGCTTTTTTATGGAAAACTGGCAGGGGTTAAATGCATCCATATAGCCCAGGAGCTATATGTGATGTATTTTTTGCCATGTAAAGTGTTTTTATTGCGTCTCAGGGAATACCCCCCCCCCCCCAAGGGCCCTGCACCCTCAGTGACCGGAGTGTGAAGTGTGCTGAGAGCAATGGCGCACAGCTGCGGTGCTGTGCGCTACCTTATTGAAGACAGGACGTCTTCTGCCGCCGATTTTCCGGACTCTTCTTGTCTTCTGGCTCTGTAAGGGGGCCGGCGGCGCGGCTCTGGGACCCATCCATGGCTGGGCCTGTGATCGGTCCCTCTGGAGCTAATGTCCAGTAGCCTAAGAAGCCTAATCCACTCTGCACGCAGGTGAGTTCGCTTCTTCTCCCCTTAGTCCCTCGATGCAGTGAGCCTGTTGCCAGCAGGACTCACTGAAAATAAAAAACCTAATTTAAACTTTTACTCTAAGCAGCTCAGGAGAGCTACCTAGTATGCACCCTTCTCGTTCGGGCACAAAAATCTAACTGAGGCTTGGTGGAGGGTCATAGGGGGAGGAGCCAGTGCACACCGGGTAGTCCTAAAGCTTTTACTTTTGTGCCCAGTCTCCTGCGGAGCCGCTATTCCCCATGGTCCTGACAGAGTCCCAGCATCCACAAGGACGTCAGAGAAATGTGATTATCAGGTGATGTGTATATAAGGGACCCCATACCCTCTATCCCCTGTACAATACATGACAGTCTCCTCTTACCCAGTGATGTGAGGGGCCAGTGATTCTCCATCATCATGTCCTTGTACAGAAACCTGTGTTCCTCTATATACTGCCCCTCCGGCATGGAGACATAGACAGTGACATCCCGACACCTTATAGGAACCTGACACACACAGTGATACAGTCATCACCCAGACACATCCCCTGGTGTTACTGTATAATGCCCCATTCCCAGCAGTCACCCCTCCAGTCATCACCTAGACACGTCCCCTAGTGTTACTGTACAATGCCCCATTCCCAGCAGTCACCTCTCCAGTCATCACCCAGACACGTCCCCTGGTGTTACTGTATAATGTCCCACTCCCAGCAGTCACCTCTCCAGTCATCACCCAGACACATTCCCTGGTGTTACTGTATAATGCTCCATTCCCAGCAGTCACCTCTCCAGTCATCACCCAGACACGCCCCCCGGTGTTACTGTATAATGCCCCATTCCCAGCAGTCACCTCTCCAGTCATCACCCAGACACATCCGCTGGTGTTACTGTATAATGTCCCATTCCCAACATTCACTTCTCCAGTCATCACCCAGACATATCCCCTGGTGTTACTGTATAATGCCCCATTCCGGCAGTCACCTCTCCAGTCATCACCCAGACACATCCCCCGGTGTTACTGTATAATGCTCCATTCCCAGCAGTCACCTCTCCAGTCATCACCCAGACACATCCCCTGGTGTTACTGTATATAATGTCCCATCCCAGCAGTCACCTCTCCAGTCATCACCCAGACACATCCGCTGGTGTTACTGTATAATGCCCCATTCCCAGCAGTCACCTCTCCAGCCATCACCCAGACACATCCCCTGATGTTACTGTATAATGCCCCATTCCCAGCAGTCACCTCTCCAGTCATCACCCAGACACATCTCCTGGTGTTACTGTATAATACCCCATTCCCAGCAGTCACCTCTCCAGTCATCACCCAGACACATCTGGTGTTACTGTACAATGTCCCATTATCAGCAGTCACCTCTCCAGTCATCACCCAGACACGTCCCCTGGTGTTACTGTATAATGTCCCATTCCCAGCAGTCACCTCTCCAGTCATCACCCAGACACATCTCCTGGTGTTACTGTATAATGTCCCATTCCCAGCAGTCACCTCTCCAGTCATCACCCAGACACTTCCCCTGGTGTTACTGTATAATGCCCCATTCCCAGCAGTCATCTCTCCAGTCATCACCCAGACACCCCCCCTGGTGTTACTGTATAATGTCCCATTCCCAGCAGTCACTTCTCCAGTCCTCACCCAGACACATCCCCTGGTGTTACTGTATAATGTAATAATGTATAATATAGTGTGTTATCCGAACAGTTAAATAAACAGTTGAACAAACATTGAGCACCATTAAGGAAAGGTAATTTACTTAAAGAACTTTTATCTCACAAACGACCACAGCATGTTCATCAAACTACTGTTTCTTATTTCAATTCATGGAATTCTCACCAAATTGAACACATTCTACACTCACCCTAAAACTCACCCCTCTGTGCACATTACAGCTTCTATTCTCCACTCCCCTCTTCTAACCACTCATGAGCTTTATACTTACTTCTCTGCAAGTACTTTGACAACCACAATTGGCCACCAGAATAAACACTCGCAAACATCCAACAATATTTACCTCACTCTTCTGCTTTTATTAGCTGGTGCCATATCACCAAATCCAGGCCCCAACCACCTGTCCCTCTCACACTCAGCTATCTCATAACAACATAGAAATCCATCTAACCTCATAAATATCACGTGTCTCCCATCCCCCTCCAAGTCACTAAAATGTGGCTTATGGAATGCATGCTCTGCTTGTAACAAATTACCATCCATCCATGACCTCTTTATCTCTCACAACTTAAATCTGCTGACTATAACAGAAACCTGGCTCACACAATCAGACTCGGCCTCCCCTGCAGCACTGTCACACGGTGGTTTCCACTTCACACACACCCCCAGGCCTGGTAATTATAAAGGTGGTGGGGTTGGAATCTTACTGTTCCAATTTTTCACATACACTGTTCTACCTCAGGTTCCATCACTCGCATTCACATCATTTAAAGTTCACTCTATCAGGATTTTACCTATTCTCTCTGCATTTTGCAGCTATCTATCGCCCTCCTGGGCAACTCGAACAACAATTTCTAGAAGATTTTTCTGCCTGGCTTCTGCACATCTTATCCTCTGACATCTCCACCATCATTATGGGCGATTTCAATTTAGCTCTTGACAGTCCACAATCTGTTCATGCCTCCAAACTCTTCTCTCTAACCTCCTCTCTTGGCCTCACCCAATGGTCTGACTCCTCTACTCATCAGGAGGGCCACTGCCTTGATCTTGTGTTCACCAGGCACTGCTCAGTTTCTGAATTCATTAACACTCCTTTCCCTCTCTCTGATCACATCCTGATCACCTTCACAATCTCTTCTATTACTCTAAATTCTATGACACTAAAACCTAGCAAGCCTCCTCTAACCCACAGAAATACTAACAATATACATTTTCAACAACTTTCCACTTCTCTGCAAAAACTGCTCTCACCAATCTCTACATTTACCACACCTGACACTGCTGTATCCCACCTGCACAAGACCCTAGAGAGTGCCCTTGATGAAGTGGCTCCAGCTACCCATCACACTCCACGTAGGCTTAGATGTCAACCATGGCACTCTAAATCATCAAGACACCTACAAAAACTGTCACGTAAAGTAGAACGTCAGTGGCGTAAATCTCAGAATCCTCAGATATAAGACCACCTACCACTCCTATCATCAGGCCCTGGACACTGCCAAACATATTTCTAATCTCTCATCTCTTCTCATGCCACCAACCCCAAGCAACTTTTTAATACATTTAAATCACTTCTTTACCCTCCCTCACCTCCCCCACTAGCTACTATCAGTGCCTACAACAGCACAAACCAGTCCAGGTGGTTACTCCATATACCGGCCCTGTTTGAATGTTACCGATCAATCCCATGTAGTTTCTCCTCCATGCCTGGGGTGGCGCTCTCTGCTCCGGTGTTCAGAGTGCTGCTCTGTATCTGCAGCTTGATTAGTAGCTGCTACCACAGCTGTGAGCAGCACCTGTACTCACTACTTAGGCCAGCCACACAGGCTCCCTGTTGCCAATTCATCGAGTCAAGATTGTTATAGCTCCTGGTCCTGGTCATGCTGATCTCTGCTGCTAAATCGACCAAAGAACTGCCAGTGCTCTCGTTCCCGGCGAGTTTCTCCGCAGTCTACGCCAGTGTCTCCGGTGCTTCCAGCATTAACTGCTGCACAGCTTCCAGTGTTCTCAAGCAGCTTCTGGACTTTAATGTGTCTCGGTCATCAGCGTGCTGGGAGTCAGTGTCTGCATCAGTCTTTAAGTATCATTTTCAAGTTCCTAGAATCATCAGTGTCTCCAGTCACCGTGTACTACTCTGCAAACCACCAGTGTCTTTAACCATTATTCTCAAGTTCCTGGAATCATCAGCGTCTTCAGTCGTCGCTTACAACTTTGCAAATCATCTGTGTTTTCAATCATCATTCACAAGTTCCTTAACTCATCAGCATCTTCAGCATCCTTGCCTACCTGACCCTCTCCATGAGAGAGAAAATGCTCTGTTCCTGGACTTTCCTGGTAATGTATGATTGCCATCACCTGTGGTGAAACACCTTTCTTATCAATGAACTAGCTCACCACAGGTGATGGCAATCATACATTACCAGGAAAGTCCAGGAACAGAGCATTTTCTCCCTCATGGAGAGGGCCAGGTAGGCATGTATGATCTTCAGTCACCATTTACAAGTCTGCAAATCACCAGTGTCTTCAATCATCATTCACAAGTTCCTTAACTCATCAGCACCTTTGGTCACCGTACACAAGTTTACAAATCATCAGTGCCATCCTGTGTTCCAGTTACAGTGCAATCCTGCAACCCTGGTACGTGCATACTCTACCACAGTCTACATCATTCTCATGTACTCACAGTTTCCTGGCATCCCATGTCTCCTCAGTTTTCCCTTTGTGTTCTCTAGTTATTCCTGCTTTATATTTATTGTTTACAGTTGTACGTTGCTTTAATAAACTAGTTATTATTCCGTGAACCTCAGTCCCTGCTAATATGTTTTCACACTGGGAGATCCAAACGAATTCTGACAATCCACCACGGGACTCTCACCATACGGCCTTATACAGCGGCCTTATCGATCTCGCCGCAACAGCGGTTCACATGCCGACAATACCAACAGCGCCCATATCCCAGGGCCAATCAGCCCAATGGTAAAGCTGTATCGGCAGCACAAACAAGGTACGAGTCACCTCAAGTCCCATATAAGAGACGGGAATCCAAACTGCCCCCAGTCTGAAAAATTGACTATGGTTTATATATCCACCACGAGATCTTCACTATTTAGCGGCAATTCCATCCCCGCTGTGGACACGGTCCACACGCCGCTTCTATCAACAGTGATAACATCTTGGGACCGTTACCCATACAATACAGCTATAGTGGAAGAGGTGATGTAATCCTGGAGGAGAATATACATCAAGCGCATAACGGATTTTCCACCACTGGACTTGACGGTTCTCTTCTCATCAGTTCCGCGCCGGCACCCACCTGGGCTTGGCATATAAACGTGTTTTTATCTTCCAGCAGTTGTTTTTAAGCCACAACCAATATTTTCTTTCCGGGGACGCCCGGTTGGATATATTGGTCATATTACCACTGAACAATTACATTAATATATGTATTTGGTTTCTAGCTGCTTTTTATATGAATCTGTAAGTACTGTTAATTAATTATACAAGTGTTATGAAATTGCTACACAATTGTACAAGAATAGTTAATATTTAATAGCAATATATACAGATACAAAAGTATTTGTTATTTATAATAAAGTAATTTTAATAACTATTGGGACTCCATGGCTGTTATCTTGTTGGGTACAGTGTTTTGATATATGAGCGCCCCTATCATATTTCTTTTGTCTAGTTATTCCTAATAGGAGCAATACACAACTCCTATATATTGGTGAACGTATACCAAGCATTGTCCCCACCATTTCATTTTTTAAAATATTTTTTCTGATTTTATTTAATTGATGCAGGCGCTGCAAATATTAGTGTCTTGTGTATCAGTGCACAAGAACTTGCTTCCTACTTCAAGGATAAGAGTGATAAAATCCGAGATGAAATGGTATGCTCTTCCTCAGCCAGTGACCTGCTCAATTCCCTACCTGAACCCTCTGGCACTTTCTCTTCATTTGATCCCACAAGTGAAGATGAAGTATCAACACTCTTTCCATCCTCCTACTCCACTACCTCTCCTCTTGATCCTATACCCTCACAGGTCAGTAAAACTTTGTCTCCTGTGCTTATCCCAACCTTAACTAAAATCTGTAATCTCTCTCTCTACTGGTATCTTTCCTTCTCTGTATAAGCATGCAGTGATTACTCCCATTCTAAAAAAACACAACTCTGACCCAAACACACTCTCTAACTACCGTCCCATTTCTCAGCTACCATATCCCTCCAAGCTACTTGAGAGACTTGCCTACACTCGCCTAACACACTTTCACAACTTATTGGACCCACTTCAGTCAGGCTTTCATGCCCAACACTCCACAGAGACGGCGCTGACCATAGTAGTGAATGATCTAGTCACTGCTAGATCTAAAGGCCATTACACACTACTCATTCTTCTAGATCTCTCTGCTGCTTATGACACTGTTGACCACTCTCTTCTCAATTACTACAATCTTTAGGTCTTCAGGACACAGCCCTCTCCTGGTTCTCATCCTACCTATCTAATCGCTCTTTCAGTGTTCACTTCTCTGATTCTATCTCTTCTTCTCTACCTCTATCAGTTGGAGTACCGCAAGTCTCAGTCTTGGGTCCTCTGTTGTAACCTCATCTCATTGCTGGGTGATCATATCATACAACCCATTAAGAAACTGGCAAGCTGGTGGACCATTATGCAACAGGTAGCATCTATCCTTGTGTATCAATGCCTATTTCCCTATAGATTGTAAGCTTGCGAGCAGGACCTTCCTACCTCTATGTCTGTCTGTTTTTACCCAGTTTTGTTCTATTACTGCTGTTCTAATTGTAAAGCGCAACAGAATATGCTGCACTATATAAGAAACTGCTAATAAATATAACACAGGCCGCTCCCCCTGTATACTATGACAGCACAGGAAGCTACCCCTGTATACTATGACAACACAGGCCGCAGCCCCTGTATACTATGACAGCACAGATAGCTACCCCTGTATATTATGACAACACAGGCCGCTGCCCCTGTATATTGTGACAACACATGCCGCTGCCCCTGTATATTATGACAACACATGCCGCTCCCCCTGTATACTATGACAACACAGGATGCTACCCCTGTATATTATGACAACACAGGCCCCTGCCCCTGTATATTATGACAACACAGGCCGCTGCCCCTGTATATTATGACAACACAGGCCGCTGCCCCTGTATATTATGACAACACAGGCCGCTGCCCCTGTATATTATGACAACACAGGCCACGCATTCTGTATAGAAAGAAAATACATTCCGCTCACCCTATATAATAATAGTAACAAGACACCACAGGTCCCTCCACTTGTATATTATGACAACACAGGCCACTCCCCCTGTATACTATGACAGTACAGGATGCTACCCCTGTAATATGACAACACAGGCCACTCCTTCTGTATAGAAAGACAATACATGTCGCTCACCCTATATAATAAAAGTAACAAGACACCACAGGCCACTTACCCTGTATAAAAGGGCAACACAGGCTGCTCCCCCTGTATAGTAGGATGTCATAATCCACTACCCCGTATAGGTGGATGCCCCAGGTCGCTCCCCCTGTACAGTAGGACAACACATGCCACTCCCCTGTATTTTAATACAGCTCCACTGAATATTAATACAACATATGCCGCTCCACCTGTATAGTACAATGCCACAGGACACAACACCTGTAATGTCCCGTTTATAGAATTACAGTAACGGCGGGTTCTGTGCTACCTGAATCACTGTAAAGGCGGGATGTGCGCCATCTGTATTACGGTAACAGTGGGGACTGCGCCACCTGTATTACGGTAACGGTGCGGTCTTGCGCCACCTTTATTACGGTAACGACGGGGTCTGCGCCACCTGTATTACGGTAACGGCGGGGTCTGCGCCACCTGTATTACGGTAACAGTGGGGACTGCGCCACCTGTATTACGGTAACGGTGGGGTCTGCGCCACCTGTATTACGGTAACGGCGGGGGCTGTCACCTGTATTACGGTAACGGTGGGGTCTGCGCCACCTGTATTACGATAACGGCGGGGTCTGTGCCACCTGTATTACGGTAACGGCGGGGTCTGCGCCACCTGTATTACGGTAACGGCGGGGTCTGCGCCACCTGTATTACGGTAGCAGCGGGGTCTGCGTCCGCTGTATTACGGTAATGGCGGGGTCTACACAACCTGTATTACGGTAACGGCGGGGTCTGCGCCACCTGTATTACGGTAACAGCGGGGTCTGCGCCACCTGTATTACGGTAACGGCGGGGTCTGCACCACCTGTATTACGGTAATAGGACACTAGTGTCAGCCACCTGTACAGGGATAATGCAGCACCAGAGGCTGCTCCAGCTGCACTATAACAAGGCACCAGAGGCTGCTCCCCCTGTAGTACAGAACCTGACACCAGAGGCTGCTCAGCCTATAGAATAATAATAATAATAATAATAATATCATTACCTGCTGCCAGACACAGCAATGGCTGCTCTCTGCTCCTGCTGCCTTGTGGGAATGATTCTGAGCTCTGATAATGACGTAACAGGGAGCCGGGGACAGAGAGTAGGCGGGGCTAATGATGGCTGAGTGACGGGAATCTGCGTGCTGTGGGCGGAGCTGGAGATAGTTGAGTGACGGGGCATTGCGACCTATGAGAGGGAGAGAGGGCGGGGCTGGATGTAACTGTGACTGGAAGCTGCGATTTATGAGCAGCAGAGTGGGCGTGGCCGCGGCCAATGTACAGCAGGAGAGTGATAGGATACGGCGGCCAATGGGCGGGAGAGTGGGCGGGCAGGGAGAGGTTGTTGTGTGATGAGAAGCTGCATCCAATGGGCAATGAGTGGGCGGGGCTGGAGGTAAATGAGTGACAGAGCATTGCGGCCTATGAGAGGGAGTAAGGGCGGGGCTGAGTGTGATAGTGACTGGAAGCTGCGGCCTATAAGCAGTGAGTGGGCGGGGCTGCTCCTGGTTGCTGAGTTACCGTGGTAGTCACTACCCATAATCCCATGCGTTATGCTGACGATCCCACGGAAATGCCGTCCCGCCCACTTCCTGAACACATTTCTCCGTCCAGGCCAGTGTGTGAGCTGCTGCCTTATCCTCCAGGTAATGTCCTCTCATCCCACCTGTCTCCTGCCCCCACCTCTCTCTCTTAATGCCCCCTCACCTGCTGCCGCTGACATTGTCCTAATGGCCCCACACCTGCTGCCCCTGACATTCTCCTAATGCCCCCTCACCTGCTGCCCCTGACATTCTCCTAATGCCCCCTCACCTGCTGCCCCTGACATTCTCCTAATGCCCCCTCACCTGCTGCCCCTGACATTCTCCTAATGCCCCCTCACCTGCTGCCCCTGACATTCTCCTAATGCCCCCTCACCTGCTGCCCCTGACATTCTCCTAATGCCCCCTCACCTGCTGCCCCTGACATTCTCCTAATGCCCCCTCACCTGCTGCCCCTGACATTCTCCTAATGCCCCCTCACCTGCTGCCCCTGACATTCTCCTAAAGCCCCCTCACCTGCTGCCCCTGACATTCTCCTAAAGCCCCCTCACCTGCTGCCCCTGACATTCTCCTAAAGCCCCCTCACCTGCTGCCCCTGACATTCTCCTAAAGCCCCCTCACCTGCTGCCCCTGACATTCTCCTAAAGCCCCCTCACCTGCTGCCCCTGACATTCTCCTAAAGCCCCCTCACCTGCTGCCCCTGACATTCTCCTAAAGCCCCCTCACCTGCTGCCCCTGACATTCTCCTAAAGCCCCCTCACCTGCTGCCCCTGACATTCTCCTAAAGCCCCCTAACCTGCTGCCCCTGACATTCTCCTAATTAATGCCCCCTCTCCTGCCCCTGACATTGTCCTAATGCCCCATCACCTGCTGCCCCCTGCCTGTACCTTACCACCCCGTCTGTCACCCGCCTCTCCTGCCACCCCCTGCCTCTACCCTGCCACTCCTGCCTGTCACCCACCTCTCATGCCATCCCCTGCCTGTCATCTGTTACTCCCTGTATGTCACCCGCCTCTGCTGACGCCCCTGCATGTCACCCACCTCTTATGCCATCCCCTAGATGTTATCTGCCTCCCCCTGTCACTCGCTGCCTGTCACCCACCACTCCTGTCACCCACCTTTCCTTCCACCTCCTGCCTGTACCCTGCCACCCACTGCCTGTCACTCACCACTCCTGCCAACCACCTGCCTCTCCTGCCGCCCCCAGTCTATACCCTACCACCCTGTCCTGTACCTTACCACCCCCTGTCTGTCATCCACTTCTCATGCCATCCACTGCTTTTTCATCTGCCCCTCCCTGTATGTCACCTGCCTCTCATGTCACCCACCTCTCCTACCACCCCCTGCATGTCACCCACCTCTTATGCCATCCCTTGCATGTCATCTGCCACTCCCTGTTTGTCACCCGCCTTTACCTGCCACCCCCTGCCTGTACCCTTCTGTACCCTGCCACCCACCGCTCCTTCCATCCCCTGCCTGTACCCTACCACCCCATCTGTCACCCGTCTCTCTTGCCACCACCTGCCGTCCTCAGTCTATACCCTACCACCCTGTCCTGTACCCTGCCAGTCGTCTGCAGCCGCTTGCCAGTTGCCTGACACTCCTGCTGCCCCCTGCCCCCTGCCTCTCCTACCACCCCCCTGCCCATCACCTGCCACTTTCCTGCCTGTAACCTGCCTCTACTACCACCCGCTGTCTTTCACCTGCCACCGCCTGTCTTACCTGTGCCTCTCTGCCTGTACCTTTCCTCCATTGCCCCTTCTACCACCCCCTGCCCGTCATCTTCCACCACCTGCATCTCCTGCCACCCACATGTCCGTCACCTGGCTCTCCTGCTTGTACCCTGCTGCCTCACCTGCAGCCCCCTACTCATCACCTGCCTCTCCTCCATCTGCCTGGCTGTACCCTGACGCATCTTCCTCTCCTGCCACCCCCTTTTCATCACCTGCCGTCCCCCCTGACTGTCACTTGGCGTTCCCCCCCCATGGCCGTCACCTGTCGTTCCCCCACCCCTGATCGTCACCTGTCGTCGTTCTCCCCCGCCCCCCTGGCCGTCAGCTGTCGTTTCAAACCCACCCCGTCACCTGTCGTTTCCCCGCCACCCGCCTCCCCCGGCCGTCACATGTGTCCCCCCCCCCCCCCGGCCGTCACCTGTCGTTCCCGCCTCTCTCCCCCTGGCCGTCACCTGTCGGCGTGACTGGTGGCTGCATGGGGGAGGAGTTGCGTGACCGGTGGCTGCATGAGGGAGGAGTTGTGTGACCTTGTGGCTGCATGGGGGTGAGGTTGCGTGACCGGTGGCTGCATTGGGGGTATAACCAGCAGGCACAGCATAGTGAGGGTGGGATGTGATTGTAGCTGCATGGGGTAGGGGTGCGTGACCGGTGGCTGCATTGGGGAGGGGTGCGTGACCGGTGGCTGCATGGGGCAGGGGTGTGTGTGACCGGTGGCTTCATGGGGGAGGGGTGCGTGAATGGTGGCAGTATTGGGGGTAGGATGTGTGACTGATAGGTGCACACATCACAGGTTGTGGTGGGAGAAGTAGGCACAGCAGAAGTGAGGGTAGGATGCGCACACATCACAGTTAGGTTGTGGTGGGATAAGTGTGCACAGCAGAAGTGAGGGTAGGATGCGCACACATCACAGTTAGGTTGTGGTGGGAGAAGTGTGCACAGCAGAAGTGAGGGTAGGATGCGCACACATCACAGTTAGGTTGTGGTGGGAGAAGTGTGCACAGCAGAAGTGAGGGTAGGATGCGCACACATCACAGTTAGGTTGTGGTGGGAGAAGTGTGCACATCAGTGAGGGTAGGATGCGCACACATCACAGTTAGGTTGTGGTGGGAGAAGTGTGCACAGCAGAAGTGAGGGTAGGATGCGCACACATCACAGTTAGGTTGTGGTGGGAGAAGTGTGCACAGCAGAAGTGAGGGTAGGATGCGCACACATCACAGTTAGGTTGTGGTGGGAGAAGTGTGCACATCAGTGAGGGCAGGATGCGCACACATCACAGTTAGGTTGTGGTGGGAGAAGTGTGCACAGCAGAAGTGAGGGTAGAACGCTCCGCACACATGGGGTTGGATGTACCTGTGCATCAGTGACGTGCGGGGAGACGGAGCTTTTCCTGTCATACTAACATATACGCCACAGTTTAGACTGTATACAGTATATAAAAAATACAAAGAACATATAAATATCATCTTTGTATTATTCTAATCATTTCTGTAGTCAAAAGTCTGAAGTAAAAATTCTATGGTAGGTGAGGCAGTGCCCCCCCCCCCCCATCTCCACCTACCTTACCCGCACTCACCAAATTTATACTACTCCTCCTGTGTATAATGCCCAAATGTGTGTAAACTGCTGCACCTGTGTATAATGTCCACATTTATATACCGCTGCACCTGTGTATAATGCCCACGTGTATATACCGCTGCACCTGTGTATAGTGCCCACGTGTGTATACCTCTGCACCTGTGTCTAATGCCCACGTGTGTATACCTCTGCACCTGTGTCTAATGCCCACGTGTATATACCTCTGCACCTGTGTATAATGCCCACGTGTGTATACCGCTGCACCTGTGTATAATGCCCACGTGTATATACCGCTGCACCTGTGTATAGTGCCCACGTGTGTATACCTCTGCACCTGTGTATAATGCCCACGTGTATATACCGCTGCACCTGTGTATAATGCCCACGTGTATATACCTCTGCACCTGTGTCTAATGCCCACGTGTGTGTATACCTCTGCACCTGTGTCTAATGCCCACGTGTGTGTACCACTGCACCTGTGTATAATGCCCACGTGTATATACCTCTGCACCTGTGTATAATGCCCACGTGTATATACCTCTGCACCTGTGTATAATGCCCACGTGTGCATACCTCTGCACCTGTGTCTAATGCCCACGTGTGTATACCTCTGCACCTGTGTCTAATGCCCACGTGTGTATACCTCTGCACCTGCGTATAATGCCCACGTGTGTATACCTCTGCACCTGTGTCTGATGCCCACGTGTGTATACCTCTGCACCTGTGTCTAATGCCCACGTGTGTATACCACTGCACCTGTGTATAATGCCCACGTGTGTATACCTCTGCACCTGTGTCTAATGCCCACGTGTGTATACCTCTGCACCTGTGTCTAATGCCCACGTGTGTATACCTCTGCTCCTGTGTCTAATGCCCACGTGTATATACCTCTGCACCTGTGTATATAGCCCACGTGTATATACCTCTGCACCTGTGTATAATGCTCACGTGTGTATACCTCTGCACCTGTGTATAATGCCCACGTGTGTATACCTCTGCACCTGTGTATAATGCTCACGTGTGTATACCTCTGCACCTGTGTCTAATGCCCACGTGTGTATACCTCTGCACCTGTGTATAATGCCCACGTGTATATACCTCTGCACCTGTGTATAATGCCCACGTGTGTATACCTCTGCACCTGTGTATATAGCCCACGTGTGTATACCTCTGCACCTGTGTCTAATGCTCACGTGTATATACCTCTGCACCTGTGTATAATGCCCACGTGTGTATACCTCTGCACCTGTGTCTAATGCCCACGTGTGTATACCACTGCACCTGTGTATAATGCTCACGTGTATATACTACTGCACCTGTGTATAATGCCCACGTGTGTATACCTCTGCACCTGTGTATAATGCCCACGTGTGTATACCTCTGCACCTGTGTCTAATGCCCACGTGTATATACCTCTGCACCTGTGTCTAATGCTCACGTGTATATACCTCTGCACCTGTGTATATAGCCCACGTGTGTATACCACTGCACCTGTGTATAATGCCCACATGTGTATACCACTGCACCTGTGTCTAATGCCCACGTGTGTATACCTCTGCACCTGTGTCTAATGCCCACGTGTGTATACCTCTGCACCTGTGTATAATGCCCACGTGTATATACTACTGCACCTGTGTCTAATGCCCACGTGTGTATACCTCTGCACCTGTGTATAATGCCCACGTGTGTGTATACCTCTGCACCTGTGTATAATGCCCACGTGTGTATACCTCTGCACCTGTGTATAATGCCCACGTGTGTATACCTCTGCACCTGTGTATAATGCCCACGTGTGTGTACCTCTGCACCTGTGTATAATGCCCACGTGTATATACCTCTGCACCTGTGTATAATGCCCACGTGTGTATACCTCTGCACCTGTGTCTAATGCCCACGTGTGTATACCTCTGCACCTGTGTCTAATGCCCACGTGTATATACCTCTGCACCTGTGTATAATGCCCACGTGTGTATACCTCTGCACCTGTGTATAATGCCCACGTGTATATACCACTGCACCTGTGTCTAATGCCCACGTGTTTATACCTCTGCACCTGTGTCTAATGCCCACGTGTGTATACCTCTGCACCTGTGTCTAATGCCCACGTGTGTATACCTCTGCACCTGTGTATAATGCCCACGTGTATATACCACTGCACCTGTGTCTAATGCCCACGTGTTTATACCTCTGCACCTGTGTCTAATGCCCACGTGTGTATACCTCTGCACCTGTGTCTAATGCCCACGTGTGTATACCTCTGCACCTGTGTATAATGCCCACGTGTATATACTACTGCACCTGTGTATAATGCCCACGTGTGTATACCTCTGCACCTGTGTCTAATGCCCACGTGTATATACCTCTGCACCTGTGTATAATGCCCACGTGTATATACTACTGCACCTGTGTATAATGCCCACGTGTGTATACTACTGCACCTGTGTATAATGCCGACGTGTATATACCACTGCACCTGTGTATAATGCCCACGTGTATATACCACTGCACCTGTGTATAATGCCCACGTGTATATACCTCTGCACCTGTGTATATAGCCCACGTGTATATACCTCTGCACCTGTGTATAATGCCCACGTGTATATACCTCTGCACCTGTGTATAATGCCCACGTGTGTATACCTCTGCACCTGTGTCTAATGCCCACGTGTGTATACCTCTGCACCTGTGTCTAATGCCCACGTGTATATACCTCTGCACCTGTGTCTAATGCCCACGTGTGTATACCTCTGCACCTGTGTATAATGCCCACGTGTGTATACCTCTGCACCTGTGTATAATGCCCACGTGTGTATATACCTCTGCACCTGTGTATAATGCCCACGTGTGTATACCTCTGCACCTGTGTATAATGCCCACGTGTGTATACCTCTGCACCTGTGTCTAATGCCCACGTGTTTATACCTCTGCACCTGTGTATAATGCCCACGTGTGTATACCTCTGCACCTGTGTCTAATGCCCACGTGTGTATACCTCTGCACCTGTGTATAATGCCCACGTGTATATACCTCTGCACCTGTGTATAATGCCCACGTGTATATACCACTGCACCTGTGTCTAATGCCCACGTGTGTGTACCTCTGCACCTGTGTATAATGCCCACGTGTGTATACCTCTGCACCTGTGTATAATGCCCACGTGTATATACCTCTGCACCTGTGTCTAATGCCCACGTGTATATACCTCTGCACCTGTGTATATAGCCCACGTGTGTATACCTCTGCACCTGTGTCTAATGCCCACGTGTGTATACCTCTGCACCTGTGTATATAGCCCACGTGTGTATACCGCTGCACCTGTGTATAATGCCCACGTGTGTATACCTCTGCACCTGTGTATAATGCCCACGTGTATATACCACTGCACCTGTGTATAATGCCCACGTGTGTATACCTCTGCACCTGTGTCTAATGCTCACGTGTGTATACCTCTGCACCTGTGTCTAATGCCCACGTGTGTATACCTCTGCACCTGTGTATAATGCCCACGTGTATATACCTCTGCACCTGTGTACAATGCCCACGTGTATATACCTCTGCACCTGTGTACAATGCCCACGTGTATATACCTCTGCACCTGTGTCTAATGCCCACGTGTATATACCTCTGCACCTGTGTCTAATGCCCACGTGTATATACTACTGCACCTGTGTCTAATGCCCACGTGTATATACCTCTGCACCTGTGTCTAATGCCCACGTGTATATACTACTGCACCTGTGTATAATGCCCACGTGTATATACCTCTGCACCTGTGTATAATGCCCACGTGTGTATACCTCTGCACCTGTGTATAATGCCCACGTGTATATACCACTGCACCTGTGTATAATGCCCACGTGTATATACTACTGCACCTGTGTATAATGCCCACGTGTATATACCTCTGCACCTGTGTATAATGCCCACGTGTGTATACCTCTGCACCTGTGTCTAATGCCCACGTGTATATACTACTGCACCTGTGTATAATGCCCACGTGTATATACCTCTGCACCTGTGTCTAATGCCCACGTGTATATACTACTGCACCTGTGTATCATGCCCACGTGTGTATACCTCTGCACCTGTGTATAATGCCCACGTGTGTATACCTCTGCACCTGTGTATAATGCCCACGTGTGTATACCTCTGCACCTGTGTATAATGCCCACGTGTATATACCTCTGCACCTGTGTATAATGCCCACTTGTGTATACCTCTGCACCTGTGTATAATGCCCACGTGTGTATACCTCTGCACCTGTGTATAATGCCCACGTGTATATACCTCTGCACCTGTGTCTAATGCCCACGTGTGTATACCTCTGCACCTGTGTATAATGCCCACGTGTATATACCTCTGCACCTGTGTATAATGCCCACGTGTATATACCTCTGCACCTGTGTATAATGCCCACGTGTGTATACCTCTGCACCTGTGTATAATGCCCACGTGTGTATACCTCTGCACCTGTGTCTAATGCCCACGTGTATATACCTCTGCACCTGTGTATAATGCCCACGTGTGTATACCTCTGCACCTGTGTCTAATGCCCACGTGTATATACCTCTGCACCTGTGTATAATGCCCACGTGTGTATACCTCTGCACCTGTGTCTAATGCCCACGTGTGTGTACCTCTGCACCTGTGTATAATGCCCACGTGTGTATACCTCTGCACCTGCGTATAATGCCCACGTGTATATACCTCTGCACCTGTGTATAATGCCCACGTGTATATACCTCTGCACCTGCGTATAATGCCCACGTGTATATACCTCTGCACCTGTGTATAATGCCCACGTGTATATACCTCTGCACCTGTGTATAATGCCCACGTGTGTATACCTCTGCACCTGTGTGTAATGCCCACGTGTGTATACCTCTGCACCTGTGTATAATGCCCACGTGTATATACTACTGCACCTGTGTCTAATGCCCACGTGTATATACCTCTGCACCTGTGTCTAATGCCCACGTGTATATACTACTGCACCTGTGTATAATGCCCACGTGTATATACCTCTGCACCTGTGTATAATGCCCACGTGTGTGTACCTCTGCACCTGTGTATAATGCCCACGTGTGTATACCTCTGCACCTGCGTATAATGCCCACGTGTATATACCTCTGCACCTGTGTATAATGCCCACGTGTATATACCTCTGCACCTGCGTATAATGCCCACGTGTATATACCTCTGCACCTGTGTATAATGCCCACGTGTATATACCTCTGCACCTGTGTATAATGCCCACGTGTGTATACCTCTGCACCTGTGTGTAATGCCCACGTGTGTATACCTCTGCACCTGTGTCTAATGCCCACGTGTATATACCACTGCACCTGTGTCTAATGCCCACGTGTGTGTACCTCTGCACCTGTGTATAATGCCCACGTGTGTATACCTCTGCACCTGTGTATAATGCCCACGTGTGTATACCTCTGCACCTGTGTATAATGCCCACGTGTGTATACCTCTGCACCTGTGTATAATGCCCACGTGTGTATACCTCTGCACCTGTGTATAATGCCCACGTGTGTATACCTCTGCACCTGTGTGTAATGCCCACGTGTGTATACCTCTGCACCTGTGTCTAATGCCCACGTGTATATACCACTGCACCTGTGTCTAATGCCCACGTGTGTGTACCTCTGCACCTGTGTCTAATGCCCACGTGTGTATACCACTGCACCTGTGTATAATGCCCACGTGTATATACCTCTGCACCTGTGTATAATGCCCACGTGTGTATACCTCTGCACCTGTGTATAATGCCCACGTGTATATACCTCTGCACCTGTGTATATAGCCCACGTGTGTATACCTCTGCACCTGTGTCTAATGCCCACGTGTATATACCACTGCACCTGTGTCTAATGCCCACGTGTGTATACCACTGCACCTGTGTGTAATGCTCACGTGTATATACCTCTGCACCTGTGTATAATGCCCACGTGTGTATACCTCTGCACCTGTGTATAATGCCCACGTGTGTATACCTCTGCACCTGTGTATAATGCCCACGTGTGTATACCTCTGCACCTGTGTCTAATGCCCACGTGTGTATACCTCTGCACCTGTGTCTAATGCCCACGTGTGTATACCTCTGCACCTGTGTATAATGCCCACGTGTGTATACCTCTGCACCTGTGTCTAATGCCCACGTGTGTATACCTCTGCACCTGTGTATAATGCCCACGTGTGTATACCTCTGCACCTGTGTATAATGCCCACGTGTGTATACCTCTGCACCTGTGTATAATGCCCACGTGTGTATATACCTCTGCACCTGTGTATAATGCCCACGTGTGTATACCGCTGCACCTGTGTATAATGCCCACGTGTGTATACCTCTGCACCTGTGTATAATGCCCACGTGTATATACCTCTGCACCTGTGTATAATGCCCACGTGTATATACCTCTGCACCTGTGTATAATGCCCACGTGTATATACCTCTGCACCTGTGTATAATGCCCACGTGTGTATACCTCTGCACCTGTGTATAATGCCCACGTGTGTATATACCTCTGCACCTGTGTATAATGCCCACGTGTGTATACCGCTGCACCTATGTGTAATCCTTGGGCTCATATATTGTGTGTAAATCTGGCTCTTGTACTAGCCAGTGCCTCCTGATAAATGTACCTCACTGCACGTCCCTGGTGTGTATGTCTGGTAGGTACATTGAGTAGAAAGGAGGTAATCATAATGCAGAGGTAAATGTGCCCGTTACAGGACAGGTGCACTGTGTGGGTTGGGATGAGTGTGTCTATTGGCACAGTAGTAATAATACAGGGACATGACTGGGGACGTGAGGGGATCTGGGAGACTCGGTGACATCACATATCAATAGTAATAATACAGGGACATGACTGGAGAGGTGAGTGGATCTGGGAGCGTCACAGTGACATCACTTATATCTATAGTAATAATACAGGGACATGACTGGGGACGTGAGGGGAACTGGGAGCGTCACAGTGACATCACATATCTATATTAATAATACAGGGACATGACTGGGGAGGTGAGGGGATCCGTGTGTATTTACAGTGATGTCTCCCCCCATTTCGCAGGGTTACACAGTAGTGAAGAAGACATCCGGTGAGTGTGAGACACCGAGCAGCCATCCCTGTGTGTCAGGAGGACTGCGCAGGCCCCAGTGCCCCATCACGGTGCCTCCACCTCACTCACTGACACATGAGACACATTGACCAGAAGATCCTGGAACTCCCTAACAAGATAATTCAGCTGCTGACTGGAGAGGTGACTGCTGGGAATGGGGCATTATACAGTAACACCGGGGGGGATGTGTCTGGGTGATGACTGGAGAGGTGACTGCTGGGAATGGGGCATTATACAGTAACACCAGGGGATGTGTCTGGGTGATGACTGGAGAGGTGACTGCTGGGAATGGGACATTATACAGTAACACCAGGGGATGTGTCTGGGTGATGACTGGAGAGGTGACTGCTGGGAATGGGGCATTATACAGTAATACCAGGGGATGTGTGGGTGATGACTGGAGAGGTGGCTGCTGGGAATGGGGCATTATACAGTAACACTGGGGAATGTGTCTGGGTGATGACTGGAGAGGTGACTGCTGGGAATGGGACATTATACAGTAACACCAGGGAATGTGTCTGGGTGATGACTGAAGAGGTGACTGCTGGGAATGGGGCATTATACAGTAACGCCAGGGGGTGTGTCTGGGTGATGACTGGAGAGGTGACTGCTGGGAATGGGGCATTATACAGTAATACCAGGGGATGTGTGGGTGATGACTGGAGAGGTGACTGCTGGGAATGGGGCATTATACAGTAACACTGGGGAATGTGTCTTGGTGATGACTGGAGAGGTGACTGCTGGGAATGGGACATTATACAGTAACACCAGGGGATGTGTCTGGGTGATGACTGGAGAGGTGACTGCTGGGAATGGGACATTATACAGTAACACCAGGGGATGTGTCTGGGTGATGACTGGAGAGGTGACTGCTGGGAATGGGACATTATACAGTAACACCAGGGGATGTGTCTGGGTGATGACTGGAGAGGTGACTGCTGGGAATGGGACATTATACAGTAACACCAGGGGATGTGTCTGGGTGATGACTGGAGAGGTGACTGCTGGGAATGGGACATTATACAGTAACACCAGGGGATGTGTCTGGGTGATGACTGGAGAGGTGACTGCTGGGAATGGGACATTATACAGTAACACCAGGGGATGTGTCTGGGTGATGACTGGAGAGGTGACTGCTGGGAATGGGACATTATACAGTAACAGCAGGGGATGTGTCTGGGTGATGACTGGAAAAGGTGACTGCTGGGAATGGGACATTATATAGTAACACCAGGGGATGCGTCTGGGTGATGACTGGAGAGGTAACTGCTGGGAATGGGACATTATACGGTAACACCAGGGGATGTGTCTGGGTGATGACTGGAAAAGGTGACTGCTGGGAATGGGGCATTATACAGTAACACCAGGGGATGTGTCTGGGTGATGACTGGACAGGTGACTGCTGGGAATGGGGCATTATACAGTAACACCAGGGGACGTGTCTGGGTGATTACTGGAGAGGTGACTGATGGGAATCGGGCATTATACTGTAACACCAGGGGACGTGTCTGGGTGATGACTGGAGAGGTGACTGCTGGGAATGGGACATTATACAGTAACACCAGGGGATGTGTCTGGGTGATGACTGTATCACTGTGGGTGTCAGGTTCCTATAAGGCAGGCTTTCCCAACCACGGTCCTCAAGGCACACCAACAGTGCAGGTTTTAGTGATATTCAGGCTGCAGCACAGACTGTTAAATCAAAATAAGTGAGCTACTAATTAAGTCACCTGTGCTGATGCCTGGATATCACTAAAACATGCACTGTTGGTGTGCCTTGAGGACCGTGGTTGGGAAAGCCTGCTATAAGGTGTCAGGATGTCACGGTCTATGTCTCCATGCAGGAGGGGGAGTATATAGAGGAACACAGGGGTCTGTACAAGGACGTGATGATGGAGAATCACCGGCCCCTCACATCACTGGGTAAGAGGAGACTGTCATGTATTGTACAGGGTAGAGCAGGTATGGGGGCTCCTATATACACACACCATCTGATAATCACATATATACACTGTACTCAGTCACTGTGTGTCTCCTACAGATGGGCCCAGTAACAGAGATACCCCAGAGAGATGTCCCCGTCCTCTGTATTCCCAGGATTGTACAGAGGAGAATCACAGGATCCCACAGGAGGATCAGGTAGGTGGGATTTAGGGTCTCTCCAATATACCTCAGTGACTGTCACTATATGATCTGTAGAGGAGCTGTGTGTCTTATACACTGATATTATACTGTTTCACCTCAGTTAAGTCTGACTGTGCAAATTTTTGTGTTTTTAGGTAGAACGTCTGTCTGATATTAAAACAGAATATATAGAGGGAGAAGAAGAGACGTATGTGAGTGATATAAAGGCAGAAGATACAGAGGGAGAAGAAGAGACGTATGTGACCGATATAAAGGCAGAAGATATAGAGGGAGAAGTAGAGACGTATGTCACTGATATAAAGGCAGAAGATATAGAGGGAGAAGAAGACACGTATGTGAGGGGTGATCAGCAGTGTAAGGAGGAGGAGATCCCTACAGATATCAGCACAGGTGAGTAATAAACACATATTCTCCTTACTCAGTGACTACAGCAATCTCTTATCCTACACCCTCCTCTGTCAGTACAAACTAATGAATGTGTATTTTTCCAGTGGGGGAGTCAGGAGCCATCAGCACTGTGACCTGACGGTTCCGTAAGAGGGCCCTCACCACCTCGAGTCCCGCCTCCAGTCACAAAATGGATGTTTAGGTGACACAGTACCTGGCCAGATAGGGGATTCCCACTTACCGTCAGTAATTGCATGTTACCGACTATGATGCCACCACCAGACTCCTACCCTGCCGTGGTGCCTGGAACCACGGTTCTGCTCTGTATGCGTCGACACACTGTCTTACCACACCTGTGTGGTGCCGACTATTCCACACTTGTCGCTTGTCTAGACCTCTGCGCGGTAGCTGGCGGAAGGCGGAGTTTGGGGACACTGAGTGTACCCCGGACAGCCGGAAAACTGAGCTAGGTTTCGCCTAGCCCTGCAGGTCGCAAGATGAAGCGGTCATCTTGAGGCAGAAGATGTTTATTTGCCCAAAATAGTCTTAAAAAAGACTCGGCAATACTGCAGATGTTTACAGCAGAACGCAAGTGGTATAACACACTCAGGAGGCTCGCAGGCCTCCTTTTTATGTCCATGTTCCACACAGTACCACAGGGGGTAACCAATCACTATTTACTCATGAGCTGTGCAAACCTTGGCCACATGCACAGCTTACATTGTCCTCTATGGACAGTGGGGAGTGGTCACTCTTCTTTGACCGTCCCATCCTGGAGGGTTGGGATCCACGCTGGTGATGATCAGTCTGGGCTGGGGGAAAGTTTTCCTGCTGAAACTTACTTCCAGGAATCTGCCCGGTACCTAGCTCACCAGCTGCTTCCTGAATTCAGGCTCCAGAGATGGGCAGCCTAGATCCTCTGTCAGGGTTTCTGTTCACCGAGGGTGATCTCTATGGAGCTCAAGAAAACCACTCAGCTTGTTGGGAAGCTGAGCTTTTCCTCTCACCCCATGATACTTTTATGTGGGAGGCTAGAGAGGAAGGGATTAAGTTTTTGGGGAAAAGGTCTGGAGGAATCCATCAGCCTGCCCAGTAATGGATTCCCCCCTCCTGGGACACACAACCAAGTAAGTGCATTTCACTTAAAATACAATTCAAATACACTATACACACTGTTGCCTATATGTACACTGAGCCAGTGCCCTGCACAGGCTCCACTTACCCAGGCACTGCAGTGCCTCACCATACTATATATATTAAATACATTTCAATACATTATTAGGTTTGTTTGTACTGTGCCCAGCGCTCAGCTGCCCTAGCTCTGCAGCCTGACTGCTAGGCCTCTCCCCAGGGGTCCGCAGGGTGCACTGAGTGGGGGGCTGGCTGTAGCAGGGGCTAACTGTTACCTGCCCCGCTGCTGCCCCCCACCACCACCCAGTGTGGCCAAAATCTGTTGCCTCGCCGCAGCCCCCAGATCTGAGGCTGCGGCGCACCCCCCTATCTGATAGCCCGGCATCTCGGGACGCTCGTCTCGGCCACCGCGGCTCTGTGCCTTTAGCTCCCATAACTCAGTGCATATCGCTCTATGTGCCCCCCGCCGCTAGGGAGACGGCTAGCCCGGTCCCCTGTGAGTGGCGCACCCATGGCGTCAGTGTCTGCTCCCTCCTGGAGCCCGGCAGCCCATGACGCTCGTCCTGGCCGCCGCGGCCCTGTCCCTGTGCAATGTTGAGGCGCAGGGAGCCCAGCTCCTGGACCTCAGCACCTGTCTCCTCCCGCCGCACAGGGAGCCGGCTTGCCTGGTCCCCCATCTGTGGCGCAATCTGGTCATCTGTGGCTCCTTTCTCCGGCGCATACACCGGGAGCCGGAGGTCCTGGTCTCCCAGCTGCGGCGCCTTGCAGCACTCTCCTCTGGCGCTGGTGTGTGTACGCGCCGGGGGTTTACCATTTCGCTGCCACTGGAGAGGATCCGGGCCGCAGCAGCGCGCCATCGATGATGATTTTTTTACATTTCAATACCTGGTGCCTAGCATCAGTGCATTTTAAAAGTGGCGCCAAGCGCCTATTGTCCTGTAAATGGCGCCGGACACTTAGTGTTAACCCCTTCAGTGCCACGGCTGCTATTAACCATGTGGCCGCCAGGGTCTCCGGCAGCAAGCACCAATTATACTCCTGCTCTCCCCCTCACATCATGTCACAGTTTCCAGCCCAGAGATCTGACCAGTCTCCTCCCCACACTATCTGGTGTATCTCATACATCAGGAGCCATCAGCCACAATTATACTCCTGCTCTCCCCCTCACATCATGTCACTGTGTGTTACCAGCCCAGAGATCTGACCAGTCTCCTCCCCACACTCTCTGGTGTATCTCATACATCAGGAGCCATCAGCCCCTATTATACTCCTGTTCTCCACTCACATCATGTCACTGTGTTACCAGCCCAGAGATCTGACCAGTCTCCTCTCCACACTCTCTGGTGTATCTCGTACATCAGGAGCCATCAGCCCCTATTATACTCCTGCTCTCCCCTCACATCATGTCACTTTCACCAGCAGCCATACTGTGTGCTAGCAGTACCTCAGCCTATGGTATTAGATGCCCTGAGTGTCTCTATTAGCACACGCCGGTCTATACATAAACCATATAGACCGGCGTGTGCTAATAGATATATTAATATATCTATAATATATAAGCCAGTTTAGTAAAATGTGCCCTCAGGAGAGGATGCCACTCTGGAGCTCCAGAGGATTTTTTCTTCAGTTTATTTTAAACTTTGTTATTGTCGGTATACTGTTGCCCATACAGCATAACAGTAGACCTGCACGGGGGGGGGGGGGTTACCGGTCTCTTCAGGCATCAGAGCCGCTTCCCCGCTGCAGGATCACCGTTGTTGGTACCGCAGGGCACTGCGCCTTACCAAACGCAATATCAGCATGCCGCACACACCTAGCAATGCCGGGAGGTGAGAAGAGTGGTGAGTACAAACCAGGGGACCCACAAGAGGGTCCCCCGGCTCTTGGTGCGGCACGATTACAGGGGACGCTCCACGGAGGAATCCGCTATAGCCCCCTGTGTACACTGGCAGCAGTGGTGGAAACAGGCATTCATGTTACGTTTTACACCTGTTAGGAGACATTGCCAGTATAAATATATGCTTATCTCTGGCGCCATTATAGGGGGCGGAGCTACCTAAAGCGGGTGCAGCGGCGTTTTGGCGCCTTCCTCTGCTTACAGCTGCAGCAGCAAGGACAGACGGGTCCTCCAGACACTCGTGACACACAGGAAACTGATACAGGGGTGTAAATATGGGGGAGAGACTCTATTATACACACTATAGTGTCCTAAAAAGGACAATACTCCGGTGTTATAACGAGTCTGACAGGTTTGGGTGTGCTGTTCCTCTCTCTGTGTCTCCTTCTCACATACAGTAAGGGCAGGCTTGCTATATATACACGTGTGTGTACTGTAAACATGGTAAAACACCAATTATGCAGTGTATGTCACACCAGATTCTCCCTCTGCGGTTGGTTCCCTCTCATGTGAACAATGCAGCCAATCCTTCCAAGTTAGTGAGGAGGCTGGGGAAGGGGGGGGAGGGTCAGGAGCATCCTGGCTCAGTGCCATAAAAACCATGATGGCGGACATGTCATCCCAGCTCACTGCTAATAATCAAAAGACACAACAACTGCAGCAGGCTGTAGCAGACCTAGCTGCAAGGGCAGATGATAAACAGCCCCTCCTCCCTAGTTCAGGGCCACATAAGCGTGGGCTGCCTGATTTACTCTCAGAATCAGAGGACGAGGTACAGGAGGAGGGGGAGGAATGGGATCCTATTACAGAGGACTCTCCATTTTGCACAGGTTACTGAGCCCCTTATACCTGCTATCAGGGATGTGATAAAAGTCCCTTTGGAAGACGCTGCAGTACAGCAGTCGTTTTTCTTAGTACAGAAAAAAGTGTCCCTTTCCCTGATTCCAATGCTGGGTACACACTGGCAGATATATTGGCCAATCAGTTGGTTGTCCAATATATCTTTTGCTGATCTGCAGGTGTGTACAAGCAATATGTCTGTGAAAGACACAGCAGCTGCAATATATCTGCAGATATATTAGTGCATCTTTCAGTGTGTATGAACAATCCCCATCTGCATATATAGCTGCAGATCGATTGGACAGCAGATATATCTGCCAGTGTGTACCCAGCTTAAGGAACTAGATGACATGTTTAAGTTAACCTGGAAAAATCCTGATAAAAAAAATACCAGGTGACAAAACGGTTTATGCAAACTTTCCCATTTGCTCCAGAAGGTAGGAAACACTGGGGAGAGCCCCCGGCAGTAGACGTATCAGTCTCTCTCCTATCAAAGAAAGTGCTATTACCAGTCCCTGGCTCCTCTGCATTAAAGGACCCTGGGGATAGGAAAATAGAGACCACATTAAAGTCTATTTACACAGCGGCTGGTGTATCACAAAGACCTGTGATAGCGGGTTGCTGGATGACACATGCCATTCATACATGGGCGGCCCAAATTCAAGAAAGCCTTGTGGGAGATACGTCCCTGGTGACTCTCATAAAGCACATTCAGGACACTGCACGCCTCCTGTGTGACTCTCTCAAGGGGATAGGCGCTATTAACGCTAGGACTACTGCCATGGCAATGTCGGCACGCAGAACTTTTTGGCTGCGTCAGTGGATAGCGGACGCAGATTCCAAGCGCAGAGTGTGGAGTATCTTCCTTTCTCGGGGGAGTGGCTATTCAGGGTTGAGTTGGATACATGGATTTCAAAAGTTCTTGTGGGTAAATCAAAGTTTCTGCCCTCTGGGGCCCCGCTGGCTAGGCGTTCCTACCCAAGGAGGTCTACCCAGTCCTTTCGGACTGCCAGGTTCAGATCAAGAGCCGGAGGCACCTGAAATGCGGCGAGAGGCACCAGAGGCAAGATAAGAAAACCGCCACCACAGGTTCTCGGGAACAAAGCACCAGTTCAGCTTCCACTAGGGCCTTGGCATGATGGTGCCCCCCCACCCTGAGGGAATCTCGAGGTGGTATCTCGGCTGCGTGGTCACGATCGGTGGAGATTGGCAATAGAGCTTGGGCTGGGAGGACAGCTGACTGTGTAGGAAGTAGATGAGGAGGTTGAATGTAGTTCTTCCTCATGAGGTGGAGGCCTAGTGGGTTTTAGAGTTGGCTGGAGGGCATAAAAAGAATGAGAACTCTGTAGATGGATAACTGTTTTTAATGAAGAAACAACTGTACACCCGATACTTGAGGAATTGATAGACACAGAATAATGAACTGAAGTCTATGATTAAACGAGTTGAGAAATGGAGCTGAAGATCACCGGTATTTGAGGAACTGAAAGACTGTGGTTTGTGGTTGGTAGACAAGGCTGAAGGAGACTGGGTTTTACAAGAACTGAAAGACTGTGGCTTGTGACTGGTAGACGAGGCTGAGAAACTGACTTTGAAGAAATGAAGACTATGGCTTGGGCTTGCGAGACGCTCGCAGGAACCAGTGTTTACCACCAGAAGCCCCTTAACAACCGGGATCCCCGTGAGCGCCTCCATGAGTGGCGACGGGATAAGTGACAGGACTGCAGCAGTGATAGGTCATGGACAGATAATAGCAACCGAAACTGGGGAACCAGGAGCAGCCTGGGAGCATAGAGCTGGAGCACCTTTCACAGGAAAGTAACTTGAAGCACTGGCACTCTCTCCCTGAGCCAGCCTCCCTTTTATAAGGGAAGACTACACTGGATTGGCTGGATACAGAGTGTGGATTTCATTGGCAGATCTCAGGTCTCCAACATGGCCACCCCCAGCACTGGGGACATTCTCAGCTGCAGCACTTTAGCTAACCCAGCTCCGGCCCCGACTTCCTGAGACTGAGTCACCGATACAGGGCTCTGCTGCAGCAACTACCCACCGCAGCACCCGGCCCCCGACCTCCGGAAGCCACACATGCGCCCAAGGACCCACTGAAAGCAGCTCCCCGCCGCCGCAACTAAAGTAAGCCCAGTCCCAAGTCATTGTTCCAGTGCCACTACAACAACAGGGAAAGGGTTACTACTCCATCCTGTTTGTGGTACCAAAACCAGACGGTTCTGTAAAACCCATTTTGAAACTAAAATCCTTGAATCCTTTAAGGAAAGGTTTTCAAGTTCAAGATGGAATCCTTGTGAGCAGTGATTGCGGGTCTGGAAGAACGGGAGTTCATGGTCTTGCTGGATATAAAGGATGATCATCTCCATATCCCGATTTGGCCACCCCATCAGGCCTACCTGCGGGTTTTTCCTAAAATCCTTTTTCATTAAGGTTTTTTAAATATTTTATTCATCATATATTGTTACTCCATATGGATGTTATATTGATTTTATTATGTATTAAATATGTTGTTTGATATACTTATCTCATCTATGACCCACTAGCGCTATTTATTTTTATTACCTACCTGCGGTTTGCCCTGCTGAACGATCACGACCAGTTCCAGGCGCTACCCTTCGGCCTGGCCACAGCTCCAAGGGTCTTCACAAAGGTGATGGCGTAGATGATGTTCCAGCTCCGAGTCCAGGGGATCAATATATTATCCCTTACCTAGGCGAGCTCTTGATAAAGGTGAGATCCATCGAGCTTCTATTGCTCAATATAGGCCGCACTATTCAGCTTCTGTCACATCATAGGTGGATCCTCAATTTACAGAAGTCCCTACTTCTGAGAAACATTCCCAGGAACAGGAGCCTACTCGGTGGCTGTTTCTGGATACAGTGGCTCAGAAAGTGTTCCTCCCAGAAGACAAGGCAAGGACGCTCCAGGATGTGGTCCAAGTGGTTTAAGACCAGGCGCTCTAGTACAGAAGGTTCCATGCCAGAACATTTCAATTGGATCTCCTGAGGTAGTGGTCCGGTTCACATCTTCAGATGCACCGGATCATACACTACCGTTCAAAAGTTTGAACTTAGAAATTTCCTTTTTTTTTTTTTTTTTTTTTTATTATATTTTTTTTTTTTGAAGGAAAAGCACTTTTTTTTTTTTCAATGAAGGTAACATTAAATTAATCAGAAATACACTCTATACATTGAAAATGTGGTAAATGACTATATTAGCTGCAAACGTTTGGTTTTTAATGGAATATCTACAGAGTTGTATAGAGGCCCATTTCCAGCAACCATCTCTCCAGTGTTCTAATGGTACATTGTGTTTTCTAATCGCGGTAGAAGACTAATGGATGTTTAGAAAATCCTTTAAAACCCTTGTGCAATCATGTTAGCACAGCTGAAAACGGGTTTGCTCGTTAGAGAAGCTATAGCACTGGCCTTCCTTTAAGCTAGTTGAGTATCTGGAACATCACATTTGTGGGTTTGATTATACTCTCAAAATAGCAAGAAAAAGACAACTTTCATGTGAAACTCGACAGTCTATTATTGTTCTTAGAAATGAAGACTATTTCTATGCAAGAAATTGCCAAGAAACTGAACATTTCCTACAACGGTCTGTACTACTTCCTTCTGTTAGGTTCCTGGTGCTCAGAACAAGGGAGATGTTGCGTAGTAAGTCCTGAGCACCAGAACGTGACGTTGAAATAAGGTGTGGTGTGGAAATAGCCCCTAGCACCCTACATCCGTTGTTTTACCCGTGTGGTCAGTTCACGCCTGAGTGACTATGGTTTCTTGGGCCCACGGCAGCCGCGTTTGAAGGGCGGATTATGTCTGCCCAACTCCGATGCCCCCAGGTCTTAGTGTCAGACAAGGCGTGAACCGAGACAGGATAATAAGGGGACCTCTAACTAAAACAACAGAAAGCTAGGGGCTACTAACTACCCTAAAACTAAATATATGTGCAGCACGCCGCCAAAGGAAAAGAACAACAAAGGAAATGTTCTCCACACGACGACACAATACTTTTGCATACCAGCGGTGACAGCATAAGCAGAACCCTCTGCAAAACACCAGTAACTAAATATAACCAAAGAATACTGCGGCCTAGGCCAACGGATGCGGCAAAGCCGCTACTCACGGAACCGGTACAAATACTGGCAAACGGACAGGAACCCCCAATGTAGCCAACACAGATTCTCAGAACTGGAGGACAGGCAGAATCCCAAATGACAGACCGGTGGACTCCAAGAAGTCAGATATTCGACCATGCACAGACAAAGCCACAGGACTTCTGGACAGGAATGCTTCATGGCAGGACACGGAATCGGACACAGGAACCGACACAGGAACTGACACTCAGGAACCGACACTGGAAGCAGCTAGACAGGAGCTCAGGAACTGGCAGGGACTAGCTCAGAACTCAAGAACTCTGGAACCCTTGAAATATCACCAGCGTCTGTGAATTGCACTGAGCCAGAATATAACAGAGAGTCTTAATTAATTGTCGTGTAGCTGCCCTGCTGCACAACTGAGAGGTGCAATCAACAGACAGGTGAGGCTGAACACATGGGAACGAGCTGCAATTACACAGACTCACCACTGGCAGCAAACAAGAATCTTCTTAAACCAGAGCAATGGGTAATCCTGGCCTGCAAGACAACTATAAACATAAAATACGGAAAACAGGAATGAACCACTACATGTGGTTCAAAACACCTTCAGAGAACAGCACAAACGGGCTCTAACCAGAGCAGAAAGAGAAGTGGGAGGCCCTGGTCCACAACTGAGCAAGAAGACAAGTACATTAGAGTCTCTAGTTTGAGAAATAGATGCCTCACAGGTCCTCAACTGGCAGCTTCATTAAATGGTACCCGAAAAACGCCAGTGTCAACGTCTATAGTGAAGAGGCGACTCCGGGATGCTGGCCTTCTAGGAAGAGTGGCAAAAAAAACGCCAATAAAAGGTAAAGATTCATATGGGCCAAATAACACAGACATTGGACAGAGGATGATTGGAGAAAAGTGTTATGGACAGATGAATCGAAGTTTGAGGTGTTTGAATCACATAGAAGAACATTTGTGAGACGCAGAACAAGTGAAAAGATGCTGGAAGAGTGCCTGACGCCATCTGTCAAGCATGGTGGAGGTAATGTGATGGTCTGGAGCTGCTTTGGTGCTGGTAAAGTGGGAGATTTGTACAAGGTAAAAGGGAATTCCTCCTACAACAGGACAATGACCCAAAGCACACCTCCAAATTATACAAGACCTATTTATGGAAGAAGCCGGCAGCTGGTATTCTGTCTGTAATGGAATGGCCAGCGCAGTCACCAGATCTCAACCCCACTGAGCTGTTGTGGGAGCAGCTTGACCGTATGATACGCAAGAAGTGCCCATCAAGCCAATCAAACTTGTGGGAGGAGCTTCAGGAAGCGTGGGGTGAAATTTCTTCAGATACCTCAACAAATGAACAGCTAGAATGCCAAAGGTCTGCAATGCTGTAATTGCTGCAGAGGGAGCATTCTTTGACAAATGCAAAGTCTGAAGGAGAAAATTATTATTTCAAATAAAAATCATTATTTCTAACCTTGGCAATGTCCTGATTATATGTTCTATTCATTGTGCAACTCATTTGATAAATAACTGAGTTTTCATGGAAAACACGAAATTGTCTTGGTGGCCCCAAACTTTTGAACGGTGGTGTATACTGGCGCTAGGTGACATCTTTAAAATGTATGGACCTCTCCGGCGACCGCGGCAGTGAGGGAACCCCCCCCGGTGTGCCGGGGAAGAGCGGAACCACTGCAGCCAGGAGATCAGCTCCTGCGGCAGCGCTGTGTGTGCCGTTGTGAGCGGAGCACTACGGAGGTGGCAAGCCACGGCAGCCGGTACGAGCGCCCCAAGCTGCAGGAGCGTGCGCCACTCACGGGGGATCGTAGGGCGCTGGGGTCTGGGAGCTATGCTCCCGGCACCTCAGCACTCCAGGGAGTGATCGCGATGATCCCAAAAAAAAGTGGGTCCCAGGGACCCCTCACTTTTCAAAATTGGGGTCCTACCTGTGCTGTTCTGGGTTCCATCGGAATTAAGGTTCTTATTAATGATTTAAATATAAAAACTCAGCCTTGATTTGGACACTACAAAAGTGCTGTGAGGGGGGAGGGAGGGGGGGGGGGGGTGACAGTGCTGCTGGGCTGTGTAGCTATACCGGACACTCTGCACCAGAGATGGAACTAGACAATTTGTCAGAAAGTGCATTGGTGCTCCCCCTCCCATATTGTAAAGCAAAGTCAGTGTGCGCCCATCAAAAATGTAGGGGCATCGCTTTGTGGAGAAGGGGCGTGGCCACATCATAGTACCAATTCACATTGCACCACTGCGTTCCAACGGCGGGGGAACCAGACAGGCAGGGTGGTGGATATGATCATCGGGGGGAGGGGGGGCGGTGGTGGAGATCACAGGTGCGGCAGGTAAGCACCAGTAGGTGTGCTTAAATAGAGCACACAAGTGAGCTTGGTTTTGGCACTTTATACAGGCATTTTTTGCACAAGGCACTATGGCACTTTTGATGACTGTTCCCCTGATGATGGATTAAGTCCGAAAACGCTGTTCGGGAGGTCTATTGTGTTTCCCTGTGCTTGCTAACGATGAGTATATGCTGAGCCTTGTATCTTTATTCACACATATGGAGTAAATACTGCATTTTGACTAGACTACAGTGTGCTGGCCTGTCTATACTAGTGACTTTGTTGCGGGATGGACATGTGATGCTATATATATATATATATATATATATATATATATATATATATATGTTAGTATGGTGAGGCACTGCAGTGCCTGGGTATGTGGAGCCTGTGTAGGACACAGGCTCAGTGTATATTTAAGCAACAATGTGTATAGTGTATTTGAATTGTATTTAAAGTGAAATGCACTTGGTTGTGTGTTCCAGGAGGGGGGAATCCATAACTGTGTAGGCCAGGCATATCCAAACTGCTGCCCTCCAGCTGTTGAGGAACTACACATCCCAGCATGCCTTGACACAGCTTTAGAATTCTCTGACAGCAAAACTGTGTCAGGGCATGCTGGGATATGTAGTTTCACAGCAGCTGGAGGGCAGCAGTTTGGACATGCCTGGTGTAGGCTGTTGGATTCCCCCAGTACTTTCCCCCCAAAATGGAATGCCTTCCTCTCTAGCCTCCCACATGGAAGTATCATGGGGAGAAAGAGGAGCAGCTCAGCTTTAAAACAAGCTGAGTGGTTTTCTGGAGCTCCATAGGGATCACCGTCGGTGGGCAGGAAACCCTGACCGGGGTTCTAGGCTGCCCTTCTCTGGAGCCCAATTTTAGGCTGGAGATGGTGAGCTGGGTACCCGGGCAGATTCCTGGAAGTAGTTTAGATGGGAAAACTTCCCCCAGCCTAGACTGAGCGTCACCAGGGCGGATACTAACCCTCCAGGATGGGACGGTCAAAGGAGAGTGACTACTCCCCACCGTCCATAGAGGACAATGGTAACTGTGCATGTGGCCAAGGCATGCACATCACATGGATAAACAATGGTTGAGAATAGCACCGTGGACTTACCTCCTGTGGTATGTATATTAGAGTAAGATAAAAAGAGGAGGCCTATGAGCATCCAGAGGTATTATACCATTTTCACTCTGCTGTAAACATCTTGCTGTATTCTTGTTGCCCCTAGCAATAGGGAAGTCTTTTTTAAGACTGGGTGAATAAACATCTGCCTCAAGACGACAGCTTCATCTTGTGATCTGCAGAGCTATGCCAAACATAGTTCTGTTTTCTGGCTGTCCAGGGTGCACTCAGCGTCTCCAAGCTCTGCCTCCCGCCAGCTACCGTGCAGAGTCCTAGTCCAGCGACTAGTGATTCGTCAACACCACACAGGTGTGGTAAGGCAGCGTGTCGATGCATACAGAGCAGTACCATGGTTCCAGACTCCCTGGCAACAAGGAGTCTAGTGGTAACAGTGTAGTACCCGCCCACTGCGCAGTGGGTGGTGTCAGTAGTAGGCGGTTACTGACAGTAAGTGGGAATCCCCTAATTGGCCAGATCCCCTGTGGCCTTAATATCCATTCTATGACTGGGGCGGGACGCGATGCAGGGCGAGGGCTTTTGTGCAGAACCGTCCGGTCCCAGAAATTGCTGGCATAACGGTGGGATAATCCTAGGTGGCTTTTCGGTCACCTGATTGGAGAAGCCCAGTTAATAGAGGAGTAACTGCAGCGCAGGAGAAAGCACAAGATGGTGGATTTCAGCGGAATGTCTAAGGACGATTTGTAGATCATGTATCAGGAGAAGGGTGTGGATATCCCTTTCAACGCATCCAGAAGCATCATGAGGGCGGCACTTGTGAGCTTGGAGATGTCCCTCTGGGCGGAGGTAGAGTGCTAAGGGCGTTGGCATTGAAGATGGTGGCCAACCAGTGGACATTCGTACAGAACCGGTGAGCCCCACAAGCCCCACCCTCTCTCCTAGCAGCAGCCATGTTTCATACCTAGCAGGGCCAGAGGTCCAACGTCTCCGGGGTAGGGGGTTCGACACGGATATCTTAGCAGATCGGCCAGTGGAATTTGGAGAAAGAGCAACGGAGCAAGAGTGCTTGATCATCACCTCACTTTCCAATACACTGCCGGGCTCCGGTGACTGTGCGCAGCCCGTTCTGTCCCCAGCAGTAGCAGAAGAGCAAGTGCTCCCACCTGAGGCAAAAGCCCCAGAATACAGCCCGTGGCTTCAGCTGCGTCACTAGGCTGCAGCAGTGAACGGTGCCCAGACTGAGCGGAGTGAGCGGCTTTAGGGCAGGAGGAGTGGGGGACTTAATAGATTGGGTCTTGGTCCCAGCGGTGGCTGAGAGCTATTAGGTAGGGTAGATAAGAAACCACTTAGTGAGGAGAGCTCCAGAAAGCACGTCTGGATAGTCCACGCCCCTCTTATTTATTATTTTATATAATAACAGGGGTGACAGGTGTGGTACATCCCTGCAAAGGCAGATCCAATCTCTTTCTCATCAGACTCTGCTGTCTTCCCTGCACTCTCACTCAGATGTTCACTGCTGCCAGTAGCACACGTATGAGAAGCAGAAGTATGGCGGCAGCTGTATAGATTCTGATATGTTATTATCTATATCATACCGTACACACATCTTCCTTATTACTATTGAGAGTAGAGGTACAGTAAGACACTGATGATGGGGGTGTAACAATGGATTATAACCTAGCAGATGATGATTGCAGTGTATTATATGGTGTATTGCATGTAAAATACCTTGTTCCACACCTACTCTGCTGTAGCAATATACCTTATATAAGGGTGAGTAACACATGTACAGGTTTACCAGCGTATGAGCACACACATAAAGGAATGCTACCTTACCAATGCTTCCAGGAGTAACGTTAGGAGACATTATTATAAAGCCTTCATTAAATGTTATGTTTTAATACACACATTTACTATTAAGTGTCCCAGAATGTCATTTTCTCCTATTGTTTACAAGATTAATATTGTTACAGAAAATGTCACATTCCCATAATGTATTTTATTTCCAGCAGATGGACACACAAGCAGGAATATCTCAGAAGGACATCTAATGTTATCCCCGGATTGTGACATAAAAGATAATGATAGTAGACCGGATTCTCCAGGAGATAATCCCATTACCCCAATTATACATCCAGCTCTATCAGCTGATCCCTCTGATCCTGGGAAATGTTCTCCTGATCACTCTGATATTGGTGCATCTGTTACAGCTCTGACCGTAGATACAGTGTTTCCCTGTTCTATAGATGCCAAATGTTTTACACAGAACACAAAGCTTATTAACCCACACACAGGTAAGGCAGGTGAGAGGCCACTGATATGTTCTGAGTGTGGGAAATGTTTTACCTGCAAATCACAACTTGTTTCACATAAGTGCCGCCACAAAGGTCAGAAGCCATTTCCATGTTCTGAGTGTGGGAAATGTTTTACAGAGAAATCACATCTTGTTACACATCAGAGACGTCACACAGGTGAGAACCTATTACCATGTTCTGAGTGTGGGAAATGTTTTACACTGAAATCACATCTTGTTACACATCAGCGAAATCACACTGGTGAAAAGCCATTTCCATGTTCTGAGTGCGGGAAATGTTTCACCCGGAAATCACAACTTGTTAAACATCAGCGAAGTCACACAGGTGAGACTCCATTTCCATGTTCTGAGTGTGGGAAATGTTTTACATACAAATCACTTCTTGTAATACATAAGAGAATACATACAGGTGAGAAACCATATTCCTGTTCTGAGTGTGGGAAATGTTTTACATACAAATCAACTCTTGATGCACATAAGAGAAGTCACACAGGTACATCACCATTTCCATGTTCTGAGTGTGGGAAATATTTTGCACAGAAATCACAACTTGCTAGACATCAAAGAATTCACACAGGTGAGAGGCCATTTCCATGTTCTGACTGTGGAAAATGTTTTGCACAGAAATCACATCTTTTTGCACATCAGCAAAGTCACACAGCTGAGAAGCCATTTCCATGTCATGAGTGTGGGAAATGTTTTACACACAAATCAGATCTGGTTAGTCATAACAAAAGTCACACAGGTGAGAAGGCATTTTCTTGCTCTGAGTGTGGGAAATGTTTTGCCCGGAAATCAGAACTTGTTAGACATCAGCGAAGTCACACAGATGAGAAGCCATTTTCTTGCTCTGAGTGTGGGAAATGTTTTGCCCAGAAATCAGAACTTGTTAGACATCAGCGAAGTCACACAGGTGAGAGGCCATTTCCATGTCCTGAGTGTGGGAAATGTTTTGCACACAAATCAGATCTGGTTAGTCATAACAAAAGTCACACAGGTGAGAAGGCATTTTCTTGCTCTGAGTGTGGGAAATGTTTTGCCCGGAAATCAGAACTTGTTAGACATCAGCGAAGTCACACAGCTGAGAAGCCATTTCCATGTCATGAGTGTGGGAAATGTTTTACACACAAATCAGATCTGGTTAGTCATAACAAAAGTCACACAGGTGAGAAGCCATTTTCTTGCTCTGAGTGTGGGAAATGTTTTGCCCGGAAATCAGAACTTGTTAGACATCAGCGAAGTCACACAGGTGAGAGGCCATTTCCATGTCCTGAGTGTGGGAAATGTTTTGCACACAAATCAGGTCTTGTTAGTCATAACAGAAGTCACACGGGTGAGAATCCAATTTCTTGCACTGAGTGTGGGAATTGTTTTACACGAAAATCACAACTTGTTAAACATCAGAGAAGTCACACAGGTGAGAAGCCATTTCCATGTTCTGAGTGTGAGAAATGTTTTGCACACAAATCAGATCTTGTTATACATCACAGAAGTCACACAGGTGAGAAGCCATTTTTTTGCTCTGAGTGTGGGAAATGTTTTACACAGAAATCACATCTTGTTAGACATCAGCAAAGTCACACAGGTGAGAATCCATTTCCATGCTCTGAGTGTGGGAAAGGTTTTGCACACAAATCAGCTCTTGTTATACATCACAGAAGTCACACAGGTGAGAAGCCATTTCCATGTTCTGAGTGTGGGAAATGTTTTGCAGACAACTCAGCTCTTGTTATACATCACAGAAATCACACAGGTGAGAAGCCATTTCAATGTTCTGAGTGTGGGAAATGTTTTACACAGAAATCACAACTTGTTACACACCAGAGAAGACACACAGGTGAGAAGCCATTTTAATCTTCTGGAGTATACTTATCATTGCCATGTGTTGTTCTTCAAGGTTCTTATCATGGCCCTCATTCCGAGTTGATCGGTCGCAAGGCGAATTTTGCAGAGTTACACACGCTAAGCTGCCGCCTACTGGGAGTGAATCTTAGCATCTTAAAGTTGCGAACGATGTATTCGCAATATTGCGATCACAAACTACTTAGCAGTTTTAGAGTAGCTCCACACTTACTCTGCCTGTGCGATCAGTTCAGTGCTTGTCGTTCCTGGTTTGACATCACAAACACACCCAGCGTTCGCCCAGACACTCCCCCGTTTCTCCGGCCACTACTGCGTTTTTTCCGGAAACGGTAGCGTTTTCATCCACACGCCAATAAAACTCTGTGTTTCCGCCCAGTAACACCCATTTCCTGTCCATCACACTACGATCGCCGGTGCGAAGAAAAAGCCGTGAGTAAAAATCCTTTCTTCTTAGCAAAATTACTTGGCGCAGTCGCAGTGCGAACATTGCGCATGCGTACTAAGCGGATTTTCACTGCGATGTGATGAAAAATACCGAGCGATCAACTCGGAATGAGGGCCCATATCTCCTATACTTTTTGCAATACACATGTTACCACAGTGTGAAATAATCAGGTGTCATGCCCTCATCTACCTCTGCTATGCAGATGACCTGTCTTTTGCTCTGGGTACTGAGAACCCAGTACCAATCCTAAATGTCTAGCTGAGCTCCAGGTGTGGGTGATGCCAGTTCGCTGTGACTCAGTCCTGGTGAAACAGGTCCTTATGATTGAAGCTCACCAACAAAGGGCAGGGCTACAGCTCAGCTTTGCTACCAGCCAGACTTATGCTTGGGGGTTCAGAATTACAAAATGCTGGTCATGTGCAGAATATTAGTGTCCTGGATGGTGGAGTGACACCATTAGACATCCGGTATCAGCCAGAATCAGATCCTCATATGTGGACCATAGCCAGACTCCAGCACTTAATTCCCTCAGAAGATCTACCTGATGTCGTACATGTACTTGTATCATCTCACATAGACTACTGCAATGTCCTCTACCTGGGTCTCCCAGCAGAAGAATTGCACCAGTTGTAGCATGTACAGAATGCAGCAGCCAGGCTGTTACCTAACTAGCCCGTTCCTGCCACATAACACCCATTCTCTGGTCCCTGCACCGGCTGCCTGTAAGATGGTGACTGGGCCTAATTCAGGTTGGATCGCAGTGTGTGATCCAAATGGAATTATTCTGAAAAAGTTGCGGGCGCATCCACTGCACCCATCCTGTGCATGCGCCCGCATTTTCTGCGGAGGGGCCGCAGAAAATGTGATTGCCTGTCAGGCAGAGGCGGTCACGAGGGTTGGTGGGCAATGCTCCATTTCCAGGGAGGTGCGAATCGGTGCGGGGGCAGTGTAGCGCGAACAGAGGGCAAAGGCGGACAAACGGACATCATCATGGTGGCTTTGTGACATCACATGCAGCCGCTGTATTCGAGAAGAATGCGTCGGGCCTCCTGCGGGCGCAACTGAGCTGCAGCAGGAGACTTCACTAACTTCTACGATGAAGCAGAAATTGGGCAATCGCATTTTCTGCTTCATCAGGGGGGAGGCGGCGGTCAGCATGCTGGGTGGCCTTGCCCTGTGATGGGCGGCCCCTAGCGCGCTAGGAAAAGTATTGCTAATTCTGCTAATTAGCAGCATCTGCAATCCTTACTGAATTAGACCCGCTATTAAATAATCTTACTGACTCTCCCAGCCTTGCATGACCACGGTACCAGAAGCATCTTCTGCCTCCGTACTGCCCAAGCTTCTTCCATCTGTTGATGAAGGACTTAGCAGTACCATAGATTCCCAAGCAGTGCTTAGATGTCGGGGAGACAGGGTGGGTGGCAGTAGTGCAGTAGCGGGGGCTGCTGTAGGCAGTATCTATGTGGGTAAACGTCTCCAAGCAGCGCTGAGGTGTCAGAGCAGGGAGACAGGGTGGGTGGTAGTGGAGTCATGGGGTGGATGGCAGTAGTGGGGGGAGACAAGGGGTGAATGGCAGTAGTGGGGGTAGACACGGGGTGGATGGCAGTAGTGGGGGGAGACACGGGGTGGATGGCAGTAGGGGAGAGACAGGATGGGTGGCAGTAGGTAGGGAGACAAGGTGGGTAGCAGTAGTGGGGGGAGACAGGGTGGGTGGTGGGGGAGACACAGGGTGGATGGCAGTACTGGGGGGAGACAAGGTGGGTAGCTGTAGTGGGGGGGAGACAGGACAGTGGCAGTAGTGGGTGGTAGACAGGGCAGGTGGCTGCAGTGTAGTACTAGGGGCTGCTGGAGACAGTAAAGAGGTGTATTGGTCCCACACAGAACCAGTTGATAATTAGACTTAATGATGATTATGCTTCCTTATTTCTAATTAATCCCTTGTACGTGTTACTGTTATTTGCTGTGTCAGCCTCTATGTGTGTTCTGTGTAATAATCCTGAAAGTAGTGCTGCTACCGATCTCATATCATTTGTAGAAACTTGGAAAAGATGAGATATGAGGTGCACTCTAGAAGCTTATAGGGGGTTAATCAGAGATGAACACAGGATGTGACATCACGCAGCCCCCCCAGAAAATCGTCCCACCCTGCCTGCGTTCACCCCTCAGGGATGCAACCACAATGTGTGTGTCTGTGTGGCCGCTGCGCATGTGCATTTTGCCACCACCGGGTAAACTGCTGCGGGCCACTATTGTGGCTGGGTCTGAATGACCCCCATAGGCTGTTGTGCAGAGTAAAGAATATGTGTATTAAAGATATGAAATAAAGTTGTTTAAAAGCAAAATATTTCCAGTTTAATTTTGGCTATGTGTGATTTTGACAGCTCATTTGAATAGTTGGATGATATTACGGGGGAAGGGGGGGGGGGTCTCTGTGTAATTAAATAGTTTTATCATTTGTTGGTTTTAAATAAATTATGTCTATTCAAATGTTCTGTTTTTTTTAACTTTGTGATAAACTGTTTTTAAAATAAACCGATGGACGATAAGTCAGTTGCGCAGTTTCCTCAATGTTACGCTACGTGTAGCACCACTTAGCGTACCTTTTGAGCGGTGTGACGCTCTCGTAACACCTTGGTGAATATATATGGCTACAGCAATATAACACACTTAGACCTTAGTATAGTGTCGGAAGTGTCCCTGACGCTTCACCAGATTAACAAAATAATTTAGTGGAGACAGAGGGGTAAATTAGGATTAGAGGTCCAACCCAATAACTATATATATTAGTCCCTAGCGGACACAAAGGGATAACAATGCTACACTGTAGCAACACAATTCAAAGATACAGTAATACGTACAATAATATACAACAGACACGGGAAATAAATGCGAGTACAATTAGCAATACAACTATACCAATACAATAGTAATAGTTACCTTCATATATACGCTGCACCACCGGATTCCAGGCCTAAGTCGTCTTACAAGATGACCTCTGAGAAAGGTGACTGAAACCTGGGCCAGGTGCGTCCTTTTATACAATGTTCCAATAACAGTACAATGGGGAATGTAAGGTCTTCCATTGGTCCAGGGGCGGGACATATTCAGTACACTGTGGGTCATTGGTCAGCTCGAACACTGAGCGACACCTAATCTTGTGATGTGATTACAGGTTACTTCTGGGCTCCCACCTAAAGACCAGTTCACACCGACCACAGTATCATACAGTAATATACATGAATCCGGTATTGCTAATAACTTGTTGCCGCAATATGTGACAATATCCTCGCAACCACCAAATTATTACTTATGTGACCCTGAACAATTTGATCCCACACACGGTATCCATACACGGTGTCCTTGATATTCAATGGAACAATACCTATATATATATATATATATATATATATACACACACACACACACACACACACACACACACACACACACACACACAGAGTTAACCAGTTGTGTAAAGGCTATGTATAACTCATTGTGTAGGGGACAGGTCAGTGCTGTGTAAACCATAAAGCCAGAATACATAATACATATGACATATCACTCTTAATACAATTATCAATATCTGGTCTGTATTTTATTGAATATAAATACACAGGATTCTGGTGTGCATGAATGTGTGTTAAGCACACAATGAAGAATCTGCGTATCTTTAGCTATTGTATCGTATCTGACTTCTTGTTTGTTAGAGAAACACGGGACCAAGACGCAATTGTTCGTGTTAGCAATTGGGGCAAACATCGGTATTTACACATTCACTCAGTCCAAGGTCTATCTTCCATGGAAACAATGGCTGTTTGGACAGAGCAATCTGATACTGTATGTTACACACTATAGGAATTTGTATTTCTGGCTGTAATACATTTGAGTGTATGTAAGAAATATTAGCTATTTTGGTACAGTATATTTATTAACAAATGCATCTTCTACCGTAATGCGCACAGTAACTTGTCGTTACAGTCATTCGCACCCCCTACCGTATTAGCCATTAGCATGCGTATTTGATGCATGCATCGTAGACTCATCTATTGGTAAATTCCATAGTGTATTCTAAATATCAAAATGTGCAATTTGACTTTGACAACTTGTAGGTGAATTAGGGTTGTTGTTTTTAAAAAATAACTCACCTGACCCTTACCTGGAAATGTCCATGTATGAAGGTATGGGAGATACCTGCTTCAGTTCCTTCTACTTACATTTGGGAGGTCAGGTTGTTTTTGGGGCATTAGCAGCAAATAGTAAATGATACATTGTCTCGCTGACCCTCTGATTTTTTCAAAAATATGTTACACAAAATGACATTTGCATTAACAACCATTAATTAAACAAGAAAAACACAACGCAAGTAAAAAAACAAAAAAACTTTATATATAAAAAATAGAAGAAAATCACCAATTCTGGTCTGGACTCATTGACTCTATCAGGAGAACAAGAGCCTTTATAGCAAGGACTATGACAACAGTAACCAGTAGAGGAACCAGGCGTATCCCACAGAATATCAGTGCTGCCACAGTAATCAGGGCCGTTTCTAGACAATTTGGCTCCCAGTGCGAGATTTAAAAATGCGCCCCCCCCCCCCCCCAATTGCTCTAAAAAAAATGTGTGCCCCCCCCATATAGCAATAAAAATAAAAAGCATGCGCGCTCCCGACAAGGGTGTGTTGCCTAATTAAAATGGGCGTAGTCTCATTAAAGTGGGCATGGCCTCATCTGATATCATCACACCCACCACAGGGGGGGGAAATAAAAATAAAAAAGTCCCCTTTTTAGACATTACAGCAGGCAAGTGTCCCCATATTACACAGCGCGGCAGGCAGGTGTCCCCATTTTACACAGCGCAGCAGGCAGGTGTCCCCATTTTACAAAGTGCGGCAGGTAGGTGTCCCCATTTTACACAGAAAGGAAGGCAGGTGTCCCCATTTTACACAGTACGGTAGGCAGGTATCCCCATTTTACACAGTACGCAGGTAGGTGCCCCCATTTTAGAAAGTGCAGCAGGCAGGTATCCCCATGTTACACAGTGCGGCAGGCAGGTATCCCCATTTTACACAGTGCGGCAGGCAGGTATCCCCATTTTACATGGCCTTGTTGTTTAGTTAGAGGGCCCCTTGTTATCACCCTGTCTCGGTTCACTCTTTATCTCTCATTAAGACCTGAGGGGGCATCGGAGTTGGGCAGACGTAATCCGCCCTTCAAACGCGGCTGCCATGGGCCCAAGAAACCATAGTCTCGCAAGAGTGTACTGACTGCACGGTCGAGACAACGGAGATAGGGTGCCAGGGGCTATTCCCATTCCTTTCCCCATTCACAGCATTACGTTCTGGTATTCAGGTCCCTTCATATAAGATCACCACAGACCTGAGTATTAGAATCATAACAGCAATGCATGTATCCAAGCCGATTTCTCTGCCACCTTTATAGCCGTGGGCATGGTCAACAGTACTTGGTATGGGCCCTCCCACCTGTCTACAAATGAACCAGAGCGTAAGAAATTTCTAACCATCACAAATTCTCCTGGTTTCACATCATGGCATTTCAAGTCACTTTGATTAGCAGCTTTAGAGAGAATTAGTCCCTTGTGTATCTGTTTGAATTGTTCATGCAAGTCTAGGACATATTTTGTGGTTAGATCGTGTAGAGTGGAGTGGCTTTCTTCTGGGCCTATCATCAGGTTGGGATGTTTTCCGAATAACACCTCATAAGGGGACAGACTGAGAGGTTTGGGAGTCACTCTAATGCTGTGTAGTACGATGGGCAGTGCCTCTACCCAGTTTAGGCCTGTCTCTTCTATGACCTTGGAAAGTTTGTTCTTTATAGTATAATTAACTCTTTATACGAGGCCTGCCGCTTGAGGTCTATAAGGACAATAAAGTTTGGACTCTATACCCATGATCCTACACATCTCTTGGAAAACCTTACTTGTGAAGTGTGTGCCTTGATCGGACTCAATGATCTCTGGAATACCATATCTAGATACAAATTCTTGTACTAGCTTCTTAGCTGTAAAATGTGCTGTGCAGGCTACCGCTGGGTATATATTGCTAACATTTATACCGACTCACAATATGCATATTGTGAGTCGGTATAAATGTTAGCAATGGAGGTATACCACACAGGCTAGATATAATGTTAGATCCTAAGTACCAAGCTAAAGTAATGGAGTCTGAGAAAATAATATTTTCTATCCAGATCTACATTGGGTGGTGCACCCTGAGTCAGTATAAAGCTTTGCAGACACAGAGGGAGAAGAAAAAGACTCTTTTGTGGGTGCACTCTTTGTATCATAGGAAAGTCAATAGAAGTAATGAATCATGAAAATATTAAATAAATTCAGTTTTATTAAATTCCTAGTAAAATATATCAGTAGTTTGACTGATTATTTAAAGATAACAAAATTAATGATAACAAAAATAACAATAAAGATTGCTGATAATTTACAAATTACTACTGTCTGCCATGCTTTGGTAGTTAATTGAGGATTATCCTGCATATGGTAGGTTCACAGATTGATCACAGTACATAATTTAATCAAATTTGATGATAAAAGGGATATATAACACACCTAAGCCTATGCAATAATTTCAAGACATCTGTTCGGTCAGACAATGAGAGCTGCCAAAAGAAGGTGATGAGTGAGTAAAATTAAGAGTAGAAAAATTAGAAAAGTGTGAATCTGCTGTCAGTGTTAAACACTGTACATGGTAATTGTGCTCTACTAAACTGGATCTTCCTCAGGAGTCTCCTACCTGAGTTCTGATTCAGCCCGACACTGATTAGCTTCCAAGATGGGATGGATTCGGGCGTTTCCAGTGTGGTATGATAGTAGAGTGGTACATAGATGATTTTTGTCACTCTGGAGTCACTGATGAGAGTTCACAAAAAAATGAAAAAAGGTGGCAACAGAAAAGTAAAGTGGAAAGAGAATAGATGGATCTGCTGTCAGCGTTACAGATGGGAGACTGAATCGGTGAGAGTCCAGAAAGATAGAAAAGACATGAAAGAAAGTAATGTTGACATGGGAATCTGAAACTGGTGCTAAAAAAGGTCCTGATATTGGCAAATAAAGAATACTGTAAATAGTACCAGTATGGATGAACACACAATAGCAACTTGCTGGGTTATCAGGTAATACTGTGGTAAAAATTAAGAAAATAAGGGAGATGCTTAATTAACAATTAGTGGCTATAAGGACAGGGCCGGCGCTACCATTAGGCAGCTTTAGGCAGCTGCCTATGGGCGTAGGCCACTGGAGGGCGGTACCACACTCGCTACAGTGCCAATGAGAAAATGCTTTCTTTATTATTCCCTCGGTGACGAGCTCCTCCCGCCCTCTTCCTTAAGAGATGGCCGTCCAATTGTTATCAGGTGAGCCGCCACCCCACTGTGTATAACGTGAGTGACTGTGTAACCCATCGTGTGATAAGCCTGCTCTTTTTATGTAGTTTTTATAGCACTGTCTGACTAACTGGAAGTTCCTCTCAGACTGTCTGAAATCTGTCCGCCCCCCCCCCTCCAACTTGCATATTCCTGCCCCACTCCATGACAACACTCTGTAGTCCGTACCCCCCACCCGCGGACTTGGTACCTCCTCTAACCCGCAATCGCGGACATGGGCATGATGCCCGCACCCACCTCCCGCGATCGCGGACATGGGCATGATGCCCGCACCCCCCCACCCGCGATCGCGGACATGGGCATGATGCTCGCACCCCCCCACCCGCGATCGTGGACATGGGCATGATGCCCGCACCCCTTCCACCCGCGATCGCGGACATGGGCATGATGCCCGCATCCCCTCACCCGCGATTGCAGACTCGGTCCCCTTTTTCTCCCCCACCCCTACACGTTTGCAGACTCGGGCATGATGCCGGCACCCCCTCTACCCATGTTTGCAGACTTGGGCAAGGTCCCCTTCCCCCCTGTGATGTCTGTACCCCCCATCCCTAGCGATTGCGGACTATGGCATGAAGCACGCACTCCCTCCCCCCACAATTGCGGACTCGGGCATGATGCCCGCACACAGCCCCCCCCCCCCTCCACGATTGCAGACTTGGGCATTATGCCCGCACTCCCTCTCGACATGTTTGCGAAATTGGGCAAGATTTCCTCCCCCTAGCGAATGCGGACTAAGGCATGAAGCACGCACTCCCTCCCCCCCTGCGATTGCGGACTCCCGCTTGTTGCTGACCCCCGATTGCAGACTGACGCATTTTGCACACCCCCTTCCCGCGATTGAAGACTCAGGCATGTAGACCCCCGCAATTGCAGACTAGGGCATGGCGTCTGCATAGCCCCCAACACACACACACTCCGCGCGTGTGATTGCATTCTGGGATGTTTCTGCCTCCGCCAATTGCAGACTCGGGTATGTTGTCACCCCCCCACTTGATTGCAGACTCCCACATGTAGGTGATACGGCATACACCACGTACCATTATGTAAGCATGGTCCCTTATGGGAGTAGTGCAGTATATCACGGACCCTCTTCCTAACCCTCGATCCCCACAGGCTAACCCTAACCCTTCCTCCCCGCAGCATAACCCTAAATTTCCCCCCGAAACCTAATCCTCCTTGGTATACTTACGTTCAGAATCCCAATTCTGTTGATAATTAACAGGAGGAGGCGCCGGGACCACAAACCATGCGAGGAGGCCATGGAGCTGCTGGGGCCCAAGTCTGGCAGCGGCACCTTTACCAGAGCGGAAAGGGCTTCCCCAACCCACGGCTGATCCGTCCCTCCCACTGTCGGCCCGTCTACTCCTGTCATTTCTGACACTTATTTCACGTTTACTTCCACTGGGAGCCTGAGCTGCTATCCCAAACCCCCCCCCCCCACTCCATACCGTCCCGTGTGTGACCCCGCCTCGTAACCCACCCTCATCCTGCTCAGCCCAGAGAAGAAGGGGTGAGTAACACACTGACAGACAGCGCAGTGCAATACATGGCTCCTGAGCAGCACCCAGCGTCAGCTCTCCCTGCCCTTGTGTGCTCCGTTATCCCGACAGTTTGCCCCTGCCACCAGTGCTGTGGTCACACAGGGGGGTTTTATGTGGTTGTGTGGTGAGATCGGGAGCAGTGTACACTACAGAAGTGTGAGGCACAGCCCCAAAGTCACACAGCATCACCCTATAACCGGGAACCACAGGGCTCTATTCATACATAGAGAAGTCAATACATTCTATCCAATTTGCATGTTTTCAGTGTGTTAAAAATATTACACACATATGTAGTCTCCTCTCTCAGCCCCTTGGACAAGCTCCAATTCTCGCTGAGACGAGTCAACGCAATTGACTTCGAAAAGTAATAGCACACTTATGTCAGGTGCATTGAAAGTGCTGCAAAGTATATCATGTGCAAGGGGCATAGGCAATATGGGGGTGAGAGCAAGCCATAACTGTTAATTTATAACTCATGCCAACATAGTATGCATCTCCTATATTTTCTGCAGACATAGGCTTTGATGTACTGTATTTGTTTGAACTGTGGGGACTGCACGGACGATGTAGTGGTTAGCATTACTGCTATACATCACACAGGTCATGGGTTCAGTTCTCACCATGGCCCTAACTGTGTGGAGTTTGTATATTCTCCCTGTGCTTGTGTGGGTCTCCTCCGGGTACCCCGATTTCCCACCACAATTCAAAAATATATTGGCTCCCAACAATAAAAAAAAATAAAGATAAAATTACCCTATTGTGTGTGTATAAAATGCTGTATAGTCTGTGATATTTAATAAAATATAAATATAATAAAATAGTAAAATGATATTTTTAATGGACAGCTTGCACCCAAAAGGCCTAAATGAGGGTAACAGTTACTTACCCTTCTTGTGATTCCTCATAGAACTTTAACTTATTGCCTTAGTCTTAGCCTTCAAGGTGGTATAATCAATCAAGTTGGCAAATATAGCATATTATTTCCATCCAATTTAGTCTGTTACTGCTCCATTTACAGATAACTGGGAATAAATAACAACCACTTATTATTACAATAGGACTGGTTTACCGACTCTTGATCCATAATATCTTAGATTACCCCATACCTACTATGTAGAAGGGATCCATTGGAGCATAATTTAAATACGCATTCAAGATTCCACCTATAATATTATTTAGGTGGTACAATAATCACTCTTAAGGAGGCCAATATATTGTTAGGGTCTCCTGCCCTGTGCTGCCACGTCGTCATGGCAACCGGGAGACGAGTGCTAGCGGAATAACCTGAGCGCAGCTGATACTCCAGTTCGGGTCTTTTGCTGTGCAGTGGTTACAGGCAGGGGATCCGGTGCTGGTTTTTGTGCTCACAGTCTGTGAGGCCTGAGTGGGGCGTGGCCAGCACCTGCTTTATAAGGCCTCTTCTCAGATTAAGCAGATGCTGCTGAATCTTTGTTGGTTAGTCAGTTCCTGAAAATTAGCCAGTACTGTGTAGCTTTGTATTTGTTATTGCTTACTGCAAATAGGCCTGGAGATTTGGTACTACACTCTGCCAATCCAGACCTAGCAGTAAGACTGGAGTCAGTCGTTTAGCCTGCTGAGGTTCTTTTGTTATTCTGAGAACCCAGCAGGTTTGTGACTGTACTTTCAGACCTGCATGCTTAATCCTCTCTCACTGTGCAGGGCGTCCATGTGTCAGTTTAGTGGCAGGAAGCTGAACCTGTGCCCTGCAAGTGAGAAATAGGATTGTGGAGACTCTCCTTGTGTCTACTATTCCATCTCTGACCAAGGAGTTTGCTGCCACACCCGTTGGTAACCCTTTAGGGTTTTGCTGTTGCCCTTAGCAACAGCATTTCGGGTTCTCTACGTATTAAAACACTACATCTTGCCTTTTCCATCTGAGCATTTGTAATACTAGGGAGACACCCAGTTTCTTAGCCTCTGGGCTTATCTGTTCACTTTGTGTTGGTTTTGTTACCCTATCACTTTCTGTGTATGTGATGTCATACTTCCCAGTCTGTTTGTTAGTTCATTTGTTTTGCATCCCTCTCTGTTCAGACACCAGTACATTCCTGCAGGCACTGGTGTGCATAACATATTCAGCAGCCCAATACTCCTGTTGAAATTTTGTGGGAATATGGAGCATACCCCTCAAAATACGTTGCAACAGGTGGTCGATCAGGTGCAGGTCCTGACTCGTCAATTTAGTGATTTGTCCATTAAAATGCACACCTCCCAGGCCGCTGGCGGAGTTCCCGCAGCAGCAGCACCTTCAGGGGTTAAGGAGCCGAAAGTAAATCTTCCGGATCGTTTTTCTGGAGATCGCTCGCAGTTCTTTTGTTTCAAGGAGAGCTGCAAGCTATATTTCCAGCTTAGGCCTCAGTCTTCTGGGTCAGAGATTCAGCGGGTGGGCATAGTGATTTCCTTGCTACAAGGAGACCCACAGGTCTGGGCATATGGGTTGCAGCCTGACTGTCCGTCGCTTAAAAGTGTTGATGCTTTTTTTACGGCACTGGGCATGTTGTATGATGACCCTGACAAGACGGCCTCAGCCGAGGCTCAGATTTCGATCCTTAAGCAAGGGCGAAGGCCAGTTGAGGTTTACTGTACGGAGTTTCGGAGGTTGGCCCATGATACCCAGTGGAATGACCCAGCCCTGAGACACCAGTACCGAAGAGGTCTTTCTAACCAGATAAAAGACCAACTGGTACAATATCCCTTGCCTGATAGCTTGGATCAGCTTATGCAGTTATCCATCCGGGTTGATAGACGGCTGAGAGAGCGTAAGCTTGAAAGGGAGACCGAGGTTTCCTTCCTTCCCAGGGGAACCTCAGACTCTGAGGAATTTTCCGAGGAGCCTATGCAGATTGTGGCTACCCGCCTCTCCTCGCGTGAGAAGACGCGGAGGAGACAGCAGGGGTTGTGTTTGTACTGTGGGAATAAGGGTCATGTGGTAGTATCATGCCCAGAAAAGCCGGAAAACTTCAGGGCCTGAGGGTGATGGGAAATATCCTGTCAGGCCAGAAGTCAGAATTTCCCAAGAAGACTTTTATCATTCCGGTAACCTTGAAGATCCTCGGTCAAACTGTCAAGACTGAGGCCTTTGTGGACAGTGGGGCCGACGGGGTTTTTATGGACCGCCAATTCGCCCTGAAACACTCTGTTTCCTTAGTACCCTTGGCGTCGGAAATTGAAATTTGTGGGTTAAACGGGGAACCATTGTCCCAGGGTAAGATTGCCTCTTGTACTGGCCAGATTTCTTTGTTTATTGGAGCCACACACTCTGAAAAATTGTCCTTTTATGTGACTGTCTGTACTTTTGCCCCAATGGTGTTGGGGTTACCCTGGTTAAGGGCCCACAATCCTCAATTTGACTGGGTCTCTGGGGAGATTCTTAGTTGGGGTACTGATTGTTTCAGGAGTTGCTTGAGCCTTCCAGTCAGGCTCTCGCAGCTAAGTTTGCCAGGATTGCCAGGGTGTTATGCAGATTTTGCGGACGTGTTCTCCAAAAAAGTTGCAGAGGTACTACCTCCCCATCGCCCCTATGACTGTGCCATTAATTTGTTGCCGAATGCTAAGCTTCCCAAGAGCAGGTTGTACTCCCTGTCACGTCCTGAGACTCAGGCTATGGCAGAGTACATTCAGGAGAACTTGGCTAAAGGATTTATCAGACCTTCACAGTCTCCAGTTGGGTCGGGGTTCTTCTTCGTGGGTAAAAAGGATGGTTCATTGCGACCCTGCATCGACTTCAGGGAATTGAACCGTATCACGATTAAAAACTCATACCCACTGCCTCTCATTTCGGTCTTGTTTGACCAGCTTCGTACTGCCACCATTTTTTCTAAGATTGACCTACGCGGTGCGTACAATCTAATCCGAATAAGAGAGGGGGATGAATGGAAGACTGCCTTTAATACTCACTCAGGGCATTATGAATATTTGGTGATGCCTTTTGGGCTCTGTAATGCCCCGGCAGTCTTCCAGGATTTCATGAACGATGTGCTCAGGGAATATTTGGATAGATTCTTGGTCGTATACTTAGATGACATCCTAATCTTCTCCCATTCTCTGGAGGAACATCGGAAGCATGTACGCTTAGTCCTCCAGAAACTCAGAGACCACCGGCTTGGGGCGAAGCTGGAGAAGTGCGAATTTGAAGTTCAGCAAATCGCATTTCTAGGATATATTATCTCCCCAGAGGGTTTCCAAATGGAGGGTTCCAAGGTACAGGCAGTCCTGGATTGGGTGCAGCCCACTAGTTTGAAGGCGCTTCAGCGTTTCCTGGGCTTTGCAAATTTTTATAGACGATTTATCGCTGGATTTTCGTCTATAGTGGCGCCCTTGGTGGCACTCACTAAGAAAGGGGCGGATGTTGCTCACTGGTCTCGTGAGGCCAAATCGGCTTTTGCCCGTCTCAAAAGGGCATTTGTCTCGGCCAAAGTGCTGCGACACCCAGATCCAGAGCGTCCTTTTGTGGTGGAGGTGGATGCCTCTGAGATGGGTATTGGGGCAGTGCTCTCTCAGATGGGAGTGTCTGATAATCGCCTTCATCCCTGTGCTTACTTTTCCCGTAAATTTTCGCCTGCCGAGATGAATTATGACGTGGGTAACCGGGAATTGTTGGCTATTAAGGATGCACTCGAGGAGTGGAGACACTGGCTTGAGGGGGCTAAGTTTGTGGTCTCAATTCTCACCGACCATAAGAATTTGGCATATTTAGAGTCAGCAAAGCGTCTCAATGCCAGGCAGGCACGATGGGCTTTGTTTTTTGCTCGCTTTAATTTTTTGATAACATATCGCCCTGGGTCAAAAAACATCAAGGCTGATGCGCTCTCGCGGAGTTTTGCTCCAATCCAAGAGACCACCGAGGAGCCGTTGCCCATTGTGTCCCCCTCATGTATTAAAGTGGGCATTACCCAGGACCTCTTGTCATTAGTCCTTAGAGCACAGGAGCAGGCTCCTCCAGACCTTCCGGTAGGTCTTTTGTTTGTGCCTCCTAGGTTAAGACAGCGAGTGTTCCTGGAATTCCATGCCAAGAAGTCGGCAGGTCACCCGGGTATTGCCAGAACTCGGGAGATGCTATCTAGGGCGGTGTGGTGGCCCTCGGTGGCTAAGGATGTGGATCAGTGGGTTCGGGCATGTGACATCTGTGCCCGAAATAAGACTCCTAGAGGGGTTCCTGTTGGCCCATTGCATCCACTCTCTATTCCATCTAAGCCATGGACCCACATTTCAATGGATTTTGTGGTGGACTTGCCCAAATCCTCGGGGATGACAGCCATCTGGGTTGTCGTTGACAGGTTTTCGAAGATGGCGCACTTCGTTCCACTGGTTGGGCTGCCATCGGCCAGACGCCTGTCTGAATTATTTATGCTGCATGTTGTGCGTCTCCACGGGTTGCCACTTGATGTGGTCTCTGACCGCGGATCCCAGTTTGTGGCCAAATTCTGGAGGGCATTTTGTTCCGATCTCCAGATTTCTGTCAGCTTGTCGTCAGGCTACCATCCGCAGTCTAATGGGCAGACTGAAAGGGTGAACCAGTCCTTGGAGCAGTTCCTCAGGTGTTATGTCTCCAAGTGTCAGACTGACTGGGTTGCTCATCTGTCCATGGCGGAGTTTGCCTATAACAACGCGGCTCACTCTGCTACAGGGATCTCTCCTTTCCTTTGTGTGTATGGGCATCATCCTAAGGCCAATTCTTTTGACCCCCTGGACTCCACGCCTGGTGGTTCCTCTGTCGTTTCGGTCCTTAGAGGTATTTGGAGGAAAGTGAAGAAAGCCCTTGTGTCTGTGTCATTAGTGACCAAAAGGGTTTTTGATAAGCGGAAAAGACCCTGCAGCTTCAAATTAGGAGACTTCGTCTGGTTGTCTACCAAGAATTTGAAGTTGAGACAGCCATCTCATAAGTTAGGCCCCCGGTTCATCGGCCCTTATAAGATCACCAGGGTTATCAATCCAGTGGCATTTCAGTTAGATCTGCCCCGTTCTTTGGGTATCAATAAAACATTTCATTGTTCCCTTTTAAAACGGGCGATTAGTAATCCTTCTTCCAGAGGAAGACCTTCCCCTCTTCTGATACGTGGCCAGAGGGAGTTTGTTGTTGAAAGGATTCTTGACTCCAAGATGGTTCGGGGTCGGCTGTCATTTTTGGTGCACTGGAAGGGGTATGGCCCGGAGGAGCGGTCGTGGGTGCGCAGTTGTGATCTTCATGCCCCCAGACTGATACGCTCTTTCTTCTCGCAGTTCCCCGATAAACCCGGTGGTAGGGGTTCTTTGACCCCTCGTCAGAGGGGGGGTACTGTTAGGGTCTCCTGCCCTGTGCTGCCACGTCGTCATGGCAACCGGGAGACGAGTGCTAGCGGAATAACCTGAGCGCAGCTGATACTCCAGTTCGGGTCTTTTGCTGTGCAGTGGTTACAGGCAGGGGATCCGGTGCTGGTTTTTGTGCTCACAGTCTGTGAGGCCTGAGTGGGGCGTGGCCAGCACCTGCTTTATAAGGCCTCTTCTCAGATTAAGCAGATGCTGCTGAATCTTTGTTGGTTAGTCAGTTCCTGAAAATTAGCCAGTACTGTGTAGCTTTGTATTTGTTATTGCTTACTGCAAATAGGCCTGGAGATTTGGTACTACACTCTGCCAATCCAGACCTAGCAGTAAGACTGGAGTCAGTCGTTTAGCCTGCTCAAGTTCTTTTGTTATTCTGAGAACCCAGCAGGTTTGTGACTGTACTTTCAGACCTGCATGCTTAATCCTCTCTCACTGTGCAGGGCGTCCATGTGTCAGTTTAGTGGCAGGAAGCTGAACCTGTGCCCTGCAAGTGAGAAATAGGATTGTGGAGACTCTCCTTGTGTCTACTATTCCATCTCTGACCAAGGAGTTTGCTGCCACACCCGTTGGTAACCCTTTAGGGTTTTGCTGTTGCCCTTAGCAACAGCATTTCGGGTTCTCTACGTATTAAAACACTACATCTTGCCTTTTCCATCTGAGCATTTGTAATACTAGGGAGACACCCAGTTTCTTAGCCTCTGGGCTTATCTGTTCACTTTGTGTTGGTTTTGTTACCCTATCACTTTCTGTGTATGTGATGTCATACTTCCCAGTCTGTTTGTTAGTTCATTTGTTTTGCATCCCTCTCTGTTCAGACACCAGTACATTCCTGCAGGCACTGGTGTGCATAACATATATAGATCTATCATATCTCTTTCCAAGGGCACATTATGGATCTAATGAGGTACTAACCTGTGACCTACTCTGAGTAAGTAAAATGTAATAGTTGTTTGTAACATCTTTTACATAGAAGAGCCCTATTGATATCATTGGGAATTTTTTAATCCCCGTATACCTTCTGAAAATGAAACAAAGGGAGGTAGATTTTCTCTACCACGGCATTTCTTTATCTGACTATTATCGATCTAATCTAATCCCTAGGGGATTTAGGATCCGCAACTCCCCCACTATAGGTCGGTTCAACACTACCTTCTGTAGACGTTGGGTAGCAATCCTCAACAAATGCTCCATGGATCTATTGTTACTAGTGGTTGAGGAGTCGACACGGGAGCTCAACCTTGTCCGGGAGCAAATTCAGCAATTTGAGGCAATACATAAACCCACGCTACAGCTGGACACTCAGAATGAATGGGTAACCAAGCTCACTACACAAATAGAGCAATACCGCCAGGAGCTAGTGCGATTCAAGAAAGAGAAACTAGCCACTGTTCAAAGGGATTATCAGCAACGTGAGGTATACCCTTGGCTGGGTGGGTCCAGGACGACCAGGGACCAACAACAGTGGCGGTCTAACCCCCGGAGGAGGCGTGAACAACAACTTGGGGCTAGTACCTCAGCCAGCGACTCAGAAGGAGCCTCTGGGTCCTTATCTCAATCAGATGGCAATTTCCCTTTAGGCCAAGGCCCATCGGGTGTGCGGACTCGATCCAACCGCACCCCCCACGCAAGAAGAGGGAGAGGACGCGGAGGTCGCGTCAGAATCAAAGAATTGCCCGCACCAAAACCACCCAGAGTTTAAAAGAGCTGGTGTTTAACCTGTCTTCAGTCCCTCTTTCTGATCAAGAATATCGACTGTTAGCGAAGGGCCTCTCCTTTGTCCCCACAGTTCCAGCGGATCCCCTGGAATGGAAAGTTGAAGTACACCGTCTGGGACGATCTCTTAGGCGACAAGAATATTTTAACACCCATACAGTAGACAATTTGCATCCAGAGGTTCCAGCCCAGTTGTGACGAATAGCCCCTCGGTCTCACTTTGACCCCCCAAGCCTTAATCCTTCTATACGGACATTCTTACGTATGCTTGAAGCAGAGGAACTTACTCCCTCGTCGGATGGGGTTTATCCCAATTTACCTAAAACCGAACTGGTCACTTTAAAAGCTTTGTCGGCCCGCACCGACATTATTATACGTAAGGCAGATAAGGGCGGGGCTATCGTTGTGCTGAATTTTGAAGATTATGTCAGAGAATGTGATCGGCAGCTGAATGACAGTAAGGTCTATAGAAAACTCACTAGGGACCCCACCAAAGAATATAAAACAGAGCTTGACTCTATTTTACATCAGGCTAGCATAGCCGGTACCATCTCCAGTGAAGTGGTTCGAGCTCTTACCATTGAGCACCCCAAGGCCCCATTATTTTATACTGTGCCCAAGGTCCACAAGACACTGGTTGATCCTCCAGGCAGGCCCATTGTGTCTGCCAGGGGGTCGCTCTATCATCCAGTGTCGGTGTACCTTGACGCATACTTAAATCCATGCATTCAATCCCTTCCTTCTTACCTTCAGGACACTACGTCCTTACTACGTGAGCTTCAACTCCTGGGGAATATACCTGAGGGTACGTCATTATGCAGTTCTGACGTTACCAGCTTGTATACGTGTATCCCTCATGAAGCAGGTATCGAAGCGGTTAGGAGTTTACTTGAGGATAATGATTCCTACCAAGGGCCAGAGATTTCGTTTTTTCTAAATCTATTAGAAAAGGTACTTACCCATAATTACTTTGTCTTTAATGGCCGTTTTTTGCTCCAATTAGCGGGGTGTGCGATGGGGTCCGCTGTGGCCCCGTCGTACGCGAACGCTTTCATGTACCAGCTGGAGAAACGTATGTTTTACCTTGATCCTGCCATTATGTCTCAAGTACTATACTATAGAAGATATATAGATGACCTTCTGGTTATATGGCTGGGGACTCGAGAAGATCTGATTGCCCTGTGGGAGGACCATAATGCCACTAAACACCCTGTGCAGTTTACGTATACAATAGACGGTTGTGTCATTAACTACCTTGATGTATTGATCACTGTCAAGGAGGGACAGTTGTCTACCTCCATGTATGTCAAGAAAACTGACAGGAATATGTTGTTAGAGCATTCTAGTTTTCACCCGGCCCCATTGCGTAAGGGTTTACCATTTTCACAATTTATGCGTGTAAGACGCATCACGTCAGACCCCCAAGAAACTGAGTTAGCCATGGATGCCATGCAGGCTAAATTTATTGAACGGGGTTACCCGCATGGTATTTTACAACAGGCTAGGTCAAAGGCCCTTAGTATTCCTAGAGCAGAGGCCCTTAGTCCCTCGAGCCGTAGCCACTCTAATCGTGGCCCCAAACTTCCTTGGGTTAACAGATATACGGTAGCCAGTACTAGGAGGGTACGTAGGGCTAAGTCATTGTGGCCTATTATTCAGACTGAGGGGTCATTATCATCTTTGGCTAACACGTCACTTTTACCTAGTCATACCAGAGGACGTAATATAGGGGATCACATAGTCAAACTGGATGTCTCTAAAATGACAGGTATACAGGAAACACATTTCCTGAGAACTAAACTAGGGTGTTTCAGATGTTTGGGGTGTGCCACATGTAACACCCTTATGACAGGTAGTACCTTTAACCATCCCCATACTGGCAAGAAGCTGCCTATTCGCCATCGCCTAACTTGCACATCCACACATGTAGTGTATCTATTAATATGCCCATGTGGCTTAGCCTATGTAGGTAAAACCATTCGCCAGTTTCGTGAGCGAATGGCACTACATAGAAGTGCTATAAAAAAAGCTTTTGAAAAGGGCAATAGTGACCAACCGTTTGCACGACATTGTCTGCTGCACAAACATGGGATACCTAGTATTAGGGCAATGTTGATTGACCATGTTCCCAGAAACCTCAGAGGGGGTGACCGTGATAGAATCCTACTACAAAGAGAATCTAGGTGGATTTTTAAACTAGATACGCTATCACCGCGTGGCCTCAATGAAAATCTGGGATTAAACTGCTTTATGTGAGGCACTATAATGTTATATAGTAACCATATGGCAATCCTTTAGATTGATCAGTAACGTAGCTATGAGCTCTGTTGGAGATTATGTTTCTATTCTCTGGTTATTCTGCAATTTTGCTCTTTTCAAGTATACAGCAATGTTATTGATGCGCTATTTAACCTCTGACAGGTGGGGGTGGGATAATAATTTTTTTTTTGGTTGTGGTATAGCACTATATGTGTTAACGTTGTTTTGTTTGTTTTGTTTCTGTTGTTGCCTAGACACCTCCCTGTATCATTGTTGCTTGACAGCGTCACGGGCCGGCAGCGTGGAGTTCCCAGCCGCATCACCAGTGTACAGAGATCGTGCCCGGCGGTCCCCATGGTTACAGGACGGGGGCGCGTCCCAATGACGTCACTGCTGAGCAACCAGGAAGTGCTGCTGAGCGGCCGGCGGGTTAGAGCGGCGTGTGACAGGTGAGTAGGATTTGAGCCCTAATGGTAATTGCAATGGGGGGTATATATGTATGGTGTTTTGTTCAGTTTTGTTATGATGACCCTGAGGACGGGGGACTTTACCCCGAAACATGTTGGAATAAACTGACATATACTTTACCGCTGTTTATGCCTGCTTGAGTGCCGCCTTCATCACCATCCTATTGCCAGAGGTCTTCGCCTCCAGGAGGGCACCGCAGCACCTTTTACCTTATGCGTGAGTGCCGAGTACACAGCAATCTATATATATATATATATATATATATATACACAGTTAATCAGTTGTGTAAAGGCTATGTATAACTCATTGTGTAGGAGACAGGTCAGTGCTGTGTAAACCATAAAGCCAGATTACATAATACATATGACATATCACTCTTAATACAAGTATCAATATCTGGTCTGTATTTTATTGAATATAAATACACAGGATTCTGGTGTGCATGAATATGTGTTAAGCACACGATCAAGAATCTGCGTATCTTTAGCTATTGTTTCGTATCTGGCTTCTTGTTTGTTAGAGCAACACGGGACCAAGACGCAATTGTTCGTGTTAGCAATTGGGGCAAACAACGGTATTTACACATTCACTCAGTCCAAGGTCTGTCTTCCATGGAAACAATGGCTGTTTGGACAGAGCAATCTGATACTGTATGTTACACACTATAGGAATTTGTATTTCTGGCTGTAATACATTTGAGTGTATGTAAGAAATATTTGCTATTTTGTTACAGTAAATTTATTAACAAATGCATCTTCTACCATAATGCGCACAGTAACTTCCCGTTACGGTCATTCGCGCCCCCTACCGTATTAGCCATTAGCATGCGTATTTGACGCATGCATCGTAGACGCATCCGCTGGTAAATTTCATAGTGTATTCTAAATATCGAAATGTGCAATTTGACTTTGACAACTTGTAGGTGAATTAGGGTTGTTGTTTTTTAAAAAAAAACTTACCTGACCCTTGCCTGGAAATGTCCATGTATGAAGGTATGGGAGATACCTGCTGCAGTCCCTTCTACTTACATTTGGGAGGTCCGGTTGTTTTTGGGGCATTAGCAGCAAATAGTAAATGATACATTGTCTCCATAATATCTCGCTGACCCTCTGATTTTTTCAAAAATATGTTACACAAAATGACATTTGCATTAACAACCATTAATTGTACAAGAAAAACACACAATTTAAAAAAAAACAACCAAACTTTATATATAAAAAATAGAAGAAAATCACCAATTCTGGTCTGGACTCATTGACTCTATCAGGAGAACAAGAGCCTTTGTAGCAAGGACTATGACAACAGTAACCAGTAGAGGAACCAGGTGTATCCCACAGAATATCAGCGCTGCCTCCATACATTGGGGAGAGAAGATAAAGTGCAGATTTCTGAACAGTGCTTTTAGAAGGAACACAAGAAGTGCATAGATCACAATGATCAGAAGTCCGGGACAATGAGGTCAAGAAACCAACGCTGTGGTACTAATGACCTCAATACAGGACACTTGGAGCAAGAGACTAGGGTAAGGCCAACAACAATTTTTCAAACAGCTAAAAAAAAGTTTGATTTTTTTTTTATTATAAATGTAAAAAAAGAGGATCGTCCAGTACAGAGGACTGTGGGGGTCATTCCGAGTTGTTCCCTCGCTAGCAGTTTTAAGCAGCCGTGCAAACGCTAAGCCGCCTCCCACTGGAAGTGTATTTTAGATTAGCAGAAGTGCGAACGAAAGGATCGCAGAGAGGCTGCAAAATAATTTTGTGCAGTTTCAGAGTAGCTCCAGACCTTCTCAGAGCTTGTGATCACTTCAGACTGTTCTGTTCCTGATTTGACATCACAAACACGCCCTGCGTTCGCCCAGCCACGCCTGCGTTTTTCGTGGCACGCCTGCATTTTTTCGAACACTCCATGAAAACGGTCAGTTGACACCCAGAAACACCCACTTAATGTCAATCACTATGTTAATGCCTAATTATTTTAAAGGAATTGGGGAGTCTCCATTGTGATAATATTCAGCATATAGAATTTATTATCAAAGAAGAGACCACGCCTATATTTTTCTGCGCAGAGAGACGTGACCCTACACAGACTTCATCAATGATGTCCGTCCCTTCAGGGGATTTCAGGCTTACATATATAGTACATAAATATACAATAATTCATCATTCATTAATCAATGGGGCGTGTATTCAGATAACAAGGGGATTATAGATTGGTTGTTGGTCACCAACAGGAAATCTCAAATATGGTCAGCTGGGCTAGATGAAATGGCTGATCTTCTCCTGAAGATGGCAGACTGGTTCCATGAGTCTTGGATCTCCCATTCACATCAATAGAGTCGCTCAATAAGCTTCGTCAGCAAATAGGTTATTCCTGTTCCTATGTCATGGTGCTCTTTTCAGAGCTGAAGGTTCATCTGATATTTATTTATCAAACCCCATAAAATGTCATTAAGTTCTGGTTATCTAAATACAAGGCTCTCTATTTAGACACGTACAGTCTTAGTCACAAGCTAGGACAAAGGATGACAGAAAACTCCACTGTAAGAAAGAATGACCATTATGGGAATTAAAGTGCCAATTACAGATATATAACTGTAAGGGGCCCTACACACTGGCCGACCCGCCGCCGAGCTGCCGGACGGCGGATACGTCCGATGAGCGACCCGGTGGCAGGGGGGCAGTAACGGGGGGAGTGAAAATCGGCCAGTGTGTAGGGCCTATAAGTCTGAAAGCACAATTTCTGAGGCAATACAGATGTATATTTGATTTTTCCTCCCATCATTCCTGTCTTTTGTTTAATCTCTAAACACAACATATAGTAAATCAAATATTCATTATATTCAAATTAATTTTCAAATGAGTGTGAGATATGAGCTAGGAAAAGGAAATTCCGTTCTCTGGATGCAATCGCCGGCACGAGCACATTGAGTATCGATGCGAAAAGTCTCAACCCTCCAGAAAACTTGGACAGATAAGAGAAATGAAAGAGGTAGCAACAGAATGTATTCTTTTCTTCTTCAACCTGGCTATAGGTGGAGGTTCCTTCTTACTAAGTGTATATATATGAAGCATGAGCGTGTAAGTACCTATTGGGGTATATTTCTGATAATCTGACTGTGTGTGATAATACTACTGATTCACTGTGTGTGGCTACTGCAGTGTAGGTAACGGGAGTCATTACCATAAGCTTGGTTCTTGGCTTCCTTTCAGGCCGTGTGAGTACTTTCCCACACGATCGTCCAAGGACAGGCAGGCATTTGATTGTTACATAACTTATAAAAATTATAAGTATTATTATCATAACATAGTGCAGCATGTGGTAAAGCCATTTTGAAATTCCGGCTCCCATCCATCTGAAGTGTAGTATGTGGTAAAGCCATTTTGAGATTCCGGCTCCCATCCATCCGAAGGGGTCCCAATCAGCCGATTGGGCCATATGTTCTTGTATATCCTGCAACAACTTAACCTTCTGTTCAATGGGGTTATAATTATCTCAGATGTTAAAACAACACATTCCTTTAAATTGTTCACAACCACTCAATGGCTACCCTATTTTGTATCATACCATCTCTTACTTCTCTGAGTTCTTCATTTATAAGAGCAATAGCCGTACTGGTGGCATTTATGGTTTTAGCCAATCCGCAGGCTATGCTATTTATCACCCTTGTGTTATACAGGCTGAGTCCTGGGGCTCCTATGAGTGAAAAGGCTAATGCTGAGTATTGTGCCTCGCTAAGTAATGGTAAGTCTGATCGGCAATCAGGATCTAAAGACCTTTTTTCTTTACTGTGAGAGTCTAAAGTAGTTATGTTTGCATGAGCTGCTACAAAGGTGAGTCTGCCCAAATAACAAACTCCCGTGATTTGCTGGGTAATAGGAGAATGCAATATCTCTGCATACTAAAAATAAGCCCCTGGGCATGTATATATCAATTCTAGGGCTACTTATTGTTACCAAGGAAGTACACTTTGGGGTAACCCCTAAAGACTCAAACTGTGGCTTACCAACAATACCCCAACAGTTCTTTTCAGATATACTAGGCTGGATATCCAGCTTATACCTGGTGGTGAGATACCGCCCGATTTTATCTTCCGGGTTGTTGGTCCCTAATCCCATGTTAATGTCTATAAAGGTGATATTTTCCCTGGTAGCAATTCTATCTTCTGCATTTCTTCTATTATTGGAATACATATAAAGCAGGTCTTATAAGCTTCTCCCACATGTTTGGGTGGTACTACACAGAAAGCATTACTATGGGTGGCAGCTGGGGCCAGTTCTACAAAGGTGTTCCTCTCATATACTCCAGCTTTTCTCACTGGGCCCTCATAGGGGGTTTCATCTGTCTTTGTGTTTTTATTCTTATTTTCCCTTTCCTCGGGGAGCCATTCCTGATCATTCCTGATTCCCCCATGGATTGTATGGTGTGTGTCTGAGTGTTGTGTCTGATTCCTCTCCTCACCTTCATAACAACATACTATACAATCATTCTGGGGGATTCTCCCACAGTGTACACAGATACATCTATACATATTTACCATCTTGTGGCACTCGGTCTGTTCTATGGGGGCCCTGACTGTGCGTGCACCTCCAAAAAGCAGTGGATCATCGTGGCACCAATCTATCCATCTTTGTTCAGGGTTTCGTCCGCAATATTTACAAATACATCTGGCTATCAGGGGTAGCTGTTGACATCTGTTTGGGTACTCTTCTTTTGCCTCTTTTCTTTTGTTTCTTGTGTCTAGGGGTGTGATGAGAGGTACATGACTAGGATAGGGATGTATTACATCCTCAAAGGTCATCAGAGACATACCCTCTGGGGAAGCCACCTCATGCACCCCATCAGACTGCCCCTGCCCTGGACCCTCAGTCATCCTAGTTAGTAAGTAGTAAGTCAACAATCCCCCCATCCATATTATTACTCCCAGGCTTAGAACCAATACTCCAATTTCGGTAGCCCTTCTGGATCTTTTCTGCACCTGGTTGGGGTTTAGCAACACGGATTGTCCCATATCATTTTCAACATACATCTTACCAAACCAGGCCATTTTATCTCTTAGTCTCTGGTTACTGGGGTTCCTCAAAAAGAGCCTGCAAGTTCAATGTTTCTGCAGCTTCTTCCTCTGGTGGGCTTTTCTGGGACTCTTTGCTCTTTCCGTCCTCAGTCACTTTCTTGCAATGCAATGCATGTATCCAAGCCGATTTCTCTGCCACCTTTATAGCCGTGGGCATGGTCAACAGTACTTGGTATGGTCCCTCCCACCTGTCTACAAATGAACCAGAGCGTAAGAAATTTCTAACCATCACAAATTCTCCTGGTTTCACATCATGGCATTTCAAGTCACTTTGATTAGCAGCTTTAGAGAGAATTAGTCCCTTGTGTATCTGTTTGAATTGTTCATGCAAGTCTAGGACATATTTTGTGGTTAGATCGTGTAGAGTGGAGTGGCTTTCTTCTGGGCCTATCATCAGGTTGGGATGTTTTCCGAATAACACCTCATAAGGGGACAGACTGAGAGGTTTGGGAGTCACTCTAATGCTGTGTAGTATGATGGGCAGTGCCTCTACCCAGTTTAGGCCGGTCTCTTCTATGACCTTGGAAAGTTTGTTCTTTATAGTATAATTAACTCTTTATACGAGGCCTGCCGCTTGAGGTCTATAAGGACAATAAAGTTTGGACTCTATACCCATGATCCTACACATCTCTTGGAAAATCTTACTTGTGAAGTTGTGCCTTGATCGGACTCAATGATCTCTGGAATACCATATCTAGATACAAATTCTTGTACTAGCTTCTTAGCTGTAAAATGTGCTGTGCAGGCTACCGCTGGGTATATATTGCTAACATTTATACCAACTCACAATATGCATATTGTGAGTCGGTATAAATGTTAGCAATGGAGGTATGCCGCACAGGCTAGATATAATGTTAGATTCTAAGTACCAAGCTAAAGTAATGGAGTCTGAGAAAATAATATTTTCTATCCAGATCTACATTTGGTGGTGCACCCTGAGTCAGTATAAAGCTTTGCAGACACAGAGGGAGAAGAAAAAGACTCTTTTGTGGGTGCACTCTTTGTATCATAGGAAAGTCAATAGAAGTAATGAATCATGAAAATATTAAATTAATTTAGTTTTATTAAATTCCTAGTAAAATATATTAGTAGTTTGATTATTTAAAGATAACAAAATTAATGATAACAAAAATAACAATAAAGATTGGTGATAATTTACAAATCACTACTGTCTGCCATGCTTTGGTAGTTAATTGAGGATTATCCTGCATATGGTAGGTTCACAGATTGATCACAGTACATAATTTAATCAAATTTGATGATAAAAGGACACACCTAAGCCTATGCAATAATTTTAAGACATCTGTTCGGTCAGACAATGAGAGCCGCCAAAAGAAGGTGATGAGTGAGTAAAATTAAGAGTAGAAAAATTAGAAAAGTGTGAATCTGCTGTCAGTGTTAAACACTGGACATGGTAATTGTGCTCTACTAAACTGGATCTTCCTCAGGAGTCTCCTACCTGAGTTCTGATTCAGCCCGACACTGATTAGCTTCCAAGATGGGATGGATTCGGGCATTTCCAGTGTAGTATGATAGTAGAGTGGTACATAGATGATTTTTGTCACTCTGGAGTCACTGATGAGAGTTCACAAAAAAATTAAAAAAGGTGGCAACAGAAAAGTAAAGTGGAAAGAGAATAGATGGATCTGCTGCCAGCGTTACAGATGGGAGACTGAATCGTTGGTGAGAGTCCAGAAAGATAGAAAAGACATGAAAGAAAGTAATGTTGACATGGGAATCTGAAACTGGTGCTAAAAAAGGTCCTGATATTGGCAAATAAAGAATACTGTAAATAGTACCAGTATGGATGAACACACAATAGCAACTTGCTGGGTTAACAGATAATACTGTGGTAAACATTAAGAAAGTAAGGTAGATGCTTAATTAACAATTAGTGGCTATAAGGACTATAGCTGATAAAGAAAGGGCTAAATGAATCACGAGCAGAAAGATGGGGTGTGAATGATCCATATAAACACTCACTGAACTGCTAATGTTGCACACAAATATTGTATCAATTGGTACAGAAAACAAAGAGAAAAGAAGAAAAGAGAATTTATAGTATAACAAATGTCATTTGAAACTGCAATGAAATATTGTTGCAAAATACTAGAGATAAGCTAGAAGAACATATGTCTAATCAAAATGTGAATATTGTTGCCACAGGTTGATCCTGCGACAGGCTTGCTATATATGTAAATAAGCTCGTTTGGATCACTTTCATTAATATAAAAGAGACGTGGTACCCCGCTGGTAGATAATTACAAAATAATATATAAGTATTGATCTCCCGTAGCGGTGGTCTCTGATGTAAAATGCAGAAAAGTTTTGATTACCAATGAAATAGTGTGCCGCTGCGGAGGCTGGAATCCAGCGCAATGCAGATTCCTGTTTCCCTGGAGAGTATGACCCTGTGGAACGGCTCGGAGGAGTCGGCTGCGGAAGACGGCAAGAGAATCAGTCCGTTTAAGCAGATAGTAGGGCAGGTGAGCGGGACAGAAGATGGCTCAAACAGGTCGGCTGCTGAAGATGGCAGGAAGATCAGTCCGTTTCGGTAGACAGCAGGGCAGATGAGCGGGACAGAAGATGGCTCAGACGAGTAGGCTGCAGGAGGTGGCAGGAGGATCAGTCCATGTTGGCAGACAGCAGGACAGGGGAGCGGGATGGAAGACGCGTTTCGCCCGTACGTCGAGCTTGCTCACTTCCTGAATAAATGTTAACAATTCTGTTTCGTGCCAAGTAACATGCCCTTCCCAATGCTATGAGTTCTGCTTTTTGAGCAGAGTGGGGTGGTGGAAGCGGGAGTGCTTCAATGACGTGTATCGTCCACTATGGTGTATCCAGATGTCAGAATGCCCATGTCATTCTGACGGTGGCAGCTACCATCAACATACAGGTTCAGGTCTGCATTCTGTATCTCAGTGTCTCTTATATCTGGTCTTGAAGTGCATAAAGTCTGGGTCAGCTTTTCACAATCATGATCATCTACCTTCTCCATACTTTGTGACTGTCCAGTCACACCTGGGAGGAAATTTGCTGGATTCAAAGTTGTGCAGCGCTGCAATATTATGTTAGGGGGCATAAGAAGCGCGAGTTCCCATTTGGTTAACCTGGACGCTGTGATGCTTTGTGGCTGAGCCGTTTAGTAAAGCAGCAACTGTGTGCGGGACATTCAGGTAGAGTGTGTGCTAGAACTATATCCGCTGTCTTGTCAACAAGTGTAGCTGCTGCAGCCACCATGTGCAAGTATTGTGGCAGCCACCTAGCTACTGTATCCAGCTGTGTGCTGTAATATCCCACTGGGCAGTGCCAGTCCCCGTTTTTCTGAGTTAGTACTCCAGCAGCACAGCCGTCGAGCTCTGTACAAAAGAGAAAAAATGGTTTAGTGTGACATGGGAAGCCTAGGGCTGAGGTGGCAGTGAGGGCTTCCTTCTACTGATGAAACGCTAGTAGTGTGGTGTCATCATGGATGATCGGATCAGGCTTTTTTATGGATACCAGTTCCTGGAGAGGTAGTGCTATAGCAGCATATCCTGGTATCCAGTGTCTACAGAAAGAGGTCATCCCTAGAAAGGTGCGTATTTGCTTTTGGGTGACTGGCAGAGACATATTCTGTATGGCCTGGATGCGTGATGGTAGGAGATGGCGCTGTCCTTGGGAGAGGCAGTGACCTAGGTATTGCACTTTCTGCTGGGACAGCTGTAGTTTGGCTTTGTTGGCTTTCAACCCAATTGAGGTGAGGAAAGTCAACAGGGACACTGAGTCTTCCCACGATTCCTCCTCTGTCTGTGAACACAATAACAAATCATCAACATATTGAATAAGCACTGAGTTATGTGTTGGGGACCAATTCTGCAACATATCATGGAGGGCTTGGCTAAAATAACTGGGTGCATCCCGTAACCCTTGAGGCATTCACGTCCAAGTATGCTGTTGACCCTTAAATGTAAACGCAAATAGGTACTGACAGTCTGGATGTAATGGAATGGAGAAAAAAGCTGAGCATAGGTCAATAACTGTGAAAAACAACGCATCCGGCGGGACCTGCGTAAGTATCGTAGTGGGGTTGGGCACCACAGGGTGGCAAGTTTGTATGACCGCATTCAGTGCGCGCAAGTCCTGCACGATACAGTAAGTTTGTGCGGGGCCCAAATTTCGGACAGGAAAGATTGGAGAATTTGCAGCACTGACGCATTTGCGCAAGACCCCCTGATCCAGAAGTGAGCAGATGGATGGTGTGACGACATGTGATGACACAGCCAGCGTGTCGTGTCGCACAGTGGTAAAAGACACGTGGTTACTTTCCTAGCCCTGGTCCTATACATGGACTTCACCAATTGCCAATATGTTATTAGTTCTATGTTAGGCAATATTGTATTGTATTGTGTGGTTATTATATTGTACAGTTATATTTTATCTGTTATATTTGGTATATGTAGTTTATTTGGTTATTATATATTCAATGTAATTGTTAACTGAATAAGTCTAGGCCAGAGTGTTAGTAACATAGATACATCAGGTCATTGTAATGTAAGTCCCCTAGCTGTACACTCAGATGTGATTAGGAGGAGCAGGTAAGTAGTAACCAGGTTATGTATGGAGCTGCAGGTTATCTGATCCTATACACCCCATTGTGTAATGTAAGTCCCCTAGCTGTACAATCAGATGTGATTAGGAGGAGTAGGTAAGTAGTAACCAGGTTATGTATGGAGCTGCAGGTTATCTGATCCTATACACCCCATTGTGTAATGTAAGTCCCCTAGCTGTACACTCAGATGTGATTAGGAGGAGCAGGTAAGTAGTAACCAGGTTATGTATGGAGCTGCAGGTAATATGATCCTATACACCCCATTGTGTAATGTAAGTCCCCTAGCTGTACAGTCAGATGTGATTAGGAGGAGCAGGTAAGTAGTAACCAGGTTATGTATGGGGCTGCAGGTAATATGATCCTATACACCCCATTGTGTAATGTAAGTCCCCTAGCTGTACACTCAGATGTGATTAGGAGGAGCAGGTAAGTAGTAACCAGGTTATGTATGGAGCTGCAGGTAATATGATCCTATACACCCCATTGTGTAATGTAAGTCCCCTAGCTGTACACTCAGATGTGATTAGGATGAGTAGGTTATGTAGTAAACAGGTTCTGTATGGAGATTCAGGTAATCTGATCCTGTGCCCTCCATTGTGTACAAGAGTCCAGACACCTCGTCTCCACTCCTGACTGACCAGCTTGTGTGATGAATAGACAGGGGAGGGTATAACAAGAGGAGTGAGCTCTGCTGGAGAGAGAGGCAGGAGACTGACTAAGAAGTAATGTTCTGTCAGGAGCTCCAGAAGGGATTGTCGTGTAGAATTGGATCACAGAAGTGTGCTGAGCTGTTTATAACCTATTCTGTTCAATAAACCACTGTTGGTTTTTCATCTACCACCGTGACGGAGTGATTTTGAACCCAATATCCTCACACTTACCATCAGCCTTTCAGCCTGCTTTTTTGAGAGGCTGACAATTCCCTAGGTGTATAAACCTTAGAATGAATGTTGCATGTAAGGGTTAATAGGGACGGAGTGATTTTGAACCCAATATCCTCACATTTGGCGGCAGCAGTGGGATCACTCAAGACACCAGCAGAATGTTATAAACCACAGCAGGCAATGGATTCCGCCCCGCTATGCTACCGATACAGCAAGAAGGATCAACTACAGGACCTCTGTCGAGGAAGACGGATTGAGTTTAATACAGTGGATACCAAGGAATCCCTAATTGGAAAACTGGCTCAATGGGACTTTGAGCACCCTTGTGATAAGGAGGACGAGGAGGATATGGTCCAGGACTCAGTGGAGGAGACCAGTAGTGGAACCAGGGCAGTGGAGCTTGTGGTTGGAAGTTTGTCAGCATATCGGCAGGCTGGGAAGCCGGATATGTTATGTATAGTTACCAAGATGCAGTACATTTGGGAGCACTGGAATGAAGCTCAGTGGAAAATCAGCAGGTGGAGAGTATCCAGCATACAGGACAAGTTGTGTCATCTGGGGAATGCGTTCATGCACTGCAGAAGTGAAGCAGCCACATGGAATCTGCAAGGAGAGTCAGCGTTTGAGGAATTCAGGGAGGAAGTGATCGCCACAGTGGCCCAAATGACCCAAAGTATACAATATACAGAGACGGAAGATGAGGACTTAGTGAGAGAGCGTCAAGAACTGTCTGCCCAGTATGTTACACTGGAAAAGGATGACCTTGACCAGGTGGATGCAAGGAAGCACTGTCTGCAACCCGTTCTCTTGTCCCTGGGGGAATGTCACAGTGAAACACTCAGTGACCGGCCTGAGCTGTGTTACAACTGGCCATTTGCGGGTTTGGAGGATATAGAAACCATCGCAGAGTGCCAGCGAGACATTGAGAAAGATGTCGCTACTATCACCCGACCACCACTCGAGCAACAGAGCCTCCAAGGGAATCCTTCAGGTGAGCACCAACCAGTCCTGGCTACTGAGCCATTTACAGTGTTGTGTTTGGGGGAGGCTACTGAAAATGAGAAGGGAGTGGGGTCTGTCATTCAAACACCCGAGGAGAAGATGCACTATGCCTTCCCATTTGCAGAGCTGGAAGAGGAGATCTCTGCGAGGGCAGCAGTAGGTGGTAATGTACCAACTATAAGCATGGCTAGTGCAGACAGTGTCTCACTGCAGGCTGATCAGCATACTCGGCTGAGGGAGGCCTATTGTGAAGCTATGTTCATGGCTGCCCCAGTTATTTTATCAGAAAAGGATGTTCAGGAAGGGTCCAGTGTATCCCCAGCTACTGCATCTCTCCCAGAAGATTCTGGAGGTCTGTTCCCATTCAGTGAACTTGATGGTAAGGAGCTGCAGTCTGAATGCCAGAATCTTCCCTGTGACTCAGAGAAAATCCAGGTATCAGACATGGTGGAAATAGCATCAGCTCAGGAACTGGAAAGGAACATGTTGCTCTACTCTAGGGCACCTGAATGTGTTTTGGACTGGCAGTGTGTGCAAGGTGAAATTACTGACTCTAACCAGATCAATGATGTTCAGCCAGGACCTGTAACTGACTGCAGTGAATGGAGAAGGTAATGCCACTGTCCCTGTGAACCTACATCCATCTTCCAGTACAACCATGGTCGAGTTGGTGGGTACATACAAGGAAGCTGAGCAGATTGTACTCCAGGCCAAAGCATACAAGACTCAGAGTAGGATCCCACAAGTTACCAAGCCAGCCAGGCTGGAGGAAGCATTTACCCAAGATAGCACAGAAGAAACTTCTGGCATGGAGGAATCTCCATTGTGCCATGACAATTACCATACCCGTGGTTCTTGTTTGGGGGAGGGAAGCCACTGTCCTGATGCACCAGAGGTGATGGAAGTGGGGTTCCCAGGGAATACATTGTTGGGGAGGGAGAGTGAGGGCCCCAGAGATCAGATTTTGTTTATGGAGGAAAACTGTGACTATGTGAAATTTGAGGTTATCCAGTTGGGTGTAGGGGAATTATTAGGTCCCCAGGTGCAGTTATTGGACTTATTGAATTACACTGTTGCACATGCTGTTACCCCAACCCAGCGGCTGTCTACAAAGGGGACTTTGATTAATGTATTTGGATTGGACATGGGGGGAAATACAAGAACTATGGACTGCTGATCACGTTTTCACCGGACCCTGGTAAGACTGTATTGATTTATGTACTGTGGGCCACACATCCACCAGACCGGGGAAAGAAATCCCCACACAAGCCTCATGACAATTACCACATACTTTGGACATGGGAGGCTGGTGGGCTTCCTACCAGCTGTACAATGCTATTCACAAAACCACCAGGCCCACTAGAGAAACCAGCCAGTCATTATTATGACGGGGCACAGACTGTCTGATGTAGGAGAGCACCACTGCGCTCAGCAAGCTTCAGCTACTTAGGACACAGGGCGAGAAAGTAGGGGAAGGTAATGTGACGACATGTGATGACACAGCCGGCGTGTCGTGTCGCACAGTGGTAAAAGACACGTGGTTACTTTCCTAGCCCTGGTCCTACACATGGACTTCACCAATTGCCAATATGTTATTAGTTCTATGTTAGGCAATATTGTATTGTATTGTGTGGTTATTATATTGTACAGTTATATTTTATCTGTTATATTTGGTATATGTAGTTTATTTGGTTATTATATATTCAATGTAATTGGTAACTGAATAAGTCTAGGCCAGAGTGTTAGTAACATAGATACATCAGGTCATTGTAATGTAAGTCCCCTAGCTGTACACTCAGATGTGATTAGGATGAGTAGGTAAGTAGTAACCAGGGTATGTATGGGGCTGCAGGTAATATGATCCTATACACCCCATTGTGTAATGTAAGTCCCCTAGCTGTACAGTCAGATGTGATTAGGAGGAGCAGGTAAGTAGTAACCAGGGTATGTATGGAGCTGCAGGTAATATGATCCTATACACCCCATTGTGTAATGTAAGTCCCCTAGCTGTACACTCAGATGTGATTAGGATGAGTAGGTAAGTAGTAACCAGGTTATGTATGAAGATTCAGGTAATCTGATCCTATACACCCCATTGTGTAATGTAAGTCCCCTAGCTGTACAGTCAGATGTGATTAGGAGGAGCAGGTAAGTAGTAACCAGGTTATGTATGGGGCTGCAGGTAATATGATCCTATACACCCCATTGTGTAATGTAAGTCCCCTAGCTGTACACTCAGATGTGATTAGGAGGAGCAGGTAAGTAGTAACCAGGTTATGTATGGAGCTGCAGGTAATATGATCCTATACACCCCATTGTGTAATGTAAGTCCCCTAGCTGTACAGTCAGATGTGATTAGGAGGAGCAGGTAAGTAGTAACCAGGTTATGTATGGGGCTGCAGGTAATATGATCCTATACACCCCATTGTGTAATGTAAGTCCCCTAGCTGTACACTCAGATGTGATTAGGAGGAGCAGGTAAGTAGTAACCAGGTTATGTATGGAGCTGCAGGTAATATGATCCTATACACACCATTGTGTAATGTAAGTCCCCTAGCTGTACACTCAGATGTGATTAGGAGGAGCAGGTAAGTAGTAACCAGGTTATGTATGGAGCTGCAGGTAATATGATCCTATACACCCCATTGTGTAATGTAAGTCCCCTAGCTGTACAGTCAGATGTGATTAGGATGAGTAGGTTATGTAGTAACCAGGTTATGTATGAAGATTCAGGTAATCTGATCCTGTGCCCTCCATTGTGTACAAGAGTCCAGACACCTCGTCTCCACTCCTGACTGTCCAGCTTGTGTGATGAATAGACAGGAGGGTATAACAAGAGGAGTGAGCTCTGCTGGAGAGAGAGGCAGGAGACTGACTAAGAAGTAATGTTCTGTCAGGAGCTCCAGGAGGGATTGTCGTGTAGAATTGGATCACAGAAGTGTGCTGAGCTGTTTATAACCCATTCTGTTCAATAAACCACTGTTGGTTTTTCATCTACCACCGTGACGGAGTGATTTTGAACCCAATATCCTCACACTTACCATCAGCCTTTCAGCCTGCTTTTTTGAGAGGCTGACAATTACCTAGGTGTATAAACCTCAGAATGAATGTTGCATGTAAGGGTTAATAGGGAAACCTATCACTGGTATAGGAGCTGGTATAAACTGCTCAGCTACATTGGATAATGTCTGTGCAAAGTAGCCCATGAAGGTTCACCAGAACCTGTGCCTGCCTCATTGTACATGTGGGTAAGCGTTGTCGCGACCCGGCAGGGAGTTGTTGGAGCGACTCTAAGGTGCGTATAAGATGCTTTATAGAAAGATCACTAAAAAAAAAATAGTAATACTATAAAAATAAAATAAGAAAACTTATGGCTGCTAAAAAACAGCAGCCCTCTGACCATGGTCCGGCTCCTGCCGCACCAAACAAAAACTGATTTGCCAGGAATATATGGACAGGCCCGTTGCATGCTGGGAGGCCGAAAGCGTTGACCTTTTGGTGCAAATCCGCTGTCACGTCATCATATCCCAATGTTATCCTAAGGATAACCTGTGGACCCTGCCGGAGAAAGATAGATATAGATATATATATATATATATATATATATATATATATATATATATATATGAAAAAAAGATATTCGGCACTCCACTGAAATGCAATCAAACAGCCTGCCGGGTGCCCTCCAGGTATCGGATCATATACAAGTATGCAAATAGGCGGCACTCACGGACTTCTCTGGAATAACACTCGAGATCACTCAAGGTTAAATAGCTTAACGTTTCGGTTTATTAAACCGTCATCAGAAGATACAAAAACAATCAATATTACCTTACCTTTATACAAGTTGCTAAACACCGCCAGTGTCACGTCCTCGGCGTGCACGCCGGGACTAACTTCCGGTCGCGTCACCAATCTAGGACACTGTTGCCCTGACGACGGCGCAATGCCGGCTAACGTGCTCTACCCATCACCATGACAATCTTAAAAACAAAGCAGGAGGAGCTGAAAAACCGATGCAAAGCATACCACTGAGTGAACAAAATAAACTTATACATCAACATATATATTGCCTGCAACAACAAATCTTAATAAACAGGTGATGTTTACAAATGCTACAGGAAACATGTCAACGAAAGTGTTTCATTCAGCCCGTATGGAGCCACCGTGCTATAAAACAAATTCTAGAGGGCAAAAGTATAGATCAGCCAGTGGCTAAACATTTTAAATTATATCATCATGGCTTGTCTACCCTTAGATATAAGATGCTGGAGCAAGTTCCTTTGTCAAAACGTGGGGGTGACCGAAATAGGGCATTATTACAGAAAGAGGCTCGTTGGATCCACCGATTAAACACGGTGGCTCCATACGGGCTGAATGAAACACTTTCGTTGACATGTTTCCTGTAGCATTTGTAAACATCACCTGTTTATTAAGATTTGTTGTTGCAGGCAATATATATGTTGATGTATAAGTTTATTTTGTTCACTCAGTGGTATGCTTTGCATCGGTTTTTCAGCTCCTCCTGCTTTGTTTTTAAGATTGTCATGGTGATGGGTAGAGCACGTTAGCCGGCATTGCGCCGTCGTCAGGGCAACAGTGTCCTAGATTGATGACGCGACCGGAAGTTAGTCCCGGCGTGCACGCCGAGGACGTGACACTGGCGGTGTTTAGCAACTTGTATAAAGGTAAGGTAATATTGATTGTTTTTGTATCTTCTGATGACGGTTTAATAAACCGAAACGTTAAGCTATTTAACCTTGAGTGATCTCGAGTGTTATTCCAGAGAAGTCCGTGAGTGCCGCCTATTTGCATACTTGTATATGATCCGATACCTGGAGGGCACCCGGCAGGCTGTTTGATTGCATTTCAGTGGAGTGCCGAATATCTTTTTTTCATATATATATATATATATATATATATATATATATATCTATATCTATCTTTCTCCGGCAGGGTCCACAGGTTATCCTTAGGATAACATTGGGATATGATGACGTGACAGCGGATTTGCACCAAAAGGTCAACGCTTTCGGCCTCCCAGCATGCAACGGGCCTGTCCATATATTCCTGGCAAATCAGTTTTTGTTTGGTGCGGCAGGAGCCGGACCATGGTCAGAGGGCTGCTGTTTTTTAGCAGCCATAAGTTTTCTTATTTTATTTTTATAGTATTACTATTTTTTTTTTAGTGATCTTTCTATAAAGCATCTTATACGCACCTTAGAGTCGCTCCAACAACTCCCTGCCGGGTCGCGACAACGCTTACCCACATGTACAATGAGGCAGGCACAGGTTCTGGTGAACCTTCATGGGCTACTTTGCACAGACATTATCCAATGTAGCTGAGCAGTTTATACCAGCTCCTATACCAGTGATAGGTTTCCCTATTAACCCTTACATGCAACATTCATTCTGAGGTTTATACACCTAGGTAATTGTCAGCCTCTCAAAAAAGCAGGCTGAAAGGCTGATGGTAAGTGTGAGGATATTGGGTTCAAAATCACTCCGTCACGGTGGTAGATGAAAAACCAACAGTGGTTTATTGAACAGAATGGGTTATAAACAGCTCAGCACACTTCTGTGATCCAATTCTACACGACAATCCCTCCTGGAGCTCCTGACAGAACATTACTCCTTAGTCAGTCTCCTGCCTCTCTCTCCCCAGCAGAGCTCACCCCTCTTGTTATACCCTCCTGTCTATTCATCACACAAGCTGGACAGTCAGGAGTGGAGACGAGGTGTCTGGACTCTTGTACACAATGGAGGGCACAGGATCAGATTACCTGAATCTCCATACAGAACCTGTTTACTACTTACCTGCTCCTCCTAATCACATCTGAGTGTACAGCTAGGGGACTTACATTACACAATGGTGTGTATAGGATCATATTACCTGCAGCTCCATACATAACCTGGTTACTACTTACCTGCTCCTCCTAATCACATCTGACTGTACAGCTAGGGGACTTACATTACACAATGGGGTGTATAGGATCATATTACCTGCAGCTCCATACATAACCTGGTAACTACTTACCTGCTCCTCCTAATCACATCTGAGTGTACAGCTAGGGGACTTACATTACACAATGGGGTGTATAGGATCATATTACCTGCAGCTCCATACATACCCTGGTTACTACTTACCTGCTCCTCCTAATCACATCTGACTGTACAGCTAGGGGACTTACATTACACAATGGGGTGTATAGGATCATATTACCTGCAGCTCCATACATAACCTGGTTACTACTTACCTGCTCCTCCTAATCACATCTGAGTGTACAGCTAGGGGACTTACATTACACAATGGGGTGTATAGGATCATATTACCTGCAGCTCCATACATAACCTGGTTACTACTTACCTGCTCCTCCTAATCACATGTGAGTGTACAGCTAGGGGACTTACATTACACAATGGGGTGTATAGGATCATATTACCTGCAGCCCCATACATAACCTGGTTACTACTTACCTGCTCCTCCTAATCACATCTGACTGTACAGCTAGGGGACTTACATTACACAATGGGGTGTATAGGATCATATTACCTGCAGCCCCATACATAACCTGGTTACTACTTACCTGCTCCTCCTAATCACATCTGATTGTACAGCTAGGGGACTTGCATTACACAATGGGGTGTATAGGATCATATTACCTGCAGCCCCATACATAACCTGGTTACTACTTACCTGCTCCTCCTAATCACATCTGAGTGTACAGCTAGGGGACTTACATTACACAATGGGGTGTATAGGATCATATTACCTGCAGCTCCATACATAACCTGGTTACTACTTACCTGCTCCTCCTAATCACATCTGAGTGTACAGCTAGGGGACTTACATTACACAATGGGGTGTATAGGATCATATTACCTGCAGCCCCATACATAACCTAGTTACTACTTACCTGCTCCTCCTAATCACATCTGATTGTACAGCTAGGGGACTTACATTACACAATGGGGTGTATAGGATCATATTACCTGCAGCTCCATACATAACCTGGTTACTACTTACCTGCTCCTCCTAATCACATCTGACTGTACAGCTAGGGGACTTACATTACACAATGGGGTGTATAGGATCATATTACCTGCAGCCCCATACATAACCTGGTTACTACTTACCTGCTCCTCCTAATCACATCTGAGTGTACAGCTAGGGGACTTACATTACACAATGGGGTGTATAGGATCATATTACCTGCAGCTCCATACATAACCTGGTTACTACATACCTGCTCCTCCTAATCACATCTGAGTGTACAGCTAGGGGAGTTACATTACACAATGGGGTGTATAGGATCATATTACCTGCAGCCCCATACATAACCTGGTTACTACTTACCTGCTCCTCCTAATCACATCTGAGTGTACAGCTAGGGGACTTACATTACACAATGGGGTGTATAGGATCATATTACCTGCAGCCCCATACATAACCTGGTTACTACTTACCTGCTCCTCCTAATCACATCTGAGTGTACAGCTAGGGGACTTACATTACACAATGGGGTATATAGGATCATATTACCTGCAGCCCCATACATACCCTGGTTACTACTTACCTGCTCCTCCTAATCACATGTGAGTGTACAGCTAGGGGACTTACATTACACAATGGGGTATATAGGATCATATTACCTGCAGCCCCATACATAACCTGGTTACTACTTACCTGCTCCTCCTAATCACATCTGAGTGTACAGCTAGGGGAGTTACATTACACAATGGGGTGTATAGGATCATATTACCTGCAGCTCCATACATAACCTGGTTACTACTTACCTGCTCCTCCTAATCACATCTGATTGTACAGCTAGGGGACTTACATTACACAATGGGGTATATAGGATCATATTACCTGCAGCTCCATACATAACCTGGTTACTACTTACCTGCTCCTCCTAATCACATCTGATTGTACAGCTAGGGGACTTACATTACACAATGGGGTGTATAGGATCATATTACCTGCAGCCCCATACATAACCTGGTTACTACTTACCTGCTCCTCCTAATCACATCTGAGTGTACAGCTAGAGGAGTTACATTACACAATGGGGTGTATAGGATCATATTACCTGCAGCCCCATACATAACCTGGTTACTACTTACCTGCTCCTCCTAATCACATCTGATTGTACAGCTAGGGGACTTACATTACACAATGGGGTGTATAGGATCATATTACCTGCAGCTCCATACATAACCTGGTTACTACATAACCTACTCATCCTAATCACATCTGAGTGTACAGCTAGGGGACTTACATTACACAATGGGGTGTATAGGATCATATTACCTGCAGCCCCATACATACCCTGGTTACTACTTACCTGCTCCTCCTAATCACATCTGACTGTACAGCTAGGGGACTTACATTACACAATGGGGTGTATAGGATCATATTACCTGCAGCCCCATACATACCCTGGTTACTACTTACCTGCTCCTCCTAATCACATCTGACTGTACAGCTAGGGGACTTACATTACACAATGGGGTGTATAGGATCATATTACCTGCAGCTCCATACATACCCTGGTTACTACTTACCTGCTCCTCCTAATCACATCTGACTGTACAGCTAGGGGACTTACATTACACAATGGGGTGTATAGGATCATATTACCTGCAGCTCCATACATACCCTGGTTACTACTTACCTGCTCCTCCTAATCACATCTGACTGTACAGCTAGGGGACTTACATTACACAATGGGGTGTATAGGATCATATTACCTGCAGCTCCATACATAACCTGGTTACTACTTACCTACTCATCCTAATCACATCTGATTGTACAGCTAGGGGACTTACATTACACAATGGGGTGTATAGGATCATATTACCTGCAGCCCCATACATAACCTGGTTACTACTTACCTGCTCCTCCTAATCACATCTGACTGTACAGCTAGGGGACTTACATTACACAATGGGGTGTATAGGATCATATTACCTGCAGCCCCATACATAACCTGGTTACTACATACCTACTCATCCTAATCACATCTGAGTGTACAGCTAGGGGACTTACATTACACAATGGGGTGTATAGGATCATATTACCTGCAGCCCCATACATAACCTGGTTACTACTTACCTGCTCCTCCTAATCACATCTGAGTGTACAGCTAGGGGACTTACATTACACAATGGGGTGTATAGGATCATATTACCTGCAGCTCCATACATACCCTGGTTACTACTTACCTGCTCCTCCTAATCACATCTGACTGTACAGCTAGGGGACTTACATTACACAATGGGGTGTATAGGATCATATTACCTGCAGCTCCATACATACCCTGGTTACTACTTACCTGCTCCTCCTAATCACATCTGACTGTACAGCTAGGGGACTTACATTACACAATGGGGTGTATAGGATCATATTACCTGCAGCTCCATACATACCCTGGTTACTACTTACCTGCTCCTCCTAATCACATCTGACTGTACAGCTAGGGGACTTACATTACACAATGGGGTGTATAGGATCATATTACCTGCAGCCCCATACATAACCTGGTTACTACTTACCTGCTCCTCCTAATCACATCTGAGTGTACAGCTAGGGGAGTTACATTACACAATGGGGTGTATAGGATCATATTACCTGCAGCTCCATACATAACCTGGTTACTACTTACCTACTCATCCTAATCACATCTGATTGTACAGCTAGGGGACTTACATTACACAATGGGGTGTATAGGATCATATTACCTGCAGCCCCATACATAACCTGGTTACTACTTACCTGCTCCTCCTAATCACATCTGACTGTACAGCTAGGGGACTTACATTACACAATGGGGTGTATAGGATCATATTACCTGCAGCTCCATACATAACCTGGTTACTACTTACCTGCTCCTCCTAATCACATCTGAGTGTACAGCTAGGGGACTTACATTACACAATGGGGTGTATAGGATCATATTACCTGCAGCTCCATACATAACCTGGTTACTACTTACTACTCATCCTAATCACATCTGATTGTACAGCTAGGGGACTTACATTACACAATGGGGTGTATAGGATCATATTACCTGCAGCCCCATACATAACCTGGTTACTACTTACCTACTCATCCTAATCACATCTGAGTGTACAGCTAGGGGACTTACATTACACAATGGGGTGTATAGGATCATATTACCTGCAGCTCCATACATAACCTGGTTACTACTTACCTGCTCCTCCTAATCACATCTGACTGTACAGCTAGGGGACTTACATTACACAATGGAGTGTATAGGATCATATTACCTGCAGCCCCATACATAACCTGGTTACTACTTACCTGCTCCTCCTAATCACATCTGAGTGTACAGCTAGGGGACTTACATTACACAATGGGGTGTATAGGGTCATATTACCTGCAGCCCCATACATAACCTGGTTACTACTTACCTACTCATCCTAATCACATCTGAGTGTACAGCTAGGGGACTTACATTACACAATGGAGTGTATAGGATCATATTACCTGCAGCCCCATACATAACCTGGTTACTACTTACCTGCTCCTCCTAATCACATCTGAGTGTACAGCTAGGGGACTTACATTACACAATGGGGTGTATAGGATCATATTACCTGCAGCCCCATACATAACCTGGTTACTACTTACCTACTCATCCTAATCACATCTGAGTGTACAGCTAGGGGACTTACATTACACAATGGAGTGTATAGGATCATATTACCTGCAGCCCCATACATAACCTGGTTACTACTTACCTACTCATCCTAATCACATCTGAGTGTACAGCTAGGGGACTTACATTACACAATGGGGTGTATAGGATCATATTACCTGCAGCTCCATACATAACCTGGTTACTACTTACCTGCTCCTCCTAATCACATCTGACTGTACAGCTAGGGGACTTACATTACACAATGGGGTGTATAGGATCATATTACCTGCAGCCCCATACATAACCTGGTTACTACTTACCTGCTCCTCCTAATCACATCTGAGTGTACAGCTAGGGGACTTACATTACACAATGGGGTGTATAGGATCATATTACCTGCAGCCCCTACATAACCTGGTTACTACTTACCTGCTCCTCCTAATCACATCTGAGTGTACAGCTAGGGGACTTACATTACACAATGGGGTGTATAGGATCATATTACCTGCAGCCCCATACATAACCTGGTTACTACTTACCTGCTCCTCCTAATCACATCTGACTGTACAGCTAGGGGACTTACATTACACAATGGGGTGTATAGTATCAGATTACCTGCAGCTCCATACATAACCTGGTTACTACTTACCTACTCATCCTAATCACATCTGAGTGTACAGCTAGGGGACTTACATTACACAATGGGGTGTATAGGATCATATTACCTGCAGCTCCATACATAACCTGGTTACTACTTACCTGCTCCTCCTAATCACATCTGAGTGTACAGCTAGGGGACTTACATTACACAATGGGGTGTATAGGATCATATTACCTGCAGCCCCATACATAACCTGGTTACTACTTACCTGCTCCTCCTAATCACATCTGAGTGTACAGCTAGGGGACTTACATTACACAATGGGGTGTATAGGATCATATTACCTGCAGCCCCATACATACCCTGGTTACTACTTACCTGCTCCTCCTAATCACATCTGATTGTACAGCTAGGGGACTTACATTACACAATGGGGTGTATAGGATCATATTACCTGCAGCCCCATACATAACCTGGTTACTACATAACCTACTCATCCTAATCACATCTGAGTGTACAGCTAGGGGACTTACATTACACAATGGGGTGTATAGGATCATATTACCTGCAGCTCCATACATAACCTGGTTACTACTTACCTGCTCCTCCTAATCACATCTGACTGTACAGCTAGGGGACTTACATTACACAATGGGGTGTATAGGATCATATTACCTGCAGCCCCATACATAACCTGGTTACTACATAACCTACTCATCCTAATCACATCTGAGTGTACAGCTAGGGGACTTACATTACACAATGGGGTGTATAGGATCATATTACCTGCAGCTCCATACATAACCTGGTTACTACTTACCTGCTCCTCCTAATCACATCTGACTGTACAGCTAGGGGACTTACATTACACAATGGGGTGTATAGGATCATATTACCTGCAGCTCCATACATACCCTGGTTACTACTTACCTGCTCCTCCTAATCACATCTGACTGTACAGCTAGGGGACTTACATTACACAATGGGGTGTATAGGATCATATTACCTGCAGCCCCATACAGAACCTGTTTACTACATAACCTACTCATCCTAATCACATCTGAGTGTACAGCTAGGGGACTTACATTACACAATGGGGTGTATAGGATCATATTACCTGCAGCTCCATACATAACCTGGTTACTACTTACCTGCTCCTCCTAATCACATCTGACTGTACAGCTAGGGGACTTACATTACACAATGGGGTGTATAGGATCATATTACCTGCAGCTCCATACATACCCTGGTTACTACTTACCTGCTCCTCCTAATCACATCTGACTGTACAGCTAGGGGACTTACATTACACAATGGGGTGTATAGGATCATATTACCTGCAGCTCCATACATACCCTGGTTACTACTTACCTGCTCCTCCTAATCACATCTGACTGTACAGCTAGGGGACTTACATTACACAATGGGGTGTATAGGATCATATTACCTGCAGCTCCATACATAACCTGGTTACTACTTACCTGCTCCTCCTAATCACATCTGAGTGTACAGCTAGGGGACTTACATTACACAATGGGGTGTATAGGATCATATTACCTGCAGCTCCATACATAACCTGGTTACTACTTACCTGCTCCTCCTAATCACATGTGAGTGTACAGCTAGGGGACTTACATTACACAATGGGGTGTATAGGATCATATTACCTGCAGCCCCATACATAACCTGGTTACTACTTACCTGCTCCTCCTAATCACATCTGACTGTACAGCTAGGGGACTTACATTACACAATGGGGTGTATAGGATCATATTACCTGCAGCCCCATACATAACCTGGTTACTACTTACCTGCTCCTCCTAATCACATCTGATTGTACAGCTAGGGGACTTGCATTACACAATGGGGTGTATAGGATCATATTACCTGCAGCCCCATACATAACCTGGTTACTACTTACCTGCTCCTCCTAATCACATCTGAGTGTACAGCTAGGGGACTTACATTACACAATGGGGTGTATAGGATCATATTACCTGCAGCTCCATACATAACCTGGTTACTACTTACCTGCTCCTCCTAATCACATCTGAGTGTACAGCTAGGGGACTTACATTACACAATGGGGTGTATAGGATCATATTACCTGCAGCCCCATACATAACCTAGTTACTACTTACCTGCTCCTCCTAATCACATCTGATTGTACAGCTAGGGGACTTACATTACACAATGGGGTGTATAGGATCATATTACCTGCAGCTCCATACATAACCTGGTTACTACTTACCTGCTCCTCCTAATCACATCTGACTGTACAGCTAGGGGACTTACATTACACAATGGGGTGTATAGGATCATATTACCTGCAGCCCCATACATAACCTGGTTACTACTTACCTGCTCCTCCTAATCACATCTGAGTGTACAGCTAGGGGACTTACATTACACAATGGGGTGTATAGGATCATATTACCTGCAGCTCCATACATAACCTGGTTACTACATACCTGCTCCTCCTAATCACATCTGAGTGTACAGCTAGGGGAGTTACATTACACAATGGGGTGTATAGGATCATATTACCTGCAGCCCCATACATAACCTGGTTACTACTTACCTGCTCCTCCTAATCACATCTGAGTGTACAGCTAGGGGACTTACATTACACAATGGGGTGTATAGGATCATATTACCTGCAGCCCCATACATAACCTGGTTACTACTTACCTGCTCCTCCTAATCACATCTGAGTGTACAGCTAGGGGACTTACATTACACAATGGGGTATATAGGATCATATTACCTGCAGCCCCATACATACCCTGGTTACTACTTACCTGCTCCTCCTAATCACATGTGAGTGTACAGCTAGGGGACTTACATTACACAATGGGGTATATAGGATCATATTACCTGCAGCCCCATACATAACCTGGTTACTACTTACCTGCTCCTCCTAATCACATCTGAGTGTACAGCTAGGGGAGTTACATTACACAATGGGGTGTATAGGATCATATTACCTGCAGCTCCATACATAACCTGGTTACTACTTACCTGCTCCTCCTAATCACATCTGATTGTACAGCTAGGGGACTTACATTACACAATGGGGTATATAGGATCATATTACCTGCAGCTCCATACATAACCTGGTTACTACTTACCTGCTCCTCCTAATCACATCTGATTGTACAGCTAGGGGACTTACATTACACAATGGGGTGTATAGGATCATATTACCTGCAGCCCCATACATAACCTGGTTACTACTTACCTGCTCCTCCTAATCACATCTGAGTGTACAGCTAGAGGAGTTACATTACACAATGGGGTGTATAGGATCATATTACCTGCAGCCCCATACATAACCTGGTTACTACTTACCTGCTCCTCCTAATCACATCTGATTGTACAGCTAGGGGACTTACATTACACAATGGGGTGTATAGGATCATATTACCTGCAGCTCCATACATAACCTGGTTACTACATAACCTACTCATCCTAATCACATCTGAGTGTACAGCTAGGGGACTTACATTACACAATGGGGTGTATAGGATCATATTACCTGCAGCCCCATACATACCCTGGTTACTACTTACCTGCTCCTCCTAATCACATCTGACTGTACAGCTAGGGGACTTACATTACACAATGGGGTGTATAGGATCATATTACCTGCAGCCCCATACATACCCTGGTTACTACTTACCTGCTCCTCCTAATCACATCTGACTGTACAGCTAGGGGACTTACATTACACAATGGGGTGTATAGGATCATATTACCTGCAGCTCCATACATACCCTGGTTACTACTTACCTGCTCCTCCTAATCACATCTGACTGTACAGCTAGGGGACTTACATTACACAATGGGGTGTATAGGATCATATTACCTGCAGCTCCATACATACCCTGGTTACTACTTACCTGCTCCTCCTAATCACATCTGACTGTACAGCTAGGGGACTTACATTACACAATGGGGTGTATAGGATCATATTACCTGCAGCTCCATACATAACCTGGTTACTACTTACCTACTCATCCTAATCACATCTGATTGTACAGCTAGGGGACTTACATTACACAATGGGGTGTATAGGATCATATTACCTGCAGCCCCATACATAACCTGGTTACTACTTACCTGCTCCTCCTAATCACATCTGACTGTACAGCTAGGGGACTTACATTACACAATGGGGTGTATAGGATCATATTACCTGCAGCCCCATACATAACCTGGTTACTACATACCTACTCATCCTAATCACATCTGAGTGTACAGCTAGGGGACTTACATTACACAATGGGGTGTATAGGATCATATTACCTGCAGCCCCATACATAACCTGGTTACTACTTACCTGCTCCTCCTAATCACATCTGAGTGTACAGCTAGGGGACTTACATTACACAATGGGGTGTATAGGATCATATTACCTGCAGCTCCATACATACCCTGGTTACTACTTACCTGCTCCTCCTAATCACATCTGACTGTACAGCTAGGGGACTTACATTACACAATGGGGTGTATAGGATCATATTACCTGCAGCTCCATACATACCCTGGTTACTACTTACCTGCTCCTCCTAATCACATCTGACTGTACAGCTAGGGGACTTACATTACACAATGGGGTGTATAGGATCATATTACCTGCAGCTCCATACATACCCTGGTTACTACTTACCTGCTCCTCCTAATCACATCTGACTGTACAGCTAGGGGACTTACATTACACAATGGGGTGTATAGGATCATATTACCTGCAGCCCCATACATAACCTGGTTACTACTTACCTGCTCCTCCTAATCACATCTGAGTGTACAGCTAGGGGAGTTACATTACACAATGGGGTGTATAGGATCATATTACCTGCAGCTCCATACATAACCTGGTTACTACTTACCTACTCATCCTAATCACATCTGATTGTACAGCTAGGGGACTTACATTACACAATGGGGTGTATAGGATCATATTACCTGCAGCCCCATACATAACCTGGTTACTACTTACCTGCTCCTCCTAATCACATCTGACTGTACAGCTAGGGGACTTACATTACACAATGGGGTGTATAGGATCATATTACCTGCAGCTCCATACATAACCTGGTTACTACTTACCTGCTCCTCCTAATCACATCTGAGTGTACAGCTAGGGGACTTACATTACACAATGGGGTGTATAGGATCATATTACCTGCAGCTCCATACATAACCTGGTTACTACTTACCTACTCATCCTAATCACATCTGATTGTACAGCTAGGGGACTTACATTACACAATGGGGTGTATAGGATCATATTACCTGCAGCCCCATACATAACCTGGTTACTACTTACCTACTCATCCTAATCACATCTGAGTGTACAGCTAGGGGACTTACATTACACAATGGGGTGTATAGGATCATATTACCTGCAGCTCCATACATAACCTGGTTACTACTTACCTGCTCCTCCTAATCACATCTGACTGTACAGCTAGGGGACTTACATTACACAATGGAGTGTATAGGATCATATTACCTGCAGCCCCATACATAACCTGGTTACTACTTACCTGCTCCTCCTAATCACATCTGAGTGTACAGCTAGGGGACTTACATTACACAATGGGGTGTATAGGGTCATATTACCTGCAGCCCCATACATAACCTGGTTACTACTTACCTACTCATCCTAATCACATCTGAGTGTACAGCTAGGGGACTTACATTACACAATGGAGTGTATAGGATCATATTACCTGCAGCCCCATACATAACCTGGTTACTACTTACCTGCTCCTCCTAATCACATCTGAGTGTACAGCTAGGGGACTTACATTACACAATGGGGTGTATAGGATCATATTACCTGCAGCCCCATACATAACCTGGTTACTACTTACCTACTCATCCTAATCACATCTGAGTGTACAGCTAGGGGACTTACATTACACAATGGAGTGTATAGGATCATATTACCTGCAGCCCCATACATAACCTGGTTACTACTTACCTACTCATCCTAATCACATCTGAGTGTACAGCTAGGGGACTTACATTACACAATGGGGTGTATAGGATCATATTACCTGCAGCTCCATACATAACCTGGTTACTACTTACCTGCTCCTCCTAATCACATCTGACTGTACAGCTAGGGGACTTACATTACACAATGGGGTGTATAGGATCATATTACCTGCAGCCCCATACATAACCTGGTTACTACTTACCTGCTCCTCCTAATCACATCTGAGTGTACAGCTAGGGGACTTACATTACACAATGGGGTGTATAGGATCATATTACCTGCAGCCCCTACATAACCTGGTTACTACTTACCTGCTCCTCCTAATCACATCTGAGTGTACAGCTAGGGGACTTACATTACACAATGGGGTGTATAGGATCATATTACCTGCAGCCCCATACATAACCTGGTTACTACTTACCTGCTCCTCCTAATCACATCTGACTGTACAGCTAGGGGACTTACATTACACAATGGGGTGTATAGTATCAGATTACCTGCAGCTCCATACATAACCTGGTTACTACTTACCTACTCATCCTAATCACATCTGAGTGTACAGCTAGGGGACTTACATTACACAATGGGGTGTATAGGATCATATTACCTGCAGCTCCATACATAACCTGGTTACTACTTACCTGCTCCTCCTAATCACATCTGAGTGTACAGCTAGGGGACTTACATTACACAATGGGGTGTATAGGATCATATTACCTGCAGCCCCATACATAACCTGGTTACTACTTACCTGCTCCTCCTAATCACATCTGAGTGTACAGCTAGGGGACTTACATTACACAATGGGGTGTATAGGATCATATTACCTGCAGCCCCATACATACCCTGGTTACTACTTACCTGCTCCTCCTAATCACATCTGATTGTACAGCTAGGGGACTTACATTACACAATGGGGTGTATAGGATCATATTACCTGCAGCCCCATACATAACCTGGTTACTACATAACCTACTCATCCTAATCACATCTGAGTGTACAGCTAGGGGACTTACATTACACAATGGGGTGTATAGGATCATATTACCTGCAGCTCCATACATAACCTGGTTACTACTTACCTGCTCCTCCTAATCACATCTGACTGTACAGCTAGGGGACTTACATTACACAATGGGGTGTATAGGATCATATTACCTGCAGCCCCATACATAACCTGGTTACTACATAACCTACTCATCCTAATCACATCTGAGTGTACAGCTAGGGGACTTACATTACACAATGGGGTGTATAGGATCATATTACCTGCAGCTCCATACATAACCTGGTTACTACTTACCTGCTCCTCCTAATCACATCTGACTGTACAGCTAGGGGACTTACATTACACAATGGGGTGTATAGGATCATATTACCTGCAGCTCCATACATACCCTGGTTACTACTTACCTGCTCCTCCTAATCACATCTGACTGTACAGCTAGGGGACTTACATTACACAATGGGGTGTATAGGATCATATTACCTGCAGCCCCATACAGAACCTGTTTACTACATAACCTACTCATCCTAATCACATCTGAGTGTACAGCTAGGGGACTTACATTACACAATGGGGTGTATAGGATCATATTACCTGCAGCTCCATACATAACCTGGTTACTACTTACCTGCTCCTCCTAATCACATCTGACTGTACAGCTAGGGGACTTACATTACACAATGGGGTGTATAGGATCATATTACCTGCAGCTCCATACATACCCTGGTTACTACTTACCTGCTCCTCCTAATCACATCTGACTGTACAGCTAGGGGACTTACATTACACAATGGGGTGTATAGGATCATATTACCTGCAGCCCCATACATAACCTGGTTACTACTTACCTGCTCCTCCTAATCACATCTGACTGTACAGCTAGGGGACTTACATTACACAATGGAGTGTATAGGATCAGATTACCTGCAGCCCCATACATAACCTGGTTACTACTTACCTGCTCCTCCTAATCACATCTGACTGTACAGCTAGGGGACTTACATTACACAATGGGGTGTATAGGATCATATTACCTGCAGCCCCATACATAACCTGGTTACTACTTACCTACTCATCCTAATCACATCTGAGTGTACAGCTAGGGGACTTACATTACACAATGGGGTGTATAGGATCATATTACCTGCAGCCCCATACATACCCTGGTTACTACTTACCTGCTCCTCCTAATCACATGTGAGTGTACAGCTAGGGGACTTACATTACACAATGGGGTGTATAGGATCATATTACCTGCAGCTCCATACATAACCTGGTTACTACTTACCTGCTCCTCCTAATCACATCTGAGTGTACAGCTAGGGGAGTTACATTACACAATGGGGTGTATAGGATCATATTACCTGCAGCTCCATACATAACCTGGTTACTACTTACCTGCTCCTCCTAATCACATCTGATTGTACAGCTAGGGGACTTACATTACACAATGGGGTATATAGGATCATATTACCTGCAGCTCCATACATAACCTGGTTACTACTTACCTGCTCCTCCTAATCACATCTGATTGTACAGCTAGGGGACTTACATTACACAATGGGGTGTATAGAATCATATTACCTGCAGCCCCATACATAACCTGGTTACTACTTACCTGCTCATCCTAATCACATCTGAGTGTACAGCTAGGGGACTTACATTACACAATGGGGTGTATAGGATCATATTACCTGCAGCTCCATACATAACCTGGTTACTACTTACCTGCTCCTCCTAATCACATCTGAGTGTACAGCTAGGGGAGTTACATTACACAATGGGGTGTATAGGATCATATTACCTGCAGCTCCATACATAACCTGGTTACTACATAACCTACTCATCCTAATCACATCTGAGTGTACAGCTAGGGGACTTACATTACACAATGGGGTGTATAGGATCATATTACCTGCAGCTTCATACATAACCTGGTTACTACTTACCTGCTCCTCCTAATCACATCTGAGTGTACAGCTAGGGGACTTACATTACACAATGGGGTGTATAGGATCATATTACCTGCAGCTCCATACATACCCTGGTTACTACTTACCTGCTCCTCCTAATCACATCTGACTGTACAGCTAGGGGACTTACATTACACAATGGGGTGTATAGGATCATATTACCTGCAGCTCCATACATAACCTGGTTACTACTTACCTGCTCCTCCTAATCACATCTGAGTGTACAGCTAGGGGACTTACATTACACAATGGGGTGTATAGGATCATATTACCTGCAGCCCCATACATACCCTGGTTACTACTTACCTGCTCCTCCTAATCACATCTGATTGTACAGCTAGGGGACTTACATTACACAATGGGGTGTATAGGATCATATTACCTGCAGCTCCATACATAACCTGGTTACTACTTACCTGCTCCTCCTAATCACATCTGACTGTACAGCTAGGGGACTTACATTACGCAATGGGGTGTATAGGATCATATTACCTGCAGCCCCATACATAACCTGGTTACTACTTACCTGCTCCTCCTAATCACATCTGATTGTACAGCTAGGGGACTAACATTACACAATGGGGTGTATAGGATCATATTACCTGCAGCCCCATACATAACCTGGTTACTACTTACCTGCTCCTCCTAATCACATCTGACTGTACAGCTAGGGGACTTACATTACACAATGGAGTGTATAGGATCAGATTACCTGCAGCCCCATACATAACCTGGTTACTACTTACCTGCTCCTCCTAATCACATCTGACTGTACAGCTAGGGGACTTACATTACACAATGGGGTGTATAGGATCATATTACCTGCAGCCCCATACATAACCTGGTTACTACTTACCTACTCATCCTAATCACATCTGAGTGTACAGCTAGGGGACTTACATTACACAATGGGGTGTATAGGATCATATTACCTGCAGCCCCATACATACCCTGGTTACTACTTACCTGCTCCTCCTAATCACATGTGAGTGTACAGCTAGGGGACTTACATTACACAATGGGGTGTATAGGATCATATTACCTGCAGCTCCATACATAACCTGGTTACTACTTACCTGCTCCTCCTAATCACATCTGAGTGTACAGCTAGGGGACTTACATTACACAATGGGGTGTATAGGATCATATTACCTGCAGCTCCATACATAACCTGGTTACTACTTACCTGCTCCTCCTAATCACATCTGAGTGTACAGCTAGGGGAGTTACATTACACAATGGGGTGTATAGGATCATATTACCTGCAGCTCCATACATAACCTGGTTACTACTTACCTGCTCCTCCTAATCACATCTGATTGTACAGCTAGGGGACTTACATTACACAATGGGGTATATAGGATCATATTACCTGCAGCTCCATACATAACCTGGTTACTACTTACCTGCTCCTCCTAATCACATCTGATTGTACAGCTAGGGGACTTACATTACACAATGGGGTGTATAGGATCATATTACCTGCAGCCCCATACATAACCTGGTTACTACTTACCTGCTCATCCTAATCACATCTGAGTGTACAGCTAGGGGACTTACATTACACAATGGGGTGTATAGGATCATATTACCTGCAGCTCCATACATAACCTGGTTACTACTTACCTGCTCCTCCTAATCACATCTGAGTGTACAGCTAGGGGAGTTACATTACACAATGGGGTGTATAGGATCATATTACCTGCAGCTCCATACATAACCTGGTTACTACATAACCTACTCATCCTAATCACATCTGAGTGTACAGCTAGGGGACTTACATTACACAATGGGGTGTATAGGATCATATTACCTGCAGCTTCATACATAACCTGGTTACTACTTACCTGCTCCTCCTAATCACATCTGAGTGTACAGCTAGGGGACTTACATTACACAATGGGGTGTATAGGATCATATTACCTGCAGCTCCATACATACCCTGGTTACTACTTACCTGCTCCTCCTAATCACATCTGACTGTACAGCTAGGGGACTTACATTACACAATGGGGTGTATAGGATCATATTACCTGCAGCTCCATACATAACCTGGTTACTACTTACCTGCTCCTCCTAATCACATCTGAGTGTACAGCTAGGGGACTTACATTACACAATGGGGTGTATAGGATCATATTACCTGCAGCCCCATACATACCCTGGTTACTACTTACCTGCTCCTCCTAATCACATCTGATTGTACAGCTAGGGGACTTACATTACACAATGGGGTGTATAGGATCATATTACCTGCAGCTCCATACATAACCTGGTTACTACTTACCTGCTCCTCCTAATCACATCTGACTGTACAGCTAGGGGACTTACATTACGCAATGGGGTGTATAGGATCATATTACCTGCAGCCCCATACATAACCTGGTTACTACTTACCTGCTCCTCCTAATCACATCTGATTGTACAGCTAGGGGACTAACATTACACAATGGGGTGTATAGGATCATATTACCTGCAGCCCCATACATAACCTGGTTACTACTTACCTGCTCCTCCTAATCACATCTGACTGTACAGCTAGGGGACTTACATTACACAATGGGGTATATAGGATCATATTACCTGCAGCCCCATACATAACCTGGTTACTACTTACCTGCTCCTCCTAATCACATCTGAGTGTACAGCTAGGGGACTTACATTACACAATGGGGTATATAGGATCATATTACCTGCAGCCCCATACATACCCTGGTTACTACTTACCTGCTCCTCCTAATCACATGTGAGTGTACAGCTAGGGGACTTACATTACACAATGGGGTATATAGGATCATATTACCTGCAGCCCCATACATAACCTGGTTACTACTTACCTGCTCCTCCTAATCACATCTGAGTGTACAGCTAGGGGAGTTACATTACACAATGGGGTGTATAGGATCATATTACCTGCAGCTCCATACATAACCTGGTTACTACTTACCTGCTCCTCCTAATCACATCTGATTGTACAGCTAGGGGACTTACATTACACAATGGGGTATATAGGATCATATTACCTGCAGCTCCATACATAACCTGGTTACTACTTACCTGCTCCTCCTAATCACATCTGATTGTACAGCTAGGGGACTTACATTACACAATGGGGTGTATAGGATCATATTACCTGCAGCCCCATACATAACCTGGTTACTACTTACCTGCTCCTCCTAATCACATCTGAGTGTACAGCTAGAGGAGTTACATTACACAATGGGGTGTATAGGATCATATTACCTGCAGCCCCATACATAACCTGGTTACTACTTACCTGCTCCTCCTAATCACATGTGAGTGTACAGCTAGGGGACTTACATTACACAATGGGGTGTATAGGATCATATTACCTGCAGCTCCATACATAACCTGGTTACTACTTACCTGCTCCTCCTAATCACATCTGATTGTACAGCTAGGGGACTTACATTACACAATGGGGTGTATAGGATCATATTACCTGCAGCTCCATACATAACCTGGTTACTACATAACCTACTCATCCTAATCACATCTGAGTGTACAGCTAGGGGACTTACATTACACAATGGGGTGTATAGGATCATATTACCTGCAGCCCCATACATACCCTGGTTACTACTTACCTGCTCCTCCTAATCACATCTGACTGTACAGCTAGGGGACTTACATTACACAATGGGGTGTATAGGATCATATTACCTGCAGCTCCATACATAACCTGGTTACTACTTACCTGCTCCTCCTAATCACATCTGAGTGTACAGCTAGGGGACTTACATTACACAATGGGGTGTATAGGATCATATTACCTGCAGCCCCATACATACCCTGGTTACTACTTACCTGCTCCTCCTAATCACATCTGATTGTACAGCTAGGGGACTTACATTACACAATGGGGTGTATAGGATCATATTACCTGCAGCTCCATACATAACCTGGTTACTACTTACCTGCTCCTCCTAATCACATCTGACTGTACAGCTAGGGGACTTACATTACGCAATGGGGTGTATAGGATCATATTACCTGCAGCCCCATACATAACCTGGTTACTACTTACCTGCTCCTCCTAATCACATCTGATTGTACAGCTAGGGGACTAACATTACACAATGGGGTGTATAGGATCATATTACCTGCAGCCCCATACATAACCTGGTTACTACTTACCTGCTCCTCCTAATCACATCTGACTGTACAGCTAGGGGACTTACATTACACAATGGGGTATATAGGATCATATTACCTGCAGCCCCATACATAACCTGGTTACTACTTACCTGCTCCTCCTAATCACATCTGACTGTACAGCTAGGGGACTAACATTACACAATGGGGTGTATAGGATCATATTACCTGCAGCCCCATACATAACCTGGTTACTACTTACCTGCTCCTCCTAATCACATCTGAGTGTACAGCTAGGGGACTTACATTACACAATGGGGTATATAGGATCATATTACCTGCAGCCCCATACATAACCTGGTTACTACTTACCTGCTCCTCCTAATCACATCTGACTGTACAGCTAGGGGACTTACATTACACAATGGGGTGTATAGGATCATATTACCTGCAGCTCCATACATACCCTGGTTACTACTTACCTGCTCCTCCTAATCACATCTGACTGTACAGCTAGGGGACTTACATTACACAATGGGGTGTATAGGATCATATTACCTGCAGCTCCATACATACCCTGGTTACTACTTACCTGCTCCTCCTAATCACATCTGACTGTACAGCTAGGGGACTTACATTACACAATGGGGTGTATAGGATCATATTACCTGCAGCTCCATACATAACCTGGTTACTACTTACCTACTCATCCTAATCACATCTGATTGTACAGCTAGGGGACTTACATTACACAATGGGGTGTATAGGATCATATTACCTGCAGCCCCATACATAACCTGGTTACTACTTACCTGCTCCTCCTAATCACATCTGACTGTACAGCTAGGGGACTTACATTACACAATGGGGTGTATAGGATCATATTACCTGCAGCCCCATACATAACCTGGTTACTACATACCTACTCATCCTAATCACATCTGAGTGTACAGCTAGGGGACTTACATTACACAATGGGGTGTATAGGATCATATTACCTGCAGCCCCATACATAACCTGGTTACTACTTACCTGCTCCTCCTAATCACATCTGAGTGTACAGCTAGGGGACTTACATTACACAATGGGGTGTATAGGATCATATTACCTGCAGCTCCATACATACCCTGGTTACTACTTACCTGCTCCTCCTAATCACATCTGACTGTACAGCTAGGGGACTTACATTACACAATGGGGTGTATAGGATCATATTACCTGCAGCTCCATACATACCCTGGTTACTACTTACCTGCTCCTCCTAATCACATCTGACTGTACAGCTAGGGGACTTACATTACACAATGGGGTGTATAGGATCATATTACCTGCAGCTCCATACATACCCTGGTTACTACTTACCTGCTCCTCCTAATCACATCTGACTGTACAGCTAGGGGACTTACATTACACAATGGGGTGTATAGGATCATATTACCTGCAGCCCCATACATAACCTGGTTACTACTTACCTGCTCCTCCTAATCACATCTGAGTGTACAGCTAGGGGAGTTACATTACACAATGGGGTGTATAGGATCATATTACCTGCAGCTCCATACATAACCTGGTTACTACTTACCTACTCATCCTAATCACATCTGATTGTACAGCTAGGGGACTTACATTACACAATGGGGTGTATAGGATCATATTACCTGCAGCCCCATACATAACCTGGTTACTACTTACCTGCTCCTCCTAATCACATCTGACTGTACAGCTAGGGGACTTACATTACACAATGGGGTGTATAGGATCATATTACCTGCAGCTCCATACATAACCTGGTTACTACTTACCTGCTCCTCCTAATCACATCTGAGTGTACAGCTAGGGGACTTACATTACACAATGGGGTGTATAGGATCATATTACCTGCAGCTCCATACATAACCTGGTTACTACTTACCTACTCATCCTAATCACATCTGATTGTACAGCTAGGGGACTTACATTACACAATGGGGTGTATAGGATCATATTACCTGCAGCCCCATACATAACCTGGTTACTACTTACCTACTCATCCTAATCACATCTGAGTGTACAGCTAGGGGACTTACATTACACAATGGGGTGTATAGGATCATATTACCTGCAGCTCCATACATAACCTGGTTACTACTTACCTGCTCCTCCTAATCACATCTGACTGTACAGCTAGGGGACTTACATTACACAATGGAGTGTATAGGATCATATTACCTGCAGCCCCATACATAACCTGGTTACTACTTACCTGCTCCTCCTAATCACATCTGAGTGTACAGCTAGGGGACTTACATTACACAATGGGGTGTATAGGATCATATTACCTGCAGCCCCATACATAACCTGGTTACTACTTACCTACTCATCCTAATCACATCTGAGTGTACAGCTAGGGGACTTACATTACACAATGGAGTGTATAGGATCATATTACCTGCAGCCCCATACATAACCTGGTTACTACTTACCTACTCATCCTAATCACATCTGAGTGTACAGCTAGGGGACTTACATTACACAATGGGGTGTATAGGATCATATTACCTGCAGCTCCATACATAACCTGGTTACTACTTACCTGCTCCTCCTAATCACATCTGACTGTACAGCTAGGGGACTTACATTACACAATGGGGTGTATAGGATCATATTACCTGCAGCCCCATACATAACCTGGTTACTACTTACCTGCTCCTCCTAATCACATCTGAGTGTACAGCTAGGGGACTTACATTACACAATGGGGTGTATAGGATCATATTACCTGCAGCCCCTACATAACCTGGTTACTACTTACCTGCTCCTCCTAATCACATCTGAGTGTACAGCTAGGGGACTTACATTACACAATGGGGTGTATAGGATCATATTACCTGCAGCCCCATACATAACCTGGTTACTACTTACCTGCTCCTCCTAATCACATCTGACTGTACAGCTAGGGGACTTACATTACACAATGGGGTGTATAGTATCAGATTACCTGCAGCTCCATACATAACCTGGTTACTACTTACCTACTCATCCTAATCACATCTGAGTGTACAGCTAGGGGACTTACATTACACAATGGGGTGTATAGGATCATATTACCTGCAGCTCCATACATAACCTGGTTACTACTTACCTGCTCCTCCTAATCACATCTGAGTGTACAGCTAGGGGACTTACATTACACAATGGGGTGTATAGGATCATATTACCTGCAGCCCCATACATAACCTGGTTACTACTTACCTGCTCCTCCTAATCACATCTGAGTGTACAGCTAGGGGACTTACATTACACAATGGGGTGTATAGGATCATATTACCTGCAGCCCCATACATACCCTGGTTACTACTTACCTGCTCCTCCTAATCACATCTGATTGTACAGCTAGGGGACTTACATTACACAATGGGGTGTATAGGATCATATTACCTGCAGCCCCATACATAACCTGGTTACTACATAACCTACTCATCCTAATCACATCTGAGTGTACAGCTAGGGGACTTACATTACACAATGGGGTGTATAGGATCATATTACCTGCAGCTCCATACATAACCTGGTTACTACTTACCTGCTCCTCCTAATCACATCTGACTGTACAGCTAGGGGACTTACATTACACAATGGGGTGTATAGGATCATATTACCTGCAGCCCCATACATAACCTGGTTACTACTTACCTGCTCCTCCTAATCACATCTGACTGTACAGCTAGGGGACTTACATTACACAATGGGGTGTATAGGATCATATTACCTGCAGCTCCATACATACCCTGGTTACTACTTACCTGCTCCTCCTAATCACATCTGACTGTACAGCTAGGGGACTTACATTACACAATGGGGTGTATAGGATCATATTACCTGCAGCTCCATACATACCCTGGTTACTACTTACCTGCTCCTCCTAATCACATCTGACTGTACAGCTAGGGGACTTACATTACACAATGGGGTGTATAGGATCATATTACCTGCAGCCCCATACATAACCTGGTTACTACATAACCTACTCATCCTAATCACATCTGAGTGTACAGCTAGGGGACTTACATTACACAATGGGGTGTATAGGATCATATTACCTGCAGCTCCATACATAACCTGGTTACTACTTACCTGCTCCTCCTAATCACATCTGACTGTACAGCTAGGGGACTTACATTACACAATGGGGTGTATAGGATCATATTACCTGCAGCCCCATACAGAACCTGTTTACTACATAACCTACTCATCCTAATCACATCTGAGTGTACAGCTAGGGGACTTACATTACACAATGGGGTGTATAGGATCATATTACCTGCAGCTCCATACATAACCTGGTTACTACTTACCTGCTCCTCCTAATCACATCTGACTGTACAGCTAGGGGACTTACATTACACAATGGGGTGTATAGGATCATATTACCTGCAGCTCCATACATACCCTGGTTACTACTTACCTGCTCCTCCTAATCACATCTGACTGTACAGCTAGGGGACTTACATTACACAATGGGGTGTATAGGATCATATTACCTGCAGCCCCATACATAACCTGGTTACTACTTACCTGCTCCTCCTAATCACATCTGACTGTACAGCTAGGGGACTTACATTACACAATGGAGTGTATAGGATCAGATTACCTGCAGCCCCATACATAACCTGGTTACTACTTACCTGCTCCTCCTAATCACATCTGACTGTACAGCTAGGGGACTTACATTACACAATGGGGTGTATAGGATCATATTACCTGCAGCCCCATACATAACCTGGTTACTACTTACCTACTCATCCTAATCACATCTGAGTGTACAGCTAGGGGACTTACATTACACAATGGGGTGTATAGGATCATATTACCTGCAGCCCCATACATACCCTGGTTACTACTTACCTGCTCCTCCTAATCACATGTGAGTGTACAGCTAGGGGACTTACATTACACAATGGGGTGTATAGGATCATATTACCTGCAGCTCCATACATAACCTGGTTACTACTTACCTGCTCCTCCTAATCACATCTGAGTGTACAGCTAGGGGACTTACATTACACAATGGGGTGTATAGGATCATATTACCTGCAGCTCCATACATAACCTGGTTACTACTTACCTGCTCCTCCTAATCACATCTGAGTGTACAGCTAGGGGAGTTACATTACACAATGGGGTGTATAGGATCATATTACCTGCAGCTCCATACATAACCTGGTTACTACTTACCTGCTCCTCCTAATCACATCTGATTGTACAGCTAGGGGACTTACATTACACAATGGGGTATATAGGATCATATTACCTGCAGCTCCATACATAACCTGGTTACTACTTACCTGCTCCTCCTAATCACATCTGATTGTACAGCTAGGGGACTTACATTACACAATGGGGTGTATAGGATCATATTACCTGCAGCCCCATACATAACCTGGTTACTACTTACCTGCTCATCCTAATCACATCTGAGTGTACAGCTAGGGGACTTACATTACACAATGGGGTGTATAGGATCATATTACCTGCAGCTCCATACATAACCTGGTTACTACTTACCTGCTCCTCCTAATCACATCTGAGTGTACAGCTAGGGGAGTTACATTACACAATGGGGTGTATAGGATCATATTACCTGCAGCTCCATACATAACCTGGTTACTACATAACCTACTCATCCTAATCACATCTGAGTGTACAGCTAGGGGACTTACATTACACAATGGGGTGTATAGGATCATATTACCTGCAGCTTCATACATAACCTGGTTACTACTTACCTGCTCCTCCTAATCACATCTGAGTGTACAGCTAGGGGACTTACATTACACAATGGGGTGTATAGGATCATATTACCTGCAGCTCCATACATACCCTGGTTACTACTTACCTGCTCCTCCTAATCACATCTGACTGTACAGCTAGGGGACTTACATTACACAATGGGGTGTATAGGATCATATTACCTGCAGCTCCATACATAACCTGGTTACTACTTACCTGCTCCTCCTAATCACATCTGAGTGTACAGCTAGGGGACTTACATTACACAATGGGGTGTATAGGATCATATTACCTGCAGCCCCATACATACCCTGGTTACTACTTACCTGCTCCTCCTAATCACATCTGATTGTACAGCTAGGGGACTTACATTACACAATGGGGTGTATAGGATCATATTACCTGCAGCTCCATACATAACCTGGTTACTACTTACCTGCTCCTCCTAATCACATCTGACTGTACAGCTAGGGGACTTACATTACGCAATGGGGTGTATAGGATCATATTACCTGCAGCCCCATACATAACCTGGTTACTACTTACCTGCTCCTCCTAATCACATCTGATTGTACAGCTAGGGGACTAACATTACACAATGGGGTGTATAGGATCATATTACCTGCAGCCCCATACATAACCTGGTTACTACTTACCTGCTCCTCCTAATCACATCTGACTGTACAGCTAGGGGACTTACATTACTCAATGGGGTATATAGGATCATATTACCTGCAGCCCCATACATAACCTGGTTACTACTTACCTGCTCCTCCTAATCACATCTGACTGTACAGCTAGGGGACTAACATTACACAATGGGGTGTATAGGATCATATTACCTGCAGCCCCATACATAACCTGGTTACTACTTACCTGCTCCTCCTAATCACATCTGAGTGTACAGCTAGGGGACTTACATTACACAATGGGGTATATAGGATCATATTACCTGCAGCCCCATACATAACCTGGTTACTACTTACCTGCTCCTCCTAATCACATCTGACTGTACAGCTAGGGGACTTACATTACACAATGGGGTGTATAGGATCATATTACCTGCAGCCCCATACATACCCTGGTTACTACTTACCTGCTCCTCCTAATCACATCTGACTGTACAGCTAGGGGACTTACATTACACAATGGGGTGTATAGGATCATATTACCTGCAGCTCCATACATACCCTGGTTACTACTTACCTGCTCCTCCTAATCACATCTGACTGTACAGCTAGGGGACTTACATTACACAATGGGGTGTATAGGATCATATTACCTGCAGCTCCATACATACCCTGGTTACTACTTACCTGCTCCTCCTAATCACATCTGACTGTACAGCTAGGGGACTTACATTACACAATGGGGTGTATAGGATCATATTACCTGCAGCTCCATACATAACCTGGTTACTACTTACCTACTCATCCTAATCACATCTGATTGTACAGCTAGGGGACTTACATTACACAATGGGGTGTATAGGATCATATTACCTGCAGCCCCATACATAACCTGGTTACTACTTACCTGCTCCTCCTAATCACATCTGACTGTACAGCTAGGGGACTTACATTACACAATGGGGTGTATAGGATCATATTACCTGCAGCTCCATACATAACCTGGTTACTACTTACCTGCTCCTCCTAATCACATCTGAGTGTACAGCTAGGGGACTTACATTACACAATGGGGTGTATAGGATCATATTACCTGCAGCTCCATACATAACCTGGTTACTACTTACCTACTCATCCTAATCACATCTGATTGTACAGCTAGGGGACTTACATTACACAATGGGGTGTATAGGATCATATTACCTGCAGCTCCATACATACCCTGGTTACTACTTACCTGCTCCTCCTAATCACATCTGACTGTACAGCTAGGGGACTTACATTACACAATGGGGTGTATAGGATCATATTACCTGCAGCCCCATACATAACCTGGTTACTACTTACCTGCTCCTCCTAATCACATCTGAGTGTACAGCTAGGGGAGTTACATTACACAATGGGGTGTATAGGATCATATTACCTGCAGCTCCATACATAACCTGGTTACTACTTACCTACTCATCCTAATCACATCTGATTGTACAGCTAGGGGACTTACATTACACAATGGGGTGTATAGGATCATATTACCTGCAGCCCCATACATAACCTGGTTACTACTTACCTGCTCCTCCTAATCACATCTGACTGTACAGCTAGGGGACTTACATTACACAATGGGGTGTATAGGATCATATTACCTGCAGCTCCATACATAACCTGGTTACTACTTACCTGCTCCTCCTAATCACATCTGAGTGTACAGCTAGGGGACTTACATTACACAATGGGGTGTATAGGATCATATTACCTGCAGCTCCATACATAACCTGGTTACTACTTACCTACTCATCCTAATCACATCTGATTGTACAGCTAGGGGACTTACATTACACAATGGGGTGTATAGGATCATATTACCTGCAGCCCCATACATAACCTGGTTACTACTTACCTACTCATCCTAATCACATCTGAGTGTACAGCTAGGGGACTTACATTACACAATGGGGTGTATAGGATCATATTACCTGCAGCTCCATACATAACCTGGTTACTACTTACCTGCTCCTCCTAATCACATCTGACTGTACAGCTAGGGGACTTACATTACACAATGGAGTGTATAGGATCATATTACCTGCAGCCCCATACATAACCTGGTTACTACTTACCTGCTCCTCCTAATCACATCTGAGTGTACAGCTAGGGGACTTACATTACACAATGGGGTGTATAGGGTCATATTACCTGCAGCCCCATACATAACCTGGTTACTACTTACCTACTCATCCTAATCACATCTGAGTGTACAGCTAGGGGACTTACATTACACAATGGAGTGTATAGGATCATATTACCTGCAGCCCCATACATAACCTGGTTACTACTTACCTACTCATCCTAATCACATCTGAGTGTACAGCTAGGGGACTTACATTACACAATGGGGTGTATAGGATCATATTACCTGCAGCTCCATACATAACCTGGTTACTACTTACCTGCTCCTCCTAATCACATCTGACTGTACAGCTAGGGGACTTACATTACACAATGGGGTGTATAGGATCATATTACCTGCAGCCCCTACATAACCTGGTTACTACTTACCTGCTCCTCCTAATCACATCTGAGTGTACAGCTAGGGGACTTACATTACACAATGGGGTGTATAGGATCATATTACCTGCAGCCCCATACATAACCTGGTTACTACTTACCTGCTCCTCCTAATCACATCTGACTGTACAGCTAGGGGACTTACATTACACAATGGGGTGTATAGTATCAGATTACCTGCAGCTCCATACATAACCTGGTTACTACTTACCTACTCATCCTAATCACATCTGAGTGTACAGCTAGGGGACTTACATTACACAATGGGGTGTATAGGATCATATTACCTGCAGCTCCATACATAACCTGGTTACTACTTACCTGCTCCTCCTAATCACATCTGAGTGTACAGCTAGGGGACTTACATTACACAATGGGGTGTATAGGATCATATTACCTGCAGCCCCATACATAACCTGGTTACTACTTACCTGCTCCTCCTAATCACATCTGAGTGTACAGCTAGGGGACTTACATTACACAATGGGGTGTATAGGATCATATTACCTGCAGCCCCATACATACCCTGGTTACTACTTACCTGCTCCTCCTAATCACATCTGATTGTACAGCTAGGGGACTTACATTACACAATGGGGTGTATAGGATCATATTACCTGCAGCCCCATACATAACCTGGTTACTACATAACCTACTCATCCTAATCACATCTGAGTGTACAGCTAGGGGACTTACATTACACAATGGGGTGTATAGGATCATATTACCTGCAGCTCCATACATAACCTGGTTACTACTTACCTGCTCCTCCTAATCACATCTGACTGTACAGCTAGGGGACTTACATTACACAATGGGGTGTATAGGATCATATTACCTGCAGCTCCATACATACCCTGGTTACTACTTACCTGCTCCTCCTAATCACATCTGACTGTACAGCTAGGGGACTTACATTACACAATGGGGTGTATAGGATCATATTACCTGCAGCACCATACAGAACCTGTTTACTACATAACCTACTCATCCTAATCACATCTGAGTGTACAGCTAGGGGACTTACATTACACAATGGGGTGTATAGGATCATATTACCTGCAGCTCCATACATAACCTGGTTACTACTTACCTGCTCCTCCTAATCACATCTGACTGTACAGCTAGGGGACTTACATTACACAATGGGGTGTATAGGATCATATTACCTGCAGCTCCATACATACCCTGGTTACTACTTACCTGCTCCTCCTAATCACATCTGACTGTACAGCTAGGGGACTTACATTACACAATGGGGTGTATAGGATCATATTACCTGCAGCCCCATACATAACCTGGTTACTACTTACCTGCTCCTCCTAATCACATCTGACTGTACAGCTAGGGGACTTACATTACACAATGGAGTGTATAGGATCAGATTACCTGCAGCCCCATACATAACCTGGTTACTACTTACCTGCTCCTCCTAATCACATCTGACTGTACAGCTAGGGGACTTACATTACACAATGGGGTGTATAGGATCATATTACCTGCAGCCCTATACATAACCTGGTTACTACTTACCTGCTCCTCCTAATCACATCTGAGTGTACAGCTAGGGGAGTTACATTACACAATGGGGTGTATAGGATCATATTACCTGCAGCCCCATACATAACCTGGTTACTACTTACCTGCTCCTCCTAATCACATCTGATTGTACAGCTAGGGGACTTACATTACACAATGGGGTGTATAGGATCATATTACCTGCAGCTCCATACATAACCTGGTTACTACTTACCTGCTCCTCCTAATCACATCTGATTGTACAGCTAGGGGACTTACATTACACAATGGGGTGTATAGGATCATATTACCTGCAGCTCCATACATACCCTGGTCACTACTTACCTGCTCCTCCTAATCACATCTGACTGTACAGCTAGGGGACTTACATTACACAATGGGGTGTATAGGATCATATTACCTGCAGCCCCATACATACCCTGGTTACTACTTACCTACTCCTCCTAATCACATCTGAGTGTACAGCTAGGGGACTTACATTACACAATGGGGTGTATAGGATCATATTACCTGCAGCTCCATACATACCCTGGTTACTACTTACCTACTCATCCTAATCACATCTGACTGTACAGCTAGGGGACTTACATTACACAATGGGGTGTATAGGATCATATTACCTGCAGCCCCATACATAACCTGGTTACTACTTACCTACTCATCCTAATCACATCTGAGTGTACAGCTAGGGGACTTACATTACAATGACCTGATGTATCTATGTTACTAACACTCTGGCCTAGACTTATTCAGTTACCAATTACATTGAATATATAATAACCAAATAAACTACATATACCAAATATAACAGATAAAATATAACTGTACAATATAATAACCACACAATACAATACAATATTGCCTAACATAGAACTAATAAAATATTGGCAATTGGTGAAGTCCATGTGTAGGACCAGGGCTAGGAAAGTAACCACGTGTCTTTTACCACTGTGCGACACGACACGCCGGCTGTGTCATCACATGTCGTCACATTACCTTCCCCTACTTTCTCGCCCTGTGTCCTAAGTAGCTGAAGCTTGCTGAGCGCAGTGGTGCTCTCTTACATCAGACAGTCTGTGCCCCGTCATAATAATGACTGGCTGGTTTCTCTAGTGGGCCTGGTGGTTTTGTGAATAGCATTGTACAGCTGGTAGGAAGCCCACCAGCCTCCCATGTCCAAAGTATGTGGTAATTGTCATGAGGCTTGTGTGGGGATTTCTTTCCCCGGTCTGGTGGATGTGTGGCCCATAGTACATAAATCAATACAGTCTTACCAGGGTCCGGTGAAAACGTGATCAGCAGTCCATAGTTCTTGTATTTCCCCCCATGTCCAATCCAAATACATTAATCAAAGTCCCCTTTGTAGACAGCCGCTGGGTTGGGGTAACAGCATGTGCAACAGTGTAATTCAATAAGTCCAATAACTGCACCTGGGGACCTAATAATTCCCCTACACCCAACTGGATAACCTCAAATTTCACATAGTCACAGTTTTCCTCCATAAACAAAATCTGATCTCTGGGGCCCTCACTCTCCCTCCCCAACAATGTATTCCCTGGGAACCCCACTTCCATCACCTCTGGTGCATCAGGACAGTGGCTTCCCTCCCCCAAACAAGAACCACGGGTATGGTAATTGTCATGGCACAATGGAGATTCCTCCATGCCAGAAGTTTCTTCTGTGCTATCTTGGGTAAATGCTTCCTCCAGCCTGGCTGGCTTGGTAACTTGTGGGATCCTACTCTGAGTCTTGTATGCTTTGGCCTGGAGTACAATCTGCTCAGCTTCCTTGTATGTACCCACCAACTCGACCATGGTTGTACTGGAAGATGGATGTAGGTTCACAGGGACAGTGGCATTACCTTCTCCATTCACTGCAGTCACTGTTACAGGTCCTGGCTGAACATCATTGATCTGGTTAGAGTCAGTAATTTCACCTTGCACACACTGCCAGTCCAAAACACATTCAGGTGCCCTAGAGTAGAGCAACATGTTCCTTTCCAGTTCCTGAGCTGATGCTATTTCCACCATGTCTGATACCTGGATTTTCTCTGAGTCACAGGGAAGATTCTGGCATTCAGACTGCAGCTCCTTACCATCAAGTTCACTGAATGGGAACAGACCTCCAGAATCTTCTGGGAGAGATGCAGTAGCTGGGGATACACTGGGCCCTTCCTGAACATCCTTTTCTGATAAAATAACTGGGGCAGCCATGAACATAGCTTCACAATAGGCCTCCCTCAGCCGAATATGCTGATCAGCCTGCAGTGAGACACTGTCTGCACTAGCCATGCTTATAGTTGGGACATTACCACCTACTGCTGCCCTCGCAGAGATCTCCTCTTCCAGCTCTGCAAATGGGAAGGCATAGTGCATCTTCTCCTCGGGTGTTTGAATGACAGACCCCACTCCCTTCTCATTTTCAGTAGCCTCCCCCAAACACAACACTGTAAATGGCTCAGTAGCCAGGACTGGTTGGTGCTCACCTGAAGGATTCCCTTGGAGGCTCTGTTGCTCGAGTGGTGGTCGGGTGATAGTAGCGACATCTTTCTCAATGTCTCGCTGGCACTCTGCGATGGTTTCTATATCCTCCAAACCCGCAAATGGCCAGTTGTAACACAGCTCAGGCTGGTCACTGAGTGTTTCACTGTGACATTCCCCCAGGGACAAGAGAACGGGTTGCAGACAGTGCTTCCTTGCATCCACCTGGTCAAGGTCATCCTTTTCCAGTGTAACATACTGGGCAGACAGTTCTTGACGCTCTCTCACTAAGTCCTCATCTTCCGTCTCTGTATATTGTATACTTTGGGTCATTTGGGCCACTGTGGCGATCTCTTCCTCCCTGAATTCCTCAAACTCTGACTCTCCTTGCAGATTCCATGTGGCTGCTTCACTTCTGCAGTGCATGAACGCATTCCCCAGATGACACAACTTGTCCTGTATGCTGGATACTCTCCACCTGCTGATTTTCCACTGAGCTTCATTCCAGTGCTCCCAAATGTACTGCATCTTGGTAACTATACATAACATATCCGGCTTCCCAGCCTGCCGATATGCTGACAAACTTCCAACCACAAGCTCCACTGCCCTGGTTCCACTACTGGTCTCCTCCACTGAGTCCTGGACCATATCCTCCTCGTCCTCCTTATCACAAGGGTGCTCAAAGTCCCATTGAGCCAGTTTTCCAATTAGGGATTCCTTGGTATCCACTGTATTAAACTCAATCCGTCTTCCTCGACAGAGGTCCTGTAGTTGATCCTTCTTGCTGTATCGGTAGCATAGCGGGGCGGAATCCATTGCCTGCTGTGGTTTATAACTTTCTGCTGGTGTCTTGAGTGATCCCACTGCTGCCGCCAAATGTGAGGATATTGGGTTCAAAATCACTCCGTCCCTATTAACCCTTACATGCAACATTCATTCTAAGGTTTATACACCTAGGGAATTGTCAGCCTCTCAAAAAAGCAGGCTGAAAGGCTGATGGTAAGTGTGAGGATATTGGGTTCAAAATCACTCCGTCACGGTGGTAGATGAAAAACCAACAGTGGTTTATTGAACAGAATGGGTTATAAACAGCTCAGCACACTTCTGTGATCCAATTCTACACGACAATCCCTCCTGGAGCTCCTGACAGAACATTACTTCTTAGTCAGTCTCCTGCCTCTCTCTCCCCAGCAGAGCTCACTCCTCTCGTTATACCCTCCTGTCTATTCATCACACAAGCTGGACAGTCAGGAGTGGAGACGAGGTGTCTGGACTCTTGTACACAATGGAGGGCACAGGATCAGATTACCTGAATCTCCATACAGAACCTGTTTACTACATAACCTACTCATCCTAATCACATCTGAGTGTACAGCTAGGGGACTTACATTACACAATGGGGTGTATAGGATCATATTACCTGCAGCTCCATACATAACCTGGTTACTACTTACCTGCTCCTCCTAATCACATCTGAGTGTACAGCTAGGGGACTTACATTACACAATGGGGTGTATAGGATCATATTACCTGCAGCTCCATACATAACCTGGTTACTACTTACCTGCTCCTCCTAATCACATCTGACTGTACAGCTAGGGGACTTACATTACACAATGGGGTGTATAGGATCATATTACCTGCAGCTCCATACATAACCTGGTTACTACTTACCTGCTCCTCCTAATCACATCTGACTGTACAGCTAGGGGACTTACATTACACAATGGGGTGTATAGGATCATATTACCTGCAGCTCCATACATAACCTGGTTACTACTTACCTGCTCCTCCTAATCACATCTGATTGTACAGCTAGGGGACTTACATTACACAATGGGGTATATAGGATCATATTACCTGCAGCTCCATACATAACCTGGTTACTACTTACCTGCTCCTCCTAATCACATCTGACTGTACAGCTAGGGGACTTACATTACACAATGGGGTGTATAGGATCATATTACCTGCAGCCCCATACATACCCTGGTTACTACTTACCTGCTCCTCCTAATCACATCTGAGTGTACAGCTAGGGGACTTACATTACACAATGGGGTGTATAGGATCATATTACCTGCAGCCCCATACATAACCTGGTTACTACTTACCTGCTCCTCCTAATCACATCTGAGTGTACAGCTAGGGGACTTACATTACACAATGGGGTGTATAGGATCATATTACCTGCAGCTCCATACATACCCTGGTTACTACTTACCTGCTCCTCCTAATCACATCTGATTGTACAGCTAGGGGACTTACATTACACAATGGGGTGTATAGGATCATATTACCTGCAGCTCCATACATAACCTGGTTACTACTTACCTGCTCCTCCTAATCACATCTGATTGTACAGCTAGGGGACTTACATTACACAATGGGGTGTATAGGATCATATTACCTGCAGCCCCATACATAACCTGGTTACTACTTACCTGCTCCTCCTAATCACATCTGATTGTACAGCTAGGGGACTTACATTACACAATGGGGTGTATAGGATCATATTACCTGCAGCTCCATACATACCCTGGTTACTACTTACCTGCTCCTCCTAATCACATCTGACTGTACAGCTAGGGGACTTACATTACACAATGGGGTGTATAGGATCATATTACCTGCAGCCCCATACATAACCTGGTTACTACTTACCTACTCATCCTAATCACATCTGAGTGTACAGCTAGGGGACTTACATTACACAATGGGGTGTATAGGATCATATTACCTGCAGCTCCATACATACCCTGGTTACTACTTACCTGCTCCTCCTAATCACATCTGACTGTACAGCTAGGGGACTTACATTACACAATGGGGTGTATAGGATCATATTACCTGCAGCCCCATACATAACCTGGTTACTACTTACCTACTCATCCTAATCACATCTGAGTGTACAGCTAGGGGACTTACATTACACAATGGGGTGTATAGGATCATATTACCTGCAGCTCCATACATACCCTGGTTACTACTTACCTGCTCCTCCTAATCACATCTGAGTGTACAGGTAGGTGACTTACATTACACAATGGGGTGTATAGGATCATATTACCTGCAGCCCCATACATACCCTGGTTACTACTTACCTACTCATCCTAATCACATCTGAGTGTACAGCTAGGGGACTTACATTACAATGACCTGATGTATCTATGTTACTAACACTCTGGCCTAGACTTATTCAGTTACCAATTACATTGAATATATAATAACCAAATAAACTACATATACCAAATATAACAGATAAAATATAACTGTACAATATAATAACCACACAATACAATACAATATTGCCTAACATAGAACTAATAACATATTGGCAATTGGTGAAGTCCATGTGTAGGACCAGGGCTAGGAAAGTAACCACGTGTCTTTTACCACTGTGCGACACGACACGCCGGCTGTGTCATCACATGTCGTCACATTACCTTCCCCTACTTTCTCGCCCTGTGTCCTAAGTAGCTGAAGCTTGCTGAGCGCAGTGGTGCTCTCCTACATCAGACAGTCTGTGCCCCGTCATAATAATGACTGGCTGGTTTCTCTAGTGGGCCTGGTGGTTTTGTGAATAGCATTGTACAGCTGGTAGGAAGCCCACCAGCCTCCCATGTCCAAAGTATGTGGTAATTGTCATGAGGCTTGTGTGGGGATTTCTTTCCCCGGTCTGGTGGATGTGTGGCCCACAGTACATAAATCAATACAGTCTTACCAGGGTCCGGTGAAAACGTGATCAGCAGTCCATAGTTCTTGTATTTCCCCCCATGTCCAATCCAAATACATTAATCAAAGTCCCCTTTGTAGACAGCCGCTGGGTTGGGGTAACAGCATGTGCAACAGTGTAATTCAATAAGTCCAATAACTGCACCTGGGGACCTAATAATTCCCCTACACCCAACTGGATAACCTCAAATTTCACATAGTCACAGTTTTCCTCCATAAACAAAATCTGATCTCTGGGGCCCTCACTCTCCCTCCCCAACAATGTATTCCCTGGGAACCCCACTTCCATCACCTCTGGTGCATCAGGACAGTGGCTTCCCTCCCCCAAACAAGAACCACGGGTATGGTAATTGTCATGGCACAATGGAGATTCCTCCATGCCAGAAGTTTCTTCTGTGCTATCTTGGGTAAATGCTTCCTCCAGCCTGGCTGGCTTGGTAACTTGTGGGATCCTACTCTGAGTCTTGTATGCTTTGGCCTGGAGTACAATCTGCTCAGCTTCCTTGTATGTACCCACCAACTCGACCATGGTTGTACTGGAAGATGGATGTAGGTTCACAGGGACAGTGGCATTACCTTCTCCATTCACTGCAGTCAGTTACAGGTCCTGGCTGAACATCATTGATCTGGTTAGAGTCAGTAATTTCACCTTGCACACACTGCCAGTCCAAAACACATTCAGGTGCCCTAGAGTAGAGCAACATGTTCCTTTCCAGTTCCTGAGCTGATGCTATTTCCACCATGTCTGATACCTGGATTTTCTCTGAGTCACAGGGAAGATTCTGGCATTCAGACTGCAGCTCCTTACCATCAAGTTCACTGAATGGGAACAGACCTCCAGAATCTTCTGGGAGAGATGCAGTAGCTGGGGATACACTGGACCCTTCCTGAACATCCTTTTCTGATAAAATAACTGGGGCAGCCATGAACATAGCTTCACAATAGGCCTCCCTCAGCCGAGTATGCTGATCAGCCTGCAGTGAGACACTGTCTGCACTAGCCATGCTTATAGTTGGTACATTACCACCTACTGCTGCCCTCGCAGAGATCTCCTCTTCCAGCTCTGCAAATGGGAAGGCATAGTGCATCTTCTCCTCGGGTGTTTGAATGACAGACCCCACTCCCTTCTCATTTTCAGTAGCCTCCCCCAAACACAACACTGTAAATGGCTCAGTAGCCAGGACTGGTTGGTGCTCACCTGAAGGATTCCCTTGGAGGCTCTGTTGCTTGAGTGGTGGTCGGGTGATAGTAGCGACATCTTTCTCAATGTCTCGCTGGCACTCTGCGATGGTTTCTATATCCTCCAAACCCGCAAATGGCCAGTTGTAACACAGCTCAGGCCGGTCACTGAGTGTTTCACTGTGACATTCCCCCAGGGACAAGAGAACGGGTTGCAGACAGTGCTTCCTTGCATCCACCTGGTCAAGGTCATCCTTTTCCAGTGTAACATACTGGGCAGACAGTTCTTGACGCTCTCTCACTAAGTCCTCATCTTCCGTCTCTGTATATTGTATACTTTGGGTCATTTGGGCCACTGTGGCGATCACTTCCTCCCTGAATTCCTCAAACGCTGACTCTCCTTGCAGATTCCATGTGGCTGCTTCACTTCTGCAGTGCATGAACGCATTCCCCAGATGACACAACTTGTCCTGTATGCTGGATACTCTCCACCTGCTGATTTTCCACTGAGCTTCATTCCAGTGCTCCCAAATGTACTGCATCTTGGTAACTATACATAACATATCCGGCTTCCCAGCCTGCCGATATGCTGACAAACTTCCAACCACAAGCTCCACTGCCCTGGTTCCACTACTGGTCTCCTCCACTGAGTCCTGGACCATATCCTCCTCGTCCTCCTTATCACAAGGGTGCTCAAAGTCCCATTGAGCCAGTTTTCCAATTAGGGATTCCTTGGTATCCACTGTATTAAACTCAATCCGTCTTCCTCGACAGAGGTCCTGTAGTTGATCCTTCTTGCTGTATCGGTAGCATAGCGGGGCGGAATCCATTGCCTGCTGTGGTTTATAACTTTCTGCTGGTGTCTTGAGTGATCCCACTGCTGCCGCCAAATGTGAGGATATTGGGTTCAAAATCACTCCGTCCCTATTAACCCTTACATGCAACATTCATTCTAAGGTTTATACACCTAGGGAATTGTCAGCCTCTCAAAAAAGCAGGCTGAAAGGCTGATGGTAAGTGTGAGGATATTGGGTTCAAAATCACTCCGTCACGGTGGTAGATGAAAAACCAACAGTGGTTTATTGAACAGAATGGGTTATAAACAGCTCAGCACACTTCTGTGATCCAATTCTACACGATAATCCCTCCTGGAGCTCCTGACAGAACATTACTCCTTAGTCAGTCTCCTGCCTCTCTCTCCAGCAGAGCTCACTCCTCTTGTTATACCCTCCCCTGTCTATTCATCACACAAGCTGGTCAGTCAGGAGTGGAGACGAGGTGTCTGGACTCTTGTACACAATGGAGGGCACAGGATCAGATTACCTGAATCTCCATACAGAACCTGTTTACTACATAACCTACTCATCCTAATCACATCTGAGTGTACAGCTAGGGGACTTACATTACACAATGGGGTGTATAGGATCATATTACCTGCAGCTCCATACATAACCTGGTTACTACTTACCTGCTCCTCCTAATCACATCTGAGTGTACAGCTAGGGGACTTACATTACACAATGGGGTGTATAGGATCATATTACCTGCAGCCCCATACATACCCTGGTTACTACTTACCTGCTCCTCCTAATCACATCTGAGTGTACAGCTAGGGGACTTACATTACACAATGGGGTGTATAGGATCATATTACCTGCAGCCCCATACATAACCTGGTTACTACTTACCTGCTCCTCCTAATCACATCTGACTGTACAGCTAGGGGACTTACATTACACAATGGGGTGTATAGGATCATATTACCTGCAGCTCCATACATAACCTGGTTACTACTTACCTGCTCCTCCTAATCACATCTGAGTGTACAGCTAGGGGACTTACATTACACAATGGGGTGTATAGGATCATATTACCTGCAGCTCCATACATAACCTGGTTACTACTTACCTGCTCCTCCTAATCACATCTGACTGTACAGCTAGGGGACTTACATTACACAATGGGGTGTATAGGATCATATTACCTGCAGCCCCATACATAACCTGGTTACTACTTACCTACTCATCCTAATCACATCTGACTGTACAGCTAGGGGACTTACATTACACAATGGAGTGTATAGGATCAGATTACCTGCAGCCCCATACATACCCTGGTTACTACTTACCTACTCCTCCTAATCACATCTGACTGTACAGCTAGGGGACTTACATTACACAATGGGGTGTATAGGATCATATTACCTGCAGCTCCATACATAACCTGGTTACTACTTACCTGCTCCTCCTAATCACATCTGATTGTACAGCTAGGGGACTTACATTACACAATGGGGTGTATAGGATCATATTACCTGCAGCTCCATACATAACCTGGTTACTACTTACCTGCTCCTCCTAATCACATCTGATTGTACAGCTAGGGGACTTACATTACACAATGGGGTGTATAGGATCATATTACCTGCAGCTCCATACATAACCTGGTTACTACTTACCTGCTCCTCCTAATCACATCTGATTGTACAGCTAGGGGACTTACATTACACAATGGGGTGTATAGGATCATATTACCTGCAGCTCCATACATAACCTGGTTACTACTTACCTGCTCCTCCTAATCACATCTGAGTGTACAGCTAGGGGACTTACATTACACAATGGGGTGTATAGGATCATATTACCTGCAGCTCCATACATACCCTGGTTACTACTTACCTGCTCCTCCTAATCACATCTGACTGTACAGCTAGGGGACTTACATTACACAATGGGGTATATAGGATCATATTACCTGCAGCTCCATACATAACCTGGTTACTACTTACCTGCTCCTCCTAATCACATCTGATTGTACAGCTAGGGGACTTACATTACACAATGGGGTGTATAGGATCATATTACCTGCAGCTCCATACATAACCTGGTTACTACTTACCTGCTCCTCCTAATCACATCTGAGTGTACAGCTAGGGGACTTACATTACACAATGGGGTGTATAGGATCATATTACCTGCAGCTCCATACATAACCTGGTTACTACTTACCTGCTCCTCCTAATCACATCTGAGTGTACAGCTAGGGGACTTACATTACAATGACCTGATGTATCTATGTTACTAACACTCTTGCCTAGACTTATTCAGTTAACAATTACATTGAATATATAATAACCAAATAAACTACATATACCAAATATAACAGATAAAATATAACTGTACAATATAATAACCACACAATACAATACAATATTGCCTAACATAGAACTAATAACATATTGGCAATTGGTGAAGTCCATGTATAGGACCAGGGCTAGGAAAGTAACCACGTGTCTTTTACCACTGTGCGACACGACACGCTGGCTGTGTCATCACATGTCGTCACACCATCCATCTGCTCACTTCTGGATCAGGGGGTCTTGCGCAAATGCGTCAGTGCTGCAAATTCTCCAATCTTTCCTGTCCGAAATTTGGGCCCCGCACAAACTTACTGTATCGTGCAGGACTTGCGCGCACTGAATGCGGTCATACAAACTTGCCACCCTGTGGTGCCCAACCCCACTACGATACTTACGCAGGTCCCGCCGGATGCGTTGTTTTTCACAGTTATTGACCTATGCTCAGCTTTTTTCTCCATTCCATTACATCCAGACTGTCAGTACCTATTTGCGTTTACATTTAAGGGTCAACAGCATACTTGGACGTGAATGCCTCAAGGGTTACGGGATACACCCAGTTATTTTAGCCAAGCCCTCCATGATATGTTGCAGAATTGGTCCCCAACACATAACTCAGTGCTTATTCAATATGTTGATGATTTGTTATTGTGTTCACAGACAGAGGAGGAATCGTGGGAAGACTCAGTGTCCCTGTTGACTTTCCTCACCTCAATTGGGTTGAAAGCCAACAAAGCCAAACTACAGCTGTCCCAGCAGAAAGTGCAATACCTAGGTCACTGCCTCTCCCAAGGACAGCGCCATCTCCTACCATCACGCATCCAGGCCATACAGAATATGTCTCTGCCAGTCACCCAAAAGCAAATACGCACCTTTCTAGGGATGACCTCTTTCTGTAGACACTGGATACCAGGATATGCTGCTATAGCACTACCTCTCCAGGAACTGGTATCCATAAAAAAGCCTGATCCGATCATCCATGATGACACCACACTACTAGCGTTTCATCAGTAGAAGGAAGCCCTCACTGCCACCCCAGCCCTAGGCTTCCCATGTCACACTAAACCATTTTTTCTCTTTTGTACAGAGCTCGACGGCTGTGCTGCTGGAGTACTAACTCAGAAAAACGGGGACTGGCACTGCCCAGTGGGATATTACAGCACACAGCTGGATACAGTAGCTAGGTGGCTGCCACAATACTTGCACATGGTGGCTGCAGCAGCTACACTTGTTGACAAGACAGCGGATATAGTTCTAGCACACACTCTACCTGAATGTCCCGCACACAGTTGCTGCTTTACTAAACGGCTCAGCCACAAAGCATCACAGCGTCCAGGTTAACCAAATGGGAACTCGCGCTTCTTATGCCCCCTAACATAATATTGCAGCGCTGCACAACTTTGAATCCAGCAAATTTCCTCCCAGGTGTGACTGGACAGTCACAAAGTATGGAGAAGGTAGATGATCATGATTGTGAAAAGCTGACCCAGACTTTATGCACTTCAAGACCAGATATAAGAGACACTGAGATACAGAATGCAGACCTGAACCTGTATGTTGATGGTAGCTGCCACCGTCAGAATGACATGGGCATTCTGACATCTGGATACACCATAGTGGACGATACACGTCATTGAAGCACTCCCGCTTCCACCACCCCACTCTGCTCAAAAAGCAGAACTCATAGCATTGGGAAGGGCATGTTACTTGGCACGAAACAGAATTGTTAACATTTATTCAGGAAGTGAGCAAGCTCGACGTACGGGCGAAACGCGTCTTCCATCCCGCTCCCCTGTCCTGCTGTCTGCCAACATGGACTGATCCTCCTGCCACCTCCTGCAGCCTACTCGTCTGAGCCATCTTCTGTCCCGCTCATCTGCCCTGCTGTCTACCGAAACGGACTGATCTTCCTGCCATCTTCAGCAGCCGACCTGTTTGAGCCATCTTCTGTCCCGCTCACCTGCTCTACTATCTGCTTAAACGGACTGATTCTCTTGCCGTCTTCCGCAGCCGACTCCTCCGAGCCGTTCCACAGGGTCATACTCTCCAGGGAAACAGGAATCTGCATTGCGCTGGATTCCAGCCTCCGCAGCGGCACACTATTTCATTGGTAATCAAAACTTTTCTGCATTTTACATCAGAGACCACCGCTACGGGAGATCAATACTTATATATTATTTTGTAATTATCTACCAGCGGGGTACCACGTCTCTTTTATATTAATGAAAGTGATCCAAACGAGCTTATTTACATATATAGCAAGCCTGTCGCAGGATCAACCTGTGGCAACAATATTCACATTTTGATTAGACATATGTTCTTCTAGCTTATCTCTAGTATTTTGCAACAATATTTCATTGCAGTTTCAAATGACATTTGTTATACTATAAATTCTCTTTTCTTCTTTTCTCTTTGTTTTCTGTACCAATTGATACAATATTTGTGTGCAACATTAGCAGTTCAGTGAGTGTTTATATGGATCATTCACACCCCATCTTTCTGCTCGTGATTCATTTAGCCCTTTCTTTATCAGCTATAGTCCTTATAGCCACTAATTGTTAATTAAGCATCTACCTTACTTTCTTAATGTTTACCACAGTATTATCTGTTAACCCAGCAAGTTGCTATTGTGTGTTCATCCATACTGGTACTATTTACAGTATTCTTTATTTGCCAATATCAGGACCTTTTTTAGCACCAGTTTCAGATTCCCATGTCAACATTACTTTCTTTCATGTCTTTTCTATCTTTCTGGACTCTCACCAACGATTCAGTCTCCCATCTGTAACGCTGGCAGCAGATCCATCTATTCTCTTTCCACTTTACTTTTCTGTTGCCACCTTTTTTAATTTTTTTGTGAACTCTCATCAGTGACTCCAGAGTGACAAAAATCATCTATGTACCACTCTACTATCATACTACACTGGAAATGCCCGAATCCATCCCATCTTGGAAGCTAATCAGTGTCGGGCTGAATCAGAACTCAGGTAGGAGACTCCTGAGGAAGATCCAGTTTAGTAGAGCACAATTACCATGTCCAGTGTTTAACACTGACAGCAGATTCACACTTTTCTAATTTTTCTACTCTTAATTTTACTCACTCATCACCTTCTTTTGGCGGCTCTCATTGTCTGACCGAACAGATGTCTTAAAATTATTGCATAGGCTTAGGTGTGTCCTTTTATCATCAAATTTGATTAAATTATGTACTGTGATCAATCTGTGAACCTACCATATGCAGGATAATCCTCAATTAACTACCAAAGCATGGCAGACAGTAGTGATTTGTAAATTATCACCAATCTTTATTGTTATTTTTGTTATCATTAATTTTGTTATCTTTAAATAATCAAACTACTAATATATTTTACTAGGAATTTAATAAAACTAAATTAATTTAATATTTTCATGATTCATTACTTCTATTGACTTTCCTATGATACAAAGAGTGCACCCACAAAAGAGTCTTTTTCTTCTCCCTCTGTGTCTGCAAAGCTTTATACTGACTCAGGGTGCACCACCAAATGTAGATCTGGATAGAAAATATTATTTTCTCAGACTCCATTACTTTAGCTTGGTACTTAGAATCTAACATTATATCTAGCCTGTGCGGCATACCTCCATTGCTAACATTTATACCGACTCACAATATGCATATTGTGAGTTGGTATAAATGTTAGCAATATATACCCAGCGGTAGCCTGACAGCACATTTTACAGCTAAGAAGCTAGTACAAGAATTTGTATCTAGATTGGTATTCCAGAGATCATTGAGTCCGATCAAGGCACACACTTCACAAGTAAGGTTTTCCAAGAGATGTGTAGGATCATGGGTATAGAGTCCAAACTTTATTGTCCTTATAGACCTCAAGTGGCAGGCCTCGTATAAAGAGTTAATTATACTATAAAGAACAAACTTTCCAAGGTCATAGAAGAGACCGGCCTAAACTGGGTAGAGGCACTGCCCATCATACTACACAGCATTAGAGTGACTCCCAAACCTCTCAGTCTGTCCCCTTATGAGGTGTTATTCGGAAAACATCCCAACCTGATGATAGGCCCAGAAGAAAGCCACTCCACTCTACACGATCTAACCACAAAATATGTCCTAGACTTGCATGAACAATTCAAACAGATACACAAGGGACTAATTCTCTCTAAAGCTGCTAATCAAAGTGACTTGAAATGCCATGATGTGAAACCAGGAGAATTTGTGATGGTTAGAAATTTCTTACGCTCTGGTTCATTTGTAGACAGGTGGGAGGGACCATACCAAGTACTGTTGACCATGCCCACGGCTATAAAGGTGGCAGAGAAATCGGCTTGGATACATGCATTGCAAGAAAGTGACTGAGGACGGAAAGAGCAAAGAGTCCCAGAAAAGCCCACCAGAGGAAGAAGCTGCAGAAACATTGAACTTGCAGGCTCTTTTTGAGGAACCCCAGTAACCAGAGACTAAGAGATAAAATGGCCTGGTTTGGTAAGATGTATGTTGAAAATGATATGGGACAATCCGTGTTGCTAAACCCCAACCAGGTGCAGAAAAGATTCAGAATGGCTACCGAAATTGGAGTATTGGTTCTAAGCCTGGGAGTAATAATATGGATGGGGGGATTGTTGACTTACTACTTACTAACTAGGATGACTGAGGGTCCAGGGCAGGGGCAGTCTGATGTGGTGCATGAGGTGGCTTCCCCAGAGGGTATGTCTCGGATGACCTTTGAGGATGTAATACATCCCTATCCTAGTCATGTACCTCTCATCACACCCCTAGACACAAGAAACAAAAGAAAAGAGGAAAAAGAAGAGTACCCAAACAGATGTCAACAGCTACCCCTGATAGCCAGATGTATTTGTAAATATTGCGGACGAAACCCTGAACAAAGATGGATAGATTGGTGCCACGATGATCCACTGCTTTTTGGAGGTGCACGCACAGTCAGAGCCCCCATAGAACAGACCGAGTGCCACAAGATGGTAAATATGTATAGATGTATCTGTGTACACTGTGGGAGAATCCCCCAGAATGATTGTATAGTATGGTGTTATGAAGGTGAGGAGAGGAATCAGACACAACACTCAGACACACACCATACACTCCATGATCAGGAATGGCTCCCCGTGGAAAGGGAAAATAAGAATAAAAACACAAAGATAAGTGACAACCCCTATGAGGGCCCAGTGAGAAAAGCTGGAGTATATGAGAGGAACACCTTTGTAGAACTGGCCCCAGCTGCCGCACATAGTAATGCTTTCTGTGTAGTACCACCCAAACATGTGGGAGAAGCTTATAAGACCTGCTTTATATGTATTCCAATAACAATAGAAGAAATGCAGAAGATAGAATTGCTACCAGGAAAAATATCACCTTTATAGACATTAACATGGAAACATTAGGGACCAACAACCCGGAAGATAAAACCGGGCGGTATCTCACCTCCAGGTATAAGCTGGAGATCCAGCCTAGTATATCTGAAAAGAACTGTTGGTATATTATTGGTGGTAAGCCACAGTTTGAGTCTTTAGGGGTTACCCCAAAATGCACTTGGTAACAATAAGCAGCCCTAGAATTGATATATACATGCCCATGGGCTTATTTTTATATGTGGTAATATTGCATATTCTTATTACCCAGTAGATCACATGGGTATTTGTTATTTAGGCAGACTCACCATTGTAGCAGCTCACGCAAACATAACTACTTTGGACTCTCACAGTAAAGAAAAAAGGTCTTTAGATCCTGATTGCCGATCAGACTTACCATTACTTAGCGAGGCACAATACTCAGCATTAGCCTTTTCACTCATAGGAGCCCCAGGACTTAGCCTGTATAACACAAGGGTGATAAATAGCATAGCTTGTGGATTGGCTAAAACCATAAATGCCACCAGTACGGCTATTGCTCTTATAAATGAAGAACTCAGAGAAGTAAGAGATGGTATGATACAAAATAGGGTAGCCATTGAGTGGTTGTGAACAATTTAAAGGAATGTGTTGTTTTAACATCTCAGATAATTATAACCCCATTGAACAGAAGGTTAAGTTATTGCAGGATATACAAGAACATATGGCCCAATCGGCTGGTTGGGACCCCTTCGGATGGATGGGAGCCGGAATCTCAAAATGGCTTTACCACATACTACACTATGTTATGATACTACTTATAATTTGTATAAGTTATGTAACAATCAAATGCCTGCCTGTCCTTGGACGATTATGTGGTAGAGTACTCACACGGCCTGAAAGGAAGCCAAGAACCAAGCTTATGGTAATGACTCCCGTTACCTACACTGCAGTAGCCACACACAGTGAATCAGTAGTATTATCACACACAGTGAATCAGTAGTATTATCACACACAGTCAGATTATCAGAAATATACCCTAATAGGTGCTTACACGCTCATGCTTCATATATGTACACTTAGTAAGAAGGAACCTCCACCTATAGCCAGGTTGAAGAAGACAAGAATACATTCTGTGGCTACCTCTTTCATTTCTCTTATCTGTCCAAGTTTTCTAGAGAGTTGAGACTTTTCGTATCGATACTCAATGGACTCGTGCCGGCGATTGCATCCAGAGAACGGGTTTTCCTTTTCCTATCTCATATCTCACACTCATTTGAAAATTAATTTGAATATAATGAATATTTGATTTACTATATGTTGTGTTTAGAGATGAAACAAAAGACAGGAATGATGGGAGGAAAAATGAAATATACATCTGTATTGCCTCAGAAATTGTGCTTTCAGAATTATAGGCCCTACACACTGGCCGATTTTCATTCCCCCCGTTACTGCCCCCCTGCCGCCGGGTCGCTCATCGGACGTATCCGCCGTCCGGCAGCTCGGCGGCGGGTCGGCCAGTGTGTAGGGCCCCTTACAGTTATATATCTGTAATTGGCACTTTAATTCCCATAATGGTCATTCTTTCTTACAGTGGAGTTTTCTGTCATCCTTTGTCCTAGCTTGTGACTAAGACTGTACGTGTCTAAATAGAGAGCCTTGTATTTAGATAACCAGAACTTAATGACATTTTATGGGGTTTGATAAATAAATATCAGATGAACCTTCAGCTCTGAAAAGAGCACCATGACATAGGAACAGGAATAACCTCTTTGCTGACGAAGCTTATTGAGTGACTCTATTGATGTGAATGGGAGATCCAAGACTCATGGAACCAGTCTGCCATCTTCAGGAGAAGATCAGCCATTTCATCTAGCCCAGCTGACCATATTTGAGATTTCCTGTTGGTGACCAACAACCAATCTATAATCCCCATGTTATCTGAATATTCGCCCCATTGATTAATCAATGATGAATTATTGTATAATTATGTACTATATATGTAAGCCTGAAATCCCCTGAAGGGACGGACATCATTGATGAAGTCTGTGTAGGGTCACGTCTCTCTGCGTAGAAAAATATAGGCGTGGCCTCTTCTTTGATAATAAATTCTATATGCTGAATATTATCACAATGGAGACTCCTCAATTCTTTTAAAATAATTAGGCATTAACATAGTGATTGACATTAAGTGGGTGTTTCTGGGTGTCAACTGACCGTTTTCATGGAGTGTTCAAAAAAATGCAGGCGTGCCAGGAAAAACGCAGGCGTGGCTGGCCGAATGCAGGGCGTGTTTGTGATGTCAAATCAGGAACAGAACAGTCTGAAGTGATCACAAGCGCTGAGTAGGTCTGGAGCTACTCTGAAACTGCACAAAATTATTTTGCAGCCGCTCTGCGATCCTTTCGTTCGCACTTCTGCTAATCTAAAATACACTTCCAGTGGGAGGCGGCTTAGCGTTTGCACGGCTGCTTAAAACTGCTAGCGAGCGAACAACTCGGAATGACCCCCACAGTCCTCTGTACTGGACGATCCTCTTTTTTTACATTTATAATTAATTTTTTTTTCTAACTTTTTTTTTTAGCTGTTTGAAAAATTGTTGTTGCCCTTACCCTAGTCTCTTGCTCCAAGTGATCTGTATTGAGGTCATTAGTACCACAGCGTTGGTTTCTTGATCTCATTGTCCCGGACTTCTGATCATTGTGATCTATGCACTTCTTATGTTCCTTCTAAAAGCACTGTTCAGAAATCTGCACTTTATCTTCTCTCCCCAATGTACGGTGGCAGCACTGATATTCTGTGGGATACACCTGGTTCCTCTACTGGTTACTGTTGGCATAGTCCTTGCTAAAAAGGCTCTTGTTCTCCTGATAGAGTCAATGAGTCCAGACCAGAATTGGTGATTTTCTTCTATTTTTTATATATAAAGTTTTTTTTTTATGGGTTTTTTTTTTTTTTACTTGCGTTGTGTTTTTCTTGTTTAATTAATGGTTGTTAATGCAAATGTAATTTTGTGTAACATATTTTTGAAAAAATCAGAGGGTCAGCGAGACGTTATGGAGCCAATGTATTATTTACTATTTGCTGCTAATGCCCCAAAAACAACCGGACCTCCCAAATGTAAGTAGACGGGACTGAAGCAGGTATCTCCCATACCTTCATACATGGACATTTCCAGGTAAGGGTCAGGTAAGTTTTTTTTTTTAAAACAACAACCCTAATTCACCTACAAGTTGTCAAAGTCAAATTGCACATTTTGATATTTAGAATAAACTATGGAATTTACCAATGGATGAGTCTACGATGCATGAGTCAAATACGCATGCTAATGGCTAATATGGTAGGGGGCGCGAATGACCGTAACGACAAGTTACTGTGCGCATTACGGTAGAAGATGCATTTGTTAATAAATATACTGTACCAAAATAGCTAATATTTCTTACATACACTCAAATGTATTACAGCCAGAAATACAAATTCCTATAGTGTGTAACATACAGTATCAGATTGCTCTGTCCAAACAGCCATTGTTTCCATGGAAGATAGACCTTGGACTGAGTGAATGTGTAAATACCGTTGTTTGCCCCAATTGCTAACACGAACAATTGCGTCTTGGTCCCGTGTTGCTCTGACAAACAATAAGCCAGATACGATACAATAGCTAAATATACGCAGATTCTTCATTGTGTGCTTAACACACATTCATGTAAACCAGAATCCTGTGTATATATATTCAATAAAATGCAGACCAGATATTGATACTTGTATTAAGAGTGATATGTCATATGTATTAAGTATTCTGGCTTTATGGTTTACACAGCACTGACTTGTCCCCTACACAATGAGTTATACATAGCCTTTACACAACTGGTTAAGTGTGTGTGTGTGATATGTATGTATATATTATATATATATATATATATATATATATATATATATATAGGTATTGTTCCATTGAATATCAAGGACACCGTGTGTGGGATCAAATTGTTCAGGGTCACAAATAATAATTCGGTGGTGGTGAGGATATTGTCACATATTGCGGCAACAAGTTATTAGCAATACCGGATTCATGTATATTACTGTATGATACTGTGGTCGGTTTGAACTGGTCTTTAGGTGGGAGCCCAGAAGTAAACTGTAATCACATCACAAGATTAGGTGTCACTCAGTGTTCCAGCTGACCAATGACACATGGTGTACTGAATATGTCCCGCCCCTGGACCAATGGAAGATCTTACATTCCCCATTGTACTGTTATTGGAACACTGTATAAAAGGACGCAACTGGCCCAGGTTTCAGTCACCTTTCTCAGAGGTCATCTTGTAAGACGACTGAGGCCTGGAATCCGGTGGCGCAGCGTATGTATGAAGGTAACTGATCCTATTGTATTGGTATAGTTGTATTGCTAATTGTACTTGCATTTATTTCCCATCTGTTGTATATTATTGCATGTATTACTGTATCTTTGAATTGTATTGTGTTGCTACAGTGCAGCATTGTTATCCCTTTGTGTCCGCTAGGGACTAATATATATGGTTATTGGGTTGGACCTTTAATCCAAACTCACCCATCTGTCTCGACTAAGTTATTTTGTTAATCTGGCGAAGCGTCAGGGACACTTCCGACACTCTATTAAGGTCTGAGTGTGTTATAATGCTGTAGCCATATATATTCACCAAGGTGTTACGAGAGCATCACAACGCTCAAAAGGTACGCTAAGTGGCGCTACACGTAGCGTAACATTGAGGAAACTGCGCAACTGACTTATTGTCCATTGGTTTACTTTAAAAACAGTTTATCACAAAGTAAGAGAAAAAACAGAACAGTTGAATAGACATAATTTATTTAAAACCAACAAATTATAAAATTAATTACACAGAGACTCTCCCTCCTCCCCGTAATATCATCCCACTATTCAAATGAGCTGTCAAAATTGGACATAGCCAAAATTACACCGGAAATCTTTTGTTTTTAAACAACTTTTTTTCATATCTTTAATACCAATATTTTTGTCTATATTTTAAACTTAAAAAATACTTTACTCTGCACAACAGCCTATGGGGGTCATTCAGACCCAGCCGCTATAGCGGCCCACAGCAGTTTGCTGGTGGTGGCAAAATATACATGCGTAGCAGCCGCGCAGACACACACATTGCGGTCGCATCCCTGAGGGGTGAATGCGGGCAGGGTAGGATCATTTTCCAGGGGCTGTGTGATGTCACATCTGCGATCATCTCTGATTAACCCCCTATAAGCTTCCAGAGTGCACCTCATATCTCATCTTTTCCAAGTTACTACAAATGATATGAGATCGGTAGCAGCACTACTTTCAGGATTATTACACAGAACACACATAACGGCTGACACAGCAAATAACAGTAACACATACAAGGGATTAATTAGAAATAAGGAAGCATAATCATCATTAATTCTAATTATCAACTGGTTCTGTGCGGGACCCATACACCTCTTTACTGACTCCAGCAGCCCCTGGTTCTGTACAGTGACCATCCGCCCTGTCTCCCCCCCACTACTGCCACATGTCCTGTCTCCTCTCACTACTGCCATCCGCCCTGTCCCCCCCCCACTACTGCCACTGCCCTGTCTACCCGCACTCCTGCCACCCACCCTGTCTCCGCCCACTACTGCCTCCCACCCTGTCCCCCCCAACCTCTTTCCCCCACTACTGCCACCGCCCCGTCTCCTTCCTACTGCCACCCACCCTGTCTCCCCCCACTACTGCCACCCATCCTGTCTCCCCCACTACTGCCACCCACCCTGCCTCCCCCCACTACTGCCTCCCACCCTGTCCCCCACTATTGCCACCACCCTATCTCCCCCTACTGCCCCCAGCTGTCTTCTTCCAGTACTGCCACCCACCCTGTCTCTTTACACTACAAATGATGAGATCGGTAGCAGCACTACTTTCAGGATTATTACACAGAACACACAAAGGCTGACAGCAAATAACAGTAACACATACAAGGGATTAATTAGAAAGAATAATAATCATTAAGTCTATCAACTGATTCTGTGCGGAACACATACACCTCTTTACTGTCTCCAGCAGCCCCTGGTACTACACTGCGGCCACTCGCCCTGTCTCCCACCCACTACTGCCACCGTTCTGTCTCCCCACTACTGCTACCCACCTTGTTTCCCCACCTACTGCCACCTACCCTGTCTCCCCCACCACTGCTACCTGTCTCCCCCCACTACTGCTATCCACTCCGTGTCTCCCCCCACTACTACCACCTGCCCTGTCTTTCCACTTTGACACCTCAGCCCTGCTTGGTGATGTTTACCCACATAGACAATGTGTCCAGCAGCTCCCACTACTGCCCCCTGCACTGTCTCCCTCCTCAGCGCTGCTTGGGAACATTACCCACTTACACACTGCCTCCAGCAGCCCCCGCTACTGCACTACTGCCACCCACCGTCTCCCCTGACATCTAAGCACTGCTTGGGAATCTATGGTACTGCCAACAGTCCTTCATCAACAGATGGAAGAAACCAGGGTAGTACGGAGGGAGAAGCTGCTTCTGGTACCATGGTCATGCAAGGCTGGGAGTCAGTAAATTATTTAATAGAGGGCTTAATTCAGTAAGGATTGCAGATGCTGCTAATTAGTCAAATTTGCAATACTTTTCCTTGCGCGCTAGGGGCCGCCCATCGCAGGGCAAGGCCACCCAGCATGCTGACCACCGCCTCCCCCCTTGATGAAGCAGAAATTGCAATTGCCTCACAATTTCTGCTTCATCGTAGAAATTAGTGAAGCCTCATGCTGCCGCAGGAGGCCCGCCGCATTCTCCTCAATCACGGCGGCTGCATCTGATGTCACAAAGCCACCGTGATCATGCCCATTTGTCCTCCTCTGCCCTCCGTTCGTGCCACACTGCCCCCACACTGATCCGTCTCCTCCCTGGAAACAGAGCATTCCCTGCCACCCCAGTGACTGCCTCTGCCTGACAGGCAATCGCATTTTCTGTGGCCCATCCGCAGAAAACGCGGGTGGATGCGCCCGCACTTTTACTGAATAATTCCGTTTGGATCACACACTGCGATCCAACCTGAATTAGGCCCAGAGTCACCATCTTACAGGCATCCGGTGAAGGGAGCAGAGAATGGGTGTTATGTGGCAGGAACGGGCTGGTTAGGTAACAGCCTGGCTGCTGCATTCTGTACAAGCTACAAGCGGTGTAATTCTTTTGCTGGGAGACCCAGGTAGAGGACATTGCAGTAGTCTATGTGTGATGATACAAGTGCATGTATGACTGTAGGTAGATCTTCTGAGGGAAATAAGTGCTGGAGTCTGGCTATGTTCCTCAGATGAGGATCTGATTGTGGCTGATACCTGATGTCTAAGTGTCACTCCACCATCCAGGACACCAATATTCCGCACAGGATCAGCATTTTGTAACTCTGAACCCCCAAGCATAAGTCTGGTTTACGAAGCTGAGCTGTAGCCCTGCCCTTTGATGATGAGCTTCTACCATAAGAACCTGTTTCACCAGGACTGAGTCACAGCCAACTGGCATCACCCACACCTGGAGCTCAGCTAGACATTTAGGATTGGTACTGGGTTTTCAGTACGCGGAGCAAAAGACAGATCTGCATAGCAGTGGTAGATGATGGCATGACATCTGATTATTATACCCAGTGGTAGCATGTATATTGAAAAAAGCACAGGAGGTAGGATAAGAACCTTGAAGAACATCGCATGGCAATGATAAGTATACTCCAGAAGATTAAAATGGCTTCTCACCGGTGTGTCTTCTCTGGTGTGTAACAAGTTGTAATTTCCGTGTAAAACATTTCCCACACTCAGCACATGGAAATGACTTCTCACCTGTGTGACTTCGCTGATGTCTAACAAGATGTGATTTTTGTGTAAAACATTTCCCACACTCAGAGCAAGAAAATGGCTTCTCACCTGTGTGAGTTCTCTGATGTTTAATAAGATATGATTTATGTGCAAAACATTTCCCACACTCAGAACATGGAAACGGCTGCTCACCTGTGTGACTTCTCTGATGTTTAACAAGTTGTGATTTCCATGTAAAACATTTCCCACACTCAGAGCAAGTAATTGGATTCTCACCTGTGTGACTTCTCTGATGTCTAACAAGTTGTGATTTCTGAGTATAACATTTCGCGCACTCAGAGCAAGAAAATGGCTTCTCACCAGTGTGATTTCTCTGATGAAAAACAAGATTTGATTTGTGTGCAAAACATTTCCCACACTCAGGACATGGAAATGACTTCTCACCTGTGTGACTTCTGTGATGTATAACAAGTTGTGATTGCCGGGTAAAACATTTCCCACACTCAGAGCAAGAAATTGGCTTCTCACCTGTGTGACTTCTGTGATGTATAACAAGTTGTGATTGCCGGGTAAAACATTTCCCACACTCAGAGCAAGAAATTGGCTTCTCACCTGTGTGACTTCGGTTATGACTAACCAGATCTGATTTCTGTGCAAAACATTTCCCACACTCAGAACATGGAAATAGATTCTCACCTGTGTGACTTCTCTGATGTGTAACAAGAACTGATTTCCGTGCAAAACATTTTCCACAGTCAGAACATGGAAATGGCTTCTCACCTGTGTGACTTTGCTGATGTATAACAAGTTGTGATTTCCATACAAAACATTTCCCACACTCAGAACATGGAAATGGCCTCTCACCTGTGTGACTTCGCTGATGTGTAACAAGTTGTGATTTCCGGGTAAAACATTTCCCGCACTCAGCACATGGAAATGGCTTCTCACCTGTGTGTCTTCTCTGATGTGTAACAAGAGCTGATTTGTATGTAAAACATTTTCCACACTCAGAACATGGAAATGGCTTCTCACCTGCCTTAGCTGGCTGATGGGTAATAAGCTTTGTGTTCTGTGTAAAACATTTGGCATCTATAGAACAGGGAAACACTGTATCTCTCAGAGCTGTAACAGATGCTCCAACATTAGAGTGATCAGGAGAACATTTCCCATGATCAGAGGGATCAGCTGATCGAGCTGGATGTTTAATTGGGGTAATGGGGTTATGTCCTGGAAAATCCTGTCTGCTGTCATTATCTTTTATTTCACAATCCGGGGATAACATTAGATGTCCTTCTGAGATATTCCTGCTTGTGTGTCCATCTGCTGGAAATAAAATACATTGTGGAAATGTGAAATTTTCTGTAACAATATTAATATTGTAAACAATAGAAGACGACTGTCTGGGACACTTAATTGTAAATGTGTGTGTATAATAAAATATCTTTTAATGAAGGCTTTATAATAATGTCTCCTAACGTTACTCCTGGAAGCATTGGTAAGGTAGCATTCCTTTAAGCGTGTGCTCATACGCTGGTAAGCCTGTACATGTGTTACTCACCCTTATATAAGGTATATTGCTACAGTAGAGTAGGTGTGGAACAAGGTATTTTACATGCAATACACCATATAATACACTGCAATCATCATCATCTGCTAGGTTAAAATCCACTCTTACACCCCCATCATCAGTGTCTTACCTCTATATTCACAATAGTAATAAGGATGATGTGTGTACGGTAAGTATGATACAGAGAATTACATATCGGGATCTATACAGCTGCCTCCATACTTCTGCTTCTCATACGTGTGCTACTAGCAGCAGTGAACATCTGAGTCAGAGTGCAGGGAAGACAGCAGAGTTTAATGAGAGAGACTGGATCCGCCTTTGCAGGGATATACCACACCTGTCACCCCTGTTAGTATATAAAATAATAAATAAGAGGGGCGTGGTCCATCCAGACGTGCTTTCTGGAGCTCTCATTACTAAGTGATTTTCTTATCTACCCTACCTGATAGCTCTGTGCCGCTGCTGGGACCAAGACCCAATCTATTGAGTCTCCTACTGCCCTAAAGCCGCTCACCGTTCACTGCTGCAGCCTAGTGACGCAGCTGAAGCCACGGGCTGTATTCTGGGGCTAAGTGTGCCCAGTCTTTCCTGCATGCTCCGGCGACCTGACTTGGAGGCACTTTTGCCTCAGGTGGGAGCACTGGCTCTTCCACTACTGCTGGGGACAGAACTGGCTGCGCACAGTCACCGGAGCCCGGCAGTGATATTGGAAAGTGAGGTGATGATCAAGCACTCTTGCTCCGTTGCTCTTTCTCCGAATTCCACTAGCCGATCTGCTAAGGTATCCATGTCGCCTCCCCCCCCCCCCCCCCATCCCCAGGACGTTGGACCTCCAGTCCTGCTAGGTATGAAACATGGCTGCTGCTAGTAGAGAGGGTGGGGCTTGTGGATCTCACCGGTTTGGTACAAAGGTCCACTGGTAGGCCGCTATCTTTGATGCCAACGCCCTTAGCACTCTCTACCGCCGCCTCACGGGACTCCTCCAAGCTCACGAGTGCCGCCATCATGACACTTCTGGACTCGTTGAAAGGGATATCCACACCCATCTCCTGATACACGATCTACCAATCGTCCTTAGACATTCCGCTGAAGTCTGCCATCTTGTGCGTTCTCCTGCGCTACAGTTAATCCTCTCTTTACTCGGCTTCTCCAATCAGGTGACCGAAAAGCCACCTAGGATTATCTCACCGCTATGCCACATGTACGAAAGCCCTCACCCTGCCTTGCGCCCCCGCCACAGAATGTATGTTTAGATCTGGCCAATTATGGGGATTCCCACTTACTGTCAGTAACCGCCCATTACTGACTCCACCCACTGCGCTGAATGCACCCTGGACAGCCGGAAAATGGAACTATGTTTGGCATAGCACTGCAGGTTACAGGATGAAGCTGTCATCTTGAGGAAGATGTTTATTCACCCAGTCTTAAAAGAGACTCTTCCCTATTGCTAGGGACAACAGCAATACAGCAAGAGGTTTACAGCAGAGTGAAAATGGTATAATACCTCTGGAGGCTCACAGGCCTCCTCTTTATCTTACTCCAATACACATACCACAGGGGGTAAGACCACCGTGCTGTTCTCAACCAATCATTGTTTACCCATGTGATGTGCATGCCTGGGCCACATGCAGAGCTATCATTGTCCTCTATGGACGGTGGGGAGTAGTCACTCTCCTTTAACCGTCCCATTCTGGAGGGTTGGCATCCGCCTTGGTGACGCTCAGTCTAGGCTGGGGGAAGTTTTCCCATCTAAACTACTTCCAGGAATCTGCCCGGGTACCCAGCTCACCATCTCCAGCCTAAACTTGGGCTCCAGAGATGGGCAGCCTAGAGCCCCGGTCAGGGTTTCCTGCCAACGGAGGGTGATCCCTATGGAGCTCCAGAAAACCGGCTTGTTTTAAAGCTGAGCTGCTTCTCTCTCACCCCATGATACTTCCATGTAGGAGGCTAGAGAGGAAGTTATTCCATTTTGGGGGAAAAGTACTGAGGGAATCCAACAGCCTGCACAGTAATGGATTCCCCCCTCCTGGGACACACAACATAGTGCATTTCACTATAAATACAATTCAAATACACTATACACATTGTTGCTTAAATACACTGAGCCTGAAGGCTACTGGATTCATTTTCTTGGGGCACTACTACCAAAGTGACTAAATGAACAGAATCCTTTAAATATTTTTTTGTGATTTTTTTCTGGTTCGGGGATTCGAGTCTGTTGGGGTCATCTTCCATGGTACACCCATTGTTCCAGCCCAATGCATATATATTTTTTCGCATAGTTGTATATATTTGTATTTGTATATTGTGTTTCTCTTGTTTATTAATTTATGTTTTTATGTATAATTTACACCTTATGTTTGAGTGGCAGTGTGGAGCTGCTTATGCCAGTTCAGCCTTCGCAACATGATTTACTACATATAGGTGGTCATTCCGAGTTGTTCGCTAGCTGCATTCGTTCGCTGTGCAGCAATGAGGAGAAAAAAAAAGGCAGTTCTGCGCATACGTATGCGGCGCAATGCGAACACGTGACGTACTATTACAACAAACTATGTCGTTTCAAATAGGGTCTAGCGAAGCTTTTAAGTCGCACTGCTGGCCGCAGAGTGATAGACAGGAAGAGGGCGTTTTTGGGTGTCAACTGACCGTATTCAGGGAGTGTTTGAAAAAACGCAGGCGTGCCAGGAAAAACGCAGGCGTGGCTAGGCAAACGCAGGGCGTGTTTGTGACGTCAAAATTGGAACTGAACAGTCTGAAGTGATCGCAAGCGCTGAGTAGGTTTTGAGCTACTCTAAAACTGCACAAAAAACAACAACTTTGTAGCCGCTCTGCGATCCCTTCGTTCGCACTTCTGCAAAGATAAAATACGCTCCCAGTGGGAGGCGGCCTAGCGTTTGCATCGCTGCTAAGAACTGCTAGCGAGTGACCAACTCGGAATGACCACCCTAAAGCGGTTTCTGGTTAAATTAGTATATTATATGGTCTTAAAGTAAAATATCTAAATATGGCTCCCAGTGTGGGTGTAAAATGTAAATATCGCTGTGTGGGTATATATGTCCCAACCTGCATGATTATCATGTCTGCATTGTGGGGGTCACGTCTACACCACTTCCGCCTTGTGCTTTCAACAGCGGGACCAGCTGACAGGAAATGACACGCATTGGCGGAAGTGGGTGCGTTCCAGCTACAGCAGCGTGCGTTCCACCTGTGGATCACAGCCTCTTCAAAAACGTGTGGGTCCCCGAGGACGCGCTCCGCTGCAGCCAATTCCTGGCGCTCAAATGACTGCTCTTCCTGCCTGTAAAGAGGAGGTGGAGCATTACCACTACCAGTCCTCTGGCGGTGCCTCCCCCTCCTGGTCACATGCAGCCGTGGATTCACACGGGGGCCGGGCAGAGAATGAAGACGGCTCTACGGCTGCTCTACGCTGTGCTGCGGGCGGGAGGTGAGCGCCGGTGACAGCGCAAGTGGTGTGGGGTAGGGTAAGTAGCCTAAGAGCGGGTGGCTGAACTTGGGTGGTGGCCTCCCCCCAGCAGTGCCTAACCCCCCCTTACCCACAGCCTAAACCTAACCCCCCTTACCCCCAAGCCTAACCCTAACCTCCCCCCAGCAGTGCCTAAACCTAACCCCCCTTACCCACAGCCTAACCCTAACCTCCCCCCAGCAGTGCCTAAACCTAACCCCCCTTACCCACAGCCTAACCCTAACCTCCCCCCAGCAGTGCCTAAACCTAACCCCCCTTACCCACAGCCTAACCCTAATCTCCCCCCAGCAGTGCCTAAACCTAACCCCCCTTACCCACAGCCTAACCCTAACCTCCCCCCAGCAGTGCCTAAACCTAACCCCCTTACCCACAGCCTAACCATAACCTCCCCCCAGCAGTGCCTAAACCTAACCCCCCTTACCCACAGCCTAACCCAAATCTCCCCCCAGCAGTGCCTAAACCTAACCCCCCTTACCCACAGCCTAACCCTCCCCTCCCCCCAGCAGTGCCTAACCCTAACCCCCCTTACCCACAGCCTAACCCTAACCACCCTTACCCACAGCCTTTTCAGGACACTATAGTGTGTATAATAGCGTCTCTCCCCCTTATTTACACCCCTGTACCAGTTTCCTGTGTATCCTGAGTGTCTGCAGGAGCTGTGTGTCCTTGCTGCTGTAGCTGTAAGCAGAGGAAGGCGCAAAAACGCCACTGGTCCCGCTCTAAGGAAGCTCCGCCCCCTTGTAATGGCGTCGGAGCTATACATTTATACTGGCAAATGTCTCCTAACAGGTGTAAAATGTAACATGAATGCCTGTTTCCACCACCGCTGCCAGTGTACATAGGGGGCTATAGCGTATCCCTCCGTACAGCGTCCGTATGCCGCTCCTGTGATCGCGCTGCAGCAAGAGTCGGGGGACCTCCCTAGCGGGGCCCCCGGTTTGTACTCACCACTCTTCTCACCTCCCGGCATTGTTAGGGGGTGTGCGACGTGCTGCGATTGCGTTTGCTAATGCACAATGCCCTGCGGTACCAACAACCTCTCAGTACGGTGGTCCTGCAGCGGGGAAGCGGCTCGGACGCCTGAAGAGACCGGTAACCGCCCCCACCCCCCCAACTCCCTCAGTGCAGGTATACTGTTATACTGTTGCCCAAACAGTATACCGACAATAACAACGTTTAAAATAAACTGAAGAAAATCCTCTGGAGCTCCAGAGTGGCATCCTCTCCTGAGGGCACACTGTTCTAAACTGGCTGCAGGAGGGGGCACAGAGGGGAGAAAGAAAGCACACCCAGTAGAAGAAATCTAAAGTACACCAGCTCCTTTGGACCCCATCTATACCCCATCGTACAAAGTCCCCAATATCCCTTGTAGATGTTAGAGAAAATAGGATTTTAATACCTACCAGTAAATCCTTTTCTCTTAGTCCGTAGAGGATGCTGGGGTCATCATAAAACCATGGGGTATAGACGGGATCCGCAGGAGACATGGGCACTTCAAGACTTTGAAAGGGTGTGAACTGGCTCCTCCCTCTTAGCCCCTCCTCCAGACTCCAGTTATAGGAACTGTGCCCAGGGAGACGGACATTTCGAGGAAAGGAATTATTGTTAAACTAAGGTGAGATTCTTACCAGCTAACACCTCAAGAATGCCGCAGAACGTGGCATTCAACAGAACACAAGCCAACGGCATGAACAATTGCAGCAACATGCTGACAATAACGTAACACAACGTGTGTGTAACCACAACTAATAACTGCAGATACAGTACGCACTGGGACGGGCGCCCAGCATCCTCTACGGACTAAGAGAAAAGGATTTACCGGTAGGTATTAAAATCCTATTTTCTCATACGTCCTAGAGGATGCTGGGGTCATCATAGAACCACGGGGTTATACCAAAGCTCTAAAACGGGCGGGAGAGTGCGGATGACTCTGCAGCACCGACTGACCAAACTTAAGGTCTTCATTGGCCGAGGTGTCAAACTGTAGAACTTTGCTAATGTGTTTGACCCCAACCAAGTAGCTGCTCGGGAAAGTTGCAATGCCGAGACCCCCCGGGCAGCCGCCCAGGATGAGCCCACCTTTCTAGTAGAATGGGCCTTCACAGATTCCGGTAACGGCAATCCAGCAGTGGACTGAGCATGCTGAATCGTGTTACAGATCCAGCGTGCAATGATCTGCTTGGAAGCAGGACACCCAATCTTGCTGGGAGCATACAGGACAAACAGAGCCTCTGTTTTCCTAATCTGAGCCATTCTGGAGACATAAATCTTCAAAGCTCTAACCACATCCAGAGATTTTGACTCAGCGAAGGCGTCAGTAGCCACAGGCACCACAATAGGTTGTTTCATGTGGAAAGAGGAAACCACCTTCGGTAGAAATTGTTGAGGTGTCTTCAATTCAGCTCTATCTTCATGGAAGATCAAATAAGGGCTCTTGTGAGACAAGGCCGCTAACTCAGACACCCGCCTTGCAGATGCCAAGGCCAACAGCGATGACCACTTTCCAGGTGAGGAATTTCAACCCCATCGTCCGTAAAGGTTCAAACCAATGTGATTGAAGGAACTGCAAGACCACATTAAGATCCCATGGTGCAACTGGAGGCACAAATGAAGGTTGGATGTGCAACACGCCTTTCACGAAAGTCTGACCTTCTGGAAGGGAGGCCAATTGTTTCTGAAAGAAAACCGATAAGGTCGAAATCTGTACCTTAATTGAGCCCAATTTTAGGCCCGCATCCACACCTGCTTGTAGAAAATGGAGAAAACGTCCTAGCCGAAACTCTTCCGTAGGAGCCCCCTTGGATTCACACCAAGAAACATATTTTTTCCAAATACGGTGGTAATGTTTAGACGTTACCCTTTTCTGGCCTGAATAATTGTGGGAATGACTTCACTGGGAATACACTTACGGTCTATGATTTTGCGCACAACCGTCAAACGTAGCTGTGGTAAGTCCTGATACACGCACGGCCCCTGTTGTAACAGGTCCTCGCGCAGAGGAAGAGGCCAGGGATCTCCTATGAGTAATTCCTGAAGATCTGGATATCAAGCCCTCCTTGGCCAATCTGGGACAATGAGGATCGCCCGGATCTTTGTTCTTCTTATGATCTTTAGAACCTTTGGAATGAGAGGAAGTGGAGGTAATACATACACCGACTGAAACACCCATGGTGTCACCAGTGCATCCACTGCAATTGCTTGAGGGTCCCTTGACCTGAAACAATATCTCTGAAGCTTCTTGTTGAGACAAGATGCCCTCATGTCTACTTGAGGAACTCCCCAACGACTTGTCACCTCTGCGAAGACTTCCTGGTGGAGGCCCCACTCTCCTGGATGGAGATCGTGTCTGCTGAGGAAGTCTGCTTCCCAGTTGTCCACTGCTGGAATGAAGATCGCTGACAGAGGGCTTGTATGCTTTTCCGCCCAGCGGAAAATCCTTGTGGCTTCTGCCATTGCCGCTCTGATTTTCGTTCCGCCCTGATGGTTTATGTACGCTACTGCTGTTACATTGTCCGACTGGATCAGTACAGGCAGATCTCGAAGATGTTCCGCTTGCAGAAGGCCGTTGTAAATGGCCCTCAATTCCAGAACATTTATGTGGAAACAAGTTTCCTGACTTGACCATCTTCCTTGGAAGTTTTCTCCCATTGTGACTGCCCCCCCAGCCTCGGAGGATTGCATCAGTGGTCAGCAGGATCCAGTCCTGTATCCCGAACCTGCGCCCCTCTATGAGGTGAGAGCTGTGCAGCCATCACAGGATTGATACCCTGGTCTTGGAAGACCGGATTATCCTCCGGTGTATGTGTAGGTGGGACCCGGAACACTTGTCCAACAGGTCCCACTGGAACACTCTGGCATGGAACCTGCCAAACTGAATGGCCTCGTAGGCCACAACCATCTTCCCCAGCAACCTAATGCATTGATGGATTGACACTCTTGCTGGTTTCAGAATTTGTTTGCCCAGACTCTGAAGTTCCAGAGCCTTGTCCACTGGAAGAAAGACTCTCTGTAGTTCTGTGTCCAATATCATTCCAAAAACGACAACCGCGTCGTCGGAATCAACTGTGATTTTGGCAAGTTTAGGGGCCAACCATGTTGCTGAAGAACCGTCAGGGAGAGTGCAACGTTTTGCACCAACTGGTCCCTGGATCTCGCCTTTATCAGGAGATCGTCCAAGTATGGGTCCTTGCTTGCGAAGGAGAACCATCATCTCCGCCATCACTTTGGTGAAAATCCTCGGAGCCGTGGACAGACCAAACGGCAACGTTTGAAATTGGTAATGACAATCCTGAATTGCAAACCTCAGGTAAGCCTGATGCGGAGGATAAATGGGAACATGTAAGTAGGCATCCTTTATGTCCACCGACATCATAAAATCCCCTTCATCCAGACTGGAGATCACTGCTCCGAGAGACTCCATCTTGAATTCGAATTTCTTTAGGTAGAAATTTAGGGATTTCAGGTTTAGGATTGGTCTGACCGAGCCGTCCGGCTTCGGGACCACAAACAGGCTCGAATAAACACCTTCTCCCTGTTGTGACTGGGGAACCATGACGATAACTTGATTTTGACACAACTTTTGTATTGCGTCGCAAACTACCACCCTGTCCGGAAGAGAAGCTGGTAAGGCCGATTTGAAAAAACGGCGAAGGGAAACATCTTAAAACTCCAGCTTGTACCCATGGGATACTATTTGTAAAACCCATGGGTCTAGGTCCGAGCGAACCCAAAACTGACTGAAGAGTTCGAGACATGCCAATTCCACCGCATAGGAGCCCCAACGTCATGCGGTGGAATTGGCAGAAGCCTGGGAGGACTTCTGCTCCTGGGAGCCTAACAAGGCTGGTGATAGTTTACCTCTTCCCCTTCCTCTAGCAGCAAGGAAGGAAGAACCTCGGCCCTTTCTGTATTTATTGGGCCGAAAGGACTGCATCTGATAGTGATGCGTTTTCTTTTGTTGTGGAGGAACATAAGGCAAAAAGGATGACTTACCTGCGGTAGCTGTAGAAACCAAATCATCAAGGCCGTCACCAAATAAGGCCTTACCTTTATATGGTAGAGACTACATACTTTTCTTGGAATCAGCATTCCATTGGTGAATCCACAACGCTCGTCTAGCTGAGACTGCCATGGCATTGGCCTTTGATCCCAATAGACCAATATCTCTCGCAGCTTCCTTAAGGTATGCTGCCGCGTCCTTGATATAACCCAGCGTTAAGAGGATGCTATCCCTATCTAGGGTATCTATTTCAGAAGACAAAAAGACAAGTTGTCTGCCCACTTTTCAATAGCCCTACTTACCCACGCAGACGCAATGACAGGTCTGAGTAGCGTACCTGTGGTCGCATAAATGGACTTTAACGTAGTTTCTGGTTTACGATCCGCAGGATCCTTAAGGGAAGCCGCGTCAGGTGACGGGAGAGACACCTTTTTAGTCAACCTAGACAAGGCCTTGTCCACAGTAGGGGGGGGTGACTCCCACTTTTCCCTATCTGCCGAGGGAAACGGATAAGCTACCGTAACTCTTTTGAGAATCTGAAACTTTTTGTCAGGACCTTCCCAGACTTTTCAAATGGAGTGTTCAGTTCATGAGAGGGAGGAAACGTCACCTCAGGTTTCCTTTCCTTATACATACAGGCCCTTTTATCAGAGACAGCCGGGTCCTCAGTGATATGTAATACATCTTTAACTGCCACAATCATGTATTGAAGGCTAGTTGTCAATTTTGGATCTAATCTGGAATCGCTATAGTCGACACAGGAATCAGAGTCTGTGTCGGTATCAGTGTCTGCCAACTGGGCCAACGTACGTTTTTGTGACCCTGAGGGGACCTGACTTTGGAATAACATATCTTCCACAAATTTCTTCCATGCCAGGGTCTGCGACTCAGACTTATCTAACCTCTAATAAGAGCCACATTAGCATTCAAGGCGTTCAACACATTTACCCAATCCGGCGTCGGCGGTGCAGACTGGGTCACCCCCGCAGCAGTCTGTGTCCCCAATACAGCCTCCTCCTGGGAAGAGCCTTCAGCCTCAGACATGTCGACACACGTGCACCAAACACCCACAGACACACCGGGCATATAGGGGACAGACCCACAGTAAAGTCTGTCAGAGAGACACAGAGGGCTCACAACCCAGCGCTAAATCAACGGGTCTGAAAACACCAAGAAATTGCCTCAGACCTAAAGCGCTTTTACAGTCACATATATATTGCACCAATTGACCTGCCTCCCCCCGTTGTGTACCCCTGGTACTTGTCAGTGTGAGGAGGACCAGAGTCTCTGCAGCCTGCGGAGAAGAAATGGCGCTGTGAGGAAGAAGCTCCGCCCCCTTAATGGCGTGCTTCTGTCTCGCATTTTCTGATATTTATACTGGCGGGGGTTAGGACAGTGCCGTGGCACTAATGTCTCCACTTGCCAGTGGAATAATGAGGATGATTTTAGCTGCCCAGGGTGCCCCCCCGCCCGCGCCCTGCACCCTGTAGTGCTGTGTGTGGGAGCTCAGCACGCAGCGTCTGCCCGCTGCGCAGTACCTCAGAAAATGCCGTCAGTGAAGCTGAAGTCTTCTTTTCTTCTGCTACTCACCTGTCTTCTGGCTCTGAAAGGGGGTGACGGCAAGCTGCGGGAGTGAGCATCTAGGCGTACCCAGCGATCAGACCCTCAGGAGCTAATGGTGTCCTGTAGCCAGAAGCAGAGCCATTGAATTCACTGGAAGTGGGTCATACGTCTCTCCCCCAAGTCCCACGAAGCAGGGAGAATGTTACCAGCAGCCTCCCTGAACATAAAAAACCTAACACAAAGTCTTTTCAGAGAAACTCAGTAGAGCTCCCTGTAGTGCGTCCAGTCTCACTGGGCACAATTCTAATACTGGGGTCTGGAGGAGGGGCATATAGGGAGGAGCCAGTTCACACCCTTTCAAAGTCTTAAAGTGCCCATGTCTCCTGCGGATCCCGTCTATACCCCATGGTTTTATGATAACCCCCCCAGCATCCTCTAGGACGTATGAGAAAAAGGAGTGGTTTATATATAGACTGGCATGTGCTAATAGAGACACTCTCATTGAATACCTGGCATGTAATACTATAGGCAGAGGTACTGCTAGCACACAGTATGGCTGCTGGTGACACACAGTGACATGATGTGAGGGGGAGAGCAGGAGTATAATAGGTGGCTGATGTCTCCTGATGTACGAGATACACTAGAGTGTGGGGAGGAGACTGGTCAGATCTCTGGGCTGGTAACACACAGTGACAGGATGTGAGGGGAGAGCAGGAGTATAATAGGGGCTGATGTCTCCTGATGTATAAGATACACCAGAGAGTGTGGTGAGGAGACTGGTCAGATCTCTGGGCTGGTAACACACAGTGACATGATGTGAGGGGGAGAGCAGGAGTATAATAGGGGCTGATGCCTCCTGAAGTATGAGATACACCAGAGAGTGTGGGGAGGAGACTGGTCAGATCTATGAACTGGTAACACACAGTGACATGATGTGAGGGGGAGAGCAGGAGTATAATAGGGGCTGATGGCTCCTGATGTATGAGATACACCAGAGAGTGTGGGGAGGAGACTGGTCAGATCTCTGGGCTGGTAACACACAGTGACATGATGTGAGTGGGAGAGCAGGAGTATAATAGGGGCTGATGGCTCCTGATGTAGGCGATACACCAGAGAGTGTGGGGAGGAGACTGGTCAGATCTCTGGGCTGGTAACACACAGTAACATGATATGAGGAGGAGAGCAGGAGTATAATAGGGGCTGATGTCTCCTGATGTATGAGATACACCAGAGAGTGTGGGGAGGAGACTGGTCAGATCTCTGGGCTGGTAACACACAGTGACATCATGTGAGGGGGAGAGCAGGAGTATAATAGGGGCTGATGTCTCCTGATATATGAGATACACCAGAGAGTGTGGGGAGGAGACTGGTCAGATCTCTGGGCTGGTAACACACAGTGACAGGATATGAGGAGGAGAGCAGGAGTATAATAGAGGCTGATGGCTCCTGACTCCAAATGAGATTTATGGTAAGAACTTACCGTTGTTAAAGCTCTTTCTGCGAGGTACACTGGGCTCAACAGGGAATTACATTGGGGTGTAGAATAGGATCTTGATCCGAGGCACCAACAGGCTCAAAGCTTTGACCTTCTTCCCAGAAAGCATAGCGCCGCCTGCTCTATAACCCCGCCTCCGTGCACAGGAGCTCAGTTTTTGTTAACCAGTCCAATGCAGTAGCAAGGAAAAGAGACAATTGTTAGTAGCCACACACACACACAACACAACACATTCTCATGACAGGAGAAAGTGTCAGCGGCTAATGCCATACCAACCCAAAAAAGCTAAGTGCATCAGGGTGGGTGCCCTGTGGAGCCCAGTGTACCTCACAGAAAGATTTAACAACAAGTTCTTACCATAAATCTTGTTTTCTGCTGCGGGGTACACAGGGAATGACATTGGGGATGTCCTAAAGCAGTTCCTTACGGGAGGGGACGCACTGTAGCGGGCACAAGAACCCGGCGTCCAAAGGAAGCATCCTGGAAGGCGGAAGTATCAAAGGCATAGAACCTTATGAACGTGTTCACTGAGGACCACGTAGCCGCCTTGCACAATTGTTCAAGGGTCGCACCACGGCGGGCCATCCAAGAAGGTCCAACCGACCGAGTAGAAAGGTCCTATATGATAGCAAGAGCTAGAAGGCCAGCCTGTACATAAGCATGTGCAATCACCATTCTAATCCATCTGGCCAGGGTCTGCTTGTGAGCTGGCCAGCCACGTTTGTGAAAACCAAACAGACCAAAGAGAGAATCAGACTTCCCGACGGGAGCTGTCCTCTTATTGAAAGAAGGGAGTGAGAAACTTAGTGCGCAATTAATCCCCAGATGCAGCAAAAGATTAGTGTATTAAAGTGTACATCTAAAGACACTAGAAAGTATACATGGAAGAAAAATATATACACATATCTGTAGCGCTCCAAAGGGAAAAAATATGTATATATGTAAATACACCCTTAAAGTGAAAAGAGTTGTATTAAATTGATAATCACCCTAAAGGTTTTTTCATAGGAGCACAACTTGGTTATTTTTATTTCACTTTTTCTTTAGTTGTAAGGTCTCCACTGGAACCTGAGAAAATAATATAACCTCCTCCACACAAAATGTGTGTTAGGGTGAACACATAGAGGAAAGAGATAGTGCAGTGAAACCTTTTTTAATCTAAGATTCTCATCAATTGAATGCACTTACAAACGTTTATGATTAAATCAGCACGTCTCATATATTTCCATTAGGCACACAGCAGTTGCAGTATCGTCATTAGCCCAGGATAATGATCCAGATGATGTTGAAAATCTGGAGAAAATGTGACTACCTCCACACAGCCGTGTTTTTTGAGGTTGAGACACAAACAATAGAAAAGAATATAGTGCGATGATCCTTTTAAAATCTATAGCTGTCCTCTTCACATAGATACAGTGAGCCCATACCACATCCAAAGACCTCTCAAGTCAGGAGAGGCAAAGGCCGGAACCACGATCTCCTGATTAAGGTGGAAAGAGGACACCACCTTCAGTAAATACCCTGGACGTGTTCTAAGAACCGCCCGATCACGGTGGAAAATCAGATATGGGCACCCAAATCAGACAGCTGTCTAGCAGAGGCAATAGCCAGCAGAAACAATACCTTAAGGAAAAGCCACTTAAGGTCTGCAGATTCAAGAGGCTCAAACAGAGACTCTTGTAACACCTCCAGAACCACCGACAGGTCCCAAAGAGCCACAGGCGGGATGTAAGGAGGTTGAATCTGCAACACACCCTGAGTGAACGCATGCACATCAGGTAAGGTCGCAATTTCTCTCTGGAACCAAACCGACAAGGCAGAAATATGAAGATTGATGGAGGCCAGACGAAGGCCCAAGTCCAGGTCCTGTTGTAGTAAGGCTAAAAGTTTGGCCGTACTAAACTTGTAAGCATCATGATTGTTAGTGGTGCACCAAGCACAGTAAAAATTCCAGATCCTATGGTAAATCCGAGCAGAGGTCGGTTTCCGGGCCTTCAACATGGTTTGAATGACCGCCTCAGAAAATCCTTTGGCCTTCAAGACGGAAGCTTCAAAAGCCACGCCGTCAAAGCCAATCGGGCTAAATCCTGATATACACAGGGGCCCTGAATGAGGAAATCTGGACACTGCGGAAGTAGAAGGGGATTCTCTATCGAGAGACCCTGAAGGTCTGAGAACCAATGCCATCTGGGCCACGCTGGAGCGATCAGAAGTAGGATTCCTCCTTCTTGCTTGACCTTCCTTATTACTCTGGGCAGGAGTGACACTGGAGGGAACATGTATGGCAGCCGAAAGTTCCATGGAATTGCCAGTGCGTCCACGAACGCTGCTTGAGGATCCCTTGTCCGTGCTCTGAAGACCAGAACCTTGTGATTGTGTCTAGATACCATCAGGTCCACATCTGGAAGGCCCCACTTGTCCACGAGGAGTTGAAACACTTCTGGATGGAGGCTCCACTCTCTGCCATGTAAAATGAGAAAGTCCGCTTCTCAGTTTAGGACCCCCGGAATGAACACCGTCGATATGGCTGACAGATGACGTTCCACCCACTGAACAATCCGTGATACTTCCCTCAATGCCATGTGGCTTTGAGTGCCGCCTTGATGATTGATGTACGCCACCGTGGTGGCGTTGTCCGACTGTACTTGAACAGGTCTGTTTCTGTATTAAATGAGGGCCAAGTTCAATGAGTTGAACACCGCCCGCAATTCCAGAATGTTTATCAGGAGGAGAGACGACTCCTTGGTCCACCAACCCTGAAGGGAATGTTGTTCCAACACAGCACCCCAACCTCTCATACTGGCATCAGTCATCAGAAGGACCCAGCTGGAGATCCAGAAGGGATGACCCCTGCTAAATCGTTGGTCCTGAAGCAACCAGCTCAGTGACAGATGGACCTCCGGAGACAAGGAGATCATTTGAGACCTGATCCGGTGAGGCAAGCCGTCCCACTTGGTAAGAATCTGCAGAGGGCCAGGAATGGAATTGAGCATACTCCACCATGTTGAAAGCAGACAACATGAGACCTAGCACTTGCATTGCCGAATGTATCGACACTTGCGGACAAGATAGGAAGCATCGAATCCTGTCCTGAAGCTTCAGGACTTTCTCCTGAGACAAAAACAACTGCTGGTTGTGAGTGTCCAACAACGCCCACAGGCAGGAGCAGATTGGGAACAAAAAGCAACCCTGGAAAAATATGTACTAGTGGCCCCACATGGGCAGCACCAGAGGTGTAAGGTCTAGCCATGGCCATGGCAGCAGCACCCCCTCCACCCAAGACTTTCCAGATAGTGGGCATGTCCAGCATCAAGGGGGAAGATAAAAATAAATAAAATTAAATATTATGAGCACATTATATGATACACCTTCAGAATTTAGGAAACTATATCATTCTTTAGAAATATATATTTTCTTGCTTATTACACCAACCGTATCCCAATCACTATTCACTCAATCTTATATGTCAGCCAAGCAGGCAGACAGAGCATACACTAGATCATCTGCAATCACAGGCTAAGTGGCAAAGTCATTTTCATATATGCAAATTATTTTGTATCTTATTCATTATGTCTATAAAAAGGACCACATGTCCTCAAACAAAACAGGCCCCACAGGTGCGTCGGCCCACCGGGAATCTTCCCTGCAAGCCCTATGGCCAATCCGCCTCTGCCCACAGGTGCACCATGCTCCAAGCAGGGACCAGGGAAGATTTCTTCCAGTTGATGAGCCACCCGTGGGCTTGCAGAAACTGGATAGTCAGATGCAGATGGCGTAGGAGAGTTTCTGGGGAATTTGCCAGGATCAACAAGTCGTCCAGGTATGGTAGGATCCTGACCCCTTGACGGCGGAGCACAGCCGTCATGACCACCATAACCTTGGTGAAGACTTGCGGAGCCGTGGTCAAACCAAAGGGTAACGCCCAAAATTGGTAATGGAGGTTGCCAACCGCAAACGTCAGGTATTGCTGATGCGACATTGCAATGGGAATATGCAGGTAAGCATCCTGTATGTCCAGGGAGACCATATAATCCCCAGGTTCCAATGCCAGAACAATAGAGCGAAGAGTTTCCATACGAAACTTGGAGACCTTCACAAATTTGTTCAAGGACTTGAGGTTGAGAATGGGCCGGGAAGACCCATTCGGTTTCGGGACTAGGAACAGCGGTGAATAGTACCCCTTGACTCTCTGAGCCAGAGGCACCTGTACTACCACTCCTGTGTCCAGTAGGGACTGTACCACCGAATGAAGAGTTTTTGCCTTTACCTGATCCGAAGGGATGTCTGTCAGGCAAAATCTATGAGGGGGGTGATTTTTGAAGGATACGGTGTAACCTCAAGTGACGACTTCCCGTACCCATGCAGCGGAAATGGTCTTCAACCATTCCTGGGTATACCCTAGGATTCGCCCCCCCACCCTGTGATCCCCCATGCGGCAGGCTTTTTAGTTTTGGAAGCAGGCTGACGGGTAGTCCAGGCCAGTTTGGGCTTATTTGGTTTGGAAGTGCGTACCTGTTTCGAGTACGCCTGACCCTTTGCTTACCCTGAAGGACAAAAGGGAGTACTCTTAGCCTTCGGCACCGAAGGGGCAGTACTAGGTAAACACGTTGTTTTAGCAGAAGCTAAGTCAGCCACTATCTTATTGAGGTCTTCTCCGAAAAGAATGTCTCCCTTAAACGGGAGTACCTCCAGGGTTTTCTTAGAAGACAGATCCACGGACCAGGACCGCAACCATAGAATCCGGCGAGCCAGTATGGACGTAGTAGAAACCTTGGCCGCCAGAATACCTGTATCCGAAGCCAAGAAATACAGATGGAGGGCGCTGTCAATAGCCGCTGGTGTAGGGGGTGGTAATCCCCAATATATGTGGTCACAGAAAAAAACAGAAAAACACCTGCGCTCTGTTGTAAACAAGGGTATATCCCTCCGATAAAAATCTAACAGTTAGAAAATATAAATAAATAAATCAATATAAAAGGACGGTAGGTTTTAGGTTGAATTAATATACAATTTAATAGAATTTTTATCTAAAAACATATAAGTTGTCTGGTATAAAAAAAGATGATTTTTTATACCAGACAACTTATATGTTTTTAGATAAAAATTCTATTAAATTGTATATTAATTCAACCTAAAACCTACCGTCCTTTTATATTGATTTATTTATTTATATTTTCTAACTGTTAGATTTTTATCGGAGGGATATACCCTTGTTTACAACAGAGCGCAGGTGTTTTTCTGTTTTTTTCTGTATCCGAAGCCGCCTCCTTAATGTAATGACACGCTGTGACAATATACGACAAGCATTGTCTAGCATGATCAGAAGCGTTGGACGGCAACTCCGCCTCCAGCTCCTGAGCCCACGCTTCCACAGCGTCTGCAGCCCATGTTGCGGCAATGGTGGGCCTATGTGCAGCACCACTTAGAGTGTAAATTGCCTTTAAACAACCCTCCACACGCTTATCCGTCGGCTCTCTCAGGGACGCGACAATAGTTACGGGCAGAGCTGAGGATACCACCAGCTGCGCCACCTGCGAATCCACTGGCGGGTGTGATTCCCAATATTTACTTAGCTCCGCAGCGAGGGGGTAGCGAGCCGGCATCTTCTTGTGAGGCGTGAATTTCTTTAAAAAGCTTTTTCCTAGGGCTACAGCCCCCGTGTTGTATGCCTGCTTACTGCATGGCAGCAACTACAAAACTGAACTCCTGTGCACAAAGGTGGGGTTATAGAGGAGGCAGCGCTTGCATTCTGGGAAGAAGGTCAAAGCTTTGAGCCTGTTGGTGCATCGGATCAAGAGCCTACTCTACATCCCAATGTCATTCCCTGTGGAGCCCAGTGTACCCCGCAGCAGAAATACATATTCCACATTAGTCTGTACTGACAGAGGAGGGTGTAGTATAAGAGATTACTGTAGTGACTGAGCAATGAGAATATGTGACTTCTGTAATAAGTGTTTATTACTCACCTGTGCTGATATCTGTAGGGATCTCCTCCTCCTTACACTGCTGATCACCCCTCACATACGTCTCTTCTTCTCCCTCTATATCTTCTGCCTGTATATCAGTCACATACGTCTCTTCTTCTCCCTCTATATCTTCTGCCTTCATATCAGTCACATACATCTCTTCTTCTCCCTCTATATCTTCTGCCTTTATATCAGTCACATACGTCTCTTCTTCTCCCTCTATATCTTCTGCCTTCATATCAGTCACATACGTCTCTTCTTCTCCCTCTGTATCTTCTGTTTTAATATTAGACAGACGTTCTACCTACAAATAATTAAAAAAAAAACACTATGACATTTGCATACAGTCAGATTAAACTGAGGTGAAACAGTATAATATCAGTGTATAAGACACACAGCTTCTCTACAGATCATATAGTGAGTCACTTTGGTATATTGGGGAGACCCTATAGCCCACCTACCTGATCCTCCTGTGGGATCCTGTGATTCTCCTCTGTACAGTCCTGGGAATACAGAGGACGGGGACATCTCTCTGGGGTATCTCTGTTACTGGGCCCATCTGTAGGAGACACACAGTGGGGTATATTTACTAAGGTCCCGATTTTGACCGAGATGCCGTTTTTTCATCAAAGTGTCATCTCGGTAATTTACTAAGCAATAATCACGGCAGTGATGAGGGCATTCGTAATTTTTTGGAAGACCAACCAAAAAATAAGAATTTACTTACCGATAATTCTATTTCTCGTAGTCCGTAGTGGATGCTGGGACTCCGTCAGGACCATGGGGAATAGCGGCTCCGCAGGAGACAGGGCACAAAAGTAAAAGCTTTAGGATCAGGTGGTGTGCACGGGCTCCTCCCCCTATGACCCTCCTCCAAGCCTCAGTTAGGATACTGTGCCCGGACGAGCGTACACAATAAGGAAGGATCTTGAATCCCGGGTAAGACTCATACCAGCCACACCAATCACACTGTACAACCTGTGATCTGAACCCAGTTAACAGCATGATAACAGCGGAGCCTCTGAAAAGATGGCTCACAACAATAATAACCCGATTTTTTGTAACAATAACTATGTACAAGTATTGCAGACAATCCGCACTTGGGATGGGCGCCCTGCATCTACTACGGACTACGAGAAAGAATTATCGGTAAGTAAATTCTTATTTTCTCTGACGTCCTAAGTGGATGCTGGGACTCCGTCAGGACCATGGGGATTATACCAAAGCTCCCAAACGGGCGGGAGAGTGCGGATGACTCTGCAGCACCGAATGAGAGAACTCCAGGTCCTCCTCAGCCAGGGTATCAAATTTGCAGAATTTTGCAAACGTGTTTGCCCCTGACCAAGTAGCAGCTCGGCAAAGTTGTAAAGCCGAGACCCCTCGGGCAGCCGCCCAAGATGAGCCCACCTTCCTTGTGGAATGGGCTTTAACAGATTTTGGCTGTGGCAGGCCTGCCACAGAATGTGCAAGCTGAATTGTACTACAAATCCAACGAGCAATCGTCTGCTTAGAAGCAGAAACACCCAATTTGTTGGGTGCATACAGGATAACAGCGAGTCAGTTTTCCTGACTCCAGCCATCCTGGAACCATATATTTTCAGGGCCCTGACAACATCTAGCAACTTGGAGTCCTCCAAGTCACTAGTAGCCGCAGGTACCATAATAAGCTGGTTCAGGTGAAACGCTGACACCACCTTAGGGAGAAACTGGGGACGAGTCCGCAGTTCTGTCCTGTCCGAATGGAAAAACAGATATGGGCTTTTGTGAGACAAAGCCGCCAATTCTGACACTCGCCTGGCCGAGGCCAGGGCCAACAGCATGGTCACTTTCCATGTGAGATATTTAAAATCCACAGATTTGAGCGGTTCAAACCAATGTGATTTTAGGAATCCCAGAACTACATTGAGATCCCACGGTGCCACTGGAGGCACAAAAGGAGGCTGTATATGCAGTACTTCCTTGACAAACGTCTGGACTTCAGGAACTGAAGCCAATTCTTTCTGGAAGAAAATCGACAGGGCCGAAATTTGAACCTTAATGGACCCCAATTTGAGGCCCATAGACACTCCTGTTTGCGGGAAATGCAGGAATCGACCGAGTTGAAATTCCTCCGTGGGGCCCTTCCTGGCCTTACACCACTCAACATATTTTCGCCAAATGCGGTGATAATGTTGTGCGGTCACCTCCTTCCTGGCTCTGACCAGGGTAGGGATGACCTTTTTCCGGAATGCCTTTTTCCCTTAGGATCCGGCGTTCAACCGCCATGCCGTCAAACGCAGCCGCGGTAAGTCTTGGAACAGACATGGTCCTTGCTGAAGCAAGTCCTTCTTAGTATCTCTTGAAGTTCCGGGTACCAAGTCCTTCTTGGCCAATCCGGAGCCACGAGTATAGTTCTTACTCCTCTACGTCTTATAATTCTCAGTACCTTGGGTATGAGATGCAGAGGAGGGAACACATACACCGACTGGTACACCCACGGTGTTACCAGAGCGTCCACAGCTATTGCCTGAGGGTCTCTTGACCTGGCGCAATACCTGTCCAGTTTTTTTGTTCAGAAGGGACGCCATCATGTCCACCTTTGGTCTTTCCCAACGGTTCACAATCATGTGGAAGACTTCCAGATGAAGTCCCCACTCTCCCCGGGTGGAGGTCGTCCACTCCCGGAATGAACACCGCTGACAGTGTTATCACATGATTTTTCGCCCAGCGAAGAATCCTTGCTGCCATTGCCCTCCTGCTTCTTATGCCGCGCTGTCTGTTTACGTGGGCAACTGCCGAGATGTTGTCCGACTGGATCAGCACCGGTTGACTTTGAAGCAGAGGTCTTCCTATGCTCACAGCATTGTAAATTGCCCTTAGCTCCAGTATATTTATGTGGAGAGAAGTCTCCAGACTTGACCACACTCCCTGGAAATTTCTTCCCTGTGTGACTGCTTCCCAGCCTCTCAGGCTGGCATCCGTGGTCACCAGGACCCAGTCCTGAATGCCGAATCTGCGGCCCTCTAGTAGATGAGCACTCTGCAGCCACCACAGAAGAGACACCCTTGTCCTTGGAGACAGGGTTATTCGCTGATGCATCTGAAGATGCGATCCGGACCATTCGTCCAGCAGATCCCACTGTGAAATCTGCCGAATGGAATCGCTTCGTAAGAAGCCACCATTTTTCCCAGGACCCTTGTGCAATGATGCACTGACACTTTTCCTGGTTTTAGGAGGTTCCTGACTAGCTCGGATAACTCCCTGGCTTTCTCCTCCGGGAGAAACACTTTTTTCTGGACTGTGTCCAGAATCATCCCTAGGAACAGCAGACGTGTCGTCGGGATCAGCTGCGATTTTGGAATATTTAGAAACCACCCGTGCTGTTGTAGCAGTACCCGAGATAGTGCTACTCCGACCTCCAACTGTTCCCTGGACTTTGCCCTTATCAGGAGATCGTCCAAGTAAGGGATAATTAAGACGCCTTATCTTCGAAGAAGAATCATCATTTCGGCCATTACCTTGGTAAAGACCCGGGGTGCCGTGGACAATCCAAACGGCAGCGTCTGAAACCGATAGTGACAGTTCTGTACCACGAACCTGAGGTACCCTTGGTGAGAAGGGCAAATTGGGACATGGAGGTAAGCATCCATGATGTCCAGAGACACCATATAGTCCCCTTCTTCCTGGTTCGCTATCACTGCTCTGAGTGACTCCATCTTGATCTGAACCCTTGTATGTAAGTGTTCAAAGATTTCAGATTTAGAATAGGTCTCACCGAGCCGTCCGGCTTCGGTACCACAAATAGTGTGGAATAATACCCCTTTCCCTGTTGTAGGAGGGGTACTTTGATTATCACCTGCTGGGAATACAGCTTGTGAATTGCTTCCAATACTGCCTCCCTGTCGGAGGGAGACGTTGGTAAAGCAGACTTCAGGAACCTGCGAGGGGGAGACGTCTCGAATTCCAATCTGTACCCCTGGGATACTACCTGTAGGATCCAGGGGTCCACTTGCAAGTGAGCCCACTGCGCGCTGAAACTCTTGAGACGACCCCCCACCGCACCTGAGTCCGCTTGTAAGGCCCCAGCGTCATGCTGAGGACTTGGCAGAAGCGGTGGAGGGCTTCTGTTCCTGGGAAGGGGCTGCCTGCTGCAGTCTTTTTCCCTTTCCTCTACCCCTGGGCAGATATGACTGGCCTTTTGCCCGCTTGCCCTTATGGGGACGAAAGGACTGAGGCTGAAAAGACGGTGTCTTTTTCTGCTGAGAGGTGACTTGGGGTAAACAAGGTGGATTTTCCAGCTGTTGCCGTGGCCACCAGGTCCGATGGACCGACCCCAAATAACTCCTCCCCTTTATACGGCCATACTTCCATGTGCCATTTGGAATCCGCATCACCTGACCACTGTCGTGTCCATAAACATCTTCTGGCAGAAATGGACATCGCACTTACTCTTGATGCCAGAGTGCAAATATCCCTCTGTGCATCCCGCATATATAGAAATGCATCCTTTAAATGCTCTATAGTCAATAAAATAATGTCCCTGTTAAGGGTATCAATATTTTCAGTCAGGGAATCCGACCAAGCCACCCCAGCGCTGCGCATCCAGGCTGAGGCGATCGCTGGTCGCAGTATAACACCAGTATGTGTGTGTATATACTTTTTAGGATATTTTCCAGCCTCCTATCAGCTGACTCCTTGAGGGCGGCCGTATCTGGAGACGGTAACACCACTTGTTTTGATAAGCGTGTGAGTGCCTTATCCACCCAAGGGGGTGTTTCCCAACGCGCCCTAACTTCTGGCGGGAAAGGGTATAACGCCAATAATTTCTATCGGGGGAAACCCACGCATCATCACACACTTCATTTAATTTATCTGATTCAGGAAAAACTACATGTAGTTTTTTCACACCCCACATAATACCCTTTTTTGTGGTACTTGTAGTATCAGAAATATGTAACACCTCCTTCATTGCCCTTAACATGTAACGTGTGGCCGTAATGGAAAATACGTTTGTTTCTTCACCGTCGACACTGGAGTCCGTGTCTGTGTCGACCGACTGAGGTAATGGGCGGTTTAAAGCCCATGACGGTGTTTGAGACGCCTGGACAGGTACTAATTGGTTTGCCGGCCGTCTCATGTCGTCAACCAACCTTGCAGCGTGTTGACATTATCACGTAATTCCCTAAATAAGCCATCCATTCCGGTGTCGACTCCCTAGAGAGTGACATCACCATTACAGGCAATTGCTCCGCCTCCTCACCAACATCGTCCTCATACATGTCGACACACACGTACCGACACAGCACACACACAGGGAATGCTCTGATAGAGGACAGGACCCCACTAGCCCTTTGGGGAGACAGAGGGAGAGTTTGCCAGCACACACCAAAACGCTATAATTATACAGGGACAACCTTATATAATTGTTTTCCCTTATAGCATCTTAATATATAATAATATCGCCACACAAAATGCCCCCCCTCTCTGTTTTAACCCTGTTTCTGTAGATGCAGGGGAGAGCCTGGGAGCCTTCCTAGCAGCGGGGCTGTGTAGGAAAATGGCGCTGTGTGCTGAGGAGAATAGGCCCCGCCCCCTTTTCGGCGGGCTTCTTCTACCGTTTTTCTGACAACCTGGCAGGGGTTAAATACATCCATATAGCCCCAGAGGCTATATGTGATGTATCTTTTGCCAGCATAGGTACTTTCATTGCTGCCCAGGGCGCCCCTCCCAGCGCCCTGCACCCTCAGTGACCGCGGTGTGAAGTGTGCTGAGAGCAATGGCGCACAGCTGCAGTGCTGTGCGCTACCTTAAGAAGACTGGGAAGTCTTCAGCCGCCGATTTCTGGACCTCTTCTCTCTTCAGCATCTGCAAGGGGGTCGGCGGCACGGCTCCGGTGACCATCCAGGCTGTACCTGTGATCGTCCCTCTGGAGCTAGTGTCCAGTAGCCTAAGAAGCCCATCCATCCTGCACGCAGGTGAGTTCACTTCTTCTCCCCTAAGTCCCTCGTTGCAGTGAGCCTGTTGCCAGCAGGACTCACTGAAAATAAAAAACCTAACAAAACTTTTACTCTAAGCAGCTCTTTAGGAGAGCCACCTAGATTGCACCCTTCTCGGCCGGGCACAAAAACCTAACTGAGGCTTGGAGGAGGGTCATAGGGGGAGGAGCCAGTGCACACCACCTGATCCTAAAGCTTTTACTTTTGTGCCCTATCTCCTGCGGAGCCGCTATTCCCCATGGTCCTGACTGAGTCCCAGCATCCACTTAGGACGTCAGAGAAAATTACGAATGAATACACCATCGGTCAAAACGCGGCTGTTTAACTATGAATCTCGGTAATTTACTAAGAAGTGCAAAGCAAAAAAAAAAAAAAACCACTGCCGTGAAAAATTACAACTTGTAAAAAAGTGCTAAAAAAAAACAACAGACCTGCTTTTTTAATCCGTGATTGTATAGGCATGCAGGGATCCATGAGATCCGTGCATGTATATCAGTGGGAAGGGGTGGGAAAGTGGTTATTTTCTTTAAAAAAATTGCGTGGGGTCCCCCCTCCTAAGCATAACCAGCCTCGGGCTCTTTGAGCCGATCCTGGTTGCAGAAATATGGGGAAAAAATTGACAGGGGTTCCCCCATATTTAAGCAACCAGCATCGGGCTCTGCGCCTGGTCCTGGTTCCAAAAATACGGGGGACAAAAAGAGTAGGGGTCCCCCGTATTTTTAAAACCAGCACCGGGCTCCACTAGCTGGACAGATAATGCCACAGCCGGGGGTCACTTTTATATAGTGCCCTGCGGCCGTGTCATCAAATATCCAACTAGTCACCCCTGGCCGGGGTACCCTGGGGGAGTGGGGACCCCTTCAATCAAGGGGTGTCCCCCCCCCAGCCACCCAAGGGCCAGGGGTGAAGCCCGAGGCTGTCCCCCCCATCCAATTGGCTGCGGGTGGGGTGCTGATATCTTTACATTTTCACAAAAGGCTATTGTTTTTAGTAGCAGTACTACAAGGCCCAGCAAGCCTCCCCCGCATGCTGGTACTTGGAGAACCACAAGTACCAGCATGCGGCGGAAAAAACGGGCCCGCTGGTACCTGTAGTACTACTACTAAAAAAATACTCAAAAAAAGACAAGACACACACACCTTGAAAGTAAAGTTTTATTACATACATCCACACAAACATACAAACATACTTACCTTATGTTCACACGAGGGTCGGTCCTCTTCTCCAGTAGAATCCAAGGGGTACCTGTTGAATAAATTCTACTCACCAGATCCAGGGTCCCAGGCTCCTCTGAGAATCCTTTTGTAATCCACGTACTTGATTAAAATAAAAAAAAACGGACACCCGAGCCACGCACTGAAAGGGGACCCATGTTTGCACATGGGCCCCCTTTCCCCGAATGCCAGAAACCCACTCTGACTGATGTCTAAGTGGGTTTCTTCAGCCAATCAGGGAGCGCCACGTTGTAGCACCCTCCTGATTGGCTGTGTGCTCCTGTACTGACTGACAGGCAGCACGCGGCAGTGTTACAATGTAGCACCTATGCGCTCCATTGTAACCAATGGTGGGAACTTTCTGCCCTGCGGTTGACCGAAAGTGACCTCACCGCTGAGCAGAAAGTTCCCACCATTGGTTACAATGGAGCGCATAGGCGCTACATTGTAACACTACCGTGTGCCGCCTGTCACTCAGTACAGGAGCACACAGCCGATCAGGAGGGTGCTACAACGTGGCGCTCCCTGATTGGCTGAAGAAACCCACTTAGACATCAGTCAGAGTGGGTTTCTGGCATTCGGGGAAAGGGGGCCCATGTGCAAACATGGGTCCCCTTTCAGTGCGTGGCTCGGGTGTCCGTTTTTTTTTTTTAAATCAAGTACGTGGATTACAAATGGATTCTCCGAGGAGCCTGGGACCCTGGATCTGGTGAGTAGAATTTATTCAACAGGTACCCCATGGATTCTACTGGAGAAGAGGACCGACCCTCGTGTGAACATAAGGTAAGTATGTTTGTATGTTTGTGTGGATGTATGTAATAAAACTTTACTTTCAAGGTGTGTGTGTATTGTCTTTTTTTGGGTATTTTTTTAGTAGTAGTACTACAGGTACCAGCGGGCCCGTTTTTCCGCCGCATGCTGGTACTTGTGGTTCTCCAAGTACCAGCATGCGGGGGAGGATTTCTAGGCCTTGTAGTACTGCTACTAAAAACAATATCTTTTCATTTTCACAAAAGGCTATCAGCCCCCCATCCGCAGCCAATTGGATGGGGGGTGGGGGGGGCAGCCTCGGGCTTCACCCCTGGCCTTTGGGTGGCTGGGGGGGGGGGGGGGCCTTGATTGAAGGGGTCCCCACTCCCCCAGGGTACCCCGGTCAGGGGTGACTAGTTGGATATTTGATGCCACGGCCGCAGGGCACTATATAAAAGTGACCCCCGGCTGTGGCATTATCTGTCCAGCTAGTGGAGCCCGGTGCTGGTTTTAAAAATACGGGGGACCCCTACTCTTTTTGTCCCCCGTATTTTTGGAACCAGGACCAGGCGCAGAACCCGATGCTGGTTGCTTAAATATGGGGGAACCCGTCAATTTTTTCACCATATTTCTGCAACCAGGATCGGCTCAAAGAGCCCGAGGCTGGTTATGCTTAGGAGGGGGGACCCCACGCAATTTTTTTTCAAGTTTTACAGTGTTTATTTAAAAAAAAAAAAAATTAACCCCAGCACGGATCACACAGATCCGGCCGAGATTCATTTTGAAAAAGTCGGCAGTGTTTTGCTAATCACTGCCGTAAAAAACAGAAAAAAAAAAAAAACGAACAACATCGACATCAGAAAACCCGAAAAGGCAAAATACGGGAGCTTAGTAAATTAGTCGTAATCAATTCAAAAAGTTGCAAATTTACACTGTCGATGTCATTCGTGATTGAACTTTGACCTTTTTCCCGAAAATTACGAATGTTAGTAAATATACCCCAGTGACTGAGTACAGTGTATATATCTGATTATCAGATGATGTGTGTATATAGGGGGCCCCATACCTGCTCTCCCCTGTACAATACATGACAGTCTCCTCTTATCCAGTGATGTGAGGGGCCGGTGATTCTCCATCATCACGTCCTTGTACAGACCCCTGTGTTCCTCTATATACTCCCCCTCCTGCATGGAGTCATAGACAGTGACATCCTGACACCTTATAGGAACCTGACACACACAGTGATACAGTCATCACCCAGACACATCCCCTGGTGTTACTGTATAGTGTCCCATTCCCAGCAGTCACCTCTCCAGTCATCACCCAGACACTTCCTCTGGTGTTACTGTATAGTGTCCCATTCCCAGCAGTCACCTCTCCAGTCATCACCCAGACACATCCCCTGGTGTTACTGTATAGTGTCCCATTCCCAGCAGTCACCTCTCCAGTCATCACCCAGACACATCCCCTGGTGTTACTGTATAGTGTCCCATTCCCAGCAGTCACCTCTCCAGTCATCACCCAGACACATCCCCTGGTGTTACTGTATAGTGTCCCATTCCCAGCAGTCACCTCTCCAGTCATCACCCAGACACATCCCCTGGTGTTACTGTATAGTGTCCCATTCCCAGCAGTCACCTCTCCAGTCATCACCCAGACACATCCCCTGGTGTTACTGTATAATGCCCCATTCCCAGCAGTCACCTCTCCAGTCATCACCCAGACACATCCCCTGGTGTTACTGTATAATGTCCCATTCCCAGCAGTCACCTCTCCAGTCATCACCCAGACACATCCCCTGGTGTTACTGTATAATGTCCCATTCCCAGCAGCCACCTCTCCAGTCATCACCCAGACACATCCCCTGGTGTTACTGTATAATGTCCCCTTCCCAGCAGTCACCTCTCCGGTCATCACCCAGACACATCCCCTGGTGTTACTGTATAATGTCCCCTTCCCAGCAGTCACCTCTCCGGTCATCACCCAGACACATCCCCTGGTGTTACTGTATAATGTCCCATTTCCAGCAGTCACCTCTCCAGTCATCACCCAGACACTTCCCCCGGTGTTACTGTATAATGTCCCATTCCCAGCAGTCACCTCTCCAGTCATCACCCAGACACATCCCCCGGTGTTACTGTATAATGTCCCATTCCCAGCAGTCACCTCTCCAGTCATCACCCAGACACATCCCCTGGTGTTACTGTATAATGCCCCATTCCCAGCAGTCACCACCCAGATACGTCCCCCAGTGTTACTGTATAATGTCCCATTCCCAGCAGTCACCTCTCCGGTCATCACCCAGACACATCCCCTGGTGTTACTGTATAATGTCCCATTCCCAGCAGTCACCTCTCCAGTCATCACCCAGACACATCCCCTGGTGTTACTGTATAATGCCCCCTTCCCAGCAGTCACCTCTCCGGTCATCACCCAGACACATCCCCTGGTGTTACTGTATAATGTCCCATTCCCAGCAGTCACCTATCCAGTCATCACCCAGACACATCCCCCGGTGTTACTGTATAATGTCCCATTCCCAGCAGTCACCTCTCCAGTCATCACCCAGACACATCCCCCGGTGTTACTGTATAATGTCCCATTCCCAGCAGTCACCTCTCCAGTCATCACCCAGACACATCCCCTGGTGTTACTGTATAATGTCCCATTCCCAGCAGTCACCTCTCCAGTCATCACCCAGACACATCCCCTGGTGTTACTGTATAATGTCCCATTCCCAGCAGTCACCTCTCCGGTCATCACCCAGACACATCCCCTGGTGTTACTGTATAATGTCCCATTCCCAGCAGTCACCTCTCCAGTCATCACCCAGACACATCCCCTGGTGTTACTGTATAATGCCCCCTTCCCAGCAGTCACCTCTCCGGTCATCACCCAGACACATCCCCTGGTGTTACTGTATAATGTCCCATTCCCAGCAGTCACCTCTCCAGTCATCACCCAGACACATCCCCTGGTGTTACTGTATAATGTCCCATTCCCAGCAGTCACCACCCAGATACGTCCCCCAATGTTACTGTATAATGCCCCATTCCCAGCAGTCACCACCCAGATACGTCCCCCAGTGTTACTGTATAATGTCCCATTCCCAGCAGTCACCTCTCCAGTCACCACCCAGACACGTCCCCCAGTGTTACTGTATAATGCCCAATTCCTAGCAGTCACCTCTCCAGTCATCACCCAGACACATCCCCTGGTGTTACTGTATAATGTCCCCTTCCCAGCAGTCACCTCTCCGGTCATCACCCAGACACATCCCCTGGTGTTACTGTATAATGTCCCCTTCCCAGCAGTCACCTCTCCGGTCATCACCCAGACACATCCCCTGGTGTTACTGTATAATGTCCCATTTCCAGCAGTCACCTCTCCAGTCATCACCCAGACACTTCCCCTGGTGTTACTGTATAATGTCCCATTCCCAGCAGTCACCTCTCCAGTCATCACCCAGACACATCCCCTGGTGTCACTGTATAATGCCCCATTCCCAGCAGTCACCACCCAGATACGTCCCCCAGTGTTACTGTATAATGTCCCATTCCCAGCAGTCACCTCTCCAGTCACCACCCAGACACGTCCCCCAGTGTTACTGTATAATGCCCAATTCCCAGCAGTCACCTCTCCAGTCATCACCCAGACACATCCCCTGGTGTTACTGTATAATGCCCCCTTCCCAGCAGTCACCTCCCAGATACGCCCCCCAGTGTTACTGTATAATGTCCCATTCCCAGCAGTCACCTCTCCAGTCACCACCCAGACACGTCCCCCAGTGTTACTGTATAATGCCCAATTCCCAGCAGTCACCTCTCCAGTCATCACCCAGACACATCCCCTGGTGTTACTGTATAATGCCCCCTTCCCAGCAGTCACCTCTCCGGTCATCACCCAGACACATCCCCTGGTGTTACTGTATAATGTCCCATTCCCAGCAGTCACCTCTCCAGTCATCACCCAGACACATCCCCTGGTGTTACTGTATAATGCCCCATTCCCAGCAGTCACCACCCAGATACGTCCCCCAGTGTTACTGTATAATGCCCCATTCCCAGCAGTCACCACCCAGATACGTCCCCCAGTGTTACTGTATAATGTCCCATTCCCAGCAGTCACCTCTCCAGTCACCACCCAGACACGTCCCCCAGTGTCACTGTATAATGCCCAATTCCCAGCAGTCACCTCTCCAGTCATCACCCAGACACATCCCCTGGTGTTACTGTATAATGCATCATTCCCAGCAGTCACCTCTCCAGTCATCACCCAGAAACATCCCCTGGTGTTACTGTATAATGTCCCATTCCCAGCAGTCACCTCTCCAGTCATCACCCAGACACATCACCTGGTGTTACTGTATAATGCTCCATTCCCAGCAGTCACCTCTCCAGTCATCACCCAGACACGTTCCCTGGTGTCACTGTATAATGCCCCATTCCCAGCAGTCACCACCCAGATACGTCCCCCAGTGTTACTGTATAATGTCCCATTCCCAGCAGTCACCTCTCCAGTCACCACCCAGACACGTCCCCCAGTGTTACTGTATAATGCCCAATTCCCAGCAGTCACCTCTCCAGTCATCACCCAGACACATCCCCTGGTGTTACTGTATAATGTCCCCTTCCCAGCAGTCACCTCTCCAGTCATCACCCAGACACATCCCCTGGTGTTACTGTATAATGTCCCATTCCCAGCAGCCACCTCTCCAGTCATCACCCAGACACATCCCCCGGTGTTACTGTATAATGTCCCATTCCCAGCAGTCACCTCTCCGGTCATCACCCAGACACATCCCCTGGTGTTACTGTATAATGTCCCATTCCCAGCAGTCACCTCTCCAGTCATCACCCAGACACATCCCCTGGTGTTACTGTATAATGCCCCCTTCCCAGCAGTCACCTCTCCGGTCATCACCCAGACACATCCCCTGGTGTTACTGTATAATGTCCCATTCCCAGCAGTCACCACCCAGATACGTCCCCCAGTGTTACTGTATAATGTCCCATTCCCAGCAGTCACCTCTCCGGTCATCACCCAGACACATCCCCTGGTGTTACTGTATAATGTCCCATTACCAGCTGTCACCTCTCCAGTCATCACCCAGACACATCCCCTGGTGTTACTGTATAATGCCCCATTCCCAGCAGTCACCACCCAGATACGTCCCCCAGTGTTACTGTATAATGCCCCATTCCCAGCAGTCACCACCCAGATACGTCCCCCAGTGTTACTGTATAATGTCCCATTCCCAGCAGTCACCTCTCCAGTCACCACCCAGAAACATCCCCTGGTGTTACTGTATAATGTCCCATTCCCAGCAGTCACCTCTCCAGTCATCACCCAGACACATCCCCTGGTGTTACTGTATAATGCCCCATTCCCAGCAGTCACCTCTCCAGTCATCACCCAGAAACATCCCCTGGTGTTACTGTATAATGTCCCATTCCCAGCAGTCACCTCTCCAGTCATCACCCAGACACATCACCTGGTGTTACTGTATAATGCTCCATTCCCAGCAGTCACCTCTCCAGTCATCACCCAGACACGTTCCCTGGTGTCACTGTATAATGCCCCATTCCCAGCAGTCACCACCCAGATACGTCCCCCAGTGTTACTGTATAATGTCCCATTCCCAGCAGTCACCTCTCCAGTCACCACCCAGACACGTCCCCCAGTGTTACTGTATAATGCCCAATTCCCAGCAGTCACCTCTCCAGTCATCACCCAGACACATCCCCTGGTGTTACTGTATAATGTCCCCTTCCCAGCAGTCACCTCTCCAGTCATCACCCAGACACATCCCCTGGTGTTACTGTATAATGTCCCATTCCCAGCAGTCACCTCTCCAGTCATCACCCAGACACATCCCCCGGTGTTACTGTATAATGTCCCATTCCCAGCAGTCACCTCTCCAGTCATCACCCAGACACATCCCCCGGTGTTACTGTATAATGTCCCATTCCCAGCAGTCACCTCTCCAGTCATCACCCAGACACATCCCCCGGTGTTACTGTATAATGTCCCATTCCCAGCAGTCACCTCTCCAGTCATCACCCAGGCACATCCCCTGGTGTTACTGTATAATGTCCCATTCCCAGCAGTCACCTCTCCAGTCATCACCCAGACACATCCCCTGGTGTTACTGTATAATGCCCCATTCCCAGCAGTCACCACCCAGATACGTCCCCCAGTGTTACTGTATAATGCCCCATTCCCAGCAGTCACCTCTCCGGTCATCACCCAGACACATCCCCTGGTGTTACTGTATAATGTCCCATTCCCAGCAGTCACCTCTCCAGTCATCACCCAGACACATCCCCTGGTGTTACTGTATAATGTCCCATTCCCAGCAGTCACCTCTCCAGTCATCACCCAGACACATCCCCTGGTGTTACTGTATAATGCCCCATTCCCAGCAGTCACCACCCAGATACGTCCCCCAGTGTTACTGTATAATGCCCCATTCCCAGCAGTCACCACCCAGATACGTCCCCCAGTGTTACTGTATAATGTCCCATTCCCAGCAGTCACCTCTCCAGTCACCACCCAGAAACATCCCCTGGTGTTACTGTATAATGTCCCATTCCCAGCAGTCACCTCTCCAGTCATCACCCAGACACATCACCTGGTGTTACTGTATAATGCTCCATTCCCAGCAGTCACCTCTCCAGTCATCACCCAGACACGTTCCCTGGTGTTACTGTATAATGTCCCTGACAATGCTGATATCCTTTGTTGTATAAAACACCTTAAGAAGTTTAAGAACACTGTACGCTGTTTACTTAAGAAGTACCGTAATGGTACGCTATTTGCGTAACGATCGCTCAGCCGTAGGCGAGACGCTCAAGCGTCACGTTCGCTCGCGGCCCAGTGATCACAGGACACGTTATTGTCTAAGGCTAGCGTAATGATTCGCTGTAGCGTAGCGTACGCTCGAGACCACGAGGAGGTCACCAGCGATGCAGACGCTCACAGCACTGTACCTTTATATTAATACCTTTTAACAATGATATATGCTATATACCTTAATGTGAATACAGGGTGTAAGTGCAACCTTGTGTAACCTGACTAACTACAAAGCTGCTTGTGCGTCACCGACGCTCAAGTGAACACTTTACACTATAGAAAATACACAGATACTGGTTTAGGGTTCCAAAGCCTATTAACTGTATTATATCTAATATACTTGTAAAAAGGGGATAACAGTACACTTGATACACTACAATATAACAGAGACTTCCTAACCAAAATACAATGCTATCTAATACAATACAATACTATACTAGCCTAGTCTAGGGGAGGGATGAGAGAAAAGAGACGGGAGAGAGAGAGAGAGAGAGAGAGACGGAGAGAGATGAGAGAAATTGGCTCGCAGAAAGACAATGATTACGGAGAGAGTACTTACGCACAAAGGGTATGATCGCCAGCGCCTCGATATCCAGCTCCCGATTATCAGCAGATAACCGTTGATGAGAGAGTGAGTTTGGATATGGTCGGCCTGCCTATTTATGCCCCACACACAATGCAATCTCATAGTCCCTACAATCCCATTGTCCATTGGCCGAAGGAATTCGGCCCTGCATCATAACAAAAGGTCATAGGGTGATTCATATAGGTGGGCTGTGACGATTTCCAACAGCTCAGGTGGGTGGGAAACTGGGTTTCCCGCCGCATACCTGAGTATGAGTAAATAATAGAAATGGACATAAACTTCTTATGTCCATAACTATTCGCACGAGCGATTAATACGCTCCAAACCAACACCGGAATATTGCTGATTAAATACTCTTCCGATGGGTACCAAACACTGCCGTATGATTCCTGTTAGACCCTTCGTACGATGCAAAGAGGGATTCCTCGGCTCAGGGACGTTCTATTTTAACCAAACTTTCAGAATCTATCAAAGGGACCATGATCTATAAACTACATTAATTGTGAACATTTGTAACGACTGAGTCGCACGCTACGACTACATACTCTTTACCGTAAATACACATACCGTGCGAGCGGGTGCACGCACTAGCGGGTAAGCGCAGACACGGGAAAGCGCACGCATGCGCAGCATGGACCAGTGTGCGGTGCAAATATGGCAACGTGCATAGAGACATTTTTCTGACTTTGACAGTCCACCCTTTGGCAGTCAATAATAACTGCCACTCAAAATATTTAAGGAGAAAAATGTAAGTCAGGGGTTAATTGATTTCCATGGTGGGGAGAGGAAGAAGAATGGAGTAGGTGTGAAGAGGGTATGACCTAGTGAGAAAGCAGAAGCATGTGTGTATGAGTCCATGTTTGGAGGGTCATGTATCATCGTGCCGTACGTGTGGTAAATCAAGCTTCGAGGTATTGCGAAGTATACATTTGAATTCCTTCTTATCCCGTACTAAGGGTCTGTGGATGGGCTGTCAAACTCTACCGAGCTCATTTCGGCTTACAGTTGTAACAAAATGGGGATGCACATTTTAGTTGATGATACATGAATGGGGGAGGTATGTGGTTGCTGATATCTGTGCCTGTATTCCCTATCGACTATGTGTGTCATTACCTGAGGGTTGTAGAGATGAAGATAAAGAACACTTATGGAAAATGCAATGATATTCTATGTCAGGGAAATGTACATCTGTCGTCGAAGTTGTGTTCGGTATCTGTTGAGAGTCGTCTTCTTTGCGCTGTATTGCTCCTTGGGCATGAGCAAAAAGCTTTGTCTAAGCCATCAGATTTACAAAAAATGTTGGGCTAGCGTGATTTTAAAAGTACTAGGGAAACTGGGGATCCTTTGGCAAAGTTCATCAAGTGTCCATATCATAGGTTGTCAAAACTTCATCTTTGGTGCTTGTCTGTTGTCTTGTCTGTATACCGTCTCGTCAACTTCCTCGTCCAAGGGGTCTTTGTATCTTGGAGAAAAGCAGAAAAACAGGTGAAAGAAACGGACCGTATAATCACATTTTCATCACATTCTGGTTTCTATCATTGGGTCATAAATCAAATCCAGGTTAATTACAGTTTCCTCACTCCTCAAGCTCATCACTCTCGTACTTTGTTTGCACCTCATTAAAGCCTGCCCGCATCTAAATATCAATCCAATCGATATAACGACACCCAAGATACATAGTAGAAACTTTCCAACATCCATTATGACTCCTTGAGCCCAGTCTCCCAAACCGGAGAACCAATTTCGCGGGTTCAACCATGACACCCAACCAGTCAGCTCATTACCTACAGCAGCAAGGGTGAGATTGTGTTTTCGACGAAATTCCCACTTTAATTGCAGAATATCGTCCATCTTTTGGTCTATGACCTCTACCGGATCCTCGGTGCTATTTGTGATATACGTGCAACACTTTATACCGTACTGTGTTGCCAAAGTAACACAATATCCGCCTGTTACTGCTGTCAGGTAATTAAGAACCATCCTATGCTGAACTAGTTCTGTTTTGTAAGCTTGAAGTTCTCTTCCAGTGTATCTAAACGTGTCATCATACATTTCAGTGATATTATCTAACAAATTGGCGAGTGCGGAAATGTATCTATAATTCATCACTCCTCGAGCGGTACGAGTGAAATCTAACGCTACCAGAACCTGAATCCCGGTGGATTCATGGATAAGATCAGAGGCCGGATGCTCTAACCTTTCTGACAGTTGTCTTTTAACTCGATGCTCGTAATGAGTGTTGAGTATAAGGAGCTTGGGCACCACGGTGTATGTCCTTCATTTTGTCATGTGTAACAGTCATCACTTCAGGTAATACTTTTCCAATATAACACAATCCTTCAGAGTTTGGGGCTAGCCATTTGTACGCCTTTCTCCCGCATATGAAATATGCGTCATCGGGGAGAACATAAGGGACGGAGAAGGACATGACCATGTTACACACCTTCCAGGTGAAATCTCCTGACCCTAATTCTTCCATCTGCTTAATGCACGTATCAGTTTGTACGATATGTGCACAGTATCCTGGTGATACTTCTCCAACTCTAGTAATTCTATTTCCTAAGGTATATCTATACCGGAAAGATTTTCCTCTACTGGCTATGTGGCGTACAAGCTCTGTATCTGTAGGCATTCTATCTGCTCTGTGTGAAAAGGTCATGGTGTGGTTACTCCATGACACTTCCCAATTTCCCGGTTTTCTAGGATTGGAGATGTTAAAACATAAGAGGGACCTATCCACATGGTATTGGTGGAGCTTCAAACTAGGAGGGCTGGAGATATTAAACCTCCGGTCCACCGGTCTCCCACCACTTAGCTCAAGTACCTCCCCTAACGTTAAAGGAAATGGTACTAGCCCTGATTTGCTGTGACCCTGAGGTACTTGAGAGCATACCCAACAATCTGTTTGGTTTAATACGCTACCCACTAGAGAGTGATAGTCACTCAATGGATGCCGGTCCATATGGATATTAAAACTGGATTGGCATTTCTTTATGCATCCATCTTCAACCAGATTATCACAAAGCCTACAGATACAATTTTCTTCAGCTAACAATCCATCACAATTTCTTCTATCGGATCGTTTTCTGATACTCGCCTTTGCTCGTTGGTTTGGTTGATCTTGGAAAACTACGCCTCCATCATCATAATCGGAACCCATTCCAGAACCTCTCTCGACCTCTATGGTACTCTCGCCGGAACAGACTGCTCTGGTCAACATCATGGTTAACATCAAAATCCGGATCACAGTCTCTTGGGGCAAGTCCATCTTTGAGGAGGAAATAGAGAAGAATGAGAAAGGGGAAAAGAAATTTCAAGGGAGAGGGGATGGGAAGTGGAGAAAAACAATAAAAGGGAGAGGGGAGTCGACAACTGCTTCCGGTCTTCAAGGCTCAGGTGCCGCCTCAGTCCTCCTGGAACAGACACTCCAGTGATACAACCTCTACCGTCTGTTCCTTATCACGGGACTTCTCTGGGTCAGCAACCTTCTTGCAGTGGGATGAATGGACCCAAGTCTCTCTCTCAGCAACCTTCAATGCTGTGGTGCTAGTCAATAAGACCTGGTATGGTCCTTCCCATCTATCAATAAGACAACCTGAGCGCAGAAAATTTCGTATCATTACATAATCCCCAGGTTCAATGTCATGACAATTACTATCTGGTAAATCAGGAATCACCAACTTCAGATTATCATTTTGATTCCTCAACTGTTTACTCATGTTAATCAAGTATTTTACAGTTACTTCATTGTTACATTTCAAATCATCCTGAGGGTTAATCATGACATGCGGTTGTCGACCAAACAGAATTTCAAAAGGAGACAGATTAAGAGGGGATCTGGGAGTGGTTCTGATGCTATACAAAACAATGGGTAAAGCTTCTGGCCACGTCAATCCTGTCTCTGCCATTACTTTACTCAATTTATTTTTAATAGTGCTGTTCACTCTTTCGACCTTCGCGCTCGCCTGTGGACGGTACGGAGTGTGCAGCTTGCTATCAATACCCATCAACTTACACATTCCTTGAAAGACATCACCTGTAAAATGGGTACCCCTATCACTTTCAATGATTCTAGGGATACCATATCTACATACAAATTCCTGCACAATTTTCTTAGCTGTAAACATAGCGGTATTTGTAGCTGCTGGAAAAGCTTCGACCCAATTCGAGAAAACATCTATACATACAAGTACATATTTTAAATTTCGACATGGGGGTAACTGAATAAAGTCAATTTGGATTACCTGGAAAGGGCCGCCAGCAGGTGGGATATGGGATGGTTCTGTAGGTATTGCTTTTCCAATATTCTTTCTCAGGCAGGTAAGGCATGACATTGCTCTTTTACTAGCATGAGAGGAGAATCCTGGGGCGCACCAGTATGCTCTTACCAATTTGCACATCCCCTCCCTGCCTAGATGAGTCAGCCCGTGAGCTGCTTCAGCCAGACATGGAAGGTATGCCCTGGGGGCCACTGGTTTACCATGTCCATCCGTCCAGAGCCCTGAGGACTCCTGGCCATATCCCTTTGCCTTCCAGACTGCTCTTTCCTGTGTGGAACACAAATTCTGCATCTCACACAACTTCTGTGTGTTGATGGTAGTAAATACCATCAATTGTGTGGTGTCTGTCTGTATGGGGGTAGCAGCTGCTAACTTAGCTGCTTCGTCTGCTCGGCTGTTACCAAGGGATACTGGGTCTTGGCTATATGTATGTGCTTTACATTTGATAACAGCCACTCTGTCGGGTTCCTGTATCGCTGTTAGAAGCCTTTTTATATACGCTGCATGCGCTATCGGTGTACCAGCTGCCGTCATGAAATTTCTGAGCCGCCATAGGGCTCCGAAATCATGAACTACCCCGAACGCGTATCTGGAATCGGTGTAGATATTGGCTGACTTACCCTTAGCCAATTCACATGCTCTGGTTAGGGCGACCAGTTCAGCAACCTGGGCTGAGTGAGGTGGGCCTAGCGGTTCCGCTTCTATGGTGTCTTGGTCATCTACGACTGCGTATCCAGTACACAAGTCTCCCGAGTCTGACTGTCTGTGACAACTACCGTCCGTGTAGAACGTGAGTTCTGCGTCTTCCAGTGGATTGTCACTGATGTCAGGCCTTGCGGTAAAATTTTGGGTCAAATATTCCATACAATCATGTGTATCTTCCTTTGCATTAAATCCTCCTTCCCCATCACTCTCACCTTCCACCCTTTGTGTCTGACCAGGCACACCCGGGAGAAATGTTGCAGGGTTTAATGCACTGCATCTCCTTATGGTAATGTTTACGGGGGCCATTAATGCCAATTCCCATCTTGTAAACCTTGCGGATGAGACGTGTCTGGTTTGGGCAGAATTCAATAAGGCAGATACCGCATGTGGTGTATGGATTGTGAGGTTGTGGCCTAGCACGACATCTTCGCTTTTCGTCACTAGCAATGCTATCGCCGCAACGCTATGCAAGCATGTGGGGAGGGATCGCGCTACCGTATCTAGCTGAGCGCTGTAGTATGCGACTGGCCTGCTGGCATCACCGTGTTTTTGGGTTAGTACACCTGCTGCGCACCCAGCACTTTCTGTTCCGTATAGTTCAAAGGGTTTCCCATAGTCTGGCATAATTGCAACTTGTCTTTGGAAACCTTGTGACCTGTGTCTGAAAGATGAAACAGGAGCTGTTTCGTATCCTTCAGGGAAGCTTCCAGTGAATCTGAACACAGCAGTAAATCATCCACATACTGTATCAATACTGATCCACTCTCTGGTTGGAAAGACTGTAGACAATCATGCAAAGCCTGAGAAAATATACTTGGACTATCTATGAAACCTTGGGGTAATCGAGTCCACGTGTATTGGACTCCTCTGTATGTGAATGCAAACAAATATTGGCTGTCAGGGTGCAGAGGTACCGAAAAGAAAGCGGAGCAGAGGTCAATGACAGTGAAAAATTTGGCCGTGGGAGGAATTTGCATTAGGATGACAGCTGGATTAGGCACTACGGGGAACTGACTCTCAACTATTTTGTTAATCCCCCTTAGATCCTGCACTAGTCTGTAACCCCTCCCCCCACTCTTTTTAACAGGGAAGATGGGACTATTTGCTGTGCTGGACGTTCTTACTAGAATGCCCTGTTGTAGCAAGCGCTCTATTACTGGGAAAACTCCTAACTCCACCTCTGGCTTCAGAGGATACTGTGGGATTTTTGGAGCTATCCTACCATCTTTTACTTGTACAACTACTGGAGCTACATTTGCCATTAATCCAGTGTCCTGTCCATCTTTTGTCCAAAGCGACTCTGGAATCTGAGATGTCATCTCTTCTACTTGGGATGGATTCCTATTTGTCATAATGGTGTGTGACATTAATTTTGATGGGGAGTCTAACATGTCTCGTACTTCCTGAGCGTGATTCTCAGGTATGTCCAAGAATACACCTTCAGGAGTACAATAAATGACGCAACCCATTTTACATAGTAAGTCTCTTCCCAGGAGATTGGTTGGTGCTGATGCAGTCAGCAAAAAGGAATGCTTGGTATGCAAAGGCCCTATTGTAATCTCGGCTGGTTTGCTAACAGGGTAGTGCTGGACTACTCCTGTTACTCCCATGGCTGGAATTGTCCTACCAGTGGTTCTCATGCCCACTGTCGAATTTATCACTGACTTGGCCGCCCCTGTGTCTACAAGAAAGTTTAAAGTTTTACCAGCTACATTGATTGCAATCTCTGGTTCGCTTCCAAGACTGGCAATCAATTTAACTGGCTGCAGATTACAGGTATGGCCACACCCCTATTGGGTATACTGACCTCCCTGAATCCCGCTGGCAGCAACTACTTGTGGGGGAGTTAGCTGGGAACTATCGGAGGCATGCCAGTCTCTGTTTGGGGGATATCTTTTTGTTTCCCCTGTATGTGGCTCAAAACTCCGCCTCTGTGGACCCCGCTCCCAATGTCGTGTGTTGTGTTGTTGTCTAGGGGGTTGAAAAGATCTTTGTACATTCTTTGTTCTACATTCTCGTGCATAGTGTCCCGGTCTGTTACAAGAAAAACGTTATCATACTTGCCTTACCCACAGGATTCGGTGGTACATACGCAGGCTGCCTTGTGGTCAGCGGCTGTATACTTACGGACATCAACTTATCACTTTGCGACTCCCTGTGTCTAGTGATGTTTTTGTCGTGATCAATAGCAGCCTCTCTCAAAGTGGACACTGACAGACCTCGCCAACATGGTTGTGTGGTCTGTACCCTAGCCTTTAATGTTTCTTTCAAACCATCCATCAGTACAGATACTGCTACTTCTCGATGGTTTGGGTTGGTCTTTATGTCTTCTATACCAGTGAATTTTGCTATTTCTGATAATGCCCGGTGGAAATATTCTGCTGCCGTTTCGGATTCCTTTTGTTTAATGGAAAATATCTTGTTCCATTTAACAACGGCTGGGAAATATTCTTTTAGCTGCAAATTTATCCTTTTTACATTATCCTGGTCGTACACATCTGTTAGTGGTACATCTTTATCTAGTCCACAATCAGCCAAGAATTTAACTGAGTCGACATTGGAAGGTAAGCAAGCTCTTAGCACTATCTGCCAATCCTTATTATTGGGCTCTAAAGTGTTTCCTAGATCCCTGATGTATTTTTGGCTTGCCACTAAATCCTTTCTGGGGTCTGGGAATTCAGACACTATGGTCCTTAATTCCATTCTAGTGAGCGGGCAATACATGGCAATATTCCTGACGGGTGTGACTCCTGATGCATCTGTTTTCCCATTGGGAACTACTATCACCTTTACCGGAGCAATTCTAACAGCCTCTTCCTGTATAGATTCTACAGCTTGTTGTGGTACAATTGTTTCAGTGTAATGCATGGTGCCGTACTTACCCGTTGACACGACCTCACCTATCCCTCCGCTAGGGGCCTTCACTAATCTCGTGGGTGGTGCAGTTCCTACTGTGGTTTCTGATATGGTGGCCGCTAGAGAGAGCGCTGAAATTGTTGCCGAATCGTCTTCTTGTTCACACTCCTGAGGAAGGTTCAAAACAGGGTACAACTTGCACGGGTTAATACTTGCATGAGTTATTTGGTTAACATCATTAACATTTACAAGGTTACTAAGAGTTTTTGTTTTATAACCCAGTGCGTCTTTCTCCGTAATCAACTTCTCTCCTGGTATATATGGTGGGGGCGGGGCTGTGGCTATCAGCTTCCTGACTGCCCCAGATCCCGCCGCCAGAGCCAAACCTCTCTGTATCTCACCTTCCTGGTGCCATAACTGTAAGTAATCATGATGCTGAATTCGTCTCTTTGTTGATTTAACGAGACATATCCTCCTCCTTAAATTTTGTAACACTTCTGGGCTGAAGCTACCTATTCTTGGGAATTTGTCCCTGTCTTGTACAGTCATTCTTTCCCATTCATCACATAAAGATTCGGTGTGACTTCCATATTTTTCACACATTACATATCGTGCCGACCCAACTGGTCGGTTCACAGAATCAACCTGAACCAGGGTTGATCGCCCCCTACCTGAGCAACTGGCCCCCATAGCCTGTAGGTGTTGCTTAGTCCTCCTTGGATTTTCTGTATCAAGGTTTTCAGCAAGCCTTTACAGACAACCAAATTACTCCACAGTAGGCCGGCGGTGGCGGTTTACCGAGTACCCCACTCACTCGCCCACCTCGACCAATACGACCTGATCACACCGACGTGGTGCTGGCGTACTCGATACAGGGCCCCTATGGAACCTTTCAGTTTACTGGAACATATGAGGGTTACCCGAAGGACACTTACTCTTTCCAGTAAAGGTTGAGGTTGTTAGATAGTTCCTGAGTGACCAGCGAACTTCCCTTCCAAAAATAAAAAATTACACAAATCACGTCAGAATGTACAAATAGCGTTTGTGACCACTTTACTCTAATGGTATTAGGTCAGATTACTAACTACTGCACACAATGACGTGTGGTCCAATCGTTCAGTACACAAGCACTACTTGTTATGTACTGAGAGATCAATGGAATCGAGGTTTCCGGCCGCGATTCCTTCAGCAAGAGCTTGTATGGCCTATATGGGTTCTGCACCAACACCCCAGGCGTTGTGCCACTGGACTTTTATAGCGGACCTTTTTCCTTACGACCTCCTGGTCTGTTACCTTATGACCTCCTGGTCTTGTCCTTATGACCTCCTGGTCTTGTTACCTTATGGTCCGCTATACTCTAATGCTCAAATATCATTTAACCAGGGATGCCTCCCTAGCCACCGTATATGTCACTTACACGTATGTCCCTCGACGAGTACCCGGCTTTCCTTTTGGTTCCACCTTAAAGTTATGTGAACTTATATATATAAAACCACACTCACTCAACACATGTACACTTTTGCTTCCACTCCTATTTCTGCGCAGAAATTTGTCTTTAGCCCAAGTGTGTTACCAATTAGGAGCAGGATCTGTTAAACTAAATTTCAGACACTAAAAATAGACTTGCGTTATTTACCGCGTCGCGTTATCTACCGCTGTGCGTTACTTATCGCCTTTGCGTTATCTACCACCTTGCGCTACTTATCGCTTTGCGCTAACAATCAACTTATCGTCTTGAGCTAGGTGGGCGTAACCAGACGCTACGTTGCGTAATGTACGCTGCGTGCGTCTGCCTTTGGATTGCGTACGCTAGTCTTTGTTATAGACACGTGTACGCAAAGAAAAGATCCACCGTAACACAATATATTTTTATCAATGTAAATGATCCCTGATCATCTACCGCAATCCACACTGACTGCCTCGTATCTCGGACAAACCGTGTGTTTGTTCTATACTTTAACTATTACCTCTACTATGAAATAACAGCAAATCTCTTTTAGCACTTCCTATCAACTATAAAATTGGCAACCAGGAATAGTGATATACGAAATTTGAAAAAGAAATGCAGATATATGTATACGTGCGTGTATACGCAAGACAGAAGAAAAATAAACAGTTTTAAAAAGACACAAGCGTTTTGTTCTTACTTCCGGTCCCCGGATTCCTTCAGCACTCTTAATCTAAGCGAAGCAGACGCTTATCCCGGCAGCACTGAGAGACAACCTCCCACCCTTTGCTGGAGGGATAATGTCTGCTGATCTACCTAGTGCAGATATGAGAAGAATCGGACGAGCCCCCAATTGACAATGCTGATATCCTTTGTTGTATAAAACACCTTAAGAAGTTTAAGAACACTGTACGCTGTTTACTTAAGAAGTACCGTAATGGTATGCTATTTGCGTAACGATCGCTCAGCCGTAGGCGAGACGCTCAAGCGTCACGTTCGCTCGCGGCCCAGTGATCACAGGACACGTTATTGTCTAAGGCTAGCGTAATGATTCGCTGTAGCGTAGCGTACGCTCGAGACCACGAGGAGGTCACCAGCGATGCAGACGCTCACAGCACTGTACCTTTATATTAATACCTTTTAACAATGATATATGCTATATACCTTAATGTGAATACAGGGTGTAAGTGCAACCTTGTGTAACCTGACTAACTACAAAGCTGCTTGTGCGTCACCGACGCTCAAGTGAACACTTTACACTATAGAAAATACACAGATACTGGTTTAGGGTTCCAAAGCCTATTAACTGTATTATATCTAATATACTTGTAAAAAGGGGATAACAGTACACTTGATACACTACAATATAACAGAGACTTCCTAACCAAAATACAATGCTATCTAATACAATACAATACTATACTAGCCTAGTCTAGGGGAGGGATGAGAGAAAAGAGACGGGAGAGAGAGAGAGAGAGAGAGAGACGGAGAGAGATGAGAGAAATTGGCTCGCAGAAAGACAATGATTACGGAGAGAGTACTTACGCACAAAGGGTATGATCGCCAGCGCCTCGATATCCAGCTCCCGATTATCAGCAGATAACCGTTGATGAGAGAGTGAGTTTGGATATGGTCGGCCTGCCTATTTATGCCCCACACACAATGCAATCTCATAGTCCCTACAATCCCATTGTCCATTGGCCGAAGGAATTCGGCCCTGCATCATAACAAAAGGTCATAGGGTGATTCATATAGGTGGGCTGTGACGATTTCCAACAGCTCAGGTGGGTGGGAAACTGGGTTTCCCGCCGCATACCTGAGTATGAGTAAATAATAGAAATGGAAATAAACTTCTTATGTCCATAACTATTCGCACGAGCGATTAATACGCTCCAAACCAACACCGGAATATTGCTGATTAAATACTCTTCCGATGGGTACCAAACACTGCCGTATGATTCCTGTTAGACCCTTCGTACGATGCAAAGAGGGATTCCTCGGCTCAGGGACGTTCTATTTTAACCAAACTTTCAGAATCTATCAAAGGGACCATGATCTATAAACTACATTAATTGTGAACATTTGTAACGACTGAGTCGCACGCTACGACTACATACTCTTTACCGTAAATACACATACCGTGCGAGCGGGTGCACGCACTAGCGGGTATGCGCAGACACGGGAAAGCGCACGCATGCGCAGCATGGACCAGTGTGCGGTGCAAATATGGCAACGTGCATAGAGACATTTTTCTGACTTTGACATCCCATTCCCAGCAGTCACCTCTCCAGTCATCACCCAGACACATCCCCTGGTGTCACTGTATAATGCCCCATTCCCAGCAGTCACCACCCAGATACGTCCCCCAGTGTTACTGTATAATGTCCCATTCCCAGCAGTCACCTCTCCAGTCACCACCCAGACACGTCCCCCAGTGTTACTGTATAATGCCCAATTCCCAGCAGTCACCTCTCCAGTCATCACCCAGACACATCCCCTGGTGTTACTGTATAATGTCCCCTTCCCAGCAGTCACCTCTCCGGTCATCACCCAGACACATCCCCTGGTGTTACTGTATAATGTCCCATTCCCAGCAGTCACCTCTCCAGTCATCACCCAGACACATCCCCTGGTGTTACTGTATAATGTCCCATTCCCAGCAGTCACCTCTCCAGTCACCACCCAGACACGTCCCCCAGTGTTACTGTATAATGCCCAATACCCAGCAGTCACCTCTCCAGTCATCACCCAGACATCCCCTGGTATTGCTGTTTAATGCCCCATTCCCAGCAGTCACCTCTCCAGTCAGCAGCTGAATGATCTTGTTAGGGAGTTCCAGGATCTTCTGGTCAATGTGTCAGTGAGTGAGGTGGAGGCACCGTGATGGGGCTCTGGGTCCTGCGCAGTCCTCCTGACACACGGGGATGGCTGCTCGGTGTCTCACACTCACCGGATGTCTTCTTCACTATTGCGTAACCCTGCGAAATGGGGGAGACATCACTGTAAATACTCACAGATCTCCTCATCTCCCCAGTCATGTCCCTGTATTATTAATAGATATGTGATGTCACTGTGACGCTCCCAGTTCCCCTCACCTCTCCAGTCATGTCCCTGTATTATTACTATTGTGCCAATAGACACACTCATCCCAACCCACACAGTGCACCTGTCCTATAACGGGCACACTTACCTCTGCATTATGGTTACCTCCTTTCTACTCAATGCACCTACCAGACATACACACCAGGGACGTGCGGTGAGGTACATTTATCAGGAGGCACTGGCTAGTACCAGAGCCAGATTTACACACAATATATGAGCCCAAGGATTACACACAGGTGCAGAGGTACACACACGTGGGCATTGGACACAGGTGCAGAGGTACACACACGGGGGCATTGGACACAGGTGCAGAGGTACACACACGGGGGCATTGGACACAGGTGCAGAGGTACACACACGGGGGCATTGGACACAGGTGCAGAGGTACACACACGGGGGCATTGGACACAGGTGCAGAGGTACACACACGTGGGCATTGGACACAGGTGCAGAGGTACACACACGTGGGCATTGGACGCAGGTGCAGAGGTACACACACGTGGGCATTGGACGCAGGTGCAGAGGTACACACACGTGGGCATTGGACGCAGGTGCAGAGGTACACACACGTGGGCATTGGACGCAGGTGCAGAGGTATACACACACGTGGGCATTGGACACAGGTGCAGAGGTATACACACACGGGGGCATTGGACACAGGTGCAGAGGTACACACACGGGGGCATTGGACACAGGTGCAGAGGTACACACACGGGGGCATTGGACACAGGTGCAGAGGTACACACACGGGGGCATTGGACACAGGTGCAGAGGTACACACACGGGGGCATTGGACACAGGTGCAGAGGTATACACACGTGGGCATTATACACAGGTGCAGAGGTATACACACGTGGGCATTGGACACAGGTGCAGAGGTACACACACGTGGGCATTGGACACAGGTGCAGAGGTACACACACGTGGGCATTGGACACAGGTGCAGAGGTACACACACGTGGGCATTGGACGCAGGTGCAGAGGTACACACACGTGGGCATTGGACGCAGGTGCAGAGGTACACACACGTGGGCATTGGACGCAGGTGCAGAGGTACACACACGTGGGCATTGGACGCAGGTGCAGAGGTACACACACGTGGGCATTGGACGCAGGTGCAGAGGTACACACACGTGGGCATTGGACACAGGTGCAGAGGTATACACACACGTGGGCATTGGACACAGGTGCAGAGGTGTACACACACGTGGGCATTGGACACAGGTGCAGAGGTACACACACGGGGGCATTGGACACAGGTGCAGAGGTACACACACGTGGGCATTGGACACAGGTGCAGAGGTATACACACGTGGGCTATATACACAGGTGCAGAGGTACACACACGTGGGCATTAGACACAGGTGCAGAGGTACACACACGTGGGCTATATACACAGGTGCAGAGGTATATACACGTGGGCATTAGACACAGGTGCAGAGGTATACACACGTGGGCATTATACACAGGTGCAGTGGTATATACATGTGGGCATTATACACAGGTGCAGAGGTACACACACGTGGGCATTATACACAGGTGCAGAGGTATACACACGTGGGCATTATACACAGGTGCAGAGGTATATACACGTGGGCATTATACACAGGTACAGAGGTATACACACGTGGGCATTGGACACAGGTGCAGAGGTACACACACGTGGGCATTATACACAGGTGGAGAGGTATACACACGTGGGCATTATACACAGGTGCAGAGGTATACACACGTGGGCATTAGACACAGGTGCAGAGGTATACACACGTGGGCATTAGACACAGGTGCAGAGGTATACACACGTGGGCATTAGACACAGGTGCAGAGGTATACACACGTGGGCATTATACACAGGTGCAGAGGTATACACACGTGGGCATTATACACAGGTGCAGAGGTATACACACGTGGGCATTATACACAGGTGCAGAGGTATACACACGTGGGCATTATACACAGGTGCAGAGGTATACACACGTGGGCATTATACACAGGTGCAGAGGTATACACACGTGGGCATTATACACAGGTGCAGAGGTATACACACGTGGGCACTATACACAGGTGCAGAGGTATATACACGTGGGCATTAGACACAGGTGCAGAGGTATATACACACGTGGGCATTATACACAGGTGCAGAGGTATATACACGTGGGCATTATACACAGGTGCAGAGGTATACACACGTGGGCATTAGACACAGGTGCAGAGGTATATACACGTGGGCATTAGACACAGGTGCAGAGGTATACACACGTGGGCATTATGCACAGGTGCAGTGGTATACACACGTGGGCATTAGACACAGGTGCAGTGGTATATACACGTGGGCATTATACACAGGTGCAGAGGTATACACACGTGGGCATTATACACAGGTGCAGTGGTATATACACGTGGGCATTATACACAGGTGCAGAGGTATATACACGTGGGCATTATACACAGGTGCAGGGCATTATACACAGGTGCAGCGGTATACACACGTGGGCATTACACACAGGGGCAGCGGTATATACACGTGGGCATTATACACAGGGGCAGCGGTATACACACGTGGGCATTATACACAGGTGCAGAGGTATATACACACGTGGGCATTATACACAGGTGCAGAGGTATATACACGTGGGCATTATACACAGGTGCAGAGGTATACACACGTGGGCATTAGACACAGGTGCAGAGGTATATACACGTGGGCATTAGACACAGGTGCAGAGGTATACACACGTGGGCATTATACACAGGTGCAGTGGTATACACACGTGGGCATTAGACACAGGTGCAGTGGTATATACACGTGGGCATTATACACAGGTGCAGAGGTATACACACGTGGGCATTATACACAGGTGCAGTGGTATATACACGTGGGCATTATACACAGGTGCAGAGGTATATACACGTGGGCATTATACACAGGTGCAGGGCATTATACACAGGTGCAGCGGTATACACACGTGGGCATTACACACAGGGGCAGCGGTATATACACGTGGGCATTATACACAGGGGCAGCGGTATACACACGTGGGCATTATACACAGGTGCAGAGGTATACACACGTGGGCTATATACACAGGTGCAGAGGTATATACACGTGGGCATTATACACAGGTGCAGAGGTATATACACGTGGGCATTATACACAGGTGCAGAGGTATACACACGTGGGCATTAGACACAGGTGCAGAGGTATATACACGTGGGCATTAGACACAGGTGCAGTGGTATACACACGTGGGCATTATACACAGGTGCAGAGGTATACACACGTGGGCATTATACACAGGTGCAGAGGTATATACACGTGGGCTATATACACAGGTGCAGAGGTATACACACGTGGGCATTATACACAGGTGCAGAGGTATACACACACGTGGGCATTATACACAGGTGCAGAGGTATACACACGTGGGCATTAGACACAGGTGCAGTGGTATACACACGTGGGCATTAGACACAGGTGCAGAGGTATACACACGTGGGCATTATACACAGGTGCAGAGGTATACACACGTGGGCATTATACGCAGGTGCAGAGGTATATACACGTGGGCATTAGACACAGGTGCAGAGGTATACACACGTGGGCGTTAGACACAGGTGCAGAGGTATATACACGTGGGCATTATACACAGGTGCAGCGCTATACACACGTGGGCATTAGACACAGGTGCAGAGGTATACACACGTGGGCATTATACACAGGTGCAGAGGTATACACACGTGGGCATTATACACAGGTGCAGCGGTATATACACGTGGGCATTATACACAGGTGCAGAGGTATACACACGTGGGCACTATACACAGGTGCAGAGGTATACACACGTGGGCATTATACACAGGTGCAGAGGTATATACACGTGGGCATTATACACAGGTGCAGAGGTATATACACGTGGGCATTATACACAGGTGCAGAGGTATACACACGTGGGCATTATACACAGGTGCAGAGGTATACACACGTGGGCATTATACACAGGTGCAGAGGTATACACACGTGGGCATTAGACACAGGTACAGAGGTATACACACGTGGGCATTATACACAGGTGCAGAGGTATACACACGTGAGCATTAGACACAGGTGCAGTGGTATACACACGTGGGCATTATACACAGGTGCAGAGGTATACACACGTGGGCATTATACACAGGTGCAGAGGTATACACACGTGGGCATTATACACAGGTGCAGAGGTATATACACGTGAGCATTAGACACAGGTGCAGAGGTATATACACGTGGGCATTATACACAGGTGCAGAGGTATACACACGTGGGCATTAGACACAGGTGCAGTGGTATACACACGTGAGCATTAGACACAGGTGCAGTGGTATACACACATGGGCATTAGACACAGGTGCAGAGGTATACACACGTGGGCATTAGACACAGGTGCAGAGGTATACACACGTGGGCATTAGACACAGGTGCAGAGGTATATACACGTGGGCTATATACACAGGTGCAGAGGTATACACACGTGGGCATTATACACAGGTGCAGAGGTATATACACGTGGGCATTATACACAGGTGCAGCAGTATACACACGTGGGCATTATACACAGGTGCAGCAGTATACACATGTGGGTAATATACACAGTTGCAGAGGTATACACACGTGGGCTATATACACAGGTGCAGTGGTATACACATGTGGGTAATATACACAGTTGCAGAGGTATATACATGTGGGCATTATACACAGGTGCAGCAGTTTATACACATTTGGGCATTAGACACAGGTGCAGAGGTATACACACGTGGGCATTATACACAGGTGCAGCGGTATATACATGTGGGCATTATACACAGGTGCAGCAGTTTATACACATTTGGGCATTATACACAGGAGGAGGAGTATAAATTTGGTGAGTGCGGGTAAGGTAGGTGGAGGAGGGGGGGGGGCACTGCCTCACCTACCATAGAATTTTTACTTCAGACCTTTGACTACAGAAATTATTAGAATAATACAAAGATGATATTTATATGTTCTTTGTATTTTTTATATACTGTATACAGTCAAAACTGTGGTGTATATGTTAGTATGACAGGAAAAGCTCTGTCTCCCCGCACGTCACTGATTCACAGGTACACCCAACCCCATGTGTGCAGAGCGTTCTACCCTCACTTCTGCTGTGCACACTTCTCCCACCACAACCTAACTGTGATGTGCGCGCATCCTACCCTCACTGATGTGCCTACTGGTCACCTACCCCGCACCCATGTAGCCACCTGACACGCACCCCTCCCCCATGCAGCCACCGGTCACACATCCCACCCTCACTGATGTGCCTACTGTTTGAAACGACAGGTGACGGCCGGGGGGGGCGCGTCGAGAACGACGACAGGTGACGGCCAGGGGTGGAGGGGACGACGACAGGTGACGGCCATGGGGGTAATGCCAGGTGACAGTCAGGGGGCACGGCAGGTGATGAAAAGGGGGTGGCAGGAGAGGAAGATGTGTCAGGGTACAGCCAGACAGATGCAGGAGAGGCAGGTGATGAGTAGGGGGCTGCAGGTGAGGCAGCAGGGTGCAAGCAGGAGAGCCAGGTGACGGACATGTGGGTGGCAGGAGATGCAGGTGGTGGAAGATGACGGGCAGGGGGTGGTAGAAGAGGCAATGGAGGAAAGGTACAGGCAGAGAGGCACAGGTAAGACAGGCGGTGGCAGGTGAAAGACAGCGGGTGGTAGTAGAGGCAGGTTACAGGAAGGAAAATGTCAGGTGATGGGCAGGGAGGTGGTAGGAGAGGCAGGCGGTGGCAGGTGAAAGACAGCGGGTGGTAGTAGAGGCAGGTTACAGGCAGGAAAGTGGCAGGTGATGGGCAGGGGGGTGGTAGGAGAGGCAGGTGGTGGCAGGAGTGTCAGGCAACTGGCAAGCGGCTGCAGACGACTGGCAGGGTACAGGAAAGGGTGGTAGGGTATAGACTGAGGACGGCAGGTGGTGGCAAGAGAGGCGGGTGACAGACGGGGTGGCAGGGGGTGGTAGGGTACAGGCAGGGGGTGACAGGCAGGGGGTGGCAGGAGAGGTGGGTGACAGGCAGCGGGAGGCAGGGTAGAGGCAGGGTGTGGCAGGAGAGGCGGGTGACATACAGGGAGTGGCAGATGACATGCAAGGGATGGCATAAGAGGTGGGTGACATGCAGGGGGTGGCAGGAGAGGCAGGTGACATACAGGGAGGGGCAGATGACGGCATGAGAAGTGGGTGACAGACAGGGGGTGGTAAGGTACAGGACGGGGTGGTAGGGTATAGACTGGGTGCGGCAGGAGAGGCGGGTGGCAGGGTACAGGCAGGAGGTGGAAGGAAAGGTGGGTGACAGGCAGCGAGTGGCAGGGGGAGGCAGATGACATGCAGGGGATGGCATGAGAGGTGGGTGACAGGCAGGAGTGGCAGGGTAGAGGCAGGGGGTGGCAGGAGAGGCGGGTGACAGACGGGGTGGTAGGGTACAGGCAGGAGGTAGCAGGTGACAGGCAGGGGGCAGCAGGTGAGGAGGCATTAGGAGAGTGTCAGGGGCAGCAGGTGATGGGGCATTAAGACAATGTCAGGGGCAGGAGAGGGGGCATTAATTAGGAGAATGTCAGGGGCAGCAGGCATTAGGAGAATGTGAGGGGCGGCAGGTGAGGGGCATTAGGAGAATGCATGGGCAGCAGCTGAGGGGGCATTAGGAGAATGTCAGGGGCAGCAGGTGAGGGGGCATTAGGAGAATGTCAGGGGCAGCAGGTGAGGGGGCATTAGGAGAATGTCAGGGGCAGCAGGTGAGGGGGCATTAGGAGAATGTCAGGGGCAGCAGGTGAGGGGGCATTAGAAGAATGCAGGGGCAGCAGGTGAGGGGGCATTAGAAGAATGCAGGGGCAGCAGGTGAGGGGGCATTAGGAGAATGCAGGGGCAGCAGGTGAGGGGGCATTAGGAGAATGTCAGGGACAGCAGGTGAGGGGGCATTAGGAGAATGTCAGGGACAGCAGGTGAGGGGGCATTAGGAGAATGTCAGGGACAGCAGGTGAGGGGGCATTAGGAGAATGTCAGGGACAGCAGGTGAGGGGGCATTAGGAGAATGTCAGGGACAGCAGGTGAGGGGGCATTAGGAGAATGTCAGGGGCAGCAGGTGAGGGGGCATTAGGAGAATGTCAGGGGCAGCAGGTGAGGGGGCATTAGGAGAATGTCAGGGGCAGCAGGTGAGGGGGCATTAGGAGAATGTCAGGGGCAGCAGGTGAGGGGGCATTAGGAGAACGTCAGGGGCAGCAGGTGAGGGGGCATTAGGAGAACGCATAGGCAGCAGGTGAGGGGGCATTAGGAGAATGTCAGGGGCAGCAGGTGAGGGGGCATTAGGAGAATGTCAGGGGCAGCAGGTGAGGGGGCATTAGGAGAATGTCAGGGGCAGCAGGTGAGGGGGCATTAGGAGAATGTCAGGGGCAGCAGGTGAGGGGGCATTAGGAGAATGTCAGGGGCAGCAGGTGAGGGGGCATTAGGAGAATGTCAGGGGCAGCAGGTGAGGGGGCATTAGGAGAATGCCGGGGGCAGCAGGTGAGGGGGTATTAGGAGAATGTCGGGGGCAGCAGGCGAGGGGGCATTAGGACAATGTCAGGGGCCGCAGGTGAGGGGGCATTAGGACAATGACCGGGGCCGCAGGTGAGGGGGCATTAGGACAATGACCGGGGCCGCAGGTGAGGGGGCATTAGGACAATGACCGGGGCCGCAGGTGAGGGGGCATTAGGACAATGTCAGGGGCCGCAGGTGAGGGGGCATTAGGACAATGTCAGGGGCCGCAGGTGAGGGGGCATTAGGACAATGTCAGGGGCCGCAGGTGAGGGGGCATTAGGACAATGTCAGGGGCCGCAGGTGAGGGGGCATTAGGACAATGTCAGGGGCCGCAGGTGAGGGGGCATTAGGACAATGTCAGGGGCCGCAGGTGAGGGGGCATTAGGACAATGTCAGGGGCCGCAGGTGAGGGGGCATTAGGACAATGTCAGGGGCCGCAGGTGAGGGGGCATTAGGACAATGTCAGGGGCCGCAGGTGAGGGGGCATTACGACAATGTCAGGGGCAGCAGGTGAGGGGGCATTAGGAGAATGTCAGGGGCAGCAGGTGTGGGGGCAGAATGCAGGGGCAGCAGGTGAGGGGGCATTAGGACAATGTCAGGGGCAGCAAGTGAGGGGGCATTAGGAGAATATAGGGGCAGCAGGTGAGGGGCCATTAGGAGAATGCAGGGGCAGCAGGTGAGGGGGCATTAGGAGAATGCAGGGGCAGCAGGTGAGGGGGCATTAGGAGAATGCAGGGGCAGCAGGTGAGGGGGCATTAGGACAATGTCAGGGGCAGCAAGTGAGGGGGCATTAGGAGAATGTCAGGGGCAGCAAGTGAGGGGGTATTAGGAGAATATAGGGGCAGGTGGGAGGGTATTAGGAGAATAGAGGGGCAGGTGAGGGGGTATTAGGAGAATATAAGGGCAGGTGAGGGGGTATTAGGAGAATATAGGGGCAGCAGGTGAGGGGGTATTAGGAAAATATAGGGGCGCAGGTGAGGGGGCATTAGGACAATGTCAGGGGCCGCAGGTATGGGGGCATTAGGACAATGTCAGGGGCCGCAGGTATGGGGGCATTAGGACAATGTCAGGGGCCGCAGGTGAGGGGGCATTAGGACAATGTCAGTGGCAGGAGAGAGGGCAATAGAAGGGCATTAGGTGAGGGGACATTAGTAGAATGTCAGGGGAAGGAGAGGGGGTATTAGGATAGGTTGGGTGCAGGAGAGGGGGTATTAGGAGAGGTTGGGGGCAGGAGAAGGGGGTATTAGGAGAGGTTTGGGGCAGGATACTGGGTATTAGGAGAGGATGGGGCAGGAGAGGGGGTATTAGGAGAGGTTGGGGGCAGGAGAAGGGGGTATTAGGAGAGGTTTGGGGCAGGATACTGGGTATTAGGAGAGGATGGGGCAGGAGAGGGGGTATTAGGAGAGGATGGGGCAGGAGAGGGGGTATTAGGAGAGGATGGGGCAGGAGAGGGGGTATTAGGAGAGGTTTGGGGCAGGAGAGGGGGTATTAGGAGAGGTTTGGGGCAGGAGAGGGGGTATTAGGAGAGGATGGGGGCAGGAGAGGGGGTATTAGGAGAGGATGGGGGCAGGAGAGGGGGTATTAGGAGAGGGTGGGGGCAGGAGAGGGGGTATTAGGAGAGGGTGGGGGCAGGAGAGGGGGTATTAGGAGAGGATGGGGGCAGGAGAGGGGGTATTAGGAGAGGATGGGGGCAGGAGAGGGGGTATTAGGAGAGGATGGGGGCAGGAGAGGGGGTATTAGGAGAGGATGGGGGCAGGAGAGGGGGTATTAGGAGAGGTTGGGGCAGGAGAGGGGGTATTAGGAGAGGTTGGGGGCAGGAGAGGGGGTATTAGGAGAGGTTAGTGCAGGAGAGGGGGTATTAGGAGAGGGTGGGGGCAGGAGAGGGGGTATTAGGAGAGGTTAGTGCAGGAGAGGGGGTATTAGGAGAGGGTGGGGGCAGGAGAGGGGGTATTAGGAGAGGGTGGGGGCTGGAGAGGGGGTATTAGGAGAGGTTGGGGCAGGAGAGGGGGTATTAGGAGAGGTTGGGGCAGGAGAGGGGGTATTAGGAGAGGGTGTGGGCAGGAGAGGGGGTATTAGGAGAGGTTGGGGCAGGAAAGGGGGTATTAGGAGAGGTTGGGGCAGGAGAGGGGGTATTAGGAGAGGGGTATTGGAGAGGTTGGGGCAGGAGAGGGGGTATTAGGAGAGGTGGGGGCAGGAGAGGGGGTATTGGGCGAGAATGGGGGCAGGAGAGGGGTATTGGGAGAGGTTGGGGCAGGAGAGGGGGTATTAGGAGAGGATGGGGGCAGGAGAGGGGGTATTAGGAGAGGATGGGGCAGGAGAGGGGTATTAGGAGAGGTTGGGGCAGGAGAGGGGGTATTAGGAGAGGATGGGGGCAGGAGAGGGGGTATTAGGAGAGGATGGGGGCAGGAGAGGGGGTATTAGGAGAGGTTGGGGCAGGAGAGGGGGTATTAGGAGAGGATGGGGGCAGGAGAGGGGGTATTAGGAGAGGATGGGGCAGGAGAGGGGTATTAGGAGAGGTTGGGGCAGGAGAGGGGGTATTAGGAGAGGATGGGGGCAGGAGAGGGGGTATTAGGAGAGGATGGGGGCAGGAGAGGGGGTATTAGGAGAGGTTGGGGCAGGAGAGGGGGTATTAGGAGAGGTTGGGGCAGGAGACAGGAGGGATGAGGGGACATTACCTGGAGGATGAGGCAGCAGGAGAGGGTAGATGCTAGAATCAAGTGGGCTAAGGGACCTTTTCCGTAAGGGGGAGGAGTTACGCCACAAGGGGGAGGAGCTAGGCCAGCGGGATAGTTCCTCTACTATCCACGCCACCAACTATTACCTTTAGTAATTAGGTGGTGAGCGAAGCGAGCCCGCGAGGGTACTTTTCGGGTACCCTGTTCGCCCGTAGCTCCTCCCCCTGGTGACGTAGCTCCTCCCCTCAATACGTCACAAGGTCCCTTAAGCCCCTCCGATATAGACTCAACCAGCAGGAGAGATCACACCGTGGACACAGAGGGATGTGTACCGGAAGTGGGCGGGGAGGTATTTCCGAGTCATCGTCACTCTAGCATGGGATTATGGGTAGTGACTACCACGGTAACTCAGCAACCGGGAGCAGCCCCGCCCACTCACTGCCCATAGGCCGCAGCCTCCAGTCACTGCTACACCCAGCCCCGCCCTCTCTCCCTCTCATAGGCCGCATTGCCTCGTCACTCATTTACCTCCAGCCCCGCCCACTCACTGCCCTGCAGTTCTCGTCACGCAACAACCCCCCACTGCCCCGCCCACTATCCTGCCCATTGGCCGTCGTATCCTAACACTTTCCTGCCCATAGGTCGCAGCTTCCAGTCAGTTACAGCCAGCCCCGCCCTCTTTCGCTCTCATAGGCTACAACGCTCCGTCACTCATTTACCTCCAGCCCCGTCCTCTCTCTGCCCATAGGACGCATCGTTCGTCACAGAATTACACTGCCCCGCCCACTATCTCGCCCATTGGCCGACGTATCCTACCACTCTCCTGCCTATTCACCGAGGCCACGCCCATTCTCCTGCTCATAGGCCGCAGCTTTCAGTCACTGTTACACCCAGCCCAGCCCTCTCTCCCTCTCATAGGCCGCAATGCTCCGTCACTAAATTACCTCAAGCCCCGCCCATTATCCTGCCCATTGGCCGCTGTATTCTATCACTCTTCTGCCCTTTAGCCGCGGCCACGCCCACTCTCCTGCTCAAAGGCCGTAGTTTCCAGTCACTGTCACACCCAGCCCCGCCCTCTCTCCGTTTCATAGGCTGCAATGCCCCGTCACTCAACTACATCCAGCTCCGCCCACAGCACGGTGCCTCGCGTCACTCAGCCATCATTAGCCCCGCCTACTCTCTAGCCCCGGCTCCCTGTATACATCTCTATCTGCGCTAGCACAGACTTAAGCCAACATGGCGGCGCCCATAGGGAGCCGGGAACATGGCGCCTGCCCCGTCCTGATGCTGTGATGTGTATAATAATAATAATGGGTGATGTGTGGTCACAGCTGCTGTGTTACTGACCGGGCTACAGCCACCTAGTCTTCATATCCCAGCACACACAGTGCCAGCCATGGTGGAGAGCCAGTGTGGGACTGGGGGGTGATGGGCCCAGTGGGGGGGATGTGGTGACAGGGGCCTATGGGAGGAATGTAGTGACAGGGGCCCATGGGGGGATGTAGTGACTGGGGCCCATGGGGGGAATGTAGTGATAGGGGCCCATGGGGGGAATGTAGTGATAGGGGCCCATGCGGGGAATGTAGTGACAGGGGCCCATGGGGGGAATGTAGTGACTGGGGCCCATGGGGGGAATGTAGTGACAGGGGCCCATGGGGGGAATGTAGTGACAGGGGCCCATGGGGGGGGGGGGATGTAGTGACAGGGGCCCATGGGGGGGGGAATGTAGTGACAGGGGCCCATGGGGGAATGTAGTGACAGGGGCCCATGGGGGGAATGTAGTGATAGGGGCCCATGGGGGGAATGTAGTGATAGGGGCCCATGCGGGGAATGTAGTGACAGGGGCCCATGGGGGGAATGTAGTGACAGGGGCCCATGGGGGGAATGTAGTGACAGGGGCCCATGGGGGGAATGTAGTGACTGGGGCCCATGGGGGGAATGTAGTGACAGGGGCCCATGGGGGGAATGTAGTGACAGGGGCCCATGCGGGGAATGTAGTGACAGGGGCCCATGGGGGGGGGGGGGGAATGTAGTGACAGGGGCCCATGGGGGGGGGAATGTAGTGACAGGGGCCCATGGGGGAATGTAGTGACAGGGGCCCATGGGGGGAATGTAGTGATAGGGGCCCATGGGGGGAATGTAGTGATAGGGGCCCATGCGGGGAATGTAGTGACAGGGGCCCATGGGGGGAATGTAGTGACAGGGGCCCATGGGGGGAATGTGGTGACAGGGGCCCATGGGGGGAATGTGGTGACAGGGGCCCATGGGGGGAATGTAGTGACAGGGGCCCATGGGGGGGGGGGAATGTAGTGACAGGGGCCCATGGGGGGGGGAATGTAGTGACAGGGGCCCATACGGGGAATGTAGTGACAGGGGCCCATACGGGGAATGTAGTGACAGGGGCCCATACGGGGAATGTAGTGACAGGGGCCCATACGGGGAATGTAGTGACAGGGGCCCATACGGGGAATGTAGTGACAGGGGCCCATACGGGGAATGTAGTGACAGGGGCCCATGGGGGGAATGTAGTGACAGGGGCCCATGGGGGGAATGTAGTGACAGGGGCCCATGCGGGGAATGTAGTGACAGGGGCCCATGGGGGGGGGGAATGTAGTGACAGGGGCCCATGGGGGGGGGAATGTAGTGACAGGGGCCCATGGGGGGATGTAGTGACAGGGGCCCATACGGGGAATGTAGTGACAGGGGCCCATACGGGGAATGTAGTGACAGGGGCCCATACGGGGAATGTAGTGACAGGGGCCCATACGGGGAATGTAGTGACAGGGGCCCATACGGGGAATGTAGTGACAGGGGCCCATGGGGGGAATGTAGTGACAGGGGCCCATGGGGGGAATGTAGTGACAGGGGCCCATGGGGGGAATGTAGTAACAGGGGCCCATGGGGGGAATGTGGTGGCAGGGGCCCATGGGGGGAATGTGGTGACAGGGGCCCATGGGGGGAATGTGGTGGCAGGGGCCCATGGGGGGAATGTGGTGGCAGGGGCCCATGGGGGGAATGTGGTGGCAGGGGCCCATGTGGTGGCAGGGGCCCATGGGGGGAATGTGGTGACAGGGGCCCATGGGGGGAATGTAATGACAGGGCCCATGGGGGGAATGTAGTGACTGGGGCCCATGGGGTGAATGTAGTGACAGGGGCCCATGGGGGGAATGTAGTGACAGGGGCCCATACGGGAATGTAGTGACAGGGGCCCATACGGGGAATGTAGTGACAGGGGCCCATACGGGGAATGTAGTGACAGGGGCCCATACGGGGAATGTAGTGACAGGGGCCCATACGGGGAATGTAGTGACAGGGGCCCATGGGGGGAATGTAGTGACAGGGGCCCATGGGGGGAATGTAGTGACAGGGGCCCATGGGGGGAATGTAGTGACAGGGGCCCATGGGGGGAATGTAGTGACAGGGGCCCATACGGGGAATGTAGTGACAGGGGCCCATGGGGGGAATGTAGTGACAGGGGCCCATGCGGGGAATGTAGTGACAGGGGCCCATACGGGGAATGTAGTGACAGGGGCACATACGGGGAATGTAGTGACAGGGGCCCATGGGGGGAATGTAGTGATAGGGGCCCATGCGGGGAATGTAGTGACAGGGGCCCATGGGGGAATTTTTATATATTTTTTTTTATTTTTATTTTTTTATCTTTATTTTTATTTTTATTCTATTATTATATCATTATATTATATTAATTTCAACACTTTCTTCACAGTTCATTATTAATTTATTATTAAGAAGACTCATCAAAACAGAGAAAATTATTTATTTATATCATCAAACAAAAACTATCTTTAAGACCACATCTTTACAAGGGCCATTATTGGCCGAATGGTTATCCGCTACATTAAGAATAAGAAAAAGAGAAACTTAGCAACAGCGTCAAATAGAGCTTTCCATCCAAAAGACTACATCCCCCACAAATCCTGGAGGCATTTCCGGCCAAAGAGACTTCCTTTATGCATAGCTGCAGCCTATAAACATCATCTGAACTAAGATCATGACGTAACAACCGGCATTCAAGGCATTCAAGACACTACATCCCCCACAATACCCGGTGGCCAACTTCCGGTCGTGATCCGACGGGGAATTCAGAGACTACACTTCCCACAAGTCCTGGCGGCAATTTCCGGTCGCGAATGCGAAAATACACTCCCCCTGAAAGTGCACATCCTAACTACACTCTCAGCATACTTCAGCACAATGTCCGGCGGCAACCTCCGGTTGCGGCCTGATGGGTAACTTAAAAACTAAGTTTCCCACAATTCCCGGCGGCGACTTCCGGTCGCGGACAATAACATATTTGCTCTTCTACAGCGCACATTCAGACTATACTCCTAGTATCTATTAGATAAACAGTCCCTATTACTAGGGACCTTAGCTCTTGATGTTTTTATACATTAAAAAAGAATAAGTTTAAGACGTTACATCACTTCCGGTCAGGTCCAGAACCGGAAGTGATGCAATCAGAGAACCCTTGCATTCAGTATAAATATGCACCATATGGAATGTATAACCAGCCTTGAAAAAGAGAGTTATCTCGAAACGCGTTGGCTGGAAAGAGGATCCTTGTCACTTGGACTGTCACCTGCACGACTGGGGAAAGGTACGACCATCTAGATTCACTTATAACACTCTTCATTCAGTCCTATTGGTACCAGGCCTGGTGGATCTTCCTTTGATGGTCCTACGAGTTCCCCTGTCTGGCAGCTCTCCTTCCTTGTGGTCAATATTCCTCACAAGTGTAAACCCTTTTGTTTTTATTCAATAAATCCCTTTTTTATATTCATGGGTATTTTAATAAGAACATGCCTTGGATAAAGATACCTTGATGTGCAGACGAAATACGCATCTTTCAGTGAGTACCGGTACGCAGCTCAACATACAAAGATACCATGATATGCATATGTCACCTTTCTTTATTGTAAGTTAGGTATGCCACCCACTTGCATGTAAAAGAAACCTTTTTCTTTATCATCCACAGGGGGCACTGGAGTACTCTTGGGATATGGACGGGCTTCCGTAGGAACAGCACTGAATATTTAAATTTAGAAACACTCCACCCCTCCATATCCCCGAGCACTTCTCAGTGTTTTTTCTGTGCTGCACGTGGCAACAGCTTGGTAACTGAAGTCACGGTTACTTGAAGAAATTTTTAATTTTTCTTTTTTAATTTTTATTTTTTCTACTATTTGACACATCCCTTTCCCCCTTCCAAAAGGCAGGGTCAGGGATAGTGCAGCTGCTGATAGCAGCACGGGCGTGTCGGGCCTCTCTGAAAGAGCTCCCTCACAGCCACACACGCACACAGCCTCCTGCACAGGCTGGCCGGCGCTTGTTTAAGAAGCCCCGTCGGAGCCTCCGCACAACTGCAGGATTCAGGTATGTGAAAGACGGGGCGGTCAGCTCCCGCTGCCGCCCCGAGGTGTGGGGACATTGTTAGTGCTTTGCGCTCCAGGCGTCTGTACACGCCGCTGCTCTCCCCACTCAGCGCCCTCCCAACGGCCACAGCAGACCTCCGTGCAGGCGCTGATCTCCTCTCAGAGGCCGCCGGCCCCCGCAGCTCTCTCGCTCACGGGGCTGGCCGCCGCTATTACTCCGGGTCCCACCGCTGGGAAACACGCGGCTCACTCGGGCTCACAGCGCTCTGCGATACCCGCTGGGGCCCCACACGCTGCGCTGCCGCTGCTCTGAGTCGAAAGAGCAGGCAGCCATTACAGGGGGGACAAACAATAAGCGGCTTATGAAATACTCCAGCAGCAGATAAGAGGCTGCAGGGATTGTTGCATTATAATCAGTGAAAGTTTTGTAACCAGCACTAAGATTATATGTATAAGATAGCATGGCAGCCATGTTTACCCATGCTTCCTGTGTCTTCCTGCTGTGATTCCAGAACGTTCCTGTCCTACATCTCTACTCCACCGGAGGCGCAGGGGTGTTAGTGGGAATTGGGGATCACATTTCACAGTACTGGCCACGTGTACTGCACTTGGCCAGTTATATATACAGAGACACCTTACTGCTATTTTACTGAGTCGTGCAGGTGTCTGTTTGTTGTGTATTGTATTGTCTGTCGCCATAATGAGTAAGGCACCAGCAAAAACTAAAAAGCATAATTGCAAAGTATGTGGCAGTGTGTTACCGGATGCATCTACCACATGTACAGTATGTTTTGTTGATTCCGTTCAGAATACCATTTCTGCGCCAGTTTTACAACCAATGTCCTCACCGGACCCTCCGTGGGGTATGTTAGTAAATGTACTGGATAGATTACAGACAGAAATGACCGCTGCTCGTCTGGAGCGAGAAACGATAAGATCTGAGTCTAGGGTGAGACCGCCAGAACTACCGGAGGCATCTCAGCCTTGCGTAAGGTCCAAATCCATTTTGGGCAAACGGGATAATTTTCATATGTCTTATGATTTTCCAGTGTCTGCTATGTTGCATTCTGACGATTCCATGCCAGACCTCACGGAACACGATGAGGGTGAGAAGGGCGAAGTGGAGTCAGATGGCGAGGATTTTAACAATTCCGGCATTGATGATCTCATCAGAGCGGTACGTCAGTCTCTAAGGTTTCCTGAAGCTGAGCAGCCTCTCACCAATGATCAGGTCGTATTTACTAAACGACGGAAGACGCCAGTAAGTTTTCCTGTGTCGGATTCTCTAAATCAGATGTTAGTAGAAACACGACAGAATCCAGATAAACGGTTTTCTATACCTCGCAGATTTAAGTCTAGTTATCAGTTTCCAGACTCGGTAACGTGTACATGGGAGAATCCACCAATAGTTGATTCTTCAGTGTCAAAGCTTACCAAGAAATTAACCATACCAGTGCCAGCAGCTACTACGCTTAAAGATCCTTCAGATCGCAAGATAGAAACTATGCTAAAAACCATGTATGTAGCAGCAGGTGTGATGCTAAGACCTGGATTGGTTGGCATTTGGGTAACTAAGGCGCTCATAATATGGCTTACAGAACTCAAATCTTCTCTACATGATGAAAACCTAATAATTCTGGTAAATCAAATGATTGAGGCTGTAGAGTATCTCTGTACAGCGTCTACTGACGTCTGTCAGCTCACTTCTCGTATTTCATCGTCGCTAGTTACGGCACGAAGAGCACTCTACCTGCGTACTTATCAGGTGGAGGCAGAGGTCAAACGAAGTATAGAGGCGTTGCCTTACGATGGCAAGAAGTTGTTTGGTCCAGAATTGGACGCATGGATTGCGGAGGCTACGGGAGGTAAGTCTGTTTTCTTACCATTGCCTCCACCGGCTCCAAGAAGAAGGTACGCTGGACCTTCGTTCAAATCCTTTAGACCTCAGACCTTTTGAGGACGTGGCAGAGGATCAGCCACGCCTGCTAGACGTGGTCGTGGACGTGGTTTGCATCAAACCAACACAACTCGCCAAGACGCTAAGGTTGCCGACAAGCCAGTGGCATGACGGGTTACCAGCCCATCTCGGTTCTCCAATTGTGGGAGCACGCCTTCAGACGTTCCATGTGGCGTGGTTCCACACATCCGCGGAGGGCTGGATCCGCAATTTAGTGTTAAAAGGTTACAAAATAGAGTTCGACTGTCTTCCGCCTCTGCAGTTTTTCAAGACAGGATTGCCTCTGTCGGACGACAAGAGGACGGTTTTGCAAATTGCCATTCAGTCCTTACTGGATTCGGCAGTGTTGATTCCGGTCCCTGTACACCAACAGGGTCAGGGTTATTATTCAAGTTTGTTTGTGGTCCCGAAGCCGGATGGCTCAGTCAGACCAATATTGAACTTAAAGGGGCTCAATCAGTACGTAACTTACTACAGATTCAAAATGGAGTCTCTACGTTCGGTGATTGCGGGGTTAGAGACCAAGGAATTTATGATTGCGCTAGACCTCAAGGATGCGTACTTACACATTCCAATTTGGCAGCCTCATCAGAAATTCTTGCGGTTTGCAATACGCCAGAACCATTACCAGTTTCAGGCTCTACCGTTTGGCCCGTCATCAGCGCCTCGGGTATTCACCAAAGTGATGTCTGTGATGATAGCTCACCTCAGATCCCTGGGAGTGACAATAGTTCCGTATTTAGACGATCTGCTCATCAAAGCTCCGTCTCAACAGATACTTACCCAACATGCGCTGCTAACATACAAGGTACTGGTTCACCACGGTTGGATTGTAAATTTCAAGAAATCACATCTAATTCCGTCTCAACGCCTTCAGTTCCTAGGTATGATTCTCGATACGGTCAATCAAAGAATTTACCTACCACAACAGAAAGTACAAATGCTACGCCATCTAGTACAATTAGTGCTCAAGCCACGCACAGTGTCGGTACACTTGTGCATTCGCCTTTTAGGCACAATGGTGGCAGCTTTCGAGGCGCTTCAGTTCGGAAGATTTCACTCTCGTCCATTTCAGCTGAACGTGCTTGCCCAGTGGTCGGGCTCGCATCTGCAGATTCACCACAGGGTGAGGTTGTCGCCAATAGCAAGAGTATCTCTGCTCTGGTGGCTCAAGGAACACAATTTAACCGCAGGAAGACGGTTCGGAGTTTGGAATTGGATAATTCTAACTACGGACGCCAGTCTCAGAGGTTGGGGAGCGGTAATTCAAAATTGTCAGCTCCAGGGTCTCTGGGCTGATCACGAGAAATTGCTGTCTATAAATGTTCTAGAACTCCGCGCAATTTACAATGCGCTACGACAAGCAGTGCACATGATTCGCTCTCAGCCTGTCCAAGTTCAGTCGGACAATGCGACGGCGGTCGCATACATCAACAAACAAGGAGGAACGAGAAGCCGCATGGCAATGCGGGAAGTAGCTCGAATCCTCAATTGGGCGGAATGCCACCAGGTGATATTGTCGGCCGTGTTCATTCCGGGAGTGGACAACTGGGAAGCGGATTATCTCAGTCGTCGGGATTTTCATCCAGGCGAATGGTCATTAAATCCAGAAGTGTTTCACATGTTGGTTCAGCGATGGGGTTATCCTCAGGTGGACCTGATGGCATCTCGACACAATCACCAAACGTTCCAGTATGTGTCCAGAACAAGAGATCCAAAGGCAGTGGCGGTGGATGCTCTCACTGTCGCGTGGCCGTACAGTCTTGTGTATCTGTTTCCACCGTTTCCGCTGCTCCCTCTGGTGCTAAAACGGATCAAAAGAGAGTCGGTCACAGTCATACTAGTAATAAAGCTAAATATTTATCGTATATAAAACACTTTAAGAGGTCTAAGAACACTGTACGCTATCTACGTAAGAAGTACCGTAAGGGTACGCAAGTTGCGTAACGATCGCTCAGCCGTAGTCGAGACGCTCAAGCGTCACGTTCGCTCACGACCCAGAGATCACAGGCAGGCACGTTATTGGCTGCTGACTAACGTAATGATTCGCTATAGCGTAGCGGACGCTCGGGACCACGAGGAGATCACCAGCGGTGCAGACGCTCACAACGTTAAACCTTTATATCTATACCATTAACAACGAAACATACAGTATACCTTTATGTGGTGATAGAGTGTAAGTGCAACCTGGTGTAACCTGATTAACTACAAAGCTGTTTGAGCGTCACCGACGCTCGGAGAATACTTAACACTATAAGAAGTACACAGATACCTGGGCTTAGGGTCCAAAACCTATTATATGTATTATGACTATTATACTTGCAAAAGGAATCACAGTACAAATCATACACTCCAATATAACATAGACTACCTAACCAGATAACTACACAGGAAATACAATACAATACAATTTAGGGAAAATACGGGAGAAAGAGGATAGAGAGAGAGAGAAATGGCTCACAATAACATCAAGACAATATGACTGCGGAGAAACACTTACGCACAAGGGGAAACGATCGCATGCGCCTCGATATCCAGCTCCCGATTATCAGCAATGAGAACCGTTGAAGAGAGTGAACTGGATATGGTCGGCCTGCCTATTTATGCCCCACACACAATACAATTCAATGGTCCCTACAATCTCATTGTTCATTGGACACAGGAATTCGGCTTCGCATTATAACAAAAGGTCATAGGTTGATTCATACAGGTGGGCTGTGACTGTTTCCAACTGTTCAGGTGGGTGGGATACTGGGTTTCCCGCCGCATGACTAAGTAAGAACAAATAATAGTAAATGGACATAACTTCTTATGTCCATAACTATTCGCACGAGTGATTAATCCGCTCCAAACCAACACCGGAATATTGCTATTCAAATACTCTTCCGATGGGTACCAAACACCACTGTATGACCCCTGTTAGACCCTTCGTACAATACAAAGAGGGATCTCTCTGTTCAGGAACATGCTATGTTAACCAAACTTTCAGAATCTATCAAAGGGACCATGATCTACAAAATACATTATTAATGAAAATATGTAACAAATGAGTCGCACGCTACGACCGCATAAACTCTACCGTAAATACGCATACCGTGCGCCTGCGGGTGCCCGCGACTGTGAGTATGCGCACACACGGGAGAGCGCACGCATGCGCAGCGCGGACCTGTATGAGGTGCAAATATGGCAGTGTGTATAGAGATATTTTTCTGACTTTGACAGTCCACCCTTTGGCAGTCAATAATAACTGCCACCTTCTAACACATTTCAAAAGGAGAAAAATATATGTCAGGGGTTAATTCATTTCCATGGTTGGGTAAGGGAGGAGAGAGGAGTAGGTGTGAAGAGGGTATGACCTAGTGAGATAGCAGAAGCGTGTGTGTGAGTCCGTGTTTGGGGGGTCATGTATCATCGTGCCGTACATCAAGCTTCGAGGTATTGCGAAGTATACATTTGAATTCCTTCTTATCCCGTATTAAGGGTCTGTGGATGGGCTGTCAAACTCTACCGAGCTCTTTTCGGCTTTCGGTTGTAACAAAATGGGGGAGCACATTTTAGTGGATGATACATGAATAGGGGAGGTATGTGGTTGCTGATATTTGTGCCTGTATTCCCTATCGACTATGTGTGTCATTACCTGAGGGTTGTAGAGATGAAGTAAAGGAACACTTATGGAAAATGCAGTGGTATTCTATGTCAGGTTAATGTACATCTGTCGGTTGAAGTTTTGTTCGGTATCAGTTGAAAGTCGTCTTCTTTGCGCTGTTTTGCCCATTAGGTGCGAGCAAAAAGCTTTGTCAATGCCATTAGATTTACAAAAAAATGTTGGGCTAGCGTAAGTTTAAGAATTCTAGGGAAACTGGGGATCCATGGCAAAGTTCATCAAATGTCCGTATCTAAGGTTGTCAAAACTTCTTCTTTCGTCTATCCGTTGTCTGTATAGCGTCTCGTCAACTTCCACGTCCAAGGGGGTCTTTTTATCTTGGAGAAAAGCAGAAAAACAGGTGAAAGAAACGGACCGTATAATCGCATTTTCATCACATCATTGTTTCTATCGTTGGGTCATAAATCAAATCCAGGTTAATTACAGTTTCCTCACTCCTCAAACTCATCACTCTTGTACTTTGTTTGCACTTCATTAAAGCCTGCCCGCATCTAAATATCAATCCAATCGATATAATGACACCTAAGATACATAGGAGAAACTTCCCAACATCCATTATGACTCCTTGAGCCCAGTCCCCTAAACCAGAGAACCAATTTCGCGGGTTCAACCATGACACCCAACCAGTCAGCTCATTACCTACAGCAGCAAGAGTGAGATTGTGTTTTCGGCGAAATTCCCACTTCAATTGGAGAATATCGTCCATCTTTTGGTCTATGACCTCGACCGGATCCTCGGTGCTATTCGTGATATACGTGCAACACTTCACGCCGTACTGTGTTGCCAATGTAACACAATATCCGCCCGTCACTGCTGTGAGGTAATTAAGAACCATTCTATGCTGCACCAGTTCCGTTTTATAAGCTTGAAGTTCTCTTCCAGTATACCTGAACGTGTCATCATACATTTCAGTGATATTATCTAACAAATTTGCAAGCGCAGAGATGTATCTATAGTTCATCACTCCTCGAGCGGTGCGAGTGAAATCTAACGCCACCAGAACCTGAATCCCGGTGGATTCATGGATCAGGTCAGAGGCCGGATGCTCTAACCTTTCTGTCAGTTGCCTTTTAACAAGGTGCTCGTAATGAGTGTGAGTATAAGGAGCTTGGGCACCACGGTGTATGTCTTTCATTTTGTCATGTGACACAGTCATTACTTCAGGCAGTACTTTTCCAATATAACACAATCCTTCAGAGTTTGGGGCAAGCCACTTGTACGCCTTTCTCCCGCATATGAAATATGCATCATCGGGGAGAACATATGGGACGGAGTAGGACATAACCATATTACACACCTTCCATGTGAAATCTCCTGACCCTAATTCTTCCATCTGCTTAGTACACGTATCAGGTTGTACGATATGTGCACAGTATCCTGGTGATACCTCTCCAATTCTCGTAATCCTATTTCCTAAGGTGTACCTATACCGGAAAGATTTTCCTCTACTGGCTATGTGGCGTACAAGCTCTGTATCTGTAGGCATTCTATCTGCTCTATGCGAAAAGGTCATGGTTTGGTTGCTCCATGACACTTCCCAATTTCCCGGCTTTCGGGGATTGGAGATGTTGAAACATAATAGGGACCTGTCCACATGGTATTGGTGGAGCTTCAAACTAGGAGGGCTGGAGATATTAAACCTCCGGTCCACCGGTCTCCCACCACTTAACTCAAGTACCTCCCCTAACGTTAAAGGAAATGGTACTAGCCCTGATTTGCTATGACCTTGAGGTACTTGAGAGCATACCCAACAATCTGTTTTATTTAACACGCTACCCACTAAGGAGTGATAGTCACTCAATGGATGCCGGTCCATATGGATATTAAAACTGGATTGGCATTTCTTTATGCATCCATCCTCAACCATATTGTCACAGAGCCTACAGATACAGTTTTCTTCAGCTAACAATCCGTCACAATTTCTTCTATGGTCAATGCTATCGGATCGTTTTCTGATACTCGCCTTTGCTTGTTGGTTAGGTTGATCTTGGAAAACTACGCCTCCATCTTTATCATCAGAACCCATTCCAGAACCTCTCTCGACCTCCATGGTACTCTCGCCGGAACAGACTGCTCTGGTCAACATCATGGTCAACAGGAAAATCCGGATCACAGTCTCTTGGGGCAAGTCCATCTTTTAGGAGGAAATGAAGAAGAATAAGAAGGGAGAAAAAGAAATTTTGAGGGAGAGGGGATGGGAAGTGGAGAAAAACAATAAAAGGGAATGGGGAGTCGACAACGGCTCTTGGTCTTGTGATCTTCAGGGCTCAGGTGCTGCCTCAGTCCTCCTGGAACAGACACTCCAGTGATACAACCTCTACCGTCTGTTCCTTATCGCGGGACTTCTCTGGATCAGCAACCTTCTTGCAGTGGGATGAATGAACCCAAGTCTCTCTCTCAGCAACCTTTAATGCTGTGGTGCTAGTCAATAAGACCTGGTATGGTCCTTCCCATCTGTCAATAAGGCAACCTGAGCGTAGAAAATTCCGTATCATTACATAATCCCCAGGTTCAATGTCATGACAATTACTATCAGGTAAATCAGGAATCACCAACTTCAGATTATCATTTTGATTCCTTAACTGTTTACTCATGTTAATCAAGTACTTTACAGTCACTTCATTGTTACATTTCAAATCATCCTGAGGGTTAATCATGACATGCGGTTGTCGACCAAACAAGATTTCAAAGGGGGACAGATTAAGAGGGGACCTGGGAGTGGTTCTGGTGCTGTACAAAACAATGGGTAAAGCTTCTGGCCATGTCAATCCCGTCTCTGCCATCACTTTACTCAATTTATTTTTAATAGTGCTGTTCACTCTTTCGACCTTCGCACTCGCCTGTGGACGGTATGGAGTGTGCAGCTTGCTATCAATTCCCATCAATTTACACATTCCTTGAAAGACATCTCCTGTAAAATGGGTACCCCTATCACTTTCGATTATTCTAGGGATACCATATCTACATACAAATTCCTGCACAATTTTCTTAGCTGTAAACATAGCGGTATTTGTAGCCGCAGGAAATGCTTCGACCCAATTTGAGAAAACATCTATACAAACAAGTACATATTTCAAATTCCGACAAGGGGGTAATTGAATGAAGTCAATCTGTATTACCTGGAAAGGGCCGCCGGCAGGTGGGATATGGGATGGTTCTGTAGGTATTGCCTTTCCGACATTCTTTCTCAGACAGGTAAGGCATGCCATTGCTCTCTTACTCGCATGAGAGGAAAATCCTGGGGCGCACCAATATGCTCTTACCAATTTGCACATTCCCTCCTTGCCCAGATGAGTCAACCCGTGAGCTGCCTCAGCTAAGCATGGAAGATATGCTTTGGGGGCCACCGGTTTACCATGTCCATCCGTCCAGAGCCCTGAGGACTCCTGGCCATATCCCTTTGCCTTCCAGACTGCCTTTTCCTGTGTGGAACACAAATTCTGCATTTCACACAACTTCTGTGTGTTGATGGTATTAAATACCATCAGTTGTGTGGTGTCTGTCTGTCTGGGGGTGCCGGCTGCTAGCTTAGCAGCTTCGTCTGCTCGGCTGTTACCAAGTGATACTGGGTCTTGGCTATATGTGTGTGCTTTACATTTGATAACAGCCACTCTGTCGGGTTCCTGTATCGCTGTTAGAAGCCTTTTTATGTGAGCTGCATGCGCTACCGGTGTACCAGCTGGCGTGATGAAATTTCTGAGGCGCCATAGGGCTCCGAAATCATGAACTACCCCGAAGGCGTATCTAGAATCGGTGTAGATATTGGCTGACTTACCCTTAGCCAATTCACATGCTCTGGTTAGGGCGACCAGTTCAGCAACCTGGGCTGAGTGAGGTGGGCCTAGCGGTTCCGCTTCTATGGTGTCTTGGTCATCTACGACTGCGTATCCAGTACACAAGTCTCCCGAGTCTGACTGTCTATGACAACTACCGTCCGTGTAGAACGTGAGTTCTGCATCTTCCAGTGGATTGTCACTGATGTCAGGCCTTGCGGTAAAATTTTGGGTCAAATATTCCATACAATCATGTGTATCTTCCTTTGTATTAAATCCTCCTTCCCCATCACTCTCACCTTCCACCCTTTGTGCCTGACCAGGCACACCTGGGAGATATGTTGCAGGATTTAATGCACTGCATCTCCTTATGGTGATGTTTACGGGGGCCATTAGTGCCAATTCCCATCTTGTAAACCGCGCTGATGAGACGTGTCTGGTTTGGGCAGAATTTAACAAGGCTGACACTGCATGTGGCGTATGGATTGTGAGGTTGTGGCCTAGCACGACATCTTCGCTTTTTGTCACTAGCAATGCTATCGCAGCAACGCTTCGCAAGCATGTGGGGAGGGATCGCGCTACCGTGTCTAGCTGAGCGCTGTAATATGCTACTGGCCTGCTGGCATCACCGTGTTTTTGGGTTAGTACGCCTGCCGCACAACCAGCACTTTCTGTTCCATATAATTCAAAGGGTTTCCCATAGTCTGGCATACCTAGTGCTGGTGCCTGCGTTAGGCACTGTTTAAGTCTCTCAAATGCTGTCTCAGACTCGTCTGTATGCGAAATCCGATCAGGTTTGTTTGAGGAGACCATTTCCTGCAAAGGTAACGCTAAAATGGAAAACCCTGGGATCCAATTACGGCAATACCCACACATTCCTAAAAACGTTCTGATCTGTTGCTGGGTTTGAGGCAGAGTCATGTCTCTAATTGCTTGGATTCTATCAGCGGTCAGGTGTCTCAGTCCTTGTGTTAGACAGTGTCCCAAATATTTTACCTTAGTTTGGCATAATTGCAACTTGTCTTTGGAAACCTTGTGTCCTGTGTCTGAAAGATGAAACAGGAGCTGTTTCGTATCCTTCAGGGATGCTTCCAGTGAATCTGAACACAGCAGTAAATCATCCACATACTGTATCAATACTGATCCACTCTCTGGTTGGAAAGACTGTAAACAATCATGCAAAGCCTGAGAAAATATACTTGGACTATCTATGAAACCTTGGGGTAATCGAGTCCACGTGTATTGGACTCCTCTGTATGTAAATGCGAACAAATATTGGCTGTCAGGGTGCAGAGGTACCGAAAAGAAAGCGGAGCAGAGGTCAATAACAGTGAAAAATTTGGCAGTGGGAGGGATTTGCATTAGGATGACAGCTGGATTTGGCACTACGGGGAACTGACTCAACTATTTTGTTAATCCCCCTTAGATCCTGCACTAGCCTGTAACCCCTCCCCCCACTCTTTTTAACAGGGAAGATGGGACTGTTGGCTGTGCTGGACGTTCTTACCAGAATGCCCTGTTGTAGCAAGCGCTCTATTACTGGGTAAACTCCTAACTCCACCTCTGGCTTCAGAGGATACTGTGGGATTTTTGGAGCTATCCTACCATCTTTTACTTGTACAACTACTGGAGCTACGTTTGCCATTAATCCAGTGTCCTGTCCATCTTTTGTCCAAAGTGACTCTGGTATCTGGGAAGTCATCTCTTCTACTTGGGATGGATTCCTATTTGTCATAATGGTATGTGACATTAATTTTGATGGGGAGTCTAACATGTCTCGTACTTCCTGAGCGTGATTCTCAGGTATGTCCAAGAATACACCTTCAGGAGTACAATAAATGACGCACCCCATTTTACACAGTAAGTCTCTTCCCAGGAGATTGGTTGGTGCCGATGCAGCCAGCAAAAAGGAATGCTTGGTATGCAAAGGCCCTATTGTAATCTCGGCTGGTTTGCTAACAGGGTAGTGCTGGACTACTCCTGTTACTCCCATGGCTGGAATTGTCCTACCAGTGGTTCTCATGCCCACTGTCGAATTTATTACTGACTTGGCCGCCCCCGTATCTACAAGAAAGTTTAACGTTTTACCAGCTACATTAATTGCAATTTCGGGTTCACTTCCAAGGCTCGCAATCAATTTTACTGGCTGCAGATTACAGGTATGGCCACACCCCTATTGGGTATGGTGACCTCCCTGAATCCCGCTGGCAGCAACTACTTGTGAGGGAGTTAGCTGGGAACTACCAGAGGCATGCCAGTCTCTGTTCGGGGGGTATCTTTTTGTTTCCCCTGTATGTGGCTCATAACTCCGTCTCTGTGGACCCTGATCCCAATGTCGTGTGTCATGCCGTTGTCTAGGGGGTTGGTAAGATTTTTGTATATTTCTTGATCTACAGTCTCGTGCAAAGTGTCCCTGTTTGTGACAATAATAACATGTTACCACAGTTGACTTAGCCACAGGGTTTGGTGATATTAACACAGGCTGTTTTGTGGTCAGGGCCTGTATACTTACTGACATTAACTTATCACCTTGCGACTCCCTGTGTCTGGTGATATTCCGGTCGTGATCAATAGCAGCCTCTCTCAAAGTGGCCACTGACAGACCTCGCCAACATGGTTGCGTGGTCTGCACCCTTGCCTTTAATGCTTCCTTTAAACCATCCATTAGTACAGATACTGCTACTTCTTGATGGTTTGCATTGGTCCTAATGTCCTCTATACCAGTGTATTTTGCCATTTCTAATAGTGCCCGGTGAAAATATTCTGCTGCCGTTTCTGACTCCTTTTGTTTAATGGAGAATATTTTGTTCCATTTAACAATGTCTGGGAAATACTCCTTTAACTGTAAATTTATCCTTTTTACGTTATCTTTGTTGTACACATCTGTAAGAGGTACATCCTGATCTAGTCCACAGTCAACTAAAAATTGATCTGCGTCGACATTGGAGGGTAAACAAGCTCTTAGCAATATCTGCCAATCTTTATTATTGGGCTCTAAAGTGTTTCCTAGATCCCTGATGTATTTTTGGCTAGCAACTAAATCTTTTCTAGGGTCAGGGAATTCAGACACTATGGTCCTCAATTCCATTCTGGTAAACGGGCAATACATGGCAATGTTCCTAACGGGTGTGGCTCCTGATGTGTCTGTTTTCCCATTTGGGACTACTATTACCTTAACAGGATTAATTCTAACAACCTCATTCTGTGTAGATTCTACAGCTTGTGGGGAAATTGTTTCAGCATAATGTATGGTGCCGTACTTACCCGTTGACACGACCTCACCTATCCCTCCGCTAGGGGCCTTTGTTACTAATCTCGTGGGTGGAGCAGTTCCTACTGTGGTTTCTGATATGGTGGCCGCTAGAGAGAGCGCTGAAATTGTTGCCGAATCGTCTTCTTGATCACTCTCCTGAGGAAAGTTCAAAACAGGGTACAACTTGCACGGGTTAATAATTGCATGGGTTACTTGGTTAACATTATCATTAACATTTACATGGTTATTAAGTGATTGTGTTTTACACCCCAGTGCGTCTTTCTCCGCAATCAACTTCTCTCCCGCTATATATGGTGGCGGCGGGGCCGTGGCTATCAGTTTCCTGACCGACCCAGATCCCGCCGCCTGAGCCAAACCTCTCTGTATCTCACCTTCCTGTTGCCACAACTGTAAATAATCATAATGTTGGATTCGTCTCTTTGTTGATTTTATGAGACATATCCTCCTCCTTAAATTTTGTAACACCTCTGAGCTGAAGCTACCTACTCTTGGGAATTTCTCCCCGTCATGTACCGTCATTCTCTCCCATTCATCACATAAAACTTCTGTGTGACTTCCATATTTCTCACACATTACGTACCTGGCCGATCCGACTGGTCGGTTTACGGAGTCAACCCGAACCGAGGTTGATCGCCCCCTTCCTGAACAGCTGGCCCCCATAATCTGCAGGTGTTGCTTGCTCTACCTCTGATCTCTATATCAGGGTCTTCAGCGAACCCTTACAGAAAACCAAAATATTCACGATAGGTAGGCGGTGAAGTTTACCGAGCACCTCACTCGCTCGCCCACGCCGACCAATGCGACCTGCTCACACCGATATGGTGCTGGCGCACTCGACCCAGGGCACCTATAAACCTTTGGATTACCAGCGCTGGCTGATCAGAAATTATAATTATTAAAAATACATATATCTAAATATAAAACAATCTATGTCACAAAAGGCTTATATTTTATATAATCATATTTATTTCACATAAATACCCAAAGTAAAAGCATAAAAGATAAATATAAAAAATATATATGGAACACTCAAAAATTTAAAACCACATTTTGAGTGTTCCATATATATTTTTTATATTTATCTTTTATCCTTTTACTTTGGGTATTTATGTGAAATAAATATGATTATATAAAATATAAGCCTTTTGTGACATAGATTGTTTTATATTTAGATATATGTATTTTTAATAATTATAATTTCTGATCAGCCAGCGCTGGTAATCCATCCCTTTTTTTGTCTTGCTATTTGCACCATCAGGGGACTTACCATCCCCTTACCAGCTGCTATTGATAGCGCACCCACCCTTCTCTTTTTTATAACACCTATAAACCTTTGTTTACTGGAAAATGCGAGTGTGATCCGAAGAGCACTACCCTTTCCAGTAAAGGTGGGGTTGTCAGATAGTTCCTAAGTGACCAGCGAACTTCCCTTTTTGGAAAAATAAAAAATTACACAAATCACGTCAGAATGTACAAATAGCCTTTATGACCCCTTTACTCTAATGGTACTAGGTCAGATTACTAACTACTGTACACAATTACGTGCGGTACAATCGTTCAGTACATAAGCAACTAATCTTATGTATGGAAAGATCAACGGAATCGAAAATTGCGGCTGCGAATTCCTTCAGCAAGAGCTTGTATGGCCTATATGGGTGTTGCACCAACCCTTCTTTTGGTGTTGTGCCTCTGAACTCTATAGCGGACTTCCTTGTCTGCTGTACCTGAACCTGCTAGTCTGTTATGACCTCCTGGTCTGACCTCCTGGTCTTGTTACAGTATGACCTCCTGGTCTGCTACACTCTAATGCTCAAATTGTATGTTTAACTAAGGATGCTTCCCTAGCCACCGTGCATGTCACTTACACGTATGTACCTCACGAGAACTCGATGATTTCTTTTGGTTCAACCTCCAAGTTATATAAACTTATGTAATACAAAAACACTCACTCATCACATGTACTCTTTTGTTTCTATTTCTATTTCTGCGCAGAAATTTTCTTTAGACCAAATGTGTTACCAATTAGGAGAAGGATCTGTTAATTTAAATTTCGGACACCCAAAAATAGACTTGCGTTATTTATCGCCTGTTGCGTTATTTACCGCTTTGCGTTAAAAATCAACTTATCGTGACTTGAGCTACGTGGGCGTAACCGGACGCTCCGTTGCGTAATATACGCTGCGTGCGTCGGCCTTTGGATTGCGTACGCAAGTCTTTGTTAGAGACACGTGTACGCAAAGCAAAGATCCACCGTAACACAATTTATACTTTTATCAATGTAGATGATCCCTGATCATCTACCACACACCACACTGACTTTGCCTTATCTCCCAGGCAAAACTGTGTGTTTGTCTACACTTTAACTATATTACCTCTATTCTTAAACTATGAAATAACAGCAAATCTCTTTTAGCACGTTTATCAACTATAAAACTGGCAGACAGGAGAGTGATATACGAAAATACACAAATGAAAAAGAAATGCAGATATATATATATATATATATGTGCGTGCGTGTGTACGCAAGACAGAAAAATAAACAGTTTTAAAAGACACTAGCGTTTTGTTCTTACCTCCGGTTCCCGGATTCCTTCAGCACCCTTTACCTAAGCGAAGCAGACGCTTATCCCATCAGCACTACGAGGGATACAACCTCCCGCCCTTTGCTGATGGATAATGTCTGCTGATTCTACCTAGTGCAGATATGTGAAGGACAGGACGAGCGCCCAATTAATAAAGCTAAATATTTATCGTATATAAAACACTTTAAGAGGTCTAAGAACACTGTACGCTATCTACGTAAGAAGTACCGTAAGGGTACGCAAGTTGCGTAACGATCGCTCAGCCGTAGTCGAGACGCTCAAGCGTCACGTTCGCTCACGACCCAGAGATCACAGGCAGGCACGTTATTGGCTGCTGACTAACGTAATGATTCGCTATAGCGTAGCGGACGCTCGGGACCACGAGGAGATCACCAGCGGTGCAGACGCTCACAACGTTAAACCTTTATATCTATACCATTAACAACGAAACATACAGTATACCTTTATGTGGTGATAGAGTGTAAGTGCAACCTGGTGTAACCTGATTAACTACAAAGCTGTTTGAGCGTCACCGACGCTCGGAGAATACTTAACACTATAAGAAGTACACAGATACCTGGGCTTAGGGTCCAAAACCTATTATATGTATTATGACTATTATACTTGCAAAAGGAATCACAGTACAAATCATACACTCCAATATAACATAGACTACCTAACCAGATAACTACACAGGAAATACAATACAATACAATTTAGGGAAAATACGGGAGAAAGAGGATAGAGAGAGAGAAATGGCTCACAATAACATCAAGACAATATGACTGCGGAGAAACACTTACGCACAAGGGGAAACGATCGCATGCGCCTCGATATCCAGCTCCCGATTATCAGCAATGAGAACCGTTGAAGAGAGTGAACTGGATATGGTCGGCCTGCCTATTTATGCCCCACACACAATACAATTCAATGGTCCCTACAATCTCATTGTTCATTGGACACAGGAATTCGGCTTCGCATTATAACAAAAGGTCATAGGTTGATTCATACAGGTGGGCTGTGACTGTTTCCAACTGTTCAGGTGGGTGGGATACTGGGTTTCCCGCCGCATGACTAAGTAAGAACAAATAATAGTAAATGGACATAACTTCTTATGTCCATAACTATTCGCACGAGCGATTAATCCGCTCCGAACCAACACCGGAATATTGCTATTCAAATACTCTTCCGATGGGTACCAAACACCACTGTATGACCCCTGTTAGACCCTTCGTACAATACAAAGAGGGATCTCTCTGTTCAGGAACATGCTATGTTAACCAAACTTTCAGAATCTATCAAAGGGACCATGATCTACAAAATACATTATTAATGAAAATATGTAACAAATGAGTCGCACGCTACGACCGCATAAACTCTACCGTAAATACACATACCGTGCGCCTGCGGGTGCCCGCGACTGTGAGTATGCGCACACACGGGAGAGCGCACGCATGCGCAGCGCGGACCTGTATGAGGTGCAAATATGGCAGTGTGTATAGAGATATTTTTCTGACTTTGACACTAGTGGCGCCTCATTGGCCTCGGAGAGCTTGGTTCTCGGATCTCCGAGGATTACTCGCAGACGATCCTTGGCCGCTCCCGATACGTCCAGACCTGTTACAACAGGGTCCGTTTCTTTACCCCGATTTAGCGCGGCTGCGTTTGACGGGGTGGCTGTTGAGACCGCCCTCTTAAGAAGAGAGGGCATTCCAGATTCAGTTATACTAACCATGTTACGAGTTAGGAAGCCGGTTACGGCAGCTCATTATTACAGAATATGGCGTGCCTATATAGGTTGGTGTGAAGCTCGGAAATTTCCGACATCAGCTTTCAAGGTATGCCGCCTGTTGTTGTTTCTACAAACAGGGTTAGATGGAGGATTGCGTTTATCTACACTAAATGTGCAGGTATCTGCTTTGTCAATTTACTTTCAAAGACGATTGGCTCTATTGCCGTCTATACGCACTTTTCTCCAAGGTGTACTCAGGGTACAGCCTCCATTCATTCCACCTACAGCGCCATGGGACTTGAATCTGGTTTTGGAGTTCTTACAGTCTTCATATTTTGAACCCTTACAACAAGTGGATATAAAGTTTCTCACTTGGAAAACAATTTTTCTCCTAGCCTTAGCTTCGGCAAGGCGTGTTTCGGATTTGGGTGCCTTGTCATGCAAGCCACCGTATTTGGTGTTTCATGATGACAGAGCGGAACTTCGTACGAATCCCGCCTTCTTACCAAAGGTAGTGTCATCTTTTCACATCAATCAACCAATAGTAGTTCCTGTGTTGACAGCACATTCTGGAACTCTGGATGTGGTACGTGCATTACGCGTTTATGTATCCCGAACGTCCTCAGTTCGTAAGACGGATACGTTATTTGTTCTCTATGATGCTGCCAAGATAGGTTGGCCAGCATCTAAACAAGCTTTATCCAGATGGATAAAACTGACCATACGTCAGGCTTACCTTCATGCTAGGTTACAACCGCCTACGTCAGTAACCGCTCATTCCACACGTTCTGTGGGAACTTCATGGGCAGCTGGTCGTGGGGCTTCTGCGACGCAGCTTTGCCGGGCGGCTACATGGTCTTCAGTGCACACGTTTGTGCGCTTTTACAAGTTTGATACTTTTGCGGCATCAGCATCTAGCTTTGGCCGCCTAGTGTTACAAGTGCCAAACAGCTCTCCCGCCCACGGGGGAAGCTTTGGTACGTCCCAAGAGTACTCCAGTGACCCCTAGTGGATGATAAAGAAAATAGGATTTTGGTACTTACCAGGTAAATCTTTTTCTTTGAATCCATAGGGGGCACTGGACGCCCACCCAGAGCAGTTTTACCTACTTGTGGTTAGTTCTGAGGATCTTATGGTAACACACTTTCACCGACTGGTTCAAATTACAAGTGCTGGTTAGGGTGTCAACTGTTTAGTTGTCAGTAACGTTATGTGTTAACTTCGTTATTGTCAGTTATGTTATATGTAATACTCCATTGTCAACATCTCTATAGTTCCTGTTCGGCTCAGTAAAAAACACTGAGAAGTGCTCGGGGATATGGAGGGGTGGAGTGTTTCTAAATTTAAATATTCAGTGCTGTTCCTACGGAAGCCCGTCCATATACCAAGAGTACTCCAGTGCCCCCTATGGATTCAAAGAAAAGGATTTACCTGGTAAGTACCAAAATCCTATTATATGCTGTATACCTCGCTCACTTTGTGTAAGTGAGGTACGATTATCTTACCTGAAAACATTGTTCACCAGTTATCACAAAACGTCCATGTATTTATATATACTTTTCCTTCACTTTTCTTGAGGATTTACCCCTAAAAAATCATTTTGTTTTTTCCATACCTCTACTACGTATGATCTCACGGATCCTGGAGGAAAGATATCTCCCCCCAAAGGTCCAGAAACTCACCGAGAAATCATTCAGATAAGTATTTCTCTTGCTCATTTCAAACCATAATCTCCCAGCTGAATCATCAGCTTCATTCCCCCACCTCCCTTCCAGCGCCAATTCCCCACACCCACATTTCCTCTTTTCAAACTTATATAAAGAAATTCAAGTTCAAAATGGAATCGCTCAGAGCGGTTATTGCAAGCCTGGAAGAGGGGGATTTTATGGTGTCTCTGGACATCAAGGATGCTTACTTGCATGTCCCCATTTACCCACCTCACCAGGAGTACCTCAGGTTTGTGGTACAGGACTGTCATTACCAGTTCCAGACGTTGCCGTTTGGCCTGTCCATGGCACCGAGGATATTTACCAAGGTAATGGCCGAAATGATGATACTCCTTCGGAAGAAGGGAGTTATAGTTATCCCGTACTTGGACGATCTCCTCATAAAGGCGAGGTCCAGAGAGCAGTTGTTGATCAGCGTAGCACTCTCTCAGGAAGTGTTGCAACAGCACGGCTGGATTCTGAATGTTCCAAAGTCGCAGCTGATTCCTACGACGCGTCTGCTTTTCCTGGGCATGATTCTGGACACAGAACAGAAGAAGGTGTTTCTCCCGGTGGAGAAGGCCCAGGAATTAGCATCTCTGGTCAGGGACCTCCTGAAACCAAAACAGGTATCGGTGCATCACTGCACGCGTGTCCTGGGAAAGATGGTGGCTTCATACGAAGCCATTCCCTTCGGCAGGTTCCATGCGAGGATCTTTCAGTGGGATCTGTTGGACAAGTGGTCCGGATCGCATCTTCAGATGCATCGGCTGATCACCCTGTCCCCAAGGGCCAGGGTGTCTCTTCTGTGGTGGCTGCAGAGTGCTCACCTTCTCGAGGGCCGCAGGTTCGGCATACAGGACTGGGTCCTGGTGACCACGGATGCAAGCCTCCGAGGATGGGGGGCAGTCACTCAGGGAAGAAACTTCCAAGGGCTGTGGTCAAGTCTGGAGACTTCTCTACACATAAATATAGAGCCCCTGCTTCGAAACCAACCAGTGCTGATTCAGTCAGACAACATCACGGCGGTCGCCCATGTAAACCGCCAGGGCGGCACAAGAAGCAGGATGGCAATGGCGGAAGCCACAAAGATTCTTCGTTGGGCGGAGAATCACGTGCAAACACTGTCAGCAGTGTTCATTCCGGGAGTGGACAACTGGGAAGCAGACTTCCTCAGCAGACACGACCTCCACCCGGGAGAGTGGGGACTTCATCAAGAAGTCTTCACACAGATTGCAAAGCGATGGGAACTGCCACAGGTGGACATGATGGCGTCCCGCCTCAACAAAAAGCTAAAAAGATATTGCGCCAGGTCAAGGGACCCTCAGGCGATAGCTGTGGACGCCCTAGTGACACCGTGGGTGTACCAGTCGGTATATGTGTTTCCTCCTCTTCCTCGCATACCCAAGGTACTGAGAATAGTAAGAAAGAGAGGAGTAAGAACAAAACTCATCGTTCCAGATTGGCCAAGAAGGACTTGGTACCCAGAACTACAAGAGATGATCACAGAGGACCCATGGCCTCTGCCTCTCAGACAGGACCTGTTGCAACAGGGGCCCTGTCTGTTCCAAGACTAACCGCAGCTGCATTTGACGGCATGGCGGTTGAACACTGGATCCTAACGGAAAAAGGCATTCCGGATGAAGTCATCCCTACGCTGATAAATGCTAGGAAGGACGTGACAGCAAAACATTATCACCGTATATGGTGAAAATATGTTGCTTGCTGTGAGGCCAGGAAGGCCCCTACTGAGGAATTCCAGCTGGGTCGATTTCTGCACTTCCTACAGTCAGGGGTGACTATGGGCCTAAAATTGGGGTCCATAAAGGTCCAGATTTCGGCCCTATCCATTTTCTTTCAAAAAGAACTGGCTTCACTGCCGGAGGTTCAGATGTTTGTTAAGGGAGTGCTGCATATTCAGCCCCTTTTTGTGCCACCAGTGGCACCTTGGGATCTTAACGTTGTGTTGAATTTCCTGAAATCCCACTGGTTTGAGCCACTTAAGACCGTGGAGCTAAAGTATCTCACGTGGAAGGTGGTCATGCTGTTGGCCTTAGCGTCAGCTAGGCGTGTGAAAGGAGTGCCCCTATATTCTTTAACCCTCGATGTGATGGCCTCTTAGACGTCTGTGAGTGTAAACCTTCATGCTATGAGTTACATGCACAACACAAGCAGTAAAAATTCACACTGGTTTATTATGAGATTAACAAAAGTATAAAAGACAACGCATATGGGTGTAACTGACATGTTGTTACACTCTCATTGGCTCGTTAGTAGTTACCAGGCAGAATTGATAAGGCGGATGTCCATATATGGGTTTTCTACAAGTTTCTCAAAACATTTAACAAAGTCTGTAACACAGGATATTTGGTAACACTCAAAAGTAGAAATAACAGGTTTCATCTGGTATGGAACTGTCCTTGAAAAGCAGACACATACAAGCCTGGTATTGTATGAGCAGATAAAGGTACCCGACACAGGGTAGTACGTATCTATGCAAACACATAACAGTTCATATAGCATGTTTTAACCCTTCATTAGGGAGGTAGAAATATTCACTTTTACACTGTAACTATTATAAGGAAGTTGATCATATAAAAAGTAATATTTACAAAGCACAGATTAGTTAACCCTTCAATCCCCTCTTAGAATCATGATTATTATATAACATGATTCTTGAGTGAGGCTCCTTTCTTGTTCCTCCAGTTCTTGAGATATTGGACATAATCGTCGGGTCCCTTACTATCAGAGGAGGTGACAGGACTGGTGGTTATATCATAGTACATCAGGGCCTTATCAATGCCTTTGGAGGTAAGTTTCTTTCCACAGGGAATTACACAATAAACTATAATGCCTACAAGAATTAAAGTTACAAGTATGAATATGCTTATTTGCACAAGAGCCTGTTTTCCAATTTTCAAACCACCCAAAATATTGGCTCCATGGGTTATCAATACCTGAATTTTTCTTAAGTTCTATGGATAAGGTTTCTAACTTGTTTATGGCTAAAGTAACCTTACCATTGGGACCAGTGTTGTCAGGAATATATGTACAACAGCCTTCCACCTTACTAATGTAAACACATGTACCGCCTTTTTCTGCTAGGATCATGTCAAGGGCCATTCTATTTTGAAATGTCATTTGGGAAGTGGCTTCTAGCTGTTCAGCTATACCTTTAAGAGCATCTTTGGTATCATTAACAAATCTTTGTTGATTATAATATATATAATTAATCCAGGCTACGTTTTTATTTACAGTTACTATAGGAAACAATGACTCAAAACCCGCAGCCACCTCATCTCTAGCTTTGAACTCATTTGGAACACCTCTTGGGACCCCTATAGCATCAATGTATACGTGGGGGTCAAAGCTACCTCCTGGGAGTGCTCTTTTCTTTCGATTAGCAGGAGTATAAGAGGGAGGAGTGGGGTCATCGGTGATCATTAGGAGTGGCATTATGACTTTGGCCAGGGCACACTCACCATACCATGGTGTGTCTAATTTAATTCTAAGCTTCATATCCCCACATATGTAATAAATGTCGCCTAATGATCTAGTTTGGTTGACTAAAACAGTTGTTCTTTTATTTGCACAATACCCTGGTGGGAAGGTTTTTAAATTTCTCCCTGTGGTGGTGTTAGATGTATAACAGGTATAGTTTCCAGGATATATGGTTATGGTGCTTCCTGGGTTGGGATTTTTTGACAATATGGGATATTCCCTTTTCCACATTTCGCACTGACTGTCATTTGTTTTGGTGTCATTAAAAAGGCTGAAAAAACAATTTTCCTGTTCTAGGGGTATATTAAGGGGCACTGTACCTAGGTGGGGCCTAGATTTGCCACAGACATAGCAGTTGCTTTTATTGTGTTTGTTAGCACTATACTTCATCCATTCCAACCAAAAATTAATGTCAGAGAAACCAGTTTCAATAGCTAGGGTGTTTTCAAAGGTAGGGTTAGTAATAGCCACCATATCTTTAGAAGTGGCAATATGGGGCTTTAAAGGTTTGTTTTGGGGAGCAATTTTAGGCTGGTATTTTGGGTTTTTATACATGTCCCACAAATAAAACATTTGCCTTGCACTATAGTACCCTGCTTGCCACCATATACCAAGTACATAAGTCTCATTGTCGCTTCTGCTAGGGTTCACTATGTTTAGTCTAAACCTGTATGAATTTGGGCCTTCATCCATCTTATGAATGGATAGTCTAGAAAGTAGGGGTACTCCATATTTGCTCCATCTATTTTTTTTTTTTTGCAAATGATGGGCCATATTTCCAATCTGCTCCTGTATTCCACCCCACAGATTCCCAGTAATCACAGTTGGATCCATGATAGGATATTTCCATCCACCATTCATCAGTGACACAAATGTACATTGTCTCAGACATTCCTGATTTTCTTTTCTGTTGTATAAGATGTTTGTTATCAGCAAGATTGGGGAACAAAAAATAGTCGAGGATATATGTGGCTACGTGTGTATTGGAGGAATTATACCACAAGGTGGGGACCCCATTAGTCTGTGTAATATCAACTTCACATATTGTGTGGTGAGTGAGGGCCAGTAGGGCTATCAAGGTAGTACCCAGGATAAAGATAGGGGGCAGGTTCCTCATCTTCTTCTGTTCTTCTTTCTTCGCTAGGTGGGAGGTCAGGGCTGTCTGCCCCGGTTCGTACCTCACTGGAATCACTTGCTTCCCTCTCTAGGTCTGGTCTAGGAACCTTTTTTTACTCGGGATGCATGGATCCAGGTAGGACTTTCCTCTGTCAGGACTGCTGTTCGGGTAACTGCTACGACCTCTGTCTCTGGACCATAGGTGAAGTCTCCTGGGCTCTTGTTCCTGGGGAGCACCTTCACCACGACTCTGTCTCTGACTTTAAAGGGGTGTGTAGGTTCCTGTGGATTCAAAGGGTTTTTACAAACAACCTCATGTTCAATTTCATTCAGTGTTGTTATCAGGGACCTGACATACTCTTCTCTGATGAGTTCTAGTTCTCCTTCCTGTATTACTAGTGGTTTCTTAGCCCAGGGTGTAGGAAAAGGGTCTACCCATTAGTATTTCAAAGGGTGAGTATCCTAGAGTTTTCTGTGGGGTATTCAAGATGCTGGTGTTTAGCTTTATTAGGGTTGTTCCTGAGGCAAGTGATGCATCTGCTAACATACTGGTCCACAAGTGATTTGGCATTAGTAACATAAAAATCATTGGTTAGTAGGAGGAGTGTTGTGGCTTCACCACGGTGACCAACACCACGGCACTGGGCAACGAGCAAAGGGGCACTGGACTGGGGTATACAGGGTTTCCCCTCTTTGCAGATTAATCCTGATTTAGGATTTTTTCTGCAGAATTGGGTAAGTCCAGTCGGAGAGATCAGTATTAGTCGCAGCAGCTTGAAGTTGAGTGAGCAGATGGACGTTGTCAAGGGAGGGACATGCTCTAGTGAGTGCAATGAGTTCTGCAGCTTGCGCGGACTGATAAGGTGTTGGTAGGGCTTCCAACACAGTGTCAGGGAGGGTGACAATGGCATAGCCAGCCTGGTATAGGAGCCGTCAACAAAAACTATGTCTGCGCCTGGTATGGGAACGGGAGACATGTCAAGTCTGGGAGAAGTTTCAGCTTCAATGGAAGCAGCACAGTCATGTAGGTCAGGTGGTTCATCCTCGGGACCTTACAAGCCTAAAAGGGCATTGAGAATGGGTGCAGGGCCAGAAGAACTAGCAGTGTACTTGATGGTAAGGGTAGGGTTACTCAAAAGGAGTACTTCATATCCACTAAGGCGTTGTGCTGACATGTGCTGTGTGTGTAAGCCTTTAAGTGTTGCCAGGACATCATGTGTGGTGTGGAGTACTGTGATGTGGCCTAAAGTGAGGGTAGTGGCCATTTCTGCAACCATTGCACAGGCTGCCAAAGCCCTGAGGCAGGCAGGCATACCTTGCACAGACACTGGCATGACTTTGAAAAAAAAATGCCACGGGGCGCAACTTCCCTCCATGAAACTGTGTGAGCACCCCCGCCATGGTTTTACAATTGTCCCTTGCATATAGATGGAAAGGTAGTACATAATTGGGGAGGCCAAGTGCCGGACTTTTCATCAACATACATTTTAAACTTTCATATGCAGTTAACATTTCTTGTGACCATTGTACAGTTTTAGGTTTGTCCTTCAGTGTGGCTTGTCTCAAAATGTTATCAGATATCCACTGTCTGCAGTAATTTACCATACCCAGGAAGGACAGTAGTTCCTTCTGGGTAGTTGGGGTGACCAGGCCCAATACAGACTGTATGCGTTGTGGACTGATTTTCCTCTCTCCCTGAGTGAGCACAAAACCTAAGTAATCAACATGCTTTTTACACCATTGCATTTTTATTTTGGACACCTTGTGTCCACATTCACAAAGCCAGTTTGGTAATGAAACACCATCCTCTCGGCAGGCCTCCTCAGTTTTACTACAGAGCAGCAGATCATCTGCATACTGTAGCAGGACTGAACCATGGTGAGGTTGCCAGGACCCCAATGTGGCCTGGAGACAACAGGTGCGTCAATAATCTGCACCAGGTAAGTTGTTTACCCTCAAAAGAAAAGGCAAAAAGTAATTGTGTCTGTGAATCTACAGGTATGCTGAAAAAGGCATTCTTCAAATCAATTACAGAGAAGAACGCAGCATCTGCAGGGATTGCAGAAATGAGTGAGTTCACATCTGGAACAATTGGTGCAATTGGGACAATTGGCTGATTGATCGCTCTGAGATTCTGTACAAATCTTATACTGCCATCAGCTTTGGCAACAGGGTTCACAGGAGTACAGTATGGTGATACAATATGTCTGAGAATACCCTGTTGTAAGAATTGCTGTATCATGGGGCGGAGACCTTCTATCTTTTCTGGTGAGAGGGGATACTGCATAGGTCAGAACACAAAACACTGGTTATTGCACCGCTGTCCACTAAAAAGGGAATTTTACTTCCATTTATAATAAGTGGCAGCAGAGGTGAATCTTTACTATGACGGGTGAGTTGAATTAATGGCTGGGATACCCTCCTCCGGGCCCCGTCAGTGCGCAGGGTCTTTGGAATCTTCCCTGACTGCGGGGTTGGTTCTGTCTGTCAAAGCGTCTGGAGTTCCGATAGTTATGAGTGGGTGCAGGTTTCTTTACATCAAAACACCCTGCAGCCTCTTTCTCATATAAATGTTTTTGTTTTTTTTAAAATCTATCGTACTATCAGAAGTCCAGGAAAAGACGTTTTGCTTAACAGAAACTATGACAGAAGGTAGAAGGTTGTCAATGAAGGTGGAAATGAGTAAGCTTTCTGAGTTAAGCAAAGGTAAGCCAGCGTCATCTGTCCAGCAGTCCTTAACCTTTTCCAAAACGCAGTAACAGACTCCGAAGGTTTCTGTTTACAAGCTACAGCGACAGGCAAAAAAGCACAGGCAAAGGAGCACGGGTTTTAAAGACTTCCTTCATATGTGTATAGCTGCGTTCTTTGCAAGCTTTGCGCAAATAAGATATACAGCCATCGGGGGTAATAGTGGGCTTGGGACAGTGTTTTACTATTATCTAAACTCTGGGTTATTGGTGCGTTAGGGATAGAGCTAGTGGACGCATCCTCCAGCAGTGGAGTTGGAGGCAATCCCATCTGGTGTGAAAGGGTTACTGCTGCCAAGAGATCTGTGTCCTCAAGCGCAGGATACATTGGAATGCAAGGGGGAGGCGAGAGGGATTTCAAAGATTTACAATTTCTCACTGCTTCGCTTCTGTGCTGTTGGGAACTGACATTTTTTTTTCCTCCATATAGAAAGGGTAATTACTGCCTTCCCGTAGGAATGGGTCCTGTCCTGCTTTCTCTGTCCATCCCGCTAAATTATCCACCCATGGGTTAACTAAGTAATACTCTGAGGTAGAGTTGCGGGCGACATACATCTTGCATGTCTCACCAGGGAGGGGCGGGGGATATGTAGTTTTTTTCACTCTGACTAGAGCCCATTGTCAGACAGTAATACAAATCAACAGTACAACTTTAAAAGAAAATATCTAAAATATACAACACTCTACTATACATGCATTAGCTAACCAGTTAATTAGTCATTGACAATATCACAATATTATCTGTATAGTGAGAACATGAAATCTTTTGACGTGTACGATACTTACCATTCGTACAAGATGTCAGAAAAATACAGCGTTTTAAACAGGAAGCAGGAAAAGTGTTTGAGTAAAGATATCTGGCAGACGAAAACTTACCAGCCGTCTGGACCAAATATAAGAACTTATCTCACTACAAACATACAAGAATATATAGACGATCAAATCGAGGTATTCTCTACGTTACGTATAGACTCCCAGGTCTATTTTTAAGTATCCCAGATACTAACGTCACGTTATGTATAGACCCCAGGTCTATTTTAAGTATCCCAGATACTAACGTCTTTGGAGAATTGCGCTTGGACCCCTGGTCCCTTCTCAGACGTATCTTTAAGTCCCAGACATTAAAGATGTTTGGTCACGTGTTCCCAGAACACTGACACGGATTCAGCTTCAGTGTATGACCGCAATCCCGTATGGCAAAGACAGACAATAAATTCTCTATCTTACCATCTGGGGACGATCACTGAATCGCGGACGTAGCCCCCACTTGAAAGGAGTGCCCCTATATTCTTTAACCCTCGATGTGATGGCCTCTTAGACGTCTGTGAGTGTAAACCTTCATGCTATGAGTTACATGCACAACACAAGCAGTAAAAATTCACACTGGTTTATTATGAGATTAACAAAAGTATAAAAGACAACGCATATGGGTGTAACTGACATGTTGTTACACTCTCATTGGCTCGTTAGTAGTTACCAGGCAGAATTGATAAGGCGGATGTCCATATATGGGTTTTCTACAAGTTTCTCAAAACATTTAACAAAGTCTGTAACACAGGATATTTGGTAACACTCAAAAGTAGAAATAACAGGTTTCATCTGGTATAGAACTGTCCTTGAAAAGCAGACACATACAAGCCTGGTATTGTATGAGCAGATAAAGGTACCCGACACAGGGTAGTACGTATCTATGCAAACACATAACAGTTCATATAGCATGTTTTAACCCTTCATTAGGGAGGTAGAAATATTCACTTTTACACTGTAACTATTATAAGGAAGTTGATCATATAAAAAGTAATATTTACAAAGCACAGATTAGTTAACCCTTCAGCGTGTGTCAGAATTGGCGGCTTTGTCATGTAAAAGCCCATATCTGATCTTCCATATGGAGAGGACAGAATTGAGGATTCGTCCCCAATTTCTCCCAAAGGTGGTATCATCGTTTCATTTGAACCAACCTATTGTGGTGCCTGCGGCTACTCGGGACTTGGAGGACTCCAAGTTACTTCATGTAGTCAGGGCTTTGAAAATCTATGTAGCCAGGACGGCTGGAGTCAGGAAAATTGACTCGCTGTTTATCCTGCATGCACCCAACAAGCTGGGTGCTCCTGCTTCAAAGCAAACTTTAGCTCGCTGGATCTGTAGCACGATTCAGCTAGCTCATTCTGCGGCTGGATTGCCGCATCCAAAATCGGTAAAAGCCCATTCCACAAGGAAGGTGGGCTCTTCTTGGGCGGTTGCCCGAGGGGTCTCGGCTTTACAGCTTTGCCGAGCGGCTACTTGGTCGGGTTCAAACACCTTTGCAAAGTTCTACAAGTTTGATACCCTGGCTGAGGAGGACCTTGTGTTTGCTCATTCAGTGCTGCAGAGTCATCCGCACTCTCCCGCCCGTTTGGGAGCTTTGGTATAATCCCCATGGTCCTTACGGAGTACCCAGCATCCACTAGGACGTCAGAGAAAATAAAAATGTACTCACCGGTAATTCTATTTCTCATAGTCCGTAGTGGATGCTGGGCGCCCGTCCCAAGTGCGGACTTTCTGCAATACGTGTATATAGTTATTGCTTAATAAGGGTTATTGTTATGAGCCATCCGTTGAGTGAGGCTCAGTTGTTGTTCATAATGTTAACTGGGTATGGTTATCACAAGTTGTACAGTGTGATTGGTGTGGCTGGTATGAGTCTTACCCTGGATTCCAAAAATCCTTTCTTGTAGTGTCAGCTCTTCCGGGCACAGTTTCCCTAACTGAGGTCTGGAGGAGGGGCATAGAGGGAGGAGCCAGTGCACACCAGATAGTACCTAATCTTTTCTTTAGAGTGCCCAGTCTCCTGCGGAGCCCGTCTATTCCCCATGGTCCTTACGGAGTTCCCAGCATCCACTACGGACTACGAGAAATAGAATTACTGGTGAGTAAATTCTTATTTTAATAAGATTCCTCATCCCTAATAGCCTCAATCATATGTTACACCCCTCATATGCATTATTTGGGCAAGACTACGCTTTCTAGGGTACAGAGTTGGGGTGAGAGGCACAGCTGTGGCTCCTTCCCAGTATGGGATATATTTGTATAAAAATACGGTATAGTACACCTTGCTGAGGCCACCCCTGGGGGTTCTGCCCCAGAAGCCTGATCAGTACAGTTTTGAGGATAGTATAGACTCCCCGGTAGAAGATACACACTCTGCAGCACAGGACACAGAGTCCTTAGACATGGCAATGTGGATATACACACTTACACACACTCACACAGGAAAATGTCAGAGTCAGATACAGTTTCCCCCAGAGTACCTTCAGAGAGTCACAGAGTATAAGGAGCAGCCACACAGCGCCCCTGTAGGCAGTTATTATGATAAAAGCCCGGCGCTGACTAACTAACCTTAATAGGGTACTCAGTACTATAATCACCCTCCCCCCCCTTCCCTGTCTATAACACCCTGGTACCGCAGAGGTATGCTGGATTTATGTGGAGGGCAGCGTTCTGTTCCTATGATCTGCAGGGAGGAAATGGCGCTGGTGAGTGCTGGATCCGCTCTGAGGAGAAGCTCCGCCCCCTGTAATGGCGCGTCTTCCCGCACTTAGAGATTATACTGGCCTGAGGTATTTCTGCGGCAAACAGTGGATTAGACCTTGAAAGTTATTTTGACCAGTGTAGGGTATTGCGCTGTCCCAGGATGCCCCTCACTGCGCCTAACACCGTGTGTCCGCTGAGCCTTCCGGAGAACAGCCTGTCAGAGCTGCGCTCCCACCCTTGTGCCGCCATTCTCGCGGCGACCCGCTTCCCGGGGCACCGGCGTTATAATCACCACTCTTCTTTCTTCTGGCTCTGTTAGGGGGTGGCGGCCGTGCTGCGGGAGTGAGCGGTCGCCTCGTGGGCTTGTGATCAGCACCCTCAGGAGCTCAGTGTCCTGTCAGCGGAGTAGAGAACCATTAACTCTTCAGGAAGTTGGTTCCTATTCCCCCCCCCCCCTAAGTCCCACGAAGCAGGGAGTCTGTTGCCAGCAGCCTTCCTGTAACCTAACTAACTCTAGAAAATAAACACCTAAGAAAACTCCTAGGAGTTCCCCTAGCTGTGACCGGCTGCTCTGGGCACATTTTCTAAACTGTCTGGTAGGAGGGGCATAGAGGGAGGAGCCAGCCCACACTATTAAACTCTTAAAGTGCCCATGGCTCCCAAAGGACCCGTCTATACCCCATGGTACTAAATGGAACCCCAGCATTCTCTAGGACATAAGAGAAACATAATATAAATACCTGTTTTCACTACTGCTTGCCAGTGTACACAGGCGGCTATAGTGGGTCTGCCCCAGGAGGGTCCCATATGCCACCCCTGCGTGTTTGCAGCACCATGAACCGGGGGACCCCCCTAGCGGGGCCGCGGTTTGTAATCACCACATTCCTCACCTTCAGGCTACTATTAGGGGTGTGCGGCGATTGTGACCGCTAAGGCGCAGTGCCTCCTGTACAACAGCGGGGAAGCAGCTCCGACACCTTGCAAGGCCGGTGACCGCTCCTCCCCCCCCTCCTAACTCCCACGGTGCAGGTATACTGTTACCCATCTCCGGTATACAGTATACAGAAAATAACAAAGATTGAAAAGAAACTAAAGAAAACTCTCTGGATCCCCAGAGTGGCATCCTCTCCTGAGGGCACATTTTCTAAACTGCCTGTGGGAGGGGCATAGAGGGGAGGAGCCAGCACACCCAGTGGAAGAGATTTAAAGTGCACCGGCTCCTTTGGATCCCATCTATACCCCATCGTACTAGATTACGCCAATATCCCTTATGGATGCTAGAGAAACAATAATAATAGTACACAACAGGCTGCTCCCCCTGTATAATAATAATAATAACAGGACACCACAGCCCGCTCCCTCTGTATAATAACAACAGGACACCACAGGCTGCTCCTCCTGTATAATAATAATAATAACAGGACACCACAGCCCGCTCCCTCTGTATAATAACAACAGGACACCACAGACTGCTCCTCCTGTATAATAATAATAACAGGACACCACAGGCCGCTCCATCTGTATAATAATAACATTACACTACAGGCCACTCCCCCTGTATAAAAATAACAACAGGACACCACAGGCTGCTCCTCCTGTATAATAATAATAATAATAATAATAATAACTGGATGCCACAGGCTACTCCTCCTGTATTATAATAATACTAATAATAATAACTGGACAGCACAGGCTGCTCCCCCTGTATAATAATAATAATAATAACAGCACACCACAGGCTGCTCCCTCTGTATTATAATAATAATAATAATAATAACAGGACACCACAGGCTGCTCCATCTGTATATTATGACAGCACAGGATGCTATCCCTGTATATTATGACAACACAGGCCGCTCCACCTGTATACTAAGACAGCACAGGATGATACCCCTGTATATTATGACAACACAGGCCGCTCCTCCTGTATACTATAACAGCACAGGATGCTACCGCTGTATTACGGTAACGGTGGGGTCTGCGTCACCTGTATTACGGTAACGGCGGGGTCTGCGCCACCTGTATTACGGTAACGGTGGGGTCCGCGCTACTTGTATTACGGTAACGGCGGGGTCTGCGCCACCTGTATTACGGTAACGGCGGGGTCTGCGCTACCTGTATTACAGTAATAGGACACTAGAGTGTCAGCCACCTGTACAGGGATAATGCAGCACCAGAGGCTGCTCCAGCTGCACTATAACAAGGCACCAGAGGCTGCTCCCCCTGTAGTACAGAACCTGACACCAGAGCTGCTCAGCCTATAGAATAATAATAATAATATCATTACCTGCTGCCAGACACAGCAATGGCTGCTCTCTGCTCCTGCTGCCTTGTGGGAATGATAGAAGGAAGGCGGAGCTCAGACCAGGGGAAAATGGCCGCCGCTCCTGACGTCACTACACGGCCAGGGAACCTATTGCTGCTGCCGGACTGGTCTACAGGAAAATGGCCGCCGGCCTCCTGCACTGAGGACATGTATGGTAATAGTCATTACAGAAGGCGGAGCTGAGGGCGGGGCGTGGGATGGGAGGGGCCAGACGCCAGGAAGCAGCCTGTGCCTATCATTCCCTACTTCCGGCTTGTGCGTTGCACCTTACTTCCGGTCACTGCATTCCGTTCCACACACAGGAAGCCTCAGTGTCCGTAGAGATCAGGTAATGGTTGGTTCTATATCGGAGGGGCTGAAGGGACCTTGTGACGTATTAAGGGGAGGAGGTACGTCACCAGGGGGAGGAGCTACGGGCGAACAGGGTACCCGAAAAGTACCCTCGCGGGCTCGCTTCGCTCACCACCTAATTACTAAAGGTAATAGTTGGTGGCGTGGATAGTAGAGGAACTATCCCGCTGGCCTAGCTCCTCCCCCTTGTGTCGTAACTCCTCCCCCTTACGGAAAAGGTCCCTTAGCCCACTTGATTCTAGCATCTACCATCAGGTAATGGCGTCTTACTATACAGGGCATACTTGCCTACCTGACCCTCTCCATGAGGGAGAAAATGCTCTGTCAGGCAAGTATGATACAGGGGGAGCAGCCTGTGGTGTCCTGTTATTATTATTTTTATACAGGAGGAATAGCCTGTGATGTTCTGCTAATATTATTATACACGTGGAGTAGCCTGTGGTGTCCGGTTGTTATTATTTTACAGGGGTAGCAGCCTGTTGTGTCCTGTTACTATTATTGTACAGGGGGAGCAGCCTGTGGTGTCCTGTTAATATTGTACAGGGGGAGCAGCCTGTGGTGTCTTGTTGTTGTTATTATTATTATACAGGAGGAGCGGCCTGTGGTTTCCTGTTATTATTGTTTTAAAGGGGGAGCGGTCTGTGGTGTCCTGTTGTTGTTATTATTATTATACAGCGGGAGCAGTCTGTGGTGTCCTGTGATTGTTTTACAGGAGGAGCAGTCTGTGGTGTCCTGTGATTGTTTTACAGGGGGAGCAGCCTGTGCTGTACTGTTGTTGTTATTATTTTACAGGGATAGTGGCCTGTGGTGTACTGTTATTAATATTATACAGATGGAGCTGCCTGTGGTGTCCCGTTACTATTATTATTATACAGGGTGAGCTATCTGTGGTGTCCTGTTGTTATTATTATTATACAGGGGGAGCAACCTGTGGTGTTCTGTTGATATTATTATACACGGGGAGCAGCCTGTGGTGTCCTGTTATTATACACGGGGAGCAGCAGTGGTGTCCTGTTATTATTATTGTTATACAGAGGGAGCGGCCTGTAGTGTCCTGGTGTTATTATTATACAGGGTTAGCATCCTGTAATGTCATTTTATTATTACTATAAAGGAGAGCAGAATGGGGTGTCCTGTTATTATACACGGGGAGCAGCAGTGGTGTCCTGTTATTATTATTGTTATACAGAGGGAGCGGCCTGTAGTGTCCTGGTGTTATTATTATACAGGGTTAGCATCCTGTAATGTCATTTTATTATTACTGTAAAGGAGAGCAGAATGGGGTGTCCTGTTGTTGTTATTAGTGCTGTACAGGGGGGGGCATTTTTTTTTTGTACGGTTATTATTATACAGTGACAGCAGCTTGTGGAGTCCTGGTATTATTATTACTATTATTAATTTTATTATGTAATTGTTGGGATTGAAAATATTGCTAAAATTCTAGATTATATTAAAGCAGAGACCATAATATCCCTGGCATGTGTAACAGATGATAATTGGAGCAGTATGAAGCAAATGTATATCATACTCCTGGGAATGTCACTGTGACATCGCTTATCTCTATAGTAATAATACAGGGACATGACTAGGAAGGTGAAGGGATCTGGGAGTGTCACAGTGACATCACTTATATCCATTGTAATAATACAGGGACATGACTGGGGAGGTAAGGGGATCTGGGAGTGTCACATTGACATCACTAATATCTACAGTAATAATACAGGGACATGACTGGGGAGGGGAGTGGATCTGTGGGTGTCACAGTGACGTCACTTATATCTATAGTAATAATACAGGGACATGACTGGAGAGGTGAGGGATCTCGGAGCATTTACATTGATATTGATGTCTTCTCCATTTTGCAGGTTAACAAAGTAGTGAAGAAGACATCCGGTGAGTGTGAGACACCCAGCAGCCATCGCATTGTGTGTAGGACTGAGCAGGATCCAGAGCCCCATCACGGTGCCTCCACCTCAGTCACTGATACATGAGGTACAATAACCAGAAGATCCTGGAACTCTCCAACAAGATCATTCAGCTGCTGACTGGAGAGGTGAATGCTGGGAATGGGTAATTATACAGTAACACCAGGGAATGTGTCTGGGTGATGACTGGAGAGGTGACTGCTGGGAATGGGTCATTATACAGTAACACCAGGGAATGTGTCTGGGTGATGACTGGATAGGTGACTGCTGGGAATGGGGCATTATACAGTAACACCAGGGGACGTGTCTGGGTGATGACTGGAGAGGTGACTGCTGGGAATGGGACATTATACAGTAACACCAGGGGATGTGTCTGGGTGATGACTGGAAAGGTGACTGCCGGGAATGGGACATTATACAGGTGCACCAGGGGACGTGTCTGGGTGATGACTGGAGAGGTGACTGCTGGGAATGGGACATTATACAGTAACACCAGGGAACGTGTCTGGGTGATGACTGGATAGGTGACTGCTGGGAATGGGGCATTATACAGTAACACCAGGGGACGTGTCTGGGTGATGACTGGAGAGGTGACTGCTGGGAATGGGACATTATACAGTAACACCAGGGGATGTGTCTGGGTGATGACTGGAGAGGTGACTGCTCGGAATGGGACATTATACAGTAATACCAGGGGACGTGTCTGGGTGATGACTGGAGAGGTGACTGCTGGGAATGGGTAATTAAACAGTAACACCAGGGAATGTCTGGGTGATGACTGGAAAGGTGACTGCCGGGAATGGGACATTATACAGGTGCACCAGGGGACGTGTCTGGGTGATGACTGGAGAGGTGACTGCTGGGAATGGGACATTATACAGTAACACCAGGGAACGTGTCTGGGTGATGACTGGAGAGGTGACTGCTGGAAATGGGACATTATACAGTAACACCAGGGGACGTGTCTGGGTGATGACTAGAGAGGTGACTGCTGGGAATGGGGCATTATACAGTAACACCAGGGGATGTGTCTGGGTGATGACTGGAGAGGTGACTGCTTGGAATGGGACATTATACAGTAATGCCAGGGGACGTGTCTGGGTGATGACTGGAGAGGTGACTGCTGGGAATGGGACATTATACAGTAACACCAGGGGACATGTCTGGGTGATGACTGGAGAGGTGACTGCTGGGAATGGGACATTATACAGTAACACCAGGGGACGTGTCTGGGTGATGACTGGAGAGGTGACTGCTGGGAATGGGGCATTATACAGTAACACCAGGGGATGTGTCTGGGTGATGACTGGCGAGGTGACTGCTGGGAATGGGGCATTATACAGTAACACCGGGGGATGTGTCTGGGTGATGACTGGAGAGGTGACTGCTGGGAATGGGGCATTATACAGTAACACCAGGGGATGTGTCTGGGTGATGACTGGAGAGGTGACTGCTGGGAATGGGGCATTATACAGTAACACCAGGGGATGTGTCTGGGTGATGACTGGAGAGGTGACTGCTCGGAATGGGACATTATACAGTAATACCAGGGGACGTGTCTGGGTGATGACTGGAGAAGTGACTGCTGGGAATGGGGCATTATACAGTAACACCAGGGGATGTGTCTGGGTGATGACTGGAGAGGTGACTGCTCGGAATGGGACATTATACAGTAACACCAGGGGACGTGTCTCGGTGATGACTGGAGAGGTGAATGCTGGGAATGGGTCATTATACAGTAACACCAGGGAATGTGTCTGGGTGATGACTGGAGAGGTGACTGCTGGGAATGGGTCATTATACAGTAACACCAGGGAATGTGTCTGGGTGATGACTGGAAAGGTGACTGCCGGGAATGGGACATTATACAGGTGCACCAGGGGACGTGTCTGGGTGATGACTGGAGAGGTGACTGCTGGGAATGGGACATTATACAGTAACACCAGGGAACGTGTCTGGGTGATGACTGGATAGGTGACTGCTGGGAATGGGGCATTATACAGTAACACCAGGGGACGTGTCTGGGTGATGACTGGATAGGTGACTGCTGGGAATGGGGCATTATACAGTAACACCAGGGGACGTGTCTGGGTGATGACTGGAAAGGTGACTGCCAGGAATGGGTCATTATACAGTAACACCAGGGAATGTGTCTGGGTGATGACTGGAGAGGAGACTGCTGGGAATGGGGCTTTATACAGTAACACCAGGGGATGTGTCTGGGTGATGACTGGAGAGGTGACTGCCTGGAATAGGGCATTATACAGTAACACCGGGGGATGTGTCTGAGTGATGACTGGAGAGGTGACTGCTGGGAATGGGTCATTATACAGTAACACCAGGAGATGTGTCTGGGTGATGACTGGAGAGGTGACTGCTGGGAATGTGACATTATACAGTAACACCAGGGGGATGTGTCTGGGTGATGACTGGAGAGGAGACTGCTGGGAATGGGACATTATACAGTAACACCAGGGGATGTGTCTGGGTGATGACTGGAGAGGTGACTGCTGGGAATGGGACATTATACAGTAACACCAGGGGATGTGTCTGGGTGATGACTGGAGAGGTGACTGCTGGGAATGGGACATTATACAGTAACACCAGGGGATGTGTCTGGGTGATGACTGGAGAGGTGACTGCTGGGAATGGGACATTATACAGTAACACCAGGGGATGTGTCTGGGTGATGACTGTATCACTGTGTGTGTCAGGTTCCTATAAGGTGTCAGGATGTCACTGTCTATGTCTCCATGCAGGAGGGGGGAATATATAGAGGAACACAGGGGTCTGTACAAGGACGTGATGATGGAGAATCACCGGCCCCTCACATCACTGGGTAAGAGGAGACTGTCATGTATTGTACAGGGGAGAGCAGGTATGGGGCCCCCTATATACACACATCATCTGATAATCACATATATACACTGTACTCAGTCACTGTGTGTCTCCTACAGATGGACCCAGTAACAGAGATACCCCAGAGAGATGTCCCCGTCCTCTGTATTCCCAGGACTGTACAGAGGAGAATCACAGAATCCCACAGGAGGATCAGGTAGGTGGGATTTAGGGTCTCCCCAATATACTAAAGTGACTGTAACTATATGATCTGTAGAGAAGCTGTGTGTTTTATACACTGATATTACACTATCAGAAATCAGACATTATTAATGTATATTGTTTTGTTGGCTATTTAGGATGACTGTCTGACTGATATAAAGGCAGAAGATATAGAGGGAGAAGAAGAGACGTATGTGACTGATATAAAGGCAGAAGATATAGAGGGAGAAGAAGAGACGTATGTGACTGATATAAAGGCAGAAGATATAGAAGGAGAAGAAGAGACGTATGTGACTGATATAAAGGCAGAAGATATAGCGGGAGAAGAAGAGACGTATGTGACTGATATAAAGGCAGAAGATATAGCGGGAGAAGAAGAGGCGTATGTGAGGGGTGATCAGCAGTGTAAGGAGGAGGAGATCCCTACAGATTTCAGCACAGGTGAGTAATAAACACTTATTACAGAAGTCACATATTCTCATTGCTCAGTCACTACAGCAATCTCTTATCCTACACCCTCCTCTGTCATAGTAACATAGTATCTGATGTTGAAAAAAGACAATTGTCCATCGAGTTCAACCTATTTGTGGTGTCCTATGCATGATGGTTTGACTAAAATTTCTGACTGATGCTGCTGTCAGCCGTTGCATTCTATCCCTTTTTATAGTAACTATAATGTATGACTATGCACCATACCCCTGGATATCCTTATCCAGTAGGAATATTTATCTAACCCATTCTTAAAGGTGTTGACAGATTCCGCCATTACAACTGCCTCGGGCAGGGAATTCCAAACACGTATTGTCCTTACCGTGAAAAAGCCTTCACGCCGTATTGTGCGGAATCTCCTCTCCTCTAACCTGAGTGAGTGTCCACGAGTCCTCTGTGTTGATCTAACCAAAAACAGGTCCCGTGCAAGCTTTGTGTATTGTCCCCTTATATATTTGTAGATGTTGATCATATCCCCTCTTAGTCTCCGCTTTTCCAATGTAAACATGCCTTTCCTTGTATTCCATCGTCTCCATGCCCTTAATTAGTTTGGTCGCCAGTCAGTACAGACTAATGATGGAAATGTATCTGCCCAGTGGTGCAGTCTAGGACCATCAGCCCTGTTCTCAGTTGGGTGTTTATAACACAAGGGGTGATATTCAATTGTAATATCGCGCCCGATCTCACGTCTACAGTGACAGGAGTTTGCGGGGCAATATTCAACTGTCCCCCATTGTTCGGCATATCTTGCCCATAGCAGTCTGGATTAGCTTTGTAAAGCTACTTAACCCAACTAACGTCATGGGCGCGATCACGAAAAGTTTTGCGAATTTCAGCTCGCCTCCCCCGGGGGTGGTGATCTGAAATGCTAATATTGCGTCCGTCGGCAGCAACATTTGTATCGGGTGTTTTTTGTTAAAGGCGTTTTCTTCATTAGGGTCCATAGTGATCCACAGTCCTTACATCGGGGTCTAGGTGGTAGGAGTCGACCGGGCATCACACAGTTAAGCTTTTATTTCCCAGGATGCTCCGGACCTCCTCCCCATGTACCCCGCCCCTGGCTAGTGGGCAGTTTTAGTGTTGGTGCTGGCAGAAGCCGGAGCACCGGTCACACAGCGGAGAGGAATGAATGAGCAGCGCTGGGAGTCTCTCTGAGCGCTGCCGCCGCTGCTCCAACAATCCCCCGCTGGTGCCGCAACGTCAGTGAGGCTAAGAGACTGATGATTCCGGCATGGTTACTTCCTGATCGCCACGCTAGTACAGCATCCAGGGCCCAGGACTGCACCCGGAGGACAGGTAAGGCATTCTCCGGCACGTGGGACCCACAATACATGCAGTCCGTGCTTCCGCAGGCTCTGATGTGATCCCTGGCTGCTGCTACGGGTTACACTAGACCACCAGGGCATGCATATAATATATATATAGGATAATGGAGGCCAGGGTGCCTGGTGGGTGATGTCAGCCAGGGTAGGTAGGTCCTCTCCCAGAACCAGATTCCACAGCTGGGATTCCCTCTCGGCTGCCCCTCCCCCACATGCTTCCCTTATAAGAGTCTCTGAGTGACATTCCAATGGGAATGAGTGTGATGCCAGGCTCTGGGAATGCTGGGTTCTGTCTCCAGAAGTGGCCAGGTTATACATGCACTAGTCCTACCTACCACTGTGGTGTGAGTAGATGACGTCAGTGCCCATTGTAATTGTTATGTACTTGTATTGTGTGTGACTGGTGCTAGCTCTGCTGTGTGACTGCATTGTATCTATCCCTTACATGTGAGTGCAGGTGTTCCGGGCTGTGTGACTGCATTGTATCTATCCCTTACATGTGAGTACAGGTGTTCCGGGCTGTGTGACTGCATTGTATCTGTCCCTTACATGTGAGTGCAGGTGTTCCGGGCTGTGTGACTGCATTGTATCTATCCCTTACATGTGAGTACAGGTGTTCCGGGCAGTGTGACTGCATTGTATCTATCCCTTACATGTGAGTGCAGGTGTTCCGGGCTGTGTGACTGCATTGTATCTATCCCTTACATGTGAGTGCAGGTGTTCCGGGCTGTGTGACTGCATTGTATCTATCCCTTACATGTGAGTGCAGGTGTTCCGGGCTGTGTGACTGCATTGTATCTATCCCTTACATGTGAGTGCGGGTGTTCCGGGCTGTGTGACTGCATTGTATCTGTCCCTTACATGTGACTGCAGGTGTTCCGGACTGTGTGACTGCATTTTATCTATCCCTTACATGTGACTGCAGGTGTTCCGGGCTGTGTGACTGCATTGTATCTATCCCTTACATGTGACTGCAGGTGTTCCGGGCTGTGTGACTGCAATGTATCTGTTTCTTACATGTGAGTGCAGGTGTTCCGGGCTGTGTGACTGCATTGTATCTATCCCTTACATGTGAGTGCAGGTGTTCCGGGCTGTGTGACTGCATTGTATCTATCCCTTACATGTGAGTGCAGGTGTTCCGGGCTGTGTGACTGCATTGTAGCTATTCCTTACATGTGAGTACAGGTGTTCCGGGCTGTGTGACTGCATTGTATCTGTCCCTTACATGTGAGTGCAGGTGTTCTGGGCTGTGTGACTGCATTGTATCTATCCCTTACATGTGAGTGAAGGTGTTCCGGGCTGTGTGACTGCATTGTATCTGTCCCTTACATGTGAGTGCAGGTGTTCCGGGCTGTGTGACTGCATTGTATCTACCCCTTACATGTGAGTGCAGATGTTCCGGGCTGTGTGACTGCATTGTATCTATCCCTTACATGTGAGTGCAGATGTTCCGGGCTGTGTGACTGCATTGTATCTGCCCCTTACATGTGAGTACAGGTGTTCCGGGCTGTGTGACTGCATTGTATCTATCCCTTACATGTGAGTGCAGGTGTTCCGGGCTGTGTGACTGCATTGTATCTATCCCTTACATGTGAGTACAGGTGTTCCGGGCTGTGTGACTGCATTGTATCTATCCCTTACATGTGAGTACAGGTGTTCCGGGCTGTGTGACTGCATTGTATCTGTCCCTTACATGTGACTGCAGGTGTTCCGGGCTGTGTGACTGCATTGTATCTATCCCTTACATGTGACTGCAGGTGTTCCGGGCTGTGTGACTGCATTGTATCTATCCCTTACATGTGAGTGCAGGTGTTCCGGGCTGTGTGACTGCATTGTATCTATCCCTTACATGTGACTGCAGGTGTTCCGGGCTGTGTGACTGCATTGTATCTGTCCCTTACATGTGAGTACAGGTGTGTGACTGCATTGTATCTGTCCCTTACATGTGACTGCAGGTGTTCCGGGCTGTGTGACTGCATTGTATCTGTCCCTTACATGTGAGTACAGGTGTTCCGGGCTGTGTGACTGCATTGTATCTATCCCTTACATGTGAGTGCAGGTGTTCCGGGCTGTGTGACTGCATTGTATCTATCCCTTACATGTGACTGCAGGTGTTCCGGGCTGTGTGACTGCATTGTATCTATCCCTTACATGTGAGTGCAGGTGTTCCGGGCTGTGTGACTGCATTGTATCTATCCCTTACATGTGACTGCAGGTGTTCCGGGCTGTGTGACTGCATTGTATCTGTCCCTTACATGTGAGTACAGGTGTGTGACTGCATTGTATCTGTCCCTTACATGTGAGTGCAGGTGTTCCGGGCTGTATGACTGCATTGTATCTGTCCCTTACATGTGAGTACAGGTGTTCCGGGCTGTGTGACTGCATTGTATCTATCCCTTACATGTGAGTGCAGGTGTTCCGGGCTGTATGACTGCATTGTATCTGTCCCTTACATGTGAGTACAGGTGTTCCGGGCTGTGTGACTGCATTGTATCTATCCCTTACATGTGAGTGCAGGTGTTCCGGGCTGTGTGACTGCATTGTATCTATCCCTTACATGTGAGTACAGGTGTTCCGGGCTGTGTGACTGCATTGTATCTGTCCCTTACATGTGAGTACAGGTGTTCCGGGCTGTGTGACTGCATTGTATCTATCCCTTACATGTGAGTGCAGGTGTTCCGGGCTGTGTGACTGCATTGTATCTATCCCTTACATGTGAGTACAGGTGTTCCGGGCTGTGTGACTGCATTGTATCTGTCCCTTACATGTGAGTACAGGTGTTCCGGGCTGTGTGACTGCATTGTATCTATCCCTTACATGTGAGTACAGGTGTTCCGGGCTGTGTGACTGCATTGTATCTGTCCCTTACATGTGAGTACAGGTGTGTGACTGCATTGTATCTGTCCCTTACATGTGAGTGCGGGTGTTCCGGGCTGTGTGACTGCACTGTATCTGTCCCTTACATGTGACTGCATTGTATCTATCCCTTACATGTGAGTACAGGTGTGTGACTGCATTGTATCTATCCCTTACATGTGACTGCATTGTATCTATCCCTTACATGTGAGTGCAGGTGTTCCGGGCTGTGTGACTGCATTGTATCTATCCCTTACATGTGAGTGCAGGTGTTCCGGGCTGTGTGACTGCATTGTATCTATCCCTTACATGTGAGTACAGGTGTTCCGGGCTGTGTGACTGCATTGTATCTATCCCTTACATGTGAGTGCAGGTGTTCCGGGCTGTGTGACTGCATTGTATCTATCCCTTACATGTGAGTACAGGTGTTCCGGGTTGTGGTACTTCATTGTAGCTATCCCTTACATGTGAGTACAGGTGTTCCGGGTTGTGGTACTTCATTGTAGCTATCCCTTACATGTGAGTACAGGTGTTCCGGGTTGTGGTACTTCATTGTAGCTATCCCTTACATGTGAGTACAGGTGTTCCGGGCTGTGTGACTGCATTGTATCTATCCCTTACATGTGAGTGCAGGTGTTCCGGGCTGTGTGACTGCATTGTATCTGTCCCTTACATGTGAGTACAGGTGTTCCGGGCTGTGTGACTGCATTGTATCTATCCCTTACATGTGAGTGCAGGTGTTCCGGGCTGTGTGACTGCATTGTATCTGTCCCTTACATGTGAGTGCAGGTGTTCCGGGCTGTGTGACTACATTGTATCTATCCCTTACATGTGAGTGCAGGTGTTCCGGGCTGTGTGACTGCAATGTATCTATCCCTTACATGTGAGTACAGGTGTTCCGGGCTGTGTGACTGCATTGTATCTGTCCCTTACATGTGACTGCAGGTGTTCCGGGCTGTGTGACTGCATTGTATCTATCCCTTACATGTGACTGCAGGTGTTCCGGGCTGTGTGACTGCATTGTATCTGTCCCTTACATGTGAGTACAGGTGTGTGACTGCATTGTATCTGTCCCTTACATGTGACTGCAGGTGTTCCGGGCTGTGTGACTGCATTGTATCTATCCCTTACATGTGAGTGCAGGTGTTCCGGGCTGTATGACTGCATTGTATCTGTCCCTTACATGTGAGTGCAGGTGTTCCGGGCTGTGTGACTGCATTGTATCTATCTCTTACATGTGAGTGCAGGTGTTCCGGGCTGTGTGACTGCATTGTATCTATCCCTTACATGTGAGTGCAGGTGTTCCGGGCTGTGTGACTGCATTGTATCTATCCCTTACATGTGAGTACAGGTGTTCCGGGCTGTGTGACTGCATTGTATCTGTCCCTTACATGTGACTGCAGGTGTTCCGGGCTGTGTGACTGCATTGTATCTATCCCTTACATGTGACTGCAGGTGTTCCGGGCTGTGTGACTGCATTGTATCTATCCCTTACATGTGAGTACAGGTGTTCCGGGCTGTGTGACTGCATTGTATCTATCCCTTACATGTGACTGCAGGTGTTCCGGGCTGTGTGACTGCATTGTACCTATCCCTTACATGTGAGTACAGGTGTGTGACTGCATTGTATCTATCCCTTAAATGTGAGTGCAGGTGTTCCGGGCTGTGTGACTGCATTGTATCTATCCCTTACATGTGAGTACAGGTGTTCCGGGCTGTGTGACTGCATTGTATCTATCCCTTACATGTGAGTGCAGGTGTTCCGGGCTGTGTGACTGCATTGTATCTGTCCCTTACATGTGAGTGCAGGTGTTCCGGGCTGTGTGACTGCATTGTATCTGTCCCTTACATGTGAGTGCAGGTGTTCCGGGCTGTGTGACTGCATTGTATCTGTCCCTTACATGTGAGTGCAGGTGTTCCGGGCTGTGTGACTGCATTGTATCTATCCCCTACATGTGAGTGCAGGTGTTCCGGGCTGTGTGACTGCATTGTATCTATCCCTTACATGTGAGTGCAGGTGTTCCGGGCTGTGTGACTGCATTGTATCTATCCCTTACATGTGAGTACAGGTGTTCCGGGCTGTGTGACTGCATTGTATCTATCCCTTACATGTGAGTACAGGTGTTCCGGGCTGTGTGACTGCATTGTATCTATCCCTTACATGTGAGTGCAGGTGTTCCGGGCTGTGTGACTGCATTGTATCTATCCCTTACATGTGAGTACAGGTGTTCCGGGCTGTGTGACTGCATTGTATCTATCCCTTACATGTGAGTACAGGTGTGTGACTGCATTGTATCTATCCCTTACATGTGAGTACAGGTGTTCCGGGCTGTGTGACTGCATTGTATCTATCCCTTACATGTGAGTGCAGGTGTTCCGGGTTGTGGTACTTCATTGTAGCTATCCCTTACATGTGAGTACAGGTGTTCCGGGTTGTGGTACTTCATTGTAGCTATCCCTTACATGTGAGTACAGGTGTTCCGGGTTGTGGTACTTCATTGTAGCTATCCCTTACATGTGAGTACAGGTGTTCCGGGTTGTGGTACTTCATTGTAACTATCCCTTACATGTGAGTACAGGTGTTCCGGGTTGTGGTACTTCATTGTAGCTATCCCTTACATGTGAGTACAGGTGTTCCGGGTTGTGGTACTTCATTGTAGCTATCCCTTACATGTGAGTGCAGGTGTTCCGGGCTGTGTGACTGCATTGTATCTATCCCTTACATGTGAGTGCAGGTGTTCCGGGCTGTGTGACTGCATTGTATCTGTCCCTTACATGTGAGTGCAGGTGTTCCGGGCTGTGTGACTACATTGTATCTATCCCTTACATGTGAGTGCAGGTGTTCCGGGCTGTGTGACTGCATTGTATCTATCCCTTACATGTGAGTACAGGTGTTCCGGGCTGTGTGACTGCATTGTATCTGTCCCTTACATGTGACTGCAGGTGTTCCGGGCTGTGTGACTGCATTGTATCTATCCCTTACATGTGACTGCAGGTGTTCCGGGCTGTGTGACTGCATTGTATCTGTCCCTTACATGTGAGTACAGGTGTGTGACTGCATTGTATCTGTCCCTTACATGTGACTGCAGGTGTTCCGGGCTGTGTGACTGCATTGTATCTATCCCTTACATGTGAGTACAGGTGTTCCGGGCTGTGTGACTGCATTGTATCTGTCCCTTACATGTGAGTACAGGTGTGTGACTGCATTGTATCTATCCCTTACATGTGAGTGCAGGTGTTCCGGGCTGTGTGACTGCATTGTATCTATCCCTTACATGTGACTGCATTGTATCTATCCCTTACATGTGAGTACAGGTGTTCCGGGCTGTGTGACTGCATTGTATCTATCCCTTACATGTGAGTACAGGTGTGTGACTGCATTGTATCTATCCCTTACATGTGAGTGCAGGTGTTCCGGGCTGTGTGACTGCATTGTATCTGTCCCTTACATGTGAGTGCAGGTGTTCCGGGCTGTGTGACTGCATTGTATCTATCCCTTACATGTGAGTGCAGGTGTTCCGGGCTGTGTGACTGCATTGTATCTATCCCTTACATGTGACTGCAGGTGTTCCGGGCTGTGTGACTGCATTGTATCTGTCCCTTACATGTGAGTGCAGGTGTTCCGGGCTGTGTGACTGCATTGTATCTATCCCTTACATGTGAGTACAGGTGTTCCGGGCTGTGTGACTGCATTGTATCTATCCCTTACATGTGAGTACAGGTGTTCCGGGCTGTGTGACTGCATTGTATCTATCCCTTACATGTGAGTGCAGGTGTTCCGGGCTGTGTGACTGCATTGTATCTATCCCTTACATGTGACTGCAGGTGTTCCGGGCTGTGTGACTGCATTGTATCTGTCCCTTACATGTGAGTGCACGTGTTCCGGGCTGTGTGACTGCATTGTATCTATCCCTTACATGTGAGTGCAGGTGTTCCGGGCTGTGTGACGGCATTGTATCTATCCCTTACATGTGAGTGCAGGTGTTCCGGGCTGTGTGACTGCATTGTATCTATCCCTTACATGTGAGTGCAGGTGTTCCGGGCTGTGTGTCTGCATTGTATCTATCCCTTACATGTGAGTGCAGGTGTTCCGGGCTGTGTGACTGCATTGTATCTATCCCTTACATGTGAGTACAGGTGTTCCGGGCTGTGTGACTGCATTGTATCTATCCCTTACATGTGAGTGCAGGTGTTCCGGGCTGTGTGACTGCATTGTATCTGTCCCTTACATGTGAGTGCAGGTGTTCCGGGCTGTGTGACTACATTGTATCTATCCCTTACATGTGAGTGCAGGTGTTCCGGGCTGTGTGACTGCATTGTAGCTATCCCTTACATGTGAGTACAGGTGTTCCGGGCTGTGTGACTGCATTGTAGCTATCCCTTACATGTGAGTGCAGGTGTTCCGGGCTGTGTGACTGCATTGTATCTATCCCTTACATGTGAGTGCAGGTGTTCCGGGCTGTGTGACTGCATTGTATCTGTCCCTTACATGTGAGTACAGGTGTTCCGGGCTGTGGTACTTCACAATGACTTTGTGGTTTGTGAAGGCCGTCACATCTGCAGTTGCTAGAGCTGGACATTGTGTGTGCTTAGCTTCTGGTCTTCCAAAGTGTAAGAAAGAGGATATAGCACCTGTGCTGGTTCCATGTAAGGCCTGTGCGGCAGCATTATCTCCACAGGACCTTGTGCAGGAACATTTGTGATAAATGCTATGTGCCAAACCTACAACGGCTGCTCCAACCAGGCCCTGTGCAGGAGTCACCCTGGGTGGCTTCTTTTGCACAGGTGGAGCGATTGGTGCCTCCTGCTTTGCTGCCTAATGTGGGGTTTCTGCAGCAATTGCCCCATGCATTGCATTCCCCGGGGTATTCTCCATGGATGAATTTATTGACCTACTCAGACCACACGTCGGCCACCTCTCAGCAGTTGTTGCAGCAGACCGTCCTCAGATGAGTGTGGCACATAAGCGCTCTCTGTTATCCTTACAGTCTAGACAGTGGTCAGACTCTGGAGTCCTCAGAGGAAGAGTTGGACACCTCTCTCTGTTTTCCTTACAGTCTACACAGTTGTCAGACTCTGGAGTCCTCAGAGGAAGAGTTGGACACCTCTCTCTCTCTCTCTCTCTGTGTTATCCTTACAGTCTACACAGTGGCCAGACTCTGGAGTCCTCAGAGGAAGAGTTGGACACCTCTCTCTCTCTTTCTCTCTCTCTCTCTCTGTTATCCTTACAGTCTACACAGTGGTTAGACTCTGGAGTCCTCAGAGGAAGAGTTGGACACCTCTCTCTCTCTGGCTCTTTGTCGGGTGAGGAGGATCATCTTTAAGCGTCAGAAGGTGGTTAAGGCTGAGTTCCCTCACTGAGTATCATGCTGAACTCCTTCAGGAAGCTTGGAATGCTCCTAGTAAGAAGGTCCTGGTGCCTAAGAGCATCTCGTTACCCTTTACCACAAGGAGAGTGTGCTAAATGGGAAATTCCCCCTCGTGTGGATGTTCACGTGGCACGCCTGGTGCACTCATCCACATTAATTGTGCTGATGCACTAGAGGACAGTCTGAAGTTAGATGGTTCCATAGACCAGCTGTCTCTTATTGCTAACCTCAAGAAATCAGCCCGATATATAGAAGAGGCATCCTGGGATACGAGTCTGTTGGCTTCCAGGGCCTCAACTACTTCAGTGGTAGCTCGCTGTGTACTCTGGCTACACTCCTGGATGGCGGATTCAGAGTCTAAAAGGGCGTTGGAAGTTCTGCCTTTCGCTGGAAACATTCTGTTTGGTGCAGAATTGGATAATATTGTGTCTACACTGTCCGCTTCTAAATCTGCTTTTTTGCCGTCAGCATCTAACCCCAAGGCTGGGATGTCTTTCTTTTGGAATTTTCGGTTTCAAGGCAAAGTGAAAGGGCAGGCTTTTCCATGGTAGGTTGTCTCCAGCAAGGCAGCTAAGTCACAGACTAAGTAAACCTGGATGGCCAGATTCCCTGAACCCCAAGCAGAGGGATAAGCCCTCCACTTGACGAGGCGGGCCTACTCCTGTGGGACCCCAGGGTGGCAGGCATACTTCTGCGATTCGCAGTCTCATAGCTCCAGTCAACTATAGACGCCTGGGTGCGAGAAGTGACCTCACGGGTATCCCCTCTCATTTGTGAGACCGCCACCCCAGCAGTTTTTTTGCACGACTCCTCCATTGGATCAAGGCGCAGCCATGGCGCTCCAAGGAGCTGTTAATTTTTTACTGAACGTAGGGGTTATTATCCCTGTTTCTCAAGAACAACAGAGGAAGGGTTTTCACTACCCCCTTTTCCTGATTCAGTAACCCAATGGGACCTATCGGCATATCCTCAGTCTGAAATCTCTTAACAAGTTTTTGCGGGTGCCCAGATTCTGTATTTAAACAATACGGTCTATTGCTCTGATGTCAGAGCCAGGGGACTTTATGGTATCCCTGGATACTCAGGATGCCTACCTACATGTTCCTATAGAACCTACTCATCAGAGATTCCTCCGCTTTGCTGTTCTGCCACAGTATTACCAGTTTCAGGCACTACCCTTTGGGCTGGCTACGGCTCCATGGGTATTTACCAAGCTAATGGCGGTGATTGGTGCTCAGCTGCGTCGTCAAGGGATCAGTGTGCTCCCATATTTGGACGACTTGTTGCTCCTGGCACAATCTGAGGAAGTTTTGCACTGCTACCTTCAAATAACCATTGCCTTTCTACAGACCCACGGGTGGCTGATCAATTGGCAAAAGCCCTTCCTTGTCCCTTCACAACAGATGTTGCATCTAGGGGCTCTCCTGGATTTGTGGGAACAGAGGCTCTTCCTGCCAGTGGACAAAGTTACCAAACTGCAGTCAATGGTCCACAACTTACTGCACAATCTCCGGGTGTCCATACATTCCGCAATGCAGGTTCTGGGGTCCTTGGTCTCCACCTTCGATATGGTGGAGTATGCTCCGTTTCACTCCAGGCCCCTACAACATATGATCCTTTCCAGGTGGAACAGGCAGTATCGTTGGATCAGGGCTGAGAAGATGGTACTATCTCTGGAGGTACATCTGTCTCTCACCTGGTGGCTAGAGATGTCACACTTAGACAAAGGATGTCCTTTTATGGATTCTGGATTGGGTGGTCCTCACGTCTTTCCGGGTCGGTGGTCTCCAGACGAAAGTTGCTTGCCAATCAATGTCCTAGAACTTCGGGCAGTCTACAGAGCTTTCGTTCAGGCTCAGGATCTCCTCCAAGGCAGGCCTGTTCAGATTTAGTCCGACAATGCCACTGCAGTTGCCTATCTAAACCACCAAGGGAGCACTCACAGCCATCTGGCTATGGCAGTGGTGGAGCGCATGCTCCAGTGGGCCGAAACTCGCCTTCCGGCCATCTCGGCTGTGTTTCTGCCAGGAATCCTCAACTGGGGAGCAGACTTCCTCAGTCGGCAGGATGTCCACAGCGGCGAATGGTCTCTGCACCCTGAAGTGTTCCAGAACCTGGTAAACAGATGGGGTCTGCCGGATGTAGACCTGATGGACTCGCGTCACAATCACAAGGTCCAAATCCTATAGATCCAGGACCAAAGATCCGCAGGCAGCTTTCGTGGACATTTTAGCAGTACGGTGGACCTTCCTTCAGAGATACCTGTTTTCTCCAGTATCGCTGTTACCCAGATTTCTTCGCAAGTTTAAACAGGAAGGAGGCCCCATTATACTGATTACTCTGTATGGCCCAGGCACCATTGGTTCGCCGATCTCCAAAATCTATCCATAGACATGCCATTCCTACTGCCACAGCGAGCAGACTTGTTGTCTCGGGGTCCCTCTCTGCATTGGAACCTGGCTCCACTGTCTTTGACGGCTTTGCTCTCGAGTCATCAGTTTTTAGAGCGAATGGGTTCTCGGATGCAGTGATATAGAAAATCTGTGTCTTCAACCCACATCTATTACCAGATTTGGCACGCTGATTTTCAGTGGTGTGCGCCTAGGCGCTATGACCCTCCTACCTTTTTAGGGTCTCCAGGGTACTGACCTTTCTACAAGCAGGGTTAGACCTTGGTCTTTGCCTAGCATTCCTGAAAGTACACGTTTCTGCACGATCAGTGTGGTTTCAATGACAGATCGCTCCACTACAAGATGGGCGTGCCTTTTTTCAAGGAATACTCCATATCCAGCCTCCCTTTGTACATCCAGTGGCTCCTGGGATATATCCCTAGTCCTGCAAGCTCTTAAGACTTCCCCATTTGAGCCTTTAGAGTCAGTGGACCTTAAGTGGCTGGCTGTAAAGGTGTTATATCTCCTGGCTATTGCCTCTACGAGAAGGGGGTCTGATTTAGGAGTGCTTTCCTGTCCTCCTTCGTTTCTGACCTTCCATCAAGATAGGGCAGTTCTCCGGACCAAGGTGGGACACCTTCCTAAGATGGTGTCCAAGTTTCATCTAAATACAGAGATATTGGTTCCAGCCTTTTAGTCCTGTTATTGGTGAGGCCTTATTGGATGCGGTTCGTGCACTAAGGATTTATGTGGAAAGTACCAGAGGGATCAGGAAAACGGATTCTCTATCTGTCCTGTATGGATACTATAAGCAAGGCTGGCCAGCTAGTAAACAAACGCTGTCCAGGTGGCTTTGCATGACTATTGCAGAGGCTTACATTCGAGCTGATCTTCCTGTTCCGGTCTCTGCTCATTCGATACGTTCAGCAGGTCCCTCATGGGTGGCTCTCTGAGGTGCTACTGCTGATCAACTCTGCAAGGCAGCTACGTTGTCTTCTATTAACACGTTCCTGAGGTTTTTATGCCTTTTGATACCTTTACCTCTCAGGAAGCTTCCTTAGGACGTTGGATTCTCCTGTCTACTCAGGAGCGTCCCCACCCTTAGGGGAAACTGCTTTAGGACATCCCCTATGTAAGGACTGTGGATCACCATGGATCTTGATGAAGAAAATAATTATGTTAGACTTATCATGGTGAACTCTTTTTCTTTAAGGTCCATAGGATCCAGAGGGCGTCCACCAAGACACACCTGTCTTGGGGAAATACTTTTCTCTTACGTCCTAGAGGATGCTGGGGTCCACATTAGTACCATGGGGGTATAGATGGGTCCACTAGGAGCCATGGGCATTTTAAGAGTTTAATAGTGTGGGCTGGCTCCTCCCTCTATGCCCATCCTACCGGACTCAGTTTAGAAAATGTGCCTGGAGGAGCCGGTCACGCTTTGGAGAGCTCCTGTAGAGATTTCCATTTTTTTTATTTAATGTTTATTTACAGTCAGGTCTGTTTAGGCAGCAGACTGACTTCTTCGTGGCACTTAGGGGGGAGAACGGCCCAAATTCCTAGAGAGTTAATGGTCCCGTTTCTCAGCTGACAGGACACTGAGCTCCTGAGGGAGCCATTCGCAAGCCACACCACGGCACAGCGTACCATCCCGCAGCATTCCGCCACCCCCTAACAGAGCCTGAAGACAGAAGAGTGGTGAGTACAGCGCGGGCGTCCCGGTTAGTGGGTCGCCGGTAGGAATGGCGGCACAAGGGTAGGAGCGCAGCTCTTCATGCAGGCTGTGCTCCAGGGAGGCTCAGAAGGACGCACGCTGCAGCGGGTCCCACTGAGAGGGGCGCACTGAGACTCCTATAATGCCCACACTGGCCACACTGTGCTAACAGGGATTTTAATCACTTGGTTAGACATTTAGTTCCTTAGGCCAGTGTAAAAAATGCGGGAAGCTGTCGCCATTACAGGTAGCGGGGCTTCACTCAGAGCGGATCCTACAGCTCTCCAGCACCATTTTCCCTCTACAGCTCATACAGGAAGCATTCACAGGGAAGCGCTGCTCCTACACAAGGACTCCAGGTCTCCTCAGCGGTACCAGGGGGTCTTAGTGAAAGGGAGGAGGGGGTGTAAATTTATAAAGCTCTACTAAAGTGCTTGTTATTGTGACCCAGCTCAGTTTAACTTTGCTAAAGGGGCGCTGTGTGTCTGGTTCTGATTTCTGAGGACCCTGCCTACATATACTGTGTTTCACCTGGTGTGTGTGTGTGTGTGTGTGTGTGTGTGTGTGTGTGTGTGTGTGTGTCCCTTTCACAATCATGTCCATGGACTGTGTCTCTTGTACTGCAGAATGTCTCTCATCCCCTGAGGACTCACTACCCTGCACCCACGATTGTGCTCCCTCTCCAGCTAGTGGGGCTGAACCCCCGTGGTTGGCTTCCATTAAAGGGATGATTTCTAATATTTGCACTAAGCTATCTCATAATGAAAGGGAGACACAATTCTTAAGGCAGTCTATGGATGACCTGATCAACAAAGATTCAGCTCCCATACCTGTGTCTCAATCCCTCGCCATTTGCCCACAAAAGCGTACTCTGGCCCAACTTATGCAGGGTGACCCGGATCCGGATGATATGGATGCCAGTGGAGGGGTGTGCTGTCCTGGCACAGGGTATTCAGGCCCTCATAGAGGCGGTTAGAACTGTCTTACATATTCCTGTCAGGGCAGAGGCAGTAATTGAGGAATCTTACTTTAATGCAAAAAAGAAATCCTCAGCTACTTTTCCGGCTTCAAAGGAGTTAAATGTCCTCTTTGAAGAAGCTTGGGTGAACCCTGACCAAAAATGTCAGATCCCAAAAATTTTAATTTCTTCCTTCCCCTTTACTTTGGAGGATAGAAAAAAATGGGAAAACCCGCCGATAGTGGACGCTTCTGTGCCCAGGTTGTCTCGAAAGATAGTCTTACCGGTTCCCTGGGCGGCGTCCTTAAAGGACGCGGCTGACCGTAAGAGTGAGACCACTCTCAAATCTATATACTCGTCGGCTGGGGTAGCCCAGAGAACCACTATTGCTTGTGCATGGATCACTAGAGCAATTGCAAGATGGTCTGATAATCTAATTGAAGATTTAGATTCACTAACCAGGGATGACATTAACTCCTACAGCACATCCAAGATGCTGCTAACTTTATGGTGGAGGCCATAAAAGAAATTGGTTTACTCAACGCATGCACCACTGCCATGGTAGTGTCAGCACGCAGGGGCTTGTGGACTGCGGATGCGGATTCCAGAAAAGGCGTGGAGAGCCTACCATTCACGGGCGAAGCTCTGTTTGGAGATGAACTAGAAACTTGGATATCTAATGCCACGGCGGGTAAGTCTACATACCTTCCTTCTGCAGCGACCCCTGCTAGCAAAACCTACTCTGCTCCGACTTTTCAGTCCTTTCGGACGGCTAAATTTAAAAACAAGTCCAAGGGTTCTTCTACAGCTTAAATTCAAGGGAAAAGGGAAGGATTGGACTGGTAGTGGCGCACTCAAATTAAACAAATGTAATTAAAATATAACTTTTATTAACGTCTTCATAAAAGAGCCAAGAACTGTGAAATTGATAAAAACAATGCAGACAAATGTGAGACAAGGTGCAACATATAATGTTAAAAACACACACTCTCTATATCCAATGTGCTGTGCAATGTCCAATCTATACTATAAACGTATTCTAGGTTCTATGACCTTGCCAGTAATTAATTGGTGCTGTCAGATATCAGATCAGGTACAAGTTAGAGTCAGAGTTATGGCATTACGGTGTTAATAGTTGTTTTCTTATCTAATAAACTCAGAGAATCAATCTGACTTATTATGTACTGCGTGATAATATGTATAACAAATTGTATCGGGAGATTGTTCTTTAATATATTAAGTCGTATGGAACAGACCTAAGCGCTCTCAGTCTCAGCTGTCAGCGCGTTCATCTAATGGTAGGTATGCACAGCTTGTGCCTGTAATTTCCTTAACACAGAGTTGGACAAGGTACCACTATTTATTCAGGACAATAACACGGGCTCTCAGTCTCTGCTGTCAGCCCTTATTTATTCCTTATCACAAAATAAATCTGTAGTCATAAATTGTATAAACATATGGTGGGCAAAATACCCCTCTATTGTTTGAGGTATTAGTCAGTGCTCTCAGTTCTCTGCTGTCAGCACTCATAGAGGGTATCCCCCATAGTTAAATCCATAACAATAATGACTACCATCTGCCAAACTTCATAAGTGATACCCTTTATTTGGGGTCTGTTAGCCACACTGCGGTGTTCACTATAATACACCTGGACTCCCTATAATGGGATTAGAATATCTCTTTCATTTGATGCTCTCAGTCTGAGGTATCAGCACTTATTATTTAAGCCAGTGAAAGGTAGATATGGAGTAAATAATATAACAAACCGATGGGTGTAAGAATTTGACACCTTGATGTGTGATCACAAGTGTTATATATATGTGGTTGCAAATCTCTGTTTCAGATATTCACTAATTTCAGTCACTGTGGTTAGTGTTGGAGTCTCATTTATCAAAGTAGATTAATCATAGAGGCTACATAAATTATCTTTTTCCTCTATATTGATTTTAATAATAATGACTTATATATAGCGTTTGTAAATTCACAGTGGTTACTGAGATCTCCTACAGCTTTCAGTGGAGATAAAGGTAAACCCAGAATAGCCGCAGCTGCAGGTTCTCAAGAACAGACCTCTGGTTCTGCTTCCTCAAAGCCTTCAGCATGACGGTGGACCACACTGCCTGGAAGACAGGCAGGTGGGAGCCAGCTTACGTTATTTCAGTCACATCTAGGCAACGTCATGCCTAGATCCCTGGGTGAAAGATCTTATCACACAGGGATACAGACTGGGATTTCAAGAACTCCCACCTCCCAGAGTCTTCAAATCCGGCTTACCAGCTTCTCCAGAAGCAAGTTTGACCTTACAGGCAGCAATTCAAAAACTGGTACAGACTCAGGTCATTGTTCCAGTTCCACCTCACCTACAAAACAAGGGTTATGATTCCAAACTGTTTGTAGTGCCAAAACTGGACAGTTCAGTATGACCCATTTTAAACCAAAAGTCTCTGAACCCATATTTAAAGGTGTTCAAATTCAAGATGGAGTCTCTGAGAGCGGTTATCCTAGGTCTGGAGGATGGGGAATTCCTGGTTCTCTGGACATCAAGGATGCGTACCTTCATGTCCCGATTTGGCTGCCTCATCAGGCTTATCTCAGGTTTGCGTTACAGGACTGCCACTACCAGTTCCAGGCCCTGCCATTTGGACTCGGGTGTTCACCAAGGTGATGGCAGAGTTGATGTTGCTCCTCCGCTTGCGGGGAGTGAACATAATACCATACCTGGATGACCTGCTGATCAAAGCACCATCCAGGGAGAAGTTGTTAAACAGCATTGCCCTCTCAACGACGTTACTCCAGGATCACCTGTGGATTCTGAACCTGCCAAAATCTCACCTGGAACCAACACGGAGGCTTCCATTCCTTGGAATGATACTGGATACTGAGGCGCGGAGGGTATTCCTTCCAATGGAAAAGGCATTGGTGATCCAGTCGATGGTACGGGCCTTTCTAAGGCCGACCCGGATTTCGGTGCACCTGTGCATTTGCCTCTTGGGAAAGATGGTGGCCTCTTACGAAGCTCTGCAATATGGAAGGTGTCACGCAAGGCCCTACCAGCTGGATCTGTGTGACAAATGGTCCGGATTGCATCTCCACATGCACCAGAGGATACGTCTGTCGCCAAGAGCCAGGATTTCTCTTGTGTGGTGGCTTCAGACTTCTCACCTAAACCGAAGGCCGAAGGTTCGGGATTCAAAATTGGATTCTGCTTCCCACAGACGCAAGCCTCAGGGGTTGGGGAGCAGTCACCCAAGGGGAACAGTTCCAAGGAAAATGGTCAAGTCAAGAATCTATTCTTCTGATCAACATTCTGGAACTCAGGGCCGTATACAACACCCTTCTACAGGCATCCCATCTTCTTCAAGATCAGGCCATACAAGTTCAGTCGGACAACGTGACGGCAGTAGCATACATAAACCGACATGGCGGAATGAAAAGCAGAGCTGCAATGTCTGAGGTAAAGAGGATTCTCCTGTGGGCAGAAAGACATGCGGTGGCGTTGTTGGCAATCTTCATTCTAGGAGTGGACAACTGGGAAGTGGACTTCCTCAGCAGACACGACCTCCTTCCAGGTGAGTGGAGCCTTCATCCGCAGGTGTTCGAGTCCCTGGCACGTCGGTGGGGACTTCCCCAAATCGACATGATGGCCTCTCTTCTCAACAAGAAGCTCAAGCAATATTGTTCCAGGTCGAGAGACCCGCAAGCAGTGGCGGCGGACGCTCTGTTGACTCCGTAGGTCTACCAGATGGTCTACGTGTTTCCACCACTTACGTTAATCCCAAGGATTCTCAAAAGAATAAAAAGGGAAAAGGTTCAAGCAATTCTCATTGCTCCGGATTGGCCAAGACGGGCCTGGTACGTGGATCTACTGCTCCTAGAGGACCTGTGGCCTCTTCCTCTTCGAGAGGATCTTCTGCAACAGGCCGTTTGTCTATCAAGACTTACCGCGGCTAAGTTTGACGGCATGGAGGTTGAGCGTCAAATTCTAGCCCAGGGAGGGATTCTGGATAAGGTTATTCCAACCTTGATTCAAGCCAGAAAGGGGGTAGCATCTAAACATTACCACCGTATTTGGAAGAAATAAGTCTCTTGGTGTGAGAACAGGAAAATTCCTGCGATGGAATTGAAGCTGGGACGGTTTCTCCTTTTTCTGCAGGCAGGAGTGGATGTGGGCCTCCGTTTGGGCTCCTTGAAGGTCCAGATTTAGGCCTTGTCCATTTTCTTCCAGAAGCAATTGGCGTCTCTTCCTAAAGTTCAGACTTTTTTGAATGGTGTTCTGCACATCCAACCGCCCTTTGTGCCTCCTATAGCACCTTGGGATCTCAACGTGGTGTTGCAGTTCCTCCAATCGGATTGGTTTGAGCATTTACAGGCAGTGGACATAAAGTTTCTTATATGGCAGACAGTTACACTGTTGGCCCTGGCTTCGGCCAGGCGCGTGTCGGAACTGGGGGCATTGTCTCACAAGAGCCCCTACTTGATTTTTCATGAGGATCGTGCTGAACTCAAAACTCGTCAGCAGTTCCTTCCTAAGGCGTTGCCTGCGTTTCACATCAACCAACCTATTGTGGTTACGGTGATTACCGACACCTCTGCTTCTTCAAAGTCCTTAGATGTTGTGAGGGCTTTGAAAATGTATGTGAAGCGGACGGCTTGTCACAGAAAATCTGACTCGCTGTTTGTTTTCTATGATCCCAATAAAATTGGGTGTCCTGCTTCAAAACAGTCTATTGCTCGCTGGATCAGGCTTACTATCCAGCATGCTTATTCTACGGCAGGCTTGCCGGTTTCCGAAATCGGTTCAGGCCCACTCTACTCGGTTGGTGGTTTCTTCCTTGGCAGCTGCCCGGGTGTCTCGGCTTTACAGCTTTGACGAGTTTGATCAATCAGTTCTGCAGGAACTTCAGCACTCTCCCACCCGTTTTGGGAGCTTTGGTGCATCCCCATGGTACTAAATGGACCCCAGTATCCTCTAGGACATAAGAAAATAGGATTTTAATTACCTACCATTAAATCCTTTTTTCGTAGTCCGTAGAGGATACTGGGCGCCTGCCCGGTGCTTCGTTTTTCTGCACTGTTACTTGCTTAAGTATTGTTGTTGGATCAGCTGTTGCTGTTCCTGTTCAAGTTTGGTTAGCATGGCTTTCCTCTTGGTTGTGTGTGCTGGTTCGAATCTCACCACTGTACAGTTAAATCCTTCTCTTGAAGTATGTCCGTCTCCTCGGGCACAGTTTCTAGACTGAGTCTAGTAGGGAGGACATAGAGTGAGGAGCCAGCATACACTATTATTTTCTTAAAGTGCCCATGGCTCCTAGTGGACCCGTCTATACCCCATGGTACTAATGTGGACCCCAGTATCCTCTACGGACTACGAGAAAAGGATTTACCGCTAGGTAATTAAAATCCTATTTTTTCCCCCCTTTTTGATTTTCTCTACTCTGCAGGACAGTATGTCTTGTATGTTCAGGTCTTCCTTTTCTCCTGAAATCCTGCTCCTGCCTTTTGGCTTGTTAACAAAACTGGCTTCCCTAGGCTGGAGGCGGGGTGTATGAGGAGGACCAGTGCATCATGGGAGCTAAAAACTTAACTGTGTAGTGCCCAGTCGACTCCTACCACCTACACCCCAATGCAAGGACTGTGGATCCTGTGGACCTCAAATATATATATATACAGTCCAGAAAAACGAACCCGCACTCGTGCTCACATACTTGTTAATAATAGGGTGTCTTCAGTAATGATATACAATTGAAAAAAGAGAGACTGCGGCACTCCAAAGAATAAATACACCTTTTAGTGAGAAGTCATGACAGCAAATGCTAGGGCAACGTTTCGGTATACGCAGATACCGTTGTCAAGCCCAATGCTGTAAAACAAACCATGAAATAAACATAACAATGAAAAGTAGCTTACCTAAATACTCTAAAGTCTCCCGCCGCTGTAGGAGGCCGGGATCCGGCAGCCAGCCTCGTGGTGTCCGTCCACTGGGGTCGCCTGCCGATGACGTCAAGCCGCCAGTGCCGGCGGTATCCCGGAAGCGCATTCTGCGATGCCAGGCAACCAAGCGCCGATGACTACGATGCCTCCCCGGCCCCCCACAGCAGCCTAAGAAACAGGGACGAAAGCACATAATAACAATGATGCTATGGATCAAGCATACATATTATCACTATTAGAATAGAGAAAAGAAAAGAAAATCCAGAACACAATGGTTATACGATATGGTAATAAAATGGTAATGACGTGAAAATAGAAAAAGAATGTTATTTAAACATTACATTACTCATAGTGCTAGATAATTAACACAAACTAAGGAAGTCACAGAAAGGTATTCCAATTACACCGTTCATTTAAACCCGCTGGAGACAGTGTATTAAGACGGTGGGGTAGATTTACTAACATTCGTAATTTCCGAAAAAAGGTCAAAGTTCAATCACGAATGACATCGACAGTGTAAAACTGCAACTTTTTCAATTGATTACGATGGATTTACTAAGCTGTCGTATTCGGGTTTTTCTTTTCTTCCGATGTCGATGTCATTCGTGTTTTTTTACCTATTTATACGGCAGTGATTAACAAAACACTGCCGTTTTTTTTTTACAATCAATCTCGGCCGGATCTGTGTGATCCGTGCTGGGGTTCTTATTTTTTTTTTTTTTTATTAAACAATGTAAAATCCAAAAAAAAAATGCGTGGGGTCCCCCCTCCTAAGCATAACCAGCCTCGGGCTCTTTGAGCCGATCCTGGTTGCAAAAATATGGGGGGAAAAATGACAGGGGTTCCCCCATATTTAAGCAACCAGCATCGGGCTCTGCGCCTGGTCCTGGTCCCAAAAATACGGGGGACAAAAAGAGTAGGGGTCCCCCGTATTTTTAAAACCAGCACCGGGCTCCACTAGCTGGACAGATAATGCCACAGCCGGGGGTCACTTTTATATAGTGCCCTGCGGCCGTGGCATCAAAAATCCAACTAGTCACCCCTGGCCGGGGTACCCTGGGGGAGTGGGGACCCCTTCAATCAAGGGGTCCCCCCCCCCAGCCACCCAAGGGCCAGGGGTGAAGCCCGAGGCTGCCCCCCCCCCCCCCCATCCAATGGGCTGCGGATGGGGGGGCTGATAGCCTTTGTTGTAATTGAAAAGATATTGTTTTTAGTAGCAGTACTACAAGTCCCAGCAAGCCTCCCCCGCATGCTGGTACTTGGAGAACCACAAGTACCAGCATGCGGCGGAAAAACTGGCCCGCTGGTACCTGTAGTACTATTACTAAAAAAATACCCAAAAAAAGACAAGACACACACACCGTGAAAGTATAATTTTATTACATACATCCACACAAACATACATACTTACCTTATGTCAGTGATCGCAAAAACGCGCTATAGCGCGTATTTTACCCGATTTTGAGGGAAGGTGACTCACTTTTCCGAAATGGGCGAGTCCCCAGGGACGCGCTCTGCTGCATCAGCCAATCACTTCCTGTTAAGTGAGTGATTGATTCCTGTGACTGATTGATTCTCTTCTTTGGTGTTTTAATGCTTCATTATTGCAAAACCCATGTCACCTCTAGTAATCCCACATGAGCGTCCATGTCAGCTCTAGTAATTCCCCATGAGCGTCCATGTCACCTCTAGTAATCCCACATGAGCGTCCATGTCACCTCTAGTAATCCCACATGAGCATCCATGTCACCTCTAGTAATCCCACCTGAGCGTCCATGTCACCTCTAGTAATCTCACATGAACGTCCGTGTCACCTCTAGCAATCCCACATGAGCGCCCGTGTCACCTCTAGCAATCCCACATGAGCGTCCCTGTCACCTCTAGTAATCCCACATGACCGTCCGTGTCACCTCTAGTAATCCCACATGAGCGTCCGTGTCACCTCTAGTAATCCCACATGAGCGTCCGTGTCACCTCTAGTAATCCCACATGAGCGTCCGTGTCACCTCTAGTAATCCCACATGAGCGTCCGTGTCACCTATAGTAATCCCACATGAGCGTCCCTGTCACCTCTGGTAATCCCACATGAGCGTCCTGTTCACCTCTAGTAATCCCACATGAGCGTCCTGTTCACCTCTAGTAATCCCACATGAGCGTCCACGTCACCTCTAGTAATCCCACATGAGCGTTCAGTGTTGATCAAGCTCAAGTCTAAGCATCCTATCTTTTTTGTTTTTTAATAAACATAAAAGCAAAGCCCATGTCACCACTAGTAATCCCACATGAGCATCCATGTCACCTCTAGTAATCCCACATGAGCATCCATGTCACCTGTAGTAATCCCACATGAGCGTCCATGTCACCTCTAGTAATTCCCCATGAGCGTCCATGTCACCTCTAGTAATCCCACATGAGCATCCTGTTCACCTCTAGTAATTCCCACATGAGCGTCCACGTCACCTCTAGTAATCCCACATGAGCGTCCATGTCACCTCCAGTAATCCCACATGAGCGTCCATGTCACCTCTAGTAATCCCACATGAGCCTCCATGTCACCTCTAGTAATCCCCCATGAGCGTCCGTGTCACCTCTAGTAATCCCACATGAGCGTCCGTGTCACCTCTAGTAATCCCCCATGAGCGTCCGTGTCACCTCTAGTAATCCCCCATGAGCGTCCGTGTCACCTCTAGTAATCCCCCATGAGCGTCCGTGTCACCTCTAGTAATCCCACCTGAGCGTCCGTGTCACCTCTAGTAATCCCACCTGAGCGTCCGTGTCACCTCTAGTAATCCCACCTGAGCGTCCATGTCACCTCCAGTAATCCCACATGAGCGTCCATGTCACCTCTAGTAATCCCACATGAGCCTCCATGTCACCTCTAGTAATCCCCCATGAGAGTCCGTGTCACCTCTAGTAATCCCACATGAGCGTCCGTGTCACCTCTAGTAATCCCACATGAGCGTCCGTGTCACCTCTAGTAATCCCCCATGAGCGTCCGTGTCACCTCTAGTAATCCCCCATGAGCGTCCGTGTCACCTCTAGTAATCCCCCATTAGCGTCCATGTCACCTCTAGTAATCCCACCTGAGCGTCCATGTCACCTCTAGTAATCCCACCTGAGCGTCCGTGTCACCTCTAGTAATCCCACCTGAGCGTCCATGTCACCTCTAGTAATCTCACATGAACGTCCGTGTCACCTCTAGTAATCCCACATGAGCGCCCGTGTCACCTCTAGTAATCCCACATGAGCGCCGTGTCACCTCTAGTAATCCCACATGAGTTTCCGTGTCACCTCTTGTAATCCCACATGAGCGTCCGTGTCACCTCAAGTAATCCCACGAGCGTCCGTGTCACCTCAAGTAATCCCACATGAGCGTCCGTGTCACCTCAAGTAATCCCACATGAGCGTCCGTGTCACCTCTAGTAATCCCACATGAGCGTCCGTGTCACCTCTAGTAATCCCACATGAGCGTCCGTGTCACCTCTAGTAATCCCACATGAGCGTCTGTGTCACCTCTAGTAATCCCACATGAGTGTCCGTGTCACCTCTAGTAATCCCACATGAGTTTCCGTGTCACCTCTTGTAATCCCACATGAGCGTCCGTGTCACCTCTTGTAATTCCACATGAGCGTCCGTGTCACCTCAAGTAATCCCATATGAGCGTCCATGTCACCTCTAGTAATCCCACATGAGCGTTCAGTGTTGATCAAGCTCCAGTCTAAGCATCCTAGAATTTTTTGTCTTTTAATAAACATAAAAGCAATGATTACAGGTAAAAGAAAATGTCAGTTATAGAATTATATATTGTATCCTATAACACCCTGGGTCTTGTCTACTCATTTTATATATTAATGTATTTTATTTCCAGCAGATGAACACACAAGCAGGAATATCTCAGAAGGACATCTAATGTTATCCCTGGATTGTGACATAAAAGATAATGACCGTAGACAGGATTCTCCAGGAGATAATCCCATTACCCCAATTATACATCCAGCTCTATCAACTGATCCTTCTGATCCTGGGAAATGTTCTCCTGATCACTCTGATATTGGTGCATCTATTACAGCTCTGAGAGTAGATACAGTGTTTCCCTGGTCTATAGATACCAAATGTTTTACACAGAACACAAAGTTTATTACTCATCAGCCAGCTAAGGCAGGTGAGAGGTCATTTCCATGTTCTGAGTGTGGGAAATGTTTTACATATAAATCATATCTTGTTAGACATCAGAGACGTCACACAGGTGAGAAACCATTTCCTTGTTCTGAGTGTGGGAAATGTTTTACACAGAAATCAGTTCTTGTTACACATCAGAGACGTCACACAGGTGAGAAGTCATATTCCTGTTCTGAGTGTGGGAAATGTTTTGCACATAAATCAGCTCTTGTTATACATCAGAGAAGTCACACAGGTGAGAAGCCGTATTCCTGTTCTGAGTGTAGGAAATGTTTTGCACAGAAATCAGGTCTTGTTACACATCAGAGAAGTCACACAGGTGAGAAGCCGTATTCCTGTTCTGAGTGTGGGAAATGTTTTGCACGGAAATCAGCTCTTGTTATACATCAGAGAAGTCACACAGGTGAGAAGCCGTATTCCTGTTCTGGGTGTGGGAAATGTTTTGCATATAAATCACATTTTGTTTTTCATCAACGTGCTCACACAGGTGAGAAGCCGTATTCCTGTTCTGAGTGTGGGAAATGTTTTGCATTTAAATCACATTTTGTTTTTCATCAACGTGCTCACACAGGTGAGAAGCCGTATTCATGTTCTGAGTGTGGGAAATGTTTTGCACGGAAATCAGCTCTTGTTATACATCAGAGAAGTCACACAGGTGAGAAGCCGTATTCCTGTTCTGAGTGTGGGAAATGTTTTGCATATAAATCACATTTTGTTTTTCATCAACGTGCTCACACAGGTGAGAAGCCGTATTCCTGTTCTGAGTGTGGGAAATGTTTTGCATATAAATCACATTTTGTTTTTCATCAACGTGCTCACACAGGTGAGAAGCTGTATTCCTGTTCTGAGTGTGGGAAATGTTTTGCATATAAATCACATTTTGTTTTTCATCAACGTGCTCACACAGGTGAGAAGCCGTATTTCTGTTCTGAGTGTGGGAAATGTTTTGCATTGAAACCAAATCTGGTTAAACATCAGAGAAGTCACACAGGTGAGAAGCCGTATTTCTGTTCTGAGTGTGGGAAATGTTTTGCATATAAATCACATTTTGTTTTTCATCAACGTGCTCACACAGGTGAGAAGCCGTATTCCTGTTCTGAGTGTAGGAAATGTTTTTCATTGAAATCAATTCTTGTTAGACATCAGAGAAGTCACACAGGTGAGAAGCCGTATTCCTGTTCTGAGTGTGGGAAATGTTTTGCACAGAAATCAGCTCTTGTTACACATCAGAGAAGTCACACAGGTGAGAGGCCATATTCCTGTTCTGAGTGTAAGAAATGTTTTGCACAGAAATCAGCTCTTGTTACACATCAGAGAAGTCACACAGGTGAGAAGCCATTTTCATGCTTTGAGAGAAATAAATCCGCTCTTGTTGAACACATTAGACATTACCCAAGTACGGAACCATTTACATCTTCTGGAGTATAATTATCACTGTCATGCAATGTTCCTCAAAGGTGAATCCTATCTCCTATGCTTTATGCAATATAAATGCTACCACTGGGTGATATAATCAGACGTCTTGGCCTGGTCTACCACTGCTATGCTGATTACCTGCTTTTTGCTCCATGTACTGAGAACCTAATACCAATCCTAAATGGTTGTCTAGCTGAGCGCCAGGGGTGGATGATGCCAGTTGGCTGTGATTCAGTCTTTGTGAAACATAATAGAAGCTCACCAACAAAGGACAAGACTTTACCAACCATCTGGATTTATGCTTTGGTGTACAGAATTGAAAATACTGAACATGTGCTGAATCTTTGTGTTGTCCTGGTATGTGGCTGACACAGACATCAGGTATCCGCCACATACAAATCCACATTCTTCCATCTGTGGACCATAGCCAGAATCAAGCACTTGATTCCCTCAGAAGTTCGTAGACTACTGCAATGCCATCTACCTGGGTCACCCAGCAAAAGAATTACAGAGCTTGCAGCTAGTACAGAATGCAGCAGCCAAGCTGTTACCTAACCAGCCCGTTCCTGCCGCATAACACCCATTCTCTACTCCCTTCACCGGCTGCCTGTAAGATGACAAATCTATTTCATAATTGGCTAACTGACCTTCCCATCCCAACATTACATGGTCCAAGGTACTAGAAGCAGCTTCTGCCTCCTACTGCCCTGCTTGCTTGTTTCTACAGATGAAGGACTGTTACCAGCAGTACCAAGAATCTCCTGTCATTCATTTAAGGGTTGAACTTTTAGCTTTGTAGCCCTGACCATGAAACTCACTGCCTTGCACAGTCCAAGAGGCCTCCACTCTAGAGACCTTCACAAGCAGACTGATGACTGTTACTCACGCTTTACATTAATGTACCTCTATTTACTTCCTAAATAATACATCCCAAATGCTTAGGTCTTTTTTCTGCTGTTTATTTTGTATCTTGTGCTTTGTGTAAATGTAAATGTGTAATACCAGTTTCTACAATCTGTATTGCTGCACGACAATATGGCGGCCATTGGAACGTGTTTTGGGATCCAAGATCCTATCCATATATACCCTGTACATTATCATGTGCATTAGAGTCACCCGGGTTACATCTGCAGTGGTTTGTTGTATGATACATCTATATGGTGCGGATACTCCCCTGTATGATTTCATAATAAAAGCTTTTGTTTGCAGCTAATTGCAGTAAAGCTTTTGTTTTATAATTCTGTTTTATATTCCCGTCTGAGTAATTATGCCATAATGTCTAGTCTCGGAGTGGACACCAGAAGATTTAAAGAAACCTTGTAAGTTTCTATTTCGTCCTAGAGGATGTTGGGGACACCAAAAGAACCATGGGGTATAGACAGGATCCGCAGGAGACATGGGCACTTTAAGACTTTTAAGGGGTGTGACCTGGCTCCTCCCTCTATATCCCTCCTCCTCTAGACCTCAGTTTAGAAATGTGCCCAGAGGAGACTGGTCACACAAGGGGGAGCTCTACAGAGCTCTCTGGTAAATGACTTATGTTAGGTTTTTTATTTTCAGGGAGGACTGCTGGCAACAACCTCCCTGCTTCGTGGGACTGAGGAGAGAGAAGTATGACCCACTTCTATTGAGTTTCAGGGCTCTGCTGCTGCTGACAGGATGCCTTCCGCACCTGAGGGGAGATGAACGCCGGGTACGCTCGGATGCTCGCTCCCACAGCCTGTCGTCACCCCATTTCAGAGCCATAAGTCCGACGACAGGTGAGTAGAAGAAGAAAAGAGGATTTCTCTTCAGATGACGGCATTACATGAGGTACCGCACGGCTCAGCTCAGCGCGTCATGCTCCCACACACAGGCACTACGGGTGCAGGGCGCTGGGGGGGGGGAGCGCCCTGGGCAGCATTAACTTCTAGAGAACTGGCAATATAGGACATTTATGTCCAAACACATGCACCCGCCAGTATAAATAAATATAATTAAATATATTACAAAAATGCAGGAAGAGGGGGCGTGGCTTCTTCCTCACTTCTCCAGCACACAGCTCAGCGCCATTTTTTCTCCTCAGGGAGATGCTGCTCCTTCCATTCCTACTGAGGTGTTCAGGGAAAACGGGGGGGGGGGGGGCAGTGAATATAGGTGCTTGTGTTTACATATATATATATATATATGTACATATGAAAATGCTACAGGTCTGTCATTTATTATAGTATTATTGTCCAGACTGTAAGTTGTTAATGCTGTTTGTTTTATGTGCTGAACAATCCTGGGTCCCTCTGTACGTTACTCCCATGAGCTAGAATGTCTGTGGGTGCTTAGTACGTGTGTGTCGACATGTCGGTAACTGAATGTTTTTTCTCACAAGAGAACGAATGTGTGTGGGTGGCCCTGTCGACACCACCAATATCTGACTGGGTAAAATATTTGCATATCAGAAAACAGTTGCATAAATGTGTGTCCCAGACAGTGTGGAATTATCTATGAAGGGTGTGATGTTCATAGCTATTTTTTCTCTCAGACCCCTCGAGGTCGCAAGGATGTTAATTTGCCCAGTTCCTAATCCCTGTTGCCGACACGGATACTGCCTCCGGTGTCGACCAGGTTGTTTTTCCTGATAAGATCCATTATTGAGCAGTACAATTTAGGACATATTAATGCTGTGCCTGACAGAGGGTCCATATATGTCTGTGGCTTGATGTGTATATATATATACATTTGTGTGCATCTGTGTATGTATGTACAGATATATACTGACCTCCTGGGCTGAGCGCTCTGTGAGATAGAATCCTGGAGGATTCCATTTATTATTATTAGTATTATTTTTATTATTTGTTCACGCCACAGACAGATTAAGTGGGAGTTGCTCCCTGCTCTACATGGGACCATGTCACATATCCGGTGGGTCGTATGCAGGTATATTAATGTATTATTGTATGAATGTATTCTAGCTATGTACCCACGGGTACATTACTTAGACCTGCCATAGCAGGCACATGGATGCATAGTAGCATTCAAAATGGTTGGTATGTCTTAACATCCGATATTGATACCCTGGAGGGGGATTAAATACTCCTTACGTTGGGTCGTATCATGGACGCTGCAGCATGATTCCGTGAGACTGCAGGGGAATTCTTGAGTTCACAGACCGATTCCATGAAGGTCTCGGCTAGGAGGTCATTGCACATTCATATTGGAATTCTGATGCTACCTCCAAGTAGAATTGGAGTCTCTTCCCTATACAGGGAAGCCTGATTGGTGGCGGCCTGATAAAAAAACAAACATTTTTGATCTTGGCAGCTGCCACAAGTAGGTTTACCTTCTTGCCCTATGTTTCCTCGACATCCTTTTCGGATATGAGGACACCCGCCTCCTCGGGTTCCCAGGAGCAGAAGTCCTCCCCGGCTTCTGCCAAATCCACCGCATGATGCTGGGTCTCCACTGCAGGAGACCGCACCGGTGGGGGCACGTCTCCAGCTCTGCAAATTGTGTCCTAAGGATACACACTGGAGTTTCAAGACGTTCCCCCTCGCTGTTTTTTCAAATCAACCTTACCAGTTTCACTTCCAGACAGAGTTCTAGTCTGTGGAGCAGTACAAAAATTGTGTCTAAATCAGATTGTGGTCCCGGCTCCACTGGCACAGCAAGGGGAGGGCTTTTATTCAAGCCTGTTTGTAGTACTAAAGCCGGATGGCTCGGTAAGACCTATCCTCAACCTGATATCTCTCAATTTCTTCCTGAAGAAATTCAAATTCCAGATGGAGTCTCTCAGAGCGGTGATCTCCAGTCTGGAGGAGGGGGAATTCATGGTCTCGTTGGACATGAAGGATGCTTACCTTCATGTCCCCATCTATCCCCCTCACCAAAGTTACCTGAGGTTTGCAATCCAGGATATTCATTACTAATTTCAGACGTTGCCGTTTGGCCGGTCCATGGCTCAGAGGATTTTCACCAAAGTTATGGTAGAAATGATGGTTCTTCTCCTACGCAAGCAAGGAGTTACAATTATCCTGTACTTGGACGTTCTCCTGATAAAAACGAAATCACAGGACAAGTTGGTACAGGACATTGCACTGTCCCTGTCGATTCTGCAGCACAGTCCAGCAGAGAGTGTTTCTCCCTATGGAGAAGGCTCTGGATATTCAGAGTTTGGTAAAACTCTTGCTGAAACCAAAAACATTCATCGATGCATTCAATTGCTGGGGGAAATGGTGGCAGCATGCGAGGCCCTCCAGTAGGGAGGTTCCATGCCAGGGTGTTTCAGTGGGACCTGTTAGACAAGTAGTCCGGATCCCACCTTCATATGCACCGGAGGATAATTCTATCTCCCAACACCAGAATCTCACTCCTGTGGTGGCTCCACAGCTCTCACCTCTTAGCAGGACGCCGGTTCGGGATCCAGGACTGGATCCTAGTGACCACGGATACAAGTCTCCGAGGTTGGGGGGGGCAGTCACTCTGGGGGTGAACTTCCAAGGAAGATGGTCAAGTCCGAAAACTCATCTTCATATAAACGTTCTGGAACTGACATCTTCACTACCTGCCAGTCCTGATCCACTCGGACAATGTCACGGCAGTAGCATACATAAACCGCCAAGGCGGCGCAGAAAGCAGAGCAGCAATGGCAGAAGCCACAAAGATTCTTCGCTGGGCGGAGAAACATACAAGCGTTCTGTCTGCAATATTCATTCCGGGTGTGGACGACTGGGAAGCAGACTTCCTCAGCAGACACGACCTACATCCAAGAGAGTGGAGCCTCCATCAGGAGGTCTTCACGATAGTGACATGTCTTTGGGGGGGTTTCCCCATATAGACATGATGGCATCTCACATCAGCAGAAAAATTCTGAAGTTTGTTCCAGGTCCAGGGACCCTCAAGCGGCGGCAGTGGATGCACTGACGACACCTTGGGTGTATCCATCAGTATACATATTCTCTCCACTTCCTCTCATCCCAAAGGTTTTGAGAATTCTGAGAAGAACACTGATTCCAGCACTCCTTGGAGTTCCAGATTGGCCAAGGAGAATTTGGTTCCCCGGATCTTCAGATGTTACTGGTCGAAGATCCATGGTCTCTTCCTCTTCGCAAGGACCTGCTACGGCAGGGGCCGTTCGTCTATCTAGACTTACAGTGGCTACGTTTGACGGCATGGCGGTTGAACGCCAGATTTTAGCCCGAGAGGAAATATATTTCCTGGCGCGAGTCCAAGAAAGCTCCAGTGGAGAAATTTGACCTTGGACGTTTTCTCCATTTTTCTACAAAATGGAGTGGATGCAGGCCTTAAATTAGACTCCATAAAAGTGCAGATTTCTGCTTTGTCGATTTTCTTTCAGAAACAATTGGCCTCACTTCCTGAGGTGCAGACCTTTGTAAAAGGGGTCCTGCACATCCAACCTCCCTTTGTGCACCATGGGATCTTAATGTGGTATTAACATTCCTAAAATCACATTGGTTTGAACCTTTACGTGAAGGGTGTTGAAATTCCTCACTTGGAAGGTTGTCGTTTTGTTAGCATTGGCATCCGCTAGGCGGGTGTCTGCGTTGGCGTCCTTGTCTTACAAGAGCCCTTATTTGATCTTTCATAAAGATAGAGCAGCATTGAGGACTTGGCAACAATTCTGCAGAAGGTGGTTTCCTCTTTTTATATCAACCAACCTATTGTGGTGCCAGTGGCTACTGGCGCTTTGGCTGAGGAAAAGTCTCTGGATGTGGTCAGAGCTTTGAAAATTTATGTCGCCAGAACAGCTCCAGTTGGAAAACCAGAGTCCCTGTTTGTCCTCTCTGCTCCCAATAAGATTTGGTGTCCTGCTTCCAAGCAGACCATTGCCCGCTGGATATGTCAGACAATTCAGCGGGCTCATTCCACGGCAGGGCCCTTTCAACTAGGAAGGTGGGCACGTCCTGGGCGGCTGCCCGGGGTGTCTTTGCATTACAACTTTGCCGAGCTGCTACTAGATCGGGGTCAAACACGTTTGCTATGTTTTATAAGTTTGATACCTTAGCCAATGAAGACCTAAAGCTTGGTCAATCGGTGCTGCAGGGTCATCCGCACTCTCCCGCCCGCTATAGAGCTTTGGTATAAACCCCATGGTTCTTTTGGTGTCCCCAACATCCTCTAGGACGAAATAGAAAATAGGATTTTAATACCTACCGGTAAATCCTTTTCTATGAGTCCGTAGAGGATGTTGGGCGCCCATCCCAGCGCGTACTGTATCTGCAGTATTAATTCTGGTTACACACTAGTTGTGTTTCTGTTGGTTCAGCTTGTTGCTGAATTTGTTCATGTTCGTTGACATGTGTTCAGTTGAATACCATGTTGTACGGCATGCTTATGGCGTGGCCTGGTAAGATGCTTGCCTTGGTTGACAATAATTCCTTTCCTCGAAATGTCCGTCTCCCTGGGCACAGTTCCTAAGCTGAGGTCCTGAGGAGGAGGGATATAGAGGGAGGAGCTAGGTCACGCCCCTTAAAAGTATTAAAGTGCCCATGTCTCCTGCGGGTCCCATCTATACCCCATGGTTCTTTTGGTGTCCCCAACATCCTCTACGGGCTCATAGAAAAGTATTTACCGGTATTCTATTTTTTTCATCATTCTGTTTCATGTAAGCATACAGGTAAGTGATGGCACGGTGGTCACTGACCGTCACATTCCGGTGGTATAATGGAAGTGGACTGTCTGGGCTTATTCTAGTCTACTGCAGAAATAAAAAAAACTCAGCCTTTATCCTGCTTAAAAAAAATTACAAAGCACATAAATCAAGATTGGTCGGACAAGACTGAAGCCACATTAATGGTGGCACATCATATAGGCTGAGGACCCATGCTTCTGGGATATATGGCATAACTCCCTCTTCACCCACAAAAACCTTCCCTTCACCATTCACAATGTCCACCATTGCCCCTTCAGAAGGGACACAACTTTCCTTTGCTTTTTCCACCTTCACAGAGCCCAGGACCACCTCCATGACCATTTCATGTTTAACTGGAGGCCAGGTATCTGGGAGGTTCATGGCCTGAGATGACCACAGAACCACCAGGTAGTGGGCAAGAAGAATCTACAGCCTCCTGAGGAACTGGAGAGTCCAAGGATCCACCCCACATGAGGCAGAGAAGGGTCAACCACAGAGACTGGCTCACCTATTTCCTTCCTAAAAGCTGCTCTTTACCCAGTTTGAAACCTGTGGGATCCCACTCCAATTTCCCTTGGGAGTCCTTACCCTCACTAATCCCCTCTGAACCTACCAGTTCCTTCCCCTTCCAACCACTCCTCCTTTTTAAGCTTTGCACCCCCTGCTGTGTGAGTCCCATCAAACCACTCCTCCATTCCTTGACTCATTGGTGTAGCAACCCCCTTCTCCCCACCCCCACCACACTGCTACACTGCAGTTAAGCTGTGAGACTTGCTGCTAGCAGTACTCACTACTCAGCACACACTCACATCATGATTACACAGCTGTGCCAGATATACTGTCTGACAACCAGGACGAGACACTCCCAGAAAGGCATGTATGTATGAGTACGGAGAGAGTGGGCGCAGTGGGTCTGCATGACTGACACCCAGGACGAGACACTCCCAGAAAGGCATGTATGTATGAGTACGGAGAGAGTGGGCGCAGTGGGGCTGCATCACTGACAGCCAGGACGAGACACTCCCATAAAGGCATGTATGTATGAGTACGGAGAGAGTGGGAGCAGTGGGGCTGCATCACTGACCAGGACGAGACACTCCCAGAAAGGCATGTATGTATGAGTACAGAGAGAGTGGGCGCAGTGGGGCTGCATGACTGACAACCAGGACGAGACACTCCCAGAAAGACATGTATGTATGAGTACGGAGAGAGTGGGAGCAGTGGGGCTGCATCACTGACACCCAGGACGAGACACTCCCAGAAAGGCATGTATGTATGATTACAGAGAGAGTGGGCGCAGTGGGGCTGCATGACTGACAGCCAGGACGAGACACTCCCAGAAAGACATGTATGTATGAGTACGGAGAGAGTGGGAGCAGTGGGGCTGCATCACTGACACCCAGGACGAGACACTCCCAGAAAGACATGTATGTATGAGTACGGAGAGAGTGGGCGCAGTGGGGCTGCATCACTGACACCCAGGACGAGACACTCCCAGAAAGGCATGTATGTATGAGTACGGAGAGAGTGGGCGCAGTGGGGCTGCATCACTGACAACCAGGACGAGACACTCCCAGAAAGACATGTATGTATGAGTACGGAGAGAGTGGGAGCAGTGGGGCTGCATCACTGACACCCAGGATGAGACACTCCCAGAAAGGCATGTATGTATGAGTACGGAGAGAGTGGGCGCAGTGGGGCTGCATCACTGACAACCAGGACGAGACACTCCCAGAAAGGCATGTATGTATGAGTACGGAGAGAGTGGGAGCAGTGGGGCTGCATGACTGACAACCAGGATGAGACACTCCCAGAAAGACATGTATGTATGAGTACGGAGAGAGTGGGAGCAGTGGGGCTGCATCACTGACAGCCAGGACGAGACACTCCCAGAAAGGCATGTATGTATGAGTACGGAGAGAGTGGGAGCAGTGGGGCTGCATCACTGACCAGGACGAGACACTCCCAGAAAGGCATGTATGTATGAGTACAGAGAGAGTGGGAGCAGTGGGGCTGCATCACTGACCAGGACGAGACACTCCCAGAAAGGCATGTATGTATGAGTACGGAGAGAGTGGGCGCAGTGGGACTGCATCACTGACACCCAGGACGAGACACTCCCAGAAAGGCATGTATGTATGAGTACGGAGAGAGTGGGCGCAGTGGGGCTGCATCACTGACAGCCAGGACGAGACACTCCCAGAAAGGCATGTATGTATGAGTACGGAGAGAGTGGGCGCAGTGGGGCTGCATCACTGACAACCAGGACGAGACACTCCCAGAAAGGCATGTATGTATGAGTACGGAGAGAGTGGGAGCAGTGGGGCTGCATGACTGACAACCAGGACGAGACACTCCCAGAAAGACATGTATGTATGAGTACGGAGAGAGTGGGAGCAGTGGGGCTGCATCACTGACAGCCAGGACGAGACACTCCCAGAAAGGCATGTATGTATGAGTACGGAGAGAGTGGGAGCAGTGGGGCTGCATGACTGACCAGGACGAGACACTCCCAGAAAGGCATGTATGTATGAGTACGGAGAGAGTGGGCGCAGTGGGGCTGCATCACTGACACCCAGGACGAGACACTCCCAGAAAGACATGTATGTATGAGTACGGAGAGAGTGGGAGCAGTGGGGCTGCATGACTGACAACCAGGACGAGACACTCCCAGAAAGACATGTATGTATGAGTACGGAGAGAGTGGGAGCAGTGGGGCTGCATCACTGACAGCCAGGACGAGACACTCCCAGAAAGGCATGTATGTATGAGTACAGAGAGAGTGGGGCTGCATCACTGACCAGGATGAGACACTCCCAGAAAGGCATGTATGTATGAGTACGGAGAGAGTGGGAGCAGTGGGGCTGCATCACTGACAGCCAGGACGAGACACTCCCAGAAAGGCATGTATGTATGAGTACGGAGAGACTGGGAGCAGTGGGGCTGCATCACTGACACCCAGGACGAGACACTCCCAGAAAGGCATGTATGTATGAGTACGGAGAGAGTGGGCGCAGTGGGGCTGCATGACTGACACCCAGGACGAGACACTCCCAGAAAGACATGTATGTATGAGTACAGAGAGAGTGGGAGCAGTGGGGCTGCATCACTGACACCCAGGACGAGACACTCCCAGAAAGGCATGTATGTATGAGTACAGAGAGAGTGGGTGCAGTTGGGCTGCATGACTGACAGCCAGGACGAGACACTCCCAGAAAGACATGTATGTATGAGTACGGAGAGAGTGGGCGCAGTGGGGCTGCATCACTGACAGCCAGGACGAGACACTCCCAGAAAGGCATGTATGTATGAGTACGGAGAGAGTGGGAGCAGTGGGGCTGCATCACTGACACCCAGGACGAGACACTCCCAGAAAGACATGTATGTATGAGTACGGAGAGAGTGGGCGCAGTGGGGCTGCATCACTGACAGCCAGGACGAGACACTCCCAGAAAGACATGTATGTATGAGTACAGAGAGAGTGGGAGCAGTGGGGCTGCATGACTGACAGCCAGGACGAGACACTCCCAGAAAGGCATGTATGTATGAGTACGGAGAGAGTGGGAGCAGTGGGGCTGCATCACTGACAGCCAGGACGAGACACTCCCAGAAAGGCATGTATGTATGAGTACGGAGAGAGTGGGAGCAGTGGGGCTGCATCACTGACAACCAGGATGAGACACTCCCAGAAAGGCATGTATGTATGAGTACGGAGAGAGTGGGCGCAGTGGGGCTGCATCACTGACAGCCAGGACGAGACACTCCCAGAAAGACATGTATGTATGAGTACGGAGAGAGTGGGAGCAGTGGGGCTGCATCACTGACAACCAGGACGAGACACTCCCAGAAAGGCATGTATGTATGAGTACGGAGAGAGTGGGCGCAGTGGGGCTGCATGACTGACAGCCAGGACGAGACACTCCCAGAAAGGCATGTATGTATGAGTACGGAGAGAGTGGGCGCAGTGGGACTGCATCACTGACAACCAGGACGAGACACTCCCAGAAAGGCATGTATGTATGAGTACGGAGAGAGTGGGGCTGCATGACTGACAGCCAGGACGAGACACTCCCAGAAAGACATGTATGTATGAGTACGGAGAGAGTGGGAGCAGTGGGGCTGCATGACTGACAACCAGGACGAGACACTCCCAGAAAGGCATGTATGTATGAGTACGGAGAGAGTGGGCGCAGTGGGGCTGCTTGACTGACAACCAGGACGAGACACTCCCAGAAAGACATGTATGTATGAGTACAAAGAGAGTGGGCGCAGTGGGGCTGCATCACTGACACCCAGGACGAGACACTCCCAGAAAGACATGTATGTATGAGTACGGAGAGAGTGGGCGCAGTGGGGCTGCATGACTGACAACCAGGACGAGACACTCCCAGAAAGGCATGTATGTATGAGTACGGAGAGAGTGGGAGCAGTGGGGCTGCATCACTGACACCCAGGATGAGACACTCCCAGAAAGGCATGTGTGTATGAGTACAGAGAGAGTGGGAGCAGTGGGGCTGCATCACTGACAACCAGGACGAGACACTCCCAGAAAGACATGTATGTATGAGTACGGAGAGAGTGGGAGCAGTGGGGCTGCATCACTGACACCCAGGACGAGACACTCCCAGAAAGGCATGTATGTATGAGTACGGAGAGAGTGGGAGCAGTGGGGCTGCATCACTGACCAGGACGAGACACTCCCAGAAAGGCATGTATGTATGAGTACAGAGAGAGTGGGAGCAGTGGGGCTGCATCACTGACCAGGATGAGACACTCCCAGAAAGGCATGTATGTATGAGTACAGAGAGAGTGGGAGCAGTGGGGCTGCATCACTGACAACCAGGACGAGACACTCCCAGAAAGACATGTATGTATGAGTACGGAGAGAGTGGGAGCAGTGGGGCTGCATCACTGACCAGGACGAGACACTCCCAGAAAGGCATGTATGTATGAGTACGGAGAGAGTGGGAGCAGTGGGGCTGCATCACTGACAGCCAGGACGAGACACTCCCAGAAAGGCATGTATGTATGAGTACGGAGAGAGTGGGCGCAGTGGGGCTGCATCACTGACCAGGACGAGACACTCCCAGAAAGACATGTATGTATGAGTACAGAGAGAGTGGGCGCAGTGGGGCTGCATCACTGACAACCAGGACGAGACACTCCCAGAAAGGCATGTATGTATGAGTACGGAAAGAGTGGGAGCAGTGGGGCTGCATCACTGACAACCAGGACGAAACACTCCCAGAAAGGCATGTATGTATGAGTACGGAGAGAGTGGGCGCAGTGGGGCTGCATGACTGACAGCCAGGACGAGACACTCCCAGAAAGGCATGTATGTATGAGTACGGAGAGAGTGGGCGCAGTGGGACTGCATCACTGACAACCAGGACGAGACACTCCCAGAAAGGCATGTATGTATGAGTACGGAGAGAGTGGGGCTGCATGACTGACAGCCAGGACGAGACACTCCCAGAAAGGCATGTATGTATGAGTACAGAGAGAGTGGGCGCAGTGGGGCTGCATGACTGACAACCAGGATGAGACACTCCCAGAAAGGCATGTATGTATGAGTACGGAGAGAGTGGGAGCAGTGGGGCTGCATCACTGACCAGGACGAGACACTCCCAGAAAGGCATGTATGTATGAGTACGGAGAGAGTGGGCGCAGTGGGGCTGCTTGACTGACAACCAGGACGAGACACTCCCAGAAAGACATGTATGTATGAGTACAAAGAGAGTGGGCGCAGTGGGGCTGCATCACTGACACCCAGGACGAGACACTCCCAGAAAGACATGTATGTATGAGTACGGAGAGAGTGGGAGCAGTGGGGCTGCATCACTGACAGCCAGGACGAGACACTCCCAGAAAGGCATGTATGTATGAGTACGGAGAGAGTGGGAGCAGTGGGGCTGCATCACTGACAACCAGGACGGGACACTCCCAGAAAGGCATGTATGTATGAGTACAGAGAGAGTGGGAGCAGTGGGGCTGCATAACTGACACCCAGGATGAGACACTCCCAGAAAGGCATGTATGTATGAGTACGGAGAGAGTGGGAGCAGTGGGGCTGCATGACTGACAACCAGGACGAGACACTCCCAGAAAGGCATGTATGTATGAGTACAGAGAGAGTGGGAGCAGTGGGGCTGCATCACTGACACCCAGGACGAGACACTCCCAGAAAGACATGTATGTATGAGTACAGAGAGAGTGGGCGCAGTGGGGCTGCATCACTGACACCCAGGACGAGACACTCCCAGAAAGACATGTATGTATGAGTACAGAGAGAGTGGGCGCAGTGGGGCTGCATCACTGACACCCAGGACGAGACACTCCCAGAAAGACATGTATGTATGAGTACAGAGAGAGTGGGCGCAGTGGGGCTGCATCACTGACAGCCAGGACGAGACACTCCCAGAAAGGCATGTATGTATGAGTACGGAGAGAGTGGGTGCAGTGGGGCTGCATGACTGACAGCCAGGATGAGACACTCCCAGAAAGGTATGTATGTATGAGTACGGAGAGAGTGGGAGCAGTGGGGCTGCATCACTGACAGCCAGGACGAGACACTCCCAGAAAGGCATGTATGTATGAGTACAGAGAGAGTGGGAGCAGTGGGGCTGCATCACTGACACCCAGGACGAGACACTCCCAGAAAGACATGTATGTATGAGTACAGAGAGAGTGGGCGCAGTGGGGCTGCATCACTGACAGCCAGGACGAGACACTCCCAGAAAGGCATGTATGTATGAGTACGGAGAGAGTGGGTGCAGTGGGGCTGCATGACTGACAGCCAGGATGAGACACTCCCAGAAAGGTATGTATGTATGAGTACGGAGAGAGTGGGAGCAGTGGGGCTGCATCACTGACAGCCAGGACGAGACACTCCCAGAAAGGCATGTATGTATGAGTACGGAGAGAGTGGGAGCAGTGGGGCTGCATCACTGACACCCAGGATGAGACACTACCAGAAAGGCATGTATGTATGAGTACGGAGAGAGTGGGAGCAGTGGGGCTGCATCACTGACAGCCAGGACGAGACACTCCCAGAAAGGCATGTATGTATGAGTACGGAGAGAGTGGGCGCAGTGGGGCTGCATCACTGACAACCAGGACGAGACACTCCCAGAAAGACATGTATGTATGAGTACGGAGAGAGTGGGAGCAGTGGGGCTGCATCACTGACACCCAGGATGAGACACTCCCAGAAAGGCATGTATGTATGAGTACGGAGAGAGTGGGCGCAGTGGGGCTGCATCACTGACAACCAGGACGAGACACTCCCAGAAAGACATGTATGTATGAGTACGGAGAGAGTGGGAGCAGTGGGGCTGCATCACTGACACCCAGGACGAGACACTCCCAGAAAGACATGTATGTATGAGTACAGAGAGAGTGGGCGCAGTGGGGCTGCATCACTGACCAGGACGAGACACTCCCAGAAAGACATGTATGTATGAGTACAGAGAGAGTGGGAGCAGTGGGGCTGCATGACTGACACCCAGGACGAGACACTCCCAGAAAGACATGTATGTATGAGTACGGAGAGAGTGGGAGCAGTGGGGCTGCATCACTGACACCCAGGACGAGACACTCCCAGAAAGACATGTATGTATGAATACAGAGAGAGTGAGAGCAGTGGGGCTGCATCACTGACACCCAGGACGAGACACTCCCAGAAAGGCATGTATGTATGAGTACAGAGAGACTGGGAGCAGTGGGGCTGCATCACTGACACCCAGGATGAGACACTCCCAGAAAGGCATGTATGTATGAGTACGGAGAGAGTGGGCGCAGTGGGGCTGCATGACTGACACCCAGGACGAGACACTCCCAGAAAGGCATGTATGTATGAGTACGGAGAGAGTGGGAGCAGTGGGGCTGCATGACTGACACCCAGGACGAGACACTCCCAGAAAGGCATGTATGTATGAGTACGGAGAGAGTGGGAGCAGTGGGGCTGCATGACTGACAGCCAGGACGAGACACTCCCAGAAAGACATGTATGTATGAGTACGGAGAGAGTGGGAGCAGTGGGGCTGCATGACTGACACCCAGGACGAGACACTCCCAGAAAGGCATGTATGTATGAGTACGGAGAGAGTGGGAGCAGTGGGGCTGCATGACTGACACCCAGGACGAGACACTCCCAGAAAGGCATGTATGTATGAGTACGGAGAGAGTGGGAGCAGTGGGGCTGCATGACTGACACCCTGGACGAGACACTCCCAGAAAGACATGTATGTATGAGTACGGAGAGACTGGGAGCAGTGGGGCTGCATCACTGACAACCAGGACGAGACACTCCCAGAAAGACATGTATGTATGAGTACAGAGAGAGTGGGCGCAGTGGGGCTGCATCACTGACAACCAGGACGAGACACTCCCAGAAAGACATGTATGTATGAGTACGGAGAGAGTGGGAGCAGTGGGGCTGCATCACTGACAACCAGGACGAGACACTCCCAGAAAGACATGTATGTATGAGTACGGAGAGAGTGGGAGCAGTGGGGCTGCATCACTGACAACCAGGACGAGACACTCCCAGAAAGGCATGTATGTATGAGTACGGAGAGACTGGGAGCAGTGGGGCTGCATCACTGACAGCCAGGACGAGACACTCCCAGAAAGGCATGTATGTATGAGTACGGAGAGAGTGGGAGCAGTGGGGCTGCATGACTGACAGCCAGGACGAGACACTCCCAGAAAGACATGTATGTATGAGTACAGAGAGAGTGGGAGCAGTGGGGCTGCATGACTGACAGCCAGGACGAGACACTCCCAGAAAGGCATGTATGTATGAGTACGGAGAGAGTGGGAGCAGTGGGGCTGCATCACTGACAGCCAGGACGAGACACTCCCAGAAAGGCATGTATGTATGAGTACGGAGAGAGTGGGAGCAGTGGGGCTGCATGACTGACAGCCAGGACGAGACACTCCCAGAAAGGCATGTATGTATGAGTACGGAGAGAGTGGGAGCAGTGGGGCTGCATGACTGACACCCAGGACGAGACACTCCCAGAAAGACATGTATGTATGAGTACGGAGAGAGTGGGAGCAGTGGGGCTGCATCACTGACAGCCAGGACGAGACACTCCCAGAAAGACATGTATGTATGAGTACGGAGAGAGTGGGCGCAGTGGGGCTGTATGACTGACAACCAGGACGAGACACTCCCAGAAAGGCATGTATGTATGAGTACGGAGAGAGTGGGCGCAGTGGGGCTGTATGACTGACAACCAGGACGAGACACTCCCAGAAAGACATGTATGTATGAGTACGGAGAGAGTGGGAGCAGTGGGGCTGCATCACTGACAGCCAGGACGAGACACTACCAGAAAGGCATGTATGTATGAGTACGGAGAGAGTGGGAGCAGTGGGGCTGCATGACTGACACCCAGGACGAGACACTCCCAGAAAGACATGTATGTATGAGTATGGAGAGAGTGGGAGCAGTGGGGCTGCATCACTGACAGCCAGGACGAGACACTCCCAGAAAGGCATGTATGTATGAGTACGGAGAGAGTGGGAGCAGTGGGGCTGCATGACTGACACCCAGGACGAGACACTCCCAGAAAGACATGTATGTATGAGTACGGAGAGAGTGGGAGCAGTGGGGCTGCATCACTGACAACCAGGACGAGACACTCCCAGAAAGACATGTATGTATGAGTACGGAGAGAGTGGGCGCAGTGGGGCTGTATGACTGACAACCAGGACGAGACACTCCCAGAAAGGCATGTATGTATGAGTACGGAGAGAGAGTGGGAGCAGTGGGGCTGCATCACTGACAACCAGGATGAGACACTCCCAGAAAGGCATGTATGTATGAGTACGGAGAGAGTGGGAGCAGTGGGGCTGCATGACTGACAGCCAGGACGAGACACTCCCAGAAAGACATGTATGTATGAGTACGGAGAGAGTGGGAGCAGTGGGGCTGCATCACTGACAACCAGGATGAGACACTCCCAGAAAGGCATGTATGTATGAGTACGGAGAGAGTGGGCGCAGTGGGGCTGCATCACTGACAGCCAGGACGAGACACTCCCAGAAAGACATGTATGTATGAGTACGGAGAGAGTGGGAGCAGTGGGGCTGCATCACTGACAACCAGGACGAGACACTCCCAGAAAGGCATGTATGTATGAGTACGGAGAGAGTGGGCGCAGTGGGGCTGCATGACTGACAGCCAGGACGAGACACTCCCAGAAAGGCATGTATGTATGAGTACGGAGAGAGTGGGCGCAGTGGGACTGCATGACTGACAACCAGGATGAGACACTCCCAGAAAGGCATGTATGTATGAGTACAGAGAGAGTGGGAGCAGTGGGACTGCATCACTGACAACCAGGACGAGACACTCCCAGAAAGACATGTATGTATGAGTACGGAGAGAGTGAGAGCAGTGGGACTGCATCACTGACAACCAGGACGAGACACTCCCAGAAAGACATGTATGTATGAGTACAGAGAGAGTGGGAGCAGTGGGACTGCATCACTGACAACCAGGACGAGACACTCCCAGAAAGGCATGTATGTATGAGTACGGAGAGAGTGGGAGCAGTGGGGCTGCATCACTGACAACCAGGACGAGACACTCCCAGAAAGGCATGTATGTATGAGTACGGAGAGAGTGGGCGCAGTGGGGCTGCATGACTGACAGCCAGGACGAGACACTCCCAGAAAGGCATGTATGTATGAGTACGGAGAGAGTGGGCGCAGTGGGACTGCATCACTGACAACCAGGACGAGACACTCCCAGAAAGGCATGTATGTATGAGTACGGAGAGAGTGGGAGCAGTGGGGCTGCATCACTGACAACCAGGACGAGACACTCCCAGAAAGGCATGTATGTATGAGTACGGAGAGAGTGGGCGCAGTGGGGCTGCATGACTGACAGCCAGGACGAGACACTCCCAGAAAGGCATGTATGTATGAGTACGGAGAGAGTGGGAGCAGTGGGGCTGCATCACTGACAGCCAGGACGAGACACTCCCAGAAAGACATGTATGTATGAGTACGGAGAGAGTGGGCGCAGTGGGACTGCATCACTGACAACCAGGACGAGACACTCCCAGAAAGGCATGTATGTATGAGTACGGAGAGAGTGGGGCTGCATGACTGACAGCCAGGACGAGACACTCCCAGAAAGGCATGTATGTATGAGTACGGAGAGAGTGGGCGCAGTGGGGCTGCATCACTGACAACCAGGACGAGACACTCCCAGAAAGGCATGTATGTATGAGTACGGAGAGAGTGGGGCTGCATGACTGACAGCCAGGACGAGACACTCCCAGAAAGGCATGTATGTATGAGTACGGAGAGAGTGGGCGCAGTGGGACTGCATCACTGACAACCAGGACGAGACACTCCCAGAAAGGCATGTATGTATGAGTACGGAGAGAGTGGGGCTGCATGACTGACAGCCAGGACGAGACACTCCCAGAAAGGCATGTATGTATGAGTACGGAGAGAGTGGGAGCAGTGGGGCTGCATCACTGACAGCCAGGACGAGACACTCCCAGAAAGACATGTATGTATGAGTACGGAGAGTGTGGGCACAGTGGGGCTGCATGACTGACAACCAGGACGAGACACTCCCAGAAAGGCATGTATGTATGAGTACGGAGAGAGTGGGAGCAGTGGGGCTGCATGACTGACAGCCAGGACGAGACACTCCCAGAAAGGCATGTATGTATGAGTACGGAGAGAGTGGGAGCAGTGGGGCTGCATGACTGACACCCAGGACGAGACACTCCCAGAAAGGCATGTATGTATGAGTACGGAGAGAGTGGGAGCAGTGGGGCTGCATGACTGACAGCCAGGACGAGACACTCCCAGAAAGACATGTATGTATGAGTACGGAGAGAGTGGGAGCAGTGGGGCTGCATGACTGACACCCAGGACGAGACACTCCCAGAAAGGCATGTATGTATGAGTACGGAGAGAGTGGGAGCAGTGGGGCTGCATGACTGACACCCAGGACGAGACACTCCCAGAAAGGCATGTATGTATGAGTACGGAGAGAGTGGGAGCAGTGGGGCTGCATGACTGACACCCAGGACGAGACACTCCCAGAAAGACATGTATGTATGAGTACGGAGAGACTGGGAGCAGTGGGGCTGCATCACTGACAACCAGGACGAGACACTCCCAGAAAGACATGTATGTATGAGTACAGAGAGAGTGGGCGCAGTGGGGCTGCATCACTGACAACCAGGACGAGACACTCCCAGAAAGACATGTATGTATGAGTACGGAGAGAGTGGGAGCAGTGGGGCTGCATCACTGACAACCAGGACGAGACACTCCCAGAAAGACATGTATGTATGAGTACGGAGAGAGTGGGAGCAGTGGGGCTGCATCACTGACAACCAGGACGAGACACTCCCAGAAAGGCATGTATGTATGAGTACGGAGAGACTGGGAGCAGTGGGGCTGCATCACTGACAGCCAGGACGAGACACTCCCAGAAAGGCATGTATGTATGAGTACGGAGAGAGTGGGAGCAGTGGGGCTGCATGACTGACAGCCAGGACGAGACACTCCCAGAAAGACATGTATGTATGAGTACAGAGAGAGTGGGAGCAGTGGGGCTGCATGACTGACAGCCAGGACGAGACACTCCCAGAAAGGCATGTATGTATGAGTACGGAGAGAGTGGGAGCAGTGGGGCTGCATCACTGACAGCCAGGACGAGACACTCCCAGAAAGGCATGTATGTATGAGTACGGAGAGAGTGGGAGCAGTGGGGCTGCATGACTGACAGCCAGGACGAGACACTCCCAGAAAGGCATGTATGTATGAGTACGGAGAGAGTGGGAGCAGTGGGGCTGCATGACTGACACCCAGGACGAGACACTCCCAGAAAGACATGTATGTATGAGTACGGAGAGAGTGGGAGCAGTGGGGCTGCATCACTGACAGCCAGGACGAGACACTCCCAGAAAGACATGTATGTATGAGTACGGAGAGAGTGGGCGCAGTGGGGCTGTATGACTGACAACCAGGACGAGACACTCCCAGAAAGGCATGTATGTATGAGTACGGAGAGAGTGGGCGCAGTGGGGCTGTATGACTGACAACCAGGACGAGACACTCCCAGAAAGACATGTATGTATGAGTACGGAGAGAGTGGGAGCAGTGGGGCTGCATCACTGACAGCCAGGACGAGACACTACCAGAAAGGCATGTATGTATGAGTACGGAGAGAGTGGGAGCAGTGGGGCTGCATGACTGACACCCAGGACGAGACACTCCCAGAAAGACATGTATGTATGAGTATGGAGAGAGTGGGAGCAGTGGGGCTGCATCACTGACAGCCAGGACGAGACACTCCCAGAAAGGCATGTATGTATGAGTACGGAGAGAGTGGGAGCAGTGGGGCTGCATGACTGACACCCAGGACGAGACACTCCCAGAAAGACATGTATGTATGAGTACGGAGAGAGTGGGAGCAGTGGGGCTGCATCACTGACAACCAGGACGAGACACTCCCAGAAAGACATGTATGTATGAGTACGGAGAGAGTGGGCGCAGTGGGGCTGTATGACTGACAACCAGGACGAGACACTCCCAGAAAGGCATGTATGTATGAGTACGGAGAGAGAGTGGGAGCAGTGGGGCTGCATCACTGACAACCAGGATGAGACACTCCCAGAAAGGCATGTATGTATGAGTACGGAGAGAGTGGGAGCAGTGGGGCTGCATGACTGACAGCCAGGACGAGACACTCCCAGAAAGACATGTATGTATGAGTACGGAGAGAGTGGGAGCAGTGGGGCTGCATCACTGACAACCAGGATGAGACACTCCCAGAAAGGCATGTATGTATGAGTACGGAGAGAGTGGGCGCAGTGGGGCTGCATCACTGACAGCCAGGACGAGACACTCCCAGAAAGACATGTATGTATGAGTACGGAGAGAGTGGGAGCAGTGGGGCTGCATCACTGACAACCAGGACGAGACACTCCCAGAAAGGCATGTATGTATGAGTACGGAGAGAGTGGGCGCAGTGGGGCTGCATGACTGACAGCCAGGACGAGACACTCCCAGAAAGGCATGTATGTATGAGTACGGAGAGAGTGGGCGCAGTGGGACTGCATGACTGACAACCAGGATGAGACACTCCCAGAAAGGCATGTATGTATGAGTACAGAGAGAGTGGGAGCAGTGGGACTGCATCACTGACAACCAGGACGAGACACTCCCAGAAAGACATGTATGTATGAGTACGGAGAGAGTGAGAGCAGTGGGACTGCATCACTGACAACCAGGACGAGACACTCCCAGAAAGACATGTATGTATGAGTACAGAGAGAGTGGGAGCAGTGGGACTGCATCACTGACAACCAGGACGAGACACTCCCAGAAAGGCATGTATGTATGAGTACGGAGAGAGTGGGAGCAGTGGGGCTGCATCACTGACAACCAGGACGAGACACTCCCAGAAAGGCATGTATGTATGAGTACGGAGAGAGTGGGCGCAGTGGGGCTGCATGACTGACAGCCAGGACGAGACACTCCCAGAAAGGCATGTATGTATGAGTACGGAGAGAGTGGGCGCAGTGGGACTGCATCACTGACAACCAGGACGAGACACTCCCAGAAAGGCATGTATGTATGAGTACGGAGAGAGTGGGAGCAGTGGGGCTGCATCACTGACAACCAGGACGAGACACTCCCAGAAAGGCATGTATGTATGAGTACGGAGAGAGTGGGCGCAGTGGGGCTGCATGACTGACAGCCAGGACGAGACACTCCCAGAAAGGCATGTATGTATGAGTACGGAGAGAGTGGGAGCAGTGGGGCTGCATCACTGACAGCCAGGACGAGACACTCCCAGAAAGACATGTATGTATGAGTACGGAGAGAGTGGGCGCAGTGGGACTGCATCACTGACAACCAGGACGAGACACTCCCAGAAAGGCATGTATGTATGAGTACGGAGAGAGTGGGGCTGCATGACTGACAGCCAGGACGAGACACTCCCAGAAAGGCATGTATGTATGAGTACGGAGAGAGTGGGCGCAGTGGGGCTGCATCACTGACAACCAGGACGAGACACTCCCAGAAAGGCATGTATGTATGAGTACGGAGAGAGTGGGGCTGCATGACTGACAGCCAGGACGAGACACTCCCAGAAAGGCATGTATGTATGAGTACGGAGAGAGTGGGCGCAGTGGGACTGCATCACTGACAACCAGGACGAGACACTCCCAGAAAGGCATGTATGTATGAGTACGGAGAGAGTGGGGCTGCATGACTGACAGCCAGGACGAGACACTCCCAGAAAGGCATGTATGTATGAGTACGGAGAGAGTGGGAGCAGTGGGGCTGCATCACTGACAGCCAGGACGAGACACTCCCAGAAAGACATGTATGTATGAGTACGGAGAGTGTGGGCACAGTGGGGCTGCATGACTGACAACCAGGACGAGACACTCCCAGAAAGGCATGTATGTATGAGTACGGAGAGAGTGGGAGCAGTGGGGCTGCATCACTGACAGCCAGGACGAGACACTCCCAGAAAGACATGTATGTATGAGTACGGAGAGTGTGGGCACAGTGGGGCTGCATGACTGACAACCAGGACGAGACACTCCCAGAAAGGCATGTATGTATGAGTACGGAGAGAGTGGGCGCAGTGGGGCTGCTTGACTGACAACCAGGACGAGACACTCCCAGAAAGACATGTATGTATGAGTACAAAGAGAGTGGGCGCAGTGGGGCTGCATCACTGACACCCAGGACGAGACACTCCCAGAAAGACATGTATGTATGAGTACGGAGAGAGTGGGCGCAGTGGGGCTGCATGACTGACAACCAGGACGAGACACTCCCAGAAAGGCATGTATGTATGAGTACGGAGAGAGTGGGAGCAGTGGGGCTGCATCACTGACACCCAGGATGAGACACTCCCAGAAAGGCATGTATGTATGAGTACGGAAAGAGTGGGAGCAGTGGGGCTGCATCACTGACAACCAGGACGAGACACTCCCAGAAAGGCATGTATGTATGAGTACGGAGAGAGTGGGCGCAGTGGGGCTGCATGACTGACAACCAGGACGAGACACTCCCAGAAAGGCATGTATGTATGAGTACGGAGAGAGTGGGCGCAGTGGGGCTGCTTGACTGACAACCAGGACGAGACACTCCCAGAAAGGCATGTATGTATGAGTACGGAGAGAGTGGGCGCAGTGGGGCTGCTTGACTGACAACCAGGACGAGACACTCCCAGAAAGGCATGTATGTATGAGTACGGAGAGAGTGGGCGCAGTGGGGCTGCATGACTGACAGCCAGGACGAGACACTCCCAGAAAGGCATGTATGTATGAGTACAGAGAGAGTGGGCGCAGTGGGGCTGCATCACTGACAACCAGGACGAGACACTCCCAGAAAGGCATGTATGTATGAGTACGGAGAGAGTGGGGCTGCATGACTGACAGCCAGGACGAGACACTCCCAGAAAGGCATGTATGTATGAGTACGGAGAGAGTGGGCGCAGTGGGGCTGCATGACTGACCAGGATGAGACACTCCCAGAAAGGCATGTATGTATGAGTACGGAGAGAGTGGGTGCAGTGGGGCTGCATCACTGACACCCAGGACGAGACACTCCCAGAAAGGCATGTATGTATGAGTACGGAGAGACTGGGAGCAGTGGGGCTGCATGACTGACACCCAGGACGAGACACTCCCAGAAAGGCATGTATGTATGAGTACGGAGAGAGTGGGAGCAGTGGGGCTGCATCACTGACAACCAGGATGAGACACTCCCAGAAAGGCATGTATGTATGAGTACGGAGAGAGTGGGCGCAGTGGGGCTGCATGACTGACCAGGATGAGACACTCCCAGAAAGGCATGTATGTATGAGTACGGAGAGAGTGGGAGCAGTGGGGCTGCATCACTGACAGCCAGGACGAGACACTCCCAGAAAGGCATGTATGTATGAGTACGGAGAGAGTGGGTGCAGTGGGGCTGCATCACTGACAGCCAGGACGAGACACTCCCAGAAAGGCATGTATGTATGAGTACAGAGAGAGTGGGCGCAGTGGGGCTGCATCACTGACAGCCAGGACGAGACACTCCCAGAAAGGCATGTATGTATGAGTACGGAGAGAGTGGGAGCAGTGGGGCTGCATCACTGACCAGGACGAGACACTCCCAGAAAGACATGTATGTATGAGTACGGAGAGAGTGGGAGCAGTGGGGCTGCATGACTGACACCCAGGACGAGACACTCCCAGAAAGGCATGTATGTATGAGTACGGAGAGAGTGGGAGCAGTGGGGCTGCATGACTGACACCCAGGACGAGACACTCCCAGAAAGACATGTATGTATGAGTACAGAGAGAGTGGGAGCAGTGGGGCTGCATCACTGACAACCAGGACGAGACACTCCCAGAAAGGCATGTATGTATGAGTACGGAGAGAGTGGGCGCAGTGGGGCTGCATCACTGACCAGGACGAGACACTCCCAGAAAGGCATGTATGTATGAGTACGGAGAGAGTGGGAGCAGTGGGGCTGCATCACTGACCAGGACGAGACACTCCCAGAAAGGCATGTATGTATGAGTACGGAGAGACTGGGAGCAGTGTGGCTGCATCACTGACAACCAGGACGAGACACTCCCAGAAAGACATGTATGTATGAGTACGGAGAGAGTGGGAGCAGTGGGGCTGCATGACTGACACCCAGGACGAGACACTCCCAGAAAGGCATGTATGTATGAGTACAGAGAGAGTGGGAGCAGTGGGGCTGCATGACTGACACCCAGGACGAGACACTCCCAGAAAGACATGTATGTATGAGTACGGAGAGAGTGGGCGCAGTGGGGCTGCATCACTGACAACCAGGATGAGACACTCCCAGAAAGACATGTATGTATGAGTACAGAGAGAGTGGGAGCAGTGGGGCTGCATGACTGACACCCAGGACGAGACACTCCCAGAAAGACATGTATGTATGAGTACAGAGAGAGTGGGAGCAGTGGGGCTGCATCACTGACAACCAGGATGAGACACTCCCAGAAAGACATGTATGTATGAGTACAGAGAGAGTGGGAGCAGTGGGGCTGCATGACTGACACCCAGGACGAGACACTCCCAGAAAGACATGTATGTATGAGTACAGAGAGAGTGGGAGCAGTGGGGCTGCATCACTGACAACCAGGACGAGACACTCCCAGAAAGACATGTATGTATGAGTACGGAGAGAGTGGGAGCAGTGGGGCTGCATCACTGACAACCAGGACGAGACACTCCCAGAAAGGCATGTATGTATGAGTACGGAGAGACTGGGAGCAGTGGGGCTGCATCACTGACAACCAGGACGAGACACTCCCAGAAAGACATGTATGTATGAGTACAGAGAGAGTGGGCGCAGTGGGGCTGCATCACTGACAACCAGGACGAGACACTCCCAGAAAGACATGTATGTATGAGTACGGAGAGAGTGGGAGCAGTGGGGCTGCATCACTGACAGCCAGGACGAGACACTCCCAGAAAGGCATGTATGTATGAGTACGGAGAGAGTGGGAGCAGTGGGGCTGCATCACTGACAACCAGGACGAGACACTCCCAGAAAGGCATGTATGTATGAGTACGGAGAGACTGGGAGCAGTGGGGCTGCATCACTGACAACCAGGACGAGACACTCCCAGAAAGACATGTATGTATGAGTACGGAGAGAGTGGGAGCAGTGGGGCTGCATGACTGACACCCAGGACGAGACACTCCCAGAAAGACATGTATGTATGAGTACGGAGAGAGTGGGAGCAGTGGGGCTGCATCACTGACAACCAGGACGAGACACTCCCAGAAAGACATGTATGTATGAGTACGGAGAGAGTGGGAGCAGTGGGGCTGCATCACTGACAACCAGGACGAGACAATGAGTACAGAGAGAGTGGGCGCAGTGGGGCTGCATCACTGACAACCAGGACGAGACACTCCCAGAAAGACATGTATGTATGAGTACGGAGAGAGTGGGAGCAGTGGGGCTGCATCACTGACAACCAGGACGAGACACTCCCAGAAAGACATGTATGTATGAGTACGGAGAGACTGGGAGCAGTGGGGCTGCATCACTGACAACCAGGACGAGACACTCCCAGAAAGACATGTATGTATGAGTACAGAGAGAGTGGGCGCAGTGGGGCTGCATCACTGACAACCAGGACGAGACACTCCCAGAAAGACATGTATGTATGAGTACGGAGAGAGTGGGAGCAGTGGGGCTGCATCACTGACAACCAGGACGAGACACTCCCAGAAAGACATGTATGTATGAGTACGGAGAGAGTGGGAGCAGTGGGGCTGCATCACTGACAACCAGGACGAGACACTCCCAGAAAGGCATGTATGTATGAGTACGGAGAGACTGGGAGCAGTGGGGCTGCATCACTGACAACCAGGACGAGACACTCCCAGAAAGACATGTATGTATGAGTACAGAGAGAGTGGGCGCAGTGGGGCTGCATCACTGACAACCAGGACGAGACACTCCCAGAAAGACATGTATGTATGAGTACGGAGAGAGTGGGAGCAGTGGGGCTGCATCACTGACAGCCAGGACGAGACACTCCCAGAAAGGCATGTATGTATGAGTACGGAGAGAGTGGGAGCAGTGGGGCTGCATCACTGACAACCAGGACGAGACACTCCCAGAAAGGCATGTATGTATGAGTACGGAGAGACTGGGAGCAGTGGGGCTGCATCACTGACAACCAGGACGAGACACTCCCAGAAAGACATGTATGTGTAATACGATTACTATAGCTCTATAGTGGAGAATTATATGCCTAATATATATATATATATATATATGTATAAATTTGTGCGTATTAATGTGTAATTTATATATATTAATTGAAGAAATGTGGTGGCATTTGATATATACTTATAAATGTGTGGATAGATGAATTTAGAAGTGGTAAATATTTGTAATTATTTATTAAATATATATATATAACAAAGTAATGGAAGTATAGGTATTCAACATTTAAATTATAGCAGCATAACATAGGGAAAGCGGAGGCTGGGTAGGTTCAGAAACAGCTGTCAATGAGCCTTCTGTCAGGCCCTGACAGCTCTGACAGAAAGCTCTGGAATGTCACGAGCGCCCCACGAGCGCTTCATTGCCGCTGACCAGGGGGGATAGCTCGTGGCTTAGGCGGGAAGAGGGGGCACGAGCCGTGAGTCTGGAGGAGTATAAATACAGCTCCTTACCGGCGGTTGTCAGACCTGCAGATCCCTCTGTCAAGCGCCCGCACCCTGATGCTCACCGCCGCTAAGAGCCGTAAACTTGCTGTAAACATACAGCGGCGGTTGAGACTAGGGGGAGCGGTGCCAGACGGAGCCTAATTGGCGGAGCCGAGACGCTGAGAGCGGGCAGCGGAGGCAGAAGTGACCGCTGAGTCGGTGTACCTGCTCTCTGTGCCCGGGCGCCAGGCGGAGACAGGGGAGGTGCCGTGTCGCTGAGGTGCCGTTGCTGCTGGGGCGGCAGTGGCGTCCTGAACGGCGGCTGGAGAATCGGAGGCAGCAGGCAGCAGAGCGGAGGCGGATGGGGCGGTCCGTGGAGAAGGGCAACGCGTCCTAGCAACCAAAAGGAGAAGTGTGGGTTGATGTTTCCCACTGCAGAAGCCACAGCAAAGAGTCAGTGAGGAGGCCAGCCCAGAAGTGACTGTCAATCCTGAGGAGGAGGAGTGAAGCAGCGCAGATGCATCAAGCTGTAAGTGAAACAAAAGCACTGCAACATATAGTCTCAGCCCATTAACTCTTTAAAGTGAGGTCAGTCACATCACGCTGTGAGTGAGGCTATGTAATGCAGCATACAGCTGTTACCCACTGACTCTTTACAAAATAAAGCAGCCTCTGATAGTGTGGGATAAAGCGCCCAAATAGACATTTAATTCAATAGAACCAGAGAAGCTTGGGAATCAAGCCTATTATACTCGTGCTGTGAGGTAACTGTTAATATATGGCATATTTCGTCAGGGAGCTATAAAGGAGGGAGCTGAAATCATTTGACAGTACCAAGCTAGGATCATACCTTAAGAGACAGTGAAGGTGTATAATAGACTCTATAAATCTCTACTTTAAACATACAGAGTCTGGCAGGTTTAAAGCTTATATTGTGCCAGATAATTGAAACATTTCGGTAACTACAGTCAAGGCAGATACATTTACTGGGCATTAGCTGCTAAGACATTTAGTGCTTTAGCGGAAGGAGATACAATTGTAGCAGAATACAGAACATTGGCTACAGAGAATAAGGAAAAGAAACATTGACTGCAAATTGTATTTGTTTATGGGGGAAAGTTACCCTGTATAAATTAGAAAGGAAGGCTTCCCAAGGAAACGGCACAGAGTGAATACAGCATTATTCAGGGAGCCTATTGAAATATAAGGAGGCAACACACATGTTCATATATGGGTAACGGCATGTAATAACCATAACAAACTCAAGTATAATATCCAGCCCTGCATGGTTAATTGATTATTGACTGTGATATTGTATGTAGTTAAAACTAAGGAGGCAGTAATGAACCTTTAGGAACATTAGACAACTACTCCCTTAGCTAGAGGAGATACGGTGCTACAGCGAGCAGTACGTCAGATCGAGAAGACCTACTTTGAGAGCGCATTAGTGGAGGAATTTCTTTCTTAAGCGAACACCAGAGTGAACCCCAAATAGAGACCATACTATGTTATATCCACCACAGGAGAAGCTGTGTTTCACTCTGAGGAATAGTGACATTCATCCATTAGGATCCAGTATATATCTACATATTTAAATATCTCGTCTGGATACTACACCCAATAAGATTGGTGTTTCTACAGAAACATTAACGGGATAAGTAAGACTGGAAAAGACAGCAGAAAACAGGCATTTAGAAGTAGATCTTGAGGAGATTTATTCATTTGGATCATAATAGACTACAGTTTCTTTAGCAAAACATTGTTATACAACTTTGGATATAACATTCCTTTTAGACGATTTGTTACAACACAGTACAGCTACGAGTTACTTTTATTAAAAGAAAGACTTGCAATTTATACCAGAGAGGGAAAGATACTTTCCTATATCAGCAAAAGGAGATATATGTAGCATCATACAAGACAGGAATTGCATAAAGCTGAGGCAGAACGACATATTGTTTACCAAAGGGGGGAAAGAAATCTGAATGTTAAATCTGAAGTATGGTGTAAAATGTTATGTATAAATACTGTTATTTACTAGTTTTGTTCTCTAAAGTGCACTATCACACTAAGAGTACCCGGGTCACTCTAACACCTAAGGGTGTCACTCAAAGAAGGTAATTTTTTGTATTGCATGCGAAAAATTTATGTATAGGTGTTGTAAGGGATATAGTATATGAACAATATTAATTTAAATGACATGCAAGAATGTTATTATAGTATGATAGTAATGTTTTTACAATAAATTAGACAAATTATACTTACCACCGTTGTCTGTGATCTGGAGTTGGATCCAAGAATCCTGAAAGAGAGAACAGGTAAAACATCTGTAGTGTGTGATTTAATTAAGGGAGTGCATTTACAGTAAGGGATTGAGGGAGGCTTACCCAGGCAAGCCTTGTTTCACATTTAGTCTGGGTGGAGGCACAATCAGTTATTAGATAACCTATACTGTAATAATAAGGAAGGGTTACATTTGGAGGCACTTGGCCGAGACGAATATATTCAGGATAAAACAATGGAAAAATTTACTGGGGAAGATATTAGTGCTTGGTGTCAAAGGAAGAAAAAAGATCCCAAGAAATGTTTAAGTGTGGGAGGAAATTTTTCGGAATTCTCTGATGAGGAGATAGTGGAAAGGTTAGCCAAGTTATATGGAATAATTAGGCCAAGGATTGTAGATAAATGGATGGGAGGATTGGGAAGAATAGTAGCAGTGCTGATAGAAACAGAAAATGAATTGGAGACCGATGTAATACCATTGATAGTGGTAGCCAATGAAGAGATGGGTAGGAGGTGGAATGTGATGTGGCCTAACATACGGGGGGACGAAGAAACAGCAACTAGTGCACCTATATCAGTGCCCCCTCTAGACAACCCTAATAGAGGTGAGAGGAATAGTGGTGGTGAAGGGGGTGACGCTCAGGATACTGGAGAAAATGCCACTGGTGGACAGTTTGAGGTTATAATGGATAGAGTGGTCACTCAGTTAGAAAGGTGGCATTATGAAGGGAGTTATAGGCGGTTACGGATTTTTTCTGGGATTCTACCTGTACCATCAGGAGAAGAGACATATGAGGCCTGGAAAGAAGCGGCGGTACAACAAGTGGAAGAATGGCAGTGCCCAGAGAAGATAAAGAGACAGAGGGTAGTCGAAAGCTTGAGAGGGCCAGCTATGGGAATTATACAAGCTGCTAGACGTAGTAATCCTAATGCTACTTTAGAAACATTCTTTGAGGCATTAGATTATGCATATGGCACCGTTGAGGACGTGGGAGATCTCACCTCTAGGTTACACCACACGTTCCAGGAACCTACGGAAAAGCTAAGTGCATTTTTGATTAGGTTAGACAAGTTACTATATAAGATAGTGGACAAAGGAGGTATAGTAAGGGAGGATGTGGACAGAAGCAGAATGAAGCAGTTACTGCGGGGTGCCTTGACCACCGACCCAGTAGCTCAGAAATTAAGATGTTCAGGAATTAAAGAACCTTTTCCTACTTTTAACGAACTGTTAAAAGAAGTCAAACAAGAAGAGGTATTAATAGAAATGCGAGAGAAAACGGTAAAGAAGGTCAAGGTAATACAACCGGTAGTGGAAAGCAATGCATTTGAAGAAAAAATATTAAAAATAATGGACGAACAAAATAAGAAAATTGATAAATTCATTGCAGCACAGGCAGTAAATACTCCTCTGCAAATATCCAACGAAAGCAGCCCTGTAAGAGGATTAGGTAGAGGGAGTAACAACTTTAATAGAGGATGTTTTAGATGTGGGAGAACAGGACATCGGGCCTTTGAATGCAATTTGAATAGAAATTGGAATCGGAACACTGACCGTGTTTCAGGTGGTAACCAGAATACGGAAGGTTCGGGGTCGGGAAACGGACGGGGGCGGTCTGTGGGCCCCTCACAGGCCCCCTAGAGGTTAGTCACTGTGCTATGGGGAATTCCTGGAGGAGTGGAAGTCTACCAGAAGGATTGCTGGGACCTGCTCCCCTTTTGAATGCTAATATAAATGGATGTCACTGCAAGATCTTGGTGGATAGTGGATCCCAAGTTTCTATCATATTTGAAAATTGGTACCATGAGAACATTCCTGATGTACCCATCCAGCCCTTAAGCGGATTAGTGATCTGGGGCCTAAGTGTTGAAAAGTACCCTTATCTAGGGTATGTACAAGTTACTCTTGAAATCAACAACAGGGTAAGAGAAGAGGAAGGGATGCAGATATCACTTATTGCATTGATATGTCCAGAAGTTCCTGAAGGGAGGGATGAACCACCTGTAATTATAGGGACTAACACCCGGATATACCCTTTACTGGCTGAATGGTACGAAGGAAATGAGGAACTGTCTTCTGCACAGACTTGTTGCCTTCAATCCGCTGAGAGTATAATTGTTTTAGAAAATAAATTTGATATATGTTTCCAAGGGAGTGACATTTCTTTGGGGGAAAAATCTACTTTAATTAAGGAGCTGGAATCTAAGAAACAGGTATTCTCTATGGGAGAATGGGATCTGGGTACAGCTAATGGGGTGGAGCATAGTATTAGATTAATGGATGAGACTCCTTTCCGGGAACGATCCCGCAGGATAGCTCCTGCTGACTTTGAAGACGTAAGGCAACACCTTAAAGGACTACTTGAGAATCAAGTTATAATCGAGTCTAGAAGTCCTTACGCTTCCCCCATAGTGATTGCGCGGAAAAAAAGTGGAAAAATACGAATGTGTGTGGACTATCGCACATTGAACCACAGAACTGTTACAGACCAGTATACAGTACCAAGGATAGACGAAGCTTTGGACTGTCTTCAAGGGAGCTCTTGGTTTTCTGTGTTAGATTTAAGGAATGGGTATTACCAAATCCCCATGAAGCCGGAAGACCGTGAAAAAACTGCATTTATATGCCCGCTAGGTTTCTTTGAGTTTCTAAACATGCCCCAAGGAGTAAAAGGAGCCCCGGCTACCTTTCAAAGAACAATGGAAAGGACGGTGGGAGATATGAACTATAGGGAAGTCATTGTATATCTAGACGATATAATCGTTTTTGGAGCCACTCTGGAGGAACACAATAAACGACTTCTTAAAGTTTTGGATAGATTGATGGAAGGGGGCTTGAAATTATCACTGGAAAAATGTCATCTCTGCCAATCAACGGTCAAATATTTAGGGCACATTGTAAGCAGAAGTGGGGTCTCCACCGACCCAGAAAAAGTGGAGGCCGTTAAGAATTGGCCTAGACCAACAAAATTAAAAGAACTAAGGTCTTTCCTAGGTTTTTGCGGGTATTACCGCAGGTTTGTCCCGAATTATTCCAGTATAGCTAGGCCCTTAACCGATTTGACAAGAGGATATCCAACGTCAAATAAGAAGAAGAGGCGAGAACGGTCGGGTGAAGGAGGTCCCTTGCATAAAGTAAATGATCCATTTGGAGAAAGATGGACTACAGACTGTGAAATGGCCTTTAATTTGTTAAAACAAAAATTGACTAATGCCCCTGTATTAGCCTATGTAGATCCTGAGTTGTCCTATGTCCTTCATATTGATGCCTCTTTAGAAGGATTGGGGGGTGTTCTGTATCAAAAACATTCCGATGGATTAAAACCTGTTTCATTCATAAGTCGAGGCCTAACTAGTAGCGAAAAAAGGTACCCCGCTCACAAATTAGAGTTCTTGGCTTTAAAATGGAGTGTAATAGATAAATTCCATGATTATCTATATGGAGTAACATTTGAGGTACAAACAGATAATAATCCTCTGACCTATGTACAAACCACGGCAAAACTGGATGCCACGGGTCACCGGTGGTTGGCTGCCCTGGCGCTATATGATTTCACACTGAAATATAGGCCAGGTGTGAGCAATATTGACGCTGACTCCCTTTCCAGAATTCCAAACCAGCAGATGGAAAATACAGAAGAAGAGTGGATAGAGATACCAGCGGGAGAAATCAAAGGAATGTGTCATAAAATAAGTTTGAAAGTATCAGCTGGAAGTGAACAAGTTAGCGCTTTGGGAATGAAGTCAACAGCACTGCCTCCATCATACTGCTGGATTAGTCATGTAGAGCTTGAAGATTTGCCTAAAATCAAACGCTATCAAATTCGGCAAGAGCAACAACAGGACCCCAGCATACGACACTTAATTCCCGGCAGTAGAAAATCGGCAATTGCCCATGAATCTCTATTAGAAGTCAGACTGTTGAGGAAACAAAAGCGTAATTTGCTTATAAAAGCAGGGATATTATACCGTAGCATTAGACAGGCGGATGGGCGAAAGAAGTTTCAGCTAGTGTTACCTAAGAAACACCGTGCTCTAATAATGCACGCATTGCATGACAAGCATGGTCACTTAGGGTTTGAGAAAACGTTAAACCTTATAACTGATAGATTTTATTGGCCATGTATGGGAAAGGAGGTAAAAGAATACTGTCAAAACTGTGGAAACTGTGTATTGCGGAAAACATTACCATCCAGAGTAGCTCCTTTGGTGACATTTAAAAGCAAAGGGCCCATGGATTTGGTCTGTATGGACTTTCTCTCCCTTGAAGTAGAAGAAGGAAAGAAGTGCAATATATTAATTGTAACAGACCACTTCACTCGCTATGCTCAGGCATATGTGACGCCAAATCAAAAGGCCACCACTGTAGCAAACACTTTGTGGGATAAGTTTTTTATCCATTATGGTTTGCCGAACAGGTTGCATACAGATCAGGGGAGAGATTTTGAAAGTCGACTAATAAAAGAAATGTGTTTGAGTTGTGGGATTTTTAAATCTAGGACAACTCCATATCACCCTCAGGGTGACCCGCAACCCGAGAGGTTCAACAGAACCTTGTTAGACATGTTAGGGACCCTGAATCCCTTAAACAAACAGTATTGGAAGAGACATATCGACCGTCTAATACACGCGTACAATTGCACCCGAAATGAGGCCACTGGGTACTCACCTTATTATTTAATGTTTGGGAGGGAGGCTAAGCTCCCAATAGATGTATGTATGGGAACTAATGCAGGCAATGACCCTTGTGTTTCACATTTAAAGTATGTAGAAAGACTGAGAAGAGAATTGGGGGATGCCTATGCTTTAGCTGAGCGAACTGCCAGTAGATTGGGGGAGAGGAACAAGGTTCGCTATGATAGAAGTGTGCGGGATCAGGTTCTGTTTCCTGGGGACCGAGTGTTGTTAAGACGACTAGGAATTCCAAGGAAATTTAAAATTTCCAATCGATGGAGAGAGGACCCCTATATAGTGGTAGAAAAATTTAAAGACTTACCTGTGTATAGAATTCAGCTGGAAAATGGACAAGGTGCAATTTTAACTCATCATAGGCAAAATTTACTTCCCATAGGTAGAGAAGTACGCTTACAAGATCTTGAAAGTAAAGATGAGGTAGTACCATTTGAGAGGGAGACATCTAATAAGCTAACTGACTCATTAAGATCTAAGAATAATGATAGTTATGAGGGAGAAGATGAAGGACAGGGCTGTTACTATAAGGATCAATATGTTGAAAGTGGGAAAGTGATTGACACAGAAGACATCAGGGGGCCCCTTGAGTCTTTTACAGAGCTTGATCACACAATTACCTGTATAGATCCTGTAGAATATGATAGTGTTGTTCAAGGTGAAGGAAGTAGTAATTCATTGGAGAGATTTGATCATTATTCTCCCTGTAGTGATATAGGCATAGAACAGGAAACTGTAAATAGACCAAAGAGAACGTGTCAACCCCCATCTATGCTTACTTATAATGAATTGGGAATACCTAGCATTGTACCCAGGATGATACATCCCAACATGATAGATGTATGGCCTTACTATGGATACTTACCAATGCAAGCCCGAGGTTAATTAATTTAGAGATGGTGATCTATCTACTTTAGCATGGTTTCTAAGTATTAAAATAGATCACCAGGGGGAGAGTGTAATACGATTACTATAGCTCTATAGTGGAGAATTATATGCCTAATATATATATATATATATATATGTATAAATTTGTGCGTATTAATGTGTAATTTATATATATTAATTGAAGAAATGTGGTGGCATTTGATATATACTTATAAATGTGTGGATAGATGAATTTAGAAGTGGTAAATATTTGTAATTATTTATTAAATATATATATATAACAAAGTAATGGAAGTATAGGTATTCAACATTTAAATTATAGCAGCATAACATAGGGAAAGCGGAGGCTGGGTAGGTTCAGAAACAGCTGTCAATGAGCCTTCTGTCAGGCCCTGACAGCTCTGACAGAAAGCTCTGGAATGTCACGAGCGCCCCACGAGCGCTTCATTGCCGCTGACCAGGGGGGATAGCTCGTGGCTTAGGCGGGAAGAGGGGGCACGAGCCGTGAGTCTGGAGGAGTATAAATACAGCTCCTTACCGGCGGTTGTCAGACCTGCAGATCCCTCTGTCAAGCGCCCGCACCCTGATGCTCACCGCCGCTAAGAGCCGTAAACTTGCTGTAAACATACAGCGGCGGTTGAGACTAGGGGGAGCGGTGCCAGACGGAGCCTAATTGGCGGAGCCGAGACGCTGAGAGCGGGCAGCGGAGGCAGAAGTGACCGCTGAGTCGGTGTACCTGCTCTCTGTGCCCGGGCGCCAGGCGGAGACAGGGGAGGTGCCGTGTCGCTGAGGTGCCGTTGCTGCTGGGGCGGCAGTGGCGTCCTGAACGGCGGCTGGAGAATCGGAGGCAGCGGGCAGCAGAGCGGAGGCGGATGGGGCGGTCCGTGGAGAAGGGCAACGCGTCCTAGCAACCAAAAGGAGAAGTGTGGGTTGATGTTTCCCACTGCAGAAGCCACAGCAAAGAGTCAGTGAGGAGGCCAGCCCAGAAGTGACTGTCAATCCTGAGGAGGAGGAGTGAAGCAGCGCAGATGCATCAAGCTGTAAGTGAAACAAAAGCACTGCAACATATAGTCTCAGCCCATTAACTCTTTAAAGTGAGGTCAGTCACATCACGCTGTGAGTGAGGCTATGTAATGCAGCATACAGCTGTTACCCACTGACTCTTTACAAAATAAAGCAGCCTCTGATAGTGTGGGATAAAGCGCCCAAATAGACATTTAATTCAATAGAACCAGAGAAGCTTGGGAATCAAGCCTATTATACTCGTGCTGTGAGGTAACTGTTAATATATGGCATATTTCGTCAGGGAGCTATAAAGGAGGGAGCTGAAATCATTTGACAGTACCAAGCTAGGATCATACCTTAAGAGACAGTGAAGGTGTATAATAGACTCTATAAATCTCTACTTTAAACATACAGAGTCTGGCAGGTTTAAAGCTTATATTGTGCCAGATAATTGAAACATTTCGGTAACTACAGTCAAGGCAGATACATTTACTGGGCATTAGCTGCTAAGACATTTAGTGCTTTAGCGGAAGGAGATACAATTGTAGCAGAATACAGAACATTGGCTACAGAGAATAAGGAAAAGAAACATTGACTGCAAATTGTATTTGTTTATGGGGGAAAGTTACCCTGTATAAATTAGAAAGGAAGGCTTCCCAAGGAAACGGCACAGAGTGAATACAGCATTATTCAGGGAGCCTATTGAAATATAAGGAGGCAACACACATGTTCATATATGGGTAACGGCATGTAATAACCATAACAAACTCAAGTATAATATCCAGCCCTGCATGGTTAATTGATTATTGACTGTGATATTGTATGTAGTTAAAACTAAGGAGGCAGTAATGAACCTTTAGGAACATTAGACAACTACTCCCTTAGCTAGAGGAGATACGGTGCTACAGCGAGCAGTACGTCAGATCGAGAAGACCTACTTTGAGAGCGCATTAGTGGAGGAATTTCTTTCTTAAGCGAACACCAGAGTGAACCCCAAATAGAGACCATACTATGTTATATCCACCACAGGAGAAGCTGTGTTTCACTCTGAGGAATAGTGACATTCATCCATTAGGATCCAGTATATATCTACATATTTAAATATCTCGTCTGGATACTACACCCAATAAGATTGGTGTTTCTACAGAAACATTAACGGGATAAGTAAGACTGGAAAAGACAGCAGAAAACAGGCATTTAGAAGTAGATCTTGAGGAGATTTATTCATTTGGATCATAATAGACTACAGTTTCTTTAGCAAAACATTGTTATACAACTTTGGATATAACATTCCTTTTAGACGATTTGTTACAACACAGTACAGCTACGAGTTACTTTTATTAAAAGAAAGACTTGCAATTTATACCAGAGAGGGAAAGATACTTTCCTATATCAGCAAAAGGAGATATATGTAGCATCATACAAGACAGGAATTGCATAAAGCTGAGGCAGAACGACATATTGTTTACCAAAGGGGGGAAAGAAATCTGAATGTTAAATCTGAAGTATGGTGTAAAATGTTATGTATAAATACTGTTATTTACTAGTTTTGTTCTCTAAAGTGCACTATCACACTAAGAGTACCCGGGTCACTCTAACACCTAAGGGTGTCACTCAAAGAAGGTAATTTTTTGTATTGCATGCGAAAAATTTATGTATAGGTGTTGTAAGGGATATAGTATATGAACAATATTAATTTAAATGACATGCAAGAATGTTATTATAGTATGATAGTAATGTTTTTACAATAAATTAGACAAATTATACTTACCACCGTTGTCTGTGATCTGGAGTTGGATCCAAGAATCCTGAAAGAGAGAACAGGTAAAACATCTGTAGTGTGTGATTTAATTAAGGGAGTGCATTTACAGTAAGGGATTGAGGGAGGCTTACCCAGGCAAGCCTTGTTTCACATTTAGTCTGGGTGGAGGCACAATCAGTTATTAGATAACCTATACTGTAATAATAAGGAAGGGTTACATATGTATGAGTACGGAGAGAGTGGGAGCAGTGGGGCTGCATGACTGACACCCAGGACGAGACACTCCCAGAAAGACATGTATGTATGAGTACGGAGAGAGTGGGAGCAGTGGGGCTGCATCACTGACAACCAGGACGAGACACTCCCAGAAAGACATGTATGTATGAGTACGGAGAGAGTGGGAGCAGTGGGGCTGCATCACTGACAACCAGGACGAGACAATGAGTACAGAGAGAGTGGGCGCAGTGGGGCTGCATCACTGACAACCAGGACGAGACACTCCCAGAAAGACATGTATGTATGAGTACGGAGAGAGTGGGAGCAGTGGGGCTGCATCACTGACAACCAGGACGAGACACTCCCAGAAAGACATGTATGTATGAGTACAGAGAGAGTGGGCGCAGTGGGGCTGCATCACTGACAACCAGGACGAGACACTCCCAGAAAGACATGTATGTATGAGTACGGAGAGAGTGGGAGCAGTGGGGCTGCATCACTGACAACCAGGACGAGACACTCCCAGAAAGACATGTATGTATGAGTACGGAGAGAGTGGGAGCAGTGGGGCTGCATCACTGACAACCAGGACGAGACACTCCCAGAAAGGCATGTATGTATGAGTACGGAGAGACTGGGAGCAGTGGGGCTGCATCACTGACAACCAGGACGAGACACTCCCAGAAAGACATGTATGTATGAGTACAGAGAGAGTGGGCGCAGTGGGGCTGCATCACTGACAACCAGGACGAGACACTCCCAGAAAGACATGTATGTATGAGTACGGAGAGAGTGGGAGCAGTGGGGCTGCATCACTGACAGCCAGGACGAGACACTCCCAGAAAGGCATGTATGTATGAGTACGGAGAGAGTGGGAGCAGTGGGGCTGCATCACTGACAACCAGGACGAGACACTCCCAGAAAGACATGTATGTATGAGTACGGAGAGACTGGGAGCAGTGGGGCTGCATCACTGACAACCAGGACGAGACACTCCCAGAAAGACATGTATGTATGAGTACGGAGAGAGTGGGAGCAGTGGGGCTGCATCACTGACAACCAGGACGAGACACTCCCAGAAAGGCATGTATGTATGAGTACGGAGAGACTGGGAGCAGTGGGGCTGCATCACTGACAACCAGGACGAGACACTCCCAGAAAGACATGTATGTATGAGTACGGAGAGAGTGGGAGCAGTGGGGCTGCATGACTGACACCCAGGACGAGACACTCCCAGAAAGACATGTATGTATGAGTACGGAGAGAGTGGGCGCAGTGGGGCTGCATCACTGACACCCAGGACGAGACACTCCCAGAAAGACATGTATGTATGAGTACGGAGAGAGTGGGCGCAGTGGGGCTGCATCACTGACCAGGACGAGACACTCCCAGAAAGGCATGTATGTATGAGTACGGAGAGACTGGGAGCAGTGGGGCTGCATCACTGACAACCAGGATGAGACACTCCCAGAAAGACATGTATGTATGAGTACGGAGAGAGTGGGCGCAGTGGGGCTGCATCACTTACAACCAGGACGAGACACTCCCAGAAAGGCATGTATGTATGAGTACGGAGAGAGTGGGCGCAGTGGGGCTGCATCACTGACCAGGACGAGACACTCCCAGAAAGGCATGTATGTATGAGTACGGAGAGACTGGGAGCAGTGGGGCTGCATCACTGACAACCAGGACGAGACACTCCCAGAAAGGCATGTATGTATGAGTACGGAGAGAGTGGGCGCAGTGGGGCTGCATCACTGACAGCCAGGACGAGACACTCCCAGAAAGACATGTATGTATGAGTACGGAGAGAGTGGGCGCAGTGGGGCTGCATCACTGACCAGGACGAGACACTCCCAGAAAGGCATGTATGTATGAGTACGGAGAGAGTGAGAGCAGTGGGGCTGCATCACTGACAACCAGGACGAGACACTCCCAGAAAGACATGTATGTATGAGTACGGAGAGAGTGGGCGCAGTGGGGCTGCATGACTGACAACCAGGACGAGACACTCCCAGAAAGGCATGTATGTATGAGTACGGAGAGACTGGGAGCAGTGGGGCTGCATCACTGACAACCAGGACGAGACACTCCCAGAAAGACATGTATGTATGAGTACGGAGAGAGTGGGAGCAGTGGGGCTGCATGACTGACACCCAGGACGAGACACTCCCAGAAAGACATGTATGTATGAGTACGGAGAGAGTGGGCGCAGTGGGGCTGCATCACTGACACCCAGGACGAGACACTCCCAGAAAGACATGTATGTATGAGTACGGAGAGAGTGGGCGCAGTGGGGCTGCATCACTGACCAGGACGAGACACTCCCAGAAAGGCATGTATGTATGAGTACGGAGAGACTGGGAGCAGTGGGGCTGCATCACTGACAACCAGGACGAGACACTCCCAGAAAGACATGTATGTATGAGTACGGAGAGAGTGGGCGCAGTGGGGCTGCATCACTTACAACCAGGACGAGACACTCCCAGAAAGGCATGTATGTATGAGTACGGAGAGAGTGGGCGCAGTGGGGCTGCATCACTGACCAGGACGAGACACTCCCAGAAAGGCATGTATGTATGAGTACGGAGAGACTGGGAGCAGTGGGGCTGCATCACTGACAACCAGGACGAGACACTCCCAGAAAGGCATGTATGTATGAGTACGGAGAGAGTGGGCGCAGTGGGGCTGCATCACTGACAGCCAGGACGAGACACTCCCAGAAAGACATGTATGTATGAGTACGGAGAGAGTGGGCGCAGTGGGGCTGCATCACTGACCAGGACGAGACACTCCCAGAAAGGCATGTATGTATGAGTACGGAGAGAGTGAGAGCAGTGGGGCTGCATCACTGACAACCAGGACGAGACACTCCCAGAAAGACATGTATGTATGAGTACGGAGAGAGTGGGCGCAGTGGGGCTGCATGACTGACACCCAGGATGAGACACTCCCAGAAAGGCATGTATGTATGAGTACGGAGAGAGTGAGAGCAGTGGGGCTGCATCACTGACAGCCAGGACGAGACACTCCCAGAAAGACATGTATGTATGAGTACGGAGAGAGTGGGCGCAGTGGGGCTGCATCACTGACCAGGACGAGACACTCCCAGAAAGGCATGTATGTATGAGTACAGAGAGAGTGGGCGCAGTGGGGCTGCATCACTGACAACCAGGATGAGACACTCCCAGAAAGACATGTATGTATGAGTACGGAGAGAGTGGGCGCAGTGGGGCTGCATCACTGACAACCAGGACGAGACACTCCCAGAAAGACATGTATGTATGAGTACGGAGAGAGTGGGCGCAGTGGGGCTGCATCACTGACAGCCAGGACGAGACACTCCCAGAAAGACATGTATGTATGAGTACGGAGAGAGTGGGCGCAGTGAGGCTGCATGACTGACCAGGATGAGACACTCCCAGAAAGGCATGTATGTATGAGTACGGAGAGAGTGGGAGCAGTGGGGCTGCATCACTGACAGCCAGGACGAGACACTCCCAGAAAGGCATGTATGTATGAGTACGGAGAGAGTGGGAGCAGTGGGGCTGCATCACTGACCAGGACGAGACACTCCCAGAAAGGCATGTATGTATGAGTACGGAGAGACTGGGAGCAGTGGGGCTGCATCACTGACAACCAGAACGAGACACTCCCAGAAAGGCATGTATGTATGAGTACAGAGAGAGTGGGCGCAGTGGGGCTGCATCACTGACCAGGACGAGACACTCCCAGAAAGACATGTATGTATGAGTACGGAGAGAGTGGGAGCAGTGGGGCTGCATCACTGACCAGGACGAGACACTCCCAGAAAGACATGTATGTATGAGTACAGAGAGAGTGGGCGCAGTGGGGCTGCATCACTGACAACCAGGATGAGACACTCCCAGAAAGGCATGTATGTATGAGTACGGAGAGAGTGAGAGCAGTGGGTCTGCATGACTGACACCCAGGACGAGACACTCCCAGAAAGGCATGTATGTATGAGTACGGAGAGAGTGGGCGCAGTGGGGCTGCATGACTGACACCCAGGATGAGACACTCCCAGAAAGGCATGTATGTATGAGTATGGAGAGAGTGGGAGCAGTGGGGCTGCATCACTGACCAGGACGAGACACTCCCAGAAAGGCATGTATGTATGAGTACGGAGAGAGTGGGCGCAGTGGGGCTGCATCACTGACCAGGACGAGACACTCCCAGAAAGACATGTATGTATGAGTACGGAGAGAGTGGGCGCAGTGGGGCTGCATCACTGACACCCAGGACGAGACACTCCCAGAAAGACATGTATGTATGAGTACGGAGAGTGGGAGCAGTGGGGCTGCATCACTGACAGCCAGGATGAGACACTCCCAGAAAGGCATGTATGTATGAGTACGGAGAGAGTGGGCGCAGTGGGGCTGCATGACTGACAGCTGAGCCTGTCACATCAGTGAGGTGACAAAATGCAAGATATAGGGGGAGATGTACTAAGCCTGAAAAGTGATACATTTCGCAGTGATAAACTACCAGCCAATCCGCTCCTAACTACCATGTCACTGGCTGTGTTTGAAAAATGACAGTTAGGAGTCGATTGGCTGGTACTTTATCACCGTGATAGTTATCACTTTTCAAGGCTTAGTACATCTGGCCCATAATCACCTAGCTAAATCAGGCACTAATGCAATGTTACATGTATTAAATGAGCAGCAAATATATTGATTATTAGATAGCAGCTCCTATGCGGCAACTGGATGCCTTAGACGATATAAATGGTTTAAGTTTCAATAGAGACATAAAAGAGCGCTGATGGTATATAAATAAAAATATTTCTAATAGTTATTAGAGTTCAACACAATAAAAACAGTTATGCCAATAATAAAAGCCAGCCTGTGACATGACAGCTAGGATCTGATTGGCTGGTTCTTTATCACCTTCCACTTTATCACTTCACCGAGCTTAATAAATATGCCCCTAAGTTTCTTAACAGAAGGATAAGAAAACAGCCAGGGGAAAAAAGGGGGAGGAAAGAAGAAAAAAAAGGAAGCTATAGGATAAAATAGAATAACATACAGACATTGATTCATATATTATTCAGCTCAATGTTTTCGTTGAGCCCTAGAGGGAACAAAGTATCTATCATACAAATCCAGTATGCTTCCCTCTTACAGAGGAGGTTATATCTATCCCCACCTGGGAATGTCTGTTTTATATGTTCAACTCCCTGTATGGGCAGAACCCCACAATCACCTCCATGGAGTGAGCAAACATGTCCAGGTACACTGTGTTTAGTTGACTTTTTAAGAATTAATCTTCTATGTTCTAAAAACCTAGAGAGCGTATTGTTCTACCGACATATTGGCAACCGCAAATGCAGGAGATTACATAAACCACAAATGTTGTCTGGCAGTTTATATTGCCCACTATATCGAAGTATTCTTTAGTTCTATATGATAAGAATTATGATCGTCAGTGAGGTGGATGGGGCATCCCATTCCCAGCTGGAACAGCACACTATATGTAAGAGCCGGAGCGGTGCAGGGCTACTGGCTGACAGCCTAGCATCTCGGTGCAGCGGGAGAAGTCTGTAACTGATGGGAAATAACATCTGGCCCATGGCTACTGTGAGGAAATGAGAGGTCTGTGACAATATAGCTATGCCTCATTTCTCATGTCAGATATGTACTTTTTATCCCCATATCCCTATACATTCATCTGTTTCCTCATTCTCCATAACATGTCCATTACTGCTCACCCAATATTGTGTTTAAATCAACCTTAATATTAATATATGCAATTGTGTTACGTTATCTGTTACCCTTTGGATAATGTATTCATGTTAGACCTAGTTTTCTATTGTTTACTACCACCACAGTGGACACTCAAAGGTTGAGTCATATAAGGTACCATTGTCCCTTTTTGTTTACTCCCTATTGTCCAACAGTGAGCTGACCAGACATGGGTGGTCATTCCGAGTTGTTCGCTCGTTGCCGATTTTCGTTATTTTGCGATTTACCGCTTACTGCGCATGCACAATGTCCGCAGTGCGACTGCGCCAAGTAAATTTGCTATGCAGTTAGGTATTTTACTCATGGCATTACGAGGGTTTTTCTTCGTTCTGGTGATCGTAATGTGATTGACAGGAAGTGGGTGTTACTGGGCGGAAACTGAGCGTTTAATGGGTGTGTGTGAAAAAACGCTGACGTATTTTGGAAAAATGCGGGAGTGGCTGGAGAAACGGGGGATTGCCTGGGCGAACGCTGGGCGTATTTGTGACGTCAAACAGGAACGATACTGACTGAACTGATCGCAATGGCAGAGTAAGTCTCGAGCTACTGAGAAACTGCTAAGAAGTGTTCTAATCGCAATATTGCGAATCCGTCGTTCGCAAATCTAAGAAGCTAAGATTCACTCCCAGTAGGCGGCGGCTTAGCATGTGCAAAGCTGCTAAAAGCAGCTTGCGAGGGAACAACTCGGAATGAGGGCCATGGTTGCTCTCTGGCTGATGTAATCACCTTGATTAGAATATGTATTGTATTCCAATGCTGTAAGACCCTTAGACAAAGAAGTCACACACACTCATAGGTAATATGAAGCTTCTGGGGGTATAAGTAGAGCTAACTAGAGTGCTGAAAGAGAGATTCTATGCTCCTTGACTAAAAATAAATGTTCTGTCAGCAGTTTGTGGTGGGAATTGTCGTGTGGAATTGGATTACAGAGGTGTGCTGAGCTGGTTAGAGCCCATTCTGTTCAATAACCACTGTTGGTTTTTCATCTACCACTGTGCCTGAGTGATTTGGAACCTAGTATCTTCACAGCTACTATCAATGGTGGGTAACTACCTGGCTCTCTTCCTTTGATGGTAAATCTAGTTATCAGGTAAAGACCATCAATGATTCCTGATCATCAATGGTTGATGGCCAATCCTAGACCAGACCCTGAGAGACCACAGCCACCACCAGATCCACAATGTGTACCTAGAACGAAGCTACCACATCTGGCACTTTGTTACCCGCCATCAGATCTACCTTCTCCTAGAGAGCCACCTCTCCACATCTAAGCTGGAACTATGCAGGTTTCCTTCACCACCAGCTTGGATTTCTTTTGCATCAGCATCCCGGCCAGCCACACACAGGTCCATGGAATCAGCATTATGATAACTTTTGACTCTTTATTTGCTGCAGCTGCTGTATAGTTCCTGTGATTTCCTCCAGCTTATTAACCAGCTGCACCAGCTCCTCATTTCATGTAACTCTCCCAGCTGTTGCAACAGTTTTTTCTCTGACGTCCTAGTGGATGCTGGGAACTCCGTAAGGACCATGGGGAATAGCGGCTCCGCAGGAGACTGGGCACAAAAAGAAAGCTTTAGGACTACCTGGTGTGCACTGGCTCCTCCCCCTATGACCCTCCTCCAAGCCTCAGTTAGATTTTTGTGCCCGACCGAGCAGGGTGCAATCTAGGGGGCTCTCCTGAGCTTCTTAGATAAAAGTTAGTTTTAGGTTTTTTATTTTCAGTGAGACCTGCTGGCAACAGGCTCACTGCATCGAGGGACTAAGGGGAGAATAAGCGAACCTGCCTGCTTGCAGCCAGCTTGGGCTTCTTAGGCTACTGGACACCATTAGCTCCAGAGGGATCGAACACAGGCCCAGCCTCGGAGTCCGGTCCCAGAGCCGCGCCGCCGGCCCCCTTACAGAGCCAGAAGCAAGAAGAGGTCCGGAAAATCGGCGGCAGAAGACATCAGTCTTCACCAAGGTAGCGCACAGTACTGCAGCTGTGCGCCATTGCTCCTCATGCACACCTCACACTGCGGTCACTGATGGGTGCAGGGCGCTGGGGGGGGCGCACTGAGCAGCAATATTAACACCTTGGCTGGCAAAAATACATCACATATAGCCCCCAGGGCTATATGGATGTACATTAACCCCTGCCAGAATCCATAAAAATGCGGGAGAAAAGTCAGCGAAAAAGGGGCGGAGCTATCTCTTTCAGCACACTGGCGCCATTTTTCCCTCACAGCTCCGTTGGAGGGAAGCTCCCTGGCTCTCCCCTGTAGTTAATACACTACAGAAAGGGTTAAAAAGAGAGGGGGGGGGGGCACAATTTAGGCACAGTATACAATATATATGCAGCTATAAGGGAAAACACTTTTTTTTTTATAGGTGCTACCCTGTGATATATAGCGCCCTGGTGTGTGCTGGCATACTCTCCCTCTGTCTCCCCAAAGGGCTTTGTGGGGTCCTGTCCTCTATCAGAGCATTCCCTGTGTGTGTGCTGTGTGTCGGTACGGCTGTGTCGACAGGTATGTGGAGGATAATGAGGTGGAGGCGGAGCGAATGCCTGTAAATATGTTGTCACCCCCTGCGGGGTCGACACCGGTGTGGTTGAACTTGTGGAAGGATTACGTGAAAGTGTCAACTCCTTACATAAAAGGTCGACGACACAGAACAGCCGGCTACTCAGCTTGTGCCTGTTCCAGCGTCTCAAATGTCATGGGGGGCTCTAAAATCGCCCGCTACCTCAGATAGTAGACACAGATGTCGACATGGATACTGACTCCAGTGTCGACGACGATGAGACTGGTGTACCCTCCAAATAGGTCCACCCGTTACAGGATTGAGGCAATGAAAAATGTATTACACATTTATGATTATACCCCAGGTACCACATAAAAGGGTATTGTGTTTGGTGAGAGAAAACTATTAGTAGTTTTTCCTGCATCTGAGAAATTAAATGAGGTGTGTGAGGAAGCGTGGTCTTCCCCCGGTAAGAAATTGGTAATTTCTAAACGGTTATTGGCAGCGTACCCTTTCCCGCCAGAGGATAGGTCACGTGGGGAAACACCCCATAGGGTAGATACAGCGCTTACACGCTTATCAGAAAAGGTGGCACTACCGTCTCCGGATACGGCCGCCCTGAAGGAACCTGCTGATAGAAAGCAGGAGGTTACCCTATAAGATATAGTCACACACTAGGGCATTATATTGCGACCAGCCGTTGTTTTGGCATGGATGTGCAGAGCTCCCGCTGCGTGGTCAGATTCCCTGTCGGAAAATAACTATGGATAGGGACAATATTTTGCTGAAAATAGAGCATATAAAAGACGTGGTCTTATACATGCGTGATGCACAGAGGGATATTTGCCGGCTGGCATTAAAAATAAGCGCTAGGTCCATTGCCGCCAGACGGGGGTTATGGACTTGGCAATGGTCAGGCGATGCCGACTCGAATCGGCACATGGAAGTTGCCCTATAAGGGGGTAAAACTGTTTGGGGATGGTCTTTCAGACCTCGTTTCCACAGCTACTGCTGGGAAATCGATTTTTTTGCCACAGGCTACCCCACAACAAAAGAAAGCACCGTATCATCAAGTACAGTCCTTTCGGCCCCAGAAAGGCTAGAGGGCTAGGGGCTCATCCTTTCTGCCGAGAGGCAAAGATAGAGGAAAAAGCTGCAACACACAGCTAGTTCCCAAGAGCAGAAGTCCTCCCTGCGTCCGGTAGGTCCACAGCATGGTGCTGGGGCTGCTCAGGCGGACCCGGGTACGGTGGGGGCCCGTCTCAGAAATTTCAGCGGACAGTGGGCTCTCTCACATGGATCCCTGGGTCCTTCAAGTAGTATCTCAGGGGTACAGGCTGTAGTACGAGACGTTCTTCCCCCCGCCGTTTCCTAAAATCTGCCTTACCGGCACCTCCCTCTGCCAGGGAGACGGTGTTGGTGGATATTCAACACTATAATCACAACAAGTGATTGTCAAGGTGCCCCTCCTTCAGCAAGGAAGGGGTTACTATTCCACAGTGGTTGTGGTACCGAAACGGTTCGGTGAGACCCATCTTGAAATTAAAATACTTGAACTTTTATATCAGAAGATTCAAGTTCAAGATGGAATCGCTCAGGGCGGTTATTACGAGCCTGGACGAGGGGGATTACAGGGTCTCCCTGGACATCAAGGATGCGTACCTGCATGTCCCCATTTACCCTCCTCACCAGGAGTACCTCAGATATGTGGTACAGGACTGTCACTATCAGTTCCAGACGCGGCCGTTGGAGTTGTCCACGGCACCGAAGGTCTTTACCTAGGTAATGGTCGAAGTGATGATACTCCTTCGCAAGAAGGAAGTTTTTATTATCCCGTACTTGGACGATCTCCTGATAAAGGCGAGGTCTAAAGAACAGTTGGTAGTGGGGGTAGCACTCTCTCGGGAAGTGCTACAACAGCACGACTGGATTCTCAATATTCCAAAGTCACAGCTGGTCCCGACGACACGTCTTCTGTTCCTGGGAATGTTTCTGAACGCAGACCAGAAAAGAGGGTTTCTTCCAGTGGAAAAAGCAGAGGAGTTGTCATCTCTAGTCAGAGACATCCTAAAACCAGGACAGGTGTCGGTACATCAATGCACACGAGTCCTGGGAAAAATGGTAACTTCGTACGAAGCATAATTCCATTCGGAAGGCTCCACGCAAGGACGTTCCAGTGGGACCTGTGGGACTAATGGTCCGGGTCCCATCTACAGATACAACAGCGGATAACCCTGTCAGCAAGAAACAGGGTGTCGCTGCTGTGGTGGCTGCAGAGGGCTCATCTACTAGAGGGCCGCAGATTCCGAATACAGGACTGGGTCCTGGTGACCACGGATGCCAGCCTTCGGGTCTGGGGTGCAGTCACACAGGGAAGAAATTTTCAAGGAGATTTCGCTTCACATAAATATTCTGCAGCTAAGGGCCATTTATAATGCCCTAAGCCAAGCAAGGCCCCTGCTTCAGAACCAGCCGGTACTGATCCAATCAGACGACATCACGGCGGTCGCCCATGTAAACAGACAGGGCGGCACAAGAAGCAGGATGGCGATGGCAGAAGCCACAAGGATTCTCCGATGGGCGACCTACACCCAGGAGAATGGGGACTTCATCCAGAAGTTTTCCAAATGCGGGGAAACCGTTGGGGATGACCACGGGTGGACATGATGGCGTCCCGCCTCAAAAAGAAGTTGAAAAGATATTGCGCCGGGTCAAGGGACCCTCAGGTGTTCGCTGGGGACGCTCTAGTGACACCGTGGGTGTACCAGTCGGTTTAGGTGTCTCCTCCTTTACCTCTCATACCCAAGGTACTGAGAATAATAAGAAGGCGAGGAGTGAAAACCATACTCGTGGTTCCGGATTGGCCATGAAGAGCTTGGTACCCGGAACTTCAAGAGATGCTGGCAGAGGACCCTTGGCCGTTGCCGCTCTGACAAGACCTGCTGCAGCAGGGACCCTGTCTGTTCCAAGACTTACCGCGGCTGCGTTTGACGGCATGGCGGTAAAACATCGGATCCTAAAGGAAAAGGATATTCCGAAGGAAGTCATCTCTACCCTGATCATAGCCAGGAAGGATGTCACCGCAAGACATTATCGCCGCGTTCTGCGAAAATTTGTTGCTTGGTGGGAGGCCATGAAGGCCCCGATGGAGGAATTTCAATTATGTCGATTCCTGCAAGCAGGGGTGACGTTTGGGCCTCAAATTGGGGTCCATCAAGGTCCAAATTTCGGCTCTGTCGATTTTCTTCCAGAAAGAACTGGCTTCACTGCCTGAAGTTCAGAATTTGGTTAAAGGAGTACTACATATTCAGCCTCCTTTTGTGCCTCCTGTGGCACTTTTTGGATCTCAACGTGGTGTTGGATTTCCTAAAGTCGCATTGGTTGAGCCACTTAAAACCATGGAGCTAAAGTATCTCGCGTGGAAAGTGGTCATGCGGTTGGCCTTGGCCAGGCGTGTGTCAGAATTGGCGGCTTTGTCATGTAAAAGCCCTTATCTGATTTTCTATATGGATAGGGCAGAGTTGAGGACTCGTCCTCAGTTTCTCCCGAAGGTGGTATCAGCTTTTCACTTGAACCAACCTATTGTGGTGCCTGCGGCTACTAGGGACTTGGAGGATTCCAAGTTGCTGGACGTAGTCAGGGCCTTGAAAATTTATTTTTCCAGGACGGCTGGAGTCAGGAAAACTGACTCGCTGTTTATCCTGATGGCACCCAACAAGCTGGGTGCTCCTGCTTCTAAGCAGTCTATTGCGCGCTGGATTTGTAGCACTATTCAGCTGGCGCATTCTGTGGTAGGATTACCGCAGCCTAAATCAATAAAAGCCCATTCCACAAGGAAGGGGGCTCATCTTGGGCGGCTGCCCGAGGGGTCTCGGCTTTACAACTTTGCCGAGCAGCTACTTGGTCAGGGGCAAACACGTTTGCAAAATTCTATGAATTTGATACCCTGGCTGAGGAGGACCTGGAGTTCTCTCATTCGGTGCTGCAGAGTCATCCGCACTCTCCCGCCCGTTTGGGAGCTTTGGTATAATCCCCATGGTCCTTACGGAGTTCCCAGCATCCACTAGGACGTCAGAGAAAATAAGAATTTACTTACCGATAATTCTATTCAATTACATAGCACTGCTGCGGCTCCAGTCCCCCTCCCTCCTCCTCCTTCTCCCTTGCCTGCACCGAGGAAGCTGCCAGCACGAGGAGCCTGACTGCCAGCGGGGAGATGGTAAGTATCTCTCTCTTTCTTTCTCTATCCTTTCTGCCGTAATGTGTAAAAAGGGGGACTGGCTGCCGCAATGTGTAAAAAGAGGGACGCTGTCTGCCGTAATGTGTAAAAAGGGGGACTGGCTGCCACAATGTGTAAAAAGGAGGATGCTGTCTGCCGTAATGTGTAAAAAGAGGGACGCTGTCTGCCGTAATGTGTAAAAAGGGGGACTGGCTGCCGCAATGTGTAAAAAGGAGGACGCTGTCTGCCGTACTGTGTAAAAAAGGGGGCGCTGTCTGCTGTAATGTGTAAAACGGGACGCTGTCTGCCGTAATGTATAAAAAGGGGGATGCTGTCTGCCGTAATGTGTAAAAAGGGGGACACTGTCTGCCCTTATGTGTAAAAAGGGGGACGCTGTCTGCCGTAATGTGTATAAAGGGGGACTGGCTGCCGCAATGTGTAAAAAGGAGGATGCTGTCTGCCGTAATGTGTAAAAAGAGGGACGCTGTCTGCCGTAATGTGTAAAAAGGGGGACTGGCTGCCGCAATGTGTAAAAAGGAGGACGCTGTCTGCCGTACTGTGTAAAAAAGGGGGCGCTGTCTGCTGTAATGTGTAAAACGGGACGCTGTCTGCCGTAATGTATAAAAAGGGGGATGCTGTCTGCCGTAATGTGTAAAAAGGGGGACACTGTCTGCCCTTATGTGTAAAAAGGGGGACGCTGTCTGCCGTAATGTGTATAAAGGGGGACTGGCTGCCGCAATGTGTAAAAAGGAGGATGCTGTCTGCCGTAATGTGTAAAAAGAGGGATGCTGTCTGCCGTAATGTGTAAAAAGGGGGACTGGCTGCCGCAATGTGTAAAAAGGAGGACGCTGTCTGCCGTACTGTGTAAAAAAGGGGGCGCTGTCTGCTGTAATGTGTAAAACGGGACGCTGTCTGCCGTAATGTATAAAAAGGGGGATGCTGTCTGCCGTGATGTGTAAAAAGGGGGACACTGTCTGCCCTTATGTGTAAAAAGGGGGACGCTGTCTGCCGTAATGTGTATAAAGGGGGACTGGCTGCCGCAATGTGTAAAAAGGAGGATGCTGTCTGCCGTAATGTGTAAAAAGAGGGACGCTGTCTGCCGTAATGTGTAAAAAGGGGGACTGGCTGCAGCAATGTGTAAAAAGGAGGACGCTGTCTGCCGTACTGTGTAAAAAAGGGGGCGCTGTCTGCTGTAATGTGTAAAACGGGACGCTGTCTGCCATAATGTATAAAAAGGGGGACGCTGTCTGCCGTAATGTGTAAAAAGGGGGACACTGTCTGCCCTTATGTGTAAAAAGGGGGACGCTGTCTGCCGTAATGTGTATAAAGGGGGACTGGCTGCCGCAATGTGTAAAAAGGAGGATGCTGTCTGCCGTAATGTGTAAAAAGGAGGACGCTGTCTGCCGTACTGTGTAAAAAAGGGGGCGCTGTCTGCTGTAATGTGTAAAACGGGACGCTGTCTGCCGTAATGTATAAAAAGGGGGACGCTGTCTGCCGTAATGTGTAAAAAGGGGGACACTGTCTGCCCTTATGTGTAAAAAGGGGGACGCTGTCTGCCGTAATGTGTATAAAGGGGGACTGGCTGCCGCAATGTGTAAAAAGGAGGATGCTGTCTGCCGCAATGTGTAAAAGGGAGGACGCTGTCTGCCGTACTGTGTAAAAAAGGGGGCGCTGTCTGCTGTAATGTGTAAAACGGGACGCTGTCTGCCGTAATGTATAAAAAGGGGGATGCTGTCTGCCGTAATGTGTAAAAAGGGGGACACTGTCTGCCCTTATGTGTAAAAAGGGGGACGCTGTCTGCCGTAATGTGTATAAAGGGGGACTGGCTGCCGCAATGTGTAAAAAGGAGGATGCTGTCTGCCGTAATGTGTAAAAAGAGGGACGCTGTCTGCCGTAATGTGTAAAAAGGGGGACTGGCTGCCGCAATGTGTAAAAAGGAGGACGATGTCTGCCGTACTGTGTAAAAAAGGGGGCGCTGTCTGCTGTAATGTGTAAAACGGGACGCTGTCTGCCGTAATGTATAAAAAGGGGGATGCTGTCTGCCGTAATGTGTAAAAATGGGGACGCTGTCTGCCGTAATGTGTAAAAAGGGGGACTGGCTGCCGCAATGTGTAAAATGGGGGATGCTGTCTGCCGTAATGTGTAAAATGGGGGATGCTGTCTGCCGTAATGTGTAAAATGGGGGACACTGTCTGCCGTAATGTGTAAAAAGGGGGCGCTGTCTGCCGTAATGTGTTAAAAAGGTGGACGCTGTCTGCCATAATGTGTAAAAAGGAGGACGCTGTCTGCTGTACTGTGTAAAAAAGGGGGCGCTGTCTGCTGTAATGTGAAAAAGGGGACACTGTCTGCCGCAATGTGTAAAAGAGGGGGACGCTGTCTACCGTAATGTTTAAAAAAAGAGGACGCTGGCTGCCGTAATGTGTAAAAAAGGGGACGCTGTCTGCCGTAATGTGCTAAAAAGGGGACGCTGTCTGCCGTAATGTGTAAAAAAAAAAAAGGGGGGACGCTGTCTGCCGTAATGTGAAAAAGGGGCACTACTGTGCAGCGTCATTTGAATAATGGAGACCAGTGTATGAATTGGTGGTATTTTGTGGCCACACCCCTTTCCCATGAAGCCCAGCCCCTATATTTTTTGTGCACGCCTACGACGCGCACTGCCGCTGGTTTGCATTAAGGGGTGGGGCGCCGATGCTGTTTCTTGCACACATCACTAAAATGTCTAGTTACGGCACTGTTGGGGAGCGTCTGTGTCGAATATACTAGCAAGTCCAGCAGAAGTTACCAGGCTGTGGCCGGAGCATGGGGAGAAGGTAAGTCATGGGTTCTTCTTAGCGGGGGAACACTGACACAGCCGCACTGTTTTGGAGGAGACTACCAGTCACTGACGCGGCTGCCACCTAGGGTGCACCAGCGCAAGGCCTTAGGGATCATAGGCTCCAGAGGTAGTATGAGGCCACAATCCCTGGTATTGGTATCAGTAGTGGGGAGTCAGAGGCGCCACTGGTCGCCCCTCCCCCTGATTCATGACCAGTTTCTTCCAAGTCTCCCACCATGAACCGTTTTCCCGCTTCTGTCTGAGATGCTGTGTATCTAAAAGGACCCAGTCGCAGCATAGGCGTCTGTGACTGGTGCGTCTCTGATCACTGCAGGTTCATGGGGCGAGTGTTTACACTATTAGCGTCTGGATCCGTTCAGCGTTTGCTAACGTATTTATCGGTCCTGGAAGCGGGGTGAGTCTCTCTGTATCCCACTCTATTGAGCCGGGTAATACAGCACTAAGTCTCTATCTACCTTTTGAGTATGAATAGTTGGATAAGTGCCGGATGCATACGAGTCTAATAATTATTACTGTTGTTTCTTTTGCTATGCGTCTGAATACGGTTAAACTCCTATATAAGGTAATAGTTACATAGTTACATAATTAGTGAGGTTGAAAAGAGGCAAAATGCCCATCGGGTTCAACCTGTATTCTGTGATCAGCTGATCATATTATAATGTACCTGCTGATGTAATGGCTTAGTACCAATTGACAACAATGATTCTTACCACTCTCAGTTTAATGTCACTGTGTTAAATGCTATAACCCTGGATTCCCTTTCCAGTTAGAAATTTGTCTAATCAGTTTTTAAATACATTTACAGAGTCTGCCATTACTATCTGCTTCAGCAGGGAGTTCCAAATTTTTAATGCTCTTACCGTGAATAACCCTTTCCTACGTTGTATATGGAATTTTCTCTCCTCTAGCCTCAGCGAGAGCCCACGTGTCCCATACAGGGTTATTTTAATAAACAAATCCGCTGCTAGCTCCTTGTGCTGACCCTTTACATATTTGAAGATATTAATAATGTCTCCTCTAAGTCACCACTTTTCTAGTGTATACATATGTAACTTAGCAAGCCTTTCCTTGTACTCCAGTGTTTCTAGCCCGTTAATCAGTTTAGTAGCCCGCCTTTGAACCCTTTCTAGAGCTCCTATATCTTTTTTATAATATGGTGCCCAGAACTGAACACAATATTCCAGGTGCGGACACACCAATGATTTGTACAGCGGCAGGATTACATCCTCGTCCCTTGTCTCAATGCCCCGTTTTATGCATGCGAGCACCTTGCCTTTTTGCTGCATTTTGACATTGTGTACTGTAAGCCTATTATCCATGAGCACCCCCAAATCTTTTTCCACCACAGTTACCCCTATAATTTCCCCATTTAGAGTGTACGATACTTGTGTGTTTTTTTTCCAAAATGCATCATTTAGCATTTTTCTATATTGAACCTCATTCCCCATTTAGACGCCCAGGCTTCAAGTTTAAATAAGTAATTTTGTAGAGACTCCACATCACTATCTGAATTACGTTACACAGCTTAGAATCATCCACAAAGATTGACACTGCTTTCCAGGACTATTCCTAGATTGTTGATAAATATATTGAACAGTATCGTGCCAAGTACGGACCCTTGTGGTATTCCACTGACTACTGGTGCCCAGCTGGAGAACATCCCATTGACCACTACTCGTTGTACTCTGTTATCCAGCCAATTACCTATCCATGTACAAATAGTATATCCTAGACCAAGTTCCCTTAATTTGATCAGTCTCCTGTGAGGCACTGTATCGAAGGCGCGAGTAACCTCACTGCTGACCGCAAAGTTCCCACCATTGAGGATAATGGAGCGGGTCTCAGAATTCGGGGAAAGGGGTCCCATGTGTAAACATGGGACCCCTTTCAGTGCGTGGTCTGGGTAAATGTGGTTTGTTTTTTTGCCAAGTATGTGGATTACAAAAAAGAAGAGGACAGATGCTACACTGGATTTTGATGAATATAATTTTATTTTCAGGTACACCATGGATTCTACTTGGAGAAGTGGACCGAGCCTCGTGTGAACATAGGTAAGTATGTGTGTGTCAGCATGTATGTAATAAAGTTTTACTTTAACGGTGTGAGTGTACTGTTTTATTTGGGTATTTTTTTTGTAGTAGAACTACCGGTACCAGCGGGCCCATTTCCCCCCCGCATGCTGGTACTTGTGGTTCTCCAAGTACCAGCTTGCGGGGGAGGCTTGCCAGGACTTGTAGTTCTGCTACAAAAAACAATATTCTTTCTTTGTGTCAGTTGGCTATCAGCCTCCCATCCACAGCCCATGGATGGGGGGAACAGCCTCGGGCTTCACCCCTGGCCCTTGGGTGGCTGGAGGGGGGGAACCTTTGATTTAAGTGGTCCCCACTCCTCCAGGGTACCCCAGCCAGGGGTGACTAGTTGGGGTTTTAATTCCACGGCCGCAGGGACCTATATAAAAGTGTCCCTCGGCTGTGGCATTATCTCTCCAGCTAGTGGAGCCCGGTGCTGGTGTTAAAAATACGGGGACTCCTACATCTTTTGTCCCCTGTATTTTTTGCACCAGTACCGGACGCAGAGCCCGGTGCTGGTTCTAAAAATACAGGGGATCCCCTGTCAATTTCCCCCCCCCCGTATTTTTAGAACCAGGACCGACTCAAAGAGCCCGAGGCTGGTTATGCTTAGGAGGGTGGACCCCACGCATTTTTTTTCTTGATTTTAACCCATTCCCACCCCTTCCCACTGAAAACCATGCTCTCTCTATTTTAGTCAGTTAAAAAAATATTCTTTTAAAAAATATATAAATAATACTTGTGGCTCCTAATAGACAAACCAGGTACATAATCCATTCTAATATAAATAGATATGCTATTAGCAATAAAAAATACACAAAAAAAAACATGTTTTTACATTTTTTATTAGATTCCACCAGCAAAGTGAGGCGGAATGAAATTGACAAAATTACTGTCGAAAAGGACTGTTGTCGAATCGACTTTCTTCAATTGAATATACTTTTGTCGATAAGCCGCATTTTTACCACTGCGGACATGTCGAATTTAACAACTGTCATATTTCAAAAAGTCGAATCTGAAACGTCCGTTTCTTTGTGGAAAAGTACTGTATTGCAATGTTGAATTTAAAATGCCCCGTTTTTCGACATTTGCGGCAATTCGACCGCAATTACATATACCCCATCATTACAGTACTGCCAGCAGGAGAACTGCATAGCAACACTGTAACAAATGTGTTACATCGCAGCCTGCTCTCCCTGTGTGAAGGGAAGGATTTAAGCCGTATCAGCTACAATCAATGTCAGAGAATGTAGCAATTGGATAAGCAACAATGTATAAATAAATCTGCTACAGTGAGGTTCTTTTCAATCCACCTTTCAATAACAGGCTTTTACATGATATGTGCTTCTACTACTTCATTTATATATATTTTTTTTTAAAATCTGTTTATTAGGATTTTCACATAATATAAATTCAATATGAAACAACGAAGTAGCAGACAATGGAGATTATGAAGTTAAGGCTAAAGTTGACAAATACATTATAGTCTGTTAAGAGGGGGACAGTTCAGATCCGTAGAATCTAGACTTGTGGACTCCAAACCATAAATCCGTATTTTGTCACAAGATTATTGAACTAACATTAACCAAGGGATATAGTGTTTATGCGAATCTGTCTTGTACATCAAAACTGTGGGGTCAAAACCGTAGGGGTCTCCATCAACGCTTTATCATCAGAATCATAAAGAAAGGTGTATACACCTCTATAACCAGATTACCTTTTCCTAAATAACAATAAACATAATAATGAGGTTCCATTCTTTTGGAATTCGGTATCCTGACATATATATAACACTAAACAGAGGAAAGAGAAAAGAAAGAGAAGTAAAAAGTGAGTGCTCAAAAGAGGAGGGAAGGGGAAGAGGAGGGTAACACATAAGGGAGAATGATTGGGGAATATAAGGATGTCCTATCTAGAAATATATAGTGAGAAGAATCGCAATTGATGCAGTAGCACAATTATAGGAAACATGGTGTTCTTGTCCCAAAGGTACTAGTAGATATTAGTGTGGAGGGTCACGGCAAGGTGTCTTCCAATAATTTCCTATGCAAGAACCATTCTGTGTGTTCAAAAACCTTAAATATTTGAGTCTGTGTGGTCTGATCCCGTGAATCAATATATACACCCCATTTTTTATAAAAGGTTTTAATCCCTGATTCAATATTAATTTGGGCCGATTTTATGTCATAGTATAAGATCTGCAAAAGTTTACTGTGCACCTCCGTCAGAGTCGGGGATGTGGACAAGAGCCAGTGAGACAGGATAATTTTTTTTGATACCGTTACTAGGATGGTTAGAAATGGTTGTATTTTCTGTCTCCCTGGTCCTAAGTCCCATTCTGAGAAGTTTGCACACAGGCAAGATAGCGGCGTCGCTTCCACATGGATGTGTAATAGCTGGTTAATAAAGGCCATTACTTTATGCCAGAAGCGGCGGATCAGACCACACTCCCAAAACATGTGATAAAACGAGGCTACACGGACATGACATTTGGGACATTCCCCAGATTCCGTGGGATTAAATCGGGCATGTTGTGTGGGGGAAATATATGCCCTCTGTAGGGTGCGAAGATGTACCTCCTGTAAGTACGGGGAGGCTAAGGCTTTCAGAGAGGAGATATAGTGCTCACTGAGTTGCTGATGGGAAGTTAGACTGGGTATATCTTTTCGCCATTGGTCTAATAATCTATTCCATCTGTGTTCTGTTGATCTAGAAGTCAGGATGTTATATATCTGTCTGATGCGTGTGGGTCCAACTCTGTGTGCAGCAAGTGAAAGTGAGAGTGGGGTGGAAAGAGAAGAGTTGTCTTGGGGGTGGTTATGTTTGGGATTTGTGGGGTTTAAATAGTGTCTGACTTGTAGGTACATGTAAAAGTGGGTGTGAGGTAGGTTGAACTTCTCTTGGAGGAAGGAAAACGACCGCATTGAGCCTCCCGGATCGAAGACCCTGGAGGAGTTAGAGAGACCCTTCTCTTTCCAGAGTCGGTAATTAGGATTAATAAGAGATGGGGGAAATGCAGGGTTGCCCCATAGTGGGATGCATGGTGAGATTTCTGGATTACTCCTGAATTTTTTGTGTAGGGAGCGCCAGTTATAATAGATATCATGGAAAAGGGGATTATTGCGAATCGATGAGGGGATCAAAGAAGGTTTACAAAGTAAGGTAAGGTAGACACACCAGGTGGGGTAAAACAAATGAATGAGGATCTAGGTAGACTAGAGGAATGGTCAAGAGTCTGGCAATTACAGTTTAATGCCAAAAAATGCAAAATCATGCACTTGGGTCTCAAAAATCCTAAAGCTAAATACAGTATTAATGGCACTATACTGGAAACTACTGAGGAGGAAAGGGATCTAGGAGTCACTATTTCAGGTGACATAAAAGCAGGTAAGCAATGTAACAAGGCAATGAGGAAGGCTAGTCAGATGCTTGGCTGCATTGGGAGAGGAATCAGCAGCAGAAAGAAAGAAGTAATAATGCCACTGTATAGGTCATTGGTACGGCCTAATCTAGAATACTGTGTTCAGTTCTGGAGGCCATATCTTCAAAAGGATATTAATACATTAGAAACTGTACAAAGGAGGGCAACTAAAATGGTGCATGGCCTACATCACAAAACATACCCAGAAAGACTAAGAAATCTCAATATGTATAGTTTGGAGCAGAGAAGGGAAAGGGGGGACATGATAGAAACTTTCAAATATATGAAGGGTTTTAACAAAGTCCAGGAGGGAAACATTCTCCAAATGAAGAGAAGCAATAGGACTGTCAGAGACGGTTTTGTTTGTGTCCCCGGAGGGGGCGCTAGTGGGTCAGTGGAGGTAGGTGGAATGAAGTGAGGAGGCAGAACTGGGTTTCTGCGCATGTGCACAATGTAGATTTATTAATAACAGAAAAGTCCAGATAATAATGCAGCAGAAAGTAAACAAACGAATGCAATGGAAATGACAATGGTAACGGCAATGGAATAGTATGGTTTGAAACTGAAAGTCTATGGCAGAGTTTGTAATGCAGAAATGGAACCAGAGTAATTAAAACGTGGAGCCAGCAGAGGTGGAATGATGGTAGCAAACCTGGTAGAAATGCAGGAGACTGGATGGTAATGTTCACTGTGCTGTTGGAAAGCACAATCAGCTTGCAGGCTGAATCACAGGTGAGAGTGTTAGAATGCACCTGGATAGGGAGTCTCTACTGCTGATGGCTGGAGCACACTGCAGGTGTGGAAGGTGTGAAGCCAGAAAGGTATTGCTGTGGTGCTGGTACTTGTAGTTCCACGGAGTAGCAGATACAGGAGAATATCCAGGAACACGGAGACACAGGAGAATATCCAGGAACACGGAGGATCAGGTGAATATCCAGGAACACGGAGGAACAGGATAACAGGTCCAAACACACGAGTCGCAGGAGTGACACAAAGTTCAGGACAACCTCTGACTCACCCAGCAGCTCCTGATATACCCCCTGACCGGCAGGCATTGGCTGGAGTGAGACAAGGGGGTGCGGCCAAGCTCCGGATTGGCCGCCACACTTACACTGGGGAATACTATCATAGCGGCGCCCACGCCGCGGCCCGGCAGGAACGCGGCGCGCCCACACGCCCGCCGACTCCAGGGGCGCCCCCAGGCCCGAGGGCGCACCCACGAGCAGGGCGACAGGCGACAGCAACACGCAGCGACCCCGGACGGAGTCCGCCCCGGCGGACCGACACGACAGCGGCGAGTCGATTCCTGACAGTACCCCCTCCTTTATGGGTGGGCACCGAACACCCACGTGGCTTGGAAGGATGAGACCTGTGGAAAACACGGACCAACCTGGGAGCGTGGACATCAGCAGAGTTCACCCAACTCCTCTCCTCAGGACCATAGCCGGCCCAGTCGATGAGGTATTGCAGACGACCATACCGGTGACGGGAGTCCAGGATCTTCTCTATCTCGAACTCTATGCCCGCTGAGTTGGAATGCTGGGGCCAGCTGGAAGAGCTCTTTGGAAGCGATTCAGGACTAATGGTCTGAGGAGAGAGACATGGAAAGCATTAGGAATTCGTAATGAAGAGGGTAACTTGAGCTTGTAAGCCACAGGGTTAAGAACTCTTTCGATGGAGAAAGGACCGATGAAGCGTGGTGCAAACTTCATCGAAGGCACTTTAAGACGGAGATTCCGAGTGGACAGCCAGACTTTATCCCCTGGTTTCAAGCTGGGAACTGCATGTCTCTTGCTGTCGGCAAAGAACTTGTATCGGGCAGAAGCCTTTTTGAGGGAAGTATGAATCCTCCTCCAAATTGTCAAAAACTGACTGAGGACAGTAGTGGCAGCAGGAACATCGATGCTAGGAAGATCTTGAAAATCAGGAACACGTGGATGTTGCCCATAAACAGCGAAGAACGGAGTAGTTTCAGTAGCTGTGTGGTAGCGGAAATTGTGAGCGAATTCAGCCCACGGGAGCAAATCCACCCAGTCATCTTGGGAAGATGATACGTACAGTCTCAGGAAAGTTTCCAACTCCTGGTTTACCCTCTCTGTCTGCCCATTCGTCTGAGGATGATATGCTGATGAGAACTTGAGATGGACCTGCATGGCAGAACAGAGAGCTCTCCAAAACCTTGCCACAAACTGGACTCCACGGTCAGATATTATTTCAGTGGGTAGTCCATGTAAACGGAAAATCTCCCGCAGGAAGATTTGAGCCAGTTTTGGAGCTGAAGGAAGTCCTTGGAGTGGAACAAAATGAGCCATTTTGGTGAATCTGTCGACCACTACCCAGATGGTGTTGTATCCTTGGGAGGAGGGAAGGTCAGAGATGAAATCCATCGACAGATGTGACCAAGGACGGCTGGGGATGGATAATGGCTGTAGTTGACCTGCTGGAGACTGACGAGGAGTCTTGTGCTGCACACATTTAGGACAAGACGCTACAAAGTCTTTGATGTCAACTTTCATTTTTGGCCACCAGTATGTCCCGGAGAGAAATTTAAAAGTCTTTAGGACACCAGGATGCCCAGTAAACTTAGACTGATGGGCCCAAGACAGCAACTTAGAACGGAGTTCAGGAGCAACAAAAATCTTACCAGGAGGCGGAGCTGGAGAAACTTGTGATGAGGCAAATGCCACAGGATCCAGGATGGAGCGTGGTGCTGAATCGGACATCTCGTCCTCGGATTCCATGGATCGAGACAGGGCATCTGCTTTGGTATTCTGAGAACCTGGGCGGAAATGGAGCTTAAAATTAAAACGGGAGAAGAACATAGTCCATCGGGACTGGCGAGGATTAAGGCACTGAGCTGCCTTCAGATAGAGCAGGTTTTTATGATCCGTAAAGATGTTAAATGGAAACTTCGCCCCTTCCAGGAGATACCTCCATTCCTCAAGGGCCAGTTTAATCGCCAGCAGCTCTTGATCTCCGATGGAATAATTAACTTCAGCAGGAAGAAATTTGTGGGAAAAGAATCCACAGGGATGGATCTTCCCGTCAGCTCCTATCTGAGAGAGAACAGCTCCCACTCCTACTGTGGAGGCATCCACCTCCAACTCGAATGGCTTATTAACATCAGGTTGTAGCAAGACTGGTGCGGTCATAAAAGCCATCTTGATTTTCTGAAATGCAGCCAGGGCATCTTCTGACCAGTTGGAATGATCTGCCCCTTTTCGAGTTAAGCTGGTAATAGGAGCAATGAGAGTTGAAAAGCCTCGGATGAATTTCCTATAATAATTGGCGAAGCCCAGGAATCGTTGAATTGACTTGAGAGTATTCGGAATGGACCAATTGGCAATGGCTTCCAATTTTGCCGGGTCCATCTGAAGATCTGATCCAGAAATTATATACCCCAGGAAGGGTATGGAGGCAACTTCGAAGGTGCACTTGGACAACTTGCCGTAGAGATGATTCTCACGAAGACGTCGGAGAACTTCACGGACTTGGAGACGATGAGAGGAGAGGTTTTGAGAGAAGATGAGGATATCGTCCAGGTAAACTACGAGATATTTGTACAGAACGTCACGGAAGATTTCATTAACAAAGTGCTGGAACACTGCTGGGGCATTGCTCAACCCGAATGGCATTACCAGGTACTCGTAATGGCCATCCCGAGTATTGAAAGCCGTCTTCCATTCATCACCGCTGCGGATTCTGATGAGATTATAGGCACCACGGAGATCTAACTTGGTGAAGATGCGGGCTCCTTTGACTCTATCAAATAACTCGGTAATAAGAGGTAACGGGTAGCTGTTCTTAATGGTAATATCATTACGTCCCCGGTAGTCAATACATGGACGTAGTCCTCCATCTTTCTTTTTAACAAAGAAGAAACCTGCCCCAGCAGGTGAAGATGAGGGACGGATGAATCCTTTCTGTAGGTTTTCTTTGATGTATTCGCTCATCGCCTCGGTTTCAGGAACAGATAACGGGTAGGTGCGCCCCCTAGGTGGTTTCTTGCCAGGAATGAGGTCGATGGGGCAATCCCACTCTCTATGGGGCGGCAGAACATCAGCGGCCTTTCACTGAAGACGTCAGCGAAATCTTGGTAGGCCATAGGAAGAGTAGACTGGGTCTTAATTTCAGAAGTCTTTACAGGAACAACTTGGGCTAAACAAGACTGATGGCAATGTGACCCCCAAGCTGTTAGTTGTAATGTAGTCCAATCAATCTGCGGGTTATGTAGCTGGAGCCAGGGCATACCTAACACAATCTCCTGAGTTGCCTGAGGAATAACTAAAAACTTTATTAACTCAGAATGCAGGAACCCAACCCCCAGTATCACTGGCCTGGTTTGTTGAGTGATATACCCCTTAGAAATACGACTACCATCTACTGCCGTGATTGCAGGGTTGCCCCATAGTGGGATGCATGGTGAGATTTCTGTATTACTCCTGAATTTTTTGTGTAGGGAGCGCCAGTTATAATAGATATCATGGAAAAGGGGATTATTGCGAATCGATGAGGGGATCAAAGAAGGTTTACAAAGTAGCAGAGCTCCCGGGGAATAAGGAGCGAACAAGGCCTCATCCAGTGCGGAGTCAGTGAAGAGTACCATATCAAACAGCCAGTCAGCAGCGAAACAAAACAGCGAAGCCATTGAATAAGACGCGTAATCAGGGACCCCGATCCCACCCTCCAACTTAGGAGCCATCAGCTTGTCTAAAGCTATGAATGATTTTTTTCCTTTCCACAAGAATTTTGACATCATTTTCCGTAGGTATTGGATGTCTCGATTATTAAGTCGGATTGGGAGCATTTGCATAAGGTAAAACAGTTTGGGGAAGATTAGGTTATGTAACACTGCTATCCTCCCCAACAGTGACAAGGGAAGTAATTTCCAACTATCCAAAAGTGTTGTTACTCGTGCCAGGCTAGGGGAGTAATTCTCCTCGTACAATCTAGACAGATTCGCCGGGATTTGGATCCCTAGGTATGTGATTTTTGTGGGGGCAATTTTGAAAGAAAGCGATGAAAGGAGATCTGATAGGACATTTGTAGTGGGGCCTAAGAGTAACATGTCTGATTCAGCTACATTAATCCTATATCCTGCCCTATTTCCAAATGTCTGAATCAGGTCCAGGATCTCTGGGATGGAGGTCACTGGGTCTGAGACAATGTCATCAGCAAAAAGGGCCAGGCGGAGATCCACGTCCCCTATTTTGATTCCTTTAAATCTTGGGGAATGTCGTAAGGCTATCGCCAGAGGCTCCAGCGCTATGGCGAAGAGTAAGGGTGACAGGGGGCATCCCTGTCTGGTTCCTCTATGTATCTCAAAAGCTGGGGATAGAACTCCATTACACCAGACCTGCGTCCGAGGAGTAGTGTAAAGGAGTTTCAGGAGATTTACAAAAGGGGCAGGAAAGCCAAAAAGTGAAAGAGAAGAGAAAAGATGATCCCAGTCACCCAGATCGAATGCTTTTTCTGCGTCAAGAGATAGGATAACTGGGTGAGTGGCGAGAGAAAAAGAGGAGGAGGAAGCATAGATAGCTGACAGGACCCGTCGTACGTTGACCTCAGAGTGTCTTCGCCAGATAAATCCTGTTTGGTCCTTATGTATAATATGAGGGAGTAAATGTTTAATCCGATCCGCTAATATTTTGGTAAGTAACTTGTAATCGAGATTCAGTAAAGAGATTGGGCGGTATGATCCCGGCTGAGAGAGGTCCTTCCTGGGTTTAGGAAGAACCTTGAGAATGGCTGTATTAAAATGTCTGGGAAGAGTGTCAGTGGTCAAAACCGCATTCAGGACCGACACCAAAGTCTCACCAAAACGTGGTAGAAGAATCTTATAAAAATCAGCACTGAAGCCATCAGGACCCGGTGCCTTGTCCCTGCCGAATTGTCCAATGACATTTCTGACTTCTTCAAGTGTGATGGGATCTAGCAAAGATTGAACCATATTGGGGAGTAATCGTGGAACAGGAAGAGTGTCCCAAAAGTTAGAGGGCCATGGGGAGACTGTAGGGGGAGATTCGGGCAAAGGAGGTGGAGTTGGGAAGTATAGGCCTTCATAAAAGGATATAATGTCAGAGATTTCTTGGTTAGAAGTGGTTAGCGCACCAGTGGATGTGCGAAGTGGGTGCATGACCATAGGAGGACGAGAACCATTTAGTAAAGTCGTCAATAATTTTCCAGTTCTATTGCCAAATTTAAAGAATTTATAATTTACCGAAAAGGAGAATCTACTGCCCATAGATGACATGAATTCGTCAAAATGAGTTTTAGCGTTAAGATAAATGAGGCGGTTTTGTGGGGTAGGGGAGGATTTGTATTGCTGGTAGGCTGTTGACAGGGGCCTCTGAAACTCTAAATATTGAGTGGCATATTTTTTATTATTAGCTGAGACGTATGATAAGATATCACCCCGGAGAACTGATTTCGCAGTCATCCAGAACAATATAGGATCTTCTTCTAGATGGGATACATTATTAGTCAGAAAAGATTCCCAGGAGGATTCCAATTTCTGTTGGAATTTTAGGGAGTTTGCGAGATATGACGGGAACCGCCATAATTTAGGAGATGGGGAGGAGACATTTGGAAAGTGAAGGGTCGCAGTTACCAGGGCATGATCCAAGAGGGCTATGGTCTCAATTTGGGAGTCAGACACATGAGGAAGTAAAGAATGGGATAATAAAATGTAATCTATCCTGGATAGTGTGTGATGGGCAGCGGAGAGGCATGTGTATTCTTTTTCCGTGGGGTGCAGAGCCCTCCAGATATCTACTGCTTGTAATCTTTCTTCTAAAAAGGGAACTCCAAGTTTAGGCAGTGTGAGATGTCTCGCGGGAAGATGAGACCTATCTAGATAGGAGGAAGAGATAAGGTTAAAATCACCACCTAGGAACAAAGGTTCTGTTAAAAAGGGGGTCAATTTAGCTAGTAGAGACTGAAAAAACATCTTGTTATAAACATTAGGAGCGTAAACGTTGCATATGGTGTACATTTTACCATTAATCTGTGCAGATAATATAACATAACGACCATCTGGGTCAGTTAAAGTGGAAACCACCTCCGTGAGAATATGACTTTACCAATAAGACAACACCCCTAGCTTTAGAATTATATGAGCTAAAACCCAGTACCTGCCAGTTTAAGGTGTTCAACTTCACCGTCTCCTCCTGTGTGAGGTGCGTTTCCTGCAGGAAAGCCAGATCTATCCGTTGTTTGTTGAGATAAAGGATTATTTTCCGTCTCTTCGCTGGGGAGTTAAATCCCCCTACATTCCAAGTTCCCACTACTAAGTCAGGCATGTTGTCGTGTCAAAGATTAAACATATGCACCAACCACTATCAGCTTTATCCAGATAATGACAGTCACATCCTGGGAGGGGGGTAGGTGAGAGGGGGGAGGATAGAGACAATATAAGGGGGGGAGAAGCATTAGAAAAGAAAAAAGTAAACAACAGGTCGTACAATATGATAAACATTACCGTACTAATAACCATTTTAGCATTGACCAGTGACCTCCGGCTAACGGTCATATACAAGGACCAATAACAGTGGCCACGTGTATGAGCGTTAGAGGACATGAAAGCAATAGTGAGGTAGGATTTCCCCCACCACCGTCCTCTCATAAGTATCTATGCCTGCCCGAGAAGAAAAGTGAAGAGTCCCCATATATAAACTAATCTGTGAGGAGCAATATGTCACGAGTGGCAATCAGGGAGTGGGGATTACCAAAAGATAACTTCAGCTATCGCTGCAGACTAGAAATATGTCCAGCTAAATTGTACATCACTCTGTATGAGATAATCTCATATCTAAGTGAGCTGAGTTATCTATATTCCTAGATGCAATCGTGTGAAGAAAATACAGAGAAATGGGTTCAACAGAAATGCGGACAACAGGTGTCAAGCCGTGTGTTGCCTTTGTCAAGCTGTAATAAGTAGGGGTAAGGATGTTAACCACCTCGGAACATCCTCCCTTATACGTCACCTGCAGCGCATTCATAATAAGTCAGTGACAAGTTCAAAAACTTTTGGCGACAGCGGAAGCAGTCCACTGACCAGTAAATCCCTTCCTCTTGTAACCAAGCTCACGCAAACCACCCCACCAACTCCCTCAGTGTCAATATCCTTCTTCCCCAGGAATGCCAATAGTCCTGCAGGCCATGTCACTGGCAATTCTGACGAGTCCTCTCCTGCCTGGGATTCCTCCGATGCATCCTTGCGTGTAACGCCTACTGCTGCTGGCGCTGTTGTTGCTGCTGGGAGTCGATGGTCATCCCAGAGGGGAAATCGTAAGACCACTTTTACTACTTCCACCAAGCAATTGACTGTCCAACAGTCCTTTGCGAGGAAGATGAAATATCAGAGCAGTCATCCTGCTGCAAAGCGGATAACTGAGGCCTTGGCATCCTGGGTGGTGAGAAACGTGGTTCCGGTATCCATCATTACTGCAGAGCCAACTAGAGACTTGTTGGAGGTACTGTGTCCCCGGTACCAAATACCATCTAGGTTCCATTTCTCTAGGCAGGCGATACCGAAAATGTACACAGACCTCAGAAAAAGAGTCACCAGTGTCCTAAAAAATGCAGTTGTACCCAATGTCCACTTAACCATGGACATGTGGACAAGTGGAGCAGGGCAGGCTCAGGACTATATGACTGTGACAGCCCACTGGGTAGATGTATGGACTCCCGCCGCAAGAACAGCAGCGGCGGCACCAGTAGCAGCATCTCGCAAACGCCAACTCTTTCCTAGGCAGGCTACGCTTTGTATCACCGCTTTCCAGAATACAGCTGAAAACCTCTTATGGCAACTGAGGAAGATCATCGCGGAATGGCTTACCCCAATTGGACTCTCCTGTGGATTTGTGGCATCGGACAACGCCAGCAATATTGTGTGTGCATTAAATCTGGGCAAATTGCAGCACGTCCCATGTTTTGCACATACCTTGAATTTGGTGGTGCAGAATTATTTAAAAAACGACAGGGGCGTGCAAGAGATGCTGTCGGTGGCCAGAAGAATTGCGGGACACTTTCGGCGTACAGAAGACTGGAGCACCACCAAAAACGCCTGAACCTGCCCTGCCATCATCTGAAGCAGGAGGTGGTAACGAGGTGGAATTCAACCCTCTATATGCTTCAGAGGTTGGAGGAGCAGCAAAAGGCCATTCAAGCCTATATAACTGAGCACGATATAGGAGGTGGAATGCACCTGTCTCAAGCGCAGTGGAGAATGATTTCAACGTTGTGCAAGGTTCTGCAACCTTTTGAACTTGCCACACGTGAAGTCAGTTCAGACACTGCCAGCCTGAGTCAGGTCATTCCCCTCATCAGGCTTTTGCAGAAGAAGCTGGAGACATTGAAGGAGGAGCTAACACAGAGCGATTCCGCTAGGCATGTGGGACTTGTGGATGGAGCCCTTAATTCGCTTAACAAGGATTCACGGGTGGTCAATCTGTTGAAATCAGAGCACTACATTTTGGCCACCGTGCTCGATCCTAGATTTAAAACCTACCTTGGATCTCTCTTTCCGGCAGACACAAGTCTGCTGGGGTTCAAAGACCTGCTGGTGAGAAAATTGTCAAGTCAAGCGGAACGCGACCTGTCAACATCTCCTCCTTCACATTCTCCCGCAACTGGGGGTGCGAGGAAAAGGCTCAGAATTCCGAGCCCACCCGCTGGCGGTGATGCAGGGCAGTCTGGAGCGACTGCTGATGCTGACATCTGGTCCGGACTGAAGGACCTGACAACGATTACGGACATGTCGTCTACTGTCACTGCATATGATTCTCTCCCCATTGAAAGAATGGTGGAGGATTATATGAGTGACCGCATCCAAGTAGGCACGTCAGACAGTCCGTACTTATACTGGCAGGAAAAAGGGGCAATTTGGAGGCCCTTGCACAAACTGGCTTTATTCTACCTAAGTTGCCCTCCCACAAGTGTGTACTCCGAAAGAGTGTTTAGTGCCGCCGCTCACCTTGTCAGCAATCGGCATACGAGGTTACATCCAGAAAATGTGGAGAAGATGATGTTCATTAAAATGAATTATAAATCAATTCCTCCGTGGAGACATTGACCAGCAGCAATTGCCTCCACAAAGTACACAGGGAGCTGAGATGGTGGATTCCAGTGGGGACGAATTGATAATCTGTGAGGAGGGGGATGTACACGGTGATATATCGGAGGATGATGATGAGGTGGACATCTTGCCTCTGTAGAGCCAGTTTGTGCAAGGAGAGATTAATTGCTTCTTTTTTGGTGGGGGTCCAAACCAACCCGTCATTTCAGTCACAGTCGTGTGGCAGACCCTGTCACTGAAATGATGGGTTGGTTAAAGTGTGCATGTCCTGTTTATACAACATAAGGGTGGGTGGGTGGGAGGGCCCAAGGACAATTCCATCTTGCACCTCTTTTTTCTTTCATTTTTCTTTGCGTCATGTGCTGTTTGGGGAGTGTTTTTTGGAAGGGCCAGGTGTTTGTGTCGGCCACTAGGGTCGCTTATCTTAGTCACACAGCTACCTCATTGCGACTCTTTTTTTCTTTGCGTCATGTGCTGTTTGGGGAGTGTTTTTTGGAAGGGCCATCCTGCGTGACACTGCAGTGACACTCCTAGATGGGCCAGGTGTTTGTGTCGGCCACTAGGGTCGCTTATCTTAGTCACACAGCTACCTCATTGCGCCTCTTTTTTTCTTTGCGTCATGTGCTGTTTGGGGAGTGTTTTTTGGAAGGGCCATCCTGCGTGACACTGCAGTGCCACTCCTAGATGGGCCAGGTATTTGTGTCGGCCACTTGGGTCGCTGAGCTTAGTCACACAGCTACCTCATTGCGCCTCTTTTTTTCTTTGCGTCATGTGCTGTTTGGGGAGTGTTTTTTGGAAGGGCCATCCTGCGTGACACTGCAGTGCCACTCCTAGAAGGGCCAGGTGTTTGTGTCGGCCACTTGGGTCGCTGAGCTTAGTCATCCAGCGACCTCGGTGCAAATTTTAGGACTAAAAATAATATTTTGAGGTGTGAGGTGTTCAGATTAGACTGAAAATGAGTGGAAATTTTGGTTATTGAGGTTAATAATACTTTGGGATCAAAATGACCCCCAAATTCTATGATTTAAGCTGTTTTTTAGGGTTTTTTGAAAAAAACACCCGAATCCAAAACACACCCGAATCCGACAAAAAAAAATCGGTGAGGTTTTGCCAAAACGCGTTCGAACCCAAAACACGGCCGCGGAACCGAACACAAAACCCGAAAAATTTCCGGTGCTCATCACTAGTAAATATAGATAAGATACCACTAAAACAAACGGACAATGGAGAGGCCAAGCTAAGATGTATGCTTGTGAATGCAAGAAGCCTATCGGGTAAAATGGGGGAATTGGAATGGCTTGTATCAAAGTCTCAGTATGATATTATAGGTATTACGGAAACATGGTAGGACGACTCTCATGACTGGGTTGGGAATTTGGAGGGATATTTTAGACAGGCACTAAACGAGATTGATTGGGAAGTTTTGTTTCATGGTAAAGACACAACGGTAATGTGGGTAGCTTTAAAAGGGTTGCTTGATAGCAATATTCACAAATTCATTCCCATGAGCATATTCACAAATTCATTCCCATGAGCAGTAAACGCAGGAGTACTAAAAACAAACCAATGTGGCTTAATAAGGGGGTCAAAGAAGCAATGGCTAAAAAGAGGCGTGCTTTCAAAACATTTAAATCTAATGGAGGGGAGGAGTCATTCCAGCATTACGAGGAATGCAATAAAAAATGCAAAAAAGTAATAATTGCAGCAAAATTGTAAATAAAAAGCAAATCGCTATAGAGAGTAAAAACAATCCTAAAAAGTTTTATAAATACATAAACAGTAAAAAGTTAAAGGAGAACGTAGGCCCATTAAAAGATGAATTGGGAGCTTTGATAAACAATGATAAAATAAAAGCGGAAATACTGAACAATTTTTTTCCTCAGTATTCACCAGGGAGGATCAGTCAGAGAAAGTAGTGCATAAAGATAGTGAAGGTAATGACTCTTGGCTGGATACTTGTAGTCCTGGAGAGACTAAGCAAAATAAAGATCCCAATACTTGATTTTCCACAGTTCAATCAGATCAGGCAAGGTACCTAAGGATTGGCGCATAGCGGAGGTAGTGCCTTTATTTAAAATGGGAACTTAAAATAATCCTGGTAATTATAGACCAGTTAGCTTAACCTCTATAGTGGGCAAATTATTGGAAGGTATTTTGAGGGATAGCATAGAGGATTATCTGCAGGTTAATAAGATTATTAGCAAAAGTCAGCATGGATTTGTAAGGGACAGATCATGTCAAACTAACAATTAGCTTCTACGAGGAAGTGAGCGAGAATCTTGATCAGGGAAAAGCAGTGGAGGTGGTGTATTTAGATTTTGCAAAAGCCTTCAAAACAGTTCCTCACAGGAGACTGATCATCAAATTAAGGGAACTTAGTCTAGGATATACTATTTGTACATGGCTAGGTAATTGGCTGGATAACAGAGTACGAGTAATGGTAAATGGGATGTTCTACAGCTGGGCACCAGTAGTTAGCGGAATACCACAAGGGTCCATACTTGGCCCGCTACTGTTCAATATATTTAGCAACAATCTAGGAATAGTCCTGGAAAGCACAGTGTCAATCTTTGTGGATGATTCTAAGCTGTGTAAGGTAATTAATTCAGATAGCGATGTGGAGTCTCTACAAAATGACTTATTTAAACTTGAAGCCTGGGCGTCTAAATGGGGAATGAGGTTCAATGTAGAAAAATGCAAAATTATGCATTTTGGGGAAAAACACAATATTGTGTTAAATTTTTGGCACCATATTATAAAAAAGATATGAGAACTAGAAAGGGTTCAAAGGCGGGCTACTAAATTGAATAAAGGGTTAGAGTCTCTGGAGTACGCAGCAACTAAGAGGAGACATTAATATCTACAAATATGTAAAGGGTCAGCACAAGGAGCTAGCAGCGGATTTGTGTAGTAGAATAACCCTGTATAGGACACGTGGGCACTCTCTGAGGTATTTTTAGGTATGTACACTCAGTTTTGGGATCCAGGTATGCTGCATGTTGGGGGTGGTATACAGGGAGGGGGGAAGGGGAGGGTGTTGGGTTATATTTATTTTTTGAGCGGAAATGTATGTAGTGAAAGTACATGGTTTATTACTGTGCAATATAAGCAATGGTGTCTGGTTACTGAATCTGTATGTGACTGGGCTGACCGGCCGCTGGGCGATGCACTGATCATACCTTTGTTGTACTATGACGGGGATTAAGGTGGTATCGTGGAATGTGAGAGGGCTCAATGATAAAGTTAAGAGGTCTCTTGTGCTCCGACAGCTCAAACACTATGCCGCTGATATTGTCTGTCTTATGGAAACACACTTGGTGGGTAGTAAGATTCTCTCTCTGAAGAGACCCTGGGTGTGTTGGGCATACCACTCTATGCACACGTCCGCCTCACGCGGAGTTTCAGTCCTTATTAAGCGGAACGTCCCTTTTGTAATGGAATCTATACAAACAGATCCTTGGGGGAGATATGTGTTTTTGAAATGTAGGTTATTTTATGTTCCTGTCCTCCTGCTAGCAGTCTATGTGCCCCCTCCATACTCTCCCGATGTACTTAAGAGGGTTGCTGGGTTCATGGCCTTATCCCCCGGGGTGTCTGTTATTTGCTTGGGGGACTTCAATAATGTGCTAGACGTGGTAATGGATAGGCTCTCCATGTCTCCGTCTGCTGCAGGTCCTGGAAGATCTGGGTTTGCAAATGTGGTGTCGGGGTTGGGCCTGGTCGATCCGTGAAGACTGAGACATCCTTCTCTTAAACAATACTCGTGTTTCTCACACTCCCACTCTTCTTTCTCTAGGATTGACCTGGCCCTCCTCTCGAGTGACATGGTTCCCCGCGTCGGTAACATTAGATATGAGACTAGAGGTATATCAGACCACTCCCCCTTGACCTTTAATTTAGACTTTAATTGCGATAGAGGCCAAGCTGTGTGGAAATTTAACCCATTCTGGTTCGTTCACATGGGAGACGGATCTGAAATGGTGGCCGCATGGCGGGAGTACTTTGAGCTGAACAGTACCGACCAGTCTATCTCTAACTTATGGGACACATTTAAGGCCTTTATACGGGGGAGTTTGATTAAACGGGTGTCTGAGTTAAAATCCTTCTATAGGAGAAGGGAGGCTGAGTTGGAGGCCCGGAGTGCCGCTGCAGAACTACAATATTTGCAGGATTCTTTGATCAGTTCCAAGTCAGCCTGGTTGTCGGCTCAGAGGGAATGGAGAGACTACCTAATGGAAAAGACTCAGCATAGACTCCTTTTCTCATCCCATACCTTTTACGCTACGGGGGACAGGCCGGGGACATACCTGGCCTCTCTGGCTCGGGGAGACAGACCTACTAGTGTGGTGGTAGAGATTGTGAGCGCTGAAGGTGTTCACCTGACCCAGACTCCACTGATGACGGCTGAATTTGTATCCTTCTATAGTCGCTTATATGAATCTTAATTGGACTGTACCTCATCACAATTAAATGGTTATTTGGACGGTGTCTGCTTCCCCACCTTGTCCGGGGAGGCTTGTGACCTTTTGGAGGCGCCTATTTCCCCTGATGAAGTTAGAGCAGCGATTGAGGCCTCTCCTAGTGGTAAAGCCCCGGGTTTGGATGGAATACCCTCCGAGGTCTATAAGCATAACTTGGATTTTTTTGTCCCCCGCTTACTTGAGTTATATGGCCAGATTTTTACACAGGAGTCTCTTCCCCCGTCTATGGCCTCCGCCATAGACGGAGGCAGTGATTGTGGTTCTCCCTAAACCTGACGACAAGGATCCTAAGAAAGTGGAGTCTTACCGTCCTATATCCCTCCTACCCACTGACATTAAAATTTTGGCTAAGAGATTGGCTGGTAGATTAAATACAGTTATTTCCCACATTATACACCCAGATCAGACGGGATTTATGCCTAATAAATCGACCTCCATTAATCTTAGACGTCTGTTTACCCACCTACAAATCCCCCGGGCGGACCCTCCCTCCTCCATTGTCGTTTCGTTAGATGCCGCTAAGGCTTTTGACTCTGTGGAGTGGGAATATTTATGGGAAGTTATGCGTAGATTTGGTATCGGCCCGAAATGTATTAAATATGTTCGACTGATGTACTCCTCTCCCTCGGCAAGGGTGGCGGTCAATGGTTTCGTATCTCACTCCTTTCCCTTATCTAGAGGCACGCGACAGGGTTGCCCCTTGTCCCCTACTCTGTTTGCTATGGCCATTGAACCCCTGGCATGTCTTCTGAGAACAGATGCGGGTATTTATGGACTTAAAGTGGGTGCTCGGGAAGACAGAGTGGCCCTATATGCTGATGACATCCTGATGTTTGTGGATCGCTATGCTGAGTCTATACCTAGGATCTTGGAAATTATTGATGGGTTCGGGCGATACTCTGGTTTACTGATAAACTGGGAGAAATCCTCTATTATCCCACTTAAGGGCGAAGTCCCTGCCTCCCCGTTGGTGGTTCTTCCATTGAAGTGGGTGGAATCATTCAAATATTTGGGTATTTGGGTGTCTAATAACTCTCAAAAATTCTCTTCTCTTAATATCACTCCCCAAATAGTGTATCTCTGTGGCCGGGTGCAGACGTGGGGTAAGTTGCCCTTAACAGTCAGGGGGAGGGTTAATATGGTTAAAATGTTCTTCCAGTCCAAGCTTCTCTATGTCCTGCAGCAATCACCTGTCTATATTCCACAGAAGATTTTTAAACAAATAGACGGGTTGCTTTCCTCCCTGGTGTGGGCCAGTAAACGAGCACGCTTAAAACTAGATACCATGACCAGAACACGTGAAATGGAGGGTCTGGCCCTCCCCAATTTCCGTTTCTACTACTACGCGGCGCAACTGATACATGTCTGGGAATGGGTTAATGATCTCGGTCCCCTCCTGGTGTGGAAAATGGTGCACTCGGTGATGCGTGGCCATGGCGTTGACCCTAACAACCCTTTGGATAACATATATGGGTTACCGGAACTGTGTCATCTTCAGGTCCGAGAGGTTTGGGGAAGATGGGGAGTATCATCTTTGGGCCATGTATATAGTGATGGGATTCTTAACTCTTTCCAACAACTTCAACACGCACACAACATTCCATCAAGGTTCTTTTTTCAATTCCTACGGTTGAGACATGCACTGGCAGCCCAGTTCCCAAATGGCCCTCCAGTCTTAGCTGACTCCCCGGTTAAAACAATGTTGCAAACGCTAGACTCGGGACACTTAGTCTCTAGGATATATGGTCGTATCCTGCAAATGCACCACGGTGACCCTCTCACGGCTCTTCGGGTTGGTAGATGGGAATCAGATGTGGGTACGCTATCGGATGATGCATGGAATACTGCTATAGGAGCCCATCGGATCTCTACTTCCTCTGTTAGATACCAGCAAATACAACTATACATTCTACACAGGGTGTATATGACCCCGGTGAGATTAGCACATATCGGGGGTGCTCACAACTCGCAATGCCCTAGATGTGGAGTCGTGGATGCAGACTTCTGGCACTTACTATGGTTGTGTCCTGGCGTGTCTGTGTTTTGGACGGCGGTTATACAGATCTTATGTGACACAGGTATTCCCTCCTTCGTATGTACTCCTGCGCTTTGTACACTGCTGATTGTGGACGAGGAAGCCTTAGACCCACCTTGTAGGCGATATGTTATTAACCTATGCGCTTTAACTAGGGTCTGTATTTGCCGGCTATGGCTGGCCAGTGAGGCCCCGACATCTAGGGCGTGGATATCCCTGGTCAACAAAACAATTGCGCATGAAAAATTTGTGTTTCTGGCTAGGAAGGTGGAGAGGAAATGGTCCACAATATGGGGTAGATGGATGGACTCTAAATATTACAAAGTGAGATATAGCTAAACCCGTATTCTTCCTCGTGTGTCAGTATGGGATGTTGTGCGAGGGGGGCACCCCCGCGGCCGGTCTTGTCTTGCCTTGCTATGATATATGTAACATAATGTGACAATTCTGCTATGCTTATGAGTTTAAGGGAACTGTTATGCTTCGGATGTGTTGAACTAAGACACCGTTGCTATGTGACTATATGTTATATGAGTAATAATGTTTACTAAATGTATTATAGACTGCATACATGTACTGCTGTCTCCACACATGTTGGGTGTGGATAATGTTTGTGTGTTGTATGTGTGAAATGTTAAAGCAAAATTGAAAACCTCAATAAAAAATCTTGAATATAAAAAAAAAATGTTATCATAATGCTGATGCCATTGACCTGTGTGTGGCTGGCCGTGATGCTGATGCAAAGGAGATCAAAGCTGGTGGTGAAGGAAACCTGCAGAGTTCCAGCTTAGATGTGGAGAGGTGGCTCTCTAGGAGAAGGTAGATCTGATGGCGGGTAATAAAGTGCCAGATGTGGCAGCTTCTAGGTACACATTGTGGATCTTGTGGTGGCTGTGGTCTCTCAGGTTCTGGTCTAGGATTGGCTATCAACCATTGATGATCAGGAATCATTGATGGTCTATACCTGATGATAACTAGTTTTACCATCAAAGGAAGAGAGCCAGGTAGTTACCCATGTCTGGTCAGCTCACTGTTGGACAATAGGGAGTAAACAAAAAGGGACAATGGTACCTTATATGACTCACCCTTTGAGTGTCCACTGTGGTGGTAGTAAACAATAGAAAACTAGGTCTAACATGAATGCATTGCTCCAAAGGGTAACAGATAACGTAACACAATTGCATATATTAACAATATTAAGGTTGATTTAAACACAATATTGGGTGAGCAGTAATGGACATGTTATGGAGAATGAGGAAACAGATAAATGTATAGGGATATGGGGATAAAAAGTACATATCTGACATAAGAAATGAGGCATAGCTATATTGTCACAGACCTCTCATTTCCTCACAGTAGACATGGGCCAGATGTTATTTCCCATCATTTACAGACTTCTGCCGCTGCACCGAGATGCTAGGCTGTCAGCCAGTAGCCCTGCACCGCTCCGGCTCTTACAAATAGTGTGCTGTACCTGCTGGGAATGGGATGCCCCATCCACCTCACTGACGATCATAATTCTTATCATATAGAACTAAAGAATACTTCGATATAGTGGGCAATATAAACTGCCAGACAACATTTGTGGTTTATGTAATCTCCTGCATTTGCGGTTGCCAATATGTCGGTAGAACAATACGCTCTCTAGGTTTTTAGAACATAGAAGATTCATTCTTAAAAAGTCAACTAAACACTGTGTACCTAGACATGTTTTCTCACTCCATGGAGGTGATTGTGGGGTTCTGTCCATACAGGGAGTTGAACATATAAAACAGACATTCCGAGGTGGGGATAGATATAACCTCCTCTGTAAGAGGGAAGCATACTGGATTTGTATGATAGATACTTTGTTCCCTCTAGGTCTCAACGAAAACATTGAGCTGAATAATATATGAATCAATATCTGTATGTTATTCTATTTTATCCTATAGCTTCCTTATTTTTCTTCTTTCCTCCCCCTCTTTTTCCATTGCTGTTTTCTTATCCTTCTGTTAAGAAACTTAGTCTATATATACATATATATCCTTTGAGATATCTACGGAGTATATTATACACATGGTACTTTGTATCTATCTCTGGATTATTCTTTGTCTAGTGTGATATGAGCAACAATAGACATATATATATATATATATATATATATATATTCACCAATTTACACTGAATATGACGATGCACATGGCTTACTCAGATGGTCTCTGTCACAATGACTGATGATTCAGAAAAGATTTTTCTGTTTAATTATTATCTGTATACATTAGGAACATCTATTTGAATATTTTCTCTCCTACTATTATGAATACAGTGGTTTGGTCCGATATGCTTTGGGTGGGTTATAAATAGTTTATACAGCTGTAGGTATTTCCTCCACCTTAATCTTGCCACAACTTGTGATTTATTTGTTGCCTCTTCTCAATATACGTACCTAATAGATTAAACCTATAATATAAATGTATTCTCCAATAACAACCATTGGGGTGCCCTTCAACTGTTCTAAATGGCTGTAAACATTAAAACATATGAACAATTCTATATAAAGTAATTGAGTCTAGGTTGGATTTGAACCAATGACATCTCTCACTGTAGCTCAGTCACTTACTCACTGAGCTATTTTAGCTGTCTAGTTATTATGAGCTCTTTTGAAATACTTGTTTCTTGGAGCTTTCTAATTAAATTAATGGTTATACTCAGAGATTCCTTTTTATATTGAATATATGTTTTCAGAAAGTGGTGGGAATAACTTGAAACACGAAACCCCTTCAAAGGAATAGAGAGGATGATAAATATTCAAACTATATATAAAAAATAATCTCTATAAATCTCTATAAAGCAAGACGTATTTAATGTCAAAGTAATAAAGCAACATATTAGGTATCTGTGTGTCCATTAGAAATTCTATCTGTATATACATATATATGGGGATTAGTGTGTTCTTTGTTTTCCCACCACTATTTACTATAAGTACTAATTTTATTGTTTAAGCTTGATATTACAGGTTGAGTATCCCATATCCAAATATTCCGAAATACGGACTTTTTTGAGTGAGAGTGAGATAGTGAAAGCTTTGTTTTTTGATGTCTCAATGTACACAAACTTTGTTTAATACACAAAGTTATTATAATTATTGTATTAAATGACCTGTAGGCTGTTTGTATAAGGTGTATATGAAACATAAATGAATTGTGTGAATGTAGACACACTGTGTTTAATAAAGTTATTAAAAATATTGGCTACAATTACCTTCAGGCTGTGTGTATAAGGTGTATATGTGACATAAATGCATTCTGTGCTTAGATTTAGGTCCCATCGCCATGATATCTTATTATGGTATGCAATTATTCCAAAATACGGAAAAATCCGATATCCAAAATACTTCTGGTCCCAAGCATTTTGGATATGGGATACTCAACCTGTATCTGTATAGTTCCTTTTTCTTTTTAACAAAAGAGCCCCTGTATTAATTACATCATGTGGATCAACTCTATACAAATTAAGCAACACCGAGCATTCACTCAGGTGTGCATATCACCACTCAAAAGCCAATTGGATACAAATGGTTTAAATACCCATTTACTTCTTCATTGGGTATTCATATCTCCTGAGGAAACCGCCGTTTGCCTGTGGCGGAGAAACGCATTGAGGGTTGTAGCTACTGCCGGTCCATTGAAGGAGATTCATCCACTTCGTTTAACCCTGCTATAAACAAATTCATTGATCCTCACTGCTGTCACACGGGACGGAACGCTACTGCCCTCTGCTGTGCCGGGGCCCCCTGTCTGCAGACTGATCATCGGAGCTCGCGGCATCTCCCTCTGGTCCATCTGTGAAGGATACCTGCAGCCGTTTGTAGCTCACACTGCACTTTGCTATTGACGGGAACCAGCGGAGATTACCAACATTGGGTGAGAACACTGACCTATAAGTGAGGATATTGAACTACTTAAATTATCCACTTTCATACCGTGGGATCCCTCTGGTATATACATAAATTGGAGTCCTCCTACACTCTAATATGTTAATTAATGGACCGCAGTACTGCACATATCAGCTGATTCAGCTGCATTTAAATACAATCGATCTAATGTGAGTGATTACAGCTGAATCTGTGTACAGTTTATATACAATCAGAAATATTGTGGCTACATTTTATCTGGTTATTATTGGCATAACTGTTTTTATTGTGTTGAACTGTAATAAATATTAGAAATATTTTTATTTATATACCATCAGCGCTCTTTTATGTCTCTATTGAAACTTAAACAATCTATGGGCCTTAATGAAAGCATAAATTACTACCATACCCCACCGATAAAGCCTGATCTCGTCCGATCTTGGAAGCAAAACGGTGGTGGGCTGGGTCAGTATCTGTGAGGGTGACCCCCAGAGAATACCCGGTGTTGTAATTCGTGACCTCCTCGACTCTTAGCCAACAGAAGGATCACCACATTCTCCCTGAATCATTTCTTTTGCTTATTCTTCTGATCTGTGTACCGTTTCCCTTTATTCATTATAGATCCAAAATTGGTCAATACTAATCAGGATCTACATTTTTGACTATAATTCAGTTCAATGACCCTTGGAGGTCTTATTAATACAAGCTGAGCTTGTGCTGGTGGGATAGGATTAGGATGTAGAGCCAGAGTGTCTACATCCCTCCTGAAGTCTACTAATATAGACTAACCAGAACATTTCCAATTTTCTAAAAAATGTCTACATTTCCTTAAGTTTAATAATTGTGGTGGACTATATAAGTGTGGATTTTTTTTCTTAGAGTAATGAGTTAATAAAAGTTATGTTTTAATATCTTCATACTAACAAATATAAACAAGAGTGCACCCACACAAGAGTCTTCTGTAAATCCTTTTCTTCCCAGTTGTTTCTGACTCTGGGTGAACCACCAGACTTATCAATCAAAATACGAATCATTCGTACATATCATATGTTATTCTGGTACTCTATCATTATTGTTATCACTATTTTTTCTGTACCTTCAGAAAACTGGTGCGGAATCACGTCTACTTTGTGAGATACAATCTATATCGTCTGAGGCATCCAGTTGCCGCATAAGAGCTGCTATCTAATAATCAATATATTTGGTGCTCATTTAATACATGTAATATTGCATTAGCGCCTGATTTAGCTAGGTAATTATATCTTGCATTTTGTCATCTCACTGACGTGACAGGCTCAGCTGTCAGTCATGCAGCCCCACTGCGCCCACTCTCTCCGTACTCATACATACATGCCTTTCTGGGAGTGTCTCGTCCTGGCTGTCAGTCATGCAGCCCCACTGCTCCCAGTCTCTCCGTACTCATACATACATGCCTTTCTGGGAGTGTCTCGTCCTGGGTGTCAGTCATGCAGCCCCACTGCGCCCACTCTCTCCGTACTCATACATATATGCCTTTCTGGGAGTGTCTCGTCCTGGTTGTCAGTGAGACAGAGTCTCTGGCACAGCTGTGTAATCATGATGTGAGTGTGTGTGCTGAGTAGTGAGTACTGCTAGCAGCAAGTCTCACAGCTTAACTGCAGTGTAGCAGTGGGGTGTGGGGGGAGAAGGGGGTTGCTACACCAATGAGTCAAGGAATGGAGTAGTTGGATGGGACTCACACAGCAGGTGGTGAAAAACTTAAAAAGGAGGAGTGGTTGGAAGGGGAAGCAACTGGTAGGTTCAGAGGGGATTAGTGAGGGTAAGGACTCTCAAGGGAAATTGGAGTGGGAGCCCACAGGTTCCAAACTGGGTAAAGAGCAGCTTTTAGGAAGGAAATTGGTGAGCCAGACCCTGTGGTTGACCCTTCTCTGCCTCATGTGGGGTGGATCCTTGGACTCTCCAGTTCCTCAGGAGGCTGTGGATTCTTCTTGCCCACTACCTAGTGGTTCTGTGGTCATCTCAGGCCATGAACCTCCCAGATGCCAGGCCTCCAGATAAACATGAAATGGTCATGGAGGTGGTCCTGGGCTCTGTACAGGAGGAGGTAGAAAAAGCAAAGGAAAGTTGTGTCCCTTCTGAAGGGGCAATGGTAGACATTGTGAATGGTGAAGGGAAGGTTTTGTGGGCGAAGAGGGAGTTATGCCATATATTCCAGAAGCATGGGTCCTCAGCCTATATGATGGCCCACAATTAATGTGGCCTCTGTCTTGACCGACCAAGCTTGATTTATGGGCTTTTTAATTTTTTTTTAAGCAGGATAAAGGCTGATTTTTTTATTTCTGCAGTAGACTAGAAGAAGCCCAGACAGTCCCACTTCCATTATACCACCTGAATGTGACTGTCAGTGACCACCATGCCATCACTTACCTGTATGCTTACACGAAACAGAATGATGGAACACTTACAAAGGTTTCTTCTGGTGTCCACTCCGAGATTAGACATTATGGCGTAATTACTCAGACGGGAATATAAAACAGATAAAAAAAATAAAAGCTTTAATGTAATAATTAGACGCAAACAAAAGCTTTTATTATGAAATCATACAGGGGAGTATCTGCACCATATAGATGTAACATACAACAAACCACCGCAGATGGAACCCGGGTGACTCTAATGCACATGGTAATGTACAGGGTATATATGGATAGGATCTTGTATCAGAAAACACTCAACACTCCTTATCAAGATGAGTGTCTGCAACAAGTTAGGCAAACTAGAAGTGAAAACACGTTCCAATGGCCGCCATATTGTCGTGCAGCAATACAGATTGTGGAAACTGGTATTAGACATTCACATTTACACAAAGAACAAGATACAAAATAAACAGCAGAAAAAAGACCTAAGCATTTGGGATGTATTATTTAGGAAGTAAATAGAGGTACATTAATGAAAAGTGTGAGTAGCAGTCACCAGTCTGCTTGTGAAGGTCTCTAGAGTGGTGGTCTTTTGGACTGTGCAAGGCAGTGAGTTCCATGGTCAGGACTGCAAAGCTAAAAGTTCAACCCATAAATGAATGACAGGAGATTCTTGGTACTGCTGGTAACAGTCCTTCATATGTAGAAGTAAGCAGGGCAGTAAGGACGCAGAAGCTGCTTCTAGTACCTTGGACCATGTAATGTTGTGCTGGGAAGGTCAGTTAGCCAATTATGAAATAGATTTTCCATCTTACAGGCAGCCGGTGAAGGGAGTAGAGAATGGGTGTTATGTGGCAGGAACGGGCGGGTTAGGTAACAGCTTGGCTGCTGCATTCTGTACTAGCTGCAAGCTCTGTAATTCTTTTGCTGGGTGACCCAGGTAGATGGCATTGCAGTAGTCTATGAACTTCTGAGGGAATCAAGTGCTTGATTCTGGCTATGGTCCACAGATGGAAGAATGAGGATTAGTATGTGGTGGATACCTGATGTCTGTGTCAGCCACATACCAGGACAACACAAAGATTCAGCACATGTTCAGTATTTTGCAATTCTGAACACCAAAGCATAAATCCAGATGGTTGGTAAAGCTGTAGTCTTGTCCTTTGTTGGGAAGCTTCTACTATGTTTCACAAAGACTGAGTCACAGCCAACTGGCATCATCCACCCCTGGCGCTCAGCTAGGATTGGTATTTGGTTCTCAGTACATGGAGCAAAAAGCAGGTAATCAGCATAGCAGTGGTAGACCAGGCCATGACGTCTGATTATCTCACCCAGTGGTAGCATGTATATTTTATAAAGCATAAGAGATAGGATTCACCCTTGAGGAACATTGGACGACAGTGATAATTATACTCCAGAAGATGGAAATGGTTCCGTACTTGGGTAATTTCTAATATGTTCAACAAGAGCGGATTTATTTCTCTCACAGCATGAAAATGGCTTCTCACCTGTGTGACTTCTCTGATGTGTGACAAGATCTGATTTCCGTACAAAACATTTCCCACACTCAGAACAGGAAAATGGCTTCTCACCTGTGTGACTTCTCCGATGTAAAACAAGATCTGATTTCCGTACAAAACATTTCCCACACTCAGAACAGGAAAATGGCTTCTCACCTGTGTGACTTCTCTGATGTATAACAAGAGCTAATTTCTGTGTGAAACATTTCCTACACTCAAAACAGGAATATGGCTTCTCACCTGTGTGACTTCTCTGATGTGTGACAAGATCTGATTTCCGTACAAAACATTTCCCACACTCAGAACAGGAAAATGGCTTCTCACCTGTGTGACTTCTCTGATGTAAAACAAGATCTGATTTCCGTACAAAACATTTCCCACACTCAGAACAGGAAAATGGCTTCTCACCTGTGTGACTTCTCTGATGTAAAACAAGATCTGATTTCCGTACAAAACATTTCCCACACTCAGAACAGGAAAATGGCTTCTCACCTGTGTGACTTCTCTGATGTAAAACAAGATGTGATTTCTGTGCAAAACATTTCCCACACTCAGAACAGTAAAATGGCTTCTCACCTGTGTGACTTCTCTGATGTAAAACAAGATTTGATTTCCGTGCAAAACATTTCCCACACTCAGAACAGGAAAATGGCTTCTCACCTGCGTGACTTCTCTGATGTAAAACAAGATTTAATTTCCGTACAAAACATTTCCCACACTCAGAACAGGAAAATGGCTTCTCACCTGTGTGACTTCTCTGATGTATAACAAGAGCTGATTTCTGTGTGAAACATTTCCTACACTCAAAACAGGAATATGTCTTCTCACCTGTGTGACTACTCTGATGTGTGACAAGATTTGATTTCTGTGCAAAACATTTCCCACACTCAGAACAGGAATATGGCTTCTCACCTGTGTGACTTCTCTGATGTAAAACAAGATGTGATTTCCGTGCAAAACATTTCTTACACGCAGAACAGGAATACGGCTTCTCACCTGTATGACTTCTCTGATGTGTAACAAGAGCTGATTTATGTGTGAAACATTTCCTACACTCAAAACAGGAATATGGCTTCTCACCTGTGTGACTTCTCTGATGTGTGACAAGATTTGATTTCAGTGCAAAACATTTCCCACACTCAGAACAGGAATATGGCTTCTCACCTGTGTGACTTCTCTGATGATTAACAAGATGTGATTTCCGTGGAAAACATTTCCCACACTCAGAACAGGAAAATGGCATCTCACCTGTGTGAGCATGCTGATGAATAACAAAATGTGAGCTATGTGCAAAACATTTCCCACACTCAGAACAGGAATATGGCTTCTCACCTGTGTGACTTCTCTGATGTATAACAAGAGCTGATTTCTGTGCAAAACATTTCCTACACTCAGAACATGGAAATGGCCTCTCACCTGCCTTAGCTGGCTGATTGGTAATACGCTTTGTGTTCTGTGTAAAACATTTGGCATCTATAGAACAGGGAAACACTGTATTTACTGTCAGAGCTGTAACAGATGCACCAATATCAGAGTGATCAGGAGAACATTTCCCAGTATCAGAGGGATCAGCTGATAGAGCTGGATGTATAATTGGGGTAATGGGGTTAGCTCCTGGAGAATCCTGTCTACTGTCGTTATCGGTTATTTCAGAATCCAGGGATAACATTAGATGTCCTTCTGAGATGTTCCTGCTTGTGTGTCCATCTGCTGGAAATAAAATACATTAATATATAAAATGAATAGACAAGACCCAGGGTGTTACAGGACACAATATATAATTCTATAAACTGACATTTTTTCCTGAAATCATTGCTTTTATGTTTATTAAAAAACAAAAAAAGCTAGGATGCTTAGACTGGAGCTTGATCAACACTGAACGCTCATGTGGGATTACTAGATGTGACATGGACGCTCATGTGGGAGTACTAGAGGTGACAAATGCAAAATCATGCACTTGGGTCTCAAAAATCCAAAGGCTAAATATAGTAGTAATGGCACTATACTGGAAACTACTGAGGAGGAAAGGGATCTAGGAGTCACTATTTCAGATGACTTATAGGCAGGTAAGCAATGTAACAAAGCAATGAGGAAGGCTAGTCAGATGCTTGGCTGCATTGGGAGAGGAATCAGCAGCAGAAAGAAAGAAGTAATAATGCCACTGTATAGGTCATTGGTATGGCCTCATCTAGAATACAGTGTTCAATTCTGGAGGCCATATCTTCAAAAGGATATTAATACATTAGAAACTGTACAAAGGAGGGCAACTAAAATGGTGCATGGCCTACATTACAAAACATACCCAGAAAGACTAAGAAATCTCAATATGTATAGTTTGGAGCAGAGAAGGGAAAGGGGGAACATGATAGAAACTTTCAAATATATCAAGGGTTTTAACAAAGTCCATTCTCCAAATGAAGAGAAGCAATAGAACACGGGGACATGCACTGAGACGGGAGTGGGGGGGGGTGGGGTTCAGGGGGAAATTTGCGGAAAAATTACTTCATAGAAAGGGTAGTGGACAAGTGGAATAGCCTCCCATCGGAGGTGGTAAAGGCTAAAACATTAGAGCAAATTAAACACGCATGGGATAGACATAAGGATATCCTTACAAAGAAATAAGGATCAAATAAGGTTAGAGATAAAAAGAATGTAAAAAAAAAAAAGGGGGGGGCAGACTAGATGGGCCAAGTGGTTCTTATCCGCCGTCAAATTCTATGTTTCTATGACATGGACGCTCATGTGGGATTACTAGAGGTTACATGGACGCTCATGTGGGATTACTAGAGGTGACACGGGCGCTCGTGGGATTACTAGAGGTGACACGGGCGCTCGTGGGATTACTAGAGGTGACACGGGCGCTCATGTGGGATTACTAGAGGTGACACGGACGCTCATGTGGGATTACTAGAGGTGACATGGACGCTCATGTGGGATTACTAGAGGTGACATGGACGCTCATGTGGGATTACTAGAGGTGACATGGACACTCGTAGGTTTACTAGAGGTGACATGGGCGCTCATGTGGGATTACTAGAGGTGACATGGACGCTCATGTGGGATTACTAGAGGTGACATGGACGCTCATGTGGGATTACTAGAGGTGACATGGACGCTCATGTGGGATTTCTAGAGGTGACACGGACGCTCATGTGGGATTACTAGAGGTTACATGGACACTCATGTGGGATTACTAGAGGTGACATGGGCGCTCATATGGGATTACTAGAGGTGACATGAACGCTCATGTGGGATTACTATAGGTGACATGGGTTTTGCAATAATAAAACAGCAAAGAAGAGAAAGTGCTGTCCTGCTTGCGCAATAATAATAGGATTTTAATATACCTACCGGTAAATCCTTATTTCGTAGTCCGTAGAGGATGTTGGGGATGCATCAAAGACCATGGGGTATAGATAGGTCCTGTGGAGCCTTGGGTACTATAAAATTTGAATAGTGTGGGTTGGCTGCTCCCTCTATGCCACTCCTCCAGACCTCATTTTAGGAACTGTGCCTGAGGAGATGGACAACCTCGAGAGAGGATACTACAAAACTGTGTGGTGAGATTTCACCAAATCACACTGAATTTATAATATGCAACCACATGTAACTCAATGAAAACATGTCAGTATACATGACCAAAGAGTGGCAACAAATGCTGCCATTACTGAACAAGTAACAACCGTGCAGGAAAACATCAGCACTGGGCGGGCGCCCAACATCCTCTATGGACTACGAGAAAAGGATTTACCGGTAGGTATATTAAAATCCTATTTTCTCTTATGTCCTAGAGGATGTTGGGGATGCATCAAAGACCATGGAGCCTATACCAAAGCTCCCACTAGGGGAGGGAAAGTGCTGATGTACCCTGCAAACTAATTGACCCAACTGGAGGTCATCAGAGGCCAAAGTATCAAACTTGTAGAACTTAGCAAATGCGTTTGATCCTGCTCACGTAGCTGCTCAGGAAATTTGAAGTGCGGAGACACCTCGGGCAGATGTCCAGGAAGAGCCCACTATACGAGTAGAGTGATGCTTTACCGATTTAGGTTCCGGCAAACCTGCCGCAGAAAACATGCTGAATAGTACATTCGATCCAGCGAGAAAGAGTCTGCTTAGAAGCAGCACACCCAATTTTAATCGGTATCATGAAGTACAAAAAATGCTTCCGACTTTATAAGAGGAGCAGTCCTCGTCACGTATACCTTCAAAGCCCGGACCACGTCCAAGGACTTACTGAAGTAGAAATGTCAGTAGCCACTGACACCACAACAGGTTGGTTGATATGAGAAACCGACACAACCCTAGGAAGGAATTGTTGACGCGTCCTTAGCGCAACTCAAAACTCATGAAAAAACAAAGAGGGCTCTTGTGGGATAAGGCCCAACATTCCAACACCCGCCTTGCGGATGCCAATGCTAACAAAGTGATCAGCTTTCATGTAAGAAACTGAAATTCTGCCTCTCATAAAGGTTCAATGAATCTGAATGCAGGACTTGTAACATAACAGAAACATCCTATGGCTCCGTAGGAGGCACACAAAAAAAAAAAAAAAAAGGAGGCTGTATCCGCAGAACCCCTTTCAAGAACGTCTGCACCGCAGGAAACGCAGCCAATGGTTTCCGGAAGAAAAAACAAACAAGGCCGAAAACTGGACCTTGAGCAAGCCTAATCATAGGCCCACAACCACACGGGACTGTGGAAAGAGAAGGAAAAGACCTACGTGGAACCCCACTAAAGGAAGTTTCTTGGACGTACACCAAGACATCTTTTCTCCAATAATGTTATGCACACCAGTGCCTGCAGGAAAGTACTGGTGTCAGAACTGTTATGCACTCCAGTGTCTGCAGGAATGTACTGGTGTTTGAACTGTTATGCAAAACAAATGGACTTACAGACAAACTGGGGAATATGACATAACGTACACAGGCGGTAATAGGGTAACAAAATACACACAAAGTGAACAGAGAAGCCCAGAGGCTAAGGAACTGGGTATCTCCCTTGTATTAGAACTGCACAGATGGAAAAAGCAAGATGTTGTGTTTTAATACGTAGAGAACCCGAAATGCTGTTGCTAAGGGCAACAGCAAAACCCTAAAGGGTTACCAACGGGTGTGGCAGTAAACTCCTTGGTCAGAGATGGAATGATAGACACAAGGAGAGTCTCCACAATCCTATTTCTCACTTGCAGTGCACAGGTTTTAGCTTACTGCCACTAAACTGACCCCTGACACCTAGCACAGTGAGACAGGATTAGACAGGCAAGTCTTAGAATACAGCCGCAAACTTGCTAAGTTCACAGAGTGGTAACAGAACACCAGCAAGCTAAGCGACTGACTCCAGTCTTACTGCTAGGTCTGGATTGGCAGAGTGTAATACCAAATCCCCAGGCCTATTTGCAGTAAGCAACAAACAAATACAAAGCTACACAGTACTGGCTAACTTTCATGAACTGACTAACCAACAAAGATTCAGCAGCATCTGCTTACCCTGAGAAGAGGCCTTATAAAGTAGGTGCTGTCCACGCCCCACTCAGACCTCACAGACTGTGAGCACAAAAACCAGCACCGGATCCCCTGCCGTGCACAGAGCCTATAACCACTGCACAGCAAAAGACCCGAACCGGAGTATCAGCTGCGCTCAGGTTACTCCACTAGCACTTGTCTCCCGGTTGCCATGATGACGTGGCAGCACAGGGCAGGAGACCCTAACAGTACCCCCCCTCTGACGAGGGGTCAAAGAACCCCTACCACCGGGTTTATCGGGGAACTGCGAGAAGAAAGAGCGTATCAGTCTGGGGGCATGAAGATCACAACTGCGCACCCACGACCGCTCCTCCGGGCCATACCCCTTCCAGTGCACCAAAAATGACAGCCGACCCCGAACCACCTTGGAGTCAAGAATCCTTTCAACAACAAACTCCCTCTGGCCACGTATCAGAAGAGGGGAAGGTCTTCCACTGGAAGAAGGATTACTAATCGCCCGTTTTAAAAGGGAACAATGAAATGTTTTATTGATACCCAAAGAACGGGGCAGATCTAACTGAAATGCCACCGGATTGATAACCCTGGTGATCTTATAAGGGCCGATGAACCGGGGCCCTAACTTATGAGATGGCTGTCTCAACTTCAAATTCTTGGTAGACAACCAGACGAAGTCTCCTAATTTGAAGCTGCAGGGTCTTTTCCGCTTATCAAAAACCCTTTTTGTCACTAATGACACAGACACAAGGGCTTTCTTCACTTTCCTCCAAATACCTCTAAGGACCGAAACCACAGAGGAACCACCAGGCGTGGAGTCCAGGGGGTCAAAAGAATTGGCCTTAGGATGATGCCCATACACACAAAGGAAGGGAGAGATCCCTGTAGCAGAGTGAGCCGCGTTGTTATAGGCAAACTCCGCCATGGACAGATGAGCAACCCAGTCAGTCTGACACTTGGAGACATAACACCTGAGGAACTGCTCCAAGGACTGGTTCACCCTTTCAGTCTGCCCATTAGACTGCGGATGGTAGCCAGACGACAAGCTGACAGAAATCTGGAGATCGGAACAAAATGCCCTCCAGAATTTGGCCACAAACTGGGATCCGCGGTCAGAGACCACATCAAGTGGCAACCCGTGGAGACGCACAACATGCAGCATAAATAATTCAGACAGGCGTCTGGCTGATGGCAGCCCAACCAGTGGAACGAAGTGCGCCATCTTCGAAAACCTGTCAACGACAACCCAGATGGCTGTCATCCCCGAGGATTTGGGCAAGTCCACCACAAAATCCATTGAAATGTGGGTCCATGGCTTAGATGGGATAGAGAGTGGATGTAATGGGCCAACAGGAACCCCTCTAGGAGTCTTATTTCGGGCACAGATGTCACATGCCCGAACCCACTGATCCACATCCTTAGCCACCGAGGGCCACCACACCACCCTAGATAGCAACTCCCGAGTTCTGGCAATACCCGGGTGACCTGCCGACTTCTTGGCATGGAATTCCAGGAACACTCGCTGTCTTAACCTAGGAGGCACAAACAAAAGACCTACCGGAAGGTCTGGAGGAGCCTGCTCCTGTGCTCTAAGGACTAATGATAATAGGTCCTGGGTAATGCCCACTTTAATACATGATGGGGAAACAATGGGCAACGGCTCCTCGGTGGTCTCCTGGATTGGAGCAAAACTCCGCGAGAGCGCATCAGCCTTGATGTTTTTTGACCCAGGGCGATATGTTATCAAAAAATTAAAGCGAGCAAAAAACAAAGCCCATCGTGCCTGCCTGGCATTGAGACGCTTCGCTGACTCTAAATATGCCAGATTCTTATGGTCAGTGAGAATTGAGACCACAAACTTAGCCCCCTCAAGCCAGTGTCTCCACTCCTCGAGTGCATCCTTAATAGCCAACAATTCCCGGTTACCCACGTCATAATTCATCTCGGCAGGCGAAAATTTACGGGAAAAGTAAGCACAGGGATGAAGGCGATTATCAGACACTCCCATCTGAGAAAGCACTGCCCCAATACCCATCTCAGAGGCATCCACCTCCACCACAAAAGGACGCTCTGGATCTGGGTGTCGCAGCACCTTGGCCGAAACAAATGCCCTTTTGAGACGGGCAAAAGCCGCTTTAGCCTCACAAGACCAGTGAGCAACATCCGCCCCTTTCTTAGTGAGTGCCACCAAGGGCGCCACTATAGACGAAAATCCAGCGATAAATCGTCTATAAAAATTCGCAAAGCCCAGGAAACGCTGAAGCGCCTTCAAACTAGTGGGCTGCACCCAATCCAGGACTGCCTGTACCTTGGAACCCTCCATTTGGAAACCTTCTGGGGAGATAATATATCCTAGAAATGCGATTTGCTGAACTTCAAATTCGCACTTCTCCAGCTTCGCCCCAAGCCGGTGGTCTCTGAGTTTCTGGAGGACTAAGCGTACATGCTTCCGATGTTCCTCCAGGGAATGGGAGAAGATTAGGATGTCATCTAAGTATACAACTAAGAATCTATCCAAATATTCCCTGAGCACATCATTCATGAAATCCTGGAAGACTGCCGGGGCATTACAGAGCCCAAAAGGCATCACCAAATATTCATAATGCCCTGAGTGGGTATTAAAGGCAGTCTTCCATTCATCCCCCTCTCTTATTCGGATTAGATTGTACGCACCGCGTAGGTCAATCTTAGAAAAAATGGTGGCAGTACGAAGCTGGTCAAACAAGACCGAAATGAGAGGCAGTGGGTATGAGTTTTTAATCGTGATACGGTTCAATTCCCTGAAGTCGATGCAGGGTCGCAACGAACCGTCCTTTTTACCCACGAAAAAGAACCCCGACCCAACTGGAGACTGTGAAGGTCTGATAAATCCCTTAGCCAAGTTCTCCTGAATGTACTCTGCCATAGCCTGAGTCTCAGGACGTGACAGGGAGTACAACCTGCTCTTGGGAAGCTTAGCATTTGGCAACAAATCAATGGCACAGTCATAGGGGCGATGGGGAGGTAGTACCTCTGCAACTTTTTTGGAGAACACGTCCGCAAAATCTGCATAACACCCTGGCAATCCTGGCAAACTTAGCTGCGAGAGCCTGACTGGAAGGCTCAAGCAACTCCTGAAACAATCAGTACCCCAACTAAGAATCTCCCCAGAGACCCAGTCAAATTGAGGATTGTGGGCCCTTAACCAGGGTAACCCCAACACCAATGGGGCAAAAGTACAGACAGTCACATAAAAGGACAATTTTTCAGAGTGTGTGGCTCCAATAAACAAAGAAATCTGGCTAGTGCAAGAGGTAATTTTACCTTGGGATAATGGTTCCCCGTTTAACCCACATATCTCAATTTCCGATGCCAATGGTACTAAGGGAACAGAGTGTTTCAGGGCGAATTGGCGGTCCATAAAAACCCCGTCGGCCCCACTGTCCACAAAGGTCTCAGTCTTGACAGTTTGACCGAGGATCTTCAAGGTCACCGGAATGATAAAAGTCTTCTTGGGAAATTCTGACTTCTGGCCTGACAGGATATTTCCCATCACCCTCAGGCCCTGAAGTTTTCCGGCTTTTCTGAGCATGATACTACCACATGACCTTTATTCCCACAGTACAAACACAACCCCTGCTGTCTCCTCCGCGTCTTCTCACGCGAGGAGAGGCGGGTAGCCCCAATCTGCATAGGCTCCTCAGAAAATTCCTCAGAGTCTGAGGTTCCCTTGGGAAGGAAGGAAATCTCAGTCTCCCTTTCAAGCCTACGCTCTCTCAGCCGTCTATCCACCCGGATGGATAACTGCATGAGCTGATCCAAGCTATCAGGCAAGGGATATTGTACCAGTTGGTCCTTTATCTGGTTAGAAAGACCTCTTCGGTACTGGTGTCTCAGGGCTGGGTCATTCCACTGGGTATCATGGGCCAACCTCCGAAACTCCGTACAGTAAACCTCAACTGGCCTTCGCCCTTGCTTAAGGATCGAAATCTGAGCCTCGGCTGAGGCCGTCTTGTCAGGGTCATCATACAACAAGCCCAGTGCCGTAAAAAAAGCATCAACACTTTTAAGCGACGGACAGTCAGGCTGCAACCCATATGCCCAGACCTGTGGGTCTCCTTGTAGCAAGGAAATCACTATGCCCACCCGCTGAATCTCCGACCCAGAAGACTGAGGCCTAAGCCGGAAGTATAGCTTGCAGCTCTCCTTGAAAGAAAAGAACTGCGAGCGATCTCCAGAAAAACGATCCGGGAGATTTACTTTCGGCTCCTTAACCCCTGCAGGTGCTGCTGCTGCGGGAGCTCCGCCAGCAGCCTGGGAGGTGTGCATTTTAATGGACAAATCATTAAATTGTCGAGTCAGGACCTGCACCTGATCGACCACCTGTTGCAACGTATTTTGAGGGGTATGCTCCATATTCCCACAAAATTTCAACAGGAGTATTAGGCTGCTGAATATGTTATGCACACCAGTGCCTGCAGGAAAGTACTGGTGTCAGAACTGTTATGCACTCCAGTGTCTGCAGGAATGTACTGGTGTTTGAACTGTTATGCAAAACAAATGGACTTACAGACAAACTGGGGAATATGACATAACGTACACAGGAGGTAATAGGGTAACAAAATACACACAAAGTGAACAGAGAAGCCCAGAGGCTAAGGAACTGGGTATCTCCCTTGTATTAGAACTGCACAGATGGAAAAAGCAAGATGTTGTGTTTTAATACGTAGAGAACCCGAAATGCTGTTGCTAAGGGCAACAGCAAAACCCTAAAGGGTTACCAACGGGTGTGGCAGTAAACTCCTTGGTCAGAGATGGAATGATAGACACAAGGAGAGTCTCCACAATCCTATTTCTCACTTGCAGTGCACAGGTTTTAGCTTACTGCCACTAAACTGACCCCTGACACCTAGCACAGTGAGACAGGATTAGACAGGCAAGTCTTAGAATACAGCCGCAAACTTGCTAAGTTCACAGAGTGGTAACAGAACACCAGCAAGCTAAGCGACTGACTCCAGTCTTACTGCTAGGTCTGGATTGGCAGAGTGTAATACCAAATCCCCAGGCCTATTTGCAGTAAGCAACAAACAAATACAAAGCTACACAGTACTGGCTAACTTTCATGAACTGACTAACCAACAAAGAATCAGCAGCATCTGCTTACCCTGAGAAGAGGCCTTATAAAGTAGGTGCTGTCCACGCCCCACTCAGACCTCACAGACTGTGAGCACAAAAACCAGCACCGGATCCCCTGCCGTGCACAGAGCCTATAACCACTGCACAGCAAAAGACCCGAACCGGAGTATCAGCTGCGCTCAGGTTACTCCACTAGCACTTGTCTCCCGGTTGCCATGATGACGTGGCAGCACAGGGCAGGAGACCCTAACAAATAACCATGTCACGATCCAGGTAATTCCTTATTAGTATTTACCTTCCAAATGCCTCCCGAGACTGTCCCTGTGGCCGCTGTGCGCGTCTGGGTGCATGTGATTCTGCTACTGCGGCCTTTATCGCCATTGTTACACATTTCCTATAGTAGTTTATTCCCCTTCTGTGTGTGTTCATGGGCGCAGCCATGTTGGACTTCAGTCACATGACATTGTTTCTCCTATCCACGGTGCTGACAAGTGCTGGAGCCTAATTGCCCACCAATCCCTGCTAACCTGTGGGTTTAAATAGCCTGTCCCAGCATTGAAGGATGTCAGTGCTTCAATTGTCTTCAGTGATTCCAGTGTGCAGTTCTCCTATGGACTTTCTCTGCGGTACAGCCTGACTTCCTGGTGATTACACTCTGCAGTGTAACCCGACACTCCAGTGATTAACCCTCTACAGTCTACCCTGATTCACCTGTGTCTGAACTCCGGCTTTCCAGCAGCCATTCTCCAGCTTCTTCTACAGCTCTCCAGCGATCCCCAGCATCACATCATGCTTCACCTGTGCTTCTAAGTACAATAGTGCATTTCTATCTGCGAACCCCAGCTTCACTCAAAGATTACCAACGATCCCCAGCATCACTTTATGCTTCACCTGTGCTTCTAAGTACAATTGTGCATACCACTTATACTTCAGATTACTGGTCACAACCAGTAATATTTCAGAGACTCTCTTGTTACTGTTTTTGTTTGGTTGCACATTATCTGACTTTTCGTTTAATAAAAGCATTTAAAGATATTCCTGTTGTCGTGGTCACGCCTTCGGGCATTTGGTATACAGCTTCTACGTATGTCCAGGAGTCCCACAGCTCCTCCTAAATTCAAGTACCCGTCAGCCTCTACAACTGAGGCTCCCAGTCACGGTCACCAGCCCTCAGTTGTGACAGTAAGCACTGACCTAATGGATCTGGCCGGAGACCAGGCCCAAGCGTTTAACCTGATGCAACAACTTGCAGCACGCTTAGAACTTCTGGAGGCTGCACAGGGTCAAGTTATTCGCTGTCTCCAGGACCTTTCCACCCGGCTGGATGGAATCCAAGTAACCCTTCATGGTTCAGGGGCGGCCAGTGTTGTGACTCTCAGTCAACTGTTGGTTCAGTTACAAGACCTTCTCTCTAGCATCGTTCCAGTTATTTCAAAGTGTCTCTGTGATACTCCTATTATCTCTGCTCCCATCTCCATGAAAGCCTTCCCACAGTTTGCTGAGAACAAGGATGCTACAGCTGCCAATCTCTCTATGTCCAAGTCGTTTCCCCTTGCTCCAAGAAAAGATAAGTTCCGGAGTAAGCCACGGTCTAGACTTTCTGAAGAGGAACGCAAGCGTCGCATGCAGTTTCAACTCTGCTTCTACTGTGGGGGTTCTGATCACTTTATTAAAGACTGTTCTCTCCGTAAGCCAAGGAAGTGGGATAGATCTCCACATCACAGCATTCATAGTTACAAACCTTCCTATGTGGAATCTTCAGCTCCTTCTGATCCGGTCAAGAAAAATATAAAAGTTGATCAAAGAAAAACCCAATTCTACAATTGGGGTCCTGTGTCCAGGAGCCCCATTTCCAATTCCGGGAAACAAAAAGAGATTTAATGAGACTTTCTTCACTAAAGGGAAATCCAATTCAGCAGCCCAAGACGGGGCGTCTGTTTCTGCAGCCCCAGGAGGGGTATCCAATGTTCAAGCTCAACTAGCGGCATATGCGTCTTCTCAAAAAGGAGTTTCTGATCTGTCAACTCCAGGAGGGGTGCAGGAGAAAACAACCCTGAGAGAGGTGTCTGATTCGTCAACCCCAGGAGGGGTCACCGAAATTTCAGCCCCAAGGGAAGTATCCAGAGCAGAGTTCCCAGATATAAATTTTTGTGCTACAGATACAGTTATGAACTCCTGTTTGCCGTTTTCAGAGAGCACCACCCTGTTGGCATCCAGCATGGACCAGGTCCTGGATGGTCTAACTGAACACTTGGATACCACTCATTCCGTTTCCAACCGGATTCTGACTCCTTCGGTTCCAGCTGATTCCAGTAAGCCTCTTTGGTTCCAGCCGATTCCAGTAAGCTTCCACCGGTTCCAGCCGGGTCAAGCTTTTCCGGACCCAATCCTGTCCCATCCGTCTGTCCGGATCAACCTCCTTCGGTTCCAGACGATTCCAGCACCTTCCAATCTAATCAAGTCCTATCCGTCAGTCCAAAGACTCCTCTGGTTCCAGCCAGTTCAAGTTCATCAGGATTCAATTCAGATTCCGAAGGTGAATTTGTTGATGACTCAAGCTGCATTATGGGAGGTCCTGCTCTTTCCTGTTATGCTTTCACGCATGAAGAGGTTCCAGAATTACCAAAAAGCTCTACAGGTCTCTGTATGAAAAGTCCTCGTTATAGAACAAGATTTAATTTAAGCCTTAGTGGAGTGCTAGCTTCAAAAGCACAATTTTCTCGTACTTCTAATCCAGGAAAGGAACCTTCTACATGTTATTCCTCAGTCCTTTCAGATGAAGAAGATTGGGATGACTTCTAGCAATCCAGTTGCTTCAGGCTTTCCACGCCAGATTTCCTCCTCAAGCCTAAGTAGTGTCTTGGGGCCACTCCTAAAGGGGAGGGTACTGTCACGATCCAGGTAATTCCTTATTAGTATTTACCTTCCAAATGCCTCCTGAGACTGTCCCTGTGGCCACTGTGCGTGTCTGGGCGCATGTGATTCTGCTACTGCGGCCTTCATCGCCATTGTTACACATTTCCTATAGTAGTTTATTCCCCTTCTGTGTGTGTTCATGGGCGCAGCCATGTTGGACTTCAGTCACATGACATTGTTTCTCCTATCCACGGTGCTGACAAGTGCTGGAGCCTAATTGCCCACCAATCCCTGCTAACCTGTGGGTTTAAATAGCCTGTCCCAGCACTGAAGGATGTCAGTGCTTCAATTGTCTTCGGTGATTCCAGTGTGCAGTTCTATGGACTTTCTCTGCGGTACAGCCTGACTTCCTGGTGATTACACTCTGCAGTGTAACCCGACACTCCAGTGATTAACCCTCTACAGCCTACCCTGATTCACCTGTGTCTGAACTCCGGCTTTCCAGCAGCCATTCTCCAGCTTCTTCTACAGCTCTCCAGCGATCCCCAGCATCACATCATGCTTCACCTGTGCTTCTAAGTACAATAGTGCATTTCTATCTGCGAACCCCAGCTTCACTCAAAGATTACCAACGAACCCCAGCATCACTTTATGCTTCACCTGTGCTTCTAAGTACAATAGTGCATACCACTTATACTTCAGATTACTGGTCACAACCAGTAATATTTCAGAGACTCTCTTGTGTCGAAGTCAGAAAAATGTCTCAATGCACGTTGCCATATTTGCACCGCACACTGGTCCGTGCTGCGCGTGCGTGCGCTCTCCCGTGGAAGCGCATACCCGCAATAGCGTGTACTCGCAGGCGCGGTATGCGTATTTACGGTAGAGTTTCACGTACTCGTAGCGTGCGACTCATTCGTTACAAATGTTCACAATTAATGTAGTTTATAGATCATGGTCCCTTTGGTAGTTTCTGAAAGTTTAGTTAATATAGAAGGTCCCTGAGCTGAGGAATCCCTCTTTGCATCGTACGAAGGGTCTAACAGGAATCATACAGCAGTGTTTGGTACCCATCGGAAGAGTATTTAATTAGCAATATTCCGGTGTTGGTTTGGAGCGTATTAATCGCTCGTGCGAATAGTTATGGACATAAGAAGTTTATGTCCATTTCTATGATTTACACATACTCAGGTATGCGGCGGGAAACCCAGTTTCCCACCCACCTGAGCTGTTGGAAATCGTCACAGCCCACCTGTATGAATCACCCTATGACCTTTTGCTATGATGCAGGGCCGAATTCCTTCGGCCAATGAACAATGGGATTGTAGGGACTATGAGATTGCATTGTGTGTGGGGCATAAATAGGCAGGCCGACCATATCCAAAGTCACTCTCTCATCAACGGTTATCTGCTGATAATCGGGAGCTGGATATCGAGGCGCAGGCGATCATACCCTTTGTGCGTAAGTTTTCTCTCCATAATCATTGTCTTTCTGTGAGCCAATTTCTCTCTCTCTCTCTCCATCTCTCTCTCTCTCTCCTTTACTCTTATATCTCTCATAGTATTGTATTGTATTGCATTTAGGTCAGTGTAGTATTGTCTTTTTGTATTTATAGTTTAGTTCTGTGGTTAGGAAATCTTTGTTATATTGTAGTGTATCATATGTACTGTTATCCCCTTTTACAAGTATATTAGATATAATACAGTTAATAGGCCTTGGAACCTAAACCAGTATCTGTGTATTTTCTATAGTGTTAAGTGTTCACTTGAGCGTCGGTGACGCTCAAGCAGCTTTGTAGATAGTCAGGTTACACAAGGTTGCACTTACACCCTGTACTCACATTAAGGTATTCAGTGTATTTTATCGGTATAAGGTTTTAACATAAAGGTATAGTGTTGTAAGCGTCTGCATCGCTGGTGACCTCCTCGTGGTCTCGAGCGTACGCTACGCTACAGCGAATCATTCCCCTAGACATAACCAATAACGTGTCCTGTGATCACTGGGCCGTGAGCGAACGTGACGCTTGAGCGTCTCGCCTACGGCCGAGCGATCGCTACGCAGATAGCGTATCATTACGGTACTTCTTAAGTAAACAGCGTACAGTGTTCTTAGCTTCATAAGGGTTGTTTATACGACAAAGGAATTTAGCATTGTCAATTGGGGACTCGTCCTATACTTTTCACATCTGCACTAGGTAGATCAGCAGACATTATCCCCCAGCAAAGGGTGGGAGATTGTCTCATAGTGCTGGCGGGATAAGCGTCTGCTTCACTTAGATAAAGAGTGCTGAAGGAACCCGGTAACCGGAAGTAAGAACAAAACGCTTGTGTCTTTTAAAAAAACTGTTTATTTTTCTTTTGTCTTGCGTACGCACGCATATACCTGCATTTCTTTTCACTTGTGTATTTCATTTTTCGTATATCACTATTCCTGTTTGCCAAATTTTATAGTTGATAGAAAGGGCTAAAAGGAGATTTGCTGTTATTTAATAGTAGAGGTAATAGTTAAAGTATAGAACAACACACGGGTTGTCTGGAAAACAAGGCAGTCAGTGTGGATTGCGGTAGATGATCAGGGATCATTTACATTGATAAAAGTATATTGTGTTACGGTGGATCCTTTGCATTGCGTACACGTGTCGCTAACAAAGACTAGCGTACGCAATCCAAAAGGCAGACGCACGCAGCGTACATTACGCAACGTAGCGTCCGGTTACGCCCACGTAGCTCAAGTTGTGGTAAAGTGAAGTAACGCAAAGGCGATAATTAACGCACAGCGGTAGATAACGCGACGCGGTAAATAACGCAAATCTATTTTTGGAAAATCTGAAATTTAGTTTAACAGATCCTGCTCCTAATTGGTAACACTCTTGGCCTGAAGACAATTTCTGCGCAGAAATAGACATAGAAACAAAGTGTACATGTGTTGAGTGAGTGTGTTTATACAATTTAAAAGGTGGAACCACAAGGAAAGCCGAGTACTCGTCAAGGGACACACGTGTAAGTGACATATACGGTGGCTAGGGAGGCATCTCTAGTTAAATAATATTTGAGCATTAGAGTATAGCGGACCATAAGGTAACAAGACCAGGAGGTCATAAGGTAACAAGACCAGGAGGTCATAAGGTAGACAAAGAGGTCCGCTATAAAAGTCCAGTGGCACAACGCCTGGGGTGTTGGTGCAGAACCCATATAGGCCATAAGCTCTTGCTGAAGGAATCGCGGCCGGAAACATCGATTCCATTAATCTTTCAGTACACGACAAGTAGTGCTCGCGTACTGAACGATTGGACCGCACGTAATTGTGTGCAGTAGTTAGTAATCTGACCTATTACCATAAGAGTAAAGTGGTCACAAACGCTATTTGTACATTCTGACGTGATTTGTGTAATTTTTTATTTTTGGAAGGGAAGTTCGCTGGTCACTCAGGAACTATCTAACAACCCCAACTTTACTGGAAAGAGTAAGTGTCCTGCGGGTAACCCTCATATGTTCCAGTAAACTGAAGGTTCCATAGGGGCCCTGTATCGAGTACGCCAGCACCATATCGGTGTGACCAGGTCGTATTGGTCGAGGTGGGCGAGTGAGTGGGGTACTCGGTAAACCGCCACCGCCGGCCTACTGTGGAGTAATTTGGTTGTCTGTAAAGGCTTGCTGAAAACCTTGATACAGAAAATCCAAGGAGGACTAAGCAACACCTACAGACTATGGGGGCCAGTTGCTCAGGTAGGGGGCGATCAACCCAGGTTCAGGTTGATTCTGTGAACCGACCAGTTGGGTCGGCACGATATGTAATGTGTGAAAAATACAGTAGTCACACAGAGGTTTTATGTGATGAATAGGAGAGAATGACTGTACAAGACAGGGACAAGTTCCCAAGAATAGGTAGCTTCAGTCCAGAGGTGTTACAAAATTTAAGGAGGAGGATATGTCTCGTAAAATCATCAAAGAGACGAATTCAGCATCATGATTACTTACAGTTATGGCACCAGGAAGGTGAGATACAGAGAGGTTTGGCTCTGGCGGCAGGATCTGGGGCAGTCAGGAAGTTGATTGCCACAGCTCCTCCTCCACCATACATTGCAGGAGAGAAGTTGATTGCGGAGAGAAACGCACTGGGTTGTAAAACACAAACTCTTAGTAACACTGTAAATGTTAATGATGTTAACCAAATAACTCATGCAAGTATTAACCCGTGCAAGTTGTACCCTGTTTTGAACCTTCCCCAGGAGTGTGATCAAGAAGACGATTCAGCAACAATTTCAGCGCTCTCTCTTGCGGCCACCATAGCAGAGACCACAGTAGGCACAGCGACACCCACGAGATTAGTGAAAGCCCCTAGCGGAGGGATAGGTGAGGTCGTGTCAACGGGTAAGTACGGCACCATGCACTACACTGAAACCATTGTACCACAAGTTGTAGAATCTACACAGGAAGAGGCTGTTAGAATTGCTCCTGTAAGGGTAATAGCAGTTCCCAATGGAAAAACAGATGTGTCTGGAGCCACTCCCATAAGGAACATTGCCATGTACGCCCCATTTTCCAGAATGGAAATAAGAACAATAGTGTCCGAATTTCCTGACCCCAGGAAAGACTTAGTTGCTAGCCAAAAATACATCAGGGATTTAGGTAACACTGTAGAGCCCAACAACAAGGATTGGCAGATACTGCTAAGAGCTTGTTTACCTTCCAATGTCGATGCAACTCAGTTTTTAGCTGACTGTGTATTGGATAAAGATGTACCGCTTACAGACGTGTACAACAAGGATAATGTAAAAAGGATAAATTTACAACTAAAAGAGTATTTCCCAGCCGTTGTTAAATGGAATAAAATATTTTCCATTAAGCAAAAAGAGTCCGAAACGGCAGCAGAATATTTCCACCGGGCACTATCAGAAATGGCAAAATACACTGGTATAGAGGACATAAAGACCAACCCAAACCATCGGGAAGTAGCAGTGTCTGTACTGATGGATGGTTTGAAAGAAACATTAAAGACTAGGGTTCAGACCACGCAGCCATGCTGGCGAGGTCTGTCAGTGTCCGGCTTGAGAGAGGCTGCTGTTGATCACGACAAAAACATCACTAGGCACAGGGAGTCGCAAAGTGATAAGTTGATGTCCGTAAGTATACAGGCGCTGACCACAAGGCAGCCTGCGTATGTACCACCGAATCCTGTGGGTAAGGCAAGTGGAATAACATGTTTTTCTTGTAACAAACCGGGACACTTTGCACGAGACTGTAGAGTAAGGAATGTACAAAGATCTTTTCAACCCCCTAGACAACAACACAACACACGACATTGGGAGCAGGGTCCACAGAGGCGGAGTTTTGAGCCACATACAGGGGAAACAAAAAGATATCCCCCGAACAGAGACTGGCATGCCTCTGGTAGTTCCCAGCTAAACCCCACACAAATAGTTGCTGCCAATGGGATTCAGGGGGGTCAGCATACCCAATAGGGGTGTGGCCATACCTGTAATCTGCAACCAGTTAAATTGATTGCTAGTCTTGGAAGTGAACCAGAGATTGCAATCAATGTAGCTGGTAAAACTTTAAACTTTCTTGTAGACACAGGGGCGGCCAAGTCAGTGATAAATTCGACAGTGGGCATGAGAACCACTGGTAGGACAATTCCAGCCATGGGAGTAACAGGAGTAGTCCAGCACTACCCCGTTAGCAAACCAGCCGAGATTACAATAGGGCCTTTGCATACCAAGCATTCCTTTTTGCTGGCTGCATCGGCACCAACCAATCTCCTGGGAAGAGACTTACTATGTAAAATGGGTTGCGTCATTTATTGTACTCCTGAAGGTGTATTCTTGGACATCCCTGAGAATCACGCTCAGGAGGTACGAGACATGTTAGACTCCCCATCAAAATTAATGTCACATTCCATTATGACAAATAGGAATCCATCCCAAGTAGAAGAGATGACATCTCAGATACCAGAGTCACTTTGGACAAAAGATGGACAGGACACTGGATTAATGGCAAACGTAGCTCCAGTAGTAGTACAAGTAAAAGATGGTAGGATAGCTCCAAAAATCCCACAGTATCCTCTGAAGCCAGAGGTGGAGTTAGGAGTCTTCCCCGTAATAGAGCGCTTGCTACAACAGGGCATTCTAGTAAGAACGTCCAGCACAGCAAATAGTCCCATCTTCCCTGTTAAAAAGAGTGGGGGGAGGGGTTATAGGCTAGTGCAGGATCTAAGGGGGATTAACAAAATAGTTGAGAGTCAGTTCCCTGTAGTGCCTAATCCAGCTGTCATCCTAATGCAAATTCCTCCCACTGCCAAATTTTTCACTGTTATTGACCTCTGCTCCGCTTTCTTTTCGGTACCTCTGCACCCTGACAGCCAATATTTGTTTGCATTCACATACAGAGGAGTCCAATACACGTGGACTCGGTTACCCCAAGGTTTCATAGACAGTCCTAGTATATTTTCTCAGGCTTTGCATGATTGTTTACAGTCTTTCCAACCAGAGAGTGGATCAGTATTGATACAGTATGTGGATGATTTACTGCTGTGTTCAGATTCACTGGAAGCTTCCCTGAAGGATACGAAACAGCTCCTGTTTCATCTTTCAGACACAGGTCACAAGGTTTCCAAAGACAAGTTGCAATTATGTCAGACTAGGGTAAAATACTTGGGACACTGTCTAACACAAGGACTGAGACACCTGACCGCTGATAGAATCCAAGCCATTAGAGACATGACACTGCCACAAACCCAGCAACAGATAAGAACGTTTTTAGGAATGTGTGGGTATTGCCGTAATTGGATCCCAGGGTTTTCCATATTGGCACTACCTTTGCAGGAAATGGTCTCCTCAAACAAACCTGATCGGATTTCGCATACAGACGAATCCGAAACAGCATTTGAGAGACTCAAGCAATGCCTAACGCAGGCACCAGCACTAGGTATGCCAGACTATGGGAAACCCTTTGAACTATACGGAACAGAAAGTGCTGGGTGCGCAGCAGGTGTACTAACACAAAAACACGGTGATGCCAACAGGCCAATTGCATACTACAGCGCGCAGCTAGACACGGTAGCGCGATCCCTCCCCACATGCTTGCGTAGCGTTGCGGCGATAGCATTGCTAGTGACGAAAAGCGAAGATGTCGTGCTAGGCCACAACCTCACAATCCATACACCACATGCAGTATCAGCCTTATTGAATTCTGCCCAAACCAGACACGTCTCATCTGCAAGGTTTACGAGATGGGAATTAGCACTAATGGCCCCCGTAAACATCACCATAAGGAGATGCAGTGCATTAAACCCTGCAACATTTCTCCCAGGTGTGCCTGGACAGGCACAAAGGGTGGGAGGTGAGAGTGATGGGGAAGGAGGATTTAATGCAAAGGAAGATACACATGATTGTATGGAATATTTGACCCAAAATTTTACCGCAAGGCCTGACATCAGTGACAATCCACTGGAAGATGCTGAACTCACGTTCTACACGGACGGTAGTTGTCACAGACAGTCAGACTCGGGAGACTTGTGTACTGGATACGCAGTCGTAGATGACCAAGACACCATAGAAGCGGAACCGCTAGGCCCACCTCACTCAGCCCAGGTTGCTGAACTGGTCGCCCTAACCAGAGCATGTGAATTGGCTAAGGGTAAGTCTGCCAATATCTACACCGATTCTAGATACGCGTTCGGGGTAGTACATGATTTCGGAGCCCTATGGCGGCTCAGAAATTTCATGACGGCAGCTGGTACACCGATAGCGCATGCAGCTCATATAAAAAGGCTTCTAACAGCGATACAGGAACCCGACAGAGTGGCTGTTATCAAATGTAAAGCACATACATATAGCCAAGACCCAGTATCCCTTGGTAACAGCCGAGCAGACGAAGCCGCAAAGCTTGCAGCTGCTACCCCCATACAGACAGACGCCACACAGTTGATGGTATTTAATACCATCAACACACAGAAGTTGTGTGAGATGCAGAATTTGTGTTCCACTCAGGAGAGAGCAGTCTGGAAGGCAAAGGGATATGGCCAGGAGTCCTCAGGGCTCTGGACGGATGGACATGGTAAACCAGTGGCCCCCAGGGCATACCTTCCATGTCTGGCTGAAGCAGCTCATGGGCTGACTCATCTAGGCAAGATGGGGATGTGCAAATTGGTAAGAGCATACTGGTGCGCCCCAGGATTCTCCTCTCATGCTGGTAAAAGAGCAATGTCATGCCTTACCTGTCTGAGAAAGAATATTGGAAAGGCAATACCTACAGAACCCTCCCATATCCCACCTGCCGGCGGCCCTTTCCAAGTAATACAAATTGACTTCATTCAATTACCCCCATGTAGAAATTTGAAGTATGTACTTGTTTGTATAGATGTTTTCTCGAATTGGGTCGAAGCTTTTCCAGCAGCTACAAATACCGCTATGTTTACAGCTAAGAAAATTGTGCAGGAATTTGTATGTAGATATGGTATCCCTAGAATCATTGAAAGTGATAGGGGTACCCATTTTACAGGTGATGTCTTTCAAGGAATGTGTAAGTTGATGGGAATTGATAGCAAGCTGCACACTCCGTACCGTCCACAGGCGAGCGCGAAGGTCGAAAGAGTGAACAGCACTATTAAAAATAAATTGAGTAAAGTAATGGCAGAGACAGGATTGACGTGGCCAGAAGCTTTACCCATTGTTTTGTATAGCATCAGAACCACTCCCAGGTCCCCTCTTAATCTGTCTCCTTTTGAAATTCTGTTTGGTCGACAACCGCATGTCATGATTAACCCTCAGGATGATTTGAAATGTAACAATGAAGTAACTGTAAAGTACTTGATTAACATGAGTAAGCAGTTGAGGAATCAAAATGATAATCTGAAGTTGGTGATTCCTGATTTACCAGATAGTAATTGTCATGACATTGAACCTGGGGATTATGTAATGATACGACATTTTCTACGCTCAGGTTGTCTTATTGATAGATGGGAAGGACCATACCAGGTCTTATTGACTAGCACCACAGCATTGAAGGTTGCTGAGAGAGAGACTTGGGTCCATTCATCCCACTGCAAAAAGGTTGCTGATCCAGAGAAGTCCCGTGATAAGGAACAGACGGTAGAGGTTGTATCACTGGAGTGTCTGTTCCAGGAGGACTGAGGCAGCACCTGAGCCTTGAAGACCGAAAGCAGTTGTCGACTCCCCTCTCCCTTTTATTGTTTTTCTCCACTTCCCATCCCCTCTCCCTTAAAATTTCTTTTTCCCCCTTCTCATTCTTCTCCATTCCCTCCTCAAAGATGGACTTGCCCCAAGAGACTGTAATCCGGATTTTGATGTTAACCATGATGTTGACCAGAGCAGTCTGTTCCGGCGAGAGTACCATAGAGGTCGAGAGAGGTTCTGGAATGGGTTCCGATTATGATGATGGAGGCGTAGTTTTCCAAGATCAACCAAACCAACAAGCAAAGGCGAGTATCAGAAAACGATCCGATAGAAGAAATTGTGATGGATTGTTAGCTGAAGAAAATTGTATCTGTAGGCTCTGTGATAATCTGGTTGAAGATGGATGCATAAAGAAATGCCAATCTAGTTTTAATATCCATATGGACCGGCATCCATTGAGTGACTATCACTCTCTAGTGGGTAACGTATTAAACAAGACCGATTGTTGGGTATGCTCTCAAGTACCTCAGGGTCACAGCAAATCAGGGCTAGTACCATTTCCTTTAACGTTAGGGGAGGTACTTGAGCTAAGTGGTGGGAGACCGGTGGACCGGAGGTTTAACATCTCCAGCCCTCCTAGTTTGAAGCTCCACCAATACCATGTGGATAGGTCCCTCATATGTTTTAATATCACCAATCCTAGAAAACCGGGAAATTGGGAAGTGTCATGGAGCAACCTTACCATGACCTTTTCACACAGAGCAGATAGAATGCCTACAGATACCGAACTCGTACGCCACATAGCTAGTAGAGGAAAATCTTTTCGGTATCGATATACCTTAGGAAATAGGATTACTAGAGTTGGAGAGGTATCACCAGGATACTGTGCACATGTCATACAAACTGACACGTGCATTAAGCAGATGGAAGAATTAGGGTCAGGAGATTTCACCTGGAAGGTTTGTAACATGGTCATGTCCTTCTCCGTCCCTTATGTTCTCCCCGATGATGCATATTTCATATGCGGGAGAAAGGCGTACAAGTGGCTTGCCCCAAACTCTGAAGGATTGTGTTATATTGGAAAAGTATTGCCTGAAGTGATGACTGTAACACATGACAAAATGAAAGACATACACCGTGGTGCCCAAGCTCCTTATACTCACACTCACTACGAGCACCGGGTTAAAAGACAACTGTCAGAGAGGTTAGAGCATCCGGCCTCTGATCTTATCCATGAATCCACCGGGATTCAGGTTCTGGTAGCGTTAGATTTCACTCGTACCGCTCGAGGAGTGATGAATTATAAATACATTTCCGCACTCGCCAATTTGTTAGATAATATCACTGAAATGTATGATGACACGTTTAGATACACTGGAAGAGAACTCCAAGCTTACAAAACAGAACTAGTTCAGCATAGGATGGTTCTTAATTACCTTACAGCAGTAACAGGCGGATCTTGTGTTACATTGGCAACACAGTACGGCATAAAGTGTTGCACGTATATCACAAATAGCACCGAGGATCCGGTAGAGGTCATAGACCAGAAAATGGACGATATTCTCCAATTAAAGTGGGAATTTCGTCGGAAACACAATCTCACCCTTGCTGCTGTAGGTAATGAGCTGACTGGTTGGGTGTCATGGTTGAACCCGCGAAATTGGTTCTCCGGTTTGGGAGACTGGGCTCAAGGAGTCATCATGGATGTTGGAAAGTTTCTCCTGTGTATCTTAGGTGTCGTTATATCGATTGGATTGATATTTAGATGCGGGCAGGCTTTAATGAGGTGCAAACAAAGTACAAAAGTGATGAGCTTGAGGAGTGAGGAAACCGTAATTAACCTGGATTTGATTTATGACCCAATGATAGAAACCAGAATGTGATGAAAATGTGATTATGCGGTCCGTTTCTTTCACCTGTTTTTCTGCTTTTCTCCAAGATACAAAGACCCCTTGGACGAGGAAGTTGACGAGACGGTATACAGACAAGACAACAGACCAGACCAAAGATGAAGCTTTTGACCACTTGAGAAATGGACACTTGATGAACTTTGCCATGGATCCCCAGTTTCCCTAGTACTTTTAAACTCACGCTAGCCCAACATTTTTTGTAAATCTGATGGCTTAGACAAAGCTATTTGCTCATGCCTAAGGAGCAATACAGCGCAAAGAAGACGACTCTCAACAGATACCGAAAACAACTTCGACGACAGATGTACATTTCCCTGACATAGAATATCATTGCATTTTCCATAAGTGTTCTTTATCTTCATCTCTACAACCCTCAGGTAATGACACACATAGTCGATAGGGAATACAGGCACAGATATCAGCAACCACATACCTCCCCCATTCATGTATCATCAACTAACATGTGCATCCCCATTTTGTTGCAACCACAGCCGAAATGAGCTCGGTAGAGTTTGACAGCCCATCCACAGACCCTTAGTACGGGATAAGAAGGAATTCAAATGTATACTTCGCAATACCTCGAAGCTTGATTTACCACACGTACGGCACGATGATACATGACCCCCCAAACATGGACTCATACACACATGCTTCTACTTTCTCACTAGGTCATACCCTTTGCACACCTACTCCTCTCTTCTTCCTTACCCCACCATGGAAATCAATTAACCCCTGACTTACATTTTTTCTCCTTAAATATTTTGTGGCAGTTATTATTGACTGCCAAAGGGTGGACTGTCGAAGTCAGAAAAATGTCTCAATGCACGTTGCCATATTTGCACCGCACACTGGTCCGTGCTGCGCGTGCGTGCGCTCTCCCGTGGAAGCGCATACCCGCAATAGCGTGTACTCGCAGGCGCGGTATGCGTATTTACGGTAGAGTTTCACGTAATCGTAGCGTGCGACTCATTCGTTACAAATGTTCACAATTAATGTAGTTTATAGATCATGGTCCCTTTGGTAGTTTCTGAAAGTTTAGTTAATATAGAAGGTCCCTGAGCTGAGGAATCCCTCTTTGCATCGTACGAAGGGTCTAACAGGAATCATACAGCAGTGTTTGGTACCCATCGGAAGAGTATTTAATTAGCAATATTCCGGTGTTGGTTTGGAGCGTATTAATCGCTCGTGCGAATAGTTATGGACATAAGAAGTTTATGTCCATTTCTATGATTTACACATACTCAGGTATGCGGCGGAAAACCCAGTTTCCCACCCACCTGAGCTGTTGGAAATCGTCACAGCCCACCTGTATGAATCACCCTATGACCTTTTGCTATGATGCAGGGCCGAATTCCTTCGGCCAATGAACAATGGGATTGTAGGGACTATGAGATTGCATTGTGTGTGGGGCATAAATAGGCAGGCCGACCATATCCAAAGTCACTCTCTCATCAACGGTTATCTGCTGATAATCGGGAGCTGGATATCGAGGCGCAGGCGATCATACCCTTTGTGCGTAAGTTTTCTCTCCATAATCATTGTCTTTCTGTGAGCCAATTTCTCTCTCTCTCTCTCCATCTCTCTCTCTCTCTCCTTTACTCTTATATCTCTCATAGTATTGTATTGTATTGCATTTAGGTCAGTGTAGTATTGTCTTTTTGTATTTATAGTTTAGTTCTGTGGTTAGGAAATCTTTGTTATATTGTAGTGTATCATATGTACTGTTATCCCCTTTTACAAGTATATTAGATATAATACAGTTAATAGGCCTTGGAACCTAAACCAGTATCTGTGTATTTTCTATAGTGTTAAGTGTTCACTTGAGCGTCGGTGACGCTCAAGCAGCTTTGTAGATAGTCAGGTTACACAAGGTTGCACTTACACCCTGTACTCACATTAAGGTATTCAGTGTATTTTATCGGTATAAGGTTTTAACATAAAGGTATAGTGTTGTAAGCGTCTGCATCGCTGGTGACCTCCTCGTGGTCTCGAGCGTACGCTACGCTACAGCGAATCATTCCCCTAGACATAACCAATAACGTGTCCTGTGATCACTGGGCCGTGAGCGAACGTGACGCTTGAGCGTCTCGCCTACGGCCGAGCGATCGCTACGCAGATAGCGTATCATTACGGTACTTCTTAAGTAAACAGCGTACAGTGTTCTTAGCTTCATAAGGGTTGTTTATACGACAAAGGAATTTAGCATTGTCACTTGTTACTGTTTTTGTTTGGTTGCACATTATCTGACTTTTCGTTTAATGAAAGCATTTAAAGATATTCCTGTTGTCGTGGTCACGCCTTAGGGCATTTGTTATACAACTTCTACGTATGTCCAGGAGTCCCACAGCTCCTCCTAAATTCAAGTACCCGTCAGCCTCTACAACTGAGGCTCCCAGTCACGGTCACAAGCCCTCAGTTGTGACAAACCATGGTAAAGTCTTGACGTGACTCCATCCCCTGTCCGAATAGCATAGGGATGACTTTGCTCGGAATACCATTCCGAGCTAATATCAGCCGCACAACTTCCATATCATCAAACGGATATGCGATAAGTGTTTATTAAGAACTGGCCCCTTCAGACGCAGGTCCTTTTGACGATGCGGAAGCCTTCGAACCTTTGGAAGTAACCCAAGAGCCTGAAAACAAGCTCTCCTTGGCCATCCCAGGGCAATGAGGGACGCCAGATTTTATGTTCCATTAAGTGTAACTGGAGAGAACACCTCCACTGACTAAACGCCCCTGGAACCAACAGAGGGCTGACTGCCACTGAATGTGGGTTTGTTCTGGAACCCAGTGTTCAAAACTTTATTTTGAGATGAAACATTCATTCCACCCTACAGAGGAACGTACCAAATGTTTTAGATTTTTGACGTAAACTATGTCAGTCCGACCTTCGTTACAGAATGCTTGTGCGAAGAAGTCAGACATGTCGTGGAAGTTCTCCCCTTGCGCGAATGTCTGTCAAACTTTCTCCTGAGAGAGGAGGATCCAGGTACGACTTCTGAACCTGCGTTCCTCGAGTAGATGGAACCATTTTACCCCTTTTCAGGGAATGAAATCTAGGTGGAAGCTCAACGGCGTACTCACCGTTACATCCCAAGATGTGCTTTGAACACTTGTCCTAGAGATTTCGCTAGAAGAACTCGTTCTGGAATCATTAAATTACGCCACAGCAGTGCTGTGAGATATTACGGGATTAGGGAAGATGTGAACATCTGGACAAGGACCCTCTGCAATTACAGAGGCCTAAGAACCTCCAGAACTGATAACAGTGCCGCATTGCCAACCATATGTAGGTATGACGCAGAGGTCAAGTGGGAAGCGGGCCTAGCCCCGCCAGTCGTAGAGACTGCCTTTCCAAATGGAAAATAAGAATTTACTCACCGGTAATTCTATTTCTCGTAGTCCGTAGTGGATGCTGAGGACTCCGTAAGGACCATAGGGAATAGACGGCTCCGTAGGAGACTGGGCACATCTAAAGAAAAATTTAGGACTATCTGGTGTGCACTGGCTCCTCCCCCTATGACCCTCCTCCAAGCCTCAGTTAGAACACTGTGCCCGGAAGAGCGAACACAATAAGGAAGGATTTTGAATCCCGGGTAAGACTCATACCAGCCACACCAATCACACCATATAACTCGTGATAGGAACCCCGGTTAACAGTATGATAACAACGGAGCCTCTGAACAGATGGCTCGCAATAACAACCCGATTTGAGTAACAGTAACTATTTACAAGTACTGCAGACAATCCGCACTTGGAATGGGCGCCCAGCATCCACTACGGACTACGAGAAATAGAATTACCGGTGAGTAAATTCTTATTTTCTCTGACGTCCTAGTGGATGCTGGGGACTCCGTAAGGACCATGGGGATTATACCAAAGCTCCCAAACGGGCAGGAGAGTGCGGATGACTCTGCAGCACCGAATGAGAGAACTCCAGGTCCTCCTCAGCCTGGGTATCAAATTTGTAGAATTTTGCAAACGTGTTTGCCCCTGACCAAGTAGCAGCTCGGCAAAGTTGTAAAGCCGAGACCCCTCGGGCAGCCGCCCAAGATGAGCCCACCTTCCTTGTGGAATGGGCTTTTACAGATTTAGGCTGCGGTAATCCCACCGCAGAATGCGCCAGCTGAATAGTGCTACAAATCCAGCGCGCGATAGTCTGCTTAGAAGCAGGAGCACCCAGCTTATTGGGTGCATACAGGATAAACAGCGAGTCAGTTTTCCTGACTCCAGCCGTCCTGGAAACATAAATTTTCAGGGCCCTGACTATGTCCAGTAACTTGGAATCCTCCAAGTCCCTAGTAGCCGCAGGCACCACAATAGGTTGGTTCAAGTGAAAAGCTGATACCACCTTCGGGAGAAACTGAGGACGAGTTCTCAACTCTGCCCTATCCATATGAAAAATCAGATAAGGGCTTTTACAAGACAAAGCCGCCAACTCTGATACACGCCTGGCCGAAGCCAGGGCCAACAGCATGACCACTTTCCACGTGAGATATTTTAAATCCACAGTCTTAAGTGGCTCAAAACAATGTGATTTCAGGAACTCCAAAACCACATTGAGATCCCAAGGTGCCACCGGGGGCACAAAAGGAGGCTGAATATGCAGAACTCCTTTGACAAAAGTCTGAACTTCAGGCAGTGAAGCCAGTTCTTTCTGGAAGAAAATCGACAGAGCCGAAATCTGGACCTTAATGGACCCCAATTTGAGGCCCAACGTCACCCCTGCTTACATGAAATGCAGGAATCGACCCAGTTGAAATTCCTCCGTTGGGGCCTTTCTGGCCTCACACTAAGCAACATATTTCCGCCAAATGCGGTGATAATGTTTTGCAGTAACATCCTTCCTGGCCTTGATCAGGGTAGGGATGACTTCCTCCGGAATGCATTTTTCCTACAGGATCCAGTGGTCAACCGCCATGCCGTCAAATGCAGCTGCGGTAAGTCTTGGAACAGGCAGGGCCCCTGCTGCAGCAGGTCCCGCCGTAGTGGTAGAGGCCATGGGTCCTCTGAAAGCATCTCTTGAAGTTCCAGGTACCAAGCTCTTCTTGGCCAATCCGGAACCACGAGTATAGTTTTCACTCCTCGCCTTCGTGTTATTCTCAGTACCTTGGGAATGAGAGGCAGAGGAGGAAACACAAACCGACTGGTACACCCACGGTGTTACTAGAGCGTCCACAGCGATCGCCTGAGGGTCCCTTGACCTGGCGCAATATCTTTTTAGCTTTTTGTTGAGGCGGGACGCCATTATGTCCACCTGTGGTCTTTCCCAACAGTTTACCAGCATTTGGAAGACTTCTGGATGAAGTCCCCATTCTCCCGGGTGGAGGTCGTGCCTGCTGAGGAAGTCTGCTTCCCAGTTGTCCACTCCCGGAATGAACACTGCTGTTAGTGCTAACACGTGATTTTCCACCCATCGGAGAATCCTTGTGGCTTCTGCCATTGCCCTCCTGCTTCTTGTGCCGCCCTGTCTGTTTACATGGGCGACCGCCGTGATGTTGTCTGATTGGATCAGTACCGGCTGGTTCTGAAGCAGGGGTCTTGCTTGGCTTAGGGCATTGTAAATGGCCCTTAGCTCAAGAACATTTATGTGAAGTGAAATCTCCTGAGTTGACCACAGTTCTTGGAAATTTCTTCCCTGTGTGACTGCCCCCCAGCCCCGAAGGCTGGCATCCGTGGTCACCAGGACCCAGTCCTGTATTCCGAATCTGAGGCCCTCTAGTAGATGAGCCCTCTGTAGCCACCACAGCAGCGACACCCTGGTCCTTGCCGACAGGGTTATCCGCTGCTGCATCTGGAGATGGGACCCGGACCATTTGTCCAACAGGTCCCACTGGAAAATCCTTGCGTGGAACCTCCCGAATGGAATTGCTTCGTATGAAGCTACCATTTTTCCCAGGACTCGTGTGCATTGATGTACTGACACCTGTCCTGGCTTTAGGAGGTTTCTGACTAGAGATGACAACTCCTCGGCTTTTTCCACTGGAAGAAACACTTTTTTCTGGTCTGTGTCCAGAATCATTCCCAGAAACAGAAGACGTGTCGTCGGGACCAGCTGTGACTTTGGAATATTGAGAATCCAGCCGTGCTGTTGCAGCACTTCCCGAGAAAGTGCTATCCCCACTACCAACTGTTCCTTGGACCTCGCCTTTATCAGGAGATCATCCAAGTACGGGATAATTAAAACTCCCTTCTTGCGAAGGAGTATCATCATTTCGACCATTACCTTGGTAAAGACCCTCGGTGCCGTGGATAACCCAAACGGCAGCGTCTGGAACTGATAGTGACAGTCCTGTACCACAAATCTGAGGTACTCCTGGTGAGGGTAAATGGGGACATGCAGGTACGCATCCTTGATGTCCAGGGAGACCCTGTAATCCCCCTCGTCCAGGTTCGCAATAACCGCCCTGAGCGATTCCATCTTGAACTTGAAACTTTTAAAATAAGTGTTCAAGGATTTTAAATTTAAGATGGGTCTCACCGAATCGTCCGGTTTCGGTACCACAAACATAGTGGAATAGTAACCCTTCCCTTGTTGAAGGAGGGGTACCTTGACAATCACTTGCTGTGAATACAGTTTTTGAATAGCCACCAACACTGCCTCCCTGGCAGAGGGAGTTGCCGGTAAGGCAGATTTTAGGAAACAGCGTAGGGGGGGGGGACGGCACACGTCTCGAATTCCAGCCTGTACCCCTGCGATAATACTTGAAGGACTCGGGGATCCACCTGTGAGAGCCCACTGTGCGCTGAAATTCCTGAGACGGGCCCCCACCGTACCCGGATCCGCCTGAGCAGCCCCAGCGTCATGCTGTGGACTTACCGGACGCAGGGGAGGACTTCTGCTCTTGGGAACTAGCTGTGTGCTGCAGCTTTTTCCCTCTACCTTTGCCTCTCGGCAGTAAGGATGAGCCTCTAGCCCTCTTGCTTTTCTGGGGCCGAAAGGACTGTACCCGATAAATACGGTGCTTTCTTTTGCTGTGGGGTAGACTGTGGCAAAAAAGTCGATTTCCCAGCAGTAGCTGTGGAAACGAGGTCTGAAAGACCATCCCCAAACAGTTCCACCCCCTTATAGGGCAAAACTTCCATGTGCCGTTTCGAGTCGGCATCGCCTGACCATTGCCGTGTCCATAACCCCCTTCTGGCGGCAATGGACATAGCGCTTATTTTTGATGCCAGCCGGCAAATATCCCTCTGTGCATCACGCATGTATAAGATGGCGACTTTTATATGCTCTATCGTCAGCAAAATATTGTCCCTATCCATAGTATCCATATTATCCCGACAGGGAATCTGACCAAGCAGCTGCAGCACTGCACATCCATGCCGATGCAATAGCTGGTCTCAATATAATGCCCGTGTGTGTGTATATAGCTTTAAAGGTTGTTTACTGCTTTCTATCAGCAGGTTCCTTTAGGGCGGCCATATCCGGAGACGGTAGTGCCACCTTTTTTGATAAGCGTGTCAGTGCTTTATCTACCCTAGGGGGTGTTTCCCAACGTGACCTATCCTCTGGCGGGAAAGGGTACGCTGCCAATAACCGTTTAGAAATGATCAATTTCTTATCTGGGGAAGTCCACGCTTCCTCACACACCTCATTTAATTCCTCAGATGCAGGAAAAACTACAGGTAGTTTTTTCTCACCAAACATAATACCATTTTTTGTGGTACCTGGGGTATTATCAGAAATGTGTAATACATTTTTCATTGCCTCAATCATGTAACGGGTGGACCTATTGGAGGGTACACTAGTCTCATCGTCGTCGACACTGGAGTCGGTATCCGTGTCAACATCTGTGTCTGTCATCTGAGGTAGCGGGCGTTTTAAAGCCCCTGATGACATTTGAGACGCTGGAACAGGCACAAGCTGAGTAGCCGGCTGTCCTATGTCGTCAAACCTTTTATGTAAGGAGTTGACACTGTCACGTAATTCCTTCCATAAGTCCATCCACACAGGTGTCGACCCCACAGGGGGTGACATCACATTCACAGGCATTTGCTCCGCCTCCACATCATTTTCCTCATCATACATGTCGACACAGCAGTACCGACACACAGCACACACACAGGGAATGCTCTGACAGAGGACAGGACCCCACAAAGCCCTTTGGGGAGACAGAGGGAGAGTATGCCAGCACACACCAGAGCGCTATATACCACTGGGATATCACCTATAAAGAGTGTTTTCCCTTATAGCTATATATATATATTTATACTGCGCCTAAATTTGTGCCCCCCCTCTTTTACCCTTTCCGTAGTGCAGGACTGCAGGGGAGAGCCAGGGAGCGATCCTTCCAGCGGAGCTGCGAGGGAAAATGGTGCCGGTGTGCTGAGGGAGATGGCTCCGCCCCTTTTTCGGCTGGCTTTCTCCCGCTATTTTAAGAATTCTGGCAGGGGTTAATTAACACCTATATAGCCCCTGGGGTTATATATGGCATTAGTTTGCCAGCCAAGGTGTTCTTTATTGCTTCTTAATTCCCCCCCCCCCCCCCCAGCGCCCTGCACCCATCAGTGACCGCAGTGTGTGGTGTGCATGAGGAGCAATGGCGCACAGCTGCAGTGCTGTGCGCTGCCTTGAAGACAGAAGTCTTCAGCCGCCGATTTTCCGGACCACCTTCTTGCTTCTGGCTCTGTAAGGGGGACGGCGGCGCGGCTCCAGGAACGGACGACGAGGTCGGGTCCTGTGTTCGATCCCTCTGGAGCTAATGGTGTCCAGTAGCCTAAGAAGCCCAAGCTACCACCACTTAGGTAGGTTCGCTTCTTCTCCCCTTAGTCCCTCATTGCAGTGAGCCTGTTGCCAGCAGGTCTCACTGTAAAATAAAAAACCTAAACTATACTTTCTTTCTAGGTGCTCAGGAGAGCCCCTAGTGTGCAACCAGCTCCGCCGGGCACAGAAATCTAACTGAGGCTTGGAGGAGGGTCATAGGGGGAGGAGCCAGTGCACACCAGATAGTCCTAAATCTATCTTTAGATGTGCCCAGTCTCCTGCGGAGCTGTCTATTCCCCATGGTCCTTACGGAGTCCCCAGCATCCACTAGGACGTCAGAGAAATCAGAGATTTAGTTTCCAAATTTCTTTTGATAATTCCGCCAGGTGGGAGCCAGTTAAGTTATTGACTTGCGACCGTAGGTAATGCATACCCATAGCGGATCCCTGTCTCCCACCTGAGTGGACTTCCAGGGGGAAGCGTCATGTGAAAATAGTAGGTGGAACAGATGTCGTATTCTGTTCCTGCCCCTCCTTTCCCGAAAAAAAGGCGGGACCTCGGGACCTTACCGTTATCCCGCCCCTAGGGTCAAGAAAAGAGCATCCCTACCAATCGAACATTTATATACATATATAAAATTCTAACAGAGGTCCTGCATACTTTCCAATAGTACTGGAAACCCATGCACCCACAATAGGTGGCCTGAAGACAGTTTTACTGGCCGAGTATATAAATGGGAGTGTAGGCTCAAGTATGCGGCCAGCCTGTTCTTTCAGTGATGCTGAACCGGGGACGGGTCAGGTAATAGTAATCTGATAATCTGGACACAGCGGTGTGCACCACAGGAGAAATCTCCCAATATGTCTTATCCTTTTCAGGACACGGCTAAGCCGTGAAAATACCCTTAAGAATCAGGACTTATGTGCCTGGGATTTTCCAGGCGTGTTCAAACATAGCATCAGAAATAGGGGATGTTATCACAGGCTTCGTATTTATAGTAAAATAATCTCTCATCTCCTGTACAGGAGTGTAACAGCGATTTCTAACTCTTCCCCGAAGTTTGCATCATAGTTTGAATACACTTTGCTAGGATAGCATTCTGTCTACAGATCCCCTCTCACGTCCCCGTGTCGACTTCTGACGACTTGCATTATACGTGTAAAAGCACGCTTCGAGGGACATGAGGGGTCTAAAGAAGTTTTCAAATTGTATAAATATATCATTCAACTGAGAAATTATAAACTTAACTTCTGTAAATCCTCATCATGGGGACCAGGAGACATGACACCGTCCTGTCTTACTGACATGAAGCAATAGCTGAATTACATTCTGCATTGACTGATGTATATATATATGTTCCTTATAGACATGATATACTGTAATGTTACACATACACAGATACACAGTTTGTATACTGATTTATCAGATTAATCGGACAGGAATTCATACAGTTCACATCCTCTGATATACTCTTTAGACTGATAATGTGAACTTTCACCCTCATACCCAGACGGTCTGCAACATTTACCTCAGAGAATAATCAGATCAATACAGAAGTATGAACCAGCCACATACCAGCGCTACTAGAAACTTTTTTTATAACCTTCCACTGAATTAATACATTAACATCATCCCAAAATACATCCCCCTATACTTATAACACCCTGTTACCAGTGAGTTATGAGCAGCGGTGCAAGTATGCGGGTACGGGCAGGAACGGCGTACCCTTAAGAATTTAGCCGTGGGTATGCCGTACCCACACCGACGGGCCGCCGCTCCTCTTCCCTCCCTGCCTCTGCTGCTCCCCGCACCACCGCTGATGTGAGGGGAGGAGAGTGCAGCCTGCGCCTCTCCTTCCCCGTAGTCTCCGGCGGGTACAGGTGCCTTTGTTCAAGTCAGCGCTGCCCGTGAGCCAATCAGAGCTCGCGGGACCGATCCTCCCGAAGAAGTAAGGGCCATGGATCTTCCAACAGAAGAAGATCCAGCAGATACGCATACCAACCCCTCCTTGGTCTGTCCCGAGCAATGAGGATTGCCAGAACCTTTGTTCTTCTTACAAGTTGAAGAACTCTTGGAATCAGAGGAAGTGGGGGGGAACACATACACTGACGTGAACACCCACGGTGTTACCAGTGTGTCCACTGCCAATGCCTGCGGGTCTCTCGACCTGGAACAGTACCTCCACAGCTTCTTGTTGAGATGGGAGGCCATCATGTCTATGTGAGGTACCGCCACCAAATAGGTTACCTCATCGAACACCTCAAGGTGGAGGCCCCTCTCTCCTGGATAGATATGGTGTTTGCTGAGGAAGTCTGCTTCCCAGTTGTCTACTCCCGGAATAAAGATTGCAGACATCGCCACTGCGTGCCTTTCTGCCCAGAGGAGGATTCTTGACACCTCTGACATTGCAGCCCTGCTCTTTGTTCCACCTTGTTGGTTTATGTAGGCCACTGTTGTCACATTGTCCAACTGCACCTGAACAGCTCGATCCTGTAAGTGGTGTGCTGCTTGAAGAAGGCCATTGTACACGGCCCTTAGCTCCAGGATGTTTATTGGGAGAAGAGATTCTTGATACGAACACCTTCCTTGGAAGGTTTCTCCCTGAGCGACCGCTCCCCAACCTCTTAGACTTGCATCCGTGGTTAGAAAAATCCAGTCCTGAACCCCGAACCTTCGGCCTTCCAGAAGGTGTGGTAGTTGTAGCCACCAGAGGAGCAAAATCCTGGCTCATGGTGACAGACGTATCCTCTGGTGCATATGTAGGTGAAATCCCGACCACTGGTCCAAGAGATCCATCTGAAAGGATCGAGCATGAAACCTTCCATGCTGCAGAGCCTCGTAGGAGGCAACCATCTTCCCCAGAAAGCAGATGCACTGATGAACCGATACCCGGGAAGGCTTCAAGACACCCCGGACCATTGTTTGAATCACCAATGCTTTTTCCACCGGTAGAAACACCCTCTGCACCTCCGTGTCGAGGATCATTCCCAGGAAAGACAGGCTCCTTGTTGGCTCCAGGTGAGACTTTGGAAGTTTCAGTATCCAACCGTGCTCCTTGAGCAGATTGTCGTGAGAACAATGGATCTTAATAACTTCTCCCTGGACGAAACCTTGATCAGGAGATCGTCCAGATATGGAATTATGTTCACCCCCTGCTTGCTGAGGAGAACCATCATCTCTGCCATCACCTTGGTGAAGACCCTCGGTTGAAACAGATAGTGATCGTTTAACAGTGCAAACCTGAGATAAGCCTGATGCGGCGACCAAATGGGAATGTGGAGGTATGCATCCTTGATGTCCAGGGACACCAGGAATTCCCCCTCCGTCAGTCCTGAGATGACAGCTCTCAGAGACTCCATCTTGAACTTGAACACCCTGAGATAAAGGGTCAAAGACTTTAAACATAGAATTTGTCGGCAGATAAGAACCACTTGGCCCATCAGTCTGTCCCATTTTGTATTACATTATTTTTATCTCTAACCTTATTTGATCCTTATTTCTTTGTAAGTATATCCTTATGTCTATACCATGCATGTTTAAATTGCTCTACTGTCTTAGCCTCTACCACCTCTGATAGGAGGCTATTCCAATTGTCCACTACCCTTTCTGTGAAGTAATTTTTCCGCAAATTTCTCCTGAACCTCCCCCCCTCCAGTCTCAGTGCATGTCCTCGTGTCCTATTGCTTCTCTTCATTTGGAGAATGTTTCCCTCCTGGACTTTGTTAAAACCCTTCATATATTTGAAAGTTTCTATCATGTCCCCCCTTTCCCTTCTCTGCTCCAAACTATACATATATATAATACATATATTTAACCTTTAAATGTTCCCTGAAAACTCACCTCTTCAAACAAGCCTATCAAATTCCAAACCTACCCACATAACCTTCAGTGCTTCCCTATCTAATTAAATCCTCTCTGTACAGTACACATAACATCACATATCTTGTCTTTCTTTACTCTCACACCCTCCTGACACTTGGCCAACATCGCTGGGTGATCCTATCATACAACCAATTAAGAACCTAGCAATCTGGTTGACCATTATGCAATAGGTAGCATCTATCCTTGTGTATCAATGCCTATTTCTCCATAGATTGTAAGTTTGCGAGCAGGGCCTTCCTATCTCTATGTCTGTCTGTTTTTACCCAGTTTTGTTGTATTACTGTTGTTCTAATTGTAAATCGCAACGGAATATGCTGCGCCATATAAGAAACTGCTAATTAATAAAATAATAGTTTCCTACTGTATTGTCTTACTGACCTATTGGTGGTCATTCCGAGTTGTTTGCTCACTGCCGTTTTTAGCAAAATAGCGATCAGGCTAAAAATGGGCGAATCTGCCATGCGTATGAGCCGCAGGGCGCACGCGCTAAGTATTTTCACACGAAACTATGCAATTTTTCACAGGTCCGAGCAACGCTTTTCAGTCGCTCTGCTGATCGGTGAGTGATTGACAGGAAGTGGGTGTTTCCGGGGCGGAAACTGAGCGTTTTCCGAGAGTGTGCAAAAATGCCTGAGTGGCTGGAGAAACGGGGGAGTGGCTAACCGGACGCTGGGTGTGTTTGTGATGTCAAACCAGCAACTAAACGGACTGAGGTGATCGCAATCTAGGAGTAGGTCTGGAGCTACTCAGAAACTGCAAGGAAATACTTAATAGCAGAACTGCTAATCTTTTGTTCGCAATTCTGCTAAGCTAAGATACACTCCCAGAGGGCGGCGGCCTAGCGTGTGCAATGCTGCTAAAAGCAGCTAGCGAGCGAACAACTCGGAATGAGGGCACTAGTTTCTTACTGCATTGTCTTACTGACCTATAGTTTCCTTCTGTATTGTTTTACTGACCTATAGTTTCCTTCTGTAATGTCTTACTGACCTATAGTTTCCTTCTGTATTGTCTTACTGACCTATAGTTTCTTCTGTATTGTCTTACTGACCTATAGTTTCTTCTGTATTGTCGTACTGACCTATAGTTTCTTACTGTATTGTCTTACTGACCTAAAGTTTCTTACTGTATTGTCTTACTGATGTATAGTGGCTTACTGTAGTCTTACTGACCTATAGTTTCCTTCTGTATTGTCTTACTGACGTATCGCAGCTTACTGTAGTCTTACTGACCTATAGTTTCCTTCTGTATTGTCTTACTGACGTATCGCAGCTTACTGTAGTCTTACTGACCTATAGTTTCCTTCTGTATTGTCTTACTGACCTATAGTTTCCTTCTGTATTGTCTTTCTGACCTATAGTTTCTTCTGTATTGTCTTAATGAACTAGTTTCTTCTGTATTGTCTTACTGACCTATAGTTTCTTACTGTATTGTCTTACTGACCCATAGTTTCTTAATGTATTGTCTTACTGACCTATAGTTTCTTACTGTATTGTCTTACTGATGTATAGTGGCTTACTGTAGTCTTACTGACCTATAATTTCCTTCTGTATTGTTTTACTGACGTATCGCAGCTTACTGTAGTCTTACTGACCTATAGTTTCCTTCTGTATTGTCTTACTGACCTATAGTTTCCTTCTGTATTGTCTGGCTGACCTATAGTTCCTTACTGTATTGTCTTACTGACGTATCGTGGCTTACTGTAGTCTTACTGACCTATATTTTCCTTATTTATTGTCTTGCTGACGTATCGTGGCTTACTGTATTGTCTTACTGACCTATAGTTTCCTTCTGTATTGTCTTACTGACCTAGTTTCCTTCTGTAATGTCTTACTGACCTATAGTTTCTTCTGAATTGTCTTACTGACCTATAGTTTCCTATATACATAGTTTTCCTGTCTATGGTGGTCATTCCGAGTTGTTCGCTCGCAAGGCGATTTTAGCAGTATTGCACACGCTAAGCCGCCGCCTACTGGGAGTGAATCTTAGCATAGTAAAAATGCGAACGATGTATTCGCAATATTGCGATTACACACCTCGTAGCAGTTTCTGAGTAGCTTCAGACTTACTCGGCATCTGCGATCAGTTCAGTGCTTGTCGTTCCTGGTTTGACGTCACAAACAAACCCAGCGTTCGCCCAGACACTCCCCCGTTTCTCCAGCCACTCCCGCGTTTTTTCCGTAAACGGTAGCGTTTTTTCCCACACGCCCATAAAACGGCCTGTTTCCGCCCAGTAACACCCATTTCCTGTCAATCACACTACGATCGCCGGAGCGAAGAAAAAGCCGTGAGTAAAATACTTTCTTCATAGCAAAATTACTTGGCGCAGTCGCAGTGCGGATATTGCGCATGCGCACTAAGCAGAAAATCGCTGCGATGCGAAGAAATTTACCGAGCGAACGACTCGGAATGAGGGCCCAGGTATGGTAGGTAAGTAAGTTAACAAGAGTGCTCCCAAAAAAGAGGATTTTGGTACTTACCGATAAATCCATTTCTCTGAATCCCCTAGGGGACACTGGAGTCTTATACAGTAGGGGTGTGAAGCTTGCAACCGGAGGTGTGGCACAATCTAAAAATGATCATTGTCTGCACAGACGGCTCCTCCCCCTTCACATCCCTCATCCCTCAGTTTGGAAAATTTGACCAAGAGAACAGGACATGATACTATAGCACATGGCGAGGAACCGACCCGCACAACATATCAAACAGCATCCAAGAAACTCTTAACAGAAAAACTAACGTTGTTTGCACAAACTGTTTGAACAAGAACCTTGAACACAGCAGGTTGACAGCACCGAGGTGGGCGTCCAGTGTCCCCTAGAGGATTCAGAGAAATGGATTTATTGGTAAGTACCAAAATCCTCTTTTCTCTTTCATCCACTAGAGGACACTGGAGTCCTACACAGTAGGGGACGTCCTAAAGTTATCCCCCAGGGAGGGAGTGCTGTCGGTGGCCTGCAAAACTAAAACGTCCAAACTTAGAGTCTCCGGACGCGAAGTTATCAACCTTGTAAAATTTTGCGAACGTGTGGGCTGAGGACCACATCACCGCTCTGCAAAGTTGAGTAGTGGAAACACCTCTGGCAGCTGCCCATGACGCACCCACTGATCTGGTGGTATGAGCACCCATCTGAACCGGAAACTGTTTGTCACAGGAAATGTAAGCTTGCCAAATGGCAAGTCGAATCCATCTAGACAAAGGCTGCTTAGATGCTGACCAGCCCTTTTTAAGAACAAACAATGGTCCAACTTTCTAAAGGACGACGTAACTTGTACATATACACGTAAAGCTCAGACAACATCCAAGGACACTTCCCCATCTGTGAGACCCTGAAAAGATGGGACCACAATTGGCTGGTTTACATGAAACCCCGAAACCAACCTTAGGAAGGAAACCTGCTCTTGTACGGAGTTCTACCCTATCCTCATGAAACATTCAAAGGACTCTTACACGATAAGGCTCCCAACTCAGAAACTCACCTGGCTGAAACCAAGGCAAGCAATAATGTAACTTTCCAAAAGAGATATTTCAGGTCTGTTCTTGCTAACGGCTCAAAAGTTGGAGATCTCAAAAATTCCAACACCAAAATTTAAGTCCTATGGCGCAGTGGTAGGATAAAAAGGGGGTTGTATCCTCAGAACCCCCTGTAAAAAGGTTTGAACCTCTGACAAGAGTGCTAACCGCTTGTTGAAATAGGATGGAGAGAGCCGAAATTTGAACCTTCAGAGAGCCCAGCCTCAGTCCTACATCTAGACCGGCCTGAAGGAAGAGTAGAAGTCTGGATAAGTGGAAGTTCGTCGAATTCCAACCACGTTCTTGACACCAGTCCATGCACTTCTTATAAATCCTGTAGTAGTGCATGGCTGTGACCGGCTTCCTAGCGGCAAACATCGTAGGAATGGCCGTTCTTGGTATCCCTCTGTTTCTTAAGATCCGGGTTTCAATAGTGACGCCGTTAAACGTAGCTGGGTGTTGGAACAATCCCTGAGATAGCAGGTCCTCCCTCTGAGGTAACCATCAAGGATCTTCCACTAGTAACCCTCGCAGGTCTGAATACCAACTCCTGTGGGGCCAATCTGGTGCAATTAGAATTGACCACACTCGTTCTCATTTCAACCATTTCAGAACCCTGGGTATGAGTGGGAAAGGTGGAAAAATGTAAACCCTCCTGTCAATGCGTCCACTCCTTCTGCTGCTGGAACTTTTGCCTGGACACATATCTGGGCAGGTGATGGTTTTGCCGAGACGCCATTAGATCGACTTGAGGTAGACCCCATCTCCTCACCACCATGTCAAAAATCCGTGGATGTAGGCACTACTCTCCCGGATGCATGTCCTGGCGGCTGAGATAATCTGCTTCCCAGTTTTCCACACCTGGAATGAACACTGCCGAGAGGATGAGGTTTCGCCTTTCTGCCCACAACAAGATCTTTGTGGCTTCCTTTAACGCCATCCTGTTCTTTGTTCCTCCTTGATGGTTTATGTAAGCCGTCATTGTGACATTGTCCGACTGTATCTTTAAGTGTTGACCCATGACTAGGTCTGCGGCTAAGAGAAGTGCATTGTAAACTGCTCTCAGTTCAAGAATGTTTATGGGTAGGCTGCTCTCCTGTAACGTCCATCCTTTATGTCCATGGATACCATGACCCCTCCATGTTCTAAACACACAATAACTGACTGGATTTATTCCATCTTGAATCTGCAAACCGTTAGGAATTTGTTCCACTAGGACGGCACTTCAATCTCTGAGTCTGGCGTCCGTTGTCAGGGTCCTCCAATCCCAAATGCCGAATCTCTTGCCTGCTGCGAGATTCTTGTGCAACGACCACCAAATCAAGAAGGTTCGTATGCGTGGTGGATGCTGGATTCTTCGATGTAGAAGCCAGTGCGAACCTGCTCCCTGAGCAATGAGTTTAATCTGGAATCGTCAGGAATAAAGTCCTCCGCACCGGAGAGCTGCGAATGACGCCACCCTCTTCTCGAGAAGTAGCACACAGAGGTGTAGAGAAACCATCTGTGTCCTTAGTACCTGAGCCACTAACCTCTGTGGGTCCTGGATCTAGTTCTCTGGTAGGAATACTCTTAATTGTATCGTGTCCAAGATGAGACCGAGGAATTGAATCCGTGGAGTTGGCATGAGGTTGGATTTCTGGAAGTTCACAATCCACCCATGTTGAATGAGAAATTGATGAGATTTCCGAGCATCCTTTATCAGCTGTTTCTGAGATGAGGCCTTGATCAGTAGATCGTCTAGATAAGGTATGATCGTGACCCCTGTCTCAATCCTGTCACCACTATTGCTATGATCTTTATAAAGATTCTTGGAGCTGATGATAGACCGAATGGCAGGGCCCTGATTCGGTAGTGATCCCACACCGGTGCAAATCTTAAGTAAGCTTGGTGAGGGGTCCAAATCGGGATATGAAGGTATTTTGCACTACCAAAAGTTTTGAATAAAATCCCGTTCCTCATTGAGGATCTGGGACTGGCGACTTAACCCTTTGTATGCAGGAGTCTTTGAAGTTGCCTCCTGTAACGCTCCTGCTCGCAATGGGCACCTAGGACCTCGCGCTGCAAATAAACGGACTGTGTGGACGCTGTTGTAACTATCCTGTAACCCTGGGAAATATCTGGTTGACCCAGACATCTGGTGATGTTTTGGCCCAGGCGTCCCGAAAACCTTCCAACTCTGCGCCCCCCAAGGGGGACCCCAGGTGAGCAGGGAAACCATCATGCCACAGGTCTGTTCTGCTTTTCTGGTGTTGACTATGAACGACCTCTACCTCTGGTTCCACGAGTCTGTTGCTCCAAAACCTCTTCTGGCTCGGTACGACAGCGATCAAATGAATTTAAACACTGGTCCCGAGCAACCTCCTCTAACGTGTGATGTGGTGCTCGAGTAAGAAGTAGGTAGAAAGGTAGATGTCACTGCAGTTGCCTGCGAAATCCACTTGTCTAACTCATCAAACATCATCTAACCCCCAAATGGAATAGCCTCTACTCTCTTTAAAAGAAGGGGAGCGGCGGAGGAGCTGCGCTGCTAGCCTACCAGGGCTTAAGTTACTAGGCAGCAGCGTATGAGAAGCCCTCGTACTAGCACCGACGGCGGGAGGAAGCGTGCAGGGGATATAGCCCGGGTCTCTGTGAGTGCAGGGGAAGCTGCGGCTGCTAGCAGCAAGAGATATGTCGTTTCAGCGGGAGGGGACGCTCTTTTCAAGCGCCACGCTGTGTGTTTAAGAGGCGGCGGTATACGCTGCCGCTGACAGCCGCGCTGTGTCTCCCTCAGCCCTCTGTCTGTAGAGGAAGGAAGGGCGGGCGGGGGAGCAGACATGAAGCGGGAGTATATAGCTGGCCAGGGAGTGTTTTAGACCGTTTGTTCTGTCACAGCGCCAGCGGAAGGAGGGGGGCGGCGGGGAAGCTGCGCTGCTGAGTCCCAGGGCTTAGAGACAGAAGGTAGCAGCGTTGTGTGCGGTCCGCGGGAGGAAGTCTGTCAAACTGCCTCCTGGATCCATGAAGAAGCTATGGTTACCGTGAGTGTAACTGTAACTAGGGCCCCTTCACAACCAGTACTCACTGCTGACTCTGTGCTCCGGATTTTCTGAGGAGAGATGCAGATCCCCTTTAGTAGGGATCATTGTCTCTCTATTCTTAAAACTTTCGTCCCCCTTTACATTAGGGTAACTCAGTCTCAATATTGAAATGGAGCAGGAGCTCCCTTCTTGTGCTGGTACCTCCTTGGAACAATTTTTCAAATTGAGGGATGTGAAGGGGGAGGAGCCGAATGTGGAGACAATGCTAATTTTTAGATTGTGCCACACCTCCGGTTGCAAGCTTCACACCCCTACTGTATAAGACTCCAGTGTCCCCTAATGGATGAAAGAGAAAGGAGGTTTTACCTCTTTCTTTCCCGACCGCTCTTCTATGCAGAAGGGATATATCTGCTGTTTGAGAGATGCTCCCTGTAAGGAATATAGAAATTTTCCACTTGTAGCTGAACTTGCAAAAGACCCCCACCCAATTTGTATCAGTTAAATTAAAGTCTCCCATGATTAGGACTTCTCCCTTTAAAGCCATTTTAGTGATGTCCAACAATAGATTCCTGTCCAAATCCTGCCCCTGGCCAGGTGGTCTACAGATCACCCCAATGCTAATAATGTCCTTCTCTCTGGTTTCTGTGGTGAGCCAAAGGTCTACTATATACAAGGAGTTATTTAATACCTGCATCATCTAACAAAATGAAGGTTATTTAATAAAAGGTTGCTAAACTGAGAAATTTAGATCCCATACAAATTAGACGCTCCACAAAAAACACACTACTACTTATATATGATCCCTAAAAATAAACTTCTGCTTGTTACTTTTAATAACACTTTAGTGATGTGTGTAATAACGCTCTTCATGTGATGTTTGTCAAGGATAGCCTTGTGTTAGAAACACCCAACTGAGAACAGGGCTGATGGTGGAGGAGGATGTAGGATAAGAGATTGCTGTAGTGACTGAGCAATGAGAATATGTGACTTCTGTAATAATAAGATTTTACTTACCGATAAATCTATTTCTCATAGTCCGTAGTGGATGCTGGGACTCCGTAAGGACCATGGGGAATAGCGGCTCCGCAGGAGACAGGGCACAAAATAAAAGCTTAAGGATCAGGTGGTGTGCACTGGCTCCTCCCCCTATGACCCTCCTCCAAGCCTCAGTTAGGATACTGTGCCCGGACGAGCGTACATAATAAGGAAGGATATTGAATCCCGGGTAAGACTCATACCAGCCACACCAATCACACCGTACAACTCGTGATCTGAACCCAGTTAACAGTATGATAAATGCAAAGGAGCCTCTGAAAAAGATGGCTCAACAATAATAACCCGAATTTTTTTTGTAACAATAACTATATACAAGTATTGCAGACAATCCGCACTAGGGATGGGCGCCCAGCATCCACTACGGACTATGAGAAATAGATTTATCGGTAAGTAAAATCTTATTTTCTCTAACGTCCTAAGTGGATGCTGGGACTCCGTAAGGACCATGGGGATTATACCAAAGCTCCCAAACGGGCGGGAGAGTGCGGATGACTCTGCAGCACCGAATGAGAGAACTCCAGGTCCTCCTCAGCCAGGGTATCAAATTTGTAGAATTTTGCAAACGTGTTTGCCCCTGACCAAGTAGCTGCTCGGCAAAGTTGTAAAGCCGAGACCCCTCGGGCAGCCGCCCAGGATGAGCCCACTTTCCTTGTGGAATGGGCTTTTACTGATTTTGGCTGTGGCAATCCTGCCATGGAATGTGCAAGCTGAATTGTACTACAAATCCAACGAGCAATCGTCTGCTTAGAAGCAGGAGCACCCAGCTTGTTGGGTGCATACAGGATAAACAGCGAGTCAGATTTTCTGACTCCAGCCATCCTGGAAACATATATTTTCAAGGCCCTGACAACGTCAAGCAACTTAGAGTCCTCTAAGTCCCTAGTAGCCGCAGGTACCACAATAGGTTGATTCATGTGAAATGCAGAAACCACCTTAGGTAGAAATTGAGGACGAGTCCTCAATTCCGCCCTGTCAGAATGAAAAATTAAGTAAGGGCTTTTACATGATAAAGCCGCCAATTCTGACACACGCCTGGCTGAAGCCAAGGCTAACAGCATCGACACCTTCCACGTGAGATATTTTAAGTCTATCGTGGAAAGTGGTTCAAACCAATGTGATTTTAGAAAACTCAACACAACATTGAGATCCCAAGGTGCCACTGGAGGCACAAAAGGAGGCTGTATGTGCAGCACCCCTTTCACAAATGTCTGAACTTCAGGTACTGAAGCCAGTTCTTTCTGGAAGAAAATCGACAAGGCCGAAATTTGAACCTTAATGGAACCTAATTTTAGGCCCATAGACAGTCCTGTTTGCAGGAAATGCAGGAAACGACCCAGTTGAAATTCCTCTGTAGGGGCCTTCTTGGCCTCACACCACGCAACATATTTACGCCAAATACGGTGATAATGTTTTGCGGTTACTTCCTTCCTGGCTTTGACCAGGGTAGGGATGACTTCTTCTGGAATGCCCTTTTCCTTTAGGATCCGGCGTTCAACCGCCAAGCCGTCAAACGCAGCCGCGGTAAGTCTTGGAACAGACAAGGCCCCTGCAGTAGCAGGTCCTTTCTTAGAGGTAGAGGCCACGGTTCGTCCGTGAGCATCTCTTGAAGTTCCGGGTACCAAGTCCTTCTTTGCCAATCCGGAACCACGAGTATAGTTCTTACTCCTCTCCTTCTTATGATTCTCAATACTTTTGGTATGAGAGGCAGAGGAGGGAACACATACACTGACTGGTACACCCACGGCGTTACCAGAGCGTCCACTGCTATTGCCTGAGGGTCCCTTGACCTGGCGCAATATTTGTCCAGTTTTTTGTTTAGACGTGACGCCATCATGTCCACCTTTGGTTTTTCCCAACGGTTTACAATCAGGTGGAAGACTTCCGGGTGAAGTCCCCACTCTCCCGGGTGAAGGTCGTGTCTGCTGAGGAAGTCTGCTTCCCAGTTGTCCACTCCCGGAATGAACACTGCTGACAGTGCTATCACATGATTTTCCGCCCAGCGAAGAATCCTTGCAGCTTCTGCCATTGCCCTCCTGCTTCTCGTGCCGCCCTGTCTGTTTACGTGGGCGACTGACGTGATGTTGTCCGATTGGATCAACACCGCCTGACCCTGAAGCAGAGGTTTTGCTTGACTTAGGGCATTGTAAATGGCCCTTAGTTCCAGAATATTTATATGAAGAGATGTTTCCATGCTTGACCACAAGCCCTGGAAATTCCTTCCCTGTGTGACTGCTCCCCAGCCTCTCAGGCTGGCATCCGTGGTTACCAGGATCCAATCCTGAATGCCAAATCTGCGCCCCTCTAGTAGATGAGCACTCTGCAGCCACCACAGGAGAGACACCCTTGTCCTTGTTGACAGGGTTATCCGCTGATGCATCTGAAGATGCGATCCGGACCATTTGTCTAGTAGATCCCATTGAAACGTTCTTGCATGGAATCTTCCAAATGGAATCGCTTCGTAAGAAGCCACCATTTTCCCCAGGACCCTCGTGCACTGATGTACTGAGACCTGTCCTGGTTTTAGGAGGTTCCTGACTAGCTCGGATAACTCCCTGGCCTTCTCCTCCGGGAGAAACACCTTCTTCTGGACTGTGTCCAGAATCATTCCTAGGAACAGTAGACGTGTCGTTGGAATCAGCTGCGATTTTGGAATATTTAGAATCCACCCGTGCTGACGTAGTACTACCTGAGATAGTGCCACTCTGACTTCTAACTGTTCCCTGGTTCTTGCCCTTATCAGGAGATCGTCCAAGTAAGGGATAATTAAGATGCCTTTTCTTCGTAGAAGAATCATCATTTCGGCCATTACCTTGGTAAAGACCCGAGGCGCCGTGGACAATCCAAACGGCAGCGTCTGAAACTGATGACAGTTTTGTACTACAAACCTGAGGTACCCTTGGTGAGAAGGGTATATTGGGACGTGGAGATAAGCATCCTTGATGTCCAGAGACACCATATAGTCCCCTTCTTCCAGGTTCGCTATCACTGCTCTGAGTGACTCCATCTTGAATTTGAACCTTTTTATGTAAGTGTTCAAAGATTTTAGATTTAAGATTGGTCTCACCGAGCCGTCCGGCTTCGGTACCACAAACAGCGTGGAATAATACCCCTTTCCCTGTTGTAAGAGGGGTACCTTGATTATCACCTGCTGGGAATACAGCTTGTGAATATACACGTGGGCATTATACACAGGTGCAGAGGTATATACACGTGGGCATTATACACAGGTGCAGAGGTATACACACGTGGGCATCAGACACAGGTGCAGAGGTATATACACGTGGGCATTAGACACAGGTGCAGAGGTATACACACGTGGGCATCAGACACAGGTGCAGAGGTATATACACGTGGGCATTAGACACAGGTGCAGAGGTATACACACGTGGGCATTATACACAGGTGCAGAGGTATATACACGTGGGCATTATACACAGGTGCAGTAGTATATACACGTGGGCATTATACACAGGAGCAGAGGTATATACACGTGGGCATTAGACACAGGTGCAGAGGTATACACACGTGGGCATTATACACAGGTGCAGAGGTATATACACGTGGGCATTAGACACAGGTGCAGTAGTATATACACGTGGGCATTATACACAGGTGCAGAGGTATATACACGTGGGCATTATACACAGGTGCAGAGGTATATACACGTGGGCATTAGACACAGGTGCAGAGGTATATACACGTGGGCATTATACACAGGTGCAGTGGTATATACACGTGGGCACTATACACAGGTGCAGTGGTATATACACGTGGGCATTATACACAGGTGCAGAGGTATATACACGTGGGCATTATACTCAGGTGCAGAGGTATACACACGTGGGCATTATACACAGGTGCAGAGGTATATACACGTGGGCATTATACACAGGTGCAGAGGTATATACACGTGGGCATTATACACAGGTGCAGAGGTATATACACTTGGGCATTAGACACAGGTGCAGAGGTATACACACGTGGGCTATATACACAGGTGCAGAGGTATACACACGTGGGCATTATACACAGGTGCAGTAGTATATACACGTGGGCATTATACACAGGTACAGTGGTATATACACGTGGGCATTAGACACAGGTGCAGTGGTATATACACGTGGGCTATATACACAGGTGCAGAGGTATATACACGTGGGCATTATACACAGGTGCAGAGGTATAAACACGTGGGCATTGTACACAGGTGCAGAGGTATACACACGTGGGCATTATACACAGGTGCAGAGGTATATACACGTGGGCATTAGACACAGGTGCAGAGGTATATACACGTGGGCTATATACACAGGTGCAGAGGTATATACACGTGGGCATTATACACAGGTGCAGTAGTATATACACGTGGGCATTATACACAGGAGCAGAGGTATACACACGTGGGCATTGTACACAGGTGCAGAGGTATATACACGTGGGCATTATACACAGGTGCAGAGGTATACACACGTGGGCATTATACACAGGTGCAGAGGTATATACACGTGGGCATTAGACACAGGTGCAGAGGTATATACACGTGGGCATTATACACAGGTGCAGAGGTATATACACGTGGGCATTATACACAGGTGCAGAGGTATACACACGTGGGCATTATACACAGGTGCAGAGGTATATACACGTGGGCATTAGACACAGGTGCAGAGGTATATACACGTGGGCATTATACACAGGTGCAGAGGTATACACACGTGGGCATTATACACAGGTGCAGAGGTATACACACGTGGGCATTATACACAGGTGCAGCAGTATACACACGTGGGCATTATACACAGGTGCAGAGGTATATACACGTGGGCATTATACACAGGTGCAGAGGTATACACACGTGGGCATTATACACAGGTGCAGAGGTATACACACGTGGGCATTATACACAGGTGCAGAGGTATACACACGTGGGCATTAGACACAGGTGCAGAGGTATACACACGTGGGCATTAGACACAGGTGCAGCGGTATACACACGTGGGCATTATACACAGGTACAGAGGTATATACACGTGGGCATTATACACAGGTGCAGAGGTATACACACATGAGCATTATACACAGGTGCAGAGGTATATACACGTGAGCATTATACACAGGTGCAGAGGTATATACACGTGGGCATTATACACAGGTGCAGCAGTATACACACGTGGGCATTAGACACAGGTGCAGAGGTATATACACGTGGGCATTGTACACAGGTGCAGAGGAATACACACGTGGGCATTATACACAGGTGCAGAGGTATACACACGTGGGCATTATACACAGGTGCAGAGGTATACACACGTGGGCTATATACACAGGTGCAGAGGTATACACACGTGGGCATTAGACACAGGTGCAGAGGTATATACACGTGGGCATTATACACAGGTGCAGAGGTATACACACGTGGGCATTATACACAGGTGCAGAGGTATACACACGTGGGCATTAGACACAGGTGCAGAGGTATACACACGTGGGCATTATACACAGGTGCAGAGGTATATACACGTGGGCATTATACACAGGTGCAGAGGTATACACACGTGGGCATTAGACACAGGTGCAGAGGTATACACACGTGGGCATTATACACAGGTGCAGTGGTATACACACGTGGGCATTATACACAGGTGCAGAGGTATACACACGTGGGCATTAGACACGGGTGCAGAGGTATATACATGTGGGCATTAGACACAGGTGCAGAGGTATACACACGTGGGCATTATACACAGGTGCAGAGGTATACACACGTGGGCATTATACACAGGTGCAGAGGTATATACACGTGGGCATCAGACACAGGTGCAGAGGTATACACACGTGGGCATTAGACACAGGTGCAGAGGTATATACACGTGGGCATTATACACAGGTGCAGCGGTATATACACGTGGGCATTATACACAGGTGCAGAGTTATACACACGTGGGCATTATACACAGGTGCAGAGGTATACACACGTGGGCATTATACACAGGTGCAGAGGTATACACACGTGGGCATTATACACAGGTGCAGAGGTATATACACGTGGGCAATATACACAGGTGCAGAGGTATATACACGTGGGCATTATACACAGGTGCAGAGGTATACACACGTGGGCATTGTACACAGGTGCAGAGGTATATACACGTGGGCATTACACACAGGTGCAGAGGTATACACACGTGGGCATTATACACAGGTGCAGAGGTATACACACGTGGGCTATATACACAGGTGCAGAGGTATATACACGTGGGCATTAGACACAGGTGCAGAGGTATACACACGTGGGCATTATACACAGGTGCAGTGGTATATACACGTGGGCTATATACACAGGTGCAGAGGTATATACACGTGGGCATTATACACAGGTGCAGAGGTATACACACGTGGGCATTATACACAGGTGCAGAGGTATACACACGTGGGCATTATACACAGGTGCAGAGGTATACACACGTGGGCATTATACACAGGAGCAGAGGTATATACATGTGGGCATTAGACACAGGAGCAGAGGTATACACACGTGGGCATTATACACAGGTGCAGTGGTATATACACGTGGGCTATATACACAGGTGCAGAGGTATATACACGTGGGCATTATACACAGGTGCAGAGGTATATACACGTGGGCATTATACACAGGTGCAGAGGTATATACACGTGAGCATTATACACAGGTGCAGTAGTATATACACGTGGGCATTATACACAGGTGCAGAGGTATACACACGTGGGCATTATACACAGGTGCAGAGGTATACACACGTGGGCATTATACACAGGTGCAGAGGTATATACATGTGGGCATTAGACACAGGTGCAGAGGTATACACACGTGGGCATTATACACAGGTGCAGTGGTATATACACGTGGGCTATATACACAGGTGCAGAGGTATATACACGTGGGCATTATACACAGGTGCAGAGGTATATACACGTGGGCATTATACACAGGTGCAGAGGTATATACACGTGAGCATTATACACAGGTGCAGTAGTATATACACGTGGGCATTATACACAGGTGCAGAGGTATACACACGTGGGCATTATACACAGGTGCAGTGGTATACACACGTGGGCATTGTACACAGGTGACTCTGTGCTCCGGATTTTCTGAGGAGAGATGCAGATCCCCTTTAGTAGGGATCATTGTCTCTCTATTCTTAAAACTTTCGTCCCCCTTTACATTAGGGTAACTCAGTCTCAATATTGAAATGGAGCAGGAGCTCCCTTCTTGTGCTGGTACCTCCTTGGAACAATTTTTCAAATTGAGGGATGTGAAGGGGGAGGAGCCGAATGTGGAGACAATGCTAATTTTTAGATTGTGCCACACCTCCGGTTGCAAGCTTCACACCCCTACTGTATAAGACTCCAGTGTCCCCTAATGGATGAAAGAGAAAGGAGGTTTTACCTCTTTCTTTCCCGACCGCTCTTCTATGCAGAAGGGATATATCTGCTGTTTGAGAGATGCTCCCTGTAAGGAATATAGAAATTTTCCACTTGTAGCTGAACTTGCAAAAGACCCCCACCCAATTTGTATCAGTTAAATTAAAGTCTCCCATGATTAGGACTTCTCCCTTTAAAGCCATTTTAGTGATGTCCAACAATAGATTCCTGTCCAAATCCTGCCCCTGGCCAGGTGGTCTACAGATCACCCCAATGCTAATAATGTCCTTCTCTCTGGTTTCTGTGGTGAGCCAAAGGTCTACTATATACAAGGAGTTATTTAATACCTGCATCATCTAACAAAATGAAGGTTATTTAATAAAAGGTTGCTAAACTGAGAAATTTAGATCCCATACAAATTAGACGCTCCACAAAAAACACACTACTACTTATATATGATCCCTAAAAATAAACTTCTGCTTGTTACTTTTAATAACACTTTAGTGATGTGTGTAATAACGCTCTTCATGTGATGTTTGTCAAGGATAGCCTTGTGTTAGAAACACCCAACTGAGAACAGGGCTGATGGTGGAGGAGGATGTAGGATAAGAGATTGCTGTAGTGACTGAGCAATGAGAATATGTGACTTCTGTAATAATAAGATTTTACTTACCGATAAATCTATTTCTCATAGTCCGTAGTGGATGCTGGGACTCCGTAAGGACCATGGGGAATAGCGGCTCCGCAGGAGACAGGGCACAAAATAAAAGCTTAAGGATCAGGTGGTGTGCACTGGCTCCTCCCCCTATGACCCTCCTCCAAGCCTCAGTTAGGATACTGTGCCCGGACGAGCGTACATAATAAGGAAGGATATTGAATCCCGGGTAAGACTCATACCAGCCACACCAATCACACCGTACAACTCGTGATCTGAACCCAGTTAACAGTATGATAAATGCAAAGGAGCCTCTGAAAAAGATGGCTCAACAATAATAACCCGAATTTTTTTTGTAACAATAACTATATACAAGTATTGCAGACAATCCGCACTAGGGATGGGCGCCCAGCATCCACTACGGACTATGAGAAATAGATTTATCGGTAAGTAAAATCTTATTTTCTCTAACGTCCTAAGTGGATGCTGGGACTCCGTAAGGACCATGGGGATTATACCAAAGCTCCCAAACGGGCGGGAGAGTGCGGATGACTCTGCAGCACCGAATGAGAGAACTCCAGGTCCTCCTCAGCCAGGGTATCAAATTTGTAGAATTTTGCAAACGTGTTTGCCCCTGACCAAGTAGCTGCTCGGCAAAGTTGTAAAGCCGAGACCCCTCGGGCAGCCGCCCAGGATGAGCCCACTTTCCTTGTGGAATGGGCTTTTACTGATTTTGGCTGTGGCAATCCTGCCATGGAATGTGCAAGCTGAATTGTACTACAAATCCAACGAGCAATCGTCTGCTTAGAAGCAGGAGCACCCAGCTTGTTGGGTGCATACAGGATAAACAGCGAGTCAGATTTTCTGACTCCAGCCATCCTGGAAACATATATTTTCAAGGCCCTGACAACGTCAAGCAACTTAGAGTCCTCTAAGTCCCTAGTAGCCGCAGGTACCACAATAGGTTGATTCATGTGAAATGCAGAAACCACCTTAGGTAGAAATTGAGGACGAGTCCTCAATTCCGCCCTGTCAGAATGAAAAATTAAGTAAGGGCTTTTACATGATAAAGCCGCCAATTCTGACACACGCCTGGCTGAAGCCAAGGCTAACAGCATCGACACCTTCCACGTGAGATATTTTAAGTCTATCGTGGAAAGTGGTTCAAACCAATGTGATTTTAGAAAACTCAACACAACATTGAGATCCCAAGGTGCCACTGGAGGCACAAAAGGAGGCTGTATGTGCAGCACCCCTTTCACAAATGTCTGAACTTCAGGTACTGAAGCCAGTTCTTTCTGGAAGAAAATCGACAAGGCCGAAATTTGAACCTTAATGGAACCTAATTTTAGGCCCATAGACAGTCCTGTTTGCAGGAAATGCAGGAAACGACCCAGTTGAAATTCCTCTGTAGGGGCCTTCTTGGCCTCACACCACGCAACATATTTACGCCAAATACGGTGATAATGTTTTGCGGTTACTTCCTTCCTGGCTTTGACCAGGGTAGGGATGACTTCTTCTGGAATGCCCTTTTCCTTTAGGATCCGGCGTTCAACCGCCAAGCCGTCAAACGCAGCCGCGGTAAGTCTTGGAACAGACAAGGCCCCTGCAGTAGCAGGTCCTTTCTTAGAGGTAGAGGCCACGGTTCGTCCGTGAGCATCTCTTGAAGTTCCGGGTACCAAGTCCTTCTTTGCCAATCCGGAACCACGAGTATAGTTCTTACTCCTCTCCTTCTTATGATTCTCAATACTTTTGGTATGAGAGGCAGAGGAGGGAACACATACACTGACTGGTACACCCACGGCGTTACCAGAGCGTCCACTGCTATTGCCTGAGGGTCCCTTGACCTGGCGCAATATTTGTCCAGTTTTTTGTTTAGACGTGACGCCATCATGTCCACCTTTGGTTTTTCCCAACGGTTTACAATCAGGTGGAAGACTTCCGGGTGAAGTCCCCACTCTCCCGGGTGAAGGTCGTGTCTGCTGAGGAAGTCTGCTTCCCAGTTGTCCACTCCCGGAATGAACACTGCTGACAGTGCTATCACATGATTTTCCGCCCAGCGAAGAATCCTTGCAGCTTCTGCCATTGCCCTCCTGCTTCTCGTGCCGCCCTGTCTGTTTACGTGGGCGACTGACGTGATGTTGTCCGATTGGATCAACACCGCCTGACCCTGAAGCAGAGGTTTTGCTTGACTTAGGGCATTGTAAATGGCCCTTAGTTCCAGAATATTTATATGAAGAGATGTTTCCATGCTTGACCACAAGCCCTGGAAATTCCTTCCCTGTGTGACTGCTCCCCAGCCTCTCAGGCTGGCATCCGTGGTTACCAGGATCCAATCCTGAATGCCAAATCTGCGCCCCTCTAGTAGATGAGCACTCTGCAGCCACCACAGGAGAGACACCCTTGTCCTTGTTGACAGGGTTATCCGCTGATGCATCTGAAGATGCGATCCGGACCATTTGTCTAGTAGATCCCATTGAAACGTTCTTGCATGGAATCTTCCAAATGGAATCGCTTCGTAAGAAGCCACCATTTTCCCCAGGACCCTCGTGCACTGATGTACTGAGACCTGTCCTGGTTTTAGGAGGTTCCTGACTAGCTCGGATAACTCCCTGGCCTTCTCCTCCGGGAGAAACACCTTCTTCTGGACTGTGTCCAGAATCATTCCTAGGAACAGTAGACGTGTCGTTGGAATCAGCTGCGATTTTGGAATATTTAGAATCCACCCGTGCTGACGTAGTACTACCTGAGATAGTGCCACTCTGACTTCTAACTGTTCCCTGGTTCTTGCCCTTATCAGGAGATCGTCCAAGTAAGGGATAATTAAGATGCCTTTTCTTCGTAGAAGAATCATCATTTCGGCCATTACCTTGGTAAAGACCCGAGGCGCCGTGGACAATCCAAACGGCAGCGTCTGAAACTGATGACAGTTTTGTACTACAAACCTGAGGTACCCTTGGTGAGAAGGGTATATTGGGACGTGGAGATAAGCATCCTTGATGTCCAGAGACACCATATAGTCCCCTTCTTCCAGGTTCGCTATCACTGCTCTGAGTGACTCCATCTTGAATTTGAACCTTTTTATGTAAGTGTTCAAAGATTTTAGATTTAAGATTGGTCTCACCGAGCCGTCCGGCTTCGGTACCACAAACAGCGTGGAATAATACCCCTTTCCCTGTTGTAAGAGGGGTACCTTGATTATCACCTGCTGGGAATACAGCTTGTGAATGGCTTCCAGAACTGCCTCCCTGTCGGAGGGAGACTTTGGTAAAGCAGACTTCAGGAACCGATGAGGAGGAAACGCCTCGAATTCCAGTTTGTACCCCTGTGATACTACCTGTAGAATCCAGGGATCCACTTGCGAGTGAGCCCACTGCGCGTTGAAATTCTTGAGACGGGCCCCCACCATGTCTGAGTCTGCTTGTAAAGCCCCAGCGTCATGCTGAAGACTTGGCAGAAGCAGGGGAGGGCTTCTGCTCCTGGGAAGCGGCTGCATGGTGCAGTCTTTTTCCTCTTCCTCTGCCCTTGGGCAGAAAAGAGTGGCCTTTTGCTCGCTTGTACTTATGGGAACGAAAGGACTGAGTTTGAAAAGACTGTCTTTTAATGCTGATGTGAAGTAACCCGGGGTAAAAAGGTGGATTTTCCAGCCGTTGCCGTGGCCACCAGGTCCGATAGACCAGCCCCAAATAACTCCTCCCCCTTATACGGCAATACTTCCATGTGCCGTTTGGAATCTGCATCCCCTGACCACTGTCGCGTCCATAATGCTCTTCTGGCAGAGATGGACATTGCGCTTACTCTTGATGCCAGGGTACAAATATCCCTCTGCGCATCACGCATATATAGCAATGCATCCTTTAAATGTTCTATAGTTAACAAAATATTGTCCCTATCCAGGGTATCAATATTCTCCGTCAGGGAATCCGTCCAAGCGACTCCAGCACTGCACATCCAGGCTGATGCGATTGCTGGTCGCAGTATAACACCAGTATGTGTGTATATACTTTTTAGGATATTTTCCAGCCTCCTATCAGCTGGTTCTTTGAGGGTGGCCGTATCAGGGGACGGCAACGCTACTTGTTTAGATAAACGTGTGAGCGCCTTATCTACCCTAGGGGGTGTTTCCCACCGCGCCCTAAGCTCTGGCGGGAAAAGGTATAGTGCTAATAATTTATTAGAAATTAGCTGTTTTTTATCGGGGGAAACCCACGCTTTATCACACACCTCATTTATTTCATCTGACTCAGGAAAAACTATTGGCAGTTTTTTCACACCCCACATAATACCCGTCTTTGTGGTACTTGTAGTGTCAGAAAGGTTCAATGCCTCTTTCATTGCCGTGATCATGTAACGTGTGGCCCTACTGGACATTACGTTTGTCTCGTCACCGTCGACACTAGACTCAGTATCTGTGTCAGGGTCTGTGTCGACCCACTGAGGTAACGGCCGTTTTAAGGCCCCTAACGGTGTCTGAGACGCCTGAACAGGCACTAATTGATTTGCCGGCTTTCTCATGTCGTCAACAGTTTTTTGCAAATTGCTGACATTATCACTTAATTGCTTAAACACAATCATCCAGTCAGGTGTCGACTCCCTAGGGGGTGACATCACTAACACAGGCAACTGCTCCGCCTCCACCTCATTTTCCTCCTCATACATGTCGACACACGCGTACCGACACACAGCACACACACCGGGAATGCTCTGATAGAGGACAGGACCCCACTTAGCCCTTTGGAGAGACAGAGGGAGAGTCTGCCAGCACACACCCAGCGCTATATATATACAGGGATAACCTTATATAAGTGTTAAACCCTTATAGCTGCTGTTTTATATTGTAATCTGCTGCCAAAATGCCCCCCCTTCTCTTTTTTACCCTGATTCAGAAGCAGGACTGCAGGGGAGAGTCAGGGAGCCGTCCTTCCAGCGGAGCTGTGAGGGAAAATGGCGCCAGTGTGCTGAGGAGATAGGCTCCGCCCCTTCACGACGTCCTTATCTCCCGCTTTTTCTGTGTAAAATGGCAGGGGATAAAATACATCCATATAGCCCAGGAGCTATATGTGATGTATTTCTTTAGCCTCCTAAGGTATATTTCTGTTATATTGCGTCTCAGGGCGCTCCCCCCCCAGCGCCCTGCACCCTCAGTGACCGGAGAGTGAAGTGTGCTGAGAGCAATGGCGCACAGCTGCGGTGCTGTGCGCTACCTTAGTCTGAAGACAGGATGTCTTCTGCCGCCGATTTCACCGGACCTCTTCGTCTCTTCTGGCTCTGTAAGGGGGACGGCGGCGCGGCTCCGGTGACCCATCCAGGCTGTACCTGTGATCGTCCCTCTGGAGCTAATGTCCAGTAGCCTAAGAAGCCCAATCCACTCTGCACTCAGGTGAGTTCGCTTCTTCTCCCCTTAGTCCCACGATGCAGTGAGCCTGTTGCCAGCAGGACTCACTGAAAATAAAAAAACCTAAATAAACTTTTATTCTAAGCAGCTCAGGAGAGCCACCTAGATTGCACCCTTCTCGGCCGGGCACAAAAATCTAACTGAGGCTTGGAGGAGGGTCATAGGGGGAGGAGCCAGTGCACACCACCTGATCCTTAAGCTTTTATTTTGTGCCCTGTCTCCTGCGGAGCCGCTATTCCCCATGGTCCTTACGGAGTCCCAGCATCCACTTAGGACGTTAGAGAAAAGTGTTTATTACTCACCTGTGCTGATATCTGTAGGGATCTCCTCCTCCTTACACTGCTGATCACCCTTCACATACATCTCTTCTTCTCCCTCTATATCTTCTGCCTTCATATCAGTCACATACGTCTCTTCTTCTCCCTCTGTATCTTCTGCCTTCATATCAGTCACATACGTCTCTTCTTCTCCCTCTATATCTTCTGCCTTCATATCAGTCACATACGTCTCTTCTTCTCCCTCTGTATCTTCTGCCTTTATATCAGTCACATACGTCTCTTCTTCTCCCTCTATATCTTCAGCCTTTATATCAGTTACATATGTCTCTTCTTCTCCCTCTGTATCTTCTGCCTTTATATCAGTTACATACGTCTCTTCTTCTCCCTCTATATCTTCTGCCTTTATATCAGTCACATACGTCTCTTCTTCTCCCTCTATATCTTCTGCCTTTATATCAGTCACATACGTCTCTTCTTCTCCCTCTATATCTTCTGCCTTCATATCAGTCACATACGTCTCTTCTTCTCTCATTATATCTTCTGCCTTTATACGAGAAAGACGTTCTATCTAAATAACCCAAAAAATACAATGGCATTTGCATACTGTTTGGTTAAACTGAGGTGAAACAGTATAATATCAGTGTATAAAACACACAGCTCCTCTACACATTATATAGTGACAGTCACTTTGGTATATTGGGGAGACCCTAAATCCCACCTACCTGATCCTCCTGTGGGATCCTGTGATTCTCCTCTGTACAGTCCTGGGAATACAGAGGACGGGGACATCTCTCTGGGGTATCTCTGTTACTGGGCCCATCTGTAGGAGACACACAGTGACTGAGTACAGTGTATATATGTGATTATCAGATGAGGTGTGTATATAGGGGCCCCCATACCTGCTCTCCCCTGTACAATACATGACATTGTCCTCTTACCCAGTGATGTGAGGGGCCGGTGATTCTCCATCATCACGTCCTTGTACAGACCCCTGTGTTCCTCTATATACTCCACCTCCTCCTTACACTGCTGATCACCCTTCACATACATCTCTTCTTCTCCCTCTATATCTTCTGCCTTCATATCAGTCACATACGTCTCTTCTTCTCCCTCTGTATCTTCTGCCTTCATATCAGTCACATACGTCTCTTCTTCTCCCTCTATATCTTCTGCCTTCATATCAGTCACATACGTCTCTTCTTCTCCCTCTGTATCTTCTGCCTTTATATCAGTCACATACGTCTCTTCTTCTCCCTCTATATCTTCAGCCTTTATATCAGTTACATATGTCTCTTCTTCTCCCTCTGTATCTTCTGCCTTTATATCAGTTACATACGTCTCTTCTTCTCCCTCTATATCTTCTGCCTTTATATCAGTCACATACGTCTCTTCTTCTCCCTCTATATCTTCTGCCTTTATATCAGTCACATACGTCTCTTCTTCTCCCTCTATATCTTCTGCCTTCATATCAGTCACATACGTCTCTTCTTCTCTCATTATATCTTCTGCCTTTATACGAGAAAGACGTTCTATCTAAATAACCCAAAAAATACAATGGCATTTGCATACTGTTTGGTTAAACTGAGGTGAAACAGTATAATATCAGTGTATAAAACACACAGCTCCTCTACACATTATATAGTGACAGTCACTTTGGTATATTGGGGAGACCCTAAATCCCACCTACCTGATCCTCCTGTGGGATCCTGTGATTCTCCTCTGTACAGTCCTGGGAATACAGAGGACGGGGACATCTCTCTGGGGTATCTCTGTTACTGGGCCCATCTGTAGGAGACACACAGTGACTGAGTACAGTGTATATATGTGATTATCAGATGAGGTGTGTATATAGGGGCCCCCATACCTGCTCTCCCCTGTACAATACATGACATTGTCCTCTTACCCAGTGATGTGAGGGGCCGGTGATTCTCCATCATCACGTCCTTGTACAGACCCCTGTGTTCCTCTATATACTCCACCTCCTGCATGGAGACATAGACAGTGACATCCTGACACCTTATAGGAACCTGACACACACAGTGATACAGTCATCACCCAGACATCCCCCGGTGTTACTGTATAATGCCCCATTCCCAGCAGTTACCTCTCCAGTCATCACCCAGACACGTCCCCTGGTGTTACTGTATAATGTCCCATTCCCAGCAGTCACCTCTCCAGTCATCACCCAGACACATCCCCCGGTGTTACTGTATAATATCCCATTCCCAGCAGTCACCTCTCCAGTCATCACCCAGACACATCCCCTGGTGTTACTGTATAATGTCCCATTCCCGGCAGTCACCTCTCCGGTCATCACCCAGACACATCCCCTGGTGTTACTGTATAATGTCCCATTCCCAGCAGTCACCTCTCCAGTCATCACCCAGACACGTCCCCTGGTGTTACTGTATAATGCCCCATTCCCAGCAGTCACCTCTCCAGTCACCACCCAGACACGTCCCCCAGTGTTACTGTATAATGCCCAATTCCCAGCAGTCACCTCTCCAGTCATCACCCAGACACATCCCCTGGTGTTACTGTATAATGTCCCATTCCCAGCAGTCATACCTCCAGTCACCACCCAGACACGTCCCCCAGTGTTACTGTATAATGCCCAATTCCCAGCAGTCACCTCTCCAGTCATCACCCAGACACATCCCCTGGTGTTACTGTATAATGTCCCATTCCCAGCAGTCATACCTCCAGTCATCACCCAGACACGTCCCCTGGTGTTACTATATAATGTCCCATTCCCAGCAGTCACCTCTCCAGTCATCACCCAGACACGTCCCCTGGTGTTACTGTATAATGCCCCATTCACAGCAGTCACCTCTCCAGTCATCACCCAGACACGTCCCCTGGTGTTACTATATAATGTCCCAGTCACAGCAGTCACCTCTCCAGTCATCACCCAGACACATCCCCTGGTGTTACTGTATAATGTCCCATTCCCAGCAGTCACCTCTCCAGTCATCACCCAGACACGTCCCCTGGTGTTACTATATAATGTCCCAGTCACAGCAGTCACCTCTCCAGTCATTACCCAGACACATCCCCTGGTGTTACTGTATAATATCCCATTCCCAGCAGTCACCTCTCCAGTCAGCAGCTGAATGATCTTGTTAGGGAGTTGCAGGATATTCTGGTCAATGTGTCTCATGTGTCAGTGAGTGAGGTGGAGGCACCGTGATGGGGCTCTGGGTCCTGCGCAGTCCTCCTGACACACGGGGATGGCTGCTCGGTGTCTCACACTCACCGGATGTCTTCTTCACTACTGCGTAACCCTGCGAAATGGGGGAGACATCACTGTAAATACTCACAGATCTTCTCATCTCCCCAGTCATGTCCCTGTATTATTAATAGATATGTGATGTCACTGTGACGCTCCCAGTTCCCCTCACCTCCCCAGTCATATACCTGTATTATTACTATAGATATAAGTGATTTCACTGTGACGCTCCCAGATCCACTCACCTCTCCAGTCATGTCCCTGTATTATTACTATAGATATAACTGATGTCACAGTGACGCTCCCAGATCCCCTCACCTCCCCAGTCATGTCCCTGTATTATTACTATTGTGCCAATAGACACACTCATCCCAACCCACACAGTGTACCTGTCCTATAACGGGCACACTTACCTCTGCATTATGGTTACCTTCTTTTTACTCAATGTACCTACCAGACATACACACCAGGGACGTGCGGTGAGGTACATTTATCAGGAGGCACTGGCTAGTACCAGAGCCAGATTTACACACAATATATGAGCCCAAGGATTACACACAGGAGCAGAGGTATACACACGTGGGCATTGTACACAGGTGCAGAGGTATACACACGTGGGCATTGTACACAGGTGCAGAGGTATACACACGTGGGCATTGTACACAGGTGCAGAGGTATACACACGTGGGCATTGTACACAGGTGCAGAGGTATACACACGTGGGCATTATACACAGGTGCAGTAGTATATACACGTGGGCATTAGACACAGGTGCAGAGGTATACACACGTGGGCATTAGACACAGGTGCAGAGGTATACACACGTGGGCATTGTACACAGGTGCAGAGGTATATACACGTGGGCATTATACACAGGTGCAGAGGTATACACACGTGAGCATTAGACACAGGTGCAGAGGTATATACACGTGGGCATTATACACAGGTGCAGAGGTATACACACGTGGGCATTATACACAGGTGCAGAGGTATACACACGTGGGCATTAGACACAGGTGCAGAGGTATACACACGTGGGCTATATACACAGGTGCTGTGGTATATACACGTGGGCATTATACACAGGTGCAGTGGTATATACACGTGGGCATTATACACAGGTGCAGAGGTATATACACGTGGGCATTATACACAGGTGCAGTAGTATACACACGTGGGCATTATACACAGGTGCAGAGGTATACACACGTGGGCATGATACACAGGTGCAGAGGTATATACACGTGGGCATTAGACACAGGTGCAGAGGTATATACACGTGGGCATTAGACACAGGTGCAGAGGTATACACACGTGGGCATTATACACAGGTGCAGAGGTATACACACGTGGGCATTATACACAGGTGCAGTGGTATATACACGTGAGCATTAGACACAGGTGCAGAGGTATATACACGTGGGCATTATACACAGGTGCAGAGGTATACACACGTGGGCATTATACACAGGTGCAGAGGTATACACACGTGGGCATTATACACAGGTGCAGAGGTATACACACGTGGGCATTAAACACAGGTGCAGAGGTATACACACGTGAGCATTAGACACAGGTGCAGAGGTATATACACGTGGGCATTATACACAGGTGCAGAGGTATACACACGTGGGCATTAGACACAGGTGCAGAGGTATATACACGTGGGCATTAGACACAGGTGCAGTGGTATACACACGTGGGCATTATACACAGGTGCAGTGGTATATACACGTGGGCATTATACACAGGTGCAGAGGTATACACACGTGGGCATTATACACAGGTGCAGAGGTAAATACACGTGGGCATTATACACAGGTGCAGAGGTATACACACGTGGGCATTATACACAGGTGCAGAGGTATACACACGTGGGAATTATATACAGGTGCAGAGGTATATACACGTGGGCATTATACACAGGTGCAGAGGTATACACACGTGGGCTATATACACAGGTGCAGAGGTATACACACGTGGGCTATATACACAGGTGCTGTGGTATATACACGTGGGCATTATACACAGGTGCAGAGGTATATACACGTGGGCATTATACACAGGTGCAGAGGTATATACACGTGGGCATTATACACAGGTGCAGTGGTATATACACGTGGGCATTATACACAGGTGCAGAGGTATACACACGTGGGCTATATACACAGGTGCTGTGGTATATACACGTGGGCATTATACACAGGTGCAGAGGTATATACACGTGGGCATTATACACAGGTGCAGAGGTATATACTCGTGGGCATTATACACAGGTGCAGAGGTATATACACGTGGGCATTATACACAGGTGCAGAGGTATATACACGTGGGCATTATACACAGGTGCAGAGGTATACACACGTGGGCTATATACACAGGTGCAGAGGTATACACACGTGGGCATTATACACAGGTGCAGAGGTATATACACGTGGGCATTAGACACAGGTGCAGAGGTATATACACGTGGGCATTATACACAGGTACAGAGGTATATACACGTGGGCATTATACACAGGTGCAGAGGTATATACACGTGGGCATTATACACAGGTGCAGAGGTATACACACGTGGGCATCAGACACAGGTGCAGAGGTATATACACGTGGGCATTAGACACAGGTGCAGAGGTATACACACGTGGGCATCAGACACAGGTGCAGAGGTATATACACGTGGGCATTAGACACAGGTGCAGAGGTATACACACGTGGGCATTATACACAGGTGCAGAGGTATATACACGTGGGCATTATACACAGGTGCAGTAGTATATACACGTGGGCATTATACACAGGAGCAGAGGTATATACACGTGGGCATTAGACACAGGTGCAGAGGTATACACACGTGGGCATTATACACAGGTGCAGAGGTATATACACGTGGGCATTAGACACAGGTGCAGTAGTATATACACGTGGGCATTATACACAGGTGCAGAGGTATATACACGTGGGCATTATACACAGGTGCAGAGGTATATACACGTGGGCATTAGACACAGGTGCAGAGGTATATACACGTGGGCATTATACACAGGTGCAGTGGTATATACACGTGGGCACTATACACAGGTGCAGTGGTATATACACGTGGGCATTATACACAGGTGCAGAGGTATATACACGTGGGCATTATACTCAGGTGCAGAGGTATACACACGTGGGCATTATACACAGGTGCAGAGGTATATACACGTGGGCATTATACACAGGTGCAGAGGTATATACACGTGGGCATTATACACAGGTGCAGAGGTATATACACTTGGGCATTAGACACAGGTGCAGAGGTATACACACGTGGGCTATATACACAGGTGCAGAGGTATACACACGTGGGCATTATACACAGGTGCAGTAGTATATACACGTGGGCATTATACACAGGTACAGTGGTATATACACGTGGGCATTAGACACAGGTGCAGTGGTATATACACGTGGGCTATATACACAGGTGCAGAGGTATATACACGTGGGCATTATACACAGGTGCAGAGGTATAAACACGTGGGCATTGTACACAGGTGCAGAGGTATACACACGTGGGCATTATACACAGGTGCAGAGGTATATACACGTGGGCATTAGACACAGGTGCAGAGGTATATACACGTGGGCTATATACACAGGTGCAGAGGTATATACACGTGGGCATTATACACAGGTGCAGTAGTATATACACGTGGGCATTATACACAGGAGCAGAGGTATACACACGTGGGCATTGTACACAGGTGCAGAGGTATATACACGTGGGCATTATACACAGGTGCAGAGGTATACACACGTGGGCATTATACACAGGTGCAGAGGTATATACACGTGGGCATTAGACACAGGTGCAGAGGTATATACACGTGGGCATTATACACAGGTGCAGAGGTATATACACGTGGGCATTATACACAGGTGCAGAGGTATACACACGTGGGCATTATACACAGGTGCAGAGGTATATACACGTGGGCATTAGACACAGGTGCAGAGGTATATACACGTGGGCATTATACACAGGTGCAGAGGTATACACACGTGGGCATTATACACAGGTGCAGAGGTATACACACGTGGGCATTATACACAGGTGCAGCAGTATACACACGTGGGCATTATACACAGGTGCAGAGGTATATACACGTGGGCATTATACACAGGTGCAGAGGTATACACACGTGGGCATTATACACAGGTGCAGAGGTATACACACGTGGGCATTATACACAGGTGCAGAGGTATACACACGTGGGCATTAGACACAGGTGCAGAGGTATACACACGTGGGCATTAGACACAGGTGCAGCGGTATACACACGTGGGCATTATACACAGGTACAGAGGTATATACACGTGGGCATTATACACAGGTGCAGAGGTATACACACATGAGCATTATACACAGGTGCAGAGGTATATACACGTGAGCATTATACACAGGTGCAGAGGTATATACACGTGGGCATTATACACAGGTGCAGCAGTATACACACGTGGGCATTAGACACAGGTGCAGAGGTATATACACGTGGGCATTGTACACAGGTGCAGAGGAATACACACGTGGGCATTATACACAGGTGCAGAGGTATACACACGTGGGCATTATACACAGGTGCAGAGGTATACACACGTGGGCTATATACACAGGTGCAGAGGTATACACACGTGGGCATTAGACACAGGTGCAGAGGTATATACACGTGGGCATTATACACAGGTGCAGAGGTATACACACGTGGGCATTATACACAGGTGCAGAGGTATACACACGTGGGCATTAGACACAGGTGCAGAGGTATACACACGTGGGCATTATACACAGGTGCAGAGGTATATACACGTGGGCATTATACACAGGTGCAGAGGTATACACACGTGGGCATTAGACACAGGTGCAGAGGTATACACACGTGGGCATTATACACAGGTGCAGTGGTATACACACGTGGGCATTATACACAGGTGCAGAGGTATACACACGTGGGCATTAGACACGGGTGCAGAGGTATATACATGTGGGCATTAGACACAGGTGCAGAGGTATACACACGTGGGCATTATACACAGGTGCAGAGGTATACACACGTGGGCATTATACACAGGTGCAGAGGTATATACACGTGGGCATCAGACACAGGTGCAGAGGTATACACACGTGGGCATTAGACACAGGTGCAGAGGTATATACACGTGGGCATTATACACAGGTGCAGCGGTATATACACGTGGGCATTATACACAGGTGCAGAGTTATACACACGTGGGCATTATACACAGGTGCAGAGGTATACACACGTGGGCATTATACACAGGTGCAGAGGTATACACACGTGGGCATTATACACAGGTGCAGAGGTATATACACGTGGGCAATATACACAGGTGCAGAGGTATATACACGTGGGCATTATACACAGGTGCAGAGGTATACACACGTGGGCATTGTACACAGGTGCAGAGGTATATACACGTGGGCATTACACACAGGTGCAGAGGTATACACACGTGGGCATTATACACAGGTGCAGAGGTATACACACGTGGGCTATATACACAGGTGCAGAGGTATATACACGTGGGCATTAGACACAGGTGCAGAGGTATACACACGTGGGCATTATACACAGGTGCAGTGGTATATACACGTGGGCTATATACACAGGTGCAGAGGTATATACACGTGGGCATTATACACAGGTGCAGAGGTATACACACGTGGGCATTATACACAGGTGCAGAGGTATACACACGTGGGCATTATACACAGGTGCAGAGGTATACACACGTGGGCATTATACACAGGAGCAGAGGTATATACATGTGGGCATTAGACACAGGTGCAGAGGTATACACACGTGGGCATTATACACAGGTGCAGTGGTATATACACGTGGGCTATATACACAGGTGCAGAGGTATATACACGTGGGCATTATACACAGGTGCAGAGGTATATACACGTGGGCATTATACACAGGTGCAGAGGTATATACACGTGAGCATTATACACAGGTGCAGTAGTATATACACGTGGGCATTATACACAGGTGCAGAGGTATACACACGTGGGCATTATACACAGGTGCAGAGGTATACACACGTGGGCATTATACACAGGTGCAGAGGTATATACATGTGGGCATTAGACACAGGTGCAGAGGTATACACACGTGGGCATTATACACAGGTGCAGTGGTATATACACGTGGGCTATATACACAGGTGCAGAGGTATATACACGTGGGCATTATACACAGGTGCAGAGGTATATACACGTGGGCATTATACACAGGTGCAGAGGTATATACACGTGAGCATTATACACAGGTGCAGTAGTATATACACGTGGGCATTATACACAGGTGCAGAGGTATACACACGTGGGCATTATACACAGGTGCAGTGGTATACACACGTGGGCATTAGACACAGGTGCAGTGGTATACACACGTGGGCATTATACACAGGTGCAGAGGTATATACACGTGGGCATTATACACAGGTGCAGAGGTATACACACGTGGGCATTATACACAGGTGCAGAGGTATACATACGTGGGCATTATACACAGGTGCAGAGGTATACACACGTGGGCATTATACACAGGTGCAGTGGTATATACACGTGGGCATTATACACAGGTGCAGAGGTATACACACGTGGGCATTATACACAGGTGCAGTGGTATACACACGTGGGCATTATACACAGGTGCAGAGGTATATACACGTGGGCATTATACACAGGTACAGAGGTATATACACGTGGGCATTAGACACAGGTGCAGAGGTATATACACGTGGGCATTAGACACAGGTGCAGAGGTATACACACGTGGGCATTATACACAGGTGCAGAGGTATATACACGTGGGCATTATACACAGGTGCAGAGGTATACACACGTGGGCTATATACACAGGTGCAGAGGTATATACACGTGGGCATTATACACAGGTGCAGAGGTATACACACGTGGGCATTAGACACAGGTGCAGAGGTATACACACGTGGGCATTATACACAGGTGCAGAGGTATACACACGTGGGCATTATACACAGGTGCAGAGGTATACACACGTGGGCATTATACACAGGTGCAGAGGTATATACACGTGGGCATTATACACAGGTGCAGTAGTATATACACGTGGGCATTATACACAGGTGCAGAGGTATATACACGTGGGCATTATACACAGGTGCAGAGGTATACATACGTGGGCATTATACACAGGTGCAGAGGTATACACACGTGGGCATTATACACAGGTGCAGTGGTATACACACGTGGGCATTATACACAGGTGCAGCGGTATATACACGTGGGCACTATACACAGGTGCAGAGGTATACCCACGTGGGCATTAGACACAGGTGCAGAGGTATATACACGTGGGCATTAGACACAGGTGCAGAGGTATACACACACGTGGGCATTATACACAGGTGCAGAGGTATATACACGTGGGCATTATACACAGGTGCAGAGGTATACACACGTGGGCATTATACACAGGTGCAGAGGTATACACACGTGGGCATTAGACACAGGTGCAGAGGTATATACACGTGGGCATTGTACACAGGTGCAGAGGTATACACACGTGGGCATTATACACAGGTGCAGAGGTATACACACGTGGGCATTAGACACAGGTGCAGAGGTATATACACGTGGGCATTATACACAGGTGCAGTGGTATACACACGTGGGCATTATACACAGGTGCAGAGGTATATACACGTGGGCATTATACACAGGTGCAGAGGTATATACACGTGGGCATTATACACAGGTGCAGAGGTATACACACTTGGGCATTATACACAGGTGCAGAGGTATATACACGTGGGCATTATACACAGGTGCAGAGGTATATACACGTGGGCATTATACACAGGTGCAGCAGTATATACACATTTGGGCATTATACACAGGTGCAGAGGTATATACACGTGGGCATTATACACAGGTGCAGAGGTATACACACGTGGGCATTATACACAGGTGCAGAGGTATACACACGTGGGCATTATACACAGGTGCAGAGGTATATACACGTGGGCATTATACACAGGTGCAGAGGTATACACACGTGAGCATTATACACAGGTGCAGAGGTATACACACGTGGGCTATATACACAGGTGCAGAGTTATACACACGTGGGCATTATACACAGGTGCAGAGGTATACACACGTGGGCATTATACACAGGTGCAGAGTTATACACACGTGGGCATTATACACAGGTGCAGAGGTATATACACGTGGGCATTATACACAGGTGCAGAGGTATATACACGTGGGCATTATACACAGGTGCAGAGGTATACACACGTGGGCTATATACACAGGTGCAGAGGTATACACACGTGGGCATTATACACAGGTGCAGCGGTATACACACGTGAGCATTAGACACAGGTGCAGAGGTATACACACGTGGGCATTATACACAGGTACAGAGGTATACACACGTGGGCATTAGACACAGGTGCATAGGTATACACACGTGGGCATTATACACAGGTGCAGAGGTATATACACGTGGGCATTATACACAGGTGCAGAGGTATACACACGTGGGCATTATACACAGGTGCAGAGGTATACACACGTGGGCATTATACACAGGTGCAGAGGTATACACACGTGGGCTATATACACAGGTGCAGAGGTATACACACGTGGGCATTAGACACAGGTGCAGTGGTATATACACGTGGGCATTATACACAGGTGCAGAGGTATATACACGTGGGCTATATACACAGGTGCAGAGGTATACACACGTGGGCTATATACACAGGTGCAGAGGTATACACACGTGGGCTATATACACAGGTGCAGAGGTATACACACGTGGGCATTAGACACAGGTGCAGAGGTATACACACGTGGGCATTATACACAGGTGCAGTAGTATATACACGTGGGCATTAGACACAGGTGCAGCGGTACATACACGTGGGCATTAGACACAGGTGCAGAGGTATATACACGTGGGCATTAGACACAGGTGCAGAGGTATATACACGTGGACATTATACACAGGTGCAGAGGTATATACACGTGGGCTATATACACAGGTGCAGAGGTATACACACGTGAGCATTAGACACAGGTGCAGAGGTATACACACGTGGGCTATATACACAGGTGCAGAGGTATATACACGTGGGCAATATACACAGGTGCAGAGGTATACACACGTGGGCATTATACACAGGTGCAGAGGTATACACACGTGGGCATTATACACAGGTGCAGAGGTATACACACGTGGGCATTATACACAGGTGCAGAGGTATACACACGTGGGCATTATACACAGGTGCAGAGGTATATACACGTGGGCATCAGACACAGGTGCAGAGGTATATACACGTGGGCATTGTACACAGGTGCAGAGGTATATACACGTGCAATCGCCCGATTGGTGCTGTGTGTGCCCACCATCTACAATCCATTCCTGAGGACTCTCCACCTGGACCAGGTCCCCACCACTGGCTCATTTTGTGGACCCGTTTGAAGAACATCCATCACCCACAGCTAAACAAGGGACAAGCCGTTGCGGATGCCTATCCGCTTAAACACCTTGGACAACTGCTGGTGGTAACTATTATACATGATGGAACATTGACGGGATACCTTGAGCATATCAAATTAAGGGACTGTTTTATTGGAACAGGTGTGAACTGTCTATGCATTCCTATCAGGACTGAGAGAGACACAGCGATTTGACACTTAATTGTGTCCTTTATTATATATTTCATACATTGTTACAATTTTTAACCATTTTTAAGTTTATTTTTTATTTCAATAAATGTGTATTTTCATGTGACCTTCTGCTCTCATATATGACCATTTTAGCGCTTTAATTCTTCCTATACTCATTTGTGTTTTGGGGGTCTGACCAACCCCATTTGTTTTAGCTGCTGTGGTGCACCTCCCTCATCAGCGCCTGGAGAAAATCCACCTTAGGGTGTTTTTTCTTTACCTTTGCAGTTTGACATACAGGGAGTGGCAGATGACATGCAAGGGATGGCAAAAGAGGTGGGTGACATGCAGGGGGTGGCAGGAGAGGCAGGTGACATACAGGGAGGGGCAGATGACGGCATGAGAAGTGGGTAACAGACAGGGGGTGGTAAGGTACAGGACGGGGTGGTAGGGTATAGACTGGGGGCGGCAGGAGAGGCGGGTGGCAGGGTACAGGCAGGAGGTGGAAGGAAAGGTGGGTGACAGGCAGCGAGTGGCAGGGGGAGGCAGATGACACGCAGGGGATGGCATGAGAGGTGGGTGACAGGCAGGGGCGTCAGCAGAGGCGGGTGACATACAGGGAGTAACAGATGACAGGCAGGGGGTGGCATGAGAGGTGGGTGACAGGCAGGGTAGAGGCAGGGGGTGGCAGGAGAGGCGGGTGACAGACGGGGTGGTAGGGTACAGGCAGGGGGTAGCAGGTGACAGGCAGGGGGCAGCAGGTGAGGAGGCATTAGGAGAGTGTCAGGGGCAGCAGGTGATGGGGCATTAGGACAATGTCAGGGGCAGGAGAGGGGGCATTAATTAGGATAATGTCAGGGGCAGCAGGCATTAGGAGAATGTGAGGGGCGGCAGGTGAGGGGGCATTAGGAGAATGCATAGGCAGCAACTGAGGGGGCATTAGGAGAATGCAGGGGCAGCAGGTGAGAGGGCATTAGGACAATGTCAGGGGCAGCAGGTGAGGGGGCATTAGGAGAATGCAGGGGCAGCAGGTGAGGGGGCATTAGGAGAACGCATAGGCAGCAGCTAAGGGGGCATTAGGAGAATGCAGGGGCAGCAGGTGAGGGGTCATTAGGAGAGTGTCAGGGGCAGCAGGTGAGGGGGCATTAGGACAATGTCAGGGGCAGGAGAGGGGGCATTAATTAGGATAATGTCAGGGGCAGCAGGCATTAGGAGAATGCATAGGCAGCAGCTGAGGGGGCATTAGGAGAATGTCAGGGGCAGCAGGTGAGGGGGCATTAGGAGAATGTCAGGGGCAGCAGGTGAGGGGGCATTAGGAGAATGTCAGGGGCAGCAGGTGAGGGGGCATTAGGAGAATGTCAGGGGCAGCAGGTGAGGGGGCATTAGGAGAACGCATAGGCAGCAGCTGAGGGGGCATTAGGAGAATGCAGGGGCAGCAGCTGAGGGGGCATTAGGAGAATGTCAGGGGCAACAGGTGAGGGGGCATTAGGAGAATGTCAGGGGCAGCAGGTGAGGGGGCATTAGGAGAATGTCAAGGGCAGCAGGTGAGGGGGCATTAGGAGAATGTCAGGGGCAGCAGGTGAGGGGGCATTAGGAGAATGTCGGGGGCAGCAGGTGAGGGGGCATTAGGAGAATGTCGGGGGCAGCAGGTGAGCGGGCATTAGGAGAATGCCGGGGGCAGCAGGTGAGGGGGCATTAGGAGAATGCCGGGGGCAGCAGGTGCGGGGGCATTAGGAGAATGCCGGGGGCAGCAGGTGAGGGGGCATTAGGAGAATGCCGGGGGCAGCAGGTGAGGGGGCATTAGGAGAATGCCGGGGGCAGCAGGTGAGGGGGCATTAGGAGAATGCCGGGGGCAGCAGGTGAGAGGGCATTAGGAGAATGCATAGGCAGCAACTGAGGGGGCATTAGGAGAATGCAGGGGCAGCAGGTGAGAGGGCATTAGGACAATGTCAGGGGCAGCAGGTGAGGGGGCATTAGGAGAATGCAGGGGCAGCAGGTGAGGGGGCATTAGGAGAACGCATAGGCAGCAGCTAAGGGGGCATTAGGAGAATGCAGGGGCAGCAGGTGAGGGGTCATTAGGAGAGTGTCAGGGGCAGCAGGTGAGGGGGCATTAGGACAATGTCAGGGGCAGGAGAGGGGGCATTAATTAGGATAATGTCAGGGGCAGCAAGCATTAGGAGAATGTGAGGGGCGGCAGGTGAGGGGGCATTAGGAGAATGCATAGGCAGCAGCTGAGGGGGCATTAGGAGAATGTCAGGGGCAGCAGGTGAGGGGGCATTAGGAGAATGTCAGGGGCAGCAGGTGAGGGGGCATTAGGAGAATGTCAGGGGCAGCAGGTGAGGGGGCATTAGGAGAACGCATAGGCAGCAGCTGAGGGGGCATTAGGAGAACGCAGGGGCAGCAGCTGAGGGGGCATTAGGAGAATGCAGGGGCAGCAGGTGAGGGGGCATTAGGAGAATGTCAGGGGCAGCAGGTGAGGGGGCATTAGGAGAATGTCAGGGGCAGCAGGTGAGGGGGCATTAGGAGAATGTCAGGGGCAGCAGGTGAGCGGGCATTAGGAGAATGCCGGGGGCAGCAGGTGAGGGGGCATTAGGAGAATGCCGGGGGCAGCAGGTGAGGGGGCATTAGGAGAATGCCGGGGGCAGCAGGTGAGGGGGCATTAGGAGAATGCCGGGGGCAGCAGGTGAGGGGGCATTAGGAGAATGCCGGGGGCAGCAGGTGAGGGGGCATTAGGAGAATGCCGGGGGCAGCAGGTGAGGGGGCATTAGGAGAATGCCGGGGGCAGCAGGTGAGGGGGCATTAGGACAATGTCAGGGGCAGCAAGTGAGGGGGCATTAGGAGAATGTCAGGGGCAGCAAGTGAGGGGGTATTAGGATAATGTCAGGGGCTGCAAGTGAGGGGGTATTAGGAGAATATAGGGGCAGGTGAGGGGGTATTAGGAGAATATAGGGGCAGGTGAGGGGGTATTCGGAGAATATAGGGGCAGCAGGTGAGGGGGTATTAGGAAAATATAGGGGCAGCAGGTGAGGGGGCATTAGGAGAATATAGGGGCAGCAGGTGAGGAGGCATTAGGAGAATATAGGGGCCGCAGGTGAGGTGGCATTAGGAAAATATAGGGGCCGCAGGTGAGGGGGCATTAGGACAATGTCAGGGGCCGCAGGTATGGGGGCATTAGGACAATGTCAGGGGCCGCAGGTGAGGGGGCATTAGGACAATGTCAGGGGCCGCAGGTGAGGGGGGCATTAGGAGAAGGTCAGTGGCAGGAGAGAGGGCAATAGAAGGTCATTAGGTGAGGGGGCATTAGTAGAATGTCAGGGGAAGGAGAGGGGGTATTAGGATAGGTTGGGGGCAGGAGAGGGGGTATTAGGAGAGGTTGGGGGCAGGAGAAGGGGGTATTAGGAGAGGTTGGGGGCAGAAGAAGCGGGTATTAGGAGAGGTTGGGGCAGGAGAGGGGGTATTAGGAGAGGATGGGGCAGGAGAGGGGGTATTAGGAGAGGATGGGGGCAGGAGAGGGGGTATTAGGAGAGGATGGGGGCAGGAGAGGGGGTATTAGGAGAGGTTGGGGCAGGAGAGGGGTATTAGGAGAGGATGGGGGCAGGAGAGGGGGTATTAGGAGAGGATGGGGGCAGGAGAGGGGGTATTAGGAGAGGATGGGGGCAGGAGAGGGGGTATTAGGAGAGGATGGAGGCAGGAGAGGGGGTATTAGGAGAGGTTGAGGGCAGGAGAGGGGGTATTAGGAGAGGTGGGGGCAGGAGAGGGGGTATTAGGAGGGTTGGGGCAGGAGAGGGGGTATTAGGAGAGGATGGGGGCAGGAGAGGGGGTATTAGGAGAGGATGGGGCAGGAGAGGGGGTATTAGGAGAGGATGGGGGCAGGAGAGGGGGTATTAGGAGAGGATGGGGGCAGGAGAGGGGGTATTAGGAGAGGATGGGGGCAGGAGAGGGGGTATTAGGAGAGGATGGGGCAGGAGAGGGGGTATTAGGAGAGGTGGGGGCAGGAGAGGGGGTATTAGGAGAGGTGGGGGCAGGAGAGGGGGTATTAGGAGAGGATGGGGGCAGGAGAGGGGGTATTAGGAGAGGTAGGAGGCAGGAGAGGGGGTATTAGGAGAGGATGGGGGCAGGAGAGGGGGTATTAGGAGAGGTTGGAGGCAGGAGAGGGGGTATTAGGAGAGGTAGGAGGCAGGAGAGGGGGTATTAGGAGAGGATGGGGGCAGGAGAGGGGGTATTAGGAGAGGTTGGGGCAGGAGAGGGGGAATTAGGAGAGGTTGGGGCAGGAGAGGGGGTATTAGGAGAGGTTGGGGCAGGAGAGGGGGTATTAGGAGAGGTTGGAGGCAGGAGAGGGGGTATTAGGAGAGGTAGGAGGCAGGAGAGGGGGTATTAGGAGAGGATGGGGGCAGGAGAGGGGGTATTAGGAGAGGTAGGAGAGGGGGTAGGAGAGGGGGTATTAGGAGAGGATGGGGCAGGAGACAGGAGGGATGAGGGGACATTACGTGGAGGATAAGGCAGCAGCTCACACCCTGGCCTGGACGGAGAAATGTGTACCGGAAGTGGGCGGGGCGACATTTCCGTGGGATCGTCACCATAACGCATGGGATTATGGGTAGTGACTACCACGGTAACTCAGCAACCAGGAGCAGCCCCGCCCACTCACTGCTTATAGGTCGCAGCTTCCAGTCACAGTTAAACACAGCCCCGCCCTTACTTCCTCTCATAGGCCGCAATACTCCGTCACTCATTTGCCTCTAGCCCCGCCCACTCCCTGCCCATTGGATGCAGTGATAGAGGTTCATGGTTGGATGCAGTGACAGAGGCCCAAGGGGAGTATGTAGTGACAGGGGCGGAGGGGGGATGTAGTGACGGGCCCATTGGGGGGTGTAGTGACAGAGGCTCATGGGGGAAAAGGTAGTGACAGAGGCCCATGGGGGACATGTAGTGATAGAGGCCCATGGGGGGGGGGGGGGGGGGGGTTGTAGTGACAGAGGCCCATGGGGGAATGTAGTGATAGAGGACCATGGGGGGAAATGCAGTGACAGAGGCCCATGGGGGATGCAGTGACAGAGGCCCATGGGGGGGTGTAGTGACAGAGGCCCATGGGGGGGTATGTAGTGATACAGGCCCATGGGGAGGAGGGGGGATGTAGTGACGGGCCCATTGGGGGGTGTAGTGACAGAGGCTCATGGGGGAAAAGGTAGTGACAGGGGCCCATGGGGGACATATAGTGATAGAGGCCCATGGGGGGGGGTTGTAGTGACAGAGGCCCATGGGGGAATGTAGTGATAGAGGACCATGGGGGGAAATGCAGTGACAGAGGCCCATGGGGGATGCAGTGACAGAGGCCCATGGGGGGGTGTAGTGACAGAGGCCCATGGGGGGGTATGTAGTGATACAGGCCCATGGGGGGAAATGTAGTTATAGAGGTCCATGGGGGGAATTTAGTGATAGAGGCCCATGGGGGGGAATGTAGTAATAGAGGCCCATGGGGGAATGTAGTGACAGGGACCCATGGGGAGAATGTAGTGACAGGCCCATGAAGGAATGTAGTGATAGAGGCCCATGGGGGGGATGTTGTGATAGAGGCCCATGGAGGGGGAGATGTAGTGATAGGGGCCCATGGGGGCGAGGGATGCAATGATAGAGGCCCATGTGGGGAATGTAGTGACGGACCCATGGGGAGAATGTAGTGATAGGCCCATGGGGGGGGGTGTAGTGATAGAGGCCCATGGGGAGAATGTAGTGACAGGCCCATGAAGAAATGTAGTGATAGAGGCCCATGGGGGAGGGATGTAGTGATAGAGGCCCATGGGGGGATTGTAGTGATAGAGGCCCATGGGGGGAGGGATGCAGTGATAGAGGCCCATGTGGGGAATGTAGTGACAGGGACCCATGGAGAGAATGTAGTGATAGAGGACCATGGGTGGTTGCAGTGATAAAGGCCCATGGGGGAATGCAGTGATAGGGACCCATGGGGGGAATACAGTGATAGAGGCCCATGGGAGGTGTAGTGACAGAGGCCCATGGGGGAAAATTTAGTGACAGAGGCCCATGCGTGACATGTAGTGACCGAGGCCCATGGGGGAAATGTAGTGATAAAGGCCCATGGGGGGTGTAGTGATAGTGGCCCATGGGGGGGTGTAGTGATAGAGGCCCATGGGGGGATGCAGTGATAGAAGCCCATGGATGGATGCAGTAACAGACGCCCATGGGGGGTAGTGAAAGAGGCCCATGGGGGGGTGTAGTGACAGAGGCCCATGGGGAGAAAGTAGCGATAGTGGCCTATGGGGAGAATGTAGTGATATGGGCCCATGGGGGATAGTGATAGAGGCTCATGGAAGGGAATGTATCGACAGAGGCCCATGGGGGTGAAATGACAGACGCCCATGGGGGGTTGTGATATAGGCCCACATGATAGAGTGATAGAGGCCCATGAGGGAATGCAATAATAGAGGCCCATGGGGGAATGCAATAATAGAGCCCCATGGGGGATGCAGTGATAGAGGCCCATGGGGGGGAATGCAGTGACAGGGACCCATGGGGAGAATGTAGTGACAGGGGCCCATGGGAGGGAATGTAGTGACAGGGACTCATGGGGAGAATGTAGTGACAGAGGCCCATGGGTGGGATATAGTGACAGAGGACCATGGGGGACATGTAGTGATAGAGGACTATGGGGGGAAATGTAGTGACAGAGGCCCATGGGGAAATGCAGTGATAGAGGCCCATGGGGGATGCAGTGACAGAGGCCCATGGGGGGTGTAGTGACAGAGGCCCATGGGGGGATGTAGTGATAGAGGCCCATGGGGAAATGTAGGGACAGAGGCCCATGGGGGGGATGTAGTGATAGAGGCCCATGGGGGAGGGATGTAGTGATAGAGGCCCATGGGGGGGGAGATGTAGTGATAGAGGCCCATGGGGGCGAGGGATGCAGTGATAGTGGCCCATGTGGGGAATGTAGTGACAGGGACTCATGGGGAGAATGTAGTGATAGAGGCTCATGGGGGGGATGTAGTGATAGATGCCCATGGGAAGAATGTAGTGACTGGCCCATGAAGGAATGTAGTGATAGAGGCCCATGGGGGGATGTAGTGATAGAGGCCCATGGGGAAGGGATGTGGTGATATAGGCCCATGGGGGGGAATGTAGTGATAGAGGCCCATGGGGTGAATGTAGTGACAGGCCCATGGGGGGATGTAGTGACAGAGGCCCATTGGGGATGTAGTGACAGAGGCCCATGGGGGATGTAGTGACAGAGGCCCATAGGGGGATGTAGTGATAGAGGCCCATGGGGGAATGCAGTGTACCTTGGCTACCCGGTACAGTAACCGTTTCCACTAGGTCACACTCCCTGCTCCCATCCCAGCAAGGCCGCGGCCAGCTTGGCGCCTCATACTTTCCAGGGATGGGTCAGAGAGCTGAGCTTCCCTAAACTCCTGCCTGCGGCCCTCACTTTCTCCTAAGTTTGGACACTCTACAGGGGGAATATTGGGGTCAGTCAAGTGGGGGTCAGTAATGGTAGGGTCGGGGTAGTCGCTGATACTCACCGCCGGAGTTTGCAAACCACTAGGGACAGGAGCATCACTGGGCACCCCCACAGGATTCAACAAACTGGAACCAACATCCTCTGCGTTGCTAGGGGACGATGCCCACCAGAGGCAAGGGGTAGATGTGCTGATCTGGCCGCTGTGGTCTTTTCCTCTGGGATGGCTGACACTGTGGTTGGCGGTTGTTCAGCCGCTGTGATCTTTTCCTCTGGGCTGGGCGGTGCTGGCAAAGACGATGAAGACTGTAGTCTGTCCGCTT